>NC_056680.1:52838776-54143776 GCF_018350215.1 Panthera leo
ATCAAACACTAGATCCCAACTCTTCAGCCTTAAAGTAATTAGAGTGTCTCATAGTAATGTTAAGTTTTTTGTACTTTTATTTGCAATAGTAAAATGAGAAAGAAAAGAAATAGAGATTGACATTTTTTTTTTGAGAGTTCTCTCAGTGGGAGTTTTCAGAGGAGTCATCTGGATGGTACAGTGGAAAGCATGAGATTTGAACTGATGGCAATTATTTTGATATTACAATGAGCGCTTGTGGTGGTGGGTCCTGCTTGGCACTTTCACACATATATTATCATTTGACCCTTAACACCCTAGGAAGCAAATTTCATTTCACTCATGCTTAGAATTGAGGAAAGAGGCTCAGATTTGCTAAATAACTTACTTGTCACACAGCCAATAAGCAATTGAACTAGGACTTGAACCTCATACTCTTTTGACGACACACCTGGAAACCAGAATCCTATATTCATATACCTTGAGTCCTGACCACCCAAACCTGTTTCCTTTGCTTTACAATGACTAGGGTCCCCAGGAGGGACCCTGAATTCTCTGTAACTCCAACCTACATAGGTAAGACGCAGCGACAATGGACTAGCTAGTCCATTGGTTCCTACAGTTGATCAGGATCTGTTGGCAGTTTTTTCTCTTTCAGCCATTTATGTCTTTCTATTTACAGTTGTGTTCAACACAAACTAATTCCATAACATGAGAAGTGCTATGAATCAAAGCATAAACACATAAACATACAACCCAAAATGGATGTACAGAATTGAGATATGAAGCAAGGTAGGGTATTCATTCACACCCAAAGTAACTTGAGATCTGCTGGATCTGCCTGTTTAAGTTTGGTTTCTGAGGATGGCAAGAATTGACTTTGGGTTTTTTGTTGTTGCGGCTGTTTTGTTTTGTTTTGTTTTTGAGAGAGAGAGGAGGCACAAGTGAGCGGGGGGCACACAGAGACAGAGAGAGAAGGGGGGTTCACCCAAAGCAGGGCTTGTGTTTTTACACAAAGTGGAGCTCGTGCTCACCCGAAGTGGGGCTTGAACTCACGAACTGTGAGACTGTAACCTGAGCCAAAGTCAGATGTTTAACTGACTAAGCCACCCAGGGGCCCCAAATTGACTTTGGCTTTTAAGACTACTGTGGCCATATTGGATACTAGAACATCTTGGCAACAGTTTGTGCCCACGTGAACAAAGACTTCAGGGAATGTCTATTTCTAAAAAGCTGTCTCTGTATCGAAGCAGTTGTAAAAGATCTCCTTTCCAGAATCAAGTCCACAGTAGGCTTCCAACCCTTTTAGACCTATGTTCTAACCCTCTGAAAATATCGACCAGTTGTAACAGATGTCCTGATCACTCACATCATTATGATGACTAAAGACTTGTGGCTTGGATTGACATTCTACTTCAATAAAATCTATTGCCGAGTCTGAACATAAACAAACTAAAGCCAGTTCACTCTGAACTCACCAGATGCACAGGCTGACATAATAGTCGTACTGGTCAGGACTCTTTTTCACCCATGAGAAGAATTTATTTGCTCTTGTAACTGAAGCGTTCAGAGGGAACTGGCTCCAGACGGGGCTTGTTTCCAGAGAGCCCACCTGTCACTGAGGCTCCAGTTACACTCTTCCTCAGCTCTCTCTCTGTGGACCTGTTTTATCTGCAGCCTCCACATTCTATTTGGCAGTAGTAAAATGGCTACTGCAGGTCCGAGTTGTATACTCTTATATCACAACATCCAGAGGAAGAGGAAGAGTCTCTTCTAGGAGTTTCCAGAACAGACTTTTACTCAGAAGCCTAAAAGCAAGCATCTTCTTAGACATACTTGGCTGTGATCTGGTCATATGTTGAGCCCTGAGTCAAGTGCTGCAGGAGGCAGCACATCACTGTGACCAGCAAGCCCTTGCTCTAGTGGGGTCACACCCACCAAACCACATGGTCAAGAACAGGGAAGAATGAATCCCCCAAAGGACAATCAGGACAGCATAGGTAAGTAGGTCCTAGAAGGCAATCGGCACATTTCCTCCTGAGCAGCTTCCTCTACACTTTGAACTGACTGGCTTAACCCCAAGGCACATCAAGTCTGAATGTTGTTCAGTCCTTTGCTCACTGAAACTCCTTGTAGACTTTGCCACTGTTGATCCTTCTTGAAATTCCTCACTGTAAAGGTTCGCAAGCCTGGCTTTCACCGGAGTACATCAAAGTGGAGAATTTTATGCTTATCAATGCTCAGGGATTCAAGTTCTCTGGGTATGAGGTTAGCACAAGGGGCGGGCATCTGTATATTTACAAGGCTTCGTGGGTGACTTGGATGCAAACAGTCCTGATTGAGAACCACTGTCCTGGGCTCCTGTGGCAGCACCCTCTTCTGGTCCATTCATTCATTCTGCAGAAATTTATTGAGTGTGTACTAGGTGCCAGACACTCAGGTAGGTGTTAAGACATGGCAGACAAGCTCATTGTCCTTATGGAGCTTCTATTTTAGTGGGGGATGTGGAGAAAGGCAAATGAACAAGTAAATGTTCCAAAGATTTCAGACAGTGCTTTGAGCTATAGAGGAAATAAATCAAGAGGAAGTGATAGGAATAAAAATTTGCATTAGGATGGTCAAAAATGGCTGCCCTACATTATTCATAGGAGCCAGGATATGGAGGCAACCTAAATGTCTATCGACAGGTGAATGGATAAAGAAAATGTGATATATATAAATGATAGAATGTTATTCAGTCTTTAAAAAGAAGGAAATCCTGCCATTCGTGCCAATGTGGATGGACCTGGAGAACATTATAATAAGTGAAATAAGCTAGATGTAGGAAGACAAATACTGCATAAGTCCATTGATACAGGGAATCAAAAAGAATCAAACTAATACAAGGAGAGACTGGAGTGGTGGTTGCCAGGGTCTGGGAGAGGACGAAATGGCAGAAGTGATGGTCAGAGAGTACAAAGTTTTCACTTATGCAAGATCAATAATTTCTGGAGACCTACCATACAGCATAGTGCCTATAGCTAACAGTACTATAGCGTGTACTTAAAATTTGCTAAGAGGATAGATTTTTTTTTGAAGAGTACCCACTGAATCATTTCATTTTTTTCAAGATTTTTTTATTTTTGAGAGAGAGAGAGTGGGAGAGGGACAGAAGGGGTGGGGACAGAGGATCTGAAGCAGGATCCATGGTGACAGCAAAAAAGACCAATGCAGGGCTCAAACTCACAAATTGTGAGATCATGACCTGAGCTGAAGTCAGACGCTTAACAGACTGAGCCACCCACATGCTCCCTGAATGATTTAATTTTTATATAGGCCAAAAATAAGTAAAAGTAAATAATATACAGCTTATGGATTTTATGTATGTATGAATATGCATATATACAGACCTGTAGTATATAAGTAAAAACAAATAAACTAATGATACAGCCTTCAGGGCACACTTACATTTGGACAGGGAAAGAGGAGCATGCAGCCAATGAAAGCACACAGTGGCATCAAAGGTACTATTAATATTCTATTTCTTTTTTAAAAAAAATTTATTTAAATTCTAGTTAGTTAACATATAGTGTAATATTGGCTTCAGAAGTAGAATTGAATGATTAATCACTTACATATAACACCCAGTGCTCATCACAACAGGTGCCCTCCTTAATGCCCATCACCCATTTAACCCATCCCCTGCCCACCTCTCTCCATACTCTGACTTTGTTCTCCATCATTAAAACTCTTTTATGGTTTGTTTCCCTCTCTCTCTCTTTTTCCCTTTCTGTATGTTCATCTGTTTTGTTTCTTAAATTCCACATATGAGTGAAATCACATATTTGTCTTTCTCTGACTTATTTCGCTTAGCATAATATACTCTAGTTCCATCCACATTGTTGCAAGTGCCAAGGTTCCATTCTTTTTGAAGGCTGAATAATATTCCATTGTACATGTATACCACATCTTCTTTATCCATTCAACAGTTAATAGACATTTGGGCTCTTTCCATAGTTTGACTATTGTTGATAGTGCTGCTATAAACATCAGGGTGTATGTGCCCGTTTGAATCTGTATTTTTGTATCCTTTGGGTAAATATCTAATAGTCCAATTGCTGGGTCATAGGGTAGTTCTATTTTTTAACTTTTTGAGGAACCCCTACACTGTTTTCCAAACTGGCTGCACCAGTTTGCATTCCCACCAACAGTCCAAGAGGGTTCCCCTTTCTCTTCATCCTCGCCAACATCTGTTATTCCCCATGTCATTAATTTTAACCATTCTGACAGGTGTGAGGTGGTATCTCATCATGGTTTTGATTTGTATTTCCCTGACGATGAGTAATATTGAGCATCTTTTCATGTGCCTGTTAGCCATCTGGACGTAAGAGGATAGATCTTATATTAGGTGCTCTTACCACAAACAAAAATAATAAAGGGAAGCAGAGGAAGCTTCGGGAGGTGATGAATATATTTATGGCTTTGATGGTGGCAATGGTCACAGATGTACACTTATCCCCAAACTCACTGAGTTGTACACACTAAGTCTGTAAAGCTTTTTACATGTTAATCACACCTTAGTAAAAAAAATTCTTTTAAGACTGCCTTAGAAGGTGGTGAATGTCAGAAGGAGCAGACCTAAAACAGGAATGTACTTAACACACCCAAATAAAGAGGAAGGTCAAGTGTCTGATCCAAGGAAGGGAGTGCAAAAGACAAGGAGGTTAAGTGGACAGCGCAGGATCTCTCTGGGGTCTGTGGGCAGCAGTAAGGAATTCAGATTTATTCTCAACACACTGGGAAGCCTCAGGTTCTCCTCATATATTTCCTGCATGTCTCTATGGTTGTTTTCTGAACTGCCTTTTCTCTACCTGAGCCTTGTGTGTTACTATTCTCCCAGCTTCTTTTGTTGACCCCCGCTCTCATTCTACCTGGGTGGGTGGGGACCCTGGGCCTTGGACTCTTGTATCAAACGCAGGCTGGACCCTCCATCTGTCTGTCCCACAGGCTCCTCTGACTTGTGCAAAGCCATCCTGCAGCACCCTCTTCCATCCGCTCCACGTGCTGTCTCTCCAGCCCAGGCGATGACTAACTGCTGCTACCCAGACACCCAACCTAGAAACTTGAGTTTCACTCAGAGTCCCTCCCTCTCCCACCCGTCCTCCAGACGATCAATTACCAATTTTTTTTTTAACTTCCAAAATATTTTTCATGTCTCTTTCCCTCACTATCCTGCCTAATCCAGATGGCAGTGCTAAACTGGATGACCACAGCTCTTCTTCATAGATGGCTGCAACAGCCCCCTAATGAGTCCCTCTCCCGGCGGTCTTCTTAAATGTGCTCTTCACACTGACCGCCAGGGTGAACCTGCTAACACATGAGTCTGCCCCGGATGCAATTGGGGAAGTCTGACTGCTCGTGGGGTGGTGGGATCCACTTTCTTTGCCTTCCTCCCCCACACTGTCCTTCCAGGCCTTGGCAGATGCCTCGGTTGGGATAACAAAAGGAAACCTTGGGAAAGGGATTGAGGGAAGAGAAAGAGAGGAGAGGAGTAAGCATAACAACATGTGGACATCAAAGATAGGCAGAGAGGGGCGTTCTCATGGTTTTGTGGAAAGTCTGGAACTGGCAGGCACCTCCCTGACATGACCTATGGCTCCAAGGCAACTCACTGCTCCATCCTGAGGCTCCAGGCAGAAACTAGGAAGAGTGGGCTCCTGGAGAGGGAATGTGAAAGGGCTAAGGGACCAGGGGCCGTGAGGGGATTGCACAGGGGTCCAAGCACCCATGTCAGAGGACACATTCCTGTGGAGGAGCTGCGAAAACGAACTGAGACGAGGAGAACCAGCGCTCAGCACTCTGAGCACTCAGGAAACAGGTGCGAATGTTGAGCTTGAACTTGAAGACAAGGATCATTTCCCATGTGTTTACCACCAATGTGTACTCAATGGCCCGTGGTAAGGCTGCTTGATGATGTGCCCCTTCTGTCACTGTGAAGGGATCTGGTGCTGCAAAAGACCCTCATGACCTGCCGTCCTCCCATACACCTCTCCTGACTCCTCCTCTCTCACCTTCCCTGGGCGGATGCCTCCATTCCTGTAAAGCATTTGCTTGCTCATGCTTCTCTAATATGCCACACTGTTCTCACCACCTGCATAAAACACACTCCCTTGTCCATCTCCTGGCTACTATCTATCTGTCCTTATGATGGACATTAGATGTTTGAGTATTTTATAATGGGGGGGGGGGAGGGGAGAAGGCCGTGTTGGGCATCACATGGTCCTGGATTAGAACTCCAGCTTTACGGCTTACTCACTGAGACCTTAGCAACCATTCTGTCTTATTATTAGCAAAATAGAGTGATAATCCCTTCCTCACAGGTCTTTCTGAGGCTCAAATGGACTTATATAAAGTGCCTGGCACCAAGTAGGGGTGCCTGGGTGGCTCAGTTAAGCACCCGACTTTGGCTCAGGTCATGATCTTGAGGTTTGTGGGTTCCATCCCCGCATCGGGCTCTGTGCTGACAGCTTGGAACCTGATGCCTGTTTCAGATTCTGTGTCTCTGTCTCTGTCCCTCCTCCATTCGTGCTGTCTCTCAAAAATAAATAAATGTTAAAAAAAATTTTTTAAGTGCCTGGCACAAAGGAGGTACTCAGTAAATGTTAAATCTCTTTCTTGCCCTTGAGATACTCAAAAGACGTTGGTTTTAATTTCAGAGTCATTGGAGAGCTACTATTTGTAGGATGCTACCAGCAGTATCTGACAGCACTGCCTTTCCCTTCTTCCTTGACTTCTTCTTACTGGTCAGCGTCAATGCAATTCTCATTTATTATGTATTGAAAGTGATGCATTTTCCATGCGGAGTCATAGGCAGGAGCGATCATTTACTGGGCATCCGCCCTGTGCCTGGCCTTCGTTGGGCATTTTCCAGCTAGTTTCTTGGTTCATATTCACAAAGACTCTTCGGGGGTTGGTAGTATTAATCACTATCCTATATGTGACCAAACCGAGGCTCCAAGAAATTAAATACCTACTCTGAAGTCACACAGCCAGTAACTGATAGATCCAAGATAGAAATCCAATTTTCGGGATGTCAGAGCCCATGTTCTTTCAAATAGACCACATTTCCTTTCATGAAATATAACAATAGTAATAGAAATGGCTAAACATTTAGTGATTACCTGTGTGCTGGTTATGGTTATAGCTCTGTATATGTATTAATTTAATTAACCTTGGCATGCATCCTATGAAGTCATTATTGCTATTCCACTTCACAGAGAAGAAATAAAGCATAAGGAGGTTAAAATACTTGCCCAGATCAGGAAACTGAGTCTGTTTGTATATATAAAGTATGTCACAGAATACTGCAATTTTAAACTATCTTCTTTCTTCAATGAATATAAGATCCATGATCAAATGACAGAGAGAAAGTGGGAAAGTCTGACAAACAAGAAGGTTTGTTAAAAGGATGTAAGCTGTTACATTGAAATTCAAGGGAGGGGAAGTCCTGAGTGTATGCAGGTTTGAAAACCAGTGAGCAGAGGCACTGTTCTCCTGGTCTCTGCATGTGCAGTGGAGGGCACCACCCCAGAGGGACAGGCTGGATCCTGAGGGTCACAAGTTTGTCACCTATCTCTGGAGACCCACGGAATCATAAGCCTTCCAAAGATGATTAGCGGCCCAAGACAGCAAGGACAGCCTCTTCCAACCAGCAACTTGCACAGCTGACAACTTGCACAATCCCTCGGGAGTGTGTCACCATGATGTCACCTTGTTTATTCCCCGCAGGGGAATCGGGCCCCACTGGGGTTTGATTAACTGCCGGCTACAGGCAGCAAAATGACAATGCTTTTTAACCTATTCTTCAGACCATCAGGAGCTCTCTGTCTAAAAGTCACGTAGAAGTAAATCACGGGGTCGTTTAATCTTTGCTCTGATTCTGCGATTTAGAAGCAATTCTGTGTCACTTCCCTTCAATCACTGGGTATGTCACCACTTAAGGGTAGTGTGCAAATCATTCATGCAGAGAACATGTATTCACTGAGAGTGTCTCATATGTCTAGTCACTGAGTAGGTTCTCTGGACATGTCAGTGAATAAAAATGATACAGTCCTGGGGCGCCTGGGTGGCTCAATCAGTTAAGCGCCAGGCTCTTGATTTTGGCTCAGGTTATGATCTCGTGGTATCATGAGATCGAACCCCATGTGCTGACCGCATGGAGCCTGCTTGGGGTTCTCTCTCCCTCTCTCTCTTTCTTCCCTTCCCCTGCTCACGTTCACGGTGTGCTCTTTCTCTCTCAAAATAAACAAACATTAAAAAAAAAAAATTATATAGTCCCAGTTGGTTAGGGTCTGAGTGTAGTTGGGAAGAAAGATATTTAAGAAGCAACTAGAGTTTACTAGAGTTTATTAAAGGCAGTGTACAGAGAACTATGGGAGCATACAACAAAGGCCCCAACCCAGTCTGCTTCTCCGCAGAATTGATACCTGAGGTTTAAAGGTTGTGTAGGAATAAGATCTGCACAGGAAGGAAAAAACAGGATCTGGAGGGCAAGAGATAGCACAGTCCAAGCTGCCTGCAGTCGGTTAAATGTCTGCCTTCAGCTCAGGTCATGATCTCACCGTTCATGAGTTTGAGCCCCTCATCAGGCTCTGTGCTGACAGCCCAGAGCCTGGAACATGTTTTGGAGTCTGTGTCTCCCTCTTTCTCTGCCCCTCCCCTGCTCATTCTCTGTCTCTCTCTCTCTCTCTCAAAAATAAATAAACATTAAAAAATTAAAAAGATGACGGATCCAATAATAATATTTCCAGAACACGCAATTATAGTCATTCTGGATGGGTAAGTTGCTGTCCTCTCAGGAAGCTTTTCAATTTAAGGAAATAACTTCCTTGTCAAACAAAGCTTGTTTTCTTCCCTGTAATGCAAGCAATTGCCTACTTTTCTCCCCAAAGCCAGGAAGCCAACCTACTGCCTTATTTGACAACCCAAGAGCTAGTGAGTATAACATTCCAAAACATGTTAAGGAGTTCCCTCCCTGGTGGCACCTATAGTCCTTAAAGCAACTCAGCATTTCCTCTGGTATTCTACCACTGATTTAGGAGCTGCCTTTTCTATTCTTTTTGTTTGTTTGTTTTTTGAGAGAGAGAGAGAGAGAGAGAGAGAGAGAGAGAGAGAGAGAGAGAGAGAGAATGTGAGTTGGGGGGAGGGCAGAGGGGGCAGAAGGAGACAATCTTAAGCAGGCTCCACACTCAGTGCAGAGCCCAATGTGGGGCTTGATCCCACAACCCTGGGATCACAACTTGAGCCCAAATCAAAAGTCAGATGCTCAACCAGCTGAGCCACCCAGGCACCCCTATTTTTTATTAACACTTCATTATAAATGGTTTTATTTTTATTTTCAGCATTTTCTTCTCTTTCATATCTACTTTTTCACTTCTTCCCATTTTTATTTTTTAATGTCTTGTCCTTTTACAAATAATAGATGCTGTTTCTCCCTCTATCCCTTAGAGGACTGTAGACACGATCATCTTAAAGTCATCTTCAGGTGGCTTTATTATTTCCATTTTACCCGGAATAGATTCATCTCCTGGTTGTTGATTTTGTTTGGCTCTGTGTTTTAGCATTGATTTTCTTTCCTTTTTTTTTTTTAAGATTTTATTTTTAAGTAATCTCTACACCCAACATGGGGCTCGAACCCATCACCCTGAGACCAAGAGCTGTATGCTCCACTGACTGAAACAGCCAGGTACCTCCGCATTGATTTTCTTCATAGTGTTTGGGAATTCTGGGGATTCTCTCAACTTTTCCAGTGCCCCTGCTGCACCCCTTCCCTGTCTAGCAGTTTCCGGTTGCCTGAGTCTGGCCTTTCACCTTGCCCAGCCCTTGCTGCATGACCCTTCCCTACCTAGCACTTCAGGCACTATTATTTGATGAGCATTTGCCTCCCAATGTGGACACAGATTTCTCTTCTATGAATTGAAGCTCTTAAAGCTCTTAAAAGACAGAACACAAAAAAAATGGTAAATTAAGTTCATTCCGTGGTGTCCTTCATTGTTCTGGAATTTTTACTTCTTGCTCTAATTGTGACCTAAAATGTGAAACAACACAATACAAAATAATAATACAATTTTGTGATCCTGGGTTATTTGTGACTTTAGCCAAGTCACATAATAGGTAAGGGTCAGAACCTGTACCACACCCCAGATCTTTTCATTTATTTTCTTTTTTCTTTTATTTGAGGGGGGGAGGCATGATTTGGGGAAGGGGCAGAGGAAGAGAGAGAGAGGGAGGAAGGGAGGGAGGGGGGGAGAGAGAGAGAGAGGGAGAGGGAGAGGGAGAGGGAAAGGGAGAGGGAGAGGGAGGGAGAGAGAGAGAGAGAGAGAGAGAGAGAGAGAGAGAGAGAGAGAGAGAGAATCTTAAGCAGGCTCCACGCTCAGCACAGAGCCCAACACGGGGCTCAATCCCCACAACGTTGGGATCATGACCTGAGCCAAAATCAGGAGTCAGACGCTTAACCAACTGAGCCACCCAGGTGCCCCCAGATCTTTTCATTTCTAATCTTTGTATTGCCTAGAATATCAGCGCTATTTCTACTGTCACATTGTTTTTCTAAAACAACACATCAAAAGCGCCAGAAACTTGAAGATGACCTTCATTATCGTTCTTGTTTTAATCTTATCTTTGATTGTTAAGACAAAACATTTGGAGAATCACTGATTTTTATTATTACAGACCTCTCTGTTTTTTTCCTGTGGGTTTTGCTGTTGTTTGTTACATTTTATAGGTACAGTACCGGGTGTACAGATGGCACAGACTCTTTTGCAAACTTGGTGCTGAGCGAGGTGCCAGGCCCTGATGCATGTTTGCAGAGATGCTCCAAACAGTTATCCTAAAGGTCACACAATCTTACACAACCTTAAAGCTCACGTGTGCCAGGCAGGTGCCCGTGTCACATAATCTGACACTTTTCAATAAAAAGTAGATGTCTAGCCACATTTGATTTAATCATATACAAACCTTTTCATATAGAAGACATCACAAATCACACACATTTCTAAAAAATAGCTTTTTTAGAATACATATCCTGAGTTTCAGGAAGGAAAATACAGTTAAAGTGTCAGATCACGATTTGTATGAACTGCTTTGTGACTCAGTCAACCGCCTGCCGACCTCAGGGTGCAAACCTTAGCTGGCCTCACCCCTCCTGTGTTTTTTCCCACAAGCTTTTGTGGCTTTTATTTAAAATAATATTAGTTTGAGCCTCCAATGTAACCAGGCCTTTGTTCTCCTCTTCCTATTGATCCTCTAGCACAACTGACAATAGAGGCCTTTTCTCTGGCTCTGGTTAAATACAAACCCATTATCGAGTGGGCCTGAGAACCTCCTGGGCTTAGGGTTCTTACCACCAGGCCCAGTCACCTACAGATACACAGCAGAGACAACAGCGCACACATCGCCACGCTTGGTATCATCATCATCATCATAACTACTGTTTATTGAGCCCTTACATTGGGGCAGGTACTCTACTGAGCCTTTACATGAATTGGTTATTCGTGTAATTTTAACCCTCACAACAACTCTATGGAGTAGATACTACAATTTTCTTTTTACAGAAAATGAAAGTGAGATTCAAAGAAGTTAAAATTTTATCCAGAGCCACAGAGCTACAAGAGGTAGACAAGATTCAAAACCAAGTCCCCTCTGGTTTTGAATCCTTCTCATATCCCACATTAAATATTAGGGATATATAATACACACACAGGCATACAGAAATAAACGAGTTGAGTTGCAGCTGACTATTTTATGTAAGATCATATTAGGTAGCCATTTAAACATTCATTAATGGTTTTAGGTTTTCTTTTCACTTTTTGGAGTTAATTAATATTTTTGTTGCCTCCAACACTTTGAAAAATTCATAGGGTCTGTGAGCCAGGCCTGTGGTTCCTAACAAGTAAAAGATGCCATCCCATAGCAACATCATTTAAGGAGCATTAAGGAAATTCTTATTTGGAGAGGAGAGAAATAGGAAAGAGGTAGAGAATATGTTTTGTTTTGTTTTTTAAGTTTATTTATTTGTTTATTTTGAGAGACAGAGAAAGCGTGAGTGGGGGAAGGGCGGAGAAAGAGGGAGAATCCCAAGCATGCTCAGCGTGGAGCCCAATGTGGGTCTTGATCTCAGAGCCGTGAGATCGTGACCCGAGCTGAAACCAAGAATCCAACATTTAACTGACTGAGCCACTCAGGCACCCCTAATTTTTTACTTTTAGATCATTGTAGATTTACATGCACTTGTAAGAAATAATAGAGAGAGAGATCCCATGTACCTCTTACCCAGTTTCTCCCAGTGGTAACTAACATCTTGCAAAACTATAGTACAATTTCCCAACCAGGATGTTGAATTGATAGAATTCACCAATTTTAGTTCTCACTTGATGCAGAGTACTTGAAAAAAACAACACCCATATCATATAATCCACTACCATAAAATTAACCCATTTAAAGTGCACAGTTCAATGGTGTTAGTACATTCACAGAGCTATACAAGCATCACCATTGTCTAATTCCATAACATTTTCATCACCCCCAAAAGAAACTCCCTACCCATTAGCAGTTACTGCTTATCTCCTCCCCACACTCATCCGCACTCAACCCAGGCCACCACTAATCTGCTTTCTGTCTCTATGGGTTTGTTCATTCTGGACATTCTATACAAGGGCAGTTTATACACTACGTGGCATTTTGTGGCAGGCTTCTCTTAGCATAATGTTTTCAAGGTTCATACATCTTGTAATATGTATCAGAATTTCATTCGTTTTTAAGGTTGACTAATATTTCATGGTATGGAATATTCCACATATTATTTATCCATTCATCAGTCAATGGACCTTTTCATTGTGTATACATTTTTGCTATTTTAAGCAGTGCTGCTATGAAATGTATTATAAATAATGCTGCTATGAATATTGCTGTGCATGTTTTTGTGTGGAGGCATGTTTTCATTCCTCTGGAGGATATGCTTGGGAGTGGAATTGCTGTGTGACTTGGTAACTTATGGAACTGTCAAACTGTTTTCTACAACATTCTACATACCATGTCACATTCCCACCAGCAATGTACACGGTTCCAACTACTCCACATCCTCATCAACACTTGCCATTATCTGTCTTTTTTATCATAGTCATTCCAGTGGCTGGGAAGTGGTATCTCATTGTAGTTTTAATTTGCATTGTCCTAACGGCTAATGAGGTTGACCACCTTTTCATGTGTTTGTTGGCCATTTGCATATCTTTGGATGGAGGTAGACTACTTTTTTTTAAGGTTTGTTTTTAAGGTTTATTTATTTTTGAGAGAGAGAGAGAGAGAGAGAGAGAGAGAGAGACAGAGTGCAAGTGGGAGAGGGGCAGAGAGAGAGGGAGACACAGAATCTGAAGCAGGCTCCAGGCTCTGAGCTGTCAGCACAGAGCCCGACACGGGGCTCAAGCTCACCAAGTGAGGGTTCATGACCTGAGCCGAAGTCAGATGCTTAACTGACTGAGCCACCCACGTGCCCAGGATGGAGGTACACTACTTTTAAAAGTCCTGAATGTACTTGATGATAAAGTGAATGTGACAATATGTTTCGTGCATTTTGATGTTAGAATAGAAGGAAAATATATATATATATATTGTATACTCTTACAAACTCACTCATTAAGACATTTTCTGAGCACCTATGATATTCCGGCTACCAGGAAGTACAGAGATGAGAAAAAACCAGAGAGTCAATCATGAGAGATGGCATTAGATAAGTCGTTACAGTCAGGTTCCTGGTACTTTTATAAAGGTCTGTTTCTGACTTACTTGTAACATCTAGATGATTCATCTTCGTTCCTGTCAGAGGCAGAAAGGCAATGAGACAAGGTCCCCGATCTCTAGTAGCTCACTGCCTAGTGGTGGAGACAAACACATAAACACATCATGCAATCCCATTTGGTCAATACAATGGCAGTCATCTGTCCAAAGAGCTGTGGGAGCATAGAGGAAGGAGCAATTAATTCTGCTGGTATGTAGGAAGGGGGCTTCGGGGAGGTGACATTTGAATTTAGTGTTAAAGGATATTCAGAGGGGGGCGCCTGGGTGGCTGTCAGTTAGGCGTCTGATTTCAGTTCAGGTCATGATCTCACAGTTCGTGAGTTTGAGCCCCATGTTGAGCTCTGTGCTGACAGCTCAGAGCCTGGATCCTGCTTCAGATTCTGTGTCTCCCTGTCTCTCTCTGCCCCTCCCTTGCTTGCACTCTGTCTCTCAGAAATGAATAAATGTTAAAAAAATTTTAAAAAAGAAAGGATGTTCAGAGGTTTGGCAGATGGAGAAAGTGGAAGGTCATTTTAGGCATCAGGCACACCGTGGACAAAGGCATGGCTGGTGATGTCAGAGGCGAGCAAGAGCAGAGGTGAAGGGTGCACAGGAGGGATGGACCGTAGCACGGGCGGGTTGTGTAGAGCCACACCAATAAGTTCTGCTTATGCTCTGTCAGTTTTGAAAATGTTTGTCTTTGTTTTGAAGCAGAAGAATGGCATGATCACATCTGAAGCTTGAGAGATCCCTCTGGGGACAGCCAGCGAGATGAATTAAGAGGTTTGCAAACTCTGTAAAGGGCCAAGTAGCACATAGCCTTGCCGAAATATGATCTTTGTCACAACCTCTCAACTCTGCTCTTGAGGCGTGAAAGCAGCCACAGACAATACCCGAATGTATAAGCCTAGCTGTGTCCTAATACAACTTTATTGCTAAAAAGAGGAGGAACAAATGTGTCTGGGGGGCTGTGGTTTATTGCCTCATGGATTAGACGAAGGGAAGAATGAGAGCAAGTAGACTCCGGACTATCCAGAAGTTCTCCCGTTAGTGGTGAAAATCAAAATGGAGCAAAGGAAGTATGATTTTTTAACTGAGCCAGAGGATGTCTTCAGACTTCAAGAAGAGTCAGGTCCTCAGTATGGGCTGGGCTGGAAAATAGAACTCTGCTTCCCACCCACCAGCCATTGTTTCTTACAAGGCCAGGCAGTACGCCAGGCAGGCGCCAAAGCCCGACACTCATTTGGGTCACTGGAGTTCTCTGCAGGCCCTGTGTCAGGGAGGAGGGAGATACAGAGCCTATACTAGAGACAGTCCTCCCAAGGAACCCACAGCCCAGGCAAGGAGAAGCTTGGGTAATAAGGTACAAAGTCTTGGCAAAGCATCATTTGGTCTGAGACAGGAAGGCTTGATTCCAGTTAATTTAAGTAAAGAAGAGTGTGTTCAGGGCACCTCCTAGAACTCACACTGAGCCAGGAGCTGCAAAGTTAGGAGCAAGTGCCTCTCTTGGTCTCTCAGTGTCTGCTGCAGGCTTTGCATATCCGTTTTTCACCCTGGTGTGCAGATGACTCAATAGTCAGCATGGGGTGGAGACACGGAGAAGGTTTATGAGTGGCCTTATAAAAATATGCAGGCTTTCAAACAGCCGTTTACAAAGTTCTGCCTGCTGACAAAAATTGTCAAGCTTCTTTGCTCTCGGCTAGGATTATGTCAACCCAAGGTAGTAACACTGGTTATCACATACTAATCAGCCACTGTGATTGGCTGCCGGTGACATAATAGAAATTCATGAACATGATTGGCGGGCCAGCCACCCCAGCTGAGCCTCAGAGCAGGAAGGTGGAGGACAGGAGTGGCATGTGTCCAGGATGGGATCACAAGAGCAGGAGGGGAGGGGAGGGGGAGAAACGACCAAAATCTTTTAAGGCATCAAGCAGTCTTTGAAATAATAAAGAGGGTCTTCAAGGTAGTGAAAACTGGGTATGGTCCCCAAAGTGCACGTGGGTTCTTTTGTGTTGCTTCGGGCTCCTCCTGTACCAGGTGTCTCTCTCTCTCTCCTCTCTCTGTCTCTGTCTCTCTCTCTCCCCAGTGACTTGCAGACAAGTGCTGACACGCCTCCCTCCATTCCCGTTCCCTTTCTCTCTGCCCAGACCTGCTCTCTGGAGCCCCTAGGCTGGCAGCCAGCTTCCCCCACGCTTCAGCCCAGCCCAGCCTGAGGACCTGGGCCCTTCCCTGCTCCAAGTGGCCACCATATCAGCTTCCCAAGCTGCGGCCTTGTGTGGGGACAAGGCACCTACCTTGACAAATTCTGCAAACAGCCAAGCCACAGCAGGAAGAATACACATAACAAGAAACACAAACATGTGGGCCGTCAGGAGTGTTTTCTCTAACACGAGCAGTAACTAGGGACTGAGGACTGGCTCACCTGGTGAGTCACTGCACATTGTCTCCTCTTGGCTGGCCACCAGAAGAGAATACATGCCACAGCCAGTGGCCTCCAGGGACAATGTGGGGCATTTTAGAAAGGCTCTGGGTTGGCAGAAGAGAACAGTACAGCATGGCGGAGAGGCCACTGGGAGTTGGGATTCTATGCCTGGCTCAGGGCACACTTGCTGTGTGATGTTGGGCTCCTCTGTGAGTCTCTGTTGCCTCATCTGTTGCATGGGGGGAAACAACTCAATCGTCTCTAGGCCTTTTCCAGCTTAGTTTTTCCCCACTGATGGAACAATGATGTTTCAGCAACTGGACGAAGCATTCTGATGCCATTAACACTAACAATACTTGCCCTATATTAAGTTTCCTACTGTGGGCCTGGCACTGTGCCAGGGACTTCACATACACGAATGCTAATCTTGAGAACAATCCTGCCAAGGAGGTATTATCTCCTTCTTAAAGAAGAGGAAGCAAGCGAGTTCCAAGAGATTAAGTAACTTGCCCACTGTCACACAGCTAATAATCTTGATTTAAACCCAGGTCTTTCTGACTCCAAAGTACCCTACGTGTGATCTTTTTTTTCTTTCCGATTTGCTTAAAAAAAAAAAAAAAAAGCTAAAGACTAGTACTTTGTTAATTTTTTTCTCCCAACATTTTCCTTTGATGACTACTATCAAGTACTAGGAGAATATCCAAACCTACTGGCAAGTGGATATTGGCAATGAATGTCGTGGAGACACTTGGAAACTGGACCCTGAGTGGCTCAATAGCTTGTTCCTCCTGTGAGCCAGTACGCTTATGGCTGTGATTTTATTCTCTAACAGTCTGCACAATTAATTAAGCAGGTGTTTCTAGCCTGACCTACAAGCGAAATCCACCAATGTATTTGGAGCTAAGTCATCGTTTGTATAACGAGGCACAGAAATGCCAGTGTTTCATCATCCTCTGCAAAGGAAGCTGCCTTGCAGGTGCTCTGCCACCTAAAACAGGTTTGAGCACCCTTGTCCTCTGACTCTGTGAATGTTCTGTGTATGCACAGGAAAACTTCCTGGACAAAACAGAGCAAGGGAGAGTTCTCCTGCCACTTCTTGCCACCATCCCAGCTCAGGCAGTTGTTTTCTTTTCTTCCCTGGGAATCAGAAAGTATTCTTTCCCTTTAAATGTGCACCTGGAAAGTTCCCTATCAAACCAAGCTGACCTAGGCAGGCTCCCCATCCTGCCAACAAAAGCAGTAATTGAGTTCCAGAGTGGCTAGTAACTAGATGGCCAGGCTAGCACAGGCTGACTAGTTGTGCAATGGGCAGAAGCAGGAGCATGTTCCACGAAGCAACCACACACCACAGGCCCAAGGGCAGAGCCTGCAATCTCCTGGCTCCCAAGACTGCCCCTGGACCTTACCTCTTGCCCTTTGAGGTCCAAACTGGTGAGCCAGAATACTTTTCTTATTACTATCTCCAAATGACCTCCCCTACATTCCCTGCAGGCTTTAGAATCCTGCTCACCATCTTCTTTTCTGTCATATTCCCTGCCACCATCCTGGAGATTTCTTTATTTTTTAAAAAGATTTTATTTTTAAGTAATCTCTACACCCAAAGTGGGGCTTGAACTCACAACCCTGAGAATTAAGAGTTTCATGCCCTATTGACTAAGCCAGCCAGGTGCCCCGAGAATTTTTTTTAAGTTTATTTATTTATTTTGAGAGAGAGAGAGAGAGCAGGGGAGGGGCAGAAATAGAGGGAGAGAGAGAAAGAATCCCAAGCAGGTCCTGGGCTGTCAGTGTGGAGTCGGATGCGGGGCTTGAACTCCCAAACTGTGAGATCATGACCTGAGCTGAAAGAGTCAGACGCTTAACCAACTGAGCCACCCAGGTGCCCCAGAGAAGTTTTAAAATAAAATCATGCCACTATGCTAGTGGAGGTAACTTAATTCAGATCCAGATGTCATGATTATTTACTGAGCTCCTCTTGTGAGCTATGTGTTACTATGCATGTTGTCCCATTCAATCCTAAAGGTAACCAATGGAGCTTTTGCTTTTTTATTCAGAGCTCATGTAGCTCTATGAAGGGTTTGGGCGTCTCCCTAAAGGGGCTGAGGTGCTACTGTGTGAGGTCAGGATTAATACTAATGCAGTTTTACAGATAAGGAAACTGAGCATTAGAATAAATGTTGTCCTCAAGCCCATAGAGTAACTGGCATAATGGAAACTTGAACTTAAATCTAAGAAGCATAGTGAGAAGGGCAGAGTGCAAATGGGAATATGAACACCTACCTGGCAGGGTTATTGTAGAGAGATTGATGTACTTAGGTGAAGTGCAGGAGAGCAGGAGGTACTCAGGCAGTGTTACCTTTTTTCTCCTATGGTCCTTCAGATTTGGAGCCATTCTACCTTGCTGCTTCGTGATCACTGGGATTCTTTGGGGAAGATGCCTGTAATCTTACAGCAGATAAAAAGCTACCATTGTTGGTCAATCTGAGACTCATGCCAACCCTTGCAAGGTAGTTATCTCATTTTCCAGAAAAGGAAGCCCAACTTCTTGGAGGATAAAGGAGGGCCACTCAGCTGATAAGCAGTAGGGTTGGGATTTGAGCCTGGGTCTGACTATCCCGAGAGGCCACATCTTTCCCTTTCAACTATGTGGTGACTTTCTGAGTTAAGAAGCTTTTCATACCCATAAGCATAGAAAAATTACATATTTCCTTTTAATAAGTTAATACTGTGTGGAAATATTTGGGAATTGGAAAGTAAGGAGGCACTCTCTTCTGTCTTGCAAATAAAGAGGAAGGAGACAGAGAAGAGTGTTAGCTGCATAATCATATGGACATATGTAATCACGTGTAAAATAATCACATAGTTTAAGGTTCACATGCCAACCTGATGAAAACAGCCTGGTTAGTACGTATTTTAAAAACAAACGTATTTTACATTTATAAGTGAGTTAAACATTTCTAAAATTCTCATTCTTTTGTTGGAAAAAAGATCTTTTGCTTTTTTGGTCTTGAATAAAAATATCTGGAAAACATATGTTTGTTGTTCTAGTTAAATAAAACCATTGACATCGTGGTATTTGTGCTAGCTGTGACTGTACTCCTAATGAAAATAGTGAAAAGATGACCTCAAACCCCTCCCTGACCTGCAGAGTTGGAAATGGGTCATCTCCCAGTGAATTCACAGTTATCTGCTTCGATTAGCTTCATATTCTGGAATAGCTCCAGAATTCAAAAAAAAAAAAAACAAAAAAACAAAAAAACAAATTATTTGCAGCATCTGGTCTTCCCAAAAAGGAAACCTTAAAATTAACTCTGAGTTAAGAAAGATGCATAATAAGGTTGTGTTAAACAACTCGAGTGTGCTTACAAGAGAAAAACTTATATGGAATCTTCTATTGCAGGGATCAAATCAGGTCTAAATAAGTATTAAAGTTACAATTTAAGTGCATTTGATTAAAGAGTCCCATCAAGGTCTTTGAACTAAGACATAGACTGGAACCCTACTCACTTGGTTCCAAACAGTTTTTCAATATAAAGAACATGTAATTGGGCAAGGAACAGGGGTCAAAAACACAAATCCCGCAGGGTCAGGCAGGTAATGTAAACTAGAGTTGGGAGAGACAGGTTCCCCTCACCTGTAAGATGAAGGTAATGAAAATACAAATCTCACAGTACTGTCGTAAGGATTAAATTAGATAATGCCCGCGAAAATGCAGAGACATGGTTGTCGCTGTTAAGTCTCTGTACAAATAGTAACCATTGTTATTGCGGGATCTTTGCCCACTTGCTTTCTTTGAAGGACATCATGACTTCCTAATAAGCTCCCTTGTCTTTCACACACCCTTGACACACCCCCGTCTTTCTTCTTTCCCATCTGTGAGGAAGCTAAAAATCCGATAAAATTGCATAGCAGCATCTGAAAGACAAAAGTGAAACAAAATGGGATGTTCTTGCTTCATCATTTTCCTGAACCAGCTTTTGTGAGAGTTTACTATGGGCAAGGCATGGGTGGCTGGAAGAGATGAATAGAGTTCTTACCAGCCATCAAATGAAGAGAGAAAGAGCCTTTTTCCCACTGCAGAAAGAAACCAGTATATAGACTGTCAGAAAACATCCATGAGGGCACTGCCCAGTGGAGATACAATGGGAGGCACACCTGTTAATTTTCAACTGTTTAGTAGCATGTTAAAAAAAAAAGTAAAAAGGAACAGGTGAAATTGGTATTAATATTAGCATTAAAAGTATATTTTGGGGGCATGTGGGTGGCTCAGTCAATTAAGTGTCCGACTTCGCTCAGGTCATGATCTCACGGTTCATGAGTTCGAGCCCCGTGTTAGGCTCTGTGCTGACAGCTTGGAGCCTGGAGCCTGCTTCGGATTCTGTGTCTCCCTTTCTCTCTGCCCCTCATCCGTTCACACTCTGTCTCCCTCTCTCAAAAATAAATAAACCTTAAAAAAAATTTAAAAAAATATATATTTTGGCTAATGTTTTCAAAATAATTATTTCAATATGCAATCAACGTAAAAAAATTATTGAGACATTTACATTCCTTTTGTCATACAAAGGCTTTGAAATGTGGTGTATACTCTATACTTACATCACTCCTCGATTTGGACCAGTCATATTTCAAAGGCTCTATGGCTACATGTGTTTGGTGGCCACCATATTGGAAAGGAGGTCTATGAGACCTCTAGAAAAAAGTGCTCAAGAAAAATGTTAACAAATGGGGTACCTGGGTGGCTCAGTCAATTAAGTGTCTGACTCTTTTTTTTTTTTTTTTAATTTATTGTCAAGTTAGCTACCCTATGGTGTAGTCTTGGCTTCAGGAGTAGATACCCGTGATTCATCACTTACATACAACACCCAGTGCTCATCCCAACCAGTGCTCTCCTCAATGCCTATCACCCATTTTCCCCACCCTCCCAACCCCCCACCCTCATCAACCCTCAGTTTGTCCTTTGTATTTAAGACTCTCTTATGGTTTGCCTCCCTCCCTGTTTGTATCTTATTTTTCCTTTCCTTCCCCTATGGTCACGTTAAGTTTCTCAAATTCCACATATGAGTGAAATCATATGATACCTGTCTTTCTCTGACTGACTTATTTCACTTAGCATAATACCCTCCAGTTCCATCCAAAGCATCTGACTCTTGATTTCAGCTCAGGTCTTGATCTCAGGGTCGTGAGTTAAAACCCCACATTGGGGTCCACGCTGGGTGTGGAGCCAGCTTAAAAAAATAAAAGAGTGTTAACATATAAACATTTAATGTTTGAATGTTTCTTCTACATTATGGGGGCTCTGAAGTTTTATCAGCTGAAAAAGGTCCAGAAGGCCCTTTTGACTTCAGCACCATTCAGATTCCCTCCAGAAACACAGCAAACATTCCTCCAGCTGACAGTTCACGGTTGGGTCTTTCTGTGGGCTTTGCCACCAGCCAAAGGAAGTTGCCTTGATCAGGGTAGGCCCCACATCCAATAACTTGTTGTTGCATTAGTAAGAAGTCCTGACTGTCTTGTCTCAGTTTGGGACCACCCTGCAAAGCCACCCAGCTCCAGAGCTTCCTGAAGGAACGGCTGAGGCCCCTGTTACAGCTGCATCCCAGCTCAACTCGTCCCTCTGCCTGATCCTGCTGCCCTCACTTTTTTTTTTTTTAATGTTTAGTTATTATTATTTATTTTTATATTAAAAATTCTTTAAGTTTATTTATTTATTTTGAGAGAGAGAGAGAGAGAGCACAAGTGAGGTAGGGGCAGAGAGAGAGGGAAAGAGAACTCCAAGCAGGCTCCACACTGTCAATGCAGAGCCCAATGTGGGGCTCAAACACATGAACTGTGAGATCATGACCTGAGCCGAGATCAAGAGTGGAACGCTTAACTGACTGAGCCACTCAGGTGCCCCTGTTTGTTATTTTTGAGAGAAAGAGAGAGAGAGCTGGGGGGGGGGGAGGGGGGACAAAGGATCTGAAGCAGGCTCTGTGCTGACTGCAGAGATCCAGATGTGGGTCTTGAACTCGCAAATGCTGAGATCATGACCTGAGCCAAAGTCAGACACTTAACCAACTGAGCCACCCAGATGCCTCTGCTCTCACTTTCTTACAGGTATCACTCTTGAGAGCATGCTTCCATACCCCTCCTGCAAGTAGATTCCCTTCTCAGAGCCCATTTCCTGAGGAATCCTCCTAAAACTTCTACCCCGTGTTAGGTTGCCCTTCATAAGGACAGCAGCTGTATTAACAGACTGACATTTTTCTGTGTCATACTTGCACAAGGACCCTGAAGTCTGTGGGCCTCTTGTCAGATGATCGGCTATTTATCTGCACAAAGGAGGAAAATATGTAATCACTGCAAGTTCCCTGGTACAAGTCGCTCCAGGTTTTAGGAACGATACTTGGGTCTCCAATTTCTGTAAAAAAAGAAAATAGGGAGAAACCTGCCACCTGCCACTCAATATACAAACGAGGTAAGAGTGGATGTCACCGTAGCCCGTCTTGTTAGCCATGCTTCCTCATGTAGTGAGGTTTGTAGATTCTCAATTCAAAGGTCCCAACAACCTTTCTGAGAGCAACCCTGGGCCAGGGACAGGCTGAGGAATCCTATCTTCTGGTAGAGGACGGTAAGCAGTGTAGCTAACATCCAGGTTATCTTTGGCATAGCATTGGAGAGGGAACAAAGGGAATGTGATACCCTTTGATTTGTCTCCTTGTCCTGAAGTCTAGCTTGGCTTAAAAGATGACACACAGCTCTGGTGGGAGACCCTCAGACAAAACCCTAAATTCTCAAGCAAAAAAAAAAAAAAAACCAAAAATGTCCTACTACCTGCTCTTTGTCACCTCCTTACTTTTCCAGCCTTTAGGCTCGTTCTTACTTGCTCTTTCTCCATCCACTCAACTTCTCTCGTTCCTTCAAGACCATCTCAAAGGGTTTCTCCTCCATGAAACCTTCTTTCATTTTGAAGGTTTATATATAATTCATATACCATTCTATTTACCATTTATGTATTTAAACTTATGTATTCAAATTTAAATATATTTAAATGTATTTAATTTATAATTTAATTTAATTTATAAATAAATTTAAATGTATTTTTAAATACATAAATTACTATTTATGTATTTAAACTTATATTCAAATTTATGTATTGAATTTTAAGTACAATTCAATGGTTTATGGTATATTCACAGTTGTGCAACCATCCATCACCAAAATCACTTTTAGAACATTTTCTAAAATGTTTTTCTTTTTTTTCTTTTTTTAAGTTTATTTATTTTGAGAGAGACATAGACAGCATGAGTAGAGGAGGGGCAGAGAGAGAGAGGGAGAGAGAGAGAGAATCCCAAGCAGGCTCTGCACAGCCAGCACAGAGCCTGATGTGGGGCTTGAACTCATGAAACCACGAGATCATGACCTGAGCTGAAACCGAGTCAACGCTTAACTGACTGAGCCATACAGGCACCCCTCTTGTAGAGCATTTTCAAAAACATTTTCAAAAAGGCACCCTGCATTCCTTAGCTGTCACTCCCAAGCCCCCCATTACCCATCTCCAGCCACGGGTAACTATTAATTAATTTCTGTCTCTCTATAGTAGCATAATGTTTTCAAGGTTCATCCATGTTGTAGGATGTTGTCAGTATTTCATTATTTTTTTTTACATGTTTATTTATTTATTTTGAGAGAGAGAGAGAGAGAGAGAGAGAGAGAGAGAGAATCTCAAGCAGGCTTCACACTGTCAGCTCGGAGCCTGATGTGGGGCTCAACCTCACGAACCCTGAGATCATGACCTGAGCTGAGATCAAAAGTCTGATGACCGACTGAGCCACCCAGTGCCCCTTCAATCTTTTTAAATGCTGAATAATATTCCATTGTGTGGGATATGCCATATTTTATTTATTCATTCATCAGTGATGGATATTAGGTTATTTCCACTTCTTGGCTATTGTGGATAATGGTGCTATGCATATTCTTGTACAAGTTTTTTGTGGGCATATGTTTTCATTTCTCTTGGCTCTATAGCTATAAGTGGAATTGTTGGATCATATGGTAACTCTATGTTTAGCCATTTGAAGAACTGCCAGCCTGTTTTCCACAGCAGCTGTGCTATTTCACATTCCTGCAAGCAATGTATGAGGGTTGCAATTTCTCCACACCTTCATCAACGCTTGCTATTTTCTATCTTTTGATTATAGCCACCCTGGTGGGTATACAGTGGTATCTCGTTGTGATTCAATTTGCATTTTCCTGATGACTGATGTTGAGCATCTTTCCATGTGCTTACTGGCCATTTGTGTATCTTCTTTGCAGGAATGTGTATCCAGATCTTCTGCCCATTTTAAAACATGGTAACTTATCTTTTTATTATTGAATTATAAGTGTTTCTATATATTCTAGGTACAAGTACCTTGTTAAATATATGATTTGCAAATATTTTCTCTCATTTTTCTGTGGATTGCCTTTTCACCTTCTTGATGGTGTCCTTTGAAGCACGTAAGTTTTAAATTTCGATGATATTCCATTTGTCTATTTTTTTTTCTTTTGTTGCTTGTGCTTTTGGTGTCATGTCTAAGAAGCCATGGACTAATCCAAGGTTATGAAGATTTAGTCATCTTTTATTCTAAGAGTTTTATAGTTTTAGCTGTTATATTCAGGCTTAGATCCATTTGAGATAATTTTCATACATGGTGGGAGGTAAGGGTTCAACTTCATTCTCTTGATGTGGATATCCACTTGTCCCAGCACTGTTTGTTGAAAAAAATCATTTTTCCCTCATTTATGTCTGGGCGCCCTTGCCAAAAATTAAGAAATCAACTGAATGCATGAAACCTTTTTTGATACTCCCAACTGAATGAGGACCCAGGTCGATGGAGTAGCCTCTATCTGGAATACTGCCAGTCCTGTGGCAGAGGGAAAATGAGACATGGTAAACTCTGGACTGGCTCTTAAAATTTTGCTCAGAAGTGACACATATCACTCCCATTCCCACTTCATTAGCCAAAAAAAGTCATAAGGCCAAACTGATGTCCTTGGAGAGAAGAAAATTACTCCTCCCATAGGGTGGGGAACTGCAGGGAAGGAAAACAGATTATTCTGGGGAACAGTAATACAATTTAATCCTTCCTCACCATCCCCTGTATGACCCGACACCTTGTTCTTTTGGTGTTCTTCTGACCTGTCCATTACCCCTTAGCTTTCTTTCCCTGCCTCTTTCATGTTGGTGTTTCCCGGTGTTGTGAGCTTGGCTCTCTTCTCTTCATACTCTATAGACTTCCTAGGGGAATCTCGTCCATTCCCACAATCTACTACCTGCCAACTCTCCTAGTTACACTTCCAGCTTCTGACCTGTGTGGCCAACTGACTACTGAATATCTCCCACAGACATTCCAAACTCTGCATGCCGAGACCTGAATTTATCACTGTCTTCATGCCACCCCAAATCTGCCCCTCCTCCTGAATCCCCAGTTTGGGAAATAGCACACCATTCTCCCAGTTGTCCCAGCCAGAACCCTGGCACCTTCTTCATATTCAACCACCAAGTTGTACTGAGTCCACTTCCTGAACATCACTTGAATTCGTCCCTTTTGGTCCCTTCTCAATGAGTCTGCTCTAGGTTGCCATTATCTCTCATTTGGATGATTGGTCTTGTCCCTTCTAGTCCATTCTTCATGTTGCAGACAAAATGATTTTTATAAAATGCAAATCCAGTTTGGCCACTCTCCAGTCCCCCACTGGCTCTCCACTGCTCCGGGGATAATGATTAATAACACTAAGAGGCCTTAGGAGACCTTTTATGATCTGACTTCTGTTATTTCTCTAGCCTCACTTTTGTACAGTATCTGCCTGGCATTTTATTCATCTTGAGCTAGCTTTAGTTCCCTAAACACATTGTGATGTCTCCATTCAGGGCTTTTGAGCGAGCACTTCCCTGTGCCCGGGATAGTCTTTCCTTCTCTGCAGGGTAACTCCTACTTGTTCATAAAGCAACGGGCTGAACACCACTTAGTCCTTCTCTTCAGACTGGATGAACACTAAGTGATTGAAAGATAGTTTAGCAAAGAGATTGAGAGGCAGGACTCTGCAAACTGATGGCCCAGTTTTGAATCCTGGCTGTCATCTACCAGCTTTGAAATGGCATGCAAGGCCTAACTCCTCTGTGCCTCTGTTTCCTCAGGCATAAATTAGGGAATAGGAAGAGCCCCTATTACATAAGGCTGTGATGGGGATTAAATGAATAAATCTATGACAAGTGTTTAAAATAGCGCCTGACACTATTCTAAGGGCTCAACAAGTATTTGCTGTTACTTTTATGTATCTCCATAGCACCCTATAGTTACCCCTATAGTTAAGCATTTATTGGATGAATATAATTCCCAATTTACTTACCTGACTGCTTCACTGCATTGTAAGATCCTTAGATTTGGACAGTGTCTTATTCATTATTGGTGCTTCAGTTCCTGACACACAATATTTGTTAAATGACTCAATTAATGAATGAATGAACTGGTCTTCATGCAATGATCCCTTCTCATCTTGTGTTATGAGGATAAATTCTGTCCTCCCTACTTGATATACCGTAAGCTTACTGAGGGCAGGATCACAAGTATGGTCAACTCAGCACATTCCTTCTCCCTCCAACCCAACATTGCTTAGCAATATTGAATTAATACCAGTTGAATTAAATTCTCCTCCCTGAGAGATTTAAGCCTTTTTCCTGCTTTTTCACTTGCCATAACCTCCAATCTATTTCCACATAACCCATTTTAACCTGAAATCCCAGGGAAAGACTTTCCTGTATCTGTTGCCCAACTGTTAGAGTAGGTTAGTTATACAAGAAGGGATTGAGGACAATAAAACTCAAGTTAAGGGTTAGAAGTTACATTTAGGTCGGGTGTCCTGTAATTTTTGAAAATAATATTGAGCTGAGAGATTTTGTTCCTCATTATCTTGTAAAAGCTACTGAAATCCAAGGCCTTGTTATAATTTACCTGCATGCTGGGTGGGTGGAATAGCAGGCTTAAGTGAAAGGGGAATTAAGTAGGACGTAGAGAGGCAAGTTTTAGTACAGGCTGTCGACAAATATATGTGACCTTGGAAGTCACCGCCTCTCTGGGACTTACTTGTCCCACCTGTAAAGTGAAAGAGTATAAATGGTCTCCCAAGTTCACCATAAATTCTGACATATCATGCATCATCTCTCCAGAAGCAGCTCATTCTAGGAAGGAATTTTCTATTGTTCCACTTGATCTCAGAAGAAACAGAAATGGTGTAAAAAAAACCATACCAGGTGTCTTTAGCTCCATGGCCAGTGATAACTGATAATAATCATAGAAATAATCTGGACAATCCAGGGATTATCCACATCTTACGGGCAAGACCTGAAGTGGAATGTGATACTGGAGAATAGTCTTTTGAGTGGGACAGACCTGAATTCAAGTCCCAACTTAGCCATGTACTAGTTATGGAGCCATGGGCCAGTGGGCCTGTTATTTAACTTCTTTACCCTGGGTTTCCTTGGTTGTAAAAAACTGGGGCTCATATCTATGTTGTAGAAGTAGCCTAAGGATTAAATGAAGCAGTTCATGTATCACACCTGGTGTTTCGGCCTTGAAGAAATGTCAGGTCATTTTCCCTGTTCCGTTCAATCCTTCACTTGTTAAAAGTACTTTCACAGATACCCACCTGTGCCTATAAAACTAATTCATTTGCTCCTTACCACAAGTTGGGATTTGGAGAACGGGCATTTCTGTGGGTTAGACTAGCTCAGTAACTTTTTGGTAGGACAGTGTCTAGAGCAATGAGCATCTTCTCTGAGTCTAATGCAGTGGTATCTGGTTGTTAAAGGTGACGGCCAGCTCCAGGACAACAGAAGGGCAAGGCTCAGGAGGGAGACATGGGACTTGAAGACACATCGGCCACATAGTACCTAAAAGGAATTCATGATTGAGCTGGTAGTGCAATCCAAGACTCTGGCCATAGAGACCCCTCAGCAACCCCCCAGGGAGCTACAGAATTACTAAGAAGTTCTGTGACAAAGTATGAAGGAATATCTCTGACCACATGGACATTCTGACATTCATCTAGGCGTCACTTGGGTTCTGACATATGATTGTGGGCCAAGGCAGCCCACCAGTGTTGGATAGTGTTGTATTTATGGTCTTAGCCAACTATGTTTTCTCCAGTCTCCCAAAGCCTGCTCACCTTCGAGCGGAGTGTGAACACTCAAGCATCAACTCCTTCAGAGAGGGCCCAATGTCACCTGGCTGATTTGTGGTACAGCTGACCTGGAATCTGATCATGAGGCTATGGTCACCAAATCCAAAGCTTTTTCCAAGGTCACCTGGGTAATAAAGGGAAATGTTATCACTAGAAGCCATGACTCTCAATTTGTGAGGAAGCACTCTTTTGGGGATCAGGCCTTTCATTAGATGACTGTAAATTTTGGAACAGTGTTTTAAAGAATTCTGGACAGAAATCAAAGAAATTTCTTTATTTAAGCTTTATTTAGTTAACTGGTTAGTTTTGCAGGGCAGTGAATAAAAGAGTCTCCAAAAGACAGGTATCAGTCAAATGGAAGTAATATCAACAATAACACTACCCTTTAGTGAGCACCTATTGTGTGCTCAGTTGTGGAATAGCACAGTGGTTAAGAACACTGAGCTCGATTCAGACTATTCAAATGTTTGGATTTGAAATCTTGGCTTTCCCATCTAACTAGCAGTGTGACTTTGGGAAAATTACTTAACCTGAGCTTCAGTTTCCTCATTTATAAGTTGGATAATAGTGCCTACTGATAGTATTGCTATGAAGATAAGAGTCATGAGAAATGTTCTGCAGAATAGTAAGCGCTATCAAATTCTCACTGTTCAATACGTAAAACCTGGAGCCATGCTCAACAGTAAAAGTTAACAAGAGTTAACTAGAGCAATCCAATAAGGACACAGCTCCTTCAGGAATGAGGATTTGGGTCACCTCATCAGGAAAGGTCCTGGCATCCACACCTTCCCCACATCCCATGAGCTTGAGGGACAGCTGGCTCTTGGGTTGGAGCAAGTGGTTCAGGCCTAAGCTTATCAGCCATGCTTCTGTACTTACTGGCTCAGAGATGGGCAAGTGACCCACTTAGGGCCCATGAAACCAGACGGAGGCCTGCTGGGAGCTGCTGGAAAGTTTTCTTGCTTTTCTAAGAGGAAGTTTGAAGGAAACCCGGTCTGTCTCCCCAAATGCAAATGGGGAAGCATATAGCCCTTGAAGTTGTTGCCAGCAGTCTCAGAACTATGAGGGGGAGCCAGCCTCAGCATAAGGCCAACACCACAAAAGGCAGAGAGAAGAGTTGGAGAGAAACAGTCCTGAGCGATCCTGTCAACCTGCTGATCAAACCAACCCTGAAGCCCACCACACTGTTAGCTTTTCAGTTCTTTGAGCTAATGTATTGTTTGTTGTTCAAAGCCCTCTGCGGTGGGTTGCCTATTACTCAAACATTCCTGTTACGATAGGGAAGGCTCTGCAAGTGATGGTCACAGGCTCCTCACCCACAAGTCACTGTCATACACCTTCTAGGAGAACAAAGAGAAATGTAAAAAGCCTAGGTCTAGGAAAATGTTGACATGACACTTGTGAGCTCTCAATGGAAAAAGCCAGGTGAAGAGGAGACTTCAGAGACAGAGGTAGCCACACTTCCCTGCTTGTCACCCGTGGGCTGCATGTCCACAACTGTACGCATAATTTCTCCGTTCACTGACTCTCACGTACCAAAACGCAGACCACAGCTAAAGCTCCTATGTGAGCAGGACACAGATGGTTTTGTATGTAAAGAGGATTCTTCTCTTCTCATGGTAAGTCCTCAAAGGCATTTGGGTCTCCCCTGGATAAATGTCTAACACATACGTTTCAAAATCAAATATTATACAAACCAAGGTATCTTCAAATTCAAGCAGTGCGTCAAAGTGACAAACGCTGTTCTGTCAAAAAGGATCACTTTATTCAACTACACATAACATATATAAAAGCAAGCAAAATCAGGATGTTTTCCTCAGCCATCCTTTCCACATTTTGTGTAGTTTTAGTGAACTATAAACCACTGTTTTCTTCATGCCTAAAAGACAAAAAGAAGAGATGGTTAGAAAGTTGGGGCTTGATGACCAGATACTCTGCTAGAGCTTCCATGATATTCTCATCAGAGACCTGTCTTTGGAAGGCAGCAGTGATGGGCTGATTGGTGGGGCCCAGGAGACCCTGGGAGCCGAAGATGATTAAGGATCACCATGGTCAACATAAGGGGGAGAGATTCTGATTTAGGCATTACTGCCACAGTGACATGAATGCCAAAGGTACCTGAGTTAATGGGATAAGTGAATCTTTCGAGTTACGAGCCTATTGAGTCTATCGTCAGCCTTTGACTTCAGTAGCTCTTTTAAAAACGAGAAAGGATGGGGCACCTGGGTGGCTCAGTCGGTTAAGTGGCTGACTTCGGCTCAGGTCATGATCTCGCGGTCCGTGGGTACGAGCCCCGCGTCGGGCTCTGTGCTGACAGTTCAGAGCCTGGAGCCTGTTTCAGATTCTGTGTCTCCCTCTCTCTCTCTGACCCTCCCCTGTTCATGCTCTGTCTCTCCCTGTCTCAAAAATAAATAAAACATTAAATAAAAAAATAAAAACGAGAAAGGAAAACAAAGACAAAACGCTGCATGTAAATGGACATCCGCAGCCCCCCTTCTGACTCCCAGTGCCTGCATCCCAACCACCCCCAGTTCCCTGCCACTGTGTCACTGAGTACCCCACCGGCCTGCCCAGAACAGGTATCAGTTCCATCCTTCTCCGTCTGTTCACTCCATCCCCCTTTCAGATTCCTTCTGCAGAAGTGCCTTCCTGGACGCCCCAGGCCGATTCAGATGCTGCTCCTCCTGGTCCCACAGCACCTGTGCTGGTCATGCGTACAGCACTTACCACACTGCGTGGTGCTTGTCAGTTTACTGAGCTGTCCCTCTGCCTAGACTGGGAGCTCCTTAAGGACAGGGAGCATGCCTCATTTGTCCCTGTATCCCCATCATCTAGTACAGTGCCTGGCATATGGCAGGTATTCGGTAAACGTTTTTGAAATGATGTGACAGATGCACCTCATCCAGATATGTGACCTTCTAGCTCCCCACCTACTTAATCACAAGTACCTGATGAAACTGGAGGAGAGGCTCTCTGGGGGCCAATGGGACAGAAGTAAAATGGGATAGAATAATGGGATGCTATTTGTCTGTCAGATCTAATAGGATCCAATTTGCAGACGGTATTATGGGCTCAACTTCCTTTGTGCTGAGGATGAGATCATTTAGTCTGTGTTTCAGGGTGTGGCCCAAAGATCCCAACAGTCTTTTTCATCATGAGATACAAATTGTGGTGTGTGTTGCAAGTCTGAAACACACACTTCTGACAGTGCACCTTAAGCTTTGTGGATGAGTAATAGGATTAACTCTGGAGACTCCTACTATGGGGGTTTGAGTGGTCTCTTGAAAATACCTGGGTGTATTACCTGGAAGCTGCCCAGTCCACTCAGAACCTTCAAAGAAGCTACTGCAGGCAGTGGTGGGTAAAAAGGCAGCATATCAGGAAAATTGTTAGCGAATACTTCTATAAACTCTGGCCCAGCTTTTCTAGTGATTATTTGCAAACTGACATAGCGTAGTCAAGAAACTCAGAGCTCCTTTCTCTGCCTCCGCCTCTTTTAATTTTCTCCCTGGAGCAACCACTTTGGTGAACCTCACCCAGTTGAGCATTGAGACTGGAAACTTATTACGTAAGGTTCTTTTTTTTAATATTCCAGCCGGAGCCAATCAAGACACTAAGCAGAACACAGGTGGTGCATACAGTAAGGTTCAACATAGCAACCCCAGGGCATTGAGTCACAGCTAGAGGAAGACGCATCAACCATGGTTAAGTCCCAGCGCAACTTCACAAACCTTACGTACAGACTCCTTGGAGCATAACATTTAAGGTAAATACCTAAAGTACATGAGCGTCACCATGTAGCCATGTTTTGCTGCTACTGCACAGAAACCTCTCTTCGTTGAAAACAGTCTCTCCCTTTGATGGCTCTGACAGAGTGAGTCTCAGAAAGACTGCAGGAGGGAACTGTGTTAGAAAGAGCACTGGAATAGGAGTCAAGAGACCTGAAATCTAGTTGCAGCTGGACCACAAACTTACAGTTTGTGACTCACTCTCTCTGCACCTTGACTTTCCCATCTGCAAAAAGACTGGTTGGACTAGTTCAGGGTTCTCTAACAACGTCAGTCTGTAGGAAAGTGAGGAGGAAACTGTAGGAAAGTTTGCTGTCTGTGTGCACGTGTGCATTTCTGTGCAGAGTGTGCAGTTTTTGTCAGATTTTCACAGGGAGCCAGGATTTGCAGAAGGTTAAGAACCAACAGATTGGAACAAAGAATTCTTTCGGCCTTAATATTCTAACTGCAGTTCAGGTAGAAGAATAACAGTGCATGAGGTTGGGAGTGGGCAACATTTCCTAAACAGGGCACAAAAGCTGCTCCCATAAAGGACATTGATAAACTGGGCTGAAAAAAATTAAGAGCATCTTTTCATCCAAAGATACCATCAAGTAAAGGATCTATACACTTAAAATTATAGAAAGCTTATAGAAGAAATTGAAGAAAACACAAAGAAATGGAAAAATATTCCATGCTCATGGATTGGAAGGACAAATATTATTAAAATGTCAATACTACTCAAAGCAATCTACACATTCAATATAATCCCTATCAAAATAACACCAGCATTCTCACAGAGCTAGAACAAATGATTCTAAAATTTGTATGGAACCAGAAAAGTCCCCAAATAGCCAAAGTAATGTTAAAAAAGAAAACCAAAGCTGGAGGCATCACAATTCCAGACTTCAAGCTGTATTACAAAGTTGTAATCAAAAAGAGACACAGAGATTAATGGAATAGAATAGAGAACCCAGAAATGGACCCATAAATGTGTGGCCAACTAACATTTGACAAAGCAGGAAAGAAAATGGAAAAAAAGACAGCTTCTTCAGCAAATGGTGTTAGGAAAACCGGACAGCAACACAGAAGAATTAACATGGACAACTTTCTTACACCATACACAAAAATAAACCCAAAATGGATGAAGACCTAAATGTAAGACAAGAAACAATGAAAATCCTAGAAGAGAAAATAGGCAACAACCTCTTTGACTTTGGCCACAGCAACTTCTTACTAGACATGACTCTAGAGGCAAGGGAAATAAAAGCAAAAAGGAACAAGTGGGACCTCATCAAAATGAAAAGTTTCTGCACAGTGAAGGAAACAATCAACAAACTAAAAGGCAATTGACAGAATGGGAGAAGATATTTGCAAATGACATATAAGATAAAGGGTTAGTATCCAAAATCTATAAAGAACTTATCAATCTTAACACCCAAAAAACAAATAATCCAGTGAAGAAATGGGCAAAAGACATGAATAGACACTTTTCCAAAGAAGTCATCCAGATAGCTAACAGACATGAAAAGATCCTCAGCATCTCTCATCATCAGGGAAATACAAATTAAAACCACAAAGAGATACCATGCCACATCTGTCAGAAAGGCTAAAATGAACAACTCAGGAAGCAACAGATGTTGGTGAGCATGTGAAGAAAGGGGAATACTTCTGCACTGCTGGTGGGAATGCAAACTGGTACAGCCACTCTGAAAAACAGTATGAAGGCTCATCAAAAAAATTAAAAATAGAGTTACCCTGTGACCCAGTAACTGCACTAGTAGGTATTTATCCAAAGGATACTGGAGTGCTGATTGAAAGGGGCACATGTACTCCAATGTTTATAGCAGCACTATTGATAATAGCCAAAGTATGGAAAGAGCCCAAGAGTCCATCCACTGATGAATGGATAAAGAAGACGGATAAAGAATACCTAAAGTACATGAGCATCACCATGTAGCCATGTTTTGCTGTTCTGTATATATACAATGGAATATTACTCAGCAATCAAAAAGAATGAAATCTTGCCATTTGCAATAATGTGGATGGAACTACAGTGTATTATGCTAAGCGATAAGTCAGTCAGAGAAAGACAAATATATGATTTCATTCATATGTGGAATTTAAGAAATAAAACAGAAAGGAAGGAAAAGTAAGGTATAAGCAGAGAGGGAGGCAAACAATAAGAGACTCTTCAATACAGAGAACTGAGGGCTGCTGGAGGGGTGGTGGGTGGGGGCATGAGCTAAATGGGAGATAAGCATTAAGGAGGGCACTTGTTGGGATGAGCACTGGATGTTATATGTAAGTGATGAATCACCAAATTCTACTGAAACTATTACTACACTATATACAATTAACTTGGATTTAAATAAAATTAAAAAAAAATACACCATCAAGATAGTGAAGTGACAACCACCACGTGGGAGACTTTCGCACTATGCATATCAGACAAAAGACCTGTATCCAGACTTTACAGAGAATTCAGTAAGAAAAGGTAGACAATTCAGGGGCACCTGGGTGGCTCACTCAGTTGGGCGTCCGACTTCAGCTCAGGTCATGATCTCACGGCTTGTGAATTTGAGCCCCACATCCAGGTCTGTGCTGACAGCTCAGAGCCTGGAGCCTGCTTTGGATTCTGGGTCTCCTCTCTCTGCCCCCCCCTTGCTCGTGCTCTGTCTCTCTGTCTCTGTCTCTGTCTCTCTCAAAAATGAACATTAAAAAAAAATGAAAAACATGAAAAGATAGACAATTCAGTAGAAAAATGAGCAAAAAAACTAGAATAGGCACTTCACAAAAGAGGATATCCAAATAAACATGGAACAAACGCCCAGCTTCGTTAGCCATCAGAAAAATGTAAATTAAAACTCCAATATGATACCACTACTCACCCCTCAGGGTGCCTAAAATGAAAAAAAAAAATAGTATCAAGTAAGGAGGAGCTGCACCAGGAGCTCAGTTAGTGGGAGTGTAATTTGGACAACTATTGGGTAGTATTACCAAAGTTGAACATTCACATACTTTATGATCTTGTAATTCCACCCCTAAGTATGCACCCAGGAGAAATGCACAGGTTTGCTCACCAAAAGGCAGGTACAGAAACATTCACAGTGGCACTACCTATAATGGCCCCAGAGTGGAACCAACCCAAGAAACCATTAACATAGAGTGGGTAAACTGTGGTATAATCATACAGTGGGCTCGTGGCAATGAGGATAAATGAACTATTGCTGCTCCCACCACCATGTTGAATCTCATTGATCTAATGGGGAGTGAAAGACACAGGAGACTACATATTTGCTTAAAGTTCAAAATGGGCACAACAGAAGCATGGCATTGGAAGTCAAACACTAGTTACTACTGGAGGAACAGTGACCTTGACTGGCACATCGTCTGGGGGATGGTTCTGTTCTATTTCTTCATCTGGGTCTAGGTTCATGAGTGTTCACTTTGTGAAAATTCACCAAATTTCTGATATATGCGTTTTCTGTACATATGGAGATCTTTTTTCTACTACCAAAAGCCTCGAATCTTTGATTTATTCGGTCACTGAAATACACTGAGCCAGTATTTATTGAGCATCTATATAATACTAGACACCGAGCTAGCTGTTGGGAATACTGGTATGGACAACAGTTATGGTTTCTGCTCTTACAGTTTACAATCCACAGAATTCTACTTGGCTTACCTTAAGTCTACTTTTGGTTTCTGCTCTCTTTCTATAGAAAAGGATGGTGATTTAGGAAGTCTGTATTTAGAATGTGTCTTGGGGGAAGACATTTAGAACCACCGTCATTGTCTTTGCTCCTTCTCCAAAGGATAAAGATGGAGTATCTCTTTAGATACCGTGTCTTTAGACAGATTCTTATCTACCTAAAGTGAGTCATTATGGATTTTGATTAGTATCTAAAGTCAGACCTGTTTTGGAAGCATATAGAAATCTACTTCAACATATGGCTCCTAAGGTTTTACTTCTGTTGATTTCTAGCTTGTTCCATGTGACCTGCAGCAAAGTTACTCACATGTAAGACCATGAATCCCTATGTGACTTTAAACAAGACGGGTCTGATGACAGACACGGTTCTCCAGGAAGCAATGTGAGGCAGAGACAGGAGTAGGTTGTGAGAGGGCTCTCCGTTCCCATAATTCTACTTTTCAGATATTTATGAGGGAAAATCAGCAAGCCCCCAAACAGTCTTCCAATTATTTTCCAACCATAGACATTATCTACGAAGAAAATCTCTTGAAGCAGAAGTACAACTTATTTTAAGGACTCTTGGGTTAAATAATAAGCTGGAAAAAAAAAACCCGTAACTATTATACGTTCTTCTTATTTAATATGTAGGTACCAAAAAATGGAAGAAGTGTTTTAGTAATAAGAAATCAGAAGCAGAGGATAATCAATGATCATTCTATCATGTTCCAGGAAAGGGCTGGTAAGGAACCCCTCAGGTATGTCAGAAACTTTTTAGGAACAAGACTAAACCTGTTTTGTTAATTCAGTTGAATCCTTTGAAGCTAGAGAGGTAAATAGGTATCTGTCTCCAGAGTCAATTATGACTGACCAGGAAGTGAAGTGGGGAAAAATAAAGCAAGATTTCAGAAATTAAACTCATCATCCTCCCTGACTGCCCCCACCTCTGGGAATGGCAGCAACATCCATTGCTTTCCAAGCCAGAAACCTGGGAGTTCTGTTTGACTCCTCTCTCTCCTTCACTTCCCATGTCCCTCCAATCATCTGGAACAGGTAACTTGCCCTCTCAATATTGTGTACATCTCTCCTCTCTGCCTGCAATGACCTGAGTTCAGACTGCCTAACTCCTCCACTGACTGGCTGCAACCAGAGCTAATCAGTTTCCCGAGCAATAGCTTTATCTCCTTTCCCTCTCTTCTCTATTCTCTGTAGCCATCGAGGTCTTGCTACAATCCTTCAGTGGCTTCCCTCTGCCCTCAAAATAAACTCTGAATTCCTCTGCCTGGCTTTTCAGGCCCCCCTTCACTGGCTTCTGCTTACTTCTCATCACTATATTCCACCATCTCTCTCTTATTCCCATACCAGAATACTGAAGCAGGTTGTTAACGGGAAGGCTGCTGCTGATCAGCATATGACAGATTGTGGGGCGCCTGGGTGGCTCACTTGGTTAAGCGTCTGACTTCGGCCTAGGTCATGATCTTGTGGTTCACGAGTTTGAGCCCTGCATCAGGCTCTGTGCTGACAGCTTGGAGCCTGGAACCTGCTTCGGGTTCTGTGTCTCCCTCTCTCTCTGCCCCTTCCCTGCTTGTGCTCTGTCTCTCTCTCAAAAAAAAAAAAAAAAAAAAAAAAGAATATGAGAGGTTGCTTAGCTGGTCTTCTGTGACCAGTCTGAGATGTGATGCCATCTGCTGCCACCATGAAAAGAGGAGCAGGCCAGTATCAGGAGACTAAATGGCCTTTCACTTCTCCTGAGCTGCTGGTGAGTTAGTCTAAAAGGGGAAAACAGTGTTTGGCTTTGGAGGTAGTAAGACCACATGAGAACAGGCAATCGTGCTATCGAACAGTTTGTTAGAAAAGGCAATCCTCTGGGCTGGTTATAGATGCCTGGCCTCTATCTTTCCTAGGAATAGAGTGAAATTTAGATCTAGACTCACCCAAGTTTATAAAGCACCTACTAGGTACATACTGGACCCTCTCAGAACATGTACTGAGCTGGGTATTAGTAACCCCTCCATTTCAAGGAAGAAGGGCTAATTAACATACCAAGGTTACAGAGGCAACAAATGAATAACTGCAACACAAGTCCAGGTCTTCTGACCCGAAGCTTAGCTCCTTGGTTAGCTATGTACCTCTGAAGCTAAGCATATTTCAATATAAAAGGTATTCATTAGCTAAGGGGGAAGTCTGAACCTTCCTTTTCACCCCTCCCCCCCAGTGGGAGGCTATGAAGGGAGGCATGAGAATGGCTAATAACGAATACAAACTCCATCAAATACACTGGGATTCTCACCTGCACATGATGCACCAGCTAGCTGAAAAACTGAACACAGGTAGGACTTGGTGGATTTTGTCTTAGTGCAGCAAGCAGAACAACAGCCATGACCACAACAAAAGGACTTCTAAAGAACAATGTACAGAAGCATAGAGGTTCAGAACCTTGATGTGAAAAGAGAGGGAAGACAAACAGTAAACCAGCCACTCAGGCCCTTTTGTTTGTAGTTTACTCCCACTGGAGACCTGGTTAATGGGTGGGCTCGTGCCATCTGAATATGACAGTGCAAAGACGCATATTCTAAGGAGGGGTCACGAAACCTTTTAGGTGATAATAGCAAAAAGGGAAAGACCAGGCACAGTGCTGGATGCGTTTATATATCCTACGATGTAATTTTCACAAGCTGGTGAGGCAGGTTTAATTATCCCTATGAAATTAAAACTCAGAAAAATTAGGTAACTTGCCCAAGGCACAGTACTTAAGTTGGAATATGAACCCTAGTCTCTGGGGCTCATAAACCCCTGCCCTTGGCCTGGGCTGCCTTCATCACAGCCCCAAACCACCGTAAAACCAGAGAAGCCAGAGTGTGAGGTCAGTAAACCCATAGACCTTGAAGGGATGCCCAACACTTTTCACAATTTCTGCACCCTCAGAGCAGGCTGCATACATTCTGTTACTCTGGGCTTCCACAATCCGATAAGGCATCTTTAGAAAGGAAAAGGAAGCAGGCAGTGAGCACTCAGGGGAACCAGCACTGGGCACTAGGAACGGCCACAAGGAAACACCGGGCTGTGGCTTCTGTTAGGTGTCACCCACTGCCCTCTGCTGGCCACTGGAAAGAATGAGTGGAAAGAGGACCAAAGATTCATTTCAGGTTGATGCTCAAGATGATGATGGATTTAGAAAAATGCTTTATTAGAGAAAAATTCAAACTATAATAGAATATTACAGTATGTCTCATTTCTTCACCCAGCTTCAACAATATATCAACTCATGGCCAATCTGGTGTTATCTACCCCTTACCCACTTCCCTCCACCATGTTTGATTTTGAAGCAAATCCCAGACATCCTGTCCTTTCATCTGTAAAAATTTTAATTTAATTTCTAAAAGAAACATTTTAAAACATGATCACAACTAAAAAAAAAAAATCCATGAATCTAATAATTCTTTAAAGCATAAGAGGCTCAAAATAAAAAAAAAATAAAAAAAAATAAAGCATTCAGCCCCACCCAAGAAGCTGCAATCATGCAAATCACAGATTAATAGGCTGAACCACCCAAGCAAACAAAGACGCCTCATCTTCACCTTGCTAGGATAAGCCAGCAGGATCATAGATTAAATATCTTAATTGGAAATGCAAAGCTATACACTCCTGAGTGGTAGCAAAATCTTTAGCTGAGTAGATTTGGCACATGTGCTACTAAATCTTTGTTGAATTTTTGGCTGAATCTTCCCAAAGATTCAGAAAGGCAACACTGTGTCCTCGAGGCCAAACACTGTGTTGGGTATCCAGGCAGCTGGGGTGAGAGGTTAAGAGGTGTGACCACACCAGCTTCCTGGCAATCTCAGCCCAGGGATCAGAATCAGGCTGGAAGATTACTCGCTTCTCTGGGTTAGCTCTGTGCCATCTATCCCTTGTTACTGCAAATTTATACATCTAGTTTATGAACTCCTTGAAGGCAGGATGGTGTTGTGTTCACTTCTGTATCCTGCATGGCTAGCACATGAGAGAGGCTCAGTAGATGGTCACATCACAAAAGACTGAACTAGGAAAGTCCATCATTTGACAATACCAAGTACTGGAGAAAATGGGGGGGAATGAGAACTCTCCTTTACTGCTAGTAGGACTATAGATTGATACAATCATTCTGGAGGGCAGTGTAGCAATATTCAAAGCTATGTTCAAATGCTTAGGCCCATAAGACAACAGCAGGATGTTTAAAAAAAAATGTTTTTAAATGTACATTCAGAGAATAAAAAACAAAACAAAACAAAACAAAACAGAAAGAGCTCCTGGAAATTAAAACATATAATAGCACAAACAAAAACCTCAATAGAAGGGTTGGAAACTACAGTTGAGAAAATCTCCCAGAAAGCAGAGCAAAAAGATAAAGAGATAAAAACAAAAACACAGATGAAAGAAAACCAAAGGGCTCTTCAAAACCAAAGGAGTCCAATATCTGAAAAAAAGGAGTTCCAGAAAGAGAAGAGAGAAAACAGATGAGAACTTAAAGCAACAATAAAAGAACATTTTCTTATATTCTTTTTTTCTGAGTTTCCAAAATGAAAGGGCAATGAGTACCCAGTAAAATAGATAAAAACAGATTCATTATCAAAGTATATCCCTGAGAAATGTTAGAGCCCTGGGGCAAGAGAAGACCTAATCGGCTTCCAGAAAGAACACACATGAAGGACTGAGAAGCAGGATGGTGTTGGGCCTCGATAGCAATCCTCAAGTGGGAAGACAATTGGAATAATAATATTGAAATTCTTTAAAAAGTGATTTCTATCTCTCTCCAGCCTAAGTGTCAATTCCATGTGAGGGTAAGCTAAAGATATTTCGAGTTGTATATGGTCTCCAGAGTTGCCTCCTTGCATCCTTTCTTAGGAAATGACTGGATGGCGTGCTTCCCCAAAATGAGAGCGGGCACCGCAAAAACAAAAGGCACAAGAGTCAGGAGACGGGATCCCTCTCGCAAGACACGGAAGATGATCTACGTGGGAAAAGACAGTGGTGCAGGGAAAGCAAAGCGTATGATGTGGCTCACCTATGAATCACAATAGCAGAGTCATATGCTGTAAACTCAGGCAACTGACTTCGTCGAAGCAACTACCTTAGGACCAAGGGATGGGAGTGGTGAGTATGTGGGGCAGGGTGGGTGCGAGAGCCAAATTCTAACCTGCCAGAGCGAGCAGTCAACAGATGATGCCTGGAACTGAAACGGAGGGAGGCAGCAGCATGCACCCACTACAGAGAAAACGGGCAGGGCAGACAAAGCACCCATTACGGGTCTCTGGAGAGAGGCAGTGGGGGGAAGGGCAAGGTACTGCCGCTTTTGCAACAATATGCACAGGTAACTTTCAGAAATCCAAAAGCCAGGGGACAAGCTGTATATGAGGAGTTGTTCAGAGAACTGAGAGGGGAGCAAGGCTTCCAACATCACCTCCCATGGTTTGACTTCTCTAGACCAGATGACAGTTCCATTTTGTCTGTCTGTATGCCATTGCTATGTCCTAGTTCATGCCCATCAAAATTCAGCACTTCAGAAGTACTTGCAGGATACAGATAAAGCTTTATGTTTTAATCAGGAGTGCTGAGGCCACTCAATCCAGGAGGCACATCAAGCATAGATTTTCCAAAGTTCTTACCGGCAGTGAAAATGCCTTTGGTGCTCTGTTTCATACTAGAAGGTCTCACAATTGCTGAAAGCCCTGTGAGAAAAAACCAACAAGGAGGCCAAAAAAGCCAGATGTTAGTCATCTTAACACTTTTAAAACCTAAAACTAAATGTTCTTTCCAGTTATCCAGTAAAATGAGCAAATCCATCTCTGTCCTGGTGTCACAGAATGACAGTGGGAAGGGTATCAGGATTAAGGGCCAGAAGCCCGGAGCCGCCGGCCATGTCACCAACTTGTGAGCACAAGCAAATGCCTGGTCCCCTCTGGGCCTGGTCCTCCTCACCTTTATTAATAGGGGGTGGATTAAGTCACCCTCAAAGGTCATTTTATGACTTTAAATCTGCTTAAGGCTGCTGGTTCTCAACCCCAAGATTTGAAATGACTTAAAAGAAAAACCCCAAAGTTTCTGCCTAGGAGAAGAGCTTTCATTCTGAAAACATATACAGGACTCCTGTGACCAGAATCATGTTAAAGTGGGAAAGAACAAACAATATGCCTCCTCACTCATCTTCAGAATAGGTACATGGTAACCTGAATGCATGCTCTGACAGCCCGGGGCAGGTCCCCGAGAGAGTACGTGGGTCCGCCCACTGGAGTTAACGCTCAGTACCGTCACGGTCAAGAGCATCTAGCGCAGGAGCCCGCATCCTGGAGGAGTTCATAAAATACGTACTCAGTAAAACAGGAAAACATGGTATGTGGGGGAGGGAGTTGTTTTCAATCGTAACTATTTCTTTACTGACTGCCTTTCTACATTATCTTTAACACCTCCAAAAGGAAGTGGATCTCCGAAGATAAGATTTTTGGGTAAACATGAGGAAGGCTCTGGGGATAATATGTGGAACATATTATGGGCCACGTCAGAGGGAATCTAGTGAACACACAGAGACACATCGAAGGGGAGTTGGCTGATGAAAACTGTATTCCTGATGTTACAAAAGCACTAAAAGTTACCAGTCTCCTTCCTTCTCAGACCACCGTGAAGAACACAGAGGAGTCTTTGGAATAACTTCTAGAAGTTATGCTCTTGGAACCAAAACAAACATTGTTTCCCCCTTTGACAGTGATTTAGGACCCAGGAATCTGAAAACAGAAGTACTTACGCCACCCTGCTTCAAACAAATGACAATTTAGATTTGGAAAAACCCCAGATTGTTAGTGCTTTCTTCTTCCCTGAGACAATCTGTCTCTTGATCTCAATTAAGCAAAAAGAATAAAGAATATGTCTCCGTCACAAAGTTTGCTTTTTACCCACGGCCAGCACTTCCTCAACGTCAAATTCATAAACATACCTCGTCGCACCACCTCTCCACAGTCTGGATCATGAGCAACTTGTAATAAAGTTTCTTCCACATCTCTGTTTTTTCCAGGAGGGTCCATAACATGATTTATTTGTTGCTGTAAGGTTTTGGGCAATGTCATTAGCTGAGTGAATTGTCCTTCTGGGCTTTTATCTATCTAAGGAAAAAAAAAAAAAGATAATATCTATGGTAAGTTCTTTGAATTCTATAAAGATTCAAGGACATATGGCTTTCAAGTCACACAAACATACATGAACCCATACCCTGGGCGGCATACTAAGGAGACTTACTCCTTTTCTGAAACTGAATGCCTAAGAGTTCAGATCCTATGTTCCTTCAAAAAAGCCACTTCTTTTCCTATCATAGTCCATTTTTACATGAGAAAAGAATAGAAGCCTCTTTCAAGGATCAATTTCTCACTCTCAGTTTTAAAATTTCTATTTGTCTTAAATCCAGCAGTTAAAGGAAGTGAGGCTACAGTTAACATTCACTGAGGTTCAGCAAATCCAGGCACTCAAACTCTCTCTCCATTTTAAACAGAGGGGCAGGGCGCTGAGTGACACACCCAGGATTATACAGCCAGTAGGAGAGAGGGGTGCTCTAACCTCGTGTCTCCTGCCTTCTGGGCCTTTGACTTACCATGCTGTGTTTCATAAGCTGTAGGAATAAATTGATGACAAGGACTAAGCTTATTCACTTTTAATCTCCCAGCACACAGGAGGTAGTCAAAAAACATTGGTTGAATAAAGGAATGTATACCTGCATCAATAAAACTTAGTTGTCATTATTTCTTACCTAGGATTAGGTAAGAAATAGAAACCAGGGGTTTCTATTCCCAAGAATTCTAAATACATCAAGTTGAAAGACAAATACAGAAACAAAACATACAAAACTATGCATCAGACTTTACTGTGAATCAAAAGTTAGCCACAGAGCCGAGGCCACACCTTGCTTCCCTAACTCCAGTTTAATATACTTTGCTTCATGGAACTAAGTTTTTACAAAATCATGTAAACATTGACTGCCTGCCCAGGTGAGAACCAGTAACCCTGCCCTCAACAACTCATCCATTATTTTCCAGGTAAGAATCTGTCTTGTATTCTTTCAACAAATGTTTAGGTTTTAACTTTGACTAAGAGAACAATAAGAAAAAAATTAGACAAATGTATTCAGATTCAGATTTTCCAGATATGACTAACATCTTAACAATTAGAATTCACTCATTCTACCACCTTTTTTCATTCCACAAGTATTTATTGAGTATTAATGCCTGGATTTTCTAGTTTTCTATAAAATTAATGCAAATAAGAAGAAAATACTATTATCTTGTGGCTCCAGTAAAAGTAAAGGTTTTTTTTTAACCTGAATATTTCATATTCATCATTAAGATGGTTCTAAATTCACAGGATTTGACCACTGTTCAGCTTTGCTTAGACAAAGGACAAAAAATGCGGACATTTTTGTAGATTTGCTAGAAATAACATTTATGGACTCATATTTTGGGGCTAAGAATTGAGATTAGCCAAAAAGACCTTATATTTCTGTAAGGGTTTATCTATGAAACTTTCAGGAATTTCAGAGATGCCAAATGGCTTGAGTAATATGAGGAATTAAAAAATAGTATTTGCAGGGCATCTGGGTGGCTCAGTAGGTTAAGCATCTGACTTGGGCCCAGGTCATGATCTCATGGTTCAATCCCGCATCAGGCTCTGTGCTGACAACTCAGAGCCTGGAGACTTCCTTTGGATTCTGTGTCTCCCTCTCTCTCTGCCCCTCCCTGGCTCACATGCGCTCTTTCTCTCTTGCTCTCTGTCAAAAATAAATAAAAACATTTTTTTTAATTAAAAAAAAAGTATTTGCTACTGCTTTCTCTTGAGGAAAAGAATGCACTGGAATTTTTGCTTATAGGCATGTGTAAGAGACAAAATATTAGGTGACATGTTCAAATAAATTGCTAAATTCTGTGTAATCATCTTTACTCTTTGATTCTCCATTAAAACATGGTAGTGAAAGCATTCAGCTAAATTGTGAGAGTCAAACTGCATTTTATTTTATTTTTTTTTAAATTTTTTTTAATGTTTATTTATTTTTGAGACAGAGAGAAACAGAGCATGAACAGGGGAGGGGCAGAGAGAGAGGGAGACACAGAATCTGAAACAGGCTCCAGGCTCTGAGCTGTCAGCACAGAGCCCGATGCGGGGCTTGAACTCACGGACTGTGAGATCATGACCTGAGCCGAAGTTGGATGCTTAACCGACCGAGCCACCCAGGCGCCCCTCAAACTGCATTTTAAAAGCAGATATGGAAAAGACCACATACTGTATGTTTCCATTTATGTGAAGTGTCCAGAACAGACAAATCCATAGAAGCAGAAAACAGATTAGGGGTTGCCTGTGGGGAACGGGAGCTAGGGACTGCTAACAAGGATGTTTTTGGACTGATGGAAATGTCAAATTAGATTGTAGTGACAGTTGCACAGCTCTGTAAATATACTAAAAACCACTGAATTTTATGGTATGTGAATTATATCTCAATACAACTGACATTTTAAAAAAGCAGATGAGCTAAAGAGCCAAGGTACTCATTCCACTAGCTGCTGGGAAAATCAGCTGGATCCCTCTCTTACAGTCTCTCTCAGACTTATCCTCAACCAAAGGGAGCTGATTGGATCCCAAGATGAGAAGATGAAGGGGTACCACTGGCCTCTCTTCCCCAAGCTAGGATAACTAGGAAGGGCCATCTAGCTCTACAGCGCCACCATAGGATCAGATGAGGGCTTGCTTCAGATCCACTCAATTCCCATCCTACCAACAGGTACCAGGAATGGTCCTAAAAAGCATATTCCATGATGGCATTCTGGAGTTGTCATAATATGGAAGTGAGTGGAAGCCTCTGAAGCTGCCATTTTTACCTCTTATCCAACAGAGTAACTAAAAAAACCCAACACATTTCAGGAGGAAAGGCAGAGATTAATGCCATCTGTAAACCTAAAGATGCAGGGGTGTGATGTTTAATTTTGTGTCACTTGGCTAGGCTATAGTGCTCAGTTGCTTGGTCCAACATAATTAACATTTAAGTCAGTAGACTCTGAGTAAAGCAGATTACACTCTAGAATGCAGGTGGGCCTCATCTAATCAGTCAAAGGCCTTAAGAAGAAAGACTCAAGTCTCCTGAGGAAGAAGGAATTCTGCCTCCAGATAGCCCTCAGACTTAAAACTACTCTTCCCGGGTCTCCAGCCTGCTGGCTCTTCCCTGTAAATTTCAAACTTGACAGACCCCACAATTTAATTCCTTAAAATCTCAATCTCTCTCTCTCCACACACACACACACACACACACACACAGACTGGCTCTGTTTCTTTGGAGAACCCTATTGGTTTCCATCATATTTCCATGAAGTCTGGCCCTCACAAAAGCCAAATGGGTTCTGGAAGATTATAGTAGACTACCACAACTCAACCAAGTAGAAGTCCCTGTTACATCTCCTGTAGATGTGGTAAGTCTGCTAGAGCAAGTCAGCAGAACTTCAGGTATCTGGATGGGGCCAAGACCTGGGGAATGCATTCTTTTCCATTCTTACTGGGCAGTTGGATCAGAAGCAGCTCACATTCATGAGACAGACAACAGTATCTCTTATGGTTTGCTTCAGGGCTATGTTAACTCTCCCATCCTCTGTCATAAGATAGCCCAAGAAAACCAGACTATTTGGACATTCTGTATAATCTCATGCTGGTTCACTACATCAATGGTATGTTGCTACTGTTACCTGATAAACAACAAGGGGTAAGCACACTGGAGTCCTTGATAGATAGACATACTCCAGAGGGTAGAAGTTTCAGGAGCCTACCACATCAGTAGTTTAAAATTTTTTTTTTTCAACGTTTTTTATTTATTTTTGGGACAGAGAGAGACAGAGCATGAACGGGGGAGGGGCAGAGAGAGAGGGAGACACAGAATCGGAAACAGGCTCCAGGCTCCGAGCCATCAGCCCAGAGCCTGACGCGGGGCTCAAACTCACGGACCGCGAGATCGTGACCTGGCTGAAGTCGGACGCTTAACCGACTGCGCCACCCAGGCGCCCCTACCACATCAGTAGTTTAAACACATCAGTATTTAGGCGTCGAGTGGTGTGAAGCATGCTGGGACATCCTCCCCAAAGTTAAGATCAGTTTCTTGCATCTCGCACCTCTCACTGCTAAGATTGAAGCATGATGCCTGGTAGGCCCTCCAGATTTTGGAGGCAGCATATTCCACACTTGGGTGTCATGCTCAGACCCATTTACCAAGTGATATAAAAGGATGTCAGGTTGGTGAGGCTCAGAGCAGAAAAGAGCTCTACGAAAGATCCAGGCAGTAGTGCAAGCAGCCCCACCCCTTGGGCCACACAACCCTGTAAACTCTATAGTACGAAGTGTATCTTCAGTATAAAAAGAAGCCACAGGAAGCTTGTGGTAGGCTCCCTCGAGGAGATCACAATGTGGACTGCTAGGGTTCTGGGGCAAGGCCCTGCCATATGCAGTGAAGAATCATACACCATTTGAAATCAGCTCCTAGATACAAGACGGAGAGATGGAGAGATGGAGCTCCTAACCATGGGTCACCAAGTCACCATGCATCAAGAACTGCCCATCACGAGCTGGAACCTCCTGTATCCATCAAGTCTTAAGGTCAGGCAGGCTCAACAGTATTGCACTGAAGATGAAAGGGGTATACTAGCATTGGACAGAAGTAAGGCCAGAAGTAGTGAGCTCCACAAACAGGAAGCCTAGGCCCCCATAATATCTACTGTGCATTGGCACAACCGTGTACAGCTGTACAACGTAGAGTACAGCACAGTTGTTCCAGTGCATACCGTTCTACTTTCCCATTGGGTCATGCATATGGCTACAGGGAGGTTCCCTTGTGATTGGATTTTGGGGGAAGATAAGGGATGAGCTTGCTTCATGGAGGATTTGACTTGGCATGTACAAACTAAAAATGATGCATTACAGCCTCACTCAGGGATGGCCCTGAAAGACATTAAGGGAAAATCTTCCCAAATGGGTATGCTTCAGGGAGTGTACCTGGTCATGCACACAACATGGAAAAGTGGGCCCAGGTAAGAATATACAAAGACTCATGGGGACCAAAGCATGGATCGTTGGTTGGTTGCACCTAAAAGGAAAAAGATTGGAAGACTGAAGACAAAAAACTGGGCAGAAGAGGCATGTGGATGGACCTACTGGAGGTGGGCACAGGTGTTAGGATCTTTGTATTGTATGTTAATGTCCAGCATGAGCATCCTTCACAAAAGAACCAACAATAACCAAAAGAAAAACTCAGCCAGTTGATTCAACAGCCTTTGTCATCCCAGTGCTGGCATCTGGCTTCTCGAAGGAGTAGCCATGGTGACGGGGATAGAGGCTCTGCCTAGGCCTAAGGCTGACTTAGCTACTGCTGCTTTGGAAACTCTATCCTGACAGCAACAGAAGCCAACACTGAGATCCTGAAAATAGGACCATCTCTTGAGAATAACCAGCCACTTGGTGGAGGCTGACTACATTGAACCCCTTCCACATGGGAAGGGGCAGCAATTCATCTCGGTTGGAAATAACACATATATTGAGTATGGGTTTGCCTTTCCTGCCTGCAGGACCTAGCCAGCACCATTCCAGGGCTTACAGAATACTTGCTTCCCCAACATGGTTGTGCTGTGTAACATCACTTAGGGGACCCACTTTAGAGCACAAGAGGTACACAGATGTAGCAATGGCACAGGACCATGGCTCCACTCTTCCTACCAAACACTGCACCAAGGCTGCCAGACTCATAGAGCAGTTCTCAAAAAGGGGAAACTTGGGGCCCACATCACAAAGAATCATCCAGCCTAAAATGCCAATAGTGCTGCCGGTAAAAAACGCTATGGCCGAACAATGAAGAACAGCTGAGGCAGCAGCTTGGAGACGGTACTCTGTGAGCATGCGGGGTGCAGTGCACATCCTAAAGTAATGCCTGCTATCTAGTACTATGTTCTCAACTGGTAGAATACATAGGTCTGGGAACCAAGGCGTGTAACAGACGGCCTTGCCTACCAACATTCCCAGTGACCCACTTGGGAAATGTGCGCTTCCCATCTCCATAACTTTAGGACTTTAAACTTGAAGCTAGGACTGCCACCTACTGCCTTCAGATCCCATGCCAGCAGACACTGAAAGGAGTCACCATACTGGCAGAAGTAACAGATCCTCATCATCAGGGGTAGGGCTGCTGGCACAATCTCTCAGCATCACTTGCCCAATGTTGGTGGTAGATGGAAAGGGCAGCAACCATAGCCTGAGATGGGCACGGTAATCGGTCTCAGGCCCCTCAGGGATGAAGGTCTGGGCCACCAGGTTGAGCCCAGCACAAATGCCAGATGAGGGTGAGGGGAATTTAGAATAGGTAGTCACTGAGGGAGCAGGTGGGTGTCAGTTACAGCTTCAGACCAGATGCAGCCTGGGAACTGTAGTTCATCTTACCCCCTTAAGTTTCCCCAGGCGAAGAGAACAATGAGAATTTAAGATTATGCAGACTTTCACAGGCCATAGTGAGGAACTTGGAAACATTTATATTCACAGTCAAAGAAAATTTCCAGCCCTTTCCCCTTGCTCAGTTTCCCAAAAGTTTCCTGAAAGTTGGCAGGTAGGCATGTTATCCTTCCTGATCCCGAACCAGGGAGTAGATGATGTCCCTTTGGACAAATCCTACAGATACCGATACGTGGGGTCCTCTAAAGAAAAAGCCAGGTCCCTCTTGCCCCATAATCCTGCAGTGAAGCCCATAGCTGACAAGCCCTGTCCATCACAAAGAACTTCCAGTCTGCATTTTCAGAGAGTGCCTCTCTTTTTAAAAACAGGACACAAAGGATATCCAAACATTTGAGGAAAGCTTCTAACAGCAGACAAGGGTGAATCAAATGAAAAAGGTATCTAAGAGAAAAAGAGACCATGTAGGGACAAAGATAGAACTTCAAAAATTATAATAAAGACTACTAAAGGGCTGAGGAAAGCTAATGCATTTGTAAAACAAGAACAGGATGCTATAAGAAAAAAAGAACATTCAGAGGAAATTAAAAATTCAATAGAAGTGCTACAAGATCAATTTGAAAAATCCTTCTGGAAAGCAGAACAAAATCCCCAAGGAAACAGGAAAGAGGAAAGAGAAACAAAAAAGATCAAACCAGGCGGTCTGACAACCAGTTAACAGAAATTCCAGGAAGAACAAAGTAAGAAAATGGGTATGAAGAAAATTATTATAGAAATAATAAAATTTCCTAGAACTGGAGCTCATGAATTTCCAGACTGAAAAGGTTCATGAAATGCCAGAATAATAGTGAAAAACACATATATAAAGACAAACCATCATGAAATTTAAGAACATTAGAAAAAAGGAAAAGATCCTAAACACTGTCCAAGAGCTAAAAAGGTCACATCTAAAGGACAGGCAATCTGAATGTCATTGGACTTTTTTTTTAAGTTTATTGATCTATTTTTGAGAGAGAGAGAAAGAGAGAGAAAAAAATGTGCATGAACAGGAGAGGGGCAGAGAGACAGGGAGAGAGAGAATCACATGATGCAGGGCTTGATCCCAAGAACTGTGAGATCACGACATGAGCTAAAACCAAGAGCTGGACACTTAACCAACTTAGCCACCCAGGCACCCATGCCGCTGGACTTTTTAACACAACACTCAGAAACTAGAAGAAGTGAAGCTACGACTTAAAAAGTCTACGGGAAAATTATTTCCAACCTAGAATGTGATATGTACCCCATCAGTCAGTGCAAGGGTAGAATTTTCAGATGTACATAGTCAAAAAATTTACCTTCCTTGCAACCGATGTTAGAGAGGTACTAGAAGGTACAATTCACCAAAATTAAAGTGTTACCATGAAAGAGGAAGATAAAAGATGCAGAAAATAAAAAATTACCAAAGAAGAGAGGCAGAAAAAATCCCCAGGGTGATAATGAAAAGATGTTCCAGGAAAAGAGCTGTGCAGCAAGCCTAGAAAACAACCAGTCCAGAAAAGACAGGGTACGCAGGGCTCTAGGAAGAGATGTCCCCAAGAAAAACAAGAAATGGAAAATGCCTGATGTTTGTCTATAAGGGGAGAAGCTATAAAGATTTATAAGAGGGTATGAATTAGTGATAGGTACACAGAAAACCAAGCAAATGAAGAAAATGAGACAATTATTAACTCCAAGAAAAACAAATTTGTTCAGGAAAGGAAGTTTCATAGTAGTATACCTCAGCAATGAAGAAAAATAAGTTCTCATAATAAATATTGAATATTAACCTAACCGAAAATTATGAAATAACTATATGTGAAGCAAGAGGAAGTGAGGTGGCAAGGGAAGTGTGGGGGGGTGGGGGTGCGTACGCACATGCGTGAGTGCATGTTGATGGGAGTGGCATAAGAGTAAAAAAATCCTCTTCTTTCACAGACGGGTGACAAAAATGCAGCATAAAAGAGGGGAAAGCAAGAAATAACAGTCAAATCATATTGTTTAGAGACATGGAGGTAAACATCGGGCCTTCTAGCGAGAGGGTAGCCCTCACCTCTGGGAAGCAGCACTGAGGAGTAGGAAAGTGCACAGGAGGGAACGGCTACTTTTCATTATAAACTGTGAGGTACCACTTGGTTTTTAAACCACGTGCATGTTGGGTGCCTGGGTGGGTCAGTCAGTTAAGTGTCCACTCTTGGTTTTGGCTCAGGTCATGATCGTGGTTCATGAGCTTGAGCCCTGCATCAGGCTCTGTGCTGCTAGTGCAGAGTCTGCTTGGGATTCTTTCTCTCCCTCTCTCTCAAAATAAATAAGTAGACTTAAAAAAAAAACAAAACACCCATATGCATGCATTATGTTGACAAAAGTAAAAATTAAAAAAAAAAAACCTTATTAGGTGTCCCTTTTATTTGGAAGAGGAAGAGCATTAAAAAAGTAAAATACAGGGTGGGGGGGCGGTGCCTGGGTGGCTCAGTAGGTTAAGCATCCAGCCGACTCAGGTCATCATCTCAGCTTTGTGAGTTCTAGTCGGGTTCTGTGCTGACAGTTCAGAGCCTGGAGCCTGCTTCGGATTCTGTGTCTCCTCCTCTGTCTGCCCTCCCATGCTCATGCTCTATCTCTCCTTGTCTCTCAATAATAAATAAATGTTAAAAATTTTTTTTAAAAAAAAGTAAAATGCAGGGGTGCCTGGGTGGTTCAGTCGTTGAGCTTCTGACTTTGGCTCACGTCATGATCTCACTTTCTTGGGTTTGAGCCCTGCATCGGGCTCTATGCTGACAGCTCAAAGCCTGAACCCTGCTTGGGACTCTGAGTCTCCCTCTCTCTCTGCCCCTTCCCTGCTTGTGCTCTGTCCCTCTCTGTCTCTTAAAAAAAAAAAAAAAAAAGTAAAATACAGTGTTCTTTATGCTAAACATAAAATAAAAACCCGTGTTTTTTATAGTTTAAAAAAAACCCTTAAATCCAAATCACTTTCCTCAAAGGAAAAGTTCTTTAATACTTATTTTCAAAACTTAATAATATAATTTTTAAAGATACTCTGAAAGAAAGTTTTATTTGATATTTCAAAAGGGAAGTTCCAAGACATAATAAACATAACAACTGGGGAAAAATAAGCATCAGGATAATATGTGTAAGTAATAGTCCATTTATATAAAACAAAACCAAAGACCAAACTTCTTCATACATGTGTATATGTACAAATAAATACAAAAATGCACACAAAAGATCTGGGAGAATATATGCCAAACTGTCAGTAAGGTTACATCTGGGGACACAAATGGGATTGGGGACGAAAAGAAGGTAAATCTGAGAGTTTATTTTCACTCATTTTTGATTGGTAATTAGTATGCATAATAAGAATTTCAAATGGCAAAAAAAGATAAACGTGGTGAAGACAGGTCCCTCTCCCATGTCAGCCCTGGTTCCTCTCCCCAAAGGTGGCCTCTTATTACTAGTCTCTTGTGTTACTTTTTAGCATTATTCCAAATACACAGAAGAGTATGTTTCCATATGAAACTTACTTTTTAAATTGCAAATGTTATCACACTAGTCATACTGTTCTAACCCTTACTTCTTCCTCTTAAAATAGCTCTTGCCTTAGGAACAATGTAAATTATTTCCCACACACAGTTTACCTCCAGTCTGCCTTGCTGGATTTTATACACCACTTGGGGATTCTCCTGCAGTATGCTGCCATAGAGCTCACGAAAGTGGGCTATGTTGGGCTTCACAATATTCAACACTTTTGTCTTATCCTCTCCAACCACCATCCGAAAGTCGCCTGGTTAAAACAAATGGAAAAACAAATTTTTCCTTGAGAGTCCACATCCTAATCTATAAACTACAGCCCCAAATTCATCCTGCACTAGCTCAAGATAGCAGCATCCCACATTCAAAACATTTGCTTTTCCTCTTTGAAGCCGTGAATACATTACCCAAGGAATGCGGATGCTTGTGAGGGGAAAAGAGAGCCTCCAAATCATAAAGCCCTTTATGCTGGTTAAAATACGGTTACCTAAGCACAAAAGGTAATCATCATTGAGAAGCGGATTTGTTTTTGTTTTTTAAAAAAAAAACTTTTTAATGTTTATTTTTGACAGAGAGACAGAAATAGAGCATGAGTGGGGGAGGGGCAGAGAGAGAGGGAGACACAGAATCCGAAGCAGGCTCCAGGCTCTGACCTGTCAGCACAGAGCCCGACGCGGGACTTGAACTCACGAACCGTGAGATCATGACCTGAGCCAAAGCCGGACGTTCAACCGACTGAGCCACCCAGGCTTCCCTGTTTTTGTTTTTCCAATGTAGAAGGTCCTATACTTATGATGGTTCATCCTGTGAACAAAACTGCCTGGGACCAATCATGGAGCTGGGGGTTGTGTGTCTCCTTAGATGCGTCCTTGCTATTGCTACTTGCTACTGCTTACTCAGCTTGAACCTTTTTCCTGCGTTTGCATGAGTGCCTCTGAGATACTTGATGAATATAAAAGGACCTTATATTTGAGCGCAAGAGCAGTGAGTGTTAAAAGTTCTAGTAAGAAGAGGTTTACGTTTAAGACGAACTTCTTGAAAGCAGGTATCATTTTTTAAGTTGCAACTGGTGAGGAATGAGGAATGTTACATTTACCTACATGTGAGGTAAATGTGAGGATGAATTGAGCTGCAGAATATATAGTTCTGAAGGATAACGCTACTTTTGACATAAATTTAAGTGCCCTGGCCTGCCTATGACAATTATCAGCAAGATGGGGGAGGGGAGGGAGATGATAAAATGTGAAAACTTGAGGGAACGCCTACTGGGCTAATGTGCATTCAAAACAGGCTGGGCACATGTGAGGACCTCCCAGTCACCTGGGAGAAAGCACTGTGGCTGAAGCTTTTGTTGGACAGGGAGAAAGTCCTCCATGTAAATGGTGAGGTAGCAAGGGAGATACCCCAGCTGCTGAGAAATTCCTGGGGAAGAGGTGACAGTGTAATTCATCATCCAAACCAGGTCGCTTCTGAGAGTGAAGGTGGCATGATGAATAATTACACTAGGATAAGTAAAAACTGGGCAAACCCAAACATACGGTGAACCTTGCCAACTTATTTCCTCTGGGGAGACAGGAGAGGAGGGATCATTGAAATTCTTATGGGCCACTACAGGTATTCCTAGAGCAAACTTTTGCTTTGTTTTGGAAAAAATAAAGACACCCAATAGTATGTACTTCAGTAAGGAATAAAATATGCTGGGTTTTGAAGCTTCCGAAGACCAATTTATGCTACAATTTTATGGAAAGCAGCGGGGGACTGCAAACTTCATGAAAACAGACTTAGAAACAGCCTCTGGAACCCAATCTTGGCATATCAGATCTGTTCAGGGCGGTGAGCAGAAATGTGTTCCGGTCATAACAGGCTGCCCAAATATGAACAAACTTATTTTTTTCACTATTTTAAAGGGAAAGAGAGTTAACATAGTTACATCTTGGGATGACTGCCAGAGAGAGTGCAGAGAAATCGGTCCTTTCATATAATATTATTGACTTCATAAACTGGTAAAATCCTTCGGAAAGCAGGGAATGAGACAACCCCACCTCTGGAGAGTAAGCCTAAAGAAACAGACCCAAACAGAGGTCAGGTGGTAATGCCCGCTGAGCATCTGGTAGGGCCAGGAACTGTTGTGAGTGCTTTGCTGTATTACCTCGTTCAATCCGCACATCCCTATCCTCTTAGGTAGATAGTATTCTATACCCCATTTAGCATCAGGGCAACAAGGACGGAGATGAAATGACCCAGTAAGTAAGTGAATATGCTACATACATACAACTGTTCACTGAGGCACCATTTATAATACCGAAACACTGGAAGCAGCCCAAATGTCCAACAGCAGGGGAACGGATAAATTACAGTGGTACACCCACACCCTACCACAGAAGTGTATGGCCATTAAAAAATTACAGTAGTCACACACAGTGAGATGGAAAATGATCATATAATAAGCAAGAAACTAAGACACAAAAGTACAAGAAAACTTGGTAAAAAACCAACAGGGAAAACAAGACAAAAAGATTACAGAAAAATGTTATTTTTGCTCTAATAAGTACACATTTATTGTGGTATGTGTGTGCTTTGCACTGTTACTTTGTTTAGTCCTGGCAAAGCCTTCTAAAGAAGGTACTAAGTATTCCCAATTTTATAGATGAAGAGATTGAGGTGCAAAGGTCCAGCCACCTCTCAGTATCAGGTGAGTGATATTTTAGGTGACTAGTGTTACACTACTTTGCAATTTTCCTCCATTTCCCTCACTTCTATAATGTTGGCACATTACTTCTAGCATTTTTATTATTTATTTATTTATTTTAAAAAATTTATATTTTATTTATTTTTGAGAGCAAGAAAGACAGAGCACGAGCAGGGGAGGGGCAGAGAGAGATGGAGACACAGAATCCGAAGCAGGCTCTAGGCTATGAGCTGTCAGCACAGAGCGGTAGGCGGGGCTCAAACTCACAGACCGCAAGATCGTGAGCTGAGCCAAAGTCAGATGCTTAACCGACTGAGCCACCCAGGCGCCCCTCTAGCATTTTTAAACAGATGCATGGGATGCTGACGTGCTAACTTGGCAAATGTGAATGGGGAGGAGCTGGGTTAACTTTCCTTTGTGTAAATCCTTATGCTTTTATTTAGAGCCTATAAATGGATTCTATCGATCTTTGAAGGGATAGGACATCATCCAACTCTGAATCCAACCTGGCTGGCTCTGAAGTGAAACATCAGTTTGCATCATTGTTGAGTTCTACACATTTGTGTCATTTCTTCTCTTTCTGTGCATTCCACAAAGTGTTCTTGTATGTTAGACAGTAACTTTCTGAAAGTGTGGCTGTATTTTACTAAAATGTAACAGCCGACTAATGCAAATCCTCGCCAAAAGAACAATGGCATGTCATGATTAAAGGAAAGACCTGGAAAATACTAGGGATTCTCTGAGAGCAAGGACTGGGGCTTCTCCACCCCTGCATCTCCAGCTCCTTGTGCGCTGCCTGGCACAGGGAAGGCACATCAGTAAATGTCTGTTGAACTGAATTTGTCCAGCTGCCGTGCAGCACAACTAGGTCAGCCACAGGGAAGAGCAAGCGAATGGGCTTATGACCTGCTTCTTCAGAACATGAATAAAATCGTGGGCACAGCATGACCCAGCACTTTGATCATAAGAATCAAGTTTTCTTACCTCCAGAGACGTTTGCAACAAAACACAGGGACTGAGAAAAACCGACTGCTTTTATTTTATACCTCGACTGCTAAGTTTAAATCTTGACCGCTCCAGCCAGAGAACTGCCAGTCTAGTAACAATGGGTAACCAAAAGGATAATTTCTCTTCAACTTTGAAATGAAAAAAACCCAGAGACTTGTGAAGCATCTGTAGTCAGCCTGCTTTGTGATTCTAGCATGCCTCCAGTGGTCAGGGGCCTTATTACCAAGGTAGGGATGTAAGGGGCTACAGCATACAGTGGTGAGGCCCTGGCTCTCAAGTCTGGCAGGGTCTCAGAGGGACTGGAGATTAACCTTTCCGAGTCGGTTTCTTCTCTGTAAAATGGCTATAACAATCATACTGACCTCACAAGGTTATTTTTATTTTTTTTATTTGAGAGAGAGAGAGAGAACGTGCAAGCATGTGCAAGTGGTGGGGAGAGAGAAAGAGAATCCCAAGCAGGACCCATGCTTAGCATGGCTTGATCTCACAACCCTGGGATCGTGACCTGAGCTGAAATCAAGAGGTGGGCACTCACTGGGTGTCAGTGTCAAATGAGCCACCCAGGCGCCACACAGAGTCCTTTTTAGATTTAAATGAGTTAAGGCAGTAGAGAACGCTTCATACATAGGAAAGTAGACAGTACTGTTGCTGTGATAATGTATTTGGGACGGGGAAAGGATACAGGGCAGAGGAGGCCCTGAGTCCTTGAAGATAATAACTGGCTAACTTTTCCCTCTTAAACTAACTGCAACACAGCCGCTATTTCAGTTCAATAAATATTTGGGTGGCTAGTAAGTACCAGAAGCTGTGCCAGACATCAGAGATATAAAGATATACGCCCTGCTTGAGGCAGCAAGTGCTGTGAAAACAGATCATTTCAGTGAGGGTTACGGAAGTGGAATTTCTTATGTGGTAGTGTTTAAGAAAAGGAGCCCAAATTGGATGTTGATATGGCAGAATAATATTCTTTTTTTTAACAGCGTTTTTTGAGATATAATTCACATACCATACAATTCACACATGTAAAATATACAATTCAATTTTTTAAGTATTTTTAGAATATATTAGAGGGTTATATAACATTGAATTTTAGAACATTTCGGCCTCCCTAAAAGAAACCCTGTACCCATTAGCAGCCACTCTCTGTCTCCCTCCACCCTTCCAACCCCAGCCCTAGATAAAGACTAATCTACTTTCTGTATGTGTAGATTTGCCCATTCTGCACATTTTATGTAAATAGAATTGTACAATAAATGGTCTTTTATGACTTAGTGTTATGTTTTCAAAGTTTGTCATGTTGTACCATGTATTAATACTCATTTCCTGTTCATGGCTAAATCATGGTCCATTGGATAGCTATATCACATTTTTTTATCCATTCCTCAGCTGAGGGACATTTGGGTTGTTTCTACTTTTGGGATTTTTTTTTTGAATAATGCTGCTATGAACATTTGTGTACAAGTTTTCGTGTGGATATGTGTTCTCATTTCTTTTAGGTAGATACTTAAGAGTAGAATTGCTGGGCCATATGGTAACTCTATGTTTAATATTTTCAGGAACGGCCAAACTGTTTTTCCAAAGCAGCTTCACCATTTTATAATCCCACCAACAATGCATGCAAGTTTCGACTTCTCCACATCTTCATCCACACTTGTTCTTGTCTTTTTGATTATAGCCATTGTACGAAGCACTGTTTCTGTGGCGTTAACTGGCATTTCTCTAATGACTAATGATGCCAAGCATCTTTTCATGTGCTTGCTTGCTATTTGTATACTTTCTTTGAAAACATGTCTATTCAAATTCTTTGCCCATTTTTATACTGGGTTACTTGTTTTCTTATTGCATTCCAAGAATTCTTTATACTAGTTCCTTATCAGATACATGATTTGTAAATCTCTTCTCCCATTTATCTAATTTTCCCATTTATCTATTTTTTTGCTGTTGTTGTTTGTGCTTTTGGTATCTATCTAGGAAACCACTACCTAACCCAAAGTCACTCTAAGAGCTTTATAGATTTAGCTCTTATATCCATGATCCATTTTGAGTTAATTTTCTACATAGTATGAGTTAGGAGTCCAACTTCATTCTTTTGCATGTGTACAAAATAATACCTATTTTAAGATGACTAAGACAGCATGTCTAGGAGGCGGTCTAACACACCATTCAAATTGCAACTCCCAAAATATCTCCATGGTGTTAGAAAAGGCACCATATCCCACTAACTCATAATGTAGAAGAGAATGAGATAAGAATAAACAGCTGATGCACTTGGTGATACAAATTTGAATCACCTTTCTTTTCATACTTGAGTGAACACAAAATGGCTGAGTGTAGAAAGGGACAGGGAGGAATCTGGTTTACGATACTGGTTCAGGAAGGCACCAGTATCACAGCCATTTATCTGTTCATTCACCTAGTATGTGTCAGGTACCACTATAAGCATGGGGTAGAGTGAGCCAAAAAAGACAAACATTTCTGCCCTTTACATTCTAGTAGTGGAACAGAGACCAAACACAAACCAACAAGTGAATAAAATAACGAGTGTATCAGACAACAGGAAGTGCTGTGAAAAAAACACAAGCAGAAAAAGATGACAAGGTGGGTGTGGGGGCGGGGGAGGGAGGGAGGTGGGGAGCCACATCCAGGGCCCTGAGGCCTGGGGGAAGACTGTCCCACGTATGAACCAGGAATCACACCCGCCACCACAGATCCTTTGTAGCAGAGCAAAGGTTCTAGAGCCAGACCACTTTTGTTTAAATCCAAGCTTACAAGCTACTTAGCTTCTCTGGGCTTCACTACCTCAAATGTAAGATGGAAGCAATAATAGTAGCTAGTTTATAAGATTCAGGGATTAAATGAGTTAATACATGTAAAACACTTAGAACAGTATCTGACACACAGTAAGTAATCCAAAAACATTAGCTATTATTGACAATTAATATCCCTTCTGGAGTACTGCTTTCTCAGAAATTACCAAGTGACTAAGCACAGAGTTCCAACTGAGGCTTCAGCAAAAGCTCAAGCTTGGCAAGCAGAGAGAAATATGCTTCCAAATTACTGAAATAGTCAGTCTCCAATATGCAAGTTATCCAGTGACACTGCTTGCAAGGTTTCAGATGGTGTGACTCTCATAGAATAAAACTTAATAACTCTCACTCCAGAGAAAGTTTCTTCACTGGCTCTTACCAGGGTCCAGAAATGAGGATGTTTACTCACACTTTACAGGGCTGGCACCCATTACTAATTTTTTTTTTCCTCCAAGAATCACTCAACTGGCAACTTCCTTGCTTTGTCTTATTCCTAGAAGTAGCTGAGCCTGAATTCAGACAACCTGGCATTGAAAGAAACCCATTCTCTCTTTTACACAAGAGTGCTTAAAGGTGTTTTTTACTTCTCAAGGACAGGAAAGGGCCAAATAATCCACTTGATGTAAGTGAACTCTAACGCCTCCTAATTTTGACAAGCACTATTTGGCAACATGTAACAAGTTTTGTAATTCTTATAACTAACAATATAATTCCATTTTGGAGAACATATCCAAGGAAGTTCATGGCCCTCTCTGCCCCCTTCCCCTACAAAGTAATTTCTCCAAAGTGATTCACAGCAGTGTCATTAATAAAATGATAAATGGAGCCAAACTGAGTGTCCATCTACCACTGAACGAGCAAATAATGGTGTCTCAACTTAAGAAAAACTTACGCGGCCAGCAATGATACACGATAACAGTAATGAATAATAACAGTAATCATTTTCTGAGAACCAACTATCAATGAGGTGTGATGTTGGGACTTTTATATATATTATCTCATTGAAAACCTTATTATAGAACAGTTCTTTTTGTTTTACAAAAAGAAAATGGGCTCGGAGAGGTTCAAGCACTTCTACAAAGCTAGTCTTCAAAGTCAGGGCTGACTGCCATCTTTCTCTTTCTTTTGTCTACAACCTCAAGCGGCTGTGTTAGTATCTATAAACACCACGTATCTAAGATAACAATGGCTGAGCATTTACTGTGTGCCAACCACTGTGTTAAGTACATTTACATGTATGATTTAATTTAATCCATATAAAACCCTTCTTTAGAAATGAAGAAACTGAGTCACAAGGTGCTAAGAAACTTGCCTAAAAACAAAAAAATTAAGAGTGCAGCTGAGATACGAACCCATGCCTCTGACTCTACAGTTCCAGCTCTTAAACGCTTCACTAATTCTGCTTTCGGTGAAGTAATTTAAAAAAAAAAAAAAAAAAGCAAGGTACAAAATAAGATACTTGATTTAAGAAGGACTTGACACGAATTTGAATTTGTACGTTTCTCTGAGGTGCTGCTGTAGTTCGAGCCCTCATCACCATTCACACCCTGTCCATCCACCCAACAGAGATGTGCAGGGTGCCCACTATGTACCATGGCATTGTCCCAGAGGCTGGGGATGCACGGTCGGCCAAATGCGAACACAGTCCTAACTATCTTGCTGTCTGCCTGCACGGCTCTCATGGTGGGAGGGGCCCTCCACATGGGTCCTCATCTGTGGTGCTCAGTTCAGATGTCATCCCCCATCTCCCCCGGAGGCCTTCCCTGGTTACACTAATGTAACACGTACACATTCACCTCCCTCCCCTGTTCTAGTGCTGCCACGTGTTTGCTGACTGACTTTTCAACCAGAATCAAAGCCCCACAGTGGCAGGGACAATGCTTGCCTTAATTACTTCCTTCATTCCCAGAGCTTAAAGAGTGCTTGGCATAGGAGACTCTCATCATTATTTGTTGAGTAAGACTTTTTCCTGTTTTAGTCTCTCTGCCTCCTGCACAGTGTTGGCAAAATGATCTTTCCACAGCAATGAATCTCCCACCATCTTGCAATGCCTGAGACCTGTGGCTCCTGCTTGTGTACAGGGTATCAAATTCCACTTTCATTTACCTTTGTATTCAATGCCTTGCCTGGCCTGGCCAGCACACAACCTCTTCTCCAAAATACCAGGGAGGCAGTGAAGTTAAATGGTGAAGAGTGTGGGCTAAAATTGTAGCTCCAGGGGAGCCTGGGTGGATCAGTCAGTTAAGCATCTCTTTTTTTTAACGTTTATTTTTGAGAGACAGAGAGAGAGAGACAGAGCACAAGCAGGGGAGGGGCAGAGAGAGAGAGGGAGACACAGAATCCAAAGCAGGCTCCAGGCTCTGAGCTGTCAGCACAGAGCTGGACATGGGGCTTGAACTCAGGAACTGTGAGATTATGACCTGAATTGAAGACAGATGCCTAACTGACTGAGCCACCCAGGCGCCCCTACTAAGCATCTAACTCTTGATTTCAGCTCAGGTCATGATCTCAGGGTTTGTGAGTTCAAGCCCCATGTTGGGTTCTGCACTGACAGTGTGGAGCCTGCTTGGGATTCTCTCTCTCTCTCTCTCTCTCTCTCTCTCTCTGCCCCTCCCTCACTCTTTCTCTCAAGATAAATAAACATTTAAAAAATAAATAAATAAATAAAATTCTAGCTCCACTACCCACTAACCTACCAGACAAATGACCTTAGACAGATTTGGGCCTCAGTTTTCTAATCTTAAAATTGGGCAATAAATCAGCACACAAAGGAACGGGTTATTGTGAAGGTTAAACTAGTTATTCAATCAAAAATATTGAGAGTCGTTCCTGGCACATAATAATGACTACTGTTTTCTACCATGAGCCACGGACTTCAGTCACATCTATCTATTCCTTCTTCCCTAAACAAGCTGTGTTCTTTCACACTCTGTGCTTTTTTTACACGTGTTGTTTTTAAGCCTATCACTGACTCACTATGACTGCATGTTTATTAATGTGAAGTTCCTTAGAGCAGAAATTATAGCTTTAATTCTTCATGAGGTATGGGACGCTGATTCATTTGATAAATGTTAAACCAGGATCATTATGTAAAATTAGTCATTTTAATAGTTTGTACTTACATGAGAAAGGTCAAGGTGACCCTTTAAAGCTCATTTGGTTTTCCTTTTCTGTTTACTTAAATGCTGACTTCTAAGAATAAGTGAAGGATTAGAAAGCTTACGCCTTCCCAATTTTCAGGCTCTCATCTTCCACCTACTCCTTTCTCACCATCATTTACAACAAAGCCGTCAAGACCGACCCCCAAGGCAAAGTGATCCTTAAATACTATATAAAATTGTAAGGGGTTATTATTACTACTGGTAATACAGACAGCTCTTGTCTCTGCTAGTAACTATGGGCAGGAACTTGCCCAATAATATGGAGAGATGGTGTTTCCTGTCTCCCCATCCCCACCCCCTTCCAGGGAGAAATGCTGACCTACGCAGGTTAGGAACAACATATTGTCTCTCACATGGAAACGGTGCAAAATAAATGTCAAAGCTGTAAATAAAAATGAGATTGGTGGATAATTTAAAGTTTGCAATATTCCGGGGGCTTGGGAGATTTAGGTGGTTTGCAGAAAGGTTAGAATCCAATCAGTTCGGGGCGCCTGGGTGGCGCAGTCGGTTAAGCGTCCGACTTCGGCCAGGTCACGATCTCGCGGTCCGTGAGTTTGAGCCCCGCGTCAGGCTCTGGGCTGATGGCTCAGAGCCTGGAGCCTGTTTCCGATTCTGTGTCTCCCTCTCTCTCTGCCCCTCCCCCGTTCATGCTCTGTCTCTCTCTGTCCCAAAAATAAATAAAAAACGTTGAAAAAAAAAAAATTAAAAAAAAAAAAAAGAATCCAATCAGTTCAAGGATACTGGGTTCTCAGAAGTCTAGGAAAGGCAAGAGGAAAAGCTTGCCTTTCAACACATGGCCTGAGGCAGGTCTCATACCTGTGAAAGGTATCTACCTGCAGGGCCTAGATCCTTCCCTATCCTGACTAGTCCACTCTAATTCCATTATATTATAGAGTAGGTAACCATTAATTGTGCTGTGTCCTGGCCTAGGAACAACCATCATATAATGTTGTCCTAATGGAAAAGTATGTTCCCATTTCTAACCACCGGCTAATAGAATGCTCTTCGCAGAGTGTCTCACATATAAGCTAGGGACCGCACCAAGCTGGATTCAGTTCCCTCTGGAGAACATGTGCCAAATGTTGTGTTCTACATTTTGCAGTAAAAAGAAGCCAACCTCCGTGAAGTGAGTAATGTGGGATCCTTGGTCAAATTCTCAGATCCAAATCTGGGTTAAGCAATAAATAATATAACAATAAGAGAGCAAGAGGAGACCAGATAAGAAATGGGAAAAAGTGGAAGCTGAGAAAGTTAGAGTCAGGCACACCAAGGTGAGGACCTGCCTTATAGGAAGCACGCTCACTCTCTCTCTCTCTGCCCTTCTCCTAGGAGCCCAGGGCAAGCTCCATGCCACTATTAGATATGAGCTCAGACATCACTATCTTAGAGGGTCCTCCCTGACTATCCACCGTTACGGTGGCCTTCATCTTGAGTTATTTTCTTCTCTTCATTGCACTTACCACTATCTGAAATGACCTTACTGCTTCTTTACTGTCTGGCTCTACCTAAGAGAACATGAACTCCTTGAGGAGTCTCACTCACATCATGCTCACCAGTGTATACCCAGGACCTGGGGCAGTGTGTGCCACATGGAAGGCACACTGGAAATGTCTGTTGAACAAACAGGCTTGTTGTGTGAGGTTTCAATGATGGAATAAATGATCAACTTTTCTATAGAACTAACCTCCCCTCAACCCACCTACCTACTCATCTATCTACTTACCCACCTACCTATCTGTGTCTGGTATAGCACTGCTATACTGCTGTATAATAATTATTATAAAAGAAGCAAAAACAGAGAATGATACTGTTATGAGTCAGCAAGTACTCACTGAACACCCAATACCTGTTTCACAGTACAGGAGAAGAGAAGGGTATAAATCACGGCCCTTCCAGGAGACAAAGCAAAAGTCAGCTGAAGACTGATTGCAGCTTGAATGCTAACTTAAAGTCTGCTCATAGGTGCAGGCAGTTATGTCATTTGATAAACTTCTTTAGTCAATGCTCAGAATGTATAGGAACTCCTAGAATCCAGCCAACACTCTGCTGATGTTGATCATGGGGAGAAAATGGAAGAGCAGCAGTGGTGTGGGCAAAGCAGAAATCAGCTCTGCACCTCTCCCACCAAGTTAGCCCTTCAAAAAAGGCTCTGGGTCCATCTTTCTTCACAGGGGGGCATGGGGGCCCCCTTTGCCCACATGTGGCGTGCAGGCCCATTCATCCTGGTACTTAGCCGCACCAGCCTTTGCTCCTCCACTTTCTGCCGAAAGGCAGGGCTGCTGCCACGTGGGGCTGGAAGCAACCAAGATGGAGGTTTTGTCACTTCCTTTCTCCCCAGTATTGCAACTGCAGCTGTAGTCCTGCAAGCTGCCTTTCAGGGAAAAAAAAAGACTGAAGAACAGGCCTTAGTGGTCTCTTTCAGCATTAGATTTCCATGAAATCTTATCTGTACAGGGAGTCAGAAAATGAGTAAACTGCTTTTGCAGTGTTTTGAGCATAGTTCCTTGACTCACACTTAAAAGCTGGGAAAGAAGACATTTATTTAAGACAGTGGTTTTCAAACTATTTTAAAAGTAGCAGACTACTCTTTTGTAAATGAAGTTTTACATGGATCCTTACTACAATAAACAGGAAGGGGGACTCCCCTCAGGTTGTGGCCAGGTCAGGGGCTAGGGGCCAGGGGCTTTATTTTCTCAGCTTTCCCCTTCCCCTCTGAAGGGGGCCCTTGACATATCTGAGGAACACAACTGGTTTAAGGAGAAAGGGAAAGGAAGTTAAGATTGATAAAGAAAGTATTGAATGGGGAAGAAGGGAAAGCTTTTCCTTAATGTGCAAGGAGAGGTGGAGCTGGAAAGTCACCACTTTGTAACCATCATAGTAAAGACTGGTTCAAGCAAGAATCATCACTGAATGCTTAATCTAGGAAGGAAAGTTTGACAGGAAGCAGAATATATTCATGATCTTCAAATGTCTCCCCATGGATTGCTTAGAAGAGAGAAAACTCTGCTTATCAGGGCACAAACATCACTGGTCTGAGACTTCAAAATGTGAATATCATGAAAGACAAAAAAAGGCTAAGGAAGTGTTTCAGATTAAAAGATAAAAGAGAGAGGACATCTTAATAAATGTGATCCCTGACTGGATCATGTACTTGAGGGGGGAGAAAACACTAAAAAGGACATCACTGTGACCAGCAATAACATATGGACTATGGATCCTCAATTTGATAAAAGTACTGTATTGGTGATAAACTTCCTGAATTTGGTAACTGTACTGTGGTTATGTAAGAGAACATCCTTGTTCTTGGGAAACATATACTGAAGCATTTGGCCTGACAGGGACAGGATATGAATGACCTACTCTCAAATAGTTCAGAAAAAAAAACATGATACAGTATTTGCAGATACAGAGAGAGCAGTGGTTTTCCGAGTGGGATCCATAGAGGTGCAATGGCATCATCCACTTTCCAGAAATACAAATTCTTAGGTTCCACCCTCCAGACCTACCAAAGCAGCTGTGTGTGGGTGGGCCCAGGAGTCTGTTTTTACAAGCCCTCCAGGGGATTCTGATGCACACTAGAGTCAGAAAACCACTGGTACAAAGAGAATGACAACACAAATGTGGTGAAACATTAAAATTGGCAAATCTGGGGAAAGGGTATATGGGAGTTTTTTATATCATTATTGAAACTCTTCTGTCAGTTTGAAATTGTTTCAAAATGAAAATGAACAGTAACAACAACAGCAACATTACCCTGGAGTGATCTATATACAGATGTGGGAAGGAGAGACCTTGGAGGCAAATCATGGGGTTCCTGCAGGAACGTGCACGGGAAGTGATGGGATCCAGGACGAAGGGTGCCATGCCTCCTGTGTAGCGTGAGGAGTGGAATGTTGGTCTGCACAACAAATCTCCTTGCAGAAAACGTGAGCACCAGATCTACTAACCTGAATAAGACAGTCCAGCAATCTCTATAAAGAGGTCCTCTTCAGAAAAGCTTTCGGGTAGCATGAGGAAAGCCGTGGTCACAGCACTCTTCAGATTTTTATCAAGGGCTGACCTAAGAGCAACATTCTCATTCATTGCTATGATTTTCACCTGCAAAAAAGCATAACATTCAGAAGAAAAATTGCAGGAGTAGAGTATTGCTCAAGCTACGGGTTTACACATGCACTGGAGCTGTCCCAAACCCTTAGCCCAAAAGATCTTAGAAGATTAGGCCAGCCAACACAAAATAATTGCTATTCTAATAAGCAATCCCAGAGGCTTGCATTTGATGCTAAACCAAAGATACCAGATACAAGAAAGAAAAGAAAGAAAAATTTCTCTCAAATGAATAAACTCTCCATGGGTTTTGAAAAAGAAGTCAGTATAAAAGGAATGAATGTCCTTCGGGAAATTTTGTATTTTACAATTTTATAGTCTCAGTCTTCTTTACTTAATTTCATGGTAGAGAAAGGCATTTAACTCCTTTATTTAGAACTCACCTTTGTTCTTATCCATATATAACCTAAGCACTTCATCCTTTATTTTGAACTTCACTAAGGAAAAAGGAAAGAAAATTAGCTACAGTAGAAGCAGATGGCTTTGGGGATAGGTATGGGTTCAGGTCTAGGGATTTACTAGCTGTATGAATTTGGGCAAATTATTTAACTTCTCTGAACTTAAGTCCTCATCTACAACATGAGGATAAATACGCAGCAAAGAATTGTTTCAAAGATCGAATGAAATGATAAATGCAAACTATCTCATGTACTAGTGAGTGACTTGGTCAATAAAAAGGATTTTTCTTCTGAATACACCCACCAGAAGCTGCTCTCTTTGACTTCCACCAAGTCCATTAAACTACACATTGGTCCAGTCTGTTCTGAGATTCTCTGTTTTGAAGACTGCTCTGTAAAGTCAAGAAAATGTGTTCAACAAGGCTATGATGGCAGGGGGCTGGGGATGGTATCTAGGACAGGGATGCCCAGGTTTGGGGTACTCACAGGTGTGAAAACATTAAAAAGTATGGGAACTGATGATATTGGTTGGCCAGCTTTTTTAAAATAAATAAATAAATAAATAAATAAATAAATAAATAAATAAATAAAAGGAATATTGGGGGGGGGGGGAGAGAAAGAAAATGTGTTCAAGACCCAGCTCCACCTCTTACTAGCTCTGTGACTATGGCCATAATCCCTTATCAGTAAAATGGGGTTAATAACAGAACCAAATTGATAAGGTTGTTGGTTAGATCATGAGATACTGCATATGGACCCGTAGCTTCCTTCTGGGTCTTTCTTGCGGCGTGATTCAAGAGCTTCTCTGGGCGAGGGGTTGTCACCTTTAATAAGCACCAGAATCTCTTGGGAGAGCTTGTGAAAATGCATATTATTAGGTCCACCCCCAGAGTTTCTGATTCAGTGGGCCTGGGTCAGGCCTGAAAATGTACATTTCTAACAAGTCCCCAGTAATGTTAATGCTGCTGGTCCAGGAACCACATTTTGAGAACCACTGCTCTCAAGTACATTCTTAGAAGCAGAAATGCCAAGTTGCTCTTTGGAGTGGCTGTGCCAATTTACACTCCCAGCATGATCCATAAACCATCAGGCTGCTTCTGATTTTCTTAACAAGGAAGGGGTCTAGAAGTCCCTAATAAAGACTCTCACACGAGCGAAATGGATTCGCTTTCCGTACACAATGTGGCGCTGTCACCAAATCTTCCCCCATTCTAGAGAACAGGGCTTAAGTTGCCTTTTATTTGTCAAAGGAAGATGATTTCGGAGAAAAATTAAGATGGCACATAAAAGACATACACTATGAGAAACTCTGAAGTTTTATTGGATGGCAAGGATAAAGGAGGGATGTCTGTCTCAAAATAGAGTTTCTTTTTTTAATTGTAAAAAACAGCATTATGAAACATAACTATTTTATAAACTTAAGAACCTCACTTCTGTCTTTCACCTTTTGTCCCTACTTTTTTTCTAAGGGCATATTTATAACATCCAAACGTCTCAAATGGTAGGTAAGCCACTTTATTCACTACTACCAACTCCTCCCTTGTAATTACAGCACTTAATAGCCCTTAATTAAGCCTTTCAGCACTTGGGTGAGTTTAGCATTACTGCAATCATCTGCAGAAAGTAAAACGAAGGTGCAGTCCAGTAGCCTGACTTGCCCAAGGTTGCATAATGAGTCGATGGCAAAAATCAGGGTAACACCCTTATACTTGGCAAATCCTGCTCTAAATATTTTGAATTATTCTCATGCATTTAGTTAGGGATCTGTTCTGGCTAACTTTTTTTTTTTTTTTTTTTTTGGTGCTGGTTAATTTATCTTGAAAAGATGATTAAAAGCTATGTTAGGGTGCTATAATAACACCTATATTTATTCCTTGAATAACTTTCATGAACTTTGTATTCCATATAGAATGGATCTAGAAGGGGAACCTCCTTATCTTACTAATGGGAAGACTGAGGCCCGGAGGCTAAAAGACTCCCCCTTGAGAAGCACCCCAAGAGAGGACGTAGGTCCCTGATTTATCCAGAGCTCTTTCTACAACCCTGTGACACAGGTTTACTTCCAAAACCCTATTTGTCATCCTCATTCATCAGGTCCTGCTCAATAATTCTTCATCCTCTCTCTTTTTGGTGGCTTTTACAGAAAATAAAAACAGAGGTTATTCTGAGATGCTAACCAATCACAGATGCAAAGAGTAACTTTGGGGAAAACGTTCCTATTCAAAGCAATACACTTGTTCTCTAAGAAAGCTGTTCTACTTAGGTTGTAGAAAAGCAGTCTGTTTGCTATTTAAGGTTAAGAGAGTAAAAATAAAAGCATCCTTACTCAAAGGAAAAATGTCAATTCAGAAGACTCTGCTACTGTGCTGATCTGGCTCTCCAGTGTAAGGTGACCTAGGAACTTGTCTCAGCAGCACTGTTATTTGTGGTTCAGAGTGAAAAGCCAGCGAACTCTTGGGACGCTGCCAGAGAGGCCTGGGAAAAAAAGAAAGTCCTCAGATTTGTGAATAGCTGTTTGTATCTTACTGGGAATGCCCCGACCTGAACCACACAGATAGCATTAGCACTACTGCCAAGGAGAAAAATCTTTACTGGGAAGAGGAAGGGGCAATGCTTGAAGGGACTTTCAAAAGCCCAACTCGGAGAGATTTGTGACTACCTTTCAAAACAGAAAAAAAAGAGAGTCACATGTGGTTTTCTCTAGAATACGGTCACAGGGAGACAGTCCTTGAATTGCAAAAAGTGAAGTTACAGTTCACAAGGAACACAGCCCTACCTAGTGTTCAAACACTCAACCAAATGACACTTCTCACAGAAGTTTCCCATTCCAAATGACCAGAAAGACTAATTTTTCTAAATGGTTACTGCTTGAGGACTAAGAAGAAACACTGAACATTCGAGCTAGTTGAAACCTTATTATACGCCTGTTGGACTGCGGGCTTTTCCAGAGTCAGCAATGTGGTGTTATTATTTTTTTTATTCCTTTAGCAACCACAGAGAAAAAACTTAGTTGTCTGAATAAGTATATTAATGGCTCAAATTTTGCATTTCAAAGGCTAGGGACGCAAACATTTGCTCACAACTGGGCAGAGCCCAAACCAGTAAGTCAGGTTTTCCAACTCTCTTTCAGGGATCTTTAATACCACTGGGAATTTTCTATCTGCAAAAAGCAAATCAATAAATTTACAATATGGTAATAATTGCAAAACTGTGAATATACTAAAAACCACTGAACTGAACACTTTAAATGGATGAACTGTATGATATATGAATTATAGGTCAATAATTTGTTATAAAAAAGCTATATTACTAGCAAAATATTGACATTGTATGTCAATGTGAATGTCTTAAAAATTCAAGCCAAATTATCTAAACATAGATATACAAAAACCCAGACTTAGGTTAAATAAATTAGGGGAATGACTTAATTTTACTTTAGAGTTCTTTTGACCTAAGAAAGGATTGGCCACAAGATTCTGTTAAATACTTTAAATTTCATATTTCATAGAAATATGATTTGGGAAATGACTCAGAAACTTAAAGCTGCCCTAGAAATAAAAATAGTTCATCTCCTCAGTTACAAGGTAAGTTAATGATAAAGTATAATAGAAATTTAATTTACACTCAATTTTTTTCCAGAAATGTCCATCTTTTTATATTTATTTCTTTTATATATATATTTTTAGAGAGAGAACGCACACAAGTGGGGGAGAGGGACAGAGGGGGGGGGAGAGGGGGAGAGGGGGAGAGGGGGAGAGAGAGAGAGAGGATGAGAATCTTAAGCAGGCTCCAGGCTCAACACAGAACTTGTTGTTGGGCTCAGTCCCACAACTCTGGGATCATGACCTGAGGAGAAATCAAGAGCCATTCATTCAACTGACTCAGCCACCCAGGCGTTCCTATATTTCTTTTTTTATTATTATTAATAAACTTTATTTTTTATAGCAGTTTTAGAGTTATAGCAAAACTGACTGGAAAGTACAGTGAATTCCCACATACCCTCTGTATATTCCTTTTAAAGACATGAACTGAGAAATTCTATTTGCAATATGGAAGACAATTTTAGAGCTTTAGACAATATCATTTAACATAAATACTTCTTTGAAAATACATAAAAGCAAAGAATTCGCACTCATATTCTCACAATTCTAAGATCTTCAATTATTTTTTTTTTGTCCACAATGCTATCAACCCTCTTTTTATCAGATTTGTTCAAGTTTCATTACTATTTGCTGCCACCTAGTGGCAAAAATCATTGGTTTAAAGATAGTTATCACCGAATTCTCCGGTTAGCAGTGATTTCTAGGTGATAGGGAAGCTGCTAATGGGTGAAAGTTAATTTGCCCATTTATAATTTTTGATTTTATTTTTTACCATGTGTTATTTTCAAGTGATTCTTAAGATAGCCTAGTTTTCTTGAGTTAGAAACTTAATAAGCCTGAAGAATAGTCATCATTCTTGATAACATTTTCTTTTTCAAGTTAGATGAGAAATGCAATTTTTATCAAGATGGGTGTAGCAGCTACTACTTGTCTTGAGTTGCTGGTTTTATTTTACCAGGATATGTGACATTTAGATGAAATCTGAGGTCATTTCCAGGGCTTAAATTCTGAGATTTCACGGTGTTTCATTTTCTAAAGCTTATTTAAAAAAAAAATGGAAATATTGTAAGCACAAATCATAGTACAGAGCATAATACAACATTTTCACATTCAGTATCTCACTTTATCTCAAAATAACTGAGATAGGCAAGGACAGAGAAAGTAAAGATCATTTCCTGAGTATCTACTAAGTGCTAGACATTTTCTTTCTTTTTTTTTTTTTTTTTTTTTTTTTTACAAATGTTTATTTATTTTTGAAAGAGAGAGAGATAGAGTGCAAGTGGAGGAGGGGCAGAGAGAGAGGGAGCCACAGAATCCAAAGCAGGCTCCAGGCTCTGAGCTGTCAGCACAGAGCCCGAAGTGGGGCTCAAACTCACGAACTGCAAGACCATGACCTGAGCCGAAGCTGGACACTTAACCAACTGAGCCACCCAGGCGCCCAGTGCTAGGCATTTTAGATTTAGGCATTTCTCAAATCCCTTTTAAGGTTGGTGTCTGTCAGCCTCATACACAGATGAGGATGTCCCAAGGCTCAGGGAAATTAAGTCATTGGTGCAGGGTCACATAGCTGGGGAGTGTCAGAGCTGGGATCCAAGCCCTAGATCTGAGTCTAAAATACCCATGTTCTTTCTAGCATTTCCGTTCTGCTTCTACTAGTCACTGCCTTCGTGAGGCAGGCAGGACAAGCACTGTATTTATCCTAGATAAATTACCTGAGGTTCAAAAAGATCAAACAAGTTTCCCAAGTTCACATAAACAGCTAATAAGTGGCATGAATGAATAAGACCCAAGGCTTCTAATTCCACTTGCATTACTCATCAGACTACACATTTTGTAAATTAAAAAAGAAAAAATGGAAAGAAAATTAACATATACAAATTTTCAATTACATCTATTTGTTCAATTATTTTACTGATTATCCAGCTTTACTAGATTGTCTTTATTAGTTATGCAGCTTAGAAATGCGAAATTCATCTACATAAATATGAAGTTATTTCAGTAAGCTTATTGTTTCTGGACTTAAATGTTTTTAGTGAAGTGCACAAGTTTAAAGGGAACAGCTTGACAAATTTTCATACATAGACTTACCCATGTAACTATTGCCCTGATCAAGTGGTTCTGGATGTTCTAATGAGCTGCACTATTAAATTCTAAGCCCAGAAGAAAGGCAAGAGAATTGTGACTGCCCATATATATCAAGAGAGATTTTTATGGCACAACCAAGTGAGCTAAGGTTGTATAAATCTTTTAATTTTTGCCGTAAATGACAAAAAAGGGAGCAGCGTATTCCCTCTTATGGGAAACATTTGAGAACAATCCATGTACCCTGTTGTGGGGCCTGAGACTCTCTAACAGCACAAAAATCATTCCTTGCTGTGACATTAGCAACTGTGACTATGTCACACAGTTCTTAAACTATGAAAAGACTCCTTCATGGAAAATAGGCTATATATCAGCAAAAAAAGAAGAAATGTAATATGTAAATACATGTCAAAAGTTCAAGTCCTTTTCACTTTTTTCCTATGCCCAGGGGGAAGCCTTCCCCCCATAGCCTCCTCTAGTAGAATCCCAAATGAGGGAAGGACTTATTGCAGGATCTCACCACTGGCCTGAGGAGAGTAAGAAAGGGGATCAGAATCTACTCCCCTCTGAATGACTACCTGGTTTATTCCTTTATTCAACAAATGGTTGCTGAACGCTTACTGTGTGCCAGGCATTGTCCCAGGCACTGATGGGATACGTCAGTGGACAAAAACTGCCCTGTGGCACTTACATTCCGAAATGGTGATCTGGGTCATGCTGATAGAGGCTCTATTGAGGCACTGAGCACCTCTTCTGCCATCCAAAGGTACTGCCATCTATAGGTACTGACTCTGAGGCTGATCCATTCAGACAACTGGACTATCTTTAGAGAGCGGGCAGGGGTAGTGTGGGTAATATCTGGATATTGTTTGGCACTGAATTCTATAGGGACTTAAAGGAATCTGAAATGCATTTTTGTTTCTTGGAGTTCCATCTCAATGCAATCACAAAGATGAAAGCAGGGTTAGGTTCAGAGAGGAGAGACATCCTTAACTGTGGCAGCCAATAAAACACTTGCTCACCGGTTTCTGGAGTCGTCCAGCAATGTATAAATTATTCCAGTTGAGGAGATCTTCAATCAAAATACTAGTGCTAATGACCCCATATTTGATAAGCTGGAAAAGAAGAGAAATGGGCATCAAGGAGGGCAAAATACCATACTATTGCTTTTGCAAATGCAAAACCTAAGGTAATAAATTTCTGAGCAGAGTAGCACCTAGATTTCCAAAGCCATTTAAAATCTACCTTGTGAAAACACAAAATCTGTCACAAAGGATTAGTTTCCAAGACTGATCTGTCCCCTCAGTGATGTGAGGTGAAGTGACCACTATCTTTACTCAGGCTCTTGTGATGTTAAAGGCACAACGGCTCTTAGGTGCTGTCTAGTACATATTGGTCCTCCCTGGATTGGAAATAAAAACCGAGTCTGTACCACAGACAGTGTGAGAAGCCAAGATATAGTTCATGGTTCTCATCTGAGAAATAAGAAACCTAATAAATGGCATAACCATGGTAGCAGTGTAAAAACTAGGTCCCTGAATTTCAGTCTGGGCTTCCAACATTCATTTCATCACAGAATACGAGACATTTTCTTTAGAAGTTTTCACCAAATTCCTTTACATAGTGAACTTCCCTTTTGCTACTGAGTATTTCAAACACTTTTGTAATTACAAAGCTACATCTCCAAAAATTAAACCTCTTTATCAGAGCTAAACACATGGAATTATGGCCAAGCTCATTTCAAAAGCAATTTGTACAAACCCTAAATGTAGTTGTTCCAGGTTACAAAATCCCATTTGCTTCAATGAATAACTTCAGACTCACTTTGCTAAACTTCAGTATCCAAACAGCCTTCTCAGGCTATGAATATCTAAAAAGTAGCTAAAGAATTTCAATTAAAAAGTACAGTCTCTTTGGCATATAATTATGCCCCAACATTTGGTTACTGGAGCTTGTAATATTGTTTGAAACCACTAATTAGAGATAGGCTCAGCATAATACTAATTATGGAGAAAGAACAAAGCTATGTGTTTGGCATGACTGAAGCAGACGTGAAAAGCTGCACCGAGCAACAATCTCCCCTCCAATCTGGCTGCAATACTGCAGAAAAAGCCCTTCTTGCTGCAGGCATGTAACAGCTGGGAGGTAATGGAAACACCACTGACCTGAAAGTCACTAACTGTCACTAACGAGTTGCATGACCTTATGAAAGCCATGTTCACTCTCTGAACCTTCATCTTTTCAACTGCAAAATGCAGGTGGAGCAGGATTAGACCTCAACCAGAAAAGTATACATCTAGCCCAGAGGCTATGCAGACATCACCAATCATAGTGCCCATACCCGCCAAGATCAGACAGGTCTTCAAAATCCTTCTCAGGTCAATACTCCAACCTCCTGCCCTTCAAAGTGTGATCCATTGACCAGCAGCATCAGCATCACTTGGGAGCTTGTCAAAAAATGCAGAATCTCAGGCTCCATTCCAGACCAAGTGAGTCATAATCTGCACTTCAAGGAGATCCTCAGGGATGATTTATGGGCATATCAAAGCAGGATTGATCTAAGCAATCAGCAGCATGAAGCAGAACTGGCATAGCTGGCGGAACCTGTATGTCAACAGTAGCCCAGCTAATCTCTGGGAGGGATGTGACATAGTCCCCCATTGGTCCTCTCAGGCTGCGGTCCTGCCCAGGTCTTGGGAGCTCTCTTAGAGACTGGACCCCTTCATGTGAAAGACCCTTTGGCAGGGTTCCTGCTGTCAGACAACACTCTGCTGGGATCTGTGCATCTTATCTGCACAGATAGGGCTGCAGATAGGGGTGAGACGGGGTGCATCCTCAAATTCTACCCACTTGCTGGCACCAGGAGGTTCCTATCATGTGGCACCACATTCTCCCAATTACCCTCTTCACTTCCAACTTCTTCCTGGGAGTATCTGCCCCTCCATATAGATAAGACTAATCTTCACGCTCATCCTTAATGGGCCTGCCTATTCCTCCCACTGACCAAACTAGCGGTTCTCAAAGTGTTTCCCAGACCAGCAGCATCAGCATCATTTGGAAGTTTGTTTGAAATGCAAATCCTCGTTACTAAGACAGTAATCTTAAAAGTTCTTACCATAAGAAAAAAAAATGTAACTGTGTGGTGATGAATGTTAGCTAAATTTATTATGGTAATCATCCTGCAATACACACACATATCAAATTATTACATTGTACACCTAAAACTAACACAATGCTATATAACTATATCTCAATAGAAAAAATACAGGGACACCTGGGTGGCTCAGTCGGTTAAGCCTCCGACTTTGGCTCAGGTCATGATCTTGCGGTTCATGAGTTGGAGCCCTGCATTGGGCTCTGTACTGACGGCTCAGAGCCTGGAGCCTGCTTCAGATTCTCTGTCTCCCTCTCTCTCTGCCCCTCCCCTACTCCCTCTCTCAAAAATAAACATTAAAAATTTTTTTAAAAAAAGAAAAGAAGAAAAGAAAAATACAAATTCTCAAGCCTTACCCCAGACCTACTGAATCAGAAACTCTGGAGATGGGGAACTGCAATCTGTGTGTCCAAGAGGCACCCTAGTGGGTCTGATGCTCATTAAAATTTGAGAACCACTGGCCAAAGGCAAAACTTAAAGACAGTTACTCTCAACCACCTTTATCCAGCAGGAATGCGAACAGTTCCTAATTGCAAGAACATATATATTCAGTATTCTAATATTTAATTTAATAACCACCCAAGTTACAACAAAGGTCCGAAGTCACTTACCCTACCATCACACATGATCAATGGATTATAGTAGACTCCAGCACCATAGTTATTCTGTACAGTGGTGATAATCTTGGGCCCCAAAACTTTTAGGAAAGAGTAATGATTCCAATTTTTTTTCAGGTTCTTTGAATGCCATGCAACAGGGTCATCTACTGTGAAAACAAAGTCCAGCATCGCATTCTGGGAATGAAGAAAAGAGAATGATTTTAGTTTTGATTCCTAGAAAGGCACCTAAATAGAGCGGAAAGCTCCAACATTCTACGCCATTATGAGTAATAAAATAGAAGACCTGAAGCTGTCAGCAAAAATGTAAGCAAGTCTCTGGTACCAATTTGAGCTTGTTTTCATCAATACACATAGTAACAGCAGTACTGACCTGCCCAACATGTACTCTTCCAAATACTTTGAATTATATGCACCATAATTCATTCTATCTTCAAAATAATCTTGCAAGATAGGTACTGTTATCATCCTAATTTTAGAGAAAAAGAAACCAAGGCACAGAGTAAGTTCCATGCCTGTGGACACAAAGCCAGTGAGTGGCAGACACAGTCTGGTTACAAATTCTTTGTGCTGAACCTTATGCCACCTGGCCTTTCATCTAAATGTGTCCCACTCTTCTTCCGGATCAAACAACACAGTATGGCAAAGCTCTGTAAAATATTATAGAAAGGGAAATAAGTTATTTTAATTCTTAGCCATTCACCAACCACTCACTGAGCACCTACAAGGAGCTCTGATAGATTTTGGGGTAGAGATTAAAAAAAGTCTACTGGGGAGAAGAGATGAATTATCACTAAATGAACTTGACAGAGGAATGCAAAATGTACTAATTTCACTTAGAGTGGGGTCAGAACAGGAAGCAGAAATCTTGCTATAAAATCATATTCTTCAAGACTCTGATAAATCTGAGTCCTGAAGAATGTGCAAGAATTAAGCAGGCTTGGTGGAAATATTAGAAGGATGGGGAAGGGAAGGGGGTCCTGTTAAAGGAAAGCATTCTTGTAGATATGAGAGCTGGCCATGTTCCTGATGCTGCATTGAGTTTGATGTGGCTGGAATAGAACACAAGCAGGGGGTGGTGATGAGACCAGAGACGGAGGCTGGTTGCCAGGCTAAAAAAATTTCCTACAGAAGAGCTCCTTGGAGGGTAGACAGACTAAAGGCCGGGAAACCACACAGGCGGTTAATTGCAAAATTCCCAGTGAGAAATGAAAAAGATACTAAGTAAGGCACTGAGGGTAGGGACTGATCTGAAACTTCCTGTTGGAATCTATAAGACTTGTTATCTTGTAGGGAATGAGGGTGAGGGAAAGGGAAGAAAGGGCCTGTTCTTGGAGGAAATTCCAGGTCCACTCAAAGGAAAATCTTCATGCAAAAATGAAGAAGTGGCTGTTGAATCAGGAGGCTAAGGCCTGCTCTAAGTTTTTCAAAATGTAATCCACAAACCACTGGTGAAACTGAAGATTTGGGGTGGACATGTTTTTTAAAAATGTATAATTATGTTAATACAGGTTAGAAAAAATAACTAGCCTATAATAATCTATAGAATTTCCTACAATCTATAATTTTTCACATATTGTCAATTTAAAGCAAAATATCACTTAAATACAGTATAGTTGGGAAAAAGGAAACCCAAGCAACAGCATAGATGGCTCCACCAGGAAGTGAACAAACTTTAACCTAAGGACAGATTACAGCCAGGTGTCCAAATCCAAGAGGGGCCCTATCACAATCTGCACACTTCTTTTTCCTTAGTTTATTAAAGAAGACAGTGAATTGTTAGGCTGTGCATGAACTGCCGCAAGTAAAAATCCAGTTCACCAGACAACATCTCTATTTAGACTCCATTTCCTTTTATGTTAATTCAGCAAAAGCTCTAAAGCCTTAGCGGAGAGAGTCATTAACAGCCCCATTTAAATGAAAATATTTGCCTGCCACTTCTCTGCAAGGTCTTGAATCTTGTCTCCACCTTGAAAGCAAACTTTTTTCCATTTTATTTACGGCGGTGGGGGGGGGGGGGGTGGGGGAGGATGGGGAGGGACTGCAACACAAGGAACACCGTACCCTCACTACTGTTGCGCTCAGCCAACTTTGAAGAGTAACAACTCATAGTCCTAAATAGACTCTTGTTAAATGTTCTGAGCATTGGTAAATATACTGGTCACTCACTGACTTTTGCTGATAACTTCTCTGAGTCTGCCCTGGCCCTTCAGCTTCCTGAAGTCAAGAGGCTCATTTTGTATTTTTTCCCACAGCGATACATGTGACTTTCAAATTTGGCTGCGTTATCAGAATCAGCAGGGTATTTTTTAAAATATCTGAAGCCCAGGTCTGAGCCTACACCAAGTAAATCAGAATCTCCGCAAGTGGAACCCAGGCATCAGCATTTTAAAGTTTCTCGGAAAACTCCAATGTTCTGCCAAGGCTGAGTACGCTGAACCAGCACCAGGCAAATATTTCCCTCCTTCCATCTTGCCTCTGCATCAGCTTTCCCCTCCCCATAACTGCATCTCCTGTTCTAGACCGGAGATAAGTGGGCTCCTACTTATCCTCCAAAATTCAGCTCATGATGTCATTATACCAGGAACACTTTCCCACAGTTTGCACTTTGCTAGCTGATATGTGGAGTGCTCGTAGTAGAGGCAGCTCTAGGGCTCTGGAGGGATCCAAGGCAAAAGGCACCTCGTGAGAGGAGGCCGATTCCCGACGTGGGGCCTGCCCCGGGGCCAGGCTCACCTTCTGGTCTGAACTGGGCCCCACCTGGCGGTACACCCCGGAGCCGTAGGCGAAAGCCAGGCTCAGCTCCTCGGGGAAGTGAGACAGGATCTTGCGGAAGGCCACCCCCGAGCTCTGCAGCGCCTGAAGCGCCATGGGTTCGGGGCTCAGAGACACGGCCCTTGGAGGGGCAGAGCAGGGCGGAGGGCGGGGGGGGGGCAGATACCGGGGCAGGCAGTTAAGGGTGGGGAGTTGGAAGCAGCAGAAGACTGCAGCCGGGGGTGGGAAGTGGAGGGACAGGCGAGGACTCGGGGCTACAGGCCAGCCCCAGCCCAGGACCGAGAAGAGCCGGAGGGTGGTCCAGGTGGTCGGCGGTCAGGCCTGCGGAGCTGCCAAACCCGACCACGCCTCTCGCCAGCACACGCGCTTCAAAGGCGCAAGAGATGACGCTCTTCCGCGGGTGGGGACGCGAGGGCTCCGCGGAGACCCCTGGTGGTCGGAGGAGCGCGCTGCAGGCTAGTCGCCTAGGCAAGTGACTTGGAAAGACGGGTGCGGGAGAGTGTCAGCTACTTGAACTGCTTTTGAGCCTTAAGAATCCGTGTTTGTTCTCATCTCAAACACATTTCAATAAATGGCTATAAAATCATGCATGTGTATTGAAGGATATTTTTAATGAGGTGAAATTCACACAACTAACGTAAAAGTGTACACTTTATGTGCAATTCAGTGGCAGTACATCACAATGTTGTGTTACCATCGTCTCTACCCAGCTCCAAAATTGAAGATTTTGAAGGTTTAGGAAATCACACATAAAATTAAAATCATGTCCATTTCCACCATCCAGAGATGATCACTGTTAAGATTTAGCTGTGATTTTTTTTTTTTTCTTTCTCCCTTAAAGCTCTTTTCAAATCCAGTGATGGGTATGAAAGTGTTCATGCATGGTAAGGACTGCACCAATGTTCTCTGAGGTTTGTATTTCATTCTAAGGGTGATGAAGAGCCTTTGCCCCTTTGCCTCTGGGATTGGGCTCACAGAGGGCACATCAAATGCAATTTCTGGAGGAAATAGGACCCCAGGTGAGAGCTCACCTGTTTATGTATAACTAGAGAAACTTGATAAAAATCACAGGGCCATTCAGGATGTACTTTAACTTCCAGGACATAGACTTTTTAGATACTTGTTTCTTCTTCCCTGACATACATTGCCTTTCAAAAAGCATAAGTGGTAATAGGTGAACTCAGGTAATGTTGATGCCTTTCACATGCAGTTTTCAAGGAGTCCCCTCTACTACCGGATGGCAGGAAGTTACTATCTCCACATTACAGATGAGAAAGCTAACATGTTAGAGAGAGAAAGCAATGTGCTTAGAATCACAATAGCCTGTGGCAAAAGGGGAGCTAAAATCCAGGGCTGAATGTTAGTTTAGATTAGAACGGGGTAAGCAGGGGGAGGGAGAGCAATTAGGATGTTGTTACCATAGTTTCACTGGGAACTAAAGATGCCTGGCCTGGGATGATAGAGGCAAGGATGAGATTAATTTAATTTGAAAAGTGATTATGTGAATTCAAACTCTGTAGGATCTCAGGGTCTATAAAGGGGAGGGACAAGCAAATCCAGAACTCGTAACATACAGTAATGAAGCTGGGACACCCAGCATCTGGCGAGACCTCTGATATAGGAGCATTGATCAGTTCTGGCTCTGTGGAGAGAGACCAGAGGAGATTTTGCAGTGATGGCATCTGAGTGGGGGCTTGAAGAATGGGTAGGATTTTATCAGGCAGAAGATAGATGAAAGGAAGTTTTACAAAGAGATTGATAGGCCATGATGACAATAATTATAGGTAATATTTGTTCATTTATTTATCATTCCCAAGCACTTTCTTTTTTAAAAATTTTAATTCTGGTGTAGTTAACATTCCGTGTTACATTAGTTTCAGGTGTTCATTATGGTGATTTAACAGTTCCAAATATTACTGCGGGCTCATCAAGATAAATTCCCAGTGCTTTCTATACTTATCTCTTTTCATCATTCCAAAGACCCCAGTAGGCAGGTTCTCTAAACTCATTTTTCACGTGAGGAAACAGACAGCCTAACAGGAGAAGCAAATTTCTCAAAGTCACACGGTTAGGAGAGTGGAGAAGTTGGGATTTGAACCCAAGGCTCTGGAACTCCAAAGGCCAAGCTGTTTACCACCATGTTTTAGTGCCTTCTAAAATGGCCGACCTGTGAGGCAAGAGAAGGAAAAGGGAAATCTGTCAGCTAAGGTTTTAAGGAGCAGCAGCAATAGCCAGAGGTACAACCCAGAGACCAGAATAAGGGCGGCGGAAGGGAGACACAGTGTGTCTCAGTCTCCCAGCGCGAGCACAGCCATTTTGGACTAAATAGCACCGGACTAAATAGCATTCGGACTAAATAGCACCCTTGCCCAGATTGTCAGAATCTGAAACACACTCACTGCAGAATTACACTAAAACCTTTCACCCAAATACAGTGAATAAATCTCCACCAGCTGTGTTTCTTTCGTTCTTCCCTCCAGGAAATAATTCAACTTTGTTTTGTATTCCCCCCTCCCTGCTCTTTGCAAATAAAAATGTAAACATTACAAAAACACGTATACCATCCCTCAGAAACAGCCACTGGTAATCTCTGGTACATATTCCTCCAGATATTTTTCTACATACATGTTAACATTAAAAATATTAAAAAATTTTTTTTAATGTTTATTATATTTCTAAGGGAGAGAGTGAGTGCGCAGGCATGAGCGGGGGAGGGGCAGAGAGAGACACACACAGAATCCAAAGCAGGCTCCAGGCTCTGAGTTGTCAGCACAGGGCCTGATGCGGGGCTCCAAACTCACAAACCTTGAGATCATAACCTGAGCTGAAGTCAGATGCTTAACCGACTGAGCTGCCCAGGTGCCCCAACACTAAAAACATGTTAAATGGAATCATATGATAGTATTTTGCAATGTGCCCTTTTCACTTAACATACTGGGGACATCGTTCTGTGTCAAATATATAGATCTATGTCATCCCATTTACTAGCAGCAAATTTTTCTAAACTATGGATATGCCATCGTTTGTTTAAACGTTTTCATATTGACAGAGCTCATTTCCATTTTTCAAACATGCAAACAATGCTACGGTGAACATCCTCATACAAGGACCTTTGTGTATATGTGCAAATATTACTATAAAGTAGATTCTTAGAAGTGGAATTGCTGGGTCAAAGCGTCAGCGCCTTGCTAAAACCCCCTCTGAAAGGTTGTACCAATTCACACTGCCACCCATGAAGGTCAGCCCTTGATATAAATAAAGATTCTGCAATGTTCTCCATTTTTCTCCCTTACAGGCATTCACAACTAATTATCAGTAATTTTCATTTTCACAAACACTTTCCTTCCTGATAATGCAAAACCACCAGCTGGAAAGTTCCATCACATTCCTGTGTGCGTTTTGCTTTTCCCCAGAAAGAGGCAGAAGCAATAGCAGAGAACACATTTGTATTCTTCAGCAGAAAGCTCCTCGCTTCTAGCAGTTCATCCGTTCCCTTTTAAATTACCATGGCTTGCTAAGTTAGAAACTCTTAAAAAGCCTTGGTGTTCTATATAATCACTTTAGGGTTCTGTTGGAACTCTCATACCAATGAAATACAAATGTTAGAGAGCCCTTTACACTGCAGATAAATGCCACTTGATTTGACTGAATGTTGGGCCTCATTTTTCTGATTTATCATCCAGCTGTTGGTTTTGTATCATTAACAATGACCTTGTCAGGTTGGGTTTCACTAGGACAAGGCTCACCTATTCCATTTTTTAAAAGGCCTTGTGAAATCTCTATATTTTTGTACCTTAGTTTTTCATCTAATCAGTGGTTTAAGTAAAGGACAGAAAATATTTTGGGAGAGAAAATCCAAGCTCTGTGTTTCTTATGATCAGTCATACGTTCATTATTTGTCTGGTGATGGAAGTGAAGAAGAGGGGTCTTGATCTCTGCCCATCAAAGGAAGTTCACCTTGTCATATCCGTCCATTCTCAGCTGATTTTTGATGTAGAATAATTGGCTCAGACTGAGGACATCATTTACTATCTTTAGTCTCTCATCAGGGATGCTCATATACCCCCCTGAGTTTGAATCTGGCCCTAAGATTTAATAGCGGTGTGATGGTTGGCAAGACAACCGAGAAGCATTCTGTGCCTTCATTTCCACATTTACAGAATGGCCATAGTAATAACACCTACATTATAGGATTGTTGGGACAGTAAATGGATGAATGGTATCCAGAAAGTACATAGAATAATGCCTGCCACAGAGTAAGCTCTCAAATATCTCATTGAATTCTTTTTTTTTTTTTAACGTTTATTTATTTTTGAGACAGGGAGAGACAGAGCATGAACGGGGGAGGGTCAGAGAGAGAGGGAGACACAGAATCTGAAACAGGCTCCAGGCTCTGAGCTGTCAGCACAGAGCCTGACGCGGGGCTTGAACTCACGGACCGCAAGATCATGACCTGAGCCGAAGTCGGACGCTTAACCGACTGAGCCACCCAGGTGCCCCTCATCTCATTGAATTCTTAAGAGACAATGTACAAGAGGAATTAAGAAGCGTCGTTAAACCTAACATCTTTATGACATTTAGCATTTCACATGAAGCACTTTTCCGGACATGATTTTATTTAATTCTTAAAACAAATCCTGGGAAATGAATGGTTATTATTCCAATTTTACAGATGGATAAACTGAAGTGTAGAAAACGAAGTGATTTGCCCGAAGGCACAGAGCTAATAGCAGTCCCTGTCAATACAGCATCCAAGTCTAATCCTTTTCCTCTTGCACCATAAAAATAACAGAAACTGTTCATTTTCCTAAGGGATTTGTTCACTCATTCATTCATTCATTCACTCATTCACTCTCTCACTGAAATCTTCCTCATTTCTTAATCCTAGTTCAAATAGCACCTCCTTCTAACTGGGAGTAATTATGCTTACCTCACAGGATTGTCATAACAGCTAAAGTGGTTAACATAAATGAAGTGCTTAGGAAAACACCTGATATGTAGTGGATATTGTGTATGTGTTTGCCATTATTATTAATTATTATTACCTATTGTCCCTGAAATTTAAGCAAGTCAGCAACTGTCTACTTTATCTCTTTGTAAAAATGGCCCTAAATTTTGGGAGAAACTGAGTTGGCAAAGACCCCAGTTAGAGGAGAAAGAATTAATCACTGTATACCAAGTCTATCTTTAGCCACCAAAGTCTATAATCTAGATTTGGTGTAGAGCAGCATGTCCCAAAGTGGGTTTTCACTGAATTATTATTATTCAGAGTTATTTGAAAAAAAATTCATGGTCAGCTGAGTTTGGGAAACTGGATTAAACAGAAGCAAATAGATTTCTTTGCTGTGGGATTTCTCAGAGCATTAATAGATCAATATGCATTGTGAATCTCTAAAAGAAAAACAGAGCACATAGCACTTTTCAGTTTCCCAGACTATGTCTTCCTCTTCTCTCCCTCCCTCCTCCTCTCCCTTCCCCCTCTCCTCTCTCAACATCTTTTGGAACTAGTATTTCATGGCATCAATTTGGAAACATTGGTGCCAAGCACTCCTTTGCTGCCAGAGAATCATATCATGGTCCCAAACCAATCAAGACCTCTTTTGCCTGAAGGCACAAGAGGATGCCGTAACCTAAGAGAGAAACTAAGAAGAAGCATGAACTACAGGTGTAATGTGTGGTTGTAAAAACCCAAGAATATCTATGCCTTTTATTCTGAGGATGTTTTTGTTTAGACTCCAAACTGACAAAATTCTTTGAATGATCTTCTTGTTTAGGATGCCACTCTCCAAATATCCAGGGTTTGAGCATGTGACCCTTTGCCTGGTATATTACTCTTTGGGCATCACCTGGGCCTCCTCATGGACGGAAATGATTGAAGAAGAAATACTACAGCTAATGCCCACACACCTCTTTATTAGTATTTCCATGGATGAAACACCAAAGCCCAATGGGGAAAGTACTCGTAGTATGATGTTATTTTTTTCTTTTACTTTTATTTTAAAAAGTATCATGGCTTTTTGACCTTTTGTTGATGCATAGCTCTGTGAATTTTAACACATTTATAGATTTTAACCACAATTAAGATACAGAACAGTTTCCTCACCCCTAAAACATCTTTTTGTGTGGTATTCACCACCATTTCTATATCCATCTTGGTGAGGTGTCTGGTCAAATCTTTTGCTTATTTTGTTATTGTTGTTGAATTGTTTGTTTTCTTCCTGTTGAGTTTTGAAAGTTCTTTATATGTTCTGGTTACAAGTTCTTTGTCAGATATGTTATTTGCAAATACTTTCTCCTACTTTGTAACTAATCTTGTTATTCTTTTGAAAAGTTTTACTTTTCATTGAGTCTGATTTATCAATAGGTGATAATTTTTTCTTTTAAAAACCATATTTTGGGTGTCACATCTAAGAACTCTGCTTAATCCTAAGACCAAAAATCTTTTTCTCCATACTTTGTTCTCAATGTTTTAGAATTTTAGGTTATACAATTAGATCTTATCCATTTTGAATTAATTTCTCTATAAATTGTGCAGTTTAACTCAAGGTTTATTTTCTTAAGTAGGTATGTATAAATTTCCCAGCAATAATTGTTAAAAAGATTGTTCTTTCTCTGTTGAATTGCTTTGCACTTTTGTGAAAAATCAATTGGTTATGGTTTATGTGGTGTATTTCTGGACTCTCCATTCTGTTCCATTAATCTATATGTCTGTTCCTCCTCTATTACCACATTGTCTTGATTAGTGGAGATTTATAATGTCTTAAAATTGGGTAGTGTGATTCATTCAATTTTATTCTTGTTTTTTTTTAATTATTTTGTATTCTAATTCTTTTGCCTTTCCCTGTATTTTAGAATCAGCTTGTCTATATTTGCAAAAATACCACTGGAATTTGTACTGGAATTATGCTAAATCTATAGATAGATATGGGAAGAATTGACTTCTTTACTATGTTGTGTCTTCCAATCCATGAATATTGTATGTCAGTCTCTCCATTTATTCATGTTTCTTTAGTAGTTTCTTTCTTTTATCACTTAAAATATTTTCTGGCACAGACCAGAAAGATGGGGACTTATCTATCCTGTTCTGCTGCTCACTTTCAATTAGTACACCCACATCTGGGGTCAAGAAAGAGAAAAATAAGTAGGTGTGCCCTACCTCTCTAGGACCACATCTCTTCTGATCAGAAAGGAAGTGTCCCACATCTCTCAGAGTTTCAGGTTCCTGTGAGTCCCTGTTGCTACTGCTGTCACTGCTATTGCTACACAGTTGCTTGGAGACTAGTGCAAAGGAGATGAGGGGGAAAGAAAGAAAAGAAAAACCCTCAGGTGACACCCTTATCCTGCTCCTAGAGCCATAACTAGAGGACTTCTCTCTGTCCTTGTAAATGTCCTCTTCCAGGTTGGGGCTGTGTTGAGTCTACACTGGGAGACAATGGAGTAAAAAAAAAGGGGGGGGGGCAAACTGTCTTTCAGTTGAATCAAAATTCTAGTCTTCTTCCCTAATTTGCTATTATTTATTTTTCAGAGACCTCAAATATTTGCTTCAAGCATCATTTTTAGGTTTTATAGCTGCATTCAGTGGGTGAGAGAGGGTAGTGTGCTAATTCCATCTTAACTGGAACAAAAGCCCCTCTGATATTATTTAGATGATGAAACTCAGGCCCTCAGAGATTAAGGAAATATCTTTAAGTTTACACTAAAAGTGATGAAGCCAGAATTTGAAACTGAATCTGTATGAGTACAATCTACACAATCTACATGCTACATTTTTTAAAAAGTCAAGTTTATTGAGGTACAATTCAATTATAATAAAAGTCACCTTTTCAAAAGTATACTGTTCAATGAGTTTTGACAAATACATAGTTGTGTAAACACCACTATAACTAATGTATCAAATATTTTTATCACTACTCCAAAAAGCTCCACCATGATCCTTTCTAGTTTATCTCTTACTTGTATCACCAGCTCTTGTCAACCACCGATATGATTTCTGTCTTTATAGTGTTGCCTTTTTAAAAATATTATATAATGCCATGTGATGGAATCATATAGAATATAGGTTTTTGTCTCTGGCTTCTTTCATTTAACATTAATGCTATTGAGATTCATCCATGATGTGTGTGTGTGTGTGTGTGTGTGTGTGTGTAACAGAGAGAGAGAGAGAGAGAAAATTTTGTTCTTTTTTATTGCCAATTGGTATTGTTTTATAGCTAGATCACAATTCGTTTATCCATTCACCTGCTGATGGAATTTGGATTGGGTTGTTCTAGTTTTAGAAAATTATGAATAAAGTCTATATTCTCTCTCTCTTTCTCTCTCTCTCTCTTTTCTTGTAAGTAGGCTTCACACCTAGTACAGAGAGCAATGCAGGGCTTGAACTCACGACCCTGAGATCAAGACCTGAGCTGAGATCAAGAGTCGGATACTTAACCTACTGAGCCACCCAGGTGCCCTTAAAAATCTATATTCTTTCATCACTGAACTATGTGTCCTGGAATAACATAGTTAGAATTGAAAGGAACCTTCAAGATGGAATGGCTTAGTTAACTCCAGTAACGTAAATGACAATGTCCATTTATTTACTAGATGCCAGACCCTGTGGTAGGCATTTTACACACACTTATTTAACTCAAACCTTACATTGTTTCTGTGTTTACAATGCTTAGATAATTTCCAACCTTCTCACCACCAAGGACCCATTTTTATGAGTTTCTCATGATGTATTCATTCAACATAGATTTTATGAGTGTGTGTGTGTGTCTGTGTGTGTGCGTGTGCTTGTGTGTGTGTGTGTGTGTGTGTGTGTGCGCACCAAGCACTGGCTGGACCCTGAGTCTATAAAAGGGAAAAGAAGAGACCTAGTCTCTGCCTCCTTAAAGTTTACAATCTGCTATAGCTATACTCTGTGGGATCTACCTTTTGAAATAATTTCTACCACACAAAATGCATTTATTAAGTGTAACCCATTTCTTCATCTGTAGAACCCTTGGGGTAAGAGTAAGGTCACAGGATTAGCAAACAAAACATTTCTGTTCCCACTCTTATGCTTTGAGAGATGTGTTCATTTGGCTAATTTGTGCTACACACAATAGGTCTGGCCTCAAGGTGGCTTAAAATAAATTTCAGAGGTAAAGTAGGCTTCAGGTATAGTATAGGGCTCTGGCTCCATTTTTCTTATCTTGTTTTAGATTCTATTTCTTAGCTTGGCTTCTTGGTTTCAAGATGGTTGTGGGTGTCAACTGAAGCAGCATGCTTCCTCATTCCAAGTCTCTCTCTGTCCTCCTTATTCCTTTTAGCCTGATTGGGTCACATGCTAACCCCCTGGACCAATAACAGTTGACAAAAGACTGACATGCACTCATTGGCTTGAGTCTAAGTACCTGAATTAATCATGAGCAAGGTGGATTATCTTAGTCTAATAGACAATCTCCTAGAGCTGAGGGAGCTTTCCCCCCTCCTGGAGAAGGGGTAAATTCCTTGGATAAAATAAAGTCTGCTAGTATGGATCCAGCAACTCCACTTCTGGGTATATATCCAAAGGAAATGAAAACAGAATATTGAAGAGATATATGCACTCCTGTGTTTATTGCAGCATTATTCACAATAGCCAAAATATGGAAGCAACTTAAGTGCCTGTTAACAGGTGAGTGGATAAAGAAGATGTGGTGTATACATATAATGGAACATTATTCATTCATGAGAAAGAGCCGTTCATTCATGGATGGACCTTGAGGACATTATACTAAGTGATATAAGTCAGACAGAGGAAGACAAATACTGTATGGTATCACTTATATGTGGAATATACAAAGCCAAACTCGTAAAAACAGAGTAAAATGGTGGTTACTGGGGTTGGGAGGAGAATAAGAAAGATGTTGTTTAAGGGTACAAATTGCACTTAGTAGTAAATAAGTCCTAGAGATTTCATGCACAATACAGTGAATAAAGACAAAAATATTGTATTATAATCATCAAACATCTAAGAAAGTAGATATTAATTATTCCAGTCACAAAGAAGAAATGGTAATTATGTGACATGATAGAAATGCTAACTATCACTACAGTGGCAATCATATTAAAATACATAAATGTATCAAACCAACAAGCGTACACCTTAAATTTAAACAATGTTATATGTGGGGCGCCTGGGTGGCTCAGTTGGTTAAGCGTCCAGCTTTGGTTCAGGTCATGATCTCACAGTTTGTGAGTTTGAGCCCTGCATTGGGCTCTGTTCTGACAGTTCAGAGCCTGGAGCCTGCTTCAGATTCTGTGTCTCCCTCTCTCTCTGTCCCTCCCCTGCTCTCTCTCTCTCTCTCTCTCTCTCTCTCTCTCAAAGATAAATAAACATTAAAAAAATAAACACTGTTATATGTTAAATATATCTCTATTAAAAAATAATCTGCTCCTAAGAAGGCGGGGAGGAACAATGGGAATAGACAGTCGGTTGGCAGAAATAATATTGTGTGTTTACCACACTTGTTCCTTCCTTCTGGGCACCCAGGAAGATTACACTTCTCAGTGAGGTTGGAGTCCTATGATTGAGATCTGGCCAATCGCAGAAGGAGGCAGAAGGAGTGATGTGAAACTCACCTAGGCATTGCCCTTTAAAACCATCTCATGCACTTTCCCATACTCTTTCTTCCCTGTAGGTAAGTTGACATAGTATGATAGGGGAGAAGGCTAGCCAAGCCACACTGCACTGAGACATGAGCAAGAACTAAACTTTCATGGTGTTAAGCTCCTGAGATTTGGGGGGTTATTTAGTACTATAGCATAGCATACGGGATCCTGATGGATACAGTAGGGCAGTAGTTTTGAAAGTGTGGTCCTCAAACCAGCAGCTTCCAGATTCTCTAAGGCCTTGTTAGATGTTAATTCTCTGGTCCCCACCCCGTGTCTATTGTAACAATATATGGGGGTGGGGGGGGGGTGGGCAGGACCTAGCACCTTTTGGTTTAACAAGCCCTCCAGGTGATTCTGTGGCAAGCTACAGTTTGAGAATTGCTAATTTAGGGAATCAAGAGTGTCAGTGTCTGTGGTCAGAGACCAGTGTCTCTGGTCTTTTCAGCTGCCTTGTAACAGGTGCCATGTTCCTCTTCTCTCCCAGCTGCTGAGCCTGACTCCAGTTGACATAGGACCTGAAGGCACTACTTCATCTGTGATGATGTTTCTCTCTGCCATAGGTACCTGTGCCCATTCAGGTGTGATGTCCTTCCCTTCTCCTCCAGCTGTAGGTGGTGTGGCCCGAGCTCAAACTGCTGTGCCCTTTGCTGGCTCTGAAATACTTCTCCAGTTAGCTTCCATGGTGACAGTCCCCTCCCCCTGCAGCAGTAGCACCGTTACATAAGCAGCTTAAATCCTTCCCTCCCTCCTCTATAAAAATTATAACTAATAACCTGTGAAGCCTGATGTTTTTTATTGCTCTGGGCAGGCTTTCGGAAGGTAAAAGAATAATTTTATTAGGTTTTATTTTGAAATATTGAGTGTAACCAGAGGATCTTTTAAATTGCATTTGGAGTCCACAGGGGTCCTGAGGCTCTAAGCTAGAATAGTAGCACTGATCTAATCCTACCCACCTCATTTAAAAAAAAAATTTTTTTTTACTGTTTTTATTATTTATTTTTGAGAGAGAGAGAGAGAGAGAGAGAAACAGAGTGTGAGCAGGGAAGGGGCAGAGAGCGAAGGAGACACAGAATCCAAAGCAGACTCCAGGCTCTGAGCTGTCAGCACAGAGCCCGACACAGAGCTCAAACTAGTGAACTGCGAGATGGTGACCTGAGCAGGGAAGTCAGATGCTTAACCGACTGAGCCACCCAGGCGCTTTTTACACACTTTTTAAAAAATTTTTTAATGTTTTATTTTATTTTTGAGGCAGAGAGAGACAGAGCATGAACGGGGGGGAGGGTCAGAGAGAGAGGGAGACACAGAATCTGAAACAGGCTCCGGGCTCTGAGCTGTCAGCACATAGCCCGACACGGGGCTCGAACTCACGGACTGAGAAATCATGACCTGAGCCGAAGTCCCACGCTTAACCGACTGAGCCACCCAGGCGCCCCACCTTATTTTTGAGCGAAGCCATGATGTTCAAGGAGGTGCATGGGCCTCCCCAGTGCCTCCAAACTTAGTAACGTGTCTTTAATAGGGTTTTGACCTTTGATGATCAACCTGCTATCTTTTTAAAAACACAGTGGTAAGTGTAGGCAACTTTAAACATTCTTTTTTGTTATTGTGATAAAATATACCTAACATAAAACTTAGCGTTTTAACCATTTTTAAGTGCACAGTTCAGTGGCATTATGTACATTCACATTGTTGTGCAACCATCACCACCAGCCATCTCCAGAATGTTTCCATCATTCCAGACTGAAACTCTGTACTCACTAAACACTCGCTCTCCATTCCTTCCTCCCCTAACCCCTGAAAACCACAATCTTATTTTCCATCTCTATGAATTGGACTACTCTAGGTACTTCACATAAGTGGAATCATACGGCATTTACCTTTTTGCAACTGACTTATTTCACTTAGCATAATGTCCAAGGTTCATCCATGTTGTAGTATGTGTCAGAATCTCCTTTTTTAAGACTGAATAATATTCCACTGTATGTATGGACCACATTCATCTGTCAATGGACACTTGGGTTGCTTCCTCTCATTGTTTGGATGTTGGGAATAATGCTGCAGTGAACATGGGTGTGCAAATATCTGTTTGAGTCCCTGCTTTCAATGCTCTTGAGCATACACCCAGAAGTAGAGTTGCTAAATCATGTGGTAATTCTATTTAATTTTTTGAGGCATTGCCATACTTATTATATCTTTTTGATTCCAGCCATCCTAGCAAGTGTGAAATGGTATCTCACTTTGGTTTCGATTTGCATTTCCATGATGGGAAGGGATTTCAAATTTTATCCAAGGTTTTTCTTCTAGAAGTTTTACAGTTTAAGCTCCTCTATTTACGTCTTTGATCCATTTTGCATTAATTTTTGTATATGATGAGGTAGGGTTTCAACTCGATTCTTTTGCATGTGGCTATCCAGTTGTTTCAGCACCATTTGTTGAAAAGATTCTTCATTGAATTATTTCAGGACCCTTGTCACAAATCAATGACCATAGAGGTAAGGATTTATTTCCAGACAGTCACTTTTATTCCATTGATCTATATGTCTATCCTTAGGCTAGTACCCCACCATCTTGATTACTATAGCATTGTCTATTCCGGATCCCTTGATTGTCTACATGAATTTTAGGATCAACTCTTCAATTTCTGCCAAGAAACCAGCTTAGATTTTGATAAGGATTGCACTGAATATGCAGATGAATTTGGGGAGTCCTAATTATTCCAGAGTCTAGTTTATGTTGTGGTTGAGGCAAGCACAGAGAGAATAAGGAAGTCAGCTTCCCTGAGTCTCAGAGGTGATCCTTGAAAAGAGTTTGAAGCACAAAGAGAAGTTAGCAAGAAGAAAGGCAGGGGGAGAGAGAAGCATTTGAGACTAGTGAATAAGTGTGTACAGAGCCTGGTGTGTGTGTGTGTGTGTGTGTGTGTGTGAGAGAGAGAGAGAGAGAGAGAGACAGACAGAGACAGAGACAGGCAGACTGAAAGACTGAGAGAGACAGAGAGACAGAGACAGAGAGAGACTGATTGATGAGGGACATAAAAAGAGATAAAGAACAGAGAGATAAGGACAGAAGGAGACATTTAACGGGGTTGTGGAAGAGAGAGAAGAGAGATGAGACACAGAGACAGAGATTGAAAGAGATATGAGGATAGAAGGTGAAGTATTGAGGAAGTGCGAGTAGCTTAGTTATGTGGAATGAGTGCCAAGTGATAAGTCTGGAGAGATAGCAGAAACCGGATCATGAAGGACTTCTGAAAGCATACTGACTCATTGTTCTGGTTTCTGGAGACAGGACTCTATTTATTCTCTTGTCCCCCTGTGCCCCCACTCTATCGGGGAGAATGCCGCTTCAGGGCTACAGTTCACAATGTCATCTCAGGCCCTGTGTTCAACAGTCCTCAACATATTTGTGTATTCACCTTTCCCAGAGAACAGTTACCAGAGTAAATGGCTGCAGATCCCTTTAGGAAAAGACTGGGAATCATTACTGTGCATACAGGCCGTGGTGTTACAAGGGTCCTTCCTCCAGAGGACCCAGACTCCCATTCAGTCAGTAAATTCAAGGACCAAAAACTGGCTCAGGTCTGGAACTGGGCAAAGGATCAAGCTTTTTCTTGAGACAACTGTCCTAAGCCTAAGATCATTCCCCCTTGATCTCCTCTGATTGTACAAGCTGCCCATCTATTTTGCCCAAGGATGTTGTGCACTATTAACCAGCTCTGTGGGTCAGGCCCCTTGGCTGCCACTCCGACCCTGCTGTTCACTATGATAATTGCATCCACCTGGCTTCTGGCGATTAAATGCCACCACCTGGCCTCTATTTTGGGGTCCTATCACCTCTGCTGCTATCAATGAGCCTAGTTCTTACCCTTCCTTCCTACTGCCAGTCCCGGCTTATGGAAGAGAGCCATTCATCACTGAATTATTAGTGATACCAGTGTCCCCCTCACCACCCCATTCTTAAAGTCTTGGTAAATGATGTATCCTCTGGGCCTTCCCATGAAACACAATCTTCTGGCAAGGCTTTGGTCTGTCATAGTATATCCATTTCCCTGAGCATTTTAATATTCTCTTCTGTGGTCACCCATGGCAATTGGAACTTCACTTAGCATGAGCCATCACTTTTTCCATGCTTTCAGGAACCATCTACAGGGTGAATTTATATCATCTCCTGGAGTTCTCTGCCAGGGTGTTAATTTCTGTATCTGGGGAGAGTGCTTGGCAATCAATAAATACTCTGGAATCCAATCTCATGTTCTTGATCATAAGCCCCCTTGATCAAACATTCTTAGAATCCAATCCTACCTGTGTTTCCCTAGCTTTTGGAAATACAAGCTTGCTAGGTCTTACAGCTCTTTTGAGATGTAGCCCTTTTCCTCCCCTACCTGGCCCACCATGTCACCTAGCTATAGACCTGGTAGCCTGGATGGGAGGTGGGGACAGATCCTAAGTGGAGGTACTTGTTGTCTTGTTATAGAGAGGCCTCTCCATGGTTTCCAAGTAAGAGGCAAGAGGAGTGCTCTTACTAAGAAGGGGTGGACCACTTATGCTGGCTTGGGGCTTCTAGAGGAGGTCTAGAACAGATACTCCCTTCCTGACTGTCAGGGGCCCATGTTTTCCAAACCTGGGCCCTGACCTTGGCTTGACATATCTGCCTTGACTGAGCAGTTAATCTTCCCTGGAACTTGGGCCTCTATTAGGTCTTGGGCCTGGTGCTTGGCTTCCTGCCCTCCTGGGGGAGGAGATGAGAGCCCCTCTGTAAGGTATCAGGAGTTCCCTTGGCTTTCACAGGTGGATTTCAATTGCCTACTGATCCAGCAGCTTCTCATGATCTCTATGAAAGGCATCAATGGTGTTATGCAATAACCATCTATAGTAGGTTGAAGTGTGACTCCCAAAAGATATGTGTACCCCAAACCTCAGAATGTGGCCTTACTTGGAAACAGGGTCTTTACAGATGTAAAGGATCTTGAGATGAGATCATCCTGGATTTAGGGTATGCCCTACATCTAATAGCTCATTTTAAGAGAAGGGATAGGGATATTTGAGACACATTGGTACAGAAGGAAGAAGGCAGTGTGAAGATGGAGGTAGAGTTTGGAGTTGCAAAGCCCCCATGAGTTGCCAGCAGCCATGAGGAGAGAGGCATGCAACGGATTCTCCCTCAGAGCCTCCAGAAGGAACCAACCCTACTAACCCTTCAATTTTGGGCATTTGGCCTCCAGAACTGTGAAGGAATCTATTTCTGTTGTTTGAAAATGCCACGTTTGTGGTAATTTGTTATGACAGCATTAGGAAAGTACTCCCCCACCCAATCCCATTGTCCTCATAGCTACTACGTGCCCATACGTCTGAACACTTGATAGATCACACCAGCTTGTGGTTGCCAGTGGTACATGCCATCCCGATTCACTACAGGTGAATGTTTTAACAATTGGGCTATTATCACCTTGTGCTGGGGGCTGTCTGTACTGCACCTGCCATTAGTGGTGGGGTCTTCATTGATGAGCGATTTAGGTCTAAACCCCTCATCTATTGCCTGTTTTCTGAGACTCCTTCTGATCCCAACTGTCACAGTTTGGATTCTCTGTAAGCGGTTGCTGAGATAAGACTTGGCACGCAGGATATTTAATAGGGATCACTGGCTGTGGCAGGGAAAGGGAGGAGGTAGACCGAGCAGAGGGAGAAGTCAAACTGTAATGCAGGCATAAGAGAGCCTTGGCCAGACCTACCAGGACTACAACACAGTGAGCTAAGATGAGCGCACTCTCCAATCCCCACTGTAATTAATCTTTGGATGAGGACACCCCCTGAAGCCAAACCCTCAGAAGCTGTCAGCTGAGACAAAAAGTTCTTCTTTTAAGGGGCATCTGGACAGCTCACATCTGTGTTCACTGCTTCAGCATGAAGGTGAAAGAAGTCTTATCCTCATTAACAGATGAGAAAACTGAACCTGAAAAAGGCTAAGTAACCAGCCCTGCAATAGCAATTAGCAGAATCAAACTCTGAATCTTCCAGAAAGAAGGAAACTAAGATTGAGGGTTACTCTGTGTGAGGCACTTTAGGAAATTTCACATTTATTTCCTCTTGGTTCCTCATAATATTGAATGCCATTCATTACTTTCTTTAATTTTTTAAAATAATTTTTAAATGTTTGTTTATTTTTGAGAGAGAGAGAGAACACAAGCTGGAGAGGGGCAGAGAGAGAGAGAGGGAGACACAGAATCCAAAGCAGGCTCTGGGCTCCAAGCTGTCAGCGCAGAGCCCAACGAGGGGCTCGAACTCACAAACCATGAGATCATGACCTGAGCCGAAGTCGGACACTCAACCGAATGAGCCAACCAGATGCCTCTAATTTTTTTTTAAGTAGACTTCATGGCCCACACAGAGCCCAAGGTGGAGCCCAATGCAGAGCCCAACGTGGAACTTGAACTCAAGTCCCTGAGATCAAGACCTGAGCTGAGATCAAGGGTCAGATGCTTAACTGACTGAGCCATCCAGGTGGCCCACTTTCTCTAATTTTAGAACAGAACTAAAGCCTAGGGGAGTTAAGCATTTTGCCCAAGGCCAATGGGGTTGGTAAGAAATGGAAATAGTTAGAATTTGAACCTAGGTCTGTGTGTTTCCATAATCCTTTAAGAAGCCGGGAGGGAACATTACCTCTCATGTACTTATAGTCAAAAATGTAGAGAGGAGCATTCCATAATTAACTAGAGCTCAACTATTATCCAGGGAAAGGCAAAGTGTGTTTCTAGTCTTTATTTAGAACAACAAGATTGCAGGCAAAATCTGAATCAGAGATATCATCTGGCAGCTTTGCAGGAGGCTCCTTGTTGGAAGGTTTGATTCCTTCTTGGATGATGTGGAATGAGCTAAGTGGTTAGTCATACATGTGACAGAAAAACAAGACTGGCTTATTGGTAAAAGCTAGGAAAAAAGAAAGGCTTTTTAAAATAAGCACTGACAGTTTGCTATGAGAGAATTCTGGTGTTGGAGTCAGAAAGCCTCAGATTTTTAAAATAATTCTTTTTCTGATTACAAAAGTAATTTATGGATATTATATGAGAGTACTGAGCAGCAAATAGAGGAAAATTACAATCATTTAGATCTCCACCAGAGAGATAATCCTTGCTAATGTTTGGATGCTGAGCCTTCTAGTTTTTTCTCTTGTGAATAAATAACTACTGATAGATCTAATATATTCATGTAAAGTATATATATGCATTTATAGATAATGTTTTATAGGTTTTATTTTACCAATATGGTACCTATAATGTACAGATTACTTTTTAATATTTTATTTATTTATTTATTTCAGATGACCCTTTTACAAATATTTATTTATTTATTTATTTATTTATTTATTTATTTATTTAGAGAGACAGCAAACACACCCATGGAAGGGGCAGAGAGAGAAGGAGAGAGAGGGAATCCCAAGCAGGCTCCTGCTGTCAGCGCAGAGCCTGATGAAGGGCCCGATACGACAAAGAGATCATGACCTGAGCTGAAATCAAGGGTCAGATGCTCAACCAACTAAGCCACCCAGGCGCCCCTGTAACTTGAATTTTTTTTAAGTTGGTGCTAAAATGGAGCTCTTGAGTCATATTTACAAGATCCCAATTTTTTTTTACTAAGATATAATCGACATATAACATTGTAGCAGTGCTAGGTGTACAACGTAAATGATATGTTCTACGTACGTGTTGTGAAGTGTTTACCAGAATAAGTTTAGTTAACATCCATTACCACACAGTTACAGATTTGTTGTTGTGATGAGAAATTTTAAATCTACCCTCTTGGGGTGCCTTAGTGGTTCAGTTGGTTGAGCCTCTGATTCTTGGTTTGGGCTCAGGTCATGACCCCAGGGTTGTGGGATAGAGCCCCGCGTCAGACTCTGTGCTGCTCACGGAGCCTGCTTAAGATTCGTCTCTCTCTCCCCCGCCCCTCTCTCCCATTTGTGGGCTCTCTGTCTCTTTCTCTCAAAAAAATAAATATAAAAAAAATCTACTCTCTTTGCAACTTTCAAATATAATACACAGTATTAGTAACTATAGTCACCATGCTGTGTATGACATCCCCAGAACTTATTTATCTTATAATCGGAAGTCTGTACTTTTGACCACCTTCACCTGTTTTCCCTACCCCCACCCACAAGACCCCAATCTTGTCCCCACTACTTCCTGTATAACAAAGGCAAATTCCTAATCCTCTCTCCAGGACTCAGTTTCCTCACCTGACAAATGGAAGTTATAATAGTGCCTACATCACAATGTTGTTGTGAGCAGTGTAGGTAAATCTGTTGTTTTAGTGCATGGTACATCATAAGTAGTCAAATACAGTTGTCCTTACAAATACAATTATTAGGGGCGCCTGGGTGGCTCAGTCAGTTGAGTGACCGACTTCAGCCCAGGTCATGATCTCACGGTTTGTGAGTTCGAGCCCCGCGTCGGGCTCTGTGCTCACAGCTCGGAGCCTGGAGCCTGCTTCCGATTCTGTGTCTCCCACTCTCTGCCCCTCCCCCACTCATGCTCTGCCTCTCTCTGTCTCAGAAATAAATAAACACACAAAAAAAGAAAAAAAAAACAAATACAATTATTAGTTATTATTAGAAGAGGAGAACCTATTGTTATGCCCAGAATTCGTGATCCCCAAAGACCACCAGGGAGCCGAGTCCGATGTAAAAGCAAAAGAGCCTTTATTCGAGCTAGCTCAAGCTCAATCCCCTACCTGCACGGACACAATGGTGAGATACGGGAGAGAGAGCGAGTTTCAAAAGGACAAAGGTTTTATTGGGGCCTAGGGGCAGTTGGTGAGGTAATGGCTGTGGCCTCAGCCGATTGGCTGGGGCAGGGTCCGAGTCCTGTTAGGCAGGTGAGTGGGGGGTTACTCAAGGGGAGGAGGTGTGGTCAAGGTGAAGGACACAGAACAAGATGGAGTCGGCTGGCGTAGGCCTGCCTTTCACTATGTCATACAGTAACTTCTTTGGTTGCCATTAGTATTTTCAATTCCTCCTTGACCCTTTTCTTTTGAGTTTATTTTTTTAATTAATTAATTAATTATTTTAATATGAAATTTATTGTCAAATTGGTTTCCATACAACACCGAGGGCTCATCCCAACAGGTGCCCTCCTCAATGCCCATCACCTACTTTCTACTCCCTCCCACCTCCCATCAACCCTAAGTTTATTCTCAGTTTTTAAGAGTCTCTCATGATTTGCCTCCTTCCCTCTCTGTAACATTTTTTCCCCTTCCCCTCCCACCATGGTCTTCTGTTAAGTTTCTCAGGATCTCCATAAGAGTGAAAACATATGGTATCTGTCTTTCTCTGTATGACTTATTTCACTTAGCATAACACTCTCCAGTTCCATCCACATTGCTACAAAAGGCCATATTTCATTCTTTCTCATTGCCACATAGTATTCCATTGTGTATATAAACCACAACTTCTTTATCCATCCATCAGTTGATGGACATTTAGGCTCTTTCCATAATTTGGCTATTGTTGAAAGTGCTGCTATAAACATTGGGGTACAAGTGCCCCTATGCATCAGCACTCCTGTATCCCTTGGGTAAACCCCTAGCATATGACTCCTCTACCCTTTCTTAACCTACCTTACCTCACCCTTCAGCCATCAGCTAAGCAATTGTTTTCAAATTACATCCTGTGTCAGAATGGCTTGGAGGGCTAGTTAAAACATTGCTAAGCCCTACTCTCAGAGCTTCCCCCTCAGAAGGTCTGAGAATTTGTACTTGTAACAATGCTGATGTGGTTGATGCTAACCACCAAGCTAGATTATTCTGGGACAAATTATCCTAGGAAAGGGATGCGTTGGCAGAGGAAAGAGTGCTGCTTCTGGCTTTTGAGTTCCCAAAGCCTAGGCTTTCAAGAGAATGAAAAGAACTCAGGGCATATTCAGCACATTTGAGAGAAGAATTTGAGGATTCAGACCAAGGCTTCTTGTCCTCAAAACTACAGGATGATTTTCTGTGCCAGGAGAGGAGAAGGACAGAGAGGGCATGAAGAGGCAGAGAATTTGTGGGTTTGGACCTGAAGGGACCGCATGGACAGGAGCTGAGCCAGCCTCTGCTCACCATCCAGCTTCTACCAGAGTGAATGCTCTCTGAAGCATTCCAGAAGAATGCACGCAACCAGAAGAATTTGAGAAATGAATCAGTGTCTGTGGGCTACCCTGCCTCTGTTTTAAGGGCTCTGCTGTCTCTTGCTGGTGAGGAATGAGGACCTCTTTCAACAGTACCCAGAGGGGCCCTGCGGGAGTAATGCCTACCTGCACCCCCAAGACTTTGCTCAGTCCCTGTCCAGCTGCATTGTGCGGGGCATGGGGTAACTATGGCAACGACTCCTCTTAGCTTTTCCATGGACACTCCTAATCCTTCTGAGATGGCCTTCAGATGTACCACTGAAGGAGTGAGTAGACTCAGAAAAATTGCATCCCGTTGATTCCTTTTCCTGGATGTGAAATCTGATGTTTCAGAATCTGAATTTCTTCATGGGATTGGGAGAACTGAGTGAGAAACGTTACTGTTTTTATTATTTAAAAATATTTTTTTCAAAGTTTATTCATTTTTGAGAGACAGAAAACCTGTGTGTGAGCGGGGGAGGGGCAGAGAGACAGAGGGACAGAGGATCTGTCTGAAGTGGGCTCTGCGCTGACAGCGTAGAGTCTGATGCAGGCTCAAACTCACAAACTCTGAGATCCTCACCTGAGCCGAAGTTGGACACTTAACCAACTGAGCCATCCAGGTGCCCCTGAGTGAGAAACTTTACATGAAAGTATTTTCCACAGTACCAGTAGATCCTCAACAAAGTGAGTTTACTGATCCTTCCCTTCTCTTCTGGAAGTGATCAGTAGAGGATGGGTGGGTGGGTGGATGGATGGATGGATACAGCAGCACTCTACCTACACTACAGGTTTTCCCAGGACATGGTACCTGCTTTTGCTTACATTGGCTTTTTTTTTTTTTAGTACCCACTGAAACTTCCTGAGAGATAGGTATGATTATCCCCAGTCTACAGATAAATAAGGAAACCCAGAAACCAAGGCTCAGTGAGGTTGAGCAATTTATCCAGGATTCATCTGCTGGCAAGTGGCAATGCAAACTGCAAACCCAAGTCTGTATTAGTTGGAAAAAAGGGAGGGGTAGAGAGAGGATAATCAAAAGGATGAGTTAGAATGACATTCTTGGTGGATTTCCAGAGGTAAAAAGTAGAGACTCATAGAACTGAATTTACTATACATTACCTTCTGTTTTCTTCACATTTACATTGTTGTTAAAGGTACAACTTTCTTCAGTTAAAAAGATTAAAGCATAATTTACATGCAGTAAAATTCACCTTTGTAGTGTTTAGTTCTGTTAAGTGTTGACAAATGTCACAAATATAGTTGTGTAACTACACCATAATCAAGATATAGAAGAGCCCTATCCCCCACCCAAATTTCCCAAACTCTCAGCCTCTGGCATCTCCTACTCTGCTTTCTGACCTTATAGTTTTGCCATTGCAAGAATGTCATATGCATGGAATTGTATGATATCTGGCGTTTTGAGTCTGGCTTAATTCACTTTACATATCTGTATAGTGCATCTTTAAATGTTTCCTAGGTATAGTCTCTTGATTATAATTCTCATAAACTCTTTGTTTTTTTCTTTTCAAGGATGCAGGGAAAAAACTCTGTAATTTTCCAAAGGCAATTTCTCCTTAAACAGTAAAAAAAAAAAAAAAAAAAAAAAGGACGGAGGGCGGGGAGAGGTGGGGAAGGAAGATTTAAGTTGTTTCCTCTTTAAATCTTCTATGCCGTAGGAAGCACAGCACAGAGTCTGGTTAACTTTTCATAATGTCAAACACAAAAACCCACTTAAACCTAGGTGATCAGTCATTCCTGATTAAACCTTCAGGAGACTCTTAGGACCTGGGGCAACAATAAAGAGAAATGAGTCTTGATTTTAGGCAATGTAAGAACTAACTCCCATAAATAAGGTACTTGCTTGCTTAGAAGCAGGGTGATGTGGTGGATTGGTTAGAAGAAAGCAGAGCAGATAGGAGATGACAAGGATAATAGAGGATGTGGATTTCACTGGCCAGGAGACACGAAGACCAAGGAGCAAGTTCTATATCCATCCACCTTTTCATCAACCCATTCATCATCCATCAATCCATTAATTCAACAATTATCTTTGGAACACATGTGTCATACAAGAGTAAACAACATATAGTTCTGCTCCTCCATGAGGTCACATGTAGGGCTTCCAGATACAGTTCCATAGGATGTACACTGCATAACTTCAGGGGTCACTACTTACATCATTGTGTCTGATGAGTTGTGCAATGGATAACCCATGCTGCTCAGCCCCAGTCTAGACAGGAAGACAAACAAGTAAACAGGCAGTTGTGGTACAGTATTTAAGATAAGTAAGAAGGGAGACTGTGCGAGCCAAGAGGAGGGGTACTTAATCAAGTCATTGGACATGGGGGTGGATTTCACTTAATATCTAAACTGAGCCCTGTGGAAAAGTGGAAGTTAACTGGGGGAAGATGTGGGAAGAAAAAGTTCCAAGCAGAGGAAATAGCATTTGAAAAGCCCTAGAGGCCTTCTTTTGCTTGGTACATTCAGGGATTTGGGACCAGTTTATGTAGTTGGAATGAGGAGGGAGGGATAGGCAAAGAACGTGACAGATGAATTTAGAGAGGTTTGCAGGGGCCACATCAAAGGAGGTCTGGTAGGGGAGGCTAAGGGGATGGACTTTACCCTGAGGCCATTGAGAACCAACTGGAGGAGGACATGACATGGCCAGAGTTGCTGTTTGGAATGATCACTCTGGCTGCTATGTGAAAGACAGGTTGGGAGGGCACCAGATGGGAAGCATGGAGTTTGGTTAGGAGGCTGGGCCAGTTACCTGGGTGAGAGATGAGAGAGCTTAGAGTAAGGTCATGGTAGTGGGTTTGAAAGAAGGGGACAGAGATGAACTATGTTAGGAGGTAGAATTGTCAGGATTTGGTGATTGATCAGATAACAGGAGATAGAGAGGCTAGGAATGAGGGGTGGCCCAGGTTGCTGCTTGACACTTGGGTACATAGTGGGGCCATCAACTGAGATGAACGAGGGAGGTGAGGTTCATCGGTAAGGTAATGAGCTCTATTTGGGTTATGTTGAGTCTGAGATCCCTGTGGGACCACAGGTGTTGATGAACACAGCATATAGAGCTCTGATGCTTGGGAGGGTAATACGGAGGTCCTCATACCCCCACAGTCATTGGAGATGATATTCCAGGCACCTCATGAGAGTGAGAAAAAAAGACCTAGATTGGAGCTCCAGGAAGCACTGAATCTAAGAGACACACTGATGTCAAGGAGAAGAAGCCAAGGAGAGCCACCCCATTTTCTTCTTCCTGCTGCTTCCTGGGTTGTCAAGTTTGACTCTGGCCAGAGTACAGTGGGGTGAGGGTGATTTCCAAGCTCCTAAAACATTCATCACAGCAGCCCCAACAGTCATCACAGAGCCTGGCAAGTAAAGGTGCTGATCTGATAGTGGTTTTAAAAAAAAGATTGAATGAATATGTTAAAAAGTGGGACTATAAAGCATGGAGACTTCAAAAACAATATACCAGTGCTTATAAATCCAAAAACATGTTCCCTGCAAAGCAGTCACCTTAATGAATATTTATCTCCATATAGGAAAAGCCTCTTAGAGTATGCAAGCAAAGACAGATATCATTTAGATCTGATGTAGCCTGTGTCGGGCTCTGTGCTGACAGCTCAGAGGCTGGAGCCTGCTTTGGATTCTGTCTTCCTCTCTCTCTGCCCCTCCCCGCCCCCCTCTCAAAAATAAAAAAATTGAAACATCAGAAAAATGTAATTTAAAAATCTTAAAGATTGAAAGGCAAGTGACAAATTAGGAAAAGTGAACTATAGGACACCAAAAGGGTGGGCTTTCCTAGTACATAAGTATGTGTAACAAAAAGAAAAAGAAAGAGATACATATTTCAATGTGAAATTAACCAAAACTTATGAATAGGCAACTCACAAAAGGACAAATACAAATAAGAAATAAACCTATAAAAAGTTCCATCATATTAATAGTCAAAATAACATTGTTCAATTACCAACTTGGTAATGAATTTTGAAAGTTTTAAAAATATACAGACTCTGGGGTGCCTTGGTGGCTCAGTCGGTTAAGCGTCCAACTCTGGATTTTAGCTGGGGTCAAGATCTCACAGGTTTGTGAGTTCAAGCCCCCCATCGGGCTCTGTGCTGATGGCACGGAGCCTGCTTGGGATTCCCTCCCTCCTCTCTCTCTGCCCCTCCCCTGTTTGTGTGTGTGCTCTCTCTCCCTCTCTCTCAAAATAAACGAACTTTAAAATAAAAATAAAACTAATGTACTCTTTCATGTAGAAATTCCACAACTAGAAATTTATATTAAGGATAATCAGGGATGTGCAAAAAATATATTAATACAAAAACTGCATCATAATTTTAGTAACAACGAAATTGGAAACAACAAAAACAATGACAGGAAATTGCAGATGACTTTCTTTTCTATTTTCTATAGTAAAGGGAAATGGCCTTTACAATTTGGGCAACAAATAAATTCTGCTTTTTCTAAAAGGGAAAAAGAATTCTGCTTTTTCTAAAAGGGAAAATTTGTGGTCCACCTTGACCACAAATATTCTTTTGGAGGGCTGCTGCTGTTCAGAATCTTCTAGGGCCCCCTCTGCAGCAGTCTTAAGAGCTAGTTTCTATGACACATAAGAAATTGATCATATTATTCCATAGTTATCACTTCATTTTGGGTCAAATACGGCCATGATTCACTTCTATCATTCACCTTATTCATCTGTTTCTATACCAAATGACTTCAGGATCTTCTGAAAAATCACTCTACTAAAGTACAAAAATTTCCCCTTCACTGAAGGAATGCAAACGAATGTTGTTTGGATTTTAGGAATATATATATATATACATACATATATATATATATGTATGTATATATATACAGGAATACATATATATAGGAATATATATATATATATATATATATATATATATATATGCTTATCACAGTGCTCAGCATATGGAGCTCAATAAATAGTAGCAGTTGTTATTCCCATTTTCTTATTTTGTTTTATTTATTTCCTCACTTGTCTAGGAGGCCAGATTGCTGAGGCCAGATGGGTGAATTCTCCAGCCAATGCTTTTGATAAAATACTGAGTCATTCCATCACTTTTTTGGAGCTGGACACTCAGTAGCCTCCCACCTTAAAATGTCAAGATTCCAGGAACCAGAGAAGCAAATGAATAATGTCTAATCAACTGCCTTAACAACACTCACGTACTATACCAGTGGACATTGTAGTTCCTCAATACACATCAATATGTGATCTTTGAGGTAAAGGCAGCTTGCCTTGGTCTGCCCTCCACTGTCATCTAGGGGTGGGGAGGGGAAGTGCTGCCTGTAATGCCTTGTGGTACCACCTGGGGAAGATCGTGGGCTGCACAGTGTCACCTCTACAAGGAGCTCAAGCTGGTCTTCCCCAGCTCCAAAGCAGGGTCTGGATGGAGGTGAAAAGATAGAGGAAATCTGAAAACAGACCTCAGAATGCGACAGACCTTTGAATCTAAGCTCTGTCACAGCTGCACGACTTCATCACTCTCTATCTCTGAGTTTCATACTCTTAAAAAGGGGATATAATAATGGCTGTTTCATAGGGATCTTGTATGATGGATTGAGATAACAAAAATAACCACCTAAAATAACATCTGATACATTGCTCTACAGATGGTATCTCTAGTAAAAGATTCAAAGCACATGATTAATAAATGCTGCTAGGGGGGTGTAAAGTGATCATAAATAAAACTAGCTGGGGATGGGGGAGGAATTCTCCGGACTTTTCCTATCCTTGAAATTTCAGGATCGCACTTCTCTCTCTTCCCTCTGCTGAATCCACTGCTGGGGCCACGTGTCCCACAGGCAGGCTTTGGCCCCTTGGGAGACCTACCTATGCTGAATAGTGGGAAATAGTGGTAGAGTAGACGGCTCAGGACAGCAGCTCTGCACAGAGTCAGAAGAGCCAGGGTGAAAGCATGGGGCTGGAAAAAGAGAACAGGGATGGCAAACAGTTCTCATTCTGCACACCCAATCTGTTTGGGGAGTAGATGAATGTGTTGAGAAGGAATCTGGGGTTGAGTTCAAGAGTGAGGGTTGTGATCAATTAGCAATGTCTGCTGCAGTTGTGGGATAGGGAACTGGTGCCAATATCTGCCCTCTGTGATCTGACAAAGTGCTATCCAATCATGGTCCATGGACCAGAGCTCATCTGCAAGCTACTAGAAACTGGTCTGTGACAAGGTAAGAGCAGAAATTGAGAGTAAGTCTTTAAAATTTTTCATCGCTATTTGACAGAGTAATTTTATTGAATCTATTGAATCTAATTGAATCTATTGAATTTATTGAATCTATTGAATCTAATAATAAAACATTCAGGCTTTTATTTTGGATGTATTTTTTCTTATTTTTTTTCTAGATAATTCACTTTTATTACATTTTATAAAATTATTAGTCCGTGACATATCAAGGGAAAAAATGGTTCTTCACCAAAGAGTCTTTCAGAAGCAGTGGCTGAGAGCTTCAGGTGAAAGGGGCAAAAGGAGTTTTTTCCTTTTTTTAATTAATTTTTTAATGTTTATTTATTTTTGAGAGAGACAGAGAGTGAGTGGGAGAGGAGCAGAGACAGAGGAAGACACAGAATCCGAAGCAGGCTCCAGGGTCTGAGCTATCAGCAACAGAGCCCGACGTGGGCTTGAACCCATGAGCCGTGAGATCATGACCTGAGCCGAAGGTGGATGCTTAATCAACTGAGTCACCAAGGTGCCCCAAAAGGAGGTTTTTCTGCTCCTGTGTGGACTACCGAACTGATTAGAACAGGAGTCAACAGTGTAAGGAGTGGGTATTGCGTACATTTCTGCGAATCTCCCTTAGGAAACTGCAGCAGTCAGTGAGTTCAAGTTTGAGACCCTGGCTGCCTTTGCTTCAGAGAATGGGCAGTAATCTGAATACTCCCATTTGCCTTTTCTGCTTATTGTCCTCCCAAAGGTTGATTGCTTTTGGGAAAACTGAGGCAGGTCAACAAATACGACCTAAGTTCTCACAAAAAGTTTCCAAGGTGGAGTTATTGGCAGGTATCTATAGCCTCCAATGGAGACTACAGGAAGAGAACAGTCACACGTGGATATGTTTACAGGCCTCCTGTGTGGCAGGCCCCAAGATGCACCACTAAGTGGATGACACAGGTGGCAAGTGTGGTAGACTGCCTGCTACCTCAGTTCTGGATCCTTAGAACTAAGGGTATGTATGTTTCCTCTGTTCAACTTAGCGGTGGGTTTGGGCAGTCTGATTTCTATAGCAGGCTGAGCAAGCTAGGGAATGACAACTGTCAGGAAATCATTTATATTGAAATCACAAAATAAAAAGTGCATGGTAGGGAAAAGCAGATGAAAGCTGAAAGCTTAGCAGAAAATTGTAATCATGTAGGCAGACAATGCAAAGGAAGGATGGGTAGGTGGATGGCAGCCCTCCCCCTCACCTGGGAGCTGTTTCAACTCACCCAGAAGCAAGAATGTCTTTCCTGCAGGCAAGGTTTTGCACAGTGACTCCAGAGGCTCCATGCTCAGGGAGTGTGGGACCAGTGTTGGTAGAGGTCGCATGTTGTAGTGGTCTAGAGGTAAGGATGGAGTTGGACCAACTTGGGTTCCAATACCGATCTGCCGCTTACTAGCTGTGCCTTCAAGGGATAGTTGCCTTACTGTGGTGACTCACAGTTTGCCTCATCTTTAATATGGGGATAATATTAGGGCCGCCTCCTAGGTTACTCAGGTTCCTTTAGCACATTCCCGTGGGGTGGGCTCCAAAAAGAGTTGAGCTGAGCTAAACACGAGAGTCCCCCTGGTCGGATTCCTTTAGGTTTTCAGATGTGGAACTGAAGCTCAGGGAGAGGAGAGAAATTGCTTAAGATTAAATTTTCTGGGGTGTCTGGGTAGCTCAGTTGGTTGGGTGTCTGACTTTGGCTCAGGTCATGATCTCATGTTTTGTGAGTTCAAGCCCCACATCAGGCTCTGCTGACAGCTCAGAGCAGAACCTGCTTTGGGTTCTGTGTCTCTCTTTCTCTGCCCCTCCCCCACTCATTCTCTCTTTCTCTCTCTCTCTCTCTCTCTCTCTCTATCAAAAAAATAAAAATAAACATTAAAAAGGTCAAAAAAAAAAACCAGATTGAATATGCCAAGTAGTGCTGGGATTGGGTCTAAACTCCAGCTTTTTCAGCTTACTATCTAGCTAAAAAAATTCAAAACTGCTTTGTCATCCAGTTTGAAAAGTGTGCAAAACCAAATGGTTTCCTAGTTTTTAGCTTCCTCATGTGTGTAGCCAAAGTCCCAGCTCAAGCCTGAGTGCGGATTCAGATGCAAATCCTGACTCCCTAGCATACCAGTATTTCCTGGGAAAGAGCTCATCCTAAGGAGAGGAGGCAACTAACATAATGAGCTTGAGTCACTAGTAAATTACGCTCTTCAGATAGGGTCATGAGTAGAGTGTGGTGGGTCTCAATTGGTTCTGGGTTCAGATCTAGACACTTGTGTTAAGGTCCTTGCAAAGAAGAGGATTGTAATTGCTCTGTTTTACTAAAAAGTCTATGATGTTTTGCGCATGAGCAGCATTACTCTGCGACAGTTCTAACAGAGGGTAGCACGAAAAGAGATGAGAAGCGTTCACTCCACTTGTCTGCTACATCACAGGGCAGCCTGACCTCCTGGAGGCTTCAGTTGTGGCAGAAGATGGTGTTGTCCAGAGGGGACTCAGAGATCCTCAGTGGGTGTGTGAGAGAGCAGGCAGAAGCCTGTGATGGTAGAGATAAGTCTATCTTATAGTAGACACTACTAGTTGTCTACCCAATACCATTCCCTCTTCTTTGGTAACTGAACTGCCATCTTGTTCAAAGAGGCAATGTGTCTGGCCCAGATTATGGATCCGGGCTAAGTCAATTATAATAATTGCATGGCCCCTCTTTCCCAGGCTCCCTTGAAGTTGAAATGACCATGTGACCTAATACTGGTCACTGTGCCTTTAGGGGCAATCTGCTCTGGGGACATCTGGGAAAGTGTTCAGGGTAGAAACATGGATCCCTTTCTTTTTCTTCCTGCATGAATGTGGCTTTGATGGCTGGGGCTGCAGCAGCCATTTATTAGAATCTCCATTAGCTGACTCAGGCAAAACAAAATACAAAACAAAGCAAAATGAAACAGCCTCCTATTTGTTTATGCCACAAAGGTCAGGTTTTCCGTTCTTTGGGGCAGAAAGCATTCCTAACTTGATAAACACACATAAAGAATGAAAGCATAGGGGCACCTGGGTGGCTCAGTTGGTTAAGTATCTGACTCCAGCTCATGTCATGATCTTGCGGTTTGTGAGTTCAAGCCCCGCATCAGGCTCTGTGCTGAAAGCTCGGAGCCTGGTGCCTGCTTCAGATTCTGTGTCTCCCTCTCTCTTTCCCCCTCCTCCACTCATGCTCTATCTCTCTCTCAAAAATAAATAAACGTTAAAAAAATTTTTTTAATAAAAAAGAATGAAAGCATAGTTATTGGAAAGGAAGCAACTAAATACATCACATTTTTAGATATTATAATTGTGTACATTAAAAAATCCAAAAGAATCTACACAAAATGATTAAATTAATAAGTGAATTTAGCAACATCACTGGATACAAGATCAATATACAAAAATAATTTTATTTCTAGCAACACATTGAAAATGAAATTTTTAAAAATCGATTTATAACGGCATAAAAGGCACCAGCTATCTAGGAATAAATTCAATGAAAGATATATAAGATCTAAAAACAAAAACAAAAAACAAACCCAAAACATTATGGAGGGAAACTAAAGAAGATCTAAGCAAACAAACAAACAAACAAAAAACCCGAGGGATATTTCATTAGGAAGACTCATTATTGTAAACATGACAATTCTCACTACGTTTACTCATAATTTTAGTGCAATCTCAACTTTAAAAAATTCCAACAGGTATTTTGGTGAAGATTGACAAACTTGGCAAAGAATTAAGAATAGCCAAAGCAGAGGTGCCTGGGTAGCTCAGTCAGTTAAGCGTCTGACTTCAGCTCAGATCATGATCTCACAGTCAGTGAGTTTGAACCCCGTGTCGGGCTCTGTGTTGACAGCTCAGAGCCTGGAGCCTGCTTTGGATTCTGTGTCTCCCTCTCTCTCTGTCCCTCCCCTGATTGTGCTCTCTCTCTCTCTCTCTCAAAAATAAATAAACATTAAAAAAAAATTGTTAAAAAAAAAAAGAATAGCCAAAGCAATCTTGAAGAACAATGTTGTCTTACCTACTAGAGTTTTTATGTTACTAGTGTGATGTGAAGTTGTAACATAAAGCTTATAGTCATTAAGACAGTGTGGCATTGGCCCAAGGATATACCAACAGAATGGGATAGAGAGGCAACTACATTATAGCTACATTAACTACATTCTTCAAACATGAGGAATGAATGAGGCTAGACACAAAAGGGTACATATTATACGACTAGATTTATATAAAGTTCAAAAAGGGGCAAAGATGGTAGGATGTTAGATAGTTGGCACTGGGAAAAGAAGTTACCCTGGGGTGGGTGTTAGGGACTGAAACTGAGCTGGAGGGCACTTCTGGGCTGTTTCTTTATCTGGGTTTTGGTAGTAGGCAATATTCACCTGGTGAAAATTCTTGAAGCTGTACACTTATGACTCATGCACTTTCCTAATTTCTGTTATCCTTCTATAAAATGTTTACAATTAAAATTTTTTGAATGTTTATTTATTTTTGAGAGAGAGAGAGAGAGCATGAGAGGGGCAGAGGGGGAGACACAGAATCCGAAGCAGGCTCCAGGCTCTGAGCTGTCAGCACAGAGCCTGACGCGGGGCTCGAATTCACGAGCAGCAAGATCATGACCTGTGCCAAAGTTGGATGCTCAACCGACTGAGCCACCCAGGCGCCCCATTTACAACTAAATTTTTAAGAGTGTGGGCTCTGGAATCGGATGGATTGGATTCAAATCCTGACTTGGCTTCTTATTGTCTGTGTCTTTAGAGAAGTTAAAACCTAATGCCTGTGTCCCAGTTTCTTCACATGTAATTTGGAATGAAAATAGTACCTACCTCATAGAACTGTCCCAAGGAGCAAATGAGTTAATATATATAAAACCCATAAAACCATCTCTGGTGAATTATAAGCATTCTATGAAGATTGGCTATTATTATTCCTATTATATGACAATTTGCAGCCTAAGCTGGTGAGAAGAAGCTTTATAACTAGGGAGGAACTGGGAAGTTTAGTATCTAGGTTTTGTAGCCAGAATGACTAAAACAACAACAACAACAACAATAACAAACCAACGAATCAAGATGGTCTCCCAAACTATTTGCTTGCATGCTTGCTAGCTGGAGAGTTTCCAAACCAAGATGCACCTGAGCCAACAAAAGAGCTTGAAATCCACCAAAGATTCCAGTTATTCACTGGTTTGTTAGCTAGCTCTGAATTTGAGGGAAGACGTTTCCTCATTAGCTTGCAACTTTAAAAAAAAAAAAAAAAAGGCAATTCAAAGTCTTTGCTCACTATTTTGTTAGCTAGCTAACAGCCTAAAATTGAAGACTGCTACCAGCTTTTTGCTTAGTTTCTTTTACTAAAACATTCTTAGTTGTGAGTTGCTAAAAAGCAGACTTAGGATTCGTGATGATTCTAGGTCTTTGTTGGTGGACAGGTTGGAAAGACTTCACCATGTTTTTCTCCCGGCTATCTGCCTGAAGGCCTTGTCTCTAATTACGGAAGAAAACCTTTTGTCCTCAAGTGAAAGGGTTTTCAGGCTTCAGAGATCAGATAGGAGGTAGATAATGTTGGACCCTGGGAATCACCTTGGTAGAGGACATAGGACCATATCGTGCCCTGCGGTGGAGAGCACAAAATAAGAACGAGTAACAACCCGGTTCTTTAGAACCAAAACCTGCCAGCTGGTTCGGAAAGTCACCTGGCCTTTTTTTTTTTTTCTTTCCTTTTTCTAAAATAGGAAATTAAATGACCACACCTGTAATTGTTTCTGCACGAAGCCTTTAGAATAGAGGGCTTGTCTTTCCAGATCCCCAGGGCATATTAAAACAGCAGAAAGCTCTGATGAAAAACCAAAGACTAGTGGCTCCTGAAGGATCTCTCTTTCTCTGGTGCCGGGGCCCTTCAAAGCTGAGTACTGAATTCATTTGTTTCTCTCTTTGGGGCCTTCAAGCCATCTCAAAGTCTGTCCCTTTCCTCACTAGAGAAAAAACTCTTGGAGAGATGGATGTGGGTACAGAGAACAGCTGGACTTTGTGTCTCCCCAACTCAGCAGGGATAATTATTACACAGCTTAGTTGGAGGAAGAATATGTCTTTCTTTGTGTAAAGGCCAAAGCAGGCAGTGATCTATGAAGCAAGCTCAGCTCTGAAGAAGGAGAAGGAAAATATAAAGTGGCTAGGAGCTGGGATGAAGTTCAAACCCCAGCACTGCCACTTACTAGTTGTGTGACCTCCCGGCCTGTGAAGTTGAATCCCTTTACTTGTTCAGAGGGGCCAAGAGCACCGACTTCATAGTGTGGTGGAGAGGACTAAATGAGATAACGTGCAGAGAATACTTAGCGTGGGGCCTGGCACACAGCGAGCCATCGGAAAATGACAGCTTTTCTTTTTATCATTCGTGTCAGGTGGTACCTCTCATGGCTTCTGAAATTATAGCTGGCTTTCTTTGACATCCCTTCTCTGCTTTGAGTCTTCCAAATGAATTTTGTGGTTAGAATGTTTGTCTGTCTCTGGTGGTCTGGTATTCTAGTTCATCAGGCCAAGGACGTCTGTCCCTTGGAGACATTTCGCCTGGATAATTAGCAAGAAATTGAGTTAGGGGCTGCTACAATTTTCTCAAGGTTGTCCAATCATGCCTCTCTCATCTCAGGGCTGGGGCGGCCTGGCTTTTCTCTTCATCGTCAAAAGACTGTAAGTGTGGGTGTGAGGTGAGTTCAGCCCTCAGCTGCTCGTGACATTTGGAAAGTTGCCAGAGGGAGAGGGAAGTGGCTACATCCACATTTGTCTGCTTTTGTCTGCCAACAGCTGGTGGAGTAAGAGCAGGTGTCTCTCTCCTAGACTACACCCTGCTTGCGCTACTGGCCTGGCCCACTTCTTGCTTGCAAGTTCAAGATTGGGGCCCCTGCCTATGCTACCTCTTTGTGCCCTATTTCTGGGCACACCCCCCTCAAATAATGATAATATTAGTGATAATAGTATCAGTTGCCATTTTGTATACTCTTTTCACAAGATGCTTGGCTGTGGGATCACATCCTACCCTGGCCACTTATTAGCTCTATGAATTTAAACTATGATTTTTACCTAAATCAGTGGTTCTCAAACTTTGCTATTCAGTAGAATCATCTAGGTAGGTTCTGAAAATTCCAATGCCTGGGGCTCCTGGGTGGCTCAGTGGGTTAAGCGTCTGACTCTTGATTTTGGCTCAGGTCATGATCTTACAGTTCCTGAGTTCCAGCCCCGCATCGGGCTCTGTGCTGACAGTGTGGATGGAGCCTGTTTGGGGATTCTCTCTGCCCCCACCCCACGTGCACACACACACACACACACACACTCTCTCTCTCTCTCTCTCTCTCTCAAAATGATAAATAAACATAAAAGAATTTATGTTAAAAAAAAAAAGACAATTCCAATACCCAGGCTTACTAATTGCATCAGAATCTGTGGGGGCAGAACCCTGGGCGTGAGCATTTCTAGCAATTCCAATATGCAGCTCTCTGAGGACCAGTAAGCTGACTCCCCAGCCTAGTTTCTTCCACTTGGTGTGGTCCTCAGACCAGCTGTGTTGACATCACTTGCAAGGTTGCTAAAACCTGGGGACCTCAGGCCTTACCCCAGACTACCGAATCAGAATCCCCAGGTGATTCTCCTGTGCACTGAAGTGCATGGGAGAAGCACTCCTGTAAGTCTCGTTCTCCTCATCTGTAACATAGGGGTTATACGCACCCATTGTGTTTCTCCAACTTACCTGATCAGAAGAGTCACCTGGAGTGTGTGATGAGAATATAGATTCATTAGGCCTCACCCCTACCTCATCAGTCCCCCTGAATCAGAATGTCCAGGGTGAGAGTCAGTGAATCTGTATGAATACCATGTTCCCTTCAGGTGATTCTTATATAACCAGGCAAGTTTGGGAAACCCTGAATCATAATCCTCAAAGGACTATTGTCAAGACTGAGAAAATTAAGCTCTATTTTTGTTATTATTGTCATATATCGAGGGTTTACTATTGTGTGACACAGTGCTAGCTGCTTTGTGAACACTCTATTGAATGAGACAAATACTGTCTCCATTTTACAGAGAAAGAAACTGAATTTCAGAGAAGGAAAGTGACTTACTCTAAGTTGCACAGCTGAGGCACAACTAAGCCAGGCTATCTCCAAAGCCCAATCTCTTCACCACTCCCTGCTTTCATGGACGTTTAATTCATGCTTTTTTCTGCTTCAAGAAGAAGAAAGTTCACCTTTAAGCCAGCTGTTAGAATTCCAGATTCATCTACCAGTTCATGTACCTGCCCAGCTGGTTTATTCACCCGATATTTATTGAGCACTAGAGATGGGCCAGACACTGTGCCAGGCAGTGGGGATGCAGCCATGAACAAGGTAAGCATGGCTCATTGGAGCTTAGAGTTCAGTGAGGGAGACAAACCATCTGCAGGTAATCCCACAAATGGTAATTGATTACAACTGGGACAAGTGCTGGAAGGCCCACATAGTCTAAGGGACCCTAGACTCTGGATCCAGGGCAGGCTTCCTGGAGGAAGTGGCTTTGATGCTGAGGCTTGAGGGATGAGCAGGAGTTACCAGGCCAGGAGGCAAGGGGACAGTGTCCCAGCAGAGGTACCAGCATGTGTGAAGGCCCAATAGCAAGACGTGTTCATGGGACCGACAGACTCAAGCTCTCAACTTCTGACCCAGGGTTTCACTGACATGAATCCAGTGTCTTCCCTGGAGCCAGAGTGATCTAAAATACAAATATTCCCACTCCAACCATCTGTTAAAAACCCCTCTGATTGGATCCAGTCCTAACATATTGGGCAGGAATTTAAGACCCTTTGATGATATGTGTCTCACAGCCTGCATATTTTTTCCTCAATATCTTCTTTCAGTGAGTCTGTATCTTATCATAAGTGACTCACATCCATCCATTCATCCATCCAACCATCCATCCATCCACCCACCCACCCACCAGGCATCTATCTGTCTATCCATCTATCCATCATCTAGTTTGGGGGAGGAGAGGACTATTTTACTTGTTATTCAATGCAGAGCTCAAATCTTGCCACCAGGTAGAGTTAGTTGACCCCTGCTCTCTGTTCCTGTACTACTTTATTCATACTTTGCTACAGCCAAAGCTGACTACAGATATGTGGGTACCCTGGGCAGTGTTTTATTTAAAATTAACCAGATTATGCTTTAGTAGTAACAAATTAGCCATGAAATCTCTGTGGTTGAACATAACAAAATTTCTTTTTAACAACTATATTGAGATAAAACTCGTATATCATAAAATTCACCCATTTAAAGCACACAATTAAAGGCTTTTAGTCTATTTACAGAGTTGTGCCACCATGACCCCTTATCTAATTTTAGAACATTTTATCACCTTAAGAAACTGTACCCATTAACAGTCTCTCCTTATTCCCTTTACCAACCCAGCCCCTGGCAACCACTTATCTATTTTCTTTGTGGATTTGCCTCTTTTGGACATTTCATATAAATGGAATCCTACAATATGTGGCCTTCTGTGTCTGGCTTTTTCACTTAGCATGATGTTTTCCGGATTTTTTTCACCTTGTCGCATGTATCGGTATTTCTTTTTATGGCTGAATGATATTTGATTGCATGGATATACCAAACTTAATTTATCCATTTATCATTTGATGGACATTTGGGTTGTTCTACTTTTGGGCTATTCTGAAAAATTTATTTCTTCGTTGGTCAAAGTTCACTGAGACCCCATCCAACCCCCTAGGGCAGTGTTCTCCATGTGACAACACTCATTGAGTCGGGCCACTTCGGTTTTGTGGCTCCCTTATCTCAACACAAGACCTCTTCATTTGTCATAGCAAGGGGAGAGAAAAGCAAGGAGAATGTACATCTACTTGTAGATGCTTCGGCCTAGAAGTGACATATGTGGCCTATGCGTATAGCCTGCGGTCTGGAACTAGGCATGTAGCCCTGCATAGTTGCAAAGGGGCTGAATAGTGCACTTGTGTTGGGTGCTCAGAAAGAGAAAAACAAGGCCAGATAATGGTGAACACAAGTGATGTCTATCTCAGGCAGGCTAATAATTTGGCATTGCTTCAAAATGTTATTCCTCAAATATTTGGTAAAGGGAATTTAGAGAAGAGGCTGAATGCTGTTGAGTGTTAACAATGAAAACAAACACTCCTCTTGGCAGTTTATAGTCTCTCTGTTGTCCAAGCAAAACAGCTCTGGGTTCAAACTTACATCTCCATTCAGCAAAACAAAACGCCTGCCATTAATCTGAACCCTCCTCCCTAAAAGGCAGGTTAGTGGTTAGGAGTGCTGATTTGAAATCAGTGCTGAGTGTAAATTCTGGCTTCACCACCCTGGACACATAGTAGCTGTTCAATACAATATGACAATAATATAAATAGCAAAGTGTTATGTAACACCTACAAAGTGTCAGGCACCCTTCTAGGTGCTTTATATATTTTAACCCACTGAATCCTCACCACAACCCTATAAGATTAAGTAATATTATCCCAAGCAAACTGTGGCACAGAAACATTAGGTAATTTGACATACAGCTTTTTTTTTAACTTATTTATTTTTATTTTTTTTAATTTTTTTTTGAGACAGAGAGAGATAGAGCACGAACAGGGGAAGTGCAGAGTGAGAGGGAGACCCAGAATCCGAAGCAGGCTCCAGGCTCTGAGCTGTCAGCACAGAGCCCTTTGCGGGGCTCAAATTCACGAACCGTGTGATCATGACCTGAGCTGAAGCCAGACGCTTAACCAACTGAGCCACCCAGGCACTCCTACCTACAGCTTCTAAATGTCCAAGCCATGATTTCAACCATTTGTGTTCAAAACTATATGCTACTAAGAAATTCCTTTACTTAGCAGACTGAGTTCTCAAAGTCTGCTCCTAAATCCACTTGCTTAAAGTCCTGAGGGATGCCCATCATACAAGTAACTGCTCTGTTGACAAAGAGCAGAGTTGATGACCTTCTACTTTGGCACATGCTTACCCACAGTTGAGATTTCAAAAGTTGTTGAACTTCTGTATTATGGCAAGAATGACTATTACTGTGATTAACTGAGCATGTACTAAGCATCGGATACCACACGAGAAGCTTTCACTCATGCTGTTTCGTAAAATTACTAAACTAGCCTATGAGATAAGTGATACTATTTTCATTTAACAAATGAAGAATTTGGGGCCCAGAGAGTTGAATAACTTGCTCAAGGTGTCATAGGTTGTAAGGGGTGGAATCAGGAATTGTACTCAGATGTAGCTGAAGACACTTTCCTGGGGATGGCAGTTGGGAAGGATGGGCAGAGAATATGAGGAGGGAGCAGAGAGGAAAGGAGAGGCAGGATGCAGGTAGAGAGGCATGGGAAGTCAGTATAGGCTTAATGGGAACCCCACTAAATGTTGCTTGGAAGGTGGGAAATCGGGCTTTTGTGTTGTGCTTAATTAATCTTCACTTGCCTCTTTGTTAGTGTAACCGTGAAGTTTCATGTGTAAACTCCCTGATCTTATTTACTTATTTATTTATTTATTTATTGAGAGAGAGAGAGAGAGAGAGAGAGAGAGAGAGAACGAACACAAGTAGGGGACAGGCAGAAAGAAGGAGAGACAGAATCCCAAGCAGGCTCCACACCACCAGCACAGAGCCCAATGCGGGTCTGAACCTACAAACCGTGAGATCATGACTTGAGCCGAGATCAAGAGCCAGTTGTTTGACTGCACCACCCAAGTGCCCCTAAACTTCCTGATCTTTAATAGCAAAAATCAGAGTATTTGGAATCTGGGTAGTTGAATTCTTTGTTCACTGTTATAATTTGCTATACGTCCTTGGAAAAGTCATTTTACTTCCGAGTTTTATGTTCTCTTAAGGGTAAGATTATCTAGGACAAGGAGTTGGGAGGATCAACGAGGCAGTGCAGGGGTGCCTGGGTAGTTCAGTTGGCTAAGTGTCTGATTCTTGATTTCAGCTCAGGTCACAATCTCATGATTCAGGGGATGAAGCCCTATGTTGGGCTCTGCACTGACAGTGTGGAGCCTGCTTGGGATTCTCCCTCACTCTCCTCTCTCTCGGCCCCTCTCCTGCTCATGCTCACGATCTCTCTCTCTCTCTCTCTCAAAATAAATAAACATTTTTAAGAAACAAATGAGGCAGTGTATTTGATTTCTAAGTATTATTTATTTGTATTTAAATATAGCACTCATTATAAACACATTTGTCAATGGTGGAAAAATTGGAAGACAGAAAGAAGCACGAATTAGAAACAACATAAATATCCTTTGTGGTAGGCACCATGGGCTGGCTAACCTGACGCCAACCTGCCCCGCCCCATCCCCCTCCCCCCCCCCCCCCCCACCGCTGCCTCCGCCCCGTTTTTTTCTGTCTCCCTTGAACGTGAGGTAGCATGCAACCCAGTTCCCTCCAATGAGATGAAAGTGTCAGGCTTTGCTTTTCCAGCTCAGATGAACAGATGGGGTTTGTGCCATCCCTTCTTCCTTGAGTGTGGAATGCAATGTGTGAGTTGCAACCATCTTGAGACCACAGGGAAAGGCCAAGAGAACCGCACAGATGCTACCCCGTGACAATGTTGTGTTGCTGAGCCAATGCTAGCATCCACCTACAACCAGACTTCTTTTGTGAGAAGAATAAACCCTTGTTATTTTAAGCCACTGTTAGTTGGATTCTCTGTAACTTCTATCATAACTGTTACATTAATACACTCCTAGCATCCAGAGATCATAACCAATAACATCTCAGTGTGCATATTTTCAGATCTTTTCCAAAGTATATGTAGCAGAAAACTATTTTGAATTATTAAGAGGTTGTTCCCTCCTAACACATGCTACCTGTACCTTTTGTGTCTGTGCCCAGCATTTGATCATTTTCCAGGCATTACTCATGAGGGAAAATAAGGATTCTAGAAAAACAAAAAGCCAAATTCTTGGCCAATCCTAAGGGGACTTAAAAACCTATAGCAGAGACAAAAGTTTGGAAGTGGAAGTACCTTTGATACAAAAGAGTCAGGGTTTTTTGGCAGGAATAAAAAAAAAATGTTTACCTCTGGATTTGCAACAGCCTGACTTTATGTATAAAAGAACAAACCTGGGAACCTCAGATGAATGTTTGGAGGATAAACCCCAGAATGAAGAAGAATGAGGGTGCAAAAAAAAAAAAAAAAAAGATATAGGTTGGACTATCTGGAGGAGAAAAGGTGCATTGCAGGGATGAAAACAGAGCTGACCTATTACCTGGATTTGGAGGAGGGGCTCAGAACTCAGGCCCACACCTGAGACTGGAAGTGGGTATTAGGAATTCTAAATGGGTTTCACGAGAATAAAAAAGCAGAAGGCACCTGAGCCTCTCTTCCCAGGATGTAAGTTCATTAAAGTCACTCCATCTCAAACCTAGTACCTTGAGGGGGTAATGTTGCTGAGCAGGGATGGCAGGGCCGAAGGCATCCCTTCAGATGAGGGAGAGCATCTAAGAGTTCCCCAGTGACCCCCTGTGATGGGACCAAACAGGCTGAGAACAAATTGGGAAAAGGTAGACCAGGAGTGTGTAGGCTTTTCAACCAACAGCCAGGAGAGAACTATAGACCTTAGCAACAGACGCCAGAACTTGATAACGAGGACCAGGTAAGATAACTGCAGAGGCCAGGGAAGAGCAGAGGGTAGCACAAGACCAGATGCCACTCCTCTGAACTCCAGGGCAAGGCATCTGACCATGGAAGAAGTGGAGAAACAGGAAGGAACAGGAAATGGGGAGGATCTTGAACTGCCCACCTGAAATCAGGAAGTGTCTGAGTTGCCATAAATCGCAAGGTTAAGTTTTCTACAATCAGCAGGAATGTGGGCTAGGAGCCTAAGACAAGTTCAGTTTAAAGAAATAAATAAAGCTATTTTTTTTTGACACCTAAGGATGTATTTTGTAGCTTTTAGCTCACTACCATACATACCTATATTTATAATGTAATTGTAATTTTTCCCATTTGGAAGAGTATTGCAGAAATTATTTTGTAAATGTCTGTTTCTCAAATATACTATGAGCGTCTTTCTATGTCTACAAATATTAATTTGTAATAGTGATTCTTAAAGTGTTTTTGGAAACCTTTGAGAATATGATAAGAATTATTTACCTGGAAAAATGCACATATGCATCCACACAAAAATGTCTCTGTATAATTTAAGGGTACCCGTTTAAGAACACAAGGTTAAAAATCCCTTGTTTTCAATGCAATTTTCAATAACTGGATGTTATACATTATATGGCCACCCCACCATTTATTTCACCAACCTATTGTTGGATAGTTAGACTCTAGTTTTTCTGTTATAGATAATCTTTATGATAATTTTCTAGAAGCAGAATTGCTAGTCGTAGTAGGAATTTTGCCCTGCAAAAAAAACACAGAATACCTGAATAACAGTGGTTTATTTTTCTCACATAACAAAAGATTCAGAAGGAGCAGCTAGGTGTCAACTCAATAATGACACCAAGGACCCATACTTTTGTTCTACTATGCTTAGCTTTTTGTCTTGTCACCTCATGGTTCCAATATGGCTGTTGCAGAGCCAGATACCATGTCTTTATTTCAGGCAAGAAAAAGAGGCAAAGGCAATTCTTTTCATCAGGAAAGCAGACTTCTGCATAAGTCTCAATAGCCAGAACTAGATCTCAAGACTGTAGGTTTCTAAAGGAGACTTAAAAAGTGATTATTTAGTTTTTCCAGACTTTTTTAGTGGAAGCAGTTAAGGGAGAAGAGTGTTGGTGGTGGGCTGTGGGTTAATCAGTCTGCCACATGGGGCCCAAATTTTAAAGGATCTGATCTACTGAGGCAACATATTTGGAAGGGCTTTGTAAACCAAAAACTTCTGCACAAATGTGAAGTATATAATTTATTAGAAGTGATGCTGTGTTTTCTCAGCAGATCAAATATGTAGTATTATTGCTAACTCCTGGGCAACTGCCTTGCTAATTGGCCACCTCTGTTCAGAAATACATTGTTAAAAGGCTCTTTTTGTAGTAACAGCTTTTCCATACCAGTGACCAAATTACTTGTTTATACCCTGTTTTGATATTTCATTCACCTCCTACTGGGGTGTTAGGGAAACAACCTTAGGCATGGAATCCAAAGAACTAAGTTCACTTCTTAGCTCTGCTACCTGATCACAAGAAAGACAGCTCTTGGATTCCTTATGAGTAGGATATGAATAATAATTTCTACTTTACAGCATTGCTAGAAGGACCAGATGAGATTATGGAGGAGAAAGTACTATGAAGTGGAATATAGGTATCTTTGTTGTTAAGCAGTCATTCTTACTGGCCACTTTGGGATCTGTTGAACCAAGGGCAGAGCCTGTGGTTTGCTAGTAAATGGACCCTCCAAACATTTCCCCTCTTGATTTGTAGTGTTTGGTGATATTCATGGAATAAATACTCTCACCATGGCCAACATCAGGCTACCAACAGTTTAACAACCAGCAGAAATTTTGCAGATAATTCCCAGATATTTAACAAATCTTCCTATTAGTTGGTACAAGCCAGCTCCAGTGTACCACTGGCCCAGAGCCCAAAATCAGCCACCTTGCAGCTAGGTGTCCTGGCTGAATCAGAATCAGCATGTGGATACACCTGGCAGGAGTAGTTACCACACATTTCTCAATTTCTCATTTCATCCCCAATGTCTATCTCCACACACACACACACACGCGCGCGCGCACACACACACATACACACAACACACACCTGGATATGTGAAAGGAATTTGTAAACTCCAAAGGGCTATCCTCATGTAAGTTGTTTGATGAACTGATTTTTAGTAGTGATTAGTTCTAAGCCTATGAACAAAGGATTTGAGTTACAAGAGGAGAGAAGTCATTGAGAACTAATCCTGTACATGTAATGCCTCAGTTTGGTAAGTGACAGAAACCCAACTGCAACTGACTTAAGTAGAAAGGAAAACTTCCCCCGCCTATATGGCCAACTCATCTACAACAAAGGAGATAAGAATATACAATGGAGAAAAGAGAGTTTTTTCCATAAATGGTGCCAGGAAAATTGGACAGCCATATGCAAAAGAATGAAACTGGACCACTTTTTTACACCATACACAAAAATTAACTCAATATGGATTGAAGACATAAATGTGAGACTGAAACCATGAAACTCCTAAAAGAAAACACAGGCAGTAATCCCTTGGACATTGGACTTAGCAAGGTATTTATGGAAATGTCTCCTCAGGCAAGGGAAACAGAAGCAAAAATAAACTATTGGGGCTATGCCAAAATTAAAAAATTAAAAAAAATTTTTTTTTTAGGGGTGCTTGGGTGGCTCAGTCAGTTAAGCGTCCAACTTTGGCTTGGGTCATGATCTCATGGTTCATGAGTTCAAGGCCCACATGGGGCTCTGGGCTGACAGCTCAGAGCCTGGAGCCTGGATTCTGCTTCAGATTCTGTGTCTCCCCCTCTCTCTCTCCCTCTCTGCCCCTTCCCCCTTGTGCGCTCTCTTTCTCAGAAATAAGTAAATAACATTTTTTTAAAAAGTATTTGCTTGAACTCATGAACCATGAGATCACGACCTGAGCCAAAGTCAGATGCTTAACTGACTGAGCCACCCAGGTGCCCCAATAAAAAGCTTTTGCACAGCAAAGGAAACCATCAACAAAACAAAAAGGCAACCTACTGAATGGGGTGAGATATTTGCAAATGATATATCTAGTAAGAGGTTAATATACAAAATATGTAAAGAACTAATAAAACTCATCACCAAAAAAACCTCCCAAATAATCCAATGAAAAAATAGAGAACCTGAGTAAACATTTTTCCAAAGAAAACATCCATATGGTCAATGGACACATGAAAAGATAGTCAACATCACTCATCATCAGGGAAATGCAAATTAAAACCACGAGATGTCACCTCACACCAATCAGAATGGATGGTTAGTATCAAAAAGACAAGAAATAACAAGTGTTGGTGAGGATGTGGAGAAAAGGAACCCTCATGCACTGTTATTGGGAATGTAAATTGGTGCAGCCACTGTGGAACACAGCATGGAGCTTCCTCAAAAAATAAAAAGTAGATTTAAAAAATAGTAATTCCACTGCTTGATATTTACCCAAAGAAAATGAAATCTCTAATGCAGAAAGATATATGCACCCCTATCTTTATTACAGTATTATTTACAATAGCTGAGACTTAGAAGCAACTCAAGTGACCATCGACTGAAGAATGATAAAGAAGATGTGTGTATATATATACAATGGAATATTACTTAGCCATAAAAAAGAATGAGATCTTGTCTTTTGCAACAACATGGATGAACCTAGAGGGTATTATGATAAATGAAATAAGTCAGACAGAGAAAGACAAATATCATATGATTTTATCTATATGTGGAATCTAAAAAACAACAAACAAACTCAGACTCTCAAATATAAAGAATAAACTGGTGGTTTCCAGGACGTGGAGGAGGGGAAATGAACAGAGAAAGAAAGAAAGAAAGAAAGAAAGAAAGAAAGAAAGAAAGAAAGAAAGAAAGAGAAAGAAAGAAAGAAAGAAAGAATGAATGAAAAGCTTATTGGTTCACATAACCAAGATGTTCAGGGCAAATGGCTTTAGGCAAGGCTAGATCCAGGTACTCTAATAATGTAACCAGGATCTCAGGTATGTTTTCCCCTCTCAGTGGCAAAGCAACCACTAGAAGTTCCAGTTTAGCAACCCTGATGAAAAGAGAGCACTTCTTTCTTGATAGTGTCAGTAAAACTCCCCAAAATTACTCATTTTTACATCAGTCTGTGGTTCCCAAGAAGGTCATACTAACATTATTACTTTTTTTCTTTTAAACTGCTTGTAAACGTGGCCCCTCAGATATTCCTAAAAGTCCCTCTTGGGTATGGTCATATGGACTCCCAAATCAGTCTGGGCTATTGCTTCAGCGAAACTTCGCAGCTGTCCACTGCTACACTCCAGAATCACAAGATGAAAAAGCTGTGGGCCCTGTTCCCTGAGCCCACAGGTCAGGTGGGAGAGGAGATAAACTATAAATGCCACATCCTAAACACTTACTCTAGGCCAGGTACTTTACATGCCTTTGTCCTTCAGTCCTCTCAACAACCCTTTGAGGTATGTATTAGGACCTGCATTTTACACGTGGTAAAACTGTTGGCTAAAAATCTTGTCCAGGTTAACTCAGCTAGTAAGAGGTAGGTAGCCAGGATCTAGCATTCTTTCTTGTCTCCCTATTTATCTTCAGGAAAGAAGGAAATCTAACTCAATTTGATATTATCCCCAACTCCAAAACAGTGTTCCCCTCACAAGAGATGCTCAATTAAAATTATATGAATGTAAAAACCTGTACTCTAAATGAATGTAAAAACCTGTTCCTCAGAGGGCCACTGATCTGAAGGGGTGAGTTCACTGGTGCAGGGCAGTGTTATGGGCTGAATTATTTCCTCCACAATTCATTTATTGCAGTCCTAACTCTCCAGTACAGCAGAATGTTACTGTATTTGGAGATAGGATCTTTAAAGAGGTAATTAAGCTAAAATCAGACCATTAGGGTGGGCCATCATCCAATATGACTGGTGTCCTTTTAAGAAGAGATTAGGATACAAAGACCCAGGAAGGAAGAAAGATCACGTGAGGACACACAGAGAAGGTGGCCATCTGCAAGCCAAGTGGAGGGGCTTCAGAAGAAACCAATCTTGCAGACAACTCAATCTTGGATTTCTGGCCTTTAGAAGTGTCAGAAAATAAATTTCTGTTGTTTAAGGCACCTGGTCTCTGGTACTTTGCTATGGCAGCCTAGCAAACTAATACAGCCAGGAATATCTTGGAAAAAGCAGAGTCAGAATAGAGGAGGAATGTCTTTTGTTGACTGTCAAAAAATTACCTAGGTAATAATATATGCACATTCAAACAGCATGAAGCCTCCCTCCTACCTGCACCCCACCTCCATCCCCACCTGTTTTCCCTCCTGGGAGGCAAGTGGTTACCAGCCTCTCAGGTTTCCTCCTGGTTATTCATTTTTGTTCTCTCTCCACAAATGTATATTTAAATTATTTTTCTCACCCTATACACACTGTTTTGCACTTTGCTTTTTTGTTTAATAAACATCCTGATGATCCTGCAATAATGACTTTAACAAAGCACGTTTGGAAAGTCAGAAAAACACCCTGGTGAATCACTAACATGATTAAAAACTAAAAGCAGTGCATTAAAACAGCACCGCCGCCCTGTCAGATATTTTCAGCCTGCTGCATTCTGTGGAGCACGGGGGAGAGGCCTCAGAAGCAGGTGAGATGGGGCACTGGCTAGAGAGGAGCCTGACCCTCGCAGGAGGGCAAACCTTTGGTTATTCACCCCACTCTTAACCCTCCTCTCTGCCCTTCTCTCCCTCACACACAAAGTAGGTCAGCTTGAGAGACACTGCCTTGAGCGAGCAGGAGGGAGAATGGTCCATGCTGAGTGGGAGGGCACGATTCTGGGCCCATATTGGGATGCCATCTGTAATTGTAGACTCTGGGAACTGCAAGAGATCTTAAGGATCATCTTGTATAATTCCTTCATTTTACAGATGGGGAAGCTGAGCCCACAGGGGGAAAAATGGAACCTACTTAAAGTCACATAGGTGGATGGGGACAGAGCAGGGACTAGAATGTGGATGTCCTGCCACACAGTCCAGTGCTCTTTTGAAGTTGCCATAATGCCTCTGTTGTTTCTGTAATCTTTGTCTAGATGTCCAGATTTTACTTTGTCTTCTTCGTCATCATGCCCTGTGTATCTCCCCTCTGTAACTGAAAGTAAGAGAATAGACCTGAAGTCAGACTGCCTGAATTTCAATACTGGTTACCCTCATGGAGATGGGTTACAAGGGGAAGTTAATTAGCCTCTTGGTGCCTCAATTTCCTCTTCTACAAAATGGGAATTATCAGAATATCTACCTCTCAACGTTGTTGACAGGGTGGCCATGTTGTATAACTCCGAGCAGCACCATTCAGACCATAGTCCACCATGCAGATGATATATGAGTACTATTCCCTGGAATTGTGCAGTGCACAGCCTAGACACAGTGGTCCTGGCTAGGATGAGTTAATGAAATCATGGTTACCAATTCTCTAGCATACAACAAGCTCATTAACTATTGGCTATTATCATCACCATCATCAGTTTTATTGTCATCATGAAGGACCAATTGCCTTGTTTTTAGAAACAGCAAGGAATGGCAGAAATCAGTGGAAAGTCATCTTTTTGTAAATTTCATTTCTGTTATAAAGGTAATACGCATTCAAAACAGAAAACCTGGAAAACACATATAAGAAAAAACCCAAACGACAAAAATGTATAATCTCACCAACCAGAAATAATCTTTTTTGATGAATGATATGTTTTTCCAGATCTTTTTTTTCCTGACTGCTTTTTTTAAAAATAATTTTTTAATGTTTATTTGAGAGAGAGAGAGAGAGAGAGAGAGAGTGAACAAGAGCAGAGAAGGGGCAGAGAAAGAGGGAGAGAGAGTCTCAGGCAGGCTCTGGGCTGTCAGAGCAGAGCCTGATGCAGGGCTCCAACTCACAGACTGTGAGGTCATGACCTGAGCCAAGATCAAGAGCCAGATGTTCAACCGACTGAGCCACCCAGAAGCCCCTCTGCCTGCTTTTTTACTTACTAATACCTTGGGAATGCTTTTCCATGTTAATATATTCTAATCTATAACATTAGCTTCAATGAAAAGAGTAGAGCATAGTGGGCAAGAGCATGGACCCTGGATCTAGATGGCCTGGGTTCAACTGTCAGCTCTGCCACTTTCTAGCTTGTGTGACTTTAGGCAAGACAATCTCTCTGTGCTTCAGTTTCCTCACCTGTAAAACAGGGCTAATAAATACAACATCTACCCTGTAGAATTGTAGTGAGGATTAAATGAGCTAACATATCTAAAGTCCTTTGAGAGCAATTGGCAAGAATGTCATATGACTGTTTTTAGATCAGTCCATTAAAAAAAGATACTATAATTTGCTAAGCTGGTTCCCTGTTGTTGGCCCTTTAGATGATTTCCATTTTTTTTCCTATCATAAATAATATGGCCACAAATATCCCCAACCATCTATCTTTGAGCACATCTATGGTTATTTTATTAAATTCCTAGAAATGGAATCACTGATTTATAGAGGATGTACTTGCCAAATTATCCCAAGTTTGTACCAATTTACATCCTGGCAACATTTGAAAGGATAGGAGAGAGCATGACTCCCTGAGGTCCTGGGAAACAGAACAGGAAACTGTGAGGACACAGATTGGGGCTAGAGGATGTACTTTAGTTGTTAGTAGATCCATATAGTTTCCTGGAGACGCCATGTCTGCCCTTTGCAGAGTAATGCCATGTTTTCCAAACTTCAATCATTTCAGTATCACCTTCATGATATTTTCCACATCCAAGAACCATCTATACTATAGTTAATATTTAAAAATAGATTTACTTTAAAAAATACATTTGAAATTTAAAAGAAAACTTTATTGTTTTATTTTTTGAGAGAGTGCATGCACATGTGTGATTAGGGGGAGGGGCAGAAGGAGAGAGAGAGAGAATCTCAAGCAGGCTCCACACTCAGCATGGAGCCTGATGTGGGGCTCGATCCCATGACCCTGGGATCATGACCTGAGCTGAAATCAAGAGTTAGGCGCTCAACTGACTGAGCCACCCAGGCACCCGTGAAGTTTAAAAGAAAACTTTAAGTCACTACTATAAATCACTCCCATAAAAAAGAAAGTAACTATAAAAAAATAAATATAATAAACCATAACAAAAGCAAATTGTTATTAAATTGTAGCTACACACTGTAACCTGGGGAGGCTCTGAGCTCTAGGCCCTGAACTTTGCATCGTTAGAGAGGAAAATTAGAAAATTAGCAAGCACTAGAGAGGTGTTAAAGACTTTATAGCACCAAACTGACACTTTCCCCTTAGTCTAGACAGAAGGTGCATTGAAGTGGGTGCATTGAAGAGGGTGCTTTGAAGAGGGTGCAAAAGTGCACTGAAAAGTGATTTTTTTTGAAAGGTGGGGACATGTGATTTTAAGTTAAAGGACCTGTGAATTTGCCTCCTAAAATTGTCTCTATAACCATCATTTTCCTCACTTGGGGAATATCAGCCAAAATTGCCACACTGAAGGATAGCTTCCTAGGTGTGAAAGAACTCCTACTGCCCATGCTCATGGAATCTTCTCAATAACCCTACCAAGAGTGCTGTTATTATCACCTCCATTTTACAGATGAGGAAACTGAGGCATGGAAAGGTTAACTAAAATGCCCAAGATTGCTATAGCTATTTGGTAGGAGAATTGGGATATGGAACTCAGGTGTTTTGGCTCCAAAGTCTAAGTTCCTAAATTGTATATCTATAATATATGTTATATACATAATATATTGATGTATTAATATTTATAATATTAAATAATATATCTAATAAATATACATGAACGGTATAGATGGTCCCATTACCAGTTATGAGCTGTATCCCTGGTCTCTCATAGCTGTAAAGGTATATTTAGACAATGGGACTTACCTTGAACCCCCTTAAACACGTCTGATAATTGGCTTCGTACCTTGCTAACTTGACCCTGACTTGACCTTGCTTTGACCTTGACCTTTCTTTCTTTTTTTTTTTTAATGTTTTTATTTATTTCTGAGACAGAGAGAGACAGAACATGAGGGCGGGAGGGGCAGAGAGAGAGGGAGACACAGAATCAGAAGAAGGCTCCATGCTCTGAGCTGTTAGCACAGAGCCCCACACAGGGCTCGAACTCACAAACCGAGAGATCATGACCTGAGCCGAAGTTGGTCGCTCAACTGACCGAGCCACCCAGGCGCCCCTTGACCTTTCATTGGTAACTAGACTGGTGACTTTGAGACTCTGAAACCCTCTGCTAGCACTGATAGCTGAAGACCTCGCACCAGGGATGCTTGGGTCTTGAGGTGAGTATTACATTTGCATGAGCTTTGTGGAGGCTACAATGGAGAAGGGAATGACTTTGCCAAGGATGCAGAGTGAATTACTGGGGGAGCCTGAACTAAAACCCAAATCTGCTGAGTCCCACTTGGATCCACCACATCCTGCAGCTTTCTTAAGTTACGTGGACAATTTGCCTTCATAATAATTGTCTTATTGTGTTTTCCAGAGTCAGTTGCAATCTTGGGAGATAGGTAGGTATTATTGTGGAGTGCTTTATTTTTTTAACATTTTTTAATGTTTATTTATTTTTGACAGAGAGAGAGAGAGACAGAGCATGAGCGGGGGAGGGGCAGAGAGAGCGGGAGACACAGAATCCGAAGCAGGCTCCAGGCTCTAAGCTGTCAGCACAGAGCCCGACTCAGGGCTTGAACTCATGGACTCTTGAGATCATGACCTGAGTTGAAGTCGGACGCTTGACTGACTGAGCCACCCAGGCTCATTTTAGGGTGACTTATAAATAAGGTAACTGAGGTTGTGCTCAGGGTCACATAGCTAATAAGTAGCAGAGCCTATTGTACACACAAGAAAAAATTCTGTCAGAAAGGGGCATAATTAGGACTACAACCCAGTCCTGTTGGCTTTAAGTCCAGATTTCTTCCTACAAAATATCCCATAACTATTTTGGCTTCTTCAGTTTCCTAGATCCTGATGCTAACTCTCATTTCCTAAGATTTTCAATCTTACCTCTTTTCCAGTAGGGATGGGGGAATGGTGCCAAGTATGAGTGATTCATACTGATGTGTGAATGACTATACCTAGCTTCATATGTTTCCCCATCTGAGTGTGTTTGCACTTAGAGAGGTTGTTCTCAATGGAAACTATATTTGTAATCTACTGCTATATAACAAATAACCCTAAAACTTAGTGGCTTGATACAATAATAATCATTTGTTATCTCTCACAATTTCTGTGAATCTGGAACTCAGGGCAGAGAGAAGTCTTTACTCTGTCATATGATGTGTTGGTCCTCAGCTGCAAGACTCAAAGTCTAGGGCAGAAATCATCTGAAGACACAGGTACTCACATATCTGGTGGGTGGTGTTGGTTGGCAGCTGGTACATTTACTTGTGGCCTATCCATGCAGTCTGAATGTCCTCTCAATTTAATAACTGGGTTCCCAGGGCAAGTATCCCAAAAGAGACAAGATAGAATGCATATTACCTTTTATGACCTAGTGTTGTTTCTTCTTCATTTCACTGATTGAGGTGGTACCAAAAGTCTACTCAGTTTCAAGGGATGGTAACATGGACCCCACTTCTCAAAGGAGGAATGCCAATGTCATATTATAAGATCTTGTGGGACAGATATGTATTAATGCAACTGACTTTGGAAAACATAATCTGGCACAACTCTCTAATGGTGTGGATGGAGTTTTGGGGTGATGGTGGGATTCGGAGCTGGTGGCCAAAAAAGAATTCTTGAAGATGTCTTTGGTGCAAAAAGGTGACTTATTAATGCATGGGGACAGTACCCACGGGCAGAAAGAGCTGCACAGGGGTTGTGCAGAGTGACTGCTTATATACTGTGGAGTTGGGGGAGGTAAAATCAAGAGAAAGTTTTTTAAAGGGATTTTCCTACGCTAAAGAGGATTTACAGATTACTGGAGGCCTAGGTATTGGCAGGCTAAGATTGTTTTTCCCTCTAGCAAAGCAATATTAAGATAGTAGGGAGTTCCTGAAGATTAGGCTATTAATGAGATAATTGTAAACTGTTGGAGACTTTATCAGTTTAGCCATTTATTTTCTGTCCTTTCCTTTGTTCTTGGGCAGCCTAGAGTGCCTGAGGAATATACATGTATCCTACCTGGGAGGAGGGTGGTTTGCAGGATATCAGCTTGCCCTATGCTCCCTCATTAGTGGGATTTCATACATGTAATGTGGTCTGTGGGAACAGAGTTTTGGGCAGTGGGGATTCCTTCTAGTATGGCTCCAATCAGATCTCATTGCTCCTGGGGTCATTTTGCTCCAAATTCCTACATTCATAATTCTGCTTTTGCTCTCCCTTTATACTGTGGGAAGTTGTGATCCATTTTTCTCAGAGGGCTCAGACAGCCCTCACCACTGACAGACAGGGGCATGATCCTGCCTGCCAAGAGGACCTGACATTGACAATGAACAGAAATAAAAAGTGCTGATCTGCTTCTGGGCTATCGGATGGAGCCCAGCCAGCAATGACTAGAAAGTTTCCTGCTTTGAAGTAGACCTTCCCTGGGCCTTAGAGGAAGCTTACAGACTGAAGATGGGCTCTGGGTAAGGAAATGTGTGTGTTGGGGAAGAGAGGTACCAAGATCTGTCCAGCAAAGTGGTGGCAGTTCCAGAATTTCTATATGAGGGGTTTATGGGCAGCAATCCGTTGAAAGAAAGAATTGAAAGTTTCATTTGCACAGCACTTTACATACGTTTGAGAAGGCATTAGTTGTCTGTTTCAAAGATTTGGGAATGGGGGCTGCCTTAGTTTAGATCTGACCAGAAGCAGACCCTGAGATAAAGATTGAAGAACAGGGAAGTGAGACAGTAAAGGAAGGTAGACAGTAAAGGGCACGTTTTGTCAAGCCAGCTATCATTGTGGGTGAATGGGGCTTATCTTGCTGGGGAAAAAAATGGTAAAGTGAGTGTAAAACTCTCATCTTCAGAGTTATCCCACCCAAGAAGTGAACAGAGCTGGGGTATTGGTGTTCCAGTTGCCATCAGAGCTGCTCTTGTAGAGCAGGATTTAACTCCATCCTGATGTTCTACTCAGAGAAAGCTTGCAAGGCTTTGGAGAAAGTGTTTTTTTTCTTCGAGAGACTGCATGTGAGCAGGGGAGGGGCAGAAGGAGAAGGGGAGACAGAATTTTTTTAAGTTTATTTATTTATTTTTGAGAGAGAGAGAGAGAGAGAGAGAGAGAGAGACAGGAGGGGCAGAGAGAGAGAAGGAGAAAGAGAATCCCAAGCAGGCTCTGTACTGAAAGTGCAGAACCCAACGTAAGACTCCATCTCATGAACACTGAGATTATGACCTGAGCTGAGATCAAGAGTCGGATGCTTGGGGTGCCTGGGTGGCTCAGTCGGTTAAGCAACTGACTTCAGCTCAGGTCATGATCTCACAGTTCGTGGGTCCGAGCCCTGTGTCGGGCTCTGTGCTGACAGCTCCGAGCCTGGAGCCTGCTTCAGATTCTGTGTCTCCCTCTCTCTCTGTCCCTCCCCCACTCTCATTCTGTCTCCCTCTCTCTCAAAAATAATTTAATTTAAAAACATTAAAAAAAAACATTAAGATGCTTAACCAACTGAGCCATGCTGGCACCCCAAGAGAGTGGATTTTAAGCAGTCTCCATGCCCAGAACAGAGCCAGACATGGAACTGGATCTCACAAGCCTGAGATCATGACCTGAGCCAAAATCAAGAGTCAGATGCTTAACCAACTGAGCCTCCCAGGTTCCCCTGGAGAAAGTCTTTAAAGCCCATCCATTACCCAAAACTCCTGTCTGGAAAGAAAGGATCAAAAAGGTTTTACAGATGATGAAAATGTTCCAGAATTACAGGTGTATCTCATTGTATTGCACTTTACTTTATTACACTTATTGGGTTTTTTACAAATTGAAGGTTTGTGGCAAGACTGTGCAGAGCAAGACTATTGGTGCCATTTTCCCAATAGCATTTGCTTACTTCATGTCTTGTGTCATATTTTGGTTTTTCTCACAATAGTTCAAACTTTTTCATTAATATTATACTTGAATTCTGCCATCTCATGATACAACAATAATGGATGAGGAATTTCTTCTCATGGATGAGCAAAGTGGTTTCGTGAAATGGAATGTACTCCTGGTGAAGATGTTGTGAAGCTTTTTGAAATGACAACAAAGGACTTAGAATATTACATCACGTTTGTTGATAAAGCACTGGAAGGGTTTGAAAGAAGTTCTACTCTGAATATAAAATGCTATCAAACAGCATTGCCTGCTACAGAGAAATCATTTATGAAATGGAGAGTCATTTGATGAAACAAACTTAATTGTTGTCTTATTTTAAGAAATTGCTACAGCCACCTCAACCTTCAACATCTACCACCCTGATCAGTCAGCAGCCATCAACATCAAAGCAAGACACTCCACCAGCAAAAAGACTACAATTTGCTGAAAGCCCTGATGATGCTTAGCACTTAAAAAAATTTTTTTTAATGTTTATTTTTGAGAGAGAGATAGAGAGAGACAAAGTACAAGTGGGAGAGGAGCAAAGAGAGAGACACACACAGAATCCGAAGCAGGCTCCAGGCTCTGAGCTGTCAGCACAGAGCCTGATGCAGGGCTCTAACTCACAAACTGGGAGACCATTACCTGAGCTGAAGTTGGATGCTCAATCAACTGAGCTACCCAGGCATCCCAGTGCTTAGCACTTTTTAGCAATAAAGTATTTTTAATTAAAGTTATGTGCTTTATTTTTTTTAGACATAATGCTATTGCACACTGAATATAGTATAGTGTAAACATAACTTTTATATGCACTGGGAAACCAACAAATTCATTTGACTCACTTTACTGTGATATTTGTTTCAATGTGTTGGTGTGGAACCAAACCCACAATATCTTTGAGATATGCCTGTAGATAGTGGTGATGATTGTATAATTTTATGAATATACTAAAGACCCCTGGATTATTTACTTTGAAAAGGTGGATTCTATGGTATGTAAGTTATATCTCAATTAAAAAATGATTTACACAGGATAGGCATAAAGATCAATGGAACAGAACTGGGAATCTCAAAATAAATCCTTATTTTTATAGCCAACTGATTTTTGGCAGTTGTTATTGGATTTAGGGCTCACTGGGTAATCCAGGATGATTATCCCCTAAGATCCTTAACTTAACGATATCTATGAAGACTTTTTTTTTTTTTTTTTTCCAAATAAGATTGTGTTCACAGGTTCTAGGGATTAGGATGTGGACATACATATCTTTTTTTTTGGGGGGGGGTTACCATTCAACACAACACAAACCCCATTTTACAGATGATAAAACTGAGTAATTTACTAAAGCAACACAGCTGGAAATAGCAGAGCAGAGATGTGAATCCAGGCAGTTGGGCTCCAAAGCCCATGTTTTTAATCCCAGAGAAATGAAGGGACAAGACCAGATAAGATTTTTCCAGCTGCATGGTAAAGGATGGATGGGAGAGGAGAGACAGGTGGCGCATAGACAAATTAAGAGGTGATTATAACAATCCTAGGCAGACATTGAGGAAGGATTGGACTAAAACAGTGACAAATGAATGGAGAGAAGAGGAAGAGGCCCTATATCCCATTCTAGTAATTGGTTCTTTTTTTCCCCCCCCCCCACCCCATAATTGGTTCTTTCCTAGCCTTCCATGGGGTAGATTGTCCACATGGACTTCAGGCCATAAAACTTGTTTCCTTAGGGTCTGGATTATGCCTTTCCTTCCCACTGTGATGGAGATGGGATAGAGGGATGTCCTCAGAGATGCTGCTATGAAATCTCTTATCTCCCCACCCCTCCCTGTACACACATTTAAGTAAAACTGGGGAAAAGGAACTTCCAAAGGTGGTCTGGACTTTGGTAAGTGTCATAGCTCAGGTATGTGTCTTGGGTACTTATCTGGACTTGGTTACATGTCTAGCTTTTGCCATAACAAAATACCACAGACTGGGTGGCTTACATAACAGAATTTTATTTCTCACATTCCTGAGCCTGGAAATCCAAGATCTACTGGAGACCCTGGAGAGTCAATGGTGTAAATTCCAGTCCATGTCCAAGTATGAAGGCAGGAGAAGACCACTGTCCCACTCAAAGACAGTCAGGCAGAGGGAAAGAATTCTTTTTCACTCAAAATTTAATCTATTCAGAATTTCAACGGATTGAATGGGGCCTCCCCCATACTGGGGTGGGGGGACAATCTGCTTTATTCATTCTACTTATCCAAATGTTAATCTTAGAAATAACCTCAGAGACACACCTAGAAATAACATTTAACCAAATATCTGGATACCCTATGGCCCAGTAAAGTTTACATATAAAATTAACTATCACAAGTTAGTATCTGTCTTAATTCAGGCTGCCATAACAAAATATCATAGAATAGGTAGCTTAAATAAGAGAAATCTATTTTCTCACAGTTCTGGAGGCTGGAAGTCTGATATTAGGGTGATATTGGGTTCTGGTGAGAACCTCTTCCTGGCTTGCAGATGGCAGCCTCATCACTGTGTCCTCACATGATGGGGAGAGAAAGCAAGTGCTCTGGTGTCTCTTTTTATAAAGGAACTCATCCCATCATGAGGGACCTTCATGACTTCATCTAAACCTAATCATCTCCCAAAGGCCCCATCTCCAAACGTCATCACATTGGAAGCTACAGCTTCAACATATGAATCTGGGGAGGACAATCCAGTCCATGAGAGTGGGGAGAGCTATCTTTTAGCAGGACTTCCCTCCAAGCATCAATAGTTCCCTCAGACCAAAGCCTAAAGGCCAACTCCTAAAAATCTAGACCCTTCTTTCTTTCCAGAATTTAACTCCTGTGCTCAAATCCCCTATAATCACCCTCTGTTCCATCAGGTGACCTGAGGCTTGTACCAGTTGTTTGAGAAGTGAGACTGATGGCTACAGTCACAAAAGTAATGGATTTCGTTTAGCCAGTGAGATTGATTGGTGAATCCTGACACTGTAGAATTAGGTATGGCCCAATAGAAAGAATTGGGGATCAGAATCCAACAGATGTGGGTTCACATTATGGTTCTGTCCCCTACTTGCTCTGAGAACTCTGCCAACCTACTTAACCCCTTTGAGCGCCTATGTTCTCATTTATGGAAAAGGAAAAATACTAATACCTATCTCAAGGGGCATATAGTGAGGATTCAAGAAGATAATGCCTCAAATGCTACCATTACAAGTCTAAGGACACCAAGGACAGAGGAGCATCATCATTACTAATGAAGTACTATTTTCATAGCTTATATTTATTCTGTATTTACTACACACTGGGTACTATGCTTAGAATTTTACATGTGTGATCTCATTTAGTTCTCCAATAAATGTATGAGGTAGGTTCTGGTGTTACCCTCATTTTACTGATGAAGAAACTGAGTCCAAGAAAGTTATGTAGATTGCCAAAGGCCCCTGAGCCTCAGCTCATTGGATCAGGATTGGATACCTGACCCAGGTTGAATCACTTAGATTCTCTCTCCCAGAAATTGCGAATTGGATTTCAGATGCTTGATACTCTCTGCTGGTCACTCAAAATGAAGACATGTGAACTTGGGAGCTACAGAGTAGTCATTAATGGTTAGGTATACACAAAGGCAGAAATTCTGTAGAGAGTGAAGCAGACACAAAGACAGAAACAGGAGAATGAGGCTGTGGAGAAAGAGAAGATGAGAGAGACTCTCTGGATTCCCCAGTTAGACTTCTTGCCTGTGTTAGTCATGACTAGGATGTAAATGATAGAAATCTGCCTCCTACTGGTTTAAATGGAAAATAATCAATCCATTGGCTCTAAGAATAACACTGACTTCAGGCATACCTTGATTCAATATGTTCAATATTGTCTGGAACCTGTCTCTGTTCTTTGATCTGCTTTCTTCTGTGTTAGTGTCAGCTTCAAGCAAGCTCTTTCCATGGTGGAAAGATGGCTACCAGAAGCCCCAGGCACAGAACTAGTGCAGGGCTTTCATCTTGCAGAGACTATCTCTTTCCCAAAAGTTCTAAGAAAGGACTCATCATTGAGTCATTGGCTGGCATTGCCCATCTCTGAGGCTAACACTATGTTCAAGGAGATGGAATGCATAATTGACCACATATGGTTCCAGGGGCTGGAGTCACTTAGACTCAAATCACATAGACTGAGAGGGGAAAAGTGGCTCCCCAAAGAAATACTCATCAGAGGAAGGGGGGCTGGAAATAGGGTAATAAATACAATAGGTGTTCATCACATGTTACTCTATTCTCATAATAAATTTCTTTCTTTTAGCCAGCTTAAAATGGTTTAGAGGAGAAATCTGTTGTGACTTAAAGAACCCTTGACAGAGATAGCCAGATTTCTACCATGTGGTTCCAGATATCCTGCCCTACCTTCTAATACCCTTCTTCACCCAGCCACCAGCCCCAAAGTCTTGTCCTACCTGCTCTCATACCTAATTGTAATCACAGATAAAGATTGCTACATTTTTTTTAAAAGTAGGTTGGGGTGCCTGGATGGCTCAGTTGGTTAAGCATTTGACTTCGGCTTTGGTCATGATCTCACAGTTCGTGGGTTCACGCCCATGTTGGGATCTGTGCTAACAGCTCAGATCTTGGAGCCTGCTTCAGATTCTGTGTCTCCCCGTATCTCTGCCCCTCCCCTGCTCTGTCTCTTTCTCTCTCAAAAATAAATAAACATTAAAAAAAATAATAAAAGTAGGCCTCACGCCCAATAGGGAGTCCAATGTGGAACTTGAACTCACCACCCTGAGAATAAGACTGGAGCTGAGATCAAGAGTAGGATGCTTAACCAACTGAGCCACTTAAGACTGCTACATTTTCCACTCTACCAGCCTGATGCAGACTAGCATCTTGAAGCCATGCTGAAGATGGCAGATTCTCAAGGTAGAAAGAACTTGGTTCTTAAAGAACCACCTATCGATCAGGAACATATATGTTGGAGTACATGTACACAAGAAATAAGCTATTGTGTTAAACTGAGATTTGAGAGTTAGTGTGTTTCAACAGATACCATTACCTTAATTAAGAGAAAAATAAAGAAGGCTGGTTTAAGGACTTTAGACTTGACTTTCAAGACTGGTTAGCCTTACCATCAGGGGTCTTAGTTGCAAACAACAGAAACTGACTCTGGATTGTATAAGCAAGAAAGAAGTTGTGTAGGGATAGGACATGGTGTAGTTCACTGAATTTCCAGCAAGGCTAGGGATCCAGGATTGGGAAATGGACAGGACAGAAGGAAATTATATAGCCAGAATCACAGGCAAAATCAACCTTGGAACCAGACTGTTGGGAACACTGCCACTCTCACTGCTGGACATTGGACAGTCCAGGTTGCACAGCCTACACCTGCAGCCCTGGATACCTCTGCCACTTCCACCTCTAGAAATTGGGTGTTGGGGATGCTACTCTGTGTTTGTTTCTTTTCATCACCAACTCCAGATTCAAAATCCCAAAAGGGTACATCAACTTGGCCAAATCTAGGTCACATTCCCAGTCCTCTAGTTGCCAGAAAGTCTCAGACAGAGATTGTATCTGCACTTTTCAGCTTCTACATTAGGAGGCACTTTTGTCTTCTACCAACTGTTAGAGAGAAAGAGATTTCCCAAACTAGGAATGGTATCAACCAAATTGCCCCTCCCAAACTATGCAAATCCAAATCAACAGCAACAACAACTACTACTATCATTACTACTGCTGCTAAAACAAATGACCACTGAAGGGTTTTAAGCAGGGAAGTGGCATTATCAAATACATGTTAGAAAGATGCTTTTGTTGGCTAAATGTAGTTAGGATTTGGACTTCTTCCAATTCTTCCAGGCTGGGGGTAGGGAAACAAATGAGGAGCCTCTCAGAGTGTGTCTGTGGAAGAGCCACATCAGGCATCACCTGGGAGCTTGTTAGAAATGTAGAATCTGGGGTGCCTGGCTGGCTCAGTTAGTAGAGCATGCAACTCTTGATCTCAGGGTCAGGAGTTCAAGTACCACGTTGGGCATGGAGCCTACAAAAAAAAAAAAAAAAAGAAAGAAAGAAAGAAAGAAAGAAAGAAAGAAAGAAAGGAAAGAAATGCAGAATCCCCCTCCACTCCTGAGCTGGTCTAGTGCAGTGCTTTTCAAACTCTGAAGTGTATATGAATTACCAGGGATATTGGTGAAATGCAGATCCCGATTCTGTAGGTCTTGGTGGGGGAGCTGCAATTCTGCCTTTCCAACAAGTTCTCAATTGATGCCAATGCTGCTAGTCCAGGATGACATTTGAAGTAGCAAGGATCTAAGTCAGACAGGATGAGGGATTGACCTAGGTTACTGGCAGTGGGATGGTGAGGTTCCATCTCCTCTGAAGGAGATGGAATTGACAAGATTAGGCAAAGGTTCTGATATGTGGTAAAATCAAGGATGTATTCTAAGTTTCTGGTTTGCATAACTAGGTGGCGTTATGCAAAGCGTTTGGGGATTTTTTTTTTTTTCTGATCTACATTTCTTATAAAGAGCCTGCATTTACTTGTGCATTAAAGAGAGGGGAGACAAAAGAAATCAATGATGCTGTAAGCAGCCCAGGTAAGTAAGGAGGTATTTTAAAATATGATAAACATCTTTAACTTTTGATGAATAAAATATATACTTTTCTGTCTAATAGTTTCTTGGGCGTGATCCATGCTGAATTGCTACAAACTATTCAGCTGCTAGAATCCAACAATATTCCCACAAAGACTTAATAAAATATGATATTTTTTTCTTCCTTGTTAATTTAAGAACTAATCATGGTATAATGCTGACCAGGTGTGACATAGTGATTTCTCTTTAAAAATAGTTTCTAGGGAGCTGATGATGAAAACATAAGGGGGATAATGTACTTCTTTCAATACTGAACCCAATTAATTTCAGTGACTCATAAGTGCTAGGGTGAGAAATTAGATTATTAAAGCTACATTTGTTTAAGAAAGAAATAATTTTCCTTCTTCTCAATAGACTTGTAATTGTTTTAGACATAAATTGCTCTGTGAAGTTAGGTTGGAGAATTCAGTAAAACTAAAGGAAGGCTCATCCCCAAGCTTTATTGAAAGAATAGCCAACTATCTGGTTACAGGCTGCTGGCTGAGGTAGAATTGGTCATCCTGTAACACGAAGCAATGATGGTCATAGCTAATACTTACTGAGCCCTTCCATGCACCACACAGCTTGTTGAGTTTCTCACAGCACCCTGAGATACATACATTTATTTTATTTTATTTTTATTGAAGTATAATTGACATTTAACATTCTATTAGTTGCGGTGTCCAACATAATGGTGAACATTTGTATACACTGAGAAATGATCACCACAATAAGTCTAGTTTGTGTCTGTCACCATACAAAGTGACAAAATTTTTTTCCTATGATAAGAATTTTTAAGATTTCCTTTCTTAGCAACTTTCGAATTTGCAATACAGTGTTATTGACTATAGTCATCATGGTGTATGTTACATTCCCATGACTTATTTATTTTATACCTGGAAGTTTGTACCTCTTGATCCCCTTCACTCCTCTAATCTCCCCTCCCCTCTGGCAATCACCAGCTACTCTCTGTAACTGTGAATTTTGTTTTGTTTGTTTTGTTTTTAGTATATGTGCTGCTGAAGTGAGCACTGTTTGTTTTGTTTTTAAAAATGTCACATATAAGTTAAATCATACAGTATTTGTCTTTCTCCATCTGACTTATTTCACTTAGCATAATACTGAGGTAGGCACTTTTAATTCCCATTCTATAGATGGAGAAAATAAGGCTTAGTGAGGGTCACTGGCTTGTCAAATTCTCTCAGATGGTAAGCGACAGACCCTCATCCAGGTTTGACTGCTTGCAGAGCTATGACCCTTAAAAACCTACCCCTGAGTTCTAGAATGTTAAGCAAGAGAATATAAGGTACATCTTCTAAGGTTTACATATGAGGAAAGCAAAGTTCAGGTAATTCCTGGTTCAGTGTGGTTTCTGATGATGCACCACACTGCCTTTTACTGAAACTGACCAAATCTATAAAGTTAGTGAAATGGATCTGATTCTAATGCATATAAGTGGTTCCCTATTGGTATGACTTTGAGAGCCCTGGGAAGACTGTTTTCTCCAAGATATGCTTTCCCTCATTAGATGGTCTCTGAGGTTCTAACATTAAATATTAATTCCTCTAAGTTAGGCCATTATTTTTTTTTTATGTTTATTTATTTACTTTCATGTGAGAGAGAGGCAGGGAGAGAGGGAGACAGAATCCCAAGCAAACCCCATGCTATCAGCGCAGAGTCCAAGGTGGGGCTCAAACTCACAAACTGTGAGATCATGACCTGAGGAGAAACCGAAATCTGGATTTCAGGAAGAAGTGCCATCAGAGGCTCAGAACCAGGATTATCTTTATATCCCTTTTCTCAGTTGTGTTGATGTCATTCTTAATGCCAACCAGCTTTCTCTCTGCATGGTGGTGCTGGAGGCTATGTAAATACACCACTCAGATCTCCTTGAGGTGATCAGGAGCATGAGCCTGAGACACTCGAGAGAGGTCACTGACCAAAGGTCCCAGCTGCTGAAATTCATTGCTTCTATTTGCCCTGAGGTTATGATCTCCTTGGGTTGCTCCATGGGAGTGACTGACTGAGTGTGTCAGGCTTCTCCTGGGAAGACCAGAACCCCTTGATGATTGATTTTGGCTTGAGGACTCCCCAACAGCCTTGTCAAACCTTCCTTGGACTGGTTGGTAGTCTTGGAAGCTAATTTCCTCTGTCACTTGGAGTCAGACTTGCATTATAGTCTAATGATTCTCTCCACCTTCCTGGCTTCCTTTCCATTTTCTCTTACTGTGATTGACCCAATAAAATCCGCGTGCATTTAATCCTGTTTTAGTGTCTGCTTCTCAGAGTACTGGAGTAATAGACTCCTTCAAGAGAGTTTACCATGAGAGCAGAATTGACTGAAGAGCCTGGCTCACTCTTGTGGATGCACAACAGCATTTTGCTGAGGCCACGCTTTTCCCAGACTATTTCCAGCCAATAAATGAGCATGGTGGCAGGGGAGGGGGGTGCAGGCTAATGTTAGTCCATGTCTCTAATGGGAAATTTTGGCTTGACAACTCCCCATAGGCCTGGCCAAGCTTTCTAAGAACTGTGCTTAGAACTGAGACTCTTCCTAACCAATCTTCCTTCCTTCCCTCTCTCCTTTCATAGGCGTCAGTCCTGCATTGCAGTCTGAGCCTCCCCCTGCCCTACTCCTGCTCCCTCCCTTTTATACTTCACAGGTGTTTCTTTAAGAAATCTCTTCCATGGGGTGCCTAGGTGGTTGTTAGTTAAGCATCTGATTCTTGATTTTGGCTCAGGTCATGATCTCACTGTTGTGAGATTATATCAGGACCCCACATAGGGGTTCGAACCCCATATCATTCTCTGCATTATGCAGAGATTGGGATTCTTTCTCTCCCTCTCTCTCTATCCCTCCCCAACTCAAGCTCATGCTCTCTCTCAAAATAAATAAATAAACTTTAAAAAAATTTTAAAAGGGGCATCTGGGTGGCTCAGTCAGTTAGGCGTCCAATTTAAGCTCAGGTCATGATCTCACAGCTTGTGAGTTCCAGCCCTGCATTGGACTCTGTGCTGACAGCTGAGAGCCTGGAATCTGCTTTGGATTCTGTGTCTCCCTCTCTCTCTGCCCCTCCCCCACTCACTCTCTGTCTCTTTCTCTCTCAAAAATAAATAAACATTAAAAGACTTTTTTTAATTAAAAAAAAAGAAAGAAAGAAAGAAATCTCTTCCATGTCTAATCCCATCCCGGTTAACTGCTTTTCAGAAGACCTGAACTAGCACAGGTGGCAAAAAGGGATTTGAATAGGTCTTGCATTTTTGCCCTACATTTACCACTACCATCAAGACCAGTAATTATTCTTTAATCTATTTGTTAAAAAAAAAAAAAACAAAACTCCCAGAGAAAGACTCTGGGTGGGGTTGGCCTGCATCAGGTGAACCCATCAACTGTAGTCAAGAAAGTGAATCATGTGAAACATGGCAGCCATGTGGATGGAGTCTGGGAGAAAGGACCCAAGAAAAGGTTGGGGAAGAGGATGCAATACAGATGCAATTAAAATTTTCCACAGGGTCTTGGAGGCATTGCAGGTTTTCAGAACTTCTTGGAAAATCCATGATAAAAGGGGAGTTAGATTCATTCTTAAACCTTATCAGCTGGTGTCTGGAGGGTACCAATGATGGTGAACTGAGAATAAAGCACTATGAATAGTACCCAGGGGAGAAAAGCAGCATCAAGCCTGGGCAGGAACTCTGTGATGGGAGTCGGAATGCACTTGTATCTTCCTAGTAAGAACACTTGTATCTTCTTACCAATTCTGTTAGCGGCCAGCCTTATCTGAGTCCCCCTCAGTGGAGGAACAACATATAGTCCTTAACTACTATAATGGTTATGCAAATCTAAAATTGTTCAGGAGCTCTAAGATCCAAAGTCCAGTGGAGAGACAAGATACAAAAACCCAGAAGGGGCCAGAGGCAAGGATCAAAGTCTGGGAACGGAGCCAGGAGTTTGGACCCAAGAGGGAGATTGTTTGGGTAGGCAGATCAGATAGCAATGGAAATCGACTGGCCTTGAAGGATTGCTTAAGGTATCAACTACCATTTATAGCTTGCTTTTAAGGTCTGGCAGGAATGTGATGTGTGGGTGGGATGGTTTCATTGAAAGGTCCAGCGGTGGAACAGTCATGGCACAGTGCAAAATATGTACACTGAACCCTTAATGTGAGCCCAATTGAGCCATAATTATAGATTTGTATATTTGGAGCCTTAATGGAATTTTCCAGGAGAATTCAGGGCCAGAGAGCCCTGTGCAAATCAACAGAAATCTGGAATTCCTGGGTATCAGAGACTTTGGGAAAGAGAATAACAGCAGAAGAGGATTTGAGGTATTTGCTTTGTATAGATCTTCTGAGATAAAAGGGGATGACTTTGTGACAGCAAAATGCAGAATAGATCCCCAGGTGTTAAGCTTGGGAAATCAGAGGTCTAGAACCCTGTGCTTATCCTGCACAGCCACTAAGCTGTCAAACGCACTCTCTTCCAGGTATATGCAAGGTGCCCTTCATGCATTTACTATATGCCAGACAATGTCCTAGCATTTTTCTTTTTTTCTTTGTCTTTTTTGGGAAAAAGAGAAAATGCGCATGCTCATGCCTGCATGCACACAAGTGGGGAAGAGGCAGAGGGAGAAGGAGGGCAAGAATCTTTAAGGGAATGACCCCTTTCATTCCCCTCAGGAGGGTGACCTTGCCGGAAACAATGCGTTCTTTGCTAATACTTTCTTATTTCTGCCCTCTTTCTGTTGAGCATGGAACCTGACACAGCGCTTGATCTCACAACCATGAGATCATGACCTGAGCTGAAATCAAGAGTTGGACTCTTAACCGACTGAGCCACCAGGCGCCCCTGTCATAGCATTTTTCATGCATCATTTCTCTGAATCTTAGAAAAACCCCAAGAGGTAATTACTATAATTGTTCCCATTTCACAGATGAGAAAATTGAGGGTCATAGAATGAAGTCAATTGCTGAAGTCACACAGCTCACAGAAAGTAGATCTGCAGCTTGAACACCAAAGACTGTGTAATTGGTCACCTCACTAAGCTCCCCCACCCTGCTTTTAACTCCCTTAGTTACCAACTTTAGTTGTTTTTCCATGTACTCCTTTGATGCTGATAGTTACCCCTTCAGCTAGTACTCAGGGTCATACTGATTATTATTAAAACATAACTTTTTGTTTGTTTGTTTTTAACTTGAAATTTTTTTGAAAACGAGGTAATATACAGGAAAATGGTATAAAATTTAGAGATACAAAAGACCATACGGTTATTTCCCCATCACCCAGTTATCTTATTAAGCATGTTAAAAAGAAGACAGCAGGTCCAAAATGGAGTCACTTGTACTAGACCCCACATCAGCATTGTTTGTTCCTTAAACAATATGGGAGTTCCTCAAAAGGTTAAAAAAAGGACCTTCCCTACAATCCAGCAATCTTACTACTAGGTATTTACCCAAAGAATAAAAAAATACTAATTCAGAGGGATACATGCACCCTAATCTTTATAGCAGCATTGTCTATAATAGCCAGATTATGGAAACAGCCCAAGTGCCCATTGATTGATGAAAGGATAAAGAATATGTGATATATGTATGTATATATATATATATATATATATATATATATACACACACGTGTGTGTGTGTGATATATGCCATACACACACACACACACACACACACACACACACACACACACACTGGAATATTACTCAGCCTTAAAAAGAATGAAATCTTGCCTTTTGCAACAACATGGATGGAGCTAGAGAGTATTATGTTAAGTGAAAAAATCGGTCAGAGAAAGATAAATACCATATGATTTCACTCATATGTGGAATTTAAGAGACAAAACAAATGGGCAAAGGGACAAAAAAAGGAGGGGGCGCAAACCAAGAAACAGATTCTTAACTATGGAGAACAAACTGACGGTTACCAGAGGGGAGGTGGGGTGGGATGGGTTAAATAGGCGATGGGGATTAAGGAGAGCATTGTTGTGATGAGCACCAGGTGTTGTATGGAAGTGTTGAATCCCTCTATTGTACACCTAAAACTAATATTACACTGTATATTAACTAAATGGAATTTAAATAAAAACTTTAAAAACTTTTCCGTTTCTACAGTTCAGCAGATCTCCTTTCTATTGCTCAATAGGATGCTGCCTGATTCATGAATCATTGAATAAAGCCAATCTGATCTTGAAATTTACTCAGCTGAATTTTTGTTGTTTAAAATGCATGAGGTTTAGAGGTCATTTGTATTTTCTTTCTTTCATGTCTATTACCTATTTTGCTATAGAATTGTTTTTTTTTTCCTTACTGATATGTGGAAGCTTTTATTATAAGGGAATCAGTTCTATGCCTGTGGTATGAATTGCCAGTATTTTTCCCAGTTTGTCTTTTTGCCTTTTGAATATATGAAGGTTTTTTCCATGGAGAAATGTTTGGCAGTCTAATTTATCAATTTTTAAAAATTTTATGACTGGGATATGTCATTCTTAGGTTATTCCTTAGTCCAAGATTATAAAACAAAATACCCTGTGTTTTCCTCTATTATTGTTTTGGCTTTGATCCATCTGAAAAATTTTTGATGTAATGTGTGAGATATGGATCCAATTTAAATTGATAAGTTTCAAGTTATTCCAACAATGTTTATTGAGTAATCTTGTTCCCCACTGCTTTGAAATGCCACATTTATTCTATGCTAGATTTCTGGATATATTTAGCTTTATTTCTGAGTTGTCTATTTATTGATTGTTTAAATCACTGCAGCTCAATATCATGTTTTAATATGTAGTAGAGCCGGCCACTCTCTTTCTTCTCTTCCTTTTCAGAATTCACCTAGCTTCTGCTTGTTTCTTTTCTTTTCAAAGATTTTATTTTTAAGTAATCTCTATACCCAACGTGGGGCCCAAACTAACAACTCTGAAATCAAGAGTCGCCTGCTCTCCTAACTGAGCCAGCCAGGCACCCCTCTGCTTGATTATTTTCTATATGAATTTCAGAGTTGGTTTGTCTAGTTCCCCCAAGAAACCTGTCAGTATCTTTTCTACTGGAATTGCATTAAATTTAGGGAGAAATGACATCTTTATGACGTTGAGTCTTCCTACCCAAGAAAAAGACATAGCTTTTTTTAAGTGTTCTTTGGTATCCCTTAGTAACATTATTTTTTCTTTTTTTTTTTTTAATTTTTTTATGTTTATTCATTTTTGAAACAGAGAAAGACAGAGCACAAGCAGGGGTGGGGCGGAGAGAGAGGGGGACACAGAATCCGAAGCAGGCTCCAGGCTCTGAGCTGTCAGCACAGAGCCCGATGCGGGGCTCAAACTCACGAACGGTGAGCTCATGACCTGAGCCGAAGCCAGATGCTCAACCGACTGAGCCACCCAGGCACCCCAACATTAATTTTTTTCAAATAGAATTTGAATACATCTTTTTAACTTTACTGATGGATAACTTATCTTTTTATTGCTATATAAGTATTTGTTCTTTCCTCCATGTACTCTAACTGGATGTTCTTTTGGCAACAATTTAAGATCTCCATGGTGGCAGTATTGCCTCACAGTATCTTGAGAAACATCATATCTGATTTGATTTGGGCAGTTCCTGCTGCCAGCTTGCAGGCAAGACCTAGACCCTCTGAGGGTTCTGGCCCAGGGAATGCCCTGTCCATACACCTTAAGCTCTTCTAGAGTGGGTGCCATGGATACTAAAACAGGTTGATGGTGTTATATGTGTTATAAACAACTACAAATCTGTATGAATTGAATGCCTTTTCATGCACTGTAAGGTGTCTGTCCACCCCAGGGCAAAAGATGGGAAACTAAAGCTTATGTTGCTTCAAGATGAGACTCTTTAGATGGATTTTTCTTTGGTGTCCTGTAACTGCTCACCTTGAGGAAATTGATGTAGCATTCAGTATTACACTTTCTAAAGATGTAGTATGATTTTCTCCTCAAATCGCAAGAGACAATAGGGAATCAGGTATGCTACCAGAAAAATGGATTATTGAGCTGGCATTGGAATTTGTCAATGTTCATTAGCATTCTCAATCAGCATTAATATATAATGAGCACCTACTATTTATGTGCCATTCTGTGCTAGGAGCTCTGGACACAGAAGTGAATAAAGTCACAATTCCTTTCCTTAGAGGAGTCCACAGTCAAGTGGGGATAATAGGTAGAAACTCACTATAATGCACTAGATTAAATATTCTATAGAGTTAAGATCAGCATGTTCTGGGAATGCAGAGAAGGGGTTGTGAAATTAATTTGGTATTAGCAGTATTGGCTTTTGAGTCGGGCCTTGAAAGATAAGAAGCAGTTAGCTAGTTTGACAAGGGTAGCAGGTGGTACTAGTAACCTGTAACTCTCTATTTAAATGCTAGCTTTGGTGAAGAGATATGCCTGGCTCTTGTAGAAGGCAGGCTGCTGGGGGAGCTAATGCTCCCAGGAGCAGTACTCAACCAGTTTTGAATGGGATCTGACAGATAATTGCCCTAGTTTTCTCACCCCTTGAGTGGGATAACTCCAAGATATGCTTTACAATATCTACCAGGGTTGCTGAGTAGGATTGGGCCCCAGCCACCCAAAGTGATAATGCTTTTCCCTGATTTCTTCCTTTCCTGGTCTCACTTGTCCGTGTCCCCACTGGGGCTTCCTGGGAATCATCTCTGAACAAACTATTTGCACTCAAATCCTAGTTTCAGGGTCTGCTTCTGGGAAACTGACCCAACAGAGCAAAGCACAGAGTGCATTACCAGAAGAGGGAAGAACATCAGCAAAGGCACATACATATGACAACTTGCCTTCTTTTGGGCCCAGAAAGCAGTTGCAGATGGTTGCAGACCAGTTCAAGGAAGGCTAGGAGATGAGCTGAAAAAGCAGCATGGAGAATCACAAATGCCTGGCTACCAAGTGGCATTTATCCTCTTGTGAAGGAAGGACGATATGATGAGAATGGGATTTTTTAGAAGTCCCTCGGATGATTTGGTGGCGGGTAAGGGCACTGTCTGGGGAGGAGGGAGACTGAAGACCTTCATCTCCTCCTTCCTAATATTTTTGGCCAAGGCTTGGGACTCCAAGCTCCAGCTCTGTAGTGCTATCTATAGGGCTCAGGCCCTCACCTGGGAGCGCCTCCCGCCTTCCTACTGATTGGTTGCTGCCTTCATCACTGGCCAGACCAGGCCAAGGAGTTGTGGGGGATGCAGCCGCTGTCTCCGGAGGTGGGCGGAGCTCTTTCAACAGCCGGTGCTGTTGCCAGGCCCTGGCGGCTGTCTATCCCCAGCGCCTGCACAGACTGAATTTTCCTTTCTGCAGCTGCGCTTTCGCGCTCACCACTTGCCTGTCTCCACTCTCCATGTGGGGCTCATCTGAAGCTTCCTATTCAGTCATTGATATTCTCATCCTGTTGTTGGCTTCTGTCAATGGGCGAATTGGGAGGCTTTTGCATAAAGGCTGGGGAAGGACCAGGTGCTTTTCCTGTCTGCCTGGATACTGAGGGGTGTTTTGTTTTGTTTTGTTTTGTTTTTTGAGCAGGTGTCATAAGCAGTCTTTGGCCTTGTTTTCTTTTCGTTCTGCCTTTTATTCTTTCATCTTTCTTCTGCCTTTCCTTCCTCCTGCCAGGCCTTGGATGAAGCATTCTGGATTCAGAGATGATTTAGTTGAAATCTCTGCCACCAGAAAGATCTGTTTAATGAAGGAAACAGAACATGATCCAATAATTACAATACCATTTGCTGAGTTCTACAATTGAGTTATTTATGTACTTTACTATATTTTTAAATGTTTGTTTATTTATTTATTTATTTATTTATTTATTTTGAGAGAGAGAGAGAGAGAGAGAGAGAGAAAGAGAGGGGAGGGAAGGGCAGAGAGAGAAGAGAGAGAGAATAGCAAGCAGGCTCCATGCTGTTGGTGCGGAGCTCAACACAGGGTTTGATCCCACCAACTGTGAGATCATGGGTTAGGGCACGGAGGAGGGAGGCATAGTCAGGGAAGTCTTCACAGAGGCAGTGGTGCCTGAACTGCATTTGGAAGGATTGGTTATAGTCATGAGCACCTGCTAACTACCAGGCACCATGCTAGGCCCTTTTAGCTCGAGTCCTCATGACAACATTATGAGGTAGATAGTCCTACTATACAGAAGAAGAAAACCTCAGGGATATTAGATAAATTAGCTGAGATCATAAATCTGTAAATGGTACTGTCAGGATTCCAAAATAGCTCTACTTTCTGCAAAGCTTGTGGTTGTCCCATTGCACCATGCTGCAAAGCATGGGGAAGGGTGTCTCAAGTGGAGGGAACAGCTTGGGCAAAGGCTTGGAAGCACAATAGAGATGACATATGGGGTAATTTTTTGGAACCCTTGGCTGCCATGCTCACTAGTCCCCAGCACTTTCCAAAGTGCTCACTGTGGCTTGTAGGAAAAGCAAGTGGCAAGTAAATGTTTAAGTCTTTCTCTTAAAATTGTGAAATAGAGTTTCAATATCAGCTCTTTTGTGACAGGCTGTGTGACCTTGGAGAAGTCTTTTCCCCTCTTGGAGCCTCTGTTTCCTTATTTAAGTGAGAGTATGTATCCTACCTTGTAGAGCTGTAAGAATTCAAGGCAATGTGTGAACCGATCATTACTATCGATCTGTTCAAGGTGACTTTAGGATAACCAGGACTGGCTCCTGATGGAGGGGTTGGCTGAATCATCAGGCAGAGGGACTTTTAGATAATTGGATGGGGGAATGCCTTCCATCCTCCAAGAAATGAGAATGCTGGCAGAAAGCCTACTGCTAGCCTGCTTCAAATGGACCAGATGCTATTTTGGAGATGAGAAAAGACATTCTCTTGACACTGGCAGTGTAGGAAGATAAAAACCAAGAAATAGGAAAACTGACCCACTCCTGATCAGGAACAAGGGACAGGCAAGCCAGACAGGTGTCTTCAGCTATCCAGAGGGCCTCCAGCCCTGGCAGAGTCCTGCAGACCCTGGGACTTAGGGGAGGGGACGAAGAGAAAGTGCTGATGGGCTTTCAGGCTGAATCACACTCATTAAAACAACAGTCAAGCATTCGACCTTGGACTATGACTCTGTTTTTCTCAGATCCCTGGAGCTGGCTGTTTTCGAGAGAAGAAATGGGGCCATCTGCTCAGAGCTGGTCCTGGCACTAAGGAACCTTTCCCCAGGGACAGCTGTGCAGGAACTCATACAATGCGGTGTCAAGGGTGGGGGTGGGAGAAATGTACTCTCAATGTGTAGACACTTACATTAAGAAGTCATGCTGGGGCACCTAGGTAGCTCATTCGGTTCAGCATCTGACTCTTGATTTCAGCTCAGGACATGATCCCAGGGTGGTGGGATCGAATACTACATAGGGCTCCGTGCTGAGTGTGGAGCCTGCTTAAGATTTTTTTTTTCTCTCTCTCTCCCTCCGTCTGCCCCTTTGTCCCACGCTCTCTCTCTCTCTTAAAAAAAAAAGAAAGAAAGAAAGAAAGAAAGAAAGAAAGAAAGAAAGAATGCCATTGATTATTTATGCCACTTCACCAATAAAGAAGTGGATGTCTTTTTCTTTTCTTTTTCACACAGATCCTCAGATTCCAAGCAGAGATATTATAACCATACCTTCAAAATAAATCTTCACTTAAGAATATCATAGACTTTGAGCCTATGAATCTCTCCTGACCTCGCCCTTTTACACCTGAGGAAACTGAGACTCAAAATGAAATTGACTTCAGAATATTACATAGCTATTAAGTTATTAAGTGGTGAACGAGGGATTCAAATATTTGTCTCCAATTCAGAACATATGTTTCATTATATTTCCCTCTTTAAAATAATTGCTGTCATGAATATGTGCCAGAAATTGTTTTGAGCACTGTTCATATATGATCTCACTTAATTTTCTTCAGAAACTCTGCAAAGAGTGATTAACCCCACTTTACAGATAAATAAATTGAGTCTCATTAAATAAATTGCGTGAGATTGCTTTGCTAATAAGCAGCTGAGGCAGAGGATAAACCCACAGGGGGTTGACACTAAAAATCTAATTGGTTCACAATCTAAGAGTATTCAAAAGATTATAAACACAACAGCTCATTCACTGGCATCTTGTAAATATCTGTTCCTACTACCTGGCAGGAGCCTCCTTGAAGAGGAACTGTACCAAGTAGAGACAGGGTGTTGTCTTCTACACCCACTCAGCACAGAAAGCTCAGTGTTATCCCTGGGGTGGGTTGAATGCTAAGTGGAAAGGATGCTCTTTCACTTATCCATGAAGTGGTGTGAGGAAGCTACTAGAAAACAACCTCTGATGAATCCTCTGAGTTTCTCAGGCGGGGGAGACCGACTCTGTGCTGCTCCTCTGTGCATGACAGTAATGTTCCTCTATCACCATAGCAACAAACAATACACCCGCATCCCACAAGAGGCCGGAGCTGCTCTGTGGGGAGTTGTGGTCCAAGCTGGGTGGGAGTGGGAGTAGGGTGTATGGGGGAAGGGGTGTTTCACCAGCTTGATTCTTTCTGCTTGAAGCCAGCTTGTTCCTGAGGGCAGGAATGTTTATACAGGATGCCAAGCCTCCTATATCTGCAGGATTTGGGGCAAAGGGAGATGACAGGGAAGCTGAGAGCCCAGGAGGGCACATTATTTCTTCCATGGCTTCCAATGAAATGTACTTATTCGGAAAGCTGCTGATGAATGGCACCTTTCTAAGGGGCCTGCCAGAGTATTCTAATGGGGAATCTTATGGGCCTTGCAAACAACCAGACCTGCCTTCCATCTCCACAATTTTTTAATTCTAAGATTTCATGTTAGTTGGTATAACCTCTTTGAAGTCTAATTGCTTCAATGCAAAAACGGGATATTTAACACCTCCCCTGAGAGAGATTAAATGAGATAACACATGAGCAGTTTCTGGCATGTGGTCAGCATCTAATCAGTTGTAGTCATTATTGTGTCCCCAATACTGTCAGAGAAATGGAGACTTGGCAAGGGGACCATCTCCGACTCCTTGAGGTCAGGGAAAGACTTGGACTTAGAAGTTTCCTGGGTGCCTCTGCTTCTCTCTCTTTCTTTCTCTGTCTTTCTTCCTAAAGCCATGCTCAGTGTTTGCTCCCAAGACTCAGCCCCTGTATTGCCTGGCTCAGCTGGTGACATCAGATGCTTACTTCCCCCTGTGGGGCTCCGCTCACAGAATCTCACAACACTAGACCTTGGGGATCACCCAGCTCAGGTCCCTCTCCCTCATTTTCCAGGTCAGGAAATGGAAGCCTGGAGGGAGAAGTGCATTGTTCAAGGTCACCCAGGGAGGTAGAAGCCATTAGTTGAAGGGATTGTTGCATTCATTTTAGCAGGTGTGATTAAGCCTGGGAGTAGCTGCAGAGGACCCACCTCATGCTTTTCATGAAATCTCTTGGGTGCGTGGCTTTAGGATAAGTGTGTGTGGGGAGAGTCCTTTTTTTGTAGTTTAGTTGTGCTGGTGAGTTCTGTGATTCCCCTGGCGTCAGGAATATTAATAGCTAACATTTGCACAGTGCTTTACAGCTTATAAGGTACACTCATATACTTGATCTTATTTAGCCTTGGTAGTAGTCCTTCCAGGTCATTATGATAATCACACCATTCTTTTACAGATGAGAAAACTGAGGCTGAAAGTGATTTGTTCAAAGTTACACAGTTACCGTGGGGTAGATTTAAGAATTAAACTTCTATTTGTGTGATTCCTAATTACAGTACACTGGCCCAGCTGACATGGCCACCTATGGAGAATGCAGTGTCAGGCACACAGCTGTTCTCTATCCACAGGTGGAGGAGGAAGGCATCCACAGGGCTGATGTCATGAAAGGCCCCTGAGTGAAGGTGACAAAGTCAATTCAGTTGGGTTCTCCAAATGACAGGTAACATACGTGTGGAAAGCAATATTGATGCCTTTTCTGGTAAAGCTTTTCACTTTCAAAGTGTTCTTATATTATCTCATGAGAGACCCAAGGCACACCTGTCCCTCCCTGTTTACGTAAGAGGCCCAGAGAACTGAGCAACTTGTTGAAAATTGCAAAGCCAAGAGGCCCAGAGAACTGAGCAACTTGTTGAAAATTGCAAAGCCAAGTAGTGATGGGACCTATAGTTTCTGAATTTCAAATTCTTTCTACATCTCTTTAGGGCAGGGGGTCTGAATGGGGTCCCTTATCCTGAGACGTGAGCAAGGACCAAAGGTGGCATGTTCTAGCAAACTCCCTCATTTGAGAGAACACTGGACAACAAGTGTTTGGTCAGGTGGCTTAGTGTGTCAGCTTTTCCTTTAAGCTCTTTTTTTGAGCTCTGTCTGCCTTTCTCCCTGTGAGCATTCTTTGCTGCATTGTTGTTCAGGAGAAGAGAGAAATCAGAGAAGCGATAAAGCATTTAAATTCATTCCTGATTTTAGCAGGATTCTTTGATCTGCAGTCACCAGATGTGTGCCTGTGTTTACAACTCAATGGGAAGATAAAGATTATGCAAGGAAGAGCATTACACAGTCCTGGGCTTCTAAAACTAGTAGAGACCTCTGAAATTCTGACATTTGGCTTAGTCGGTCATTGAGTGATTCAGAAAGGTGGGGGAGGCCTTTCCACTGATTGCTCTGAGAGAAATGCCTTCTGCCTAGAGCTGGGAATGGCTGCTTGGTCTCAGAAGGAGATAGGGAGAAAAGGCCTAAATAGTGCCAGAATTGTATATTTTGTAGAATTTTCAAGGCCTGCTTCCCCTTCAATTCCAGAGAAAAGACAGGACATATGATAGACTGAAAGTGCTGTATTCTTCCTGCCCCTGGAATCTGGATCCACAGGTAAGGATAAGGGAAAGATTTTCATTATAGCTCATTAAAAACCCAAGCCCACTTACAAGCACGTGTCTTTGCATGCTGCACAGACACTTCTTGGCAAGGACTCAGAAGAGTATGGAGAATACTGGTTGAAGCAGATGTGATTTATAGTTGTGCCAACTAATCAAAATCTTCTGCTCATATACAACTGATTAATGACCACACATTCCCAATTATAAGAAAACAGTCTGTTTTTCCATAAGAATAATATCCTTATTTAAACCTACCAGAAAATAACAATAAATTCATGGAATATTTAATAAATATGTTTCAATGGTCTTGTGGGCCTACATTGTCTCAATGAAGCAATCTCAACCTAAGTAGTTCTTTGGGAACATTCTGGTCTCGCACCCAAGATTGGGACACTAATTATGTGTTAGGTGTTATATCAGGCTTCATAGAACATTTTGAGTGGGACAGAAGACAGAATCCCTCACCTTGAGGTGATTGCCAGCTAAAAAGAAAGCTGGATAGACACTAACAACATGAACATACATACAAGTACAGCCTCTCAGAGCCTCCTTACAAATATTTAAGGGTATACTTTATGCCAGGTGCTATTCCAAGGCTTAAAGGCTATAGTGATAACACAGGTGGGGTCTTTGCCTTTGAGGAGTAGATCAATACATTTTCACCACATGCCTAGTCCAGCTTCTCTGTCTCTGCTTTTCCTGTCCTCTCTGTCTTGGTTGCTGTCTCCACCCTGTCCTGGGTATCTAAATTCCACCCATTTCACAATGCCTGAGCCGTACTTCCTCTGTGAAATCCTCTTACACCTCAAATATCTCTTCTTCCTCTGGCTCTTTTAACACTCACTGCCTGCTCCACTTTCTGGTCATTCACAGACTGCCCTGCTATTGCTGGTTATGTGTTCACATGTTTATGAGCTGTCTTTTTAAGGGCATAACTTGGGTTTTATTCATTCTTGAATCTTGTTTACCTTTGAGTGCTTAGCATAATACTCTGTATGTATTAGGTACTCACAACATGTTTTTTAACTGGTTGATTTAAAAATATTATACATATACTACACCCCTAATGGTTAAGGGGAACTGCTTAGTGAAATATAAAAAAGATAACCCAATTTAAAAAGGGGGGGCGCCTGGGTGGCTCAGTTGGTTGAGCGTCGACTTTGGCTCAGGTCTTGATCTCGCGGTTCATGGGTTCAAGCCCCATCGTTGGGCTCTGTGCTGACAGCTGGGAGCCTGGAGCCTGCTTAAGATTCTGTGTCTCCCTTTCTGTTTCTGCCCCTTCCTCACTCGCACTCTGTCTCTCTCTCTCTGTCAAAAATAAATAAACATTAAAAAAAAGATAACCACACATCTGAAAAATCGAAGTGATACTGTATATGAAATCCCATCATTAGAGATTCATACCTTTGTAAAAGATTCATCTGACACTCTAAAAAATACTTCCAGGAAGGGCGATACCCTAAATTGAATTTATTTAGTTATCAGTGACATATCAGTTTTATTCTCCAACAGACATAAGAGCTGAATTGGGTAAGATTACAGTTCAACTTTCAAACAGCTGAGTCCTTACTGCATGCCAAGCACTGTGCTTCATATTGGGGTCCAAGATGGCTAAAACATAATCCTATCCTTGAAAATCTTACATACAAGTCACAAGAATATTTCATTATAATTTTTAAGGGGCTATGACAAAACCAAGCATAGGTAATGAACACTTAGTCTGCCTTGGAGGATTGAGGGAAGGGTTCTTGGAGGAGTCATCAACTAGCATTCTTCCATACCTTCTCTGAGTGCTTTCCCCATTTCTCTGCTGGTAAACTCTTACAGCTGCTTCAAGATCCACTTCCAATGTCACCTCCTCTGGGAAAGCCATTTTTTTTTAAGTTTATTTATTTATTTATTTTGAGAAAGAGAGAGAGAATCCCAAGCAAGTTCAGCACTGTCAGGGCAGAGCCTAATGTGGGGCTCAATCTCACAAACCTCGAGATCAGAGCCAGCGTCAGAGTTCCACACTTAACCAAATGAGCCACCCAGGTGCCCCCTGAGAAGCCATGCTTCCCTCATGCCTTGGTGCCCCTAACCCACTTTGCCCAACTGTGTTATAGCATTTCTCACATCTTATTGTGGTTAATTGTTCCTGTGTTTATCCTCCCCATACTCTCCTCTGTCCCATATAGATTATGAACTTCCCACAGACAGGGGTCACTTCCCATTCATATCAGTTTATCCAGCTCTTACCACTGCCTGGCACATGGTAGATGGGAAGACCACTGCATTATTATGCATTATTATACTGAGAACTGGCTCAAATAAGAATCTAGCCACTACTACTAGAAGACCCACTGTGTGCTGGGTGCTTTATATATACACAATCTCATTTATTCTGTGTATGTAACAATTTTGAAAAGTGTTATCTCCCCGTGGCATAACATATAAACTTGTTGAATCATTATTTTGTACACCTGAAGCTAATGTAATGTTGTGTGTCAACTATACTCAAATTAAAAAAAATTTAAAGTGTTATCTTTTTTATCAGATAGAGAAAAGAGGTTCAGAGGCTAATCTGCCTGAGGTCGCACATCACCCAGAGTGGCCTGAATATAAAGTACTATATCTGCGGTGTCCTGTTCCAATACAACACCAATCCAATACCAATACAACACAGGGATTAAGTATATCTCATGAGAGGTGAAAACAAAGGTCCAGAGGTCATACAAGATTTAGGGAGAGCACATGGAAGGTGATAATCAGAGGTCTTCACGGAGGTGGAGACAGATCTAGCCAATGAATGAACTGGAAAAAACAAATAGAAGAATTTTGAAGAGATAAACTTCTTGGTACTCCATAGGCTGCAGCCCTGCCTGACAGGTGAACACAGAAGTTGTGGGGGACCCTTAGATATCCCACTTGGAGGCAAGGGATCCCCAGCCTTACACATAGCTTCTTTTCTCTGGTTCATGGGGAGGGGGAGAGAAGTAGGAGCTCTTAAGTGAGCCATCCCTAAAGTGCAGGCACCAAAAATGCACCCCGCAGACCCGGTGGAGGGATCTATTACCTTATTTCCCCAAAGTAGAGGAGATGACCTTTTGCTTTCCCACTAGGTCATGTCTGCGTCACCTTGGGATGGAAGGGATGTCTTTCTCACCCAGCATTGAGGAAGGGGTAGTTAGTTATTTTTTGTCTCACCATAGGAGAGAGAGAGAGAGAGAGAGAGAGAGAGAGAGAGGGAGAGAGAGAGAGAGTGTGTGTGTGTGTGTGTGTGTGTGCGCGCGCGCGCGCTAGTGGGTGCAGATTATTCCTTCCTCCCTCACCCGGAGGTTGAGTAGATGGCACCTTTCTCCTAGCTTTGGGAAAGGAGGTGGTTCTTTTCTTTCTCACTACAGGGAGTGTGTGTGTGTGTGTGTGTGTGTGTGTGTGTGTACGCGTGCCAGCGTCACGGGACTGGCTTTTTTCCTCAACTAATGGTGGGGAGGCTGACACCTCTCTTCCCTCCAAAGAGCGTGGGGACAGTCTCCTTCGTCTCCATATCAGATGGGACCTGTCTCTTTCATCCCCAGCCAAATAGGTGGTAGGGGTCTCGGTCCCCTTTTCCCTGTTTTCGGGGAGCATGACTGGTTCCCACGCTCTCCCCACAGAGCTCCGCTCAGGTTGCGGGAGACCTGGCGGTCCCTGCGGGTTAGGACCCCAGACCTAGCGGCTTAGGCGCCCGGCGCGCAGGCGGCGAGTCGGGGGCGGTGCCCGCTCTGCGGCGCGGGGCGGGGCGAGCAGTGGCCCCGCCCCAGGCCCCGCCCCAGGCCCCGCCCGCTCCCTGGCGCGGAGCCTCCAGCCGCCCGGCCCGCCCGGCCCAGTGCACCGCGGCTGTCTGCTGGGCTAGCGCGCCGCGGACCCGGCCGCAGCCTCCTCAACCGCCTCAGCCGCCTCAGCGCTCCAGCCGCCGTCGCCGCCTCAGTCTCGCCCTCCGCGCCGCCCGGCCTCGCCGCCTCGCGCGCCCCCAGCCCCTCAAGCCAGATGATGAACTTCCTGAGGCGCCGGCTGTCGGACAGCAGCTTCATCGCCAACCTGCCCAATGGCTACATGACCGACCTGCAGCGGCCCGAGCCCCAGCAGCCGCCGCCGCCGCCCCCCGGTCCGGGCGCGGCCTCGGCCTCGTCGGCGCCCCCGGCCGCCTCGCCGGGCCCCGAGCGGAGGCCGCCGCCGGCCTCGGCTCCCGCGCCGCAACCCGCGCCACAGGCGGCCCCGGCGCCGTCGGTGGGCAGCAGCTTCTTCAGCTCGCTGTCCCAAGCCGTGAAGCAGACGGCCGCCTCGGCCGGCCTGGTGGACGCGCCCGCGCCCGCGCCCGCCGCCGCCAGGAAGGCCAAGGTGCTGCTGGTCGTCGACGAGCCTCACACCGACTGGTAGGTGCCCGGCCGCCGCCGCCGCCGCTCGGGGCTCCCGGGGCCTGCCGGGCAGCTGTGGAGGCCGCGGGGAAGGCGGTCCCGGGGCGCCAAGGAAACGTTTCGGACCCGGGAGAAGGGGGGGGGGGGGGTCTGCATGGTCCCGCAGTGGGGAGATGGCGGGTGAGCGTGCGTATGGGGGGGGGGGCGGTGGAAAGGTGAATCCTGAGGTGAAATATTTCCTCGATTCTCTCAAATCCCTCACGACACATAAAAAGAGCTACTTTCTGCAACAGGGAAGAATCTTAAAAAATAGAGTTTTGTTTGTTTGTTTTCGAAGGGGAGGTGGTGCAGAGGAAGCCGACTTTCAGCCTAGACACATCAAAGCTCAGGTGAAACATTCAAAGCCAACAACAATTCTATATCGTGAGTCACGGAGTGAATTTGCAGTGGAGATCGGTGTTGTGCGGGGAGAGGGTGGTGGGGATAGATTTCACCTGGCTGGATGAGGGCTTGTATCCGTAGTGACATCAACGTTGGTCAAGGCACACATGTGAAAGCCCAGGTGTACAGAGACTTGTTCCCATGGAGCGTGGCTTAAGTCTGTTTAAGAATATCAAAATTCTTGTATTTTGTGCAGCAGGGAGGGGATTTGTGGATTTTTTCATTTGTTTTTGTTTTAGGAAAAAATATGTGTGTGGGAGGGGGTTGTGGAAGTGATGGCCTTTTCCAGCTGGAAAGATGACTGAGGTAAAATATTCTGGATCGTTAAAGGGGCACAAACAAATAGAGATCTACCTTAATGCAGTAGACGGCAACTTCAAGAATTCTCTTTCTTTCTTTCTTTCTTTTTTTTTTTTTTTTAAGGGATATTCAACTTAGAATGGTGAAGGCTGGGGGGAAATGTTACCTCTAGTTGGTAAAAGCTGAATGAGGTTCATTTAAGACACATCAGTTTAAAGAGGTTCTATTTTATGTAGCAGGAAGTTGGCCCAGGGGATGAATGGGGTGGGTGGTGATGGTGGAATTGATTGGTGAAGGGCTTGAAGAAATCAAGAGGCAAGAGCCTGGTTGCCCCCGCCCCAGGAATACGGGGAGGGTTTTATTTTTTTCGTTCTCACAGGGGTTGAGGTTACAGACTGGACCCAAGTGCTTCCTCTCGAGAGTGAGGCACAGAGGGACCACAGAGCTGTTTATCTCCATTTCCTCTTTTGGCTTGCTTCACTGCTTTTCTCTATCATTTTCTCACTGGGAGACTTGGAGGGAGGGAGTACTGGCGTGGGTGTGATGGAAGTGAGATGTAGATGTGGAGATGCACTCCGTCTGGCCCCTAATATGACTACTTTGAATAGTCATTTGGGTGACTTGCGTAGTTGCCTTTTCTCAGAACAGTGGAGTAAAAAATCTTAAGGGACCTTTGTTAGGAAATGACAAAGGTACTTGCAGGAGTGTTTGCAGAAAGTTAAGAGTATATGATGGTACCATAGGGAGCCCCCTGTAATTACTCTTAGTTCAAATCAGCAAGTGCTTATTAAGTGAGAAACGTAGGTAACTAAGCTTTACTGAACATATGTTATATGTCAAACCCTGTACTAGGTGCTCTAATATATAGCTCATTAAATTCTTACCACAAAACTGAGGCTTACAAAAAATGGATAATGTGTTCCAAGTCATAGAGCCAGCAGATAGTAGACCCACGATTTGAACTTAGGCCCGTTTGACTCCAGTAGTGCCACTCCACTATGCTATGTTCCCTTACTATTTTGTTATTATATTATTGGCAATATTAATAATTAGCTCCCTCTATAGGGTAGGCACTATAGGGGCCTTACAGAGAGCTCACATTTGGGGAGACAAAATGGAAACATGAAATGGTTAACAAAAAAGAATCTAGAATTATTTCAGACTAGTGTTTCAGGCATTCAATAAATGAAGTGAATGGGAGAGCCAGAGTTATAGGAGAAAGCTTCACAAAAGATGAGTCTTGAAGAAAGGCCAGGAAAAGGAGGGGAAAAATGGGAATGATATTGGTGCTTCGTTTTTTTACGCAAGAATCTGACACTCCTGTACCTTGTCCTGATCTCCTATCCTGTTGAAGTCATTTGTTTTGGGTTTAATTACCAGTTAGGTACCTGCAGGTAGGAAGACACTCATTTGTACGTGTATGATGTGGCTGCTGTAGATTTGTGTTTATCACTAACTGCTTCAGTGGCTTGAGATTTGAAACTCTTCTTGGGTATTTTATTCTCTAGGAAGACTGCCTGCCCGGCATGAACCAGAGAATTTGCTTTGCCCTGGAGACTAGACTTCTGATGGAAGTAATAGAAGCCATTTTCCTTTGGGCTGACTCCCAGCTGTTTTCGAATTTTCTCTGAAGTAATAACATTGATTTATTAAAACTCATAAACCCAGTTTGAGTTTAGTGCTTGACAGCATTTGATGCTTCTCTGTTTCTGTGCTTAATAGCAATTCTCAGGATTGCAGATTTTGTCTGATATCATGCCTAAATGTGTTAAAAACATCTCAGTTAAATATTGTTGAATGGTTTTATTGGAAGTTCTCTGTAAGTTAAGGAGCAGGTGCCTGCCTATGACAAGCAGAGTGCCTTAACAAGGTGCTTTTTGCTCTAAAGGCAAATTTTAGTAAGTTTGTTTTATTGTTTAAACTGTCTAGATACCAGTGAGCAGGTGTCATATGTGCCTACTATTATTTTCCTGATGCTTGACTAGGAAGTCAGAGTGTAACTTCCCAGTAGAATTTAAGAATGTCAGTCTCATCTGAATTATAGAATGCTAAAATAAAGAGGGTTTTAACAAGCATTTAAATAATTGGAGATTTAAAAGAAGGGCTTTAAATAGGCAGCCTTCAGAGCAACCTTAATATAGATTAAGATTCCTTCTAATGTTTACCAGTGTAATTGTGAACAATGGAATTTGGGGACTTTGCCACTGACTAGGTTGATGGGAAAATTGGAGGATATTTCTGTCTCTTTTGATTGAACTGTGTTTTCATTGGTTGTTAAAGATCTTTAGGTTAATTGTGCAGTGAAGAATTATTGAAAAAATGTATCTGCTTCACTAAAAAATGAAATCAAGATCATTATATCCCTTATTAGTGATTATTGTTAATATTTTAAAAATATATACATATTGCCTGACAATGCATGTTTTCTTTTAAGGTTCATGTCTAAGGTTGAAGTGCAGTTAAGATTGAACTCTAGGAGCACATGGGTGACTCAGTCAGTTGGGCATCTAACTCTTGATTTCAGCACAGGTTATGATCCCAGGGTTGTGGGGTTGAGCCCTGAGTCAGGTTCCACGCTGAGCATGGAGCCTGCTTAAGATATTTTTTCTCTCTCTCTCTCTCTCCCTCCCCCTCCCTCTCCCTGGCCCCTCCCCTGCTCTTGCTCTCTCTCTCTAAAAAAATAAATAAATAAAATAAAATCACTGAACTCTAATGATCTCTGTGTTTAAACAAGGAACAAGCGTCCATTTGGATATGTTGTTTTTTCTGCATATTACACTCTCACTGGTGAAAAGGTAAGTTTTCTCTCAGATTTTCCTGACTCCATTTTCAGTGATTTCAATAACAGTGATGAAGTGAAATTTTTCATCTTAGCATCTCTCAATGTTTGGTTTGAAAATCAGTGTAGCACAGGCATTCTAGAGACTATCTAGATGTTCTAGAAACTGCAGATATGGTAAATCCACAGGTGTTTATGGAGCATCTTCTCTGTATAAGGTATATATTCTAAGAAAAAGGAGACATAGTATCTCTCTTTTAAGATCTTTCTGTCAAGATGGATAGATAAGCATACATTTTTTTTTTTAAATTTACTAAAAACTACCCCTTGTATTCAAAGAATAATAGTCCTTGGATTAACAGCATTGACATCAACCAGGAGCTTATTAAACTACAGATTATCAGGTCCTCATGCCTACTGAATCGTAATTTGCATTTGAATAAAATCTCTAAGTGATTCACCTGCACATTAAATTTAAGATACACTGAACTAAACGGTATGTAATTAGTGCTAAAGGTGTGGCAACAACACCAACTACTGTCATTTATTGGGTAACTGCTATGTGTGAAATGTTGTATTAATAAGCTTTTTACAAATATTATTGAATCTCTACCATAGCAGTGTAGTACTATAGAAGTTTAAAAGAATGAAAAATGGGTGCGGGCTAGAAGTGGGAAGGGAATGCTTCATGGAAATATTGAGATTTGAATTGAACCTTGAAGAATTCGAATAAAAAAAGATAGGTTTGGCTCAGTCCGGAGAATGGATAGTATAAGGAAAGTACAGTGGTAGAAAAGACAAAGGCCGTGAAAAGACTGGATTGATGAATTACTAGGCAGCACCTACTTTCGTTCTTTTATGGTCCAACCTTGGCCATATTATTAAGAATAGGGGAATTCAAAGTATGGTAGTCTGAACCAGTGCTTGTGAGAGGCTCTAGAAAAATATTTGAATTGGAACTTGGGAGGAAGCTCAAATGAGGTTTGAGGTTTCTGTCTGCTAAATATTTTGTCTGTGTGTCCTGTTTCTGACTGGTGAACATAAACACACTGATTCCATAAAATGTCATTGTTCGTAAGAGCAGTAGGCTATAGCTTAGAATTCTAGATGGTTAGAGCTGGAAGATCATCTGGGTACTTTATAAATGGGAGAAATCTTGATCTGAAGAGGGGACAGTGAGTTGTTCAAGGTTATTTAACTAGTTAATGGCAAAACCAGAACTAGAATCTAGAACTTCAGTCTCTCTACTAAGCTATCTCTCCCCACTATACCACAGTACCACTCTATCCCTCTGTTTTGCTATCTTTCTACCTTTCTAACTTTTATCTTTTTCCATCCCTGATTCTTTCAAGGACTGATAGAGACTTTTCCTTTTATAATTATAGCATTTGAACTCGAAAGAACCTGAATGATCATCTAGCTGTGGAGAAATGGAATGATTTGCCCACCAATAAGAAGTTAGAGAATGGAGACTAGAACTTACATCATCTGACTCCAACTCAAATTTCTTTCTACTCTTTTTGTTTTTTTAATAACTGATATAATTTACTGAAAAGATTGATTTAAGCATCTGCAATGGTGACTTCAACCTTCACTCCTGGCTCAATCCTGATGGAGGTAATTTGTTTAACAATCCCAGAAGGACTGAAAATCAGTAAGTCGCTTGTGGATCCTCATCTGAAAATGATTCCAAGTCTTAGAACCTTCACCACAAGGAGATTTTCCTTTAGTGATTCTCAGAGTCTTGGCAACTGAACTGGTCCTTTCACTTTGAGATTCTTTTCCTTTGTACCTCTGGTCAAGTCAGCACATACGTTCTCCAAAGATATCGGGTTGTGGCTGGTTAGAGTTATTCTGAATTGTTGAATTCCTGCCTCTGGTTCCTGAGTGTTTTCCCAGTGCTTTTAAAAGCCATGACTGTGGAGTGGCTTCCTGATCATCTTGTTCCTGGGCAAGAGTGAACACTGGTGAGTCAGGAGCAGGAGCAAGGCATCCAGGGCTCCACTATAGCTGCGACCGCATCTTCCTTAAAGAGGTCTTTCTACTCTTAAGTCACTCTTTAAGCAGATCCCTCAAATTAATCCTTTTTCTCCTTAAAAATACTATTTTTGTCTGTTTTAAAGATTCTTTGTAGAATTCTTTAATGCATACTTTAAAAAGAGCCACACGAGTATCATGCTATATTCACACCAATTTCACTGTCTTATTTGTGTTATTGTTGTTTCAGGAAAGGTTATTGTAAAGTGGTTGAAGGAGATTCTTAGAGGCCTAGTAATCAAAATCCAAAAATATAATAAGGTTAGTTGGACTGTGGTACAATGATGACCTTCCTTTCAGGGACCCATTTTTACCAGTGTCCCTCTCTACTTGAGATTGCTTCCTGTCTTTCTGTACCAAGTTCAGATCTTTAATAACATTAGCCTTTTCAGTATCTTGCTAAGCAAGAAGTAGTGGAGACCCAAACAGTAAGTTTTCCAGAGTTGTATACCTTCCTCTAAAATTGGTAAAACAGTTAACTGGGATATGTTCAGTGCAGCTGAACATCTAACATAAGCCAGATGCTGGAGATATAAGGATAAGTTGGGCATAGGCCTTGTTTATGAGGATCCTCCAGTCCAAGAGGAAAGAAGACAGACATTTAAAAAAAATTTTTTTAACATTTATTTATTTTTGAGAGATACAGAGACAGAGTGTGAGCGGGGGGAAGGGCAGAGAGAGAGACACAGAATCTGAAGCAGCCTCCAGGCTCTGAGCTGTCAACACAGAGCCTGACGCGGGGCTCGAACTCCCTAACCATAAAATGATGACCTGAGCCAAAGTCAGATGCTTAACTGACTGAGCCACCCAGGTGCCCCAAAGAGGACAGATATTTAAATAGGATTTATTATAGTATGGTAATTAGCATGTGTACGATACTATGAGAACACAGAGGTGGGTTGTCCTGGGAAATGAAGATGTGGGTAGAAATGATCAGGCCGTTAAAAATGTGCCATTGTGTATCCTTAGGTAAACTATTTTGCCTCCTTGGTTGATTTTGTAAAATCTGTCAAATGAGAGGATTGAAACAGACATTCTCTAAGATCCTTTACAGCACTATATTATTTCCATGTTACAGTTTTGTGCTATTTTCTTTAAAAAAAAACTTTATAATTTATTCTATGGCATAATGCTTGTAAATCTTTGGAAGAAGAGGCATAGGTCAATAAATGACTAAACATGTCTTTGGATGAAAGGCTCATCTTTGAGTACTCTCCATTCAGTAGCTCTTTCTTACCTCCTCAAAGATGGGAATTGGGGACATGTGGTTGAATTTCTTTCTTCCTGATAGACCTAAGAACTTTTGTATACGTATGTTGAAGTATTGGCTGAAAGCCTTTATTTCTTTATCCCTGCCATATACACTGTGCTGAGCAGTTTATATAACATATGCATACACATTGTCTTACTTTATTCTCACAGTGATCCTGAACAGTAGAAAGAATATTTCATAGATGAGTAAACAAACTCATAAAAGTAATCACTTGTTAATCATAAAGTAATTAACATAAAAGTAATTAAATAGTTAAGCTGTTAAGCTGAAATTTCAGGATCTGAACCCAGATTGCCAGATTCCTACACACACACAAAAGACAAACTTGCCAGCAGAAAAAATTAGATTATTTTTTATTATAAAAATGTTGTTTCTTTTGCAAAATGATTTACCATATGATTCATTAATTTAAAAAATATATATATATATTTAAATTTATACCTGAGTGAGTTAGCATATAGTGCGATAATGATTTCAGGAGTAGAATCCAGTGATTTACTTAAATAGTAAGCACCCCACTGCTTTTGGAGTTACTCAATTTACAAAAATTTTATATATACACAGCTTTTTCAGGATCATATCCTTTTTTTTTTTTTTAATTTTTTTGTAACATTTATTTATTTTTGAGACAGAGACAGAGCATGAACGGGGGAGGGTCAGAGAGAGGGAGACACAGAATCTGAAACAGGCTCCAGGCTCTGAGCTGTCAGCACAGAGCCTGACGTGGGGCTCAAACTCACGGACCGTGAGATCGTGACCTGAGCCGAAGTTGGCCGCTTAACCGACTGAGCCACCCAGGTGCCCCAGGATCATATCCTTAAAGAGAGTGAGGGCATGGTTAAATGTAGTGGCCTCAGGATGTAGAGTTGCATACTGTTTTTAGTGTTTAATGGCACTCATGCTATATGTGCCCCTCTAAATCTTGTAGGACCTTCTGCATACTCATTGGATGGCATTGTCATTCTTTGTTTTAGCTTTCCACATAGATGCAATTGAATACCACAAGGCTACATATAGTTTTCCAGAGAGAGGAGAGGATGATAAAAAAAGTTTCTCTATTCTGCAGACATTACTTCAATGCAGCAGAAGGAAGTAACCTAGAATAGGGCAGGAGACCTATAGAAAGAATAAAGTGAGCAAATACCATAAATCTCTGAACTCTAAAGATGCCCATTCAGCGTGCCTATGAATGGGAGGAAGTATACTGGCCTTGTTTGTTGCTTGACAGCAGGCATTTCTGAAATTGTAATCAGTTCATGTAAAATTACAAAGCAGATTATGATTATATTCAGTCACTCTACACTTCTCTTTTCAGCAACATGAAACAATATGAACATATAGGACTAAGGGTCAGAAGACCTAGGGTTGAGACCTGGCTCCACCATCAACCATGTGACCCTATCAGAGTTACATAACCTCACTGAGCCCCCTTTCCCTCTATTTGACACATTTTTCATTAGACACTTACTATATGCCAGACAGTATTTTGGGTTCTGGAATAATACAGACAAAAATTCCCTTATGTGTAAAATGGAATAATAGCATATATATCTCATAGCGATGTCATGAGAATTGAATAAAACAAGGTTTTGGAAAAGCATTTTGTAAAGGGTAAAGAGCCATACTAGTGATTGTTGCATCCTTCCTTGTTTCCACATGCAGGTACCCAACCTATCTTGGTCCTTTTGTTGAGTTCCCCAGATCTTATTGTGCAGTTTTATGATCTATTTTGCACATTTCAGGGGTGAGAAATATCTTAATTTTTTTAGATTGAAGTCTGTTCATACCCAGAATTTTTGAATGTTTTCTTCGGTATTTTTTGAAAGGAAACATAATTTAGTCTGTTTTTTTGTTTTTTTAAATAAGAAACATTACCCATTTGACTCAGCTATATTAACAATTAGGGACAGGACCACATAAATCCTTATTTTATTTAATAAATGAATTCTAAAATAGCTCTGCTGCAGTTTCACTTGTGACTAATTAAGGAAGGGTGGTTACAGAGGGAGAAATGAAGGAAGAGAGAAACATAGAATGGCTTTAAAAGGTGTTCCTGTATTATTTTCTCCTATTCAATCTATCTTTCATATTGCATTCAGAATATTCTTTAAAAAAATTTTTTTTTTACGTTTACTTATTTTTGAGAGAGCACGAGCAAGGGAGGGGCAGAGAGAGAGGGAGACTCAGAAACTGAAGCAGGCTCTAGGCTCTGAGCTGTCAGCACAGAGCCAGATGCTGGGCTTGAACACATGAATCATGAGATCATGACTTGACCCAAAGCTTAACCAATTTCAGAGTATTCTTAAAACAAAAGCATTCACTGATTTTCTAGAGTTAATTTCCTTTTAAACATTCTTCTCTAACTCATTGTTGCTTGTGAGGATTATTTACAACCTCCAGTTTATCTTTTCAGATTCATTTGTCACTACTCTCTCAATCCTAAACTTTGGCTATATTCTGGATTACACTCTTTCTGAACACGTAACTTGGGTTTCAGTATTCTCTGCTATTATTACACAGTTCCTTTAAAATGCTCTTCTTCTGCTTCTCTCTCTTACCTCAGTGCTCATTTTCTTTATCCCATTTTCAGAGCATGAGGATACTGTCTATTGTTTAAAAAAGCCCCATCTCCTCCAGCCTTCTCCATGTCTTTGCTCTAAATTTCACCCCTTCTATTTCCTTCTTTTCATACTCTCATTTTCTACTGGTTGGTCCATCCTTGTAAAGAAAGGAACAAGCAAAATCTGCTCTTTGCCTTCTTAATCACTCTTCCAGATATGAAAGAGAAATCTCACTCTTGTCCCCACTTCCTTATCCTATATTTGCCCCCTTGCACTGAGAGCTTTTACCTTTTCCATAATACTGAAATTGTTCTTGCTAGGTTACCTCATTGCTAAATCCAAAGGAAGGTGTCAGTCTATACTTTAACTGATTGGCTTGATACTGTTTATCTTCTATTTGGAAGTCCCTTGGTTTCTGAATATGGCAATCTTTTTTTCATACTGTCTTTTTAAAGTTCCTTCTCTTCTTGGTCTTTTCCTTTGCTTACCTCATTAAATGTAGGTGTTCCTCAGGGCCCCATCTTCTGCCCATTTCCTTTTTCACTCTACATATTTTCCCTGGTCCATCCACTCTCAAGATTTCAGTTACTTCCTAAATGCAATCAGTTCTCAAATCTCAACCGTTAGACCAGAACGTTGTCCTGATCTTTACATGTATGTTTAGTTGCCTGCTGGACATCTCCATTTGGGTGGTTAAAGGTGACTCAAGGTCATTTGTTTCAGTATTGAATTCCTTATCTTCCCTTCCTATTCCAGCTCTTCTTATATTCTCTGTCTCAACTGAGGACACCATTAGTTGTCTGTTTCAATTTCTCATTAATTTCACCTAGAACTTTTGCATGCCTCATCATGATTTCCACTTAATAGCTTGAATGAACTATTTAAAATACAAATGTGACTCTTTGACTCCTTTGCTTAATGCGTTTCGTGTCCTATCCCATGTCTGATATGTAAAGTTCATGGCCTCCTGTGATTTGACCCCTGCTTACTTCTTCAATCTCCTAACCATTTCCATCCCTAAACTTCAGTTTACAGGATTATTGAACTATTTGAAGTTCCATATACACATTATGGCATTCCTTCCCTTTGTTTATGCTGTCCACTCCTCCTGCAATTGCTTTTCTTCTACTTTCCTTCCTTTTCTTGACTAAACGCATATTCACCTTTTGAGACTGAGATGAATATTTCCTTTATCAGAAATCCTTCTCTTAGCTCCTGGAATATATCGGGCATCTCTGTCCGCTCCATGCCCTCTTTCAGTCATGTGGATATCTTTATCACTGGACTCAACACAATGATTGGTTTATGTGATAGAGAGTTCTTTGCAGCAGGCTTAGGGTTTTACTCATTTTTATATCCTTAGCATCCAGCAGAGTGTCTGACACATAGTTTGAGTTCAGTAAATCTTTGCCAAATTGAACCTAGGAGAGTGAGATCTAGAGAATGAAAAAAAGGATAGAAGGGAACAATGGTGAGGAAGAAGTATTCTAGGATTAGAGTATATGTTATTATGTTGGAAATCATCTTTACTTACTGCAAATATAACTCTTTTTTTTAAATATATTTTTTAACGTTTTATTTATTTTTGAGACAGGGAGAGACAGAGCATGAACAGGGGAGGGTCAGAGAGAGGGTTGAGGTTCTCCTCCATAGATTATATTGACACTTAGCTCTCAAGAAGCTCATTTTTCTGAAGTTCTTCTCTTCCCTCAGCATGAAATACTCATCTTGGGCCACCCAACATGCTTGTTTCTTTTTCCTTAGTGAAAAAATTCTTTTGGTTTACCCAAAGGATAATTCTGGAGAACTAAACAACATTGTGACTGAAAAATGTTGAAATACACAGTAAGCTTTTCATGATCTGACTTTGCTTACCTCTTCAGTTCTGTCTTTGACCCCCACCCACTTTGATAGCCATGACAAACTACTCAGGTTTAATGGAATGTGCCATGCCCCTATGTTTTACTACTCCTACTACCTGAAAGGCTTCTTCTGTGTTTTTGCCTGAATAATTTTCAAGACTCAGTTCAGTTGTTGACTGTTAATAGAGTCAAGACTAGATTTACTCCTTCCTTAGTTCTTTCAATTTGTGTTAGAAACCATAATATACTTGATTGTCTCATAGCAATTAACTTGTATTATAATCAGGTTTTACTTGTCTCTCTTCTCATCTTCTCACCTTCAACACTGAGATCTCCTTGAAGACAATGACTATAACTTTAATTTTGGTATCCCCAGCATTTGGTATGACAAAGAAGGTTTTCAATAATTATGTGTTGGATCAGTCAATGACTTATGAAAAAATTTCTGAGAGACAGAGAGAGTGTGAGTATATGAGCGGGGGCAGAGCAGAGAGAGGGAGACACAGAATCCAAAGCAGGCTCCAGGCTCTGAGCTGTCAGCACAGAACCCGATGCAGGGCTCGAACTTCACAAACTGCAAGATCATGACCTGAGCCGAAGTTGGACACTTAACCGACTGAACCACCCAGGGGCCCCAAAAATATTTTTATAAATTGTAAAATGGTATAAAAGCATTAATTATTGTTACTAGCCTCCCTTGATGATAAACCTGCTCTTCCACTCTCTAACATACCCTTTTCTGATGGGCATAAACATTCCATGCTTGTTCTTGGGAGAATAGCCATGTACTCTCGATTTCTTCCCCTCTTTCAGCCTAGCCACTAACGTGTCTTTGCTTACTTGAGCCTTTCTCAAATTTTGGAGTCAGTTCTTTCTTTTTTCCTTCTGTCTAGGACCATTCATCCATTCCAGTCCTCCTAATTACAGCTATAATAACTTTCCAGGATATATACCTCTTATTTAGTTCTCTGTTCAAGAGACCTAGCAACTTTATGCAGTAACTTTAGCTTGAGGTAATCCTGCAAAAAGAGGCTTGGACTTTGTAGGAGGCAACTGAAGTCCCTTTTGTTCTGTTGTGGACTCTAATCCTTGAAAGGCCCTAATATTCATAATAAAAACTCAATTGAATACTGTTTCTTTTATACTTCCAGGTTCCAGTAATAATCCAGAGAGGGAGCTGTATGTGGGGGGGACATGCTGGAGTGTCCTATGCCCCAAGTCTCATGGTGCAGGGCTCCAAATTTGAGGGTATGTAGTGGGATGTGGTAGACCCTGTGACACAACTCTAGGGTTACATATGGATATGTTTCCCTCTTCAGCCCCTATTATTCCCTGATGGTGAGAATTTAAATTCTGTTGAGTGCTAATTAATGCTTTACCTATTAGACAAAAGGGCACCAATGAAAGATTGATCTGCTAATCAATCAGCAAACATCTAACTCCAGTGTGTTAGTTGCCATTAAGACCACAAAACCAGCTAAATACTTAGATAATTATAGAATATATGCTTTCAGCCTTGAGAAGTTGTGCAGAATCTCAAGGAAGACAAAAATTAGGAGAGTATGGTAGAAAGAACATTGAACACATTTTAAAATATCCAGATTCAAGTGTCTACTCTGCCAGTTAACTTTTTGTGTCACCAAAGGCAATTTAAGTCTTTAAGCTTCAATTTCTATTTCAAAAATTAGGGATTTGTGTTAAATCATTTATCTTCAGAAATCAAGTGATTTTTAGAAATCAAGTGAGTTCTACAGTTTAGATTGTTTGACAGTATAAAGGGTTTTTCAGATGAAGGAAGAGATTGCTGTGGGCTGAGGAAGTCAGAAAATGTTTCACATAAGGGGTAGATCTGAGCTAGCCTTTCAAGGCTGAGGGAGATTTAGATTAATGAGGAAGGAGAGATGCATTTCACTTAAAAGGAAAAGAAAGCAAAAGCATAACAGTAATGGGTAATGTGTGTGTAGAGAAGATTTAAGCTAGTTAGTGTACAGGTTTCAGGGCAGGGAAAAGAGAAAGTTTGGGTAAGCAGAGTGGGAGAAATGATGATCATAATACATAATCTATTGGGTATATGACAGGCATTGTTCTATGCAGATTTATTAACTTATTTACTAGGTTATTAAATAGGTTATTATTATTAACTTAATTTTACAAGTGAGGAAACTAAAGCTCATAGTGAATCCAGGGTTTGAACCCAGGTAATCTAGTTCTGAGTCCATGCTTTTAATCAATTTGTTGTGTAATCACTAGAGAACAGTGTTCCAAATTGCTTGCCCCTGAACACCTTGATGTTTCTTATCTTCAATGACAGAGACACACATTTGACCTTGGGCAATTTCTTATTCTGTCTGAACTTCAGTTTCTTTATCTGTAAAGAGGAAATAAAATATATCTCAAAGGGTTCTTATGAGAACCTATTGAAATAAACTGAAAACATCTAATCATAGTCTGGGACATAGAGATGTTCAATAAGTGTTCCACCATGATGAGCAGATTTTGACAACAGCATACCATATGAGTATTTGTAGGAGACTTCAAGTCAAGTAAAATTATTTGTAGACAGATTTCCATGACACTAAAAATAATTTAGAAAAAATAGGACAAACCTAGATGAATATTCTTTCATTTTGATTGTAGTAGTTGGTTACATATAGTTTAGAGAACATTGATTACTAGTGTTTTGAAAGTCTTGGGGGAAGATATTTTTGAGATAGCTTTGTTCTTTGAGTGCTATCACATTCATTGTCTCATTTAATCCTCTACATGATAGTATTTGTGGGGCATAATTAATGTTATCCTCATTTTATGCATGAAGGAATTAAGATGGGGAGATGACCCAAGCTCACATAGCCAGGAAGTGATAGAGTCAGGACTAGAACCCAGGACTAAACTTCTTTGACTTTGGATTTTGTATATTTTTCTACTAGCTTCCTAGACAGAGTTGCTGGTGTCATAGAACTAGGTGGATAGCTAATCTAGTTGGAAGCTTATATTAAGTGGACAAGAATATCAGTTCTTTCAGCCATTTAACAGACATCTTTGTTTTCCAAGGATATTAAGCTTAATGATTTCTCTTTAATGCTACCTCGAAATTCTCTTGCAGAAACTTCTGGGTTCTGACACAAAAAGCCAATGAACAGTGCCATGGAAGGTGGTGACAGGAAGGTTGAGACTGATACTTTTTGGAAAGAAGGGAACCAAAAAACCTCAAGAAGCATCATAATGTTCTGGAAAGCATAGGAGATTTGGAGTCAGATGGTCTGGGTGAATTCAGGTATAGCAAGTTGCTATCCTTTTCTGAATCTCAGTTTCTTCATCCTTAAAATTGTAGTAATAATGCCTGCCCCTCTTTCTTCATGGATTGTTGTGAGGTCAAATAGCAAACTGTAACACACAGATTTAAATATATATGGACTGAAGCTATTGCAACAGGTAGGATTGAGAGTTGATATGAAGAAGAATTCTCAATTTCCTCTTAAGTATTGTCATGGGCAGTTTTTCTAGTTATTAGGAGTAGGAATTTAGGGGAGCAAATATATTTTTCCTAGTATCAGGGCTGTTGATTATAGTAAGAACTGTGGAGGTGGTGAATTTTGTTGTGGTTGTTGTTGCTGTTTTACTTTTCTGTGCCTTCTCTCCCTGTTGACACCTTTCATTCTGAGTCCATGGACATATGTCCTGTGACTTGGGTGGCACTCATTCCAGAGGTAAACATATTTTTCTGAAACAATTTGGGATAGGAGGTCTTATTTTTCAGTGCAAGAATTAGTCTGGTGATTTTTAGGAGCTGAAATGAGGAATTTGGAGGAAATTTTAGTGGCTGGACACAGTGGTGGTTGGAACCTCCTCGAAGTCAGGAGGTTCGTGGAAATTGTAGGCCAGATTATTGTCGGTGTCCCTATCTCCTAGCCTTTAATTTTCAGTAGGCTAAATTAATCTTTGCTCAGCTAGAAGTTGTTAATGGTTATTGGCAATTTCTTTTCACAGGTTTTTGCTTTTTCATAGAAGGAGTTGGAAAATAGAACAATTTCTCTAATCCTAAATAACGAATAGTGGAATTCCAGCCCTAAGATTGGGAGCAGAGGAGAGTCCTTCCTTATTGCTACTTGCCCACATGAAAAGTCTTCTCTTTGAAAGAATAAATTGTCAGTTGACTTGGTAAAGTAGGATTAGGCTGATTTTCCTTTAGCTCCTAGATGACTTATGCAGTCATTTTGGTTGAAAAAAATATACTCAACTTAACTTTGACCCTGGAAGGAAATTTAGGATTCTGTAATAAAGTCATACATATAAGTAAAACTTGATAATTTCTTATGTACTTTGACTTGCAGGTGTCATCTCACTCAATTGTCACCTTAACCTTGTGATGTAATTTGGTATAACTTCCTGTTTTGATTATGAAACCAAAGCTCAGGTAGATTGTGATTTGTGTATATAGTTACAACATGAAATAGGTAGAGTGACATCTAAAATCTAGATTCTTCTTTCTCTGTGCTTTTTTCTCCTTACTTCAGTGCCTCTTTTCTCTATGTAGCTAAACTACTTTCTGAGCCATTAGTCAATTAGGACACTTTTGCCTAAAAGCACTAAGGATGGATAAAAAAATTGCTTAAGCTGGAAAGAGCCTGTATGGCCTGTGACAGGTGCTGCGTAGGTTGGTTGAAAAACAACTTAAAGATAATCTCCTTTCCCTATGTGTTTTTGTTAATACTTAGAATATTTTTATGATTTATAATCCTTCTGGTGTTTCTGGTATATTTCAGACTGATTTTAAGTTGTCAGGAAAGGGGATTTTTGACTCCAGAGCTCAATTCCTTTAAAGCTTCTTATTTTCCTTTGTACCTGGAAATTTATTTCTTAGCCAGATTTTAGGATGGTGTCAAATTTAAGTTCCTACTAAAAAGACTGTTCTCTGTGATCTATTTTTTTCTGCCTTCTTTTTTTCAGGTAGCCAGTCCCTCTTGCTACATCCTACCCCTTAATTCCAGCAATAATTATATGCAAAGTTCTGAGAGTCAAAGGGCAGTGGGTTTGGGGGTAGGGCAAGGATATGAAGCTCCTGTCCCTTCTGATTCCATGTGTTCCTCCCAAATCCTGGGAATACCTAGCACCCTCTGTCTTTTTCCACACCTTTTAGGAGCATCTCAGCAGTGGTCTTGAGGAAATAAAGACTTCCCAGAGATTTTTCAATGGTTGGTTTGGTTTTTCCCATCAATAGAGCTTTAAAAAAAAAAAAAAAAGGCACGTACAGATCAGCCTTTTGCTTACTTTTAGTGGTCTCCTTTCCCTCTCCATCTTGAGGGTATTTATTATGAAGTTTCCCATGTTATTTCATTCATTTTTTCATGAATTATTCTGTAGGAACTGGCACTATAATGCTGAGCACAAGAGACATTGTCCCATCTTCACAAAACTTATAGTTTATTTGGAAAGATAGTCAAACAAGCAATGTAATAAAGTAGGATTTATAGGTATATCAGCATGATTAAAGAAAGTTTTAAACAGAACATATTTCTCTCATAATTTTGCCATAGCAATAGAGAAGCTGCTTCTACATTTTTCCACATTCTCTTCCAATATTTGACTATATGCAAACTTATTTTTTACATAATTGTGATTGTTATGTAGCCATAATTTCATATTGTTTTTTCAGTTATAATTTTTACATGTTGTTACTTATATATTTTTTTCATAGCACTTGTACCATGATTTATCCAATTATATTTCTATTAGAGAACTGTATTGACTTCAAATTTTTCATGATTATTGCATAGTAAGACTATAGGCATTCTCAATTTTCAGGTAAGACTATAGGCATTCTCAATTTTCAGGAAAGGAACTACTTGATAAAAAAATTATGAAATATGTAGCTTTTGATATTACTATACTGTTTCCTATAAAAAGTTTTTCCTGTTTGTAGTCCATCAACCATTTCTACCTCACTTTTCAGCACATTATTATTTTTTTTAATATTAATAGGAGTAAAAGCAATATTTGAGTGTTTTTAAAAAATATGTGTATTTATTTGTTTTGAGAGTGGGGGAGGAGCAGAAGAGAGAGGGAGAGTGAGAATCCATGAGGGGCTTGAACTCAGAAACTGTGAGATCATGACCTGAAATCAAGAGTCAGATGCTTAACTGACTGAGCCAGCCAGCCACCCCAAAGCAATATTTGAGTGTTTTAACATGCATTTCTATGAATACAGGTAAAGTTGAATGTTTTCCCTAATGTTTGTTTATAAATATGTGAAACAATTTCTCTGGACTTGGGAAGTTTACTTGTTGATTTGCTTGGGACATTTTGATTTTGAATGGGACATTTATTGTTGATGAGGAGGAATGGATGACAGTGGGTAGAATGTCTTCCTGGGGATTACATCTAACTTGGCAAAAACTTTTGTAATGGTGGAGTCAAGAGTTGGATTCTTTGAGCTAAAATCAGTACTGCACGTGGGGTCTATACTAGGCTGTGAGTTCTTTTAGGGCAAAGGCTATGTTTTATTATTTGCCTCAGCTTTTTAGCATGCTGGCTGATAGTAGGCCTCAAAAAATTATTGAAGGAATATGAATTTCTTGGGAGCACTGGATAAGTTCCTTCTCTAAATATTATTCTCATCTCTTCTTAAATTGCCTAAAATGTCACCATTTAAGATTTGTTCTTTGGATCTTAAAGATTTTCTAGTCTTGGAGTCCTCTAGGAATTTATTAATACCTATAGGAGGATGACTATGGTGGTCTCAGGAATCATATTGGAGATTACAACCACACTGAGAGCAACACTCCGTATGGATGGAATATAGAATAGACACCTGGTGGTGGAGGAGTGGAGATGGGGTGAGAGATGCTCAGAAGAGTAGTAGGAAGTTGTCGAAATAAACCTTATCTATCTCAGAGAATCCCAGGAATATAAGAATTGGAAAGTAATCTTAGTGGTCACCTGAGCCTTGGTGTCATTATGTATAAATGTCAATGAGAATGTCTACTTTCTAGGGTTATCATGAGATTTTATTGAAATTAAGTAGTTTATGACAGTGCTTTGTAAACTCTGAAGTGCTATGTGGAAAAAAAAATCATTGTTATCATCACCATCTCATGTAGGAAACCAAAAATAGGGAGATAAAGTTACTTTTATTTTTTCCCAGGAGCTAGATTTATTTTTTATATTTTGCTGCCAATCTTTATCATATGAAGATGAAATAGAACTTTCTAAAGTATTATTTTCCCCCAAGGGAATAGGGAGGATGGAGGATGGGGGGTAATTTTGAGGGGTGAATAGACTTTCTTAAGCTTTTTACTACTTTTGCAAATGATTAGTTTTTTTCTCAGTCCTTTTCCTAGGGTTGAATGAAAATAACAAGAAGAAGATAAAACAACACAAGTATGGCAGAGTGGGCCATATTCAGATGCAGTCAGTGATTTGATAAGAAGGAATCATGAGCTGATCCTGGAATAGTAGATTGGGATCTGATAAGAAGAACCTTGAATGCAAAGCTCAGAGATGTAGTCAGTGGGGAATAGTGAAGGTTTTGGAGCAAGAGAGTGATTCAATCAGTGCCTTCCTTGGGAAGGTTTATCTGGAGACAGTGTAGAAATGGAGGAGGAAGAACTTGTGTTGGCCTGGAGACTTTAGGAGCATATTTTGGTTGTCCATCTATGAGATACTGGAGGCTTATAGTAGTGGGACCATGACAGTGAAGAAGGGGTTGATACAAGGATGTCAGAGAGTGTAGTCCTTGGCTAAAGGAGCTCTGGGGCCTTATGACCTTCAGTCTATTATCTCTTCCAGAGGCCTGTTTTCCTGGTAAACTTTTTAAACATTGAAGTATTAAAGTGCCAAATAATAAATATATAGTTCATTGGGTTTTTGCAAAGTATAAAGTACAACACAAGTCAAGATACACAACATAACCAATACCTGCTAAGCTTCTATAATGCCCCCTTCTTGATGACCCTGAAAGCCCATACTATACATGGGCCCCCTTCTGAGACTTAGTAATTATTTGTCCCTGCAAACAGCAGCCTCCTAACTAGGTAACCCTCCCTATGCCCTCCCCCGCCCCAGTCCCTCAGTCTCTTCTGCCTCCCCACGGAATCTCTTAGCAGCCAGTCATTAAGACTGTCTCAAGGTAGGTATTATACTGGCATATCTTTTGCTCCAGCTGGCAGGCTGACGGAAGAAGCTCCCATAGCATTTTTAAGGCTAGTTAAACCTCTTATTTCTCTCTCTCATCAGTTTTCTTCGTGTAGCTTTTTACCCCCAAGAGTAGGAAGACAAGAATGACAAGTAATAGGGCTAGCTGACAGGAGACATGGCCCTAGTACTAAATTATTGTATGCCCTTAAATATCACATATCCCTTCTCCTGATTGAAGTTTTATAATTTATAAAAAGAAGGTGTTGGATTGGGGTAACTGGTTCCACAGACCATTCTCGGGGCTTACTGTGGGAAGACTCAAGTGGAGATACTTTGGATCCTCTCTGTATTATTACAACCAGAGCAACTCTGGTTTTATTTGTTGCGTATGTATTGACCTTTCTCCTGAGATTTTAGTTAAAGCAAAGGATTATATAACAAATATATTCTTGAAATCCACTAGACTTAGAAGATCTCTTACAAGTGAAAGTATTGTGAAAACTTTGTGAAAGATTATGAATGGCACAACAAGGATGAGCAAAATTTTTACCTTTAACATTTTCTTTGTATGCACAAGGCCTTCATGCTATCCTCTGACCCTGAGGGAATGGAGGAGGTATACTTAATTTTGTCTAGATTGGGAAGGATTAACCAAAGAGGAGGCATCGGAGCTGAATTTAAAGGAAGAATAGAAATTCACAGGGTGAATTAGGAGATTGAGGGGAATAAGGCATTTCAGGAAGAGGAATGAGGCAGGAAGGCATGAAAAGATACTTATTTTGGAAATATTGTATTCTTGGTGTAGATATGTGTATGATGAAAAGGGGAACAAAGGAATGCTAGATGATATGGGTTGAGAGGTCAATGGGCTCTTTTTTAAAGGGTCTTGAACATTATAGTTATAGTGATGAGGACTAATGAAAAATTGTAAACATCATTTGAATTAGCACTGCTAGATGAATTTGGGGCTCCTTTAGATTCAGGACCCTTGATCCGCACAGCAGTGTTTATAGCTATGGCAATTGTGAAGCTCACACACTAAGAAGTGATTTTGATTAGAGAGAGCCTTGGATCTATCCTAATTTCTTCTTCTTAATTGGCTTAGAGTATCAGATATATGTGTAATGCTTGTATAAAACAAAAGGCTAGGGGAGTAAAAGAGGCTCTGTTGATGGGCAGCCAGTCTCCACACTGTAATGAACTCAGTGGTGTCCTTCCCATTTAAACTCATCATCAGAGGTGGAAGTGGCAAGATTGTAGTTTTACCTCCTGTGTGAAAAATTAGAGTCAGTCTTGTGGCTCAGGCTTTTCAGATCTCCTCATTCTGCCCCTGGAAACATGTGTTTATTTGTAATGCATTGCATTTGTGGTAATTGGAGCAGCGTGCCTTTTGTTTCTTCTGTCAAACACCTGTCTCCCTGCCTAGAGAGCCTCAGAACCTGATGTAATGAGCCTGTGAATTGTATTAGGTTGGGAATCAGGTTCCAAATTAAACACATATGAAGGTGTCCCACCCATTTGCTCCATTTTTTTCATTTGTGCCCTTGAGACGTCCCTAGATATCATGAGTCCCTAGATCCACCGGTTGGGGACACATTTCATGTTGGGGCACAGTATCTGCCCATTTGGGGCCAATGTCAGCTTCATCCATTTTACAAAACTGAGAAGGACTGAACTGACATTGAAAAGTTACTATGACTAGGCACTTAACATATATTATCTCTTTGAATCTTTACACTTTCAGAGAGGTGCTGTTGCCATTTTACATATAAGCAGATGGTTAAGTAACTTCCCCAAAGTTGCATACAGCTAGAAAGTGGTGAGGATTTGAATTTTTGTCTGAGTTGAAAATCCGTGTTTTTTTCTACTTCTTGACTCTGAAGGCAGAATAATTATGCTATTAGAGTCATAGAAATTTCACAGCTGAGTGGGAAAAAGCTTAGGGGAAGGACTTAAGGCATCAAGGTCAGAAAAGAGGTTTTGGAAAATTGACATTTAATCAGAAGTAGAAGGTATACAAAGTAATAAGTTATAAGCAATTCTAGTATTTACCCCACTTTGGGAATGAAGCAGATTATGCTGTGGCTAGTGATGAGTTTAGATAATTTCCAGGTATGAGTCAGAGCAGGAGATTGATATGCTATGTAGCTAGGGCTTTCTTTTAAAAAAATGAGATATAATTTTAATACCATGAAATTCACCTTTGGGACACCTGGGTGGCTCAGTCAGTTGAGTGTTTGACTCTTGATTTCAGCTCAGGTCATGATCCCAGGGTTATAGGATTGATCCCCACTTTAGGCTCCCTGCTGAGCATGGAACCTGCTTGAGATTCTCTCTCCCTTGGTCCTCCCTCCCCCACTCATACTCTCTCGCTCCCTCTCTCTCTCTCTCTCAAAAAATCACCTTTTTAAAGTATACAATTCACTGATTTTAGTATATTCACAAGGTTGTGTAACCATCAGCACTACTTCCAGAACATCTTCATCATTCCAGAAAGAAGCCCTATACCCTTTGGCAGTCGTTCCCCATATCCCCTTTCCCTAGCCCCAGGCTAATCTACTTTTTGTTTATGTGGATTTGCCTATTCTAGACATTTTATGTGTGTGGAATTATATAATATGTGACCCTTTCTTCTATGTTCAGCTTCTTTCACTTAACATAGTGTTTTCAAGGTTTATCCACATTGCAGCTTCTATTAGTGCTTAGTTCCTTTTTTAAAAAAAGTTGATTTATTTATTTTGAGAGAGAGAGAGTAAGCAGGTGAGGTGTGGGGCAGGGGTGCGGGGGGAGAGAAAAAGAATCCCAAGCAGGCTCCAAACTGGCAGTGTGACATGGCTTGAGCTGAAATCAAGAGTTGGACGCTTAACTGACTAAGCCTCCCAGGCAGCCTAGTACTTGGTTCCTTGTTATAGATTTTATTCCTTTTTTCCTTTCTATACAATATTCTATTGTATGGATAACCATATTTTATCCATTTATCAGTTGATGGACATTTGAGTTTTTAACACTTCTGTGCTATTATGAATAAGACTGTTATGAGTGTTTATGTACAAATTGTTACATTAACATATGTTTTCAGTTCTTTTAGGTATTTTTCCAGAGTGGAATTGCTGGGTCATGTAGTAACTCTTTTCAACTTTTTGAGGACCTCCAAACAGTTTTCCAAAGTGGCTGGTACCATTTTACATTCCTACCAGGAATGTCTGATGGTTTCACTTTCTTTACATCCTTGATGATACCTACTGTCCTTTTTTTTTTATGGCTATCTTAGTGTGTGTGATTTTGACTTACGTATCCCTACTGATTAATGATGCTGATCATCTTTTTCATGGGCTTATTGACTATTTGTATGCTTTTTGGAGAAATGTCTATTCAAATCCTTTCCCATTTTTTAATTGGGTTAATTGGGTTGATTTAATTGGGTTTTTGGTTATTAGAGTTCCTCACATGTTATAGATATAAAGGACCTTACCAGAGATATGATTTGCTAATATTTTCTCCCATTCGCTGGGTTGTCTTTTCACTTTTTTTGTCTTCCTTATTTGACGTTGTTGTTTGATATTGTTTTTTAAAGCATGAAGTTTTTAATTTTGATGAAGTCCAATTTATTTTTTATTTCTTGTGTTTTTGACATATATCTAGGAAACCATTTCTTATTTCAAGGTCACAAATATTTACATGATCTATGTTTTCTTCTAGTTTTTAGTTGTATCTCTCACATTTGGGGTTTTGAATCATTTTGCATTAATTTTTACGTGTTGGGTTCTTATACATGTGGATATTTGTTTTTCCCAGCATCATTTGTTGGAAATGCTTGTTTCCCCCATTGAATTGTCTTGACACACTTGTTGAAAATCAATTAATGGTAGAGTTATGGGTTCATTTTTGGATTCTCAGCTCTATTCTATTGATCCAGCAGATTCCAACGGTTCATTCTCTACGTCAATACCAACACCATGCTGTCTTCATTGTGTAATTTTGTAAGTTTTGAAACTGGAAAGTGTAAGTCCTCCAACTTTCTTTTCCAAGATTTTTGTCTATTCTGGGTTCCTTGAATTTCCTGATGGATCTTAGCATCAGTTTGTCAATTTCTGCAAAAAGAGCTGGAATTTTGATACAGATTGCGTTGATCTATAGATTACTTTGAAGATTATTGACATCTAGTAAATCTTACAATTCATGGACATAGTTGTCTTTCCATTTATTTTGATTTTTTAAAATTTCTTTCAAAACTGTTTTGTAGTTTTCATTGTATAAGTCTTCTACTTCCTTTTCAACATTTATTCACAATAATTTTAGTATTTTTGGTGCTATTATAAATGGAGTTCTTTTCTAAATCTTATTTTATTTATTTCATTTTTGAATTATTACTATATATAGAAATACAACTGACTTTTGCATATTGATTACCTCTTGCAACCTTGCTGAACTCACTTATTAATTTAATTATCTAATTGTGTGTGTATATTTCTTAGAATTTTGTATATATTAGATCCTATCATCTGTAAGTAGAAATAGTTTTTCTTCTTTCTTTCCAATTTGGATGCCTTTTATATCTTTTTCTTGCCTAATTGTCTTGGCTGGAATCTCTAGTACAATGCTAAGTAAAAGTAGAGAGAGCAAACATCTTTGTCTTATTGCTGATCTTTGGGGGAAAGCCTTTAGTCTTTCACCATTAGCGTAATGTTAACTGTGTTTTGGGTTTTTTGTTTTTGTTTTTTTAATAGATCCCCTTTATGAGGTTGAGGAAGTTCCCTTTGATTCCTAGATTGCTGACTGTTTTTACGATGAAAGAGTGTTAGATTTTGTCAAATGCTTTTTCTATGCCTATTGAAGTGACCATGTGGTTTTTATCCTTTATTCATATGGTGTATTGCATTAACTGATACTCATATGTTGAACCAACCTTGCATTCCTGGGATAAATTTCATTTAGTCATGGTATATAATCCCTTTTATATATTATTAGGTTTGGTTTGCTAACATTTTGTTTGTAGCTGGGAGATATTTAGTAGATCTTCTGATATTATGCAAGGAGAAATGGAAGGTGCCTCATATTATTCCACTAACTGCTATGTGCCACCACCTTGCTAAAGGCCTTACATATGTTACCTTATTTAAGCTTCTATCTTGCAGATGAGAAAACAAAGGGGCAAAGGTTTTTTTTTGTTGTTGTTGTTTGTTTGTTTGTTTGTTTTGGTTGTTCGGCACTTACCCTGTCTTAAATGATGTTTGATGCTGCAAGGAAAAGAATTGAGATGGAACCAAATAAAACAATGGATTTTTTGAAGGTGTGTTCTGAGTTGTAAAATTAGTTTTATGTATGGAGTAACAGAACTGAACCTGTCATGAGTGTCATCATAGACTAGATATGTTATATCAGGTGAGGCATTGAAGATAGAGAGAAACTAACGTTTTTCTTAATTGTATGGCCACTCTTTTTTTGATATCAGGTAGCGCCTAAATCAAAGCCATCTTTAAGCCTCAGGCTTAAAGAAGACACGTTTCCTGCCCTTGAGTAATTAATAGTCTAGTTGTGGATGACATGCAAGCTGTACAGTGAGATTCTAGGCCTCTAGCAAAGGTGGGCACTGGTGTTGGGAGAGTCTGGAATATTCATTGTATACTTAGATGATGGTGATGATGATGACAACGATAATAATAATAATAATAATAATAATAAAGTATGGAGTGATTAGGTATGAAGTATACTGGTTAGTGATTTGGGAGATTTGTGGTCATGTTTGAGGAGGAGAGGCTCTCTGAGTGCTCAACAGTTTGATCATCATGAATTAGGATTGTATGGGCATTCAGCTTCCCAAAGGTGATTGGAATTTGATGAGAGATGGCAAGTGTGTAGCTGCAGATAGAAATGGCAGTGAAAGTAGACTTTAGAATGGAAAAATAGGAGGTAGGAAGTCTTTGGATTGGCAAATGAATCTAGTTTTGATGAATAGGAGATAAGAATGGTGATTGGTTACTTCTGATGGAAGCCAGGGTAAGGCAGAGGGTGTGGTAGAGAGCTTTAGTGGTGTTGGCAAATTCTATTCCTTAAAGTGAATGGTAGGTCCATGAGAGTTCTTTTTATTAGTAGGCTTTATAACTTATTTATGTTACATTTTAAAATATATCTAATGTTTCAAAAAAGGAGGAGAAGAAAGAAAGAAAAGAAAAGAAAGGAATAGAATTAAGTCCCAGCAAGGAACTAATGTGTTAATAATGGAAATGTCAGGTAGCCTTTGCTTAATGTATGTTTTATTATAGCCATCTTGCCTATTTGGAGTCATTAGAGGAATATGTGCTTCTGTATTCTCTTCCATAATCTATAACTGAAAAGGTAATTTCTTAGGGCTGGGTTTTGGGAAGAGGAAAAAAGATGAAGATTTGAAACAGATTTTGTTTCTCCTTTCCAGAGGAGAAAGTGGTAGGTGTGGGAGTGGGAGCTCATGTGTTCAGGCATCAAACTTGGCAGACAACTCCTTCAGAGCAGATGGAGTGAGGATTTCATCGCCTGACAGACTGACTCAGACCTGCCTCCCTGCAGCCAGCCACTACTGGGCATGGTTTGAATCTCTGTCAAAAGCTGCAGGATCTTGTTATTCCTCCTTCTACTCTAGCAGTGGCTAACTCTAACCTTCCCAGGTGAAGAACTGTCCAGGACTCAAGGGAGCCAAGTGTTTCTTCAAGGATCTGATGATATATTTGACCTTGGTCATTTGCAGAGATAGTGGCTTTGATGAAATGGGCATTTCTTAGGTGGTGTTTAAGCAGAGGCTGTAACTTCCAACAGATGACTCCTCCCATCAGTGTTGCTTTAGGGAGGGTTTTTGCATTGGATTGGATTGGATTGCCTATGTGTCCTCCATGCTTCTTTTCTGCCCTGAGGAGATGAGATGTGAAGTGGAAGCTTCTCTACAATCCAGTGATTGGCTTAGTGAGGTCAGCAGAGGAAAAATCCCTGGGAAAGGCTTGGAGTTACTGCCTGAGAAGTAAGCGGCTTTCCAGAAATTACAGATCTTGCTGCCAGTCACGATTTTAGCAACCAGTGAAGATGAACATGTTCTGGATTAGGGCCACAGCCTTTTAGTTGATATCCTTGCCTTTAGTCTCTCTCCTGCCAATCTAGACTGTAAATGCTGCCAGGCTTTTTTCCCCTAAAACCCTGCTTTCATCATGGCACTCTTCATTCAGGTATCTGTCATAGCTGCTGCTCTGCTTCAAGTCTAAGCATAGTGTCTAGCCTTGAAATTTTTTACATCTGGCCTTCATGTTTTATTTTCTTGCCCAGCATTCATTCTGTTCTTCTTTAGCTAAAACCTACCTGCCCTCTAAGACTTAGCTCAATTTCTTCCTCCTTCATGGTAGCGTTTGTCACTGTCATCTGAATTCTGTGAAACATAGATGGTAACTTCCAGATAATTCAGTGGTAAATTATTTCATAATCTCTATTTATATATGGACCATCGTGTGTAAGATGATGCTTGGTACTTACCAGTATATTTTGTTAAATAATTAAACATTGAAAGTTTTGTAAATAATAACTAGTATTTGTATATTATATTTGTATCTTAATTCTTCCCCCCTTTTTTTTTACATTCCTATTTAAAGATAAAGAAATTGAATCTTTTTTTTTTTAATTTTTTTAATCTTTATTGATTTTTGAGACAGAGAGCATGAACGGGGGAGGTTCAGAGAGAGAGGGAGACACAGAATCTGAAACAGGCTCCAGGCTCTGAGCTGTCAGCACAGAGCCTGATGTGGGGCTCGAACTCACAGACTGTGAGATCATGACCTGAGCCGAAGTCGGATGCTCAACCAACTGAGCCACCCAGGCACCCCAAGAAATTGAATCTTGAAGAGTTGATGTAATTTGCCCAAGGTCTCACAGTTGCTACGGTAGAGAGAGAACGGGAGCCCAGATTTTTGGGTCTGTTGAAAATGTTGACTTGCCTCAGGCCTTCTTAAAATCCCAGTTTTTCTTAAGGTATTTGTTGATAGTGTTATTTAATTCCATGGAAATATTTTGGGAGTGCACTGAAAAGGTAAGGTCTTCCTGTGAACTGGACAGTTACAAAACATGTTGGGAATCTTTCATCTTCAAATGAATCTGAAGAAGGGAAGTTGGGTAGGTTGATTAGGCCACTCAGATTCATGTCCACCCAGCACCTTAGAATGTGACCTTTTTTTGGAAATAGTTTTTGCAGATGTAATTAGTTAGGGATCTTGAGATGAAATCACCCTAGATTTAGGGTGGGCTCTAAATCCAAAGACTGGTGGTACTTATAAGGATAAGAGGGGATACAGAGAGAAACAGAAAGAAGAAGGCCATGTGAAGATGGAGACAGAGATTGCTGATAGCCCCTAGAAGCTGGAAGAAGCAAGGAACCCAGGCTTCCTTATAGCCTTCAGAAGGAACATAACCCTGCCAACACCTTGATTTCAGACTTCTAGCCTCCAAAACTGTGAGAGATGTTTAGATGTTTTAAGCCACTACATTTATGGTGATATGTAATGGCAGCCTTAGGAAATTAAAACAGAAGGTAAGAAGAATTAGTATTTACTAAAAGGTCTGTTATATACCAGACATGTTCTAGGCACTCTAGTATGTTATTTTATGTTGTCTTCCAACAACTTTATGTAGGTAAGGGTTATTTATCCATAATTTACAGGTCAGAAAAACAAGGCTCAGAAAAATAAAATTAAAAATTGTGTTTTAAGACCCTTCAATCATGTTGTTGTCAGCTATGTACTTTTTTTTTCTTCTGTAGATTGCCTGAGGAACTTAATTTTGCAGCCCCCAGAGTGACTGGGCACTGAATTGTGATGGTCCATCCCCACTAGATTAGTTAAAGATGTGAAACATGGATTAGTCAAAAGAGGGCCAGAAGTCTCATATGACCTTTCTTTTGGGATTAACGTCCAACATCTGTCTCCTCCAGCATCCTTACCTATTCCTTACCTCCTACATATTCACACCTTCTTCATGACACTTTCCCAGATTCTCCTCTCCCTGATATTCTTCTTTCTCTTTATCTCTTTCTCATATGAAATTTTATAGCAGTTTATCTGTTTGAACTTTATTGCACTTAAAACAGTCTTTTTTATTATGCAATTTCTGTTTCTTATTTGCCCACGTATATTGTAGGTTTCTTGAAGATGGGAATCTTGTCATTTTTTAATTTTCCATATTACCTGCTAGGAATCCTTACATGTAACATCTGCTAATTAATTATTAGGTGAATTTCTGTTTTCCTCTTCTCACACTTTACCACTTTCCTTTGGAAGGTAAAGTTTGTCTTTGGTCTCTTCTGTCTGTCTTCTCAGTGACATCGTTATGTCTTGTGATGCACCCCACACCATCTCTGAGCCATCTTGTCTGCTGATTCTCACTCAATTCTCTTCTCAAGTGATTGCTGTGCTGTGGAAAAAATCATTTTATATGAGATTTATCATAATTCTTTCACAATGTGTTATAATTATGTTAGATGTCTTCTTCCCAAACTGCAAACTCCTCAAAAGGAAAGGTTTTTCTTGCTTATTCTTATACCCAAAATACCTCCTAGCTTTTTGCTTTACATTCATTAAATGTTGGCTGAGTGGGTAATTTAAAGGTGTTTTTCTTCCTAGAATGTCTGTATTTTTCTAAGAAGACTGGTAGCTCAACAGAACTTCCAAAGCCTGTTGAATTTGGTGGTGGAATTCAAAAAAATATTAATAAGTGAGGTAGAGGTTTGAATTGCGAGCTTTTTGATCCCCCTAATATTCAACATTATAGGTTACCCACTATTTTATATGGCTGATCCTGCCAAGTGTAGATGGGAAGTAGATCATAAGGCCAAGATCATCTTGAAAAGTGATTCTGAAACTCTCCATATGGAACAGAATTATTTCCTGGAGAGTTTTGTGAAGCTGTCTTTTTATGAAAATAGCTTTTAAGAAACAAAGCAAAACATTTTAAGCTTTAGATAATTCAAGACAGAGCTGATTGAGATCCTGTTTTACAGTTTCTTCCTCCTGGAAGAATAGTATAGTATGATAGCATAGTATAATAGAAAGAACACTGAATTAGGAGTCACAGTGCAAGTTCTGGTCCCAGATATGACACTATTTAGTTATATGATTATATTAGACTATTGTTTTTGTTTTTGCTTCCCAGTGTCTATTTCCCCTTCTTTTAGCATCAGTACTCAGATTTTACTCTGAGGAGCCATCTCCTCCCCAGAATTCAGGCTTTGAGATTTGGACAGAGCCCACTTTACCCCTGGCTCCAGGGATGGACGTGTGGTTCATGTTTTGCTAATTAGAGTATTACATTCTTTTGATCATGGATACTGACTTAAGGATGGACACCAATCTCAGTTTAGATCTATGGCTCTGATTTTAGATTAGTTTTTTTGAGAAGATATGTATTCTTTTTATACTGGATGTGAACCTGGGAGTATCTAAGTTTGGGGTCCTCAGGAGAAGTTCTGCCTGGGAGTGAAGCCACAGCAGATGGAGAGCAACCAGGTGTTTTGACGTCCTAAAATCTGTTGAACTCAAAACCTGGACTTTTCAAATATGTGAATTAGTAAATTATATATTTTCCTAGTTTACAGTTGCAAATGTAAGAGTTCTAATTTAAAAAGTGACATTAAGCTTTTCTGAGTACCTTTAAAATAAGTACACTGGGCTCATTAAGAGGTAGATTTACTACTGTCTTGATACATGTTTGAGATAAACTGGATTTTTTTCACCAGAATAATCCAGATATGTGGTATAGATATTCTTGGTACTACTAGATTGTCACTGCATTTCCATATAGTTAAGTCTGATGTTTCAACGGATTTATAAAATCGTAGTATAGTATTTGTAACCTTGGCCAAATCTCAACCTCTGAATTTTAGTTTCTTTTCTTAGGATGCTGATACTGATAACTCTTTTGTTCAACTCACAAAGTCAAATGGTGGAATGAAATCAGAGGGTCAGATAAAAAGTATAATTTCGACCTTAAAGGATGGGTAGGATTCAGATGAGGGGAGGAGAGGTAGGGCATGAACATGAACAGTATGAGCAAAGGCAAAAAAGAATGGGAATTCTTCTGTAAGTCAAACTTTTTTATACTTCTGGTGGAATATTAGGTTTCATTTTGTCTTTTTCACTATCTAAGTAATTAGGATATTGAAAGATTTGAAATAGGATCCTTGTGGAAAAGTAAAGCGTTCCAGAAACGATTTAGTAACTCTCTAAAATTATTTTGCCCTGTGGTCAAAATAATTCTAAGCAACTATTTTCCATACTTTCATAGGAAAGAACTAGGGGAATACATAGGAGATATTTAGAATCTTATAAAGACATTTATTTAAACATTAGAATCCCTCAAAATAGGAGTCTTTTTATCTTGGGTGATGGTTACCTAGTGTGGAGACCCTGAGATCTCGAGACCAGCCATTGGCATCCCTTTTCACTTAACTCTACCTGGTCATGATTTCTTATTGTGAACTACAGCACATTCCTTCTAGTGGGGAATAAGAACAATACCTATAATGTAGGTTTTCTATATTTTATTGTGCTCTTTGGTATAGGGTTTATAGAATTCATAGAACTTCAGCGCTGAAAGAGTAATAATAATAATAATAATAATATAATAATAATATAGTAACTATTGAGTACTAGATGTGTGCTATCTACTGTGCTAATCTCTTTACATATTTAATTCTTACAATTATTCTATCAGATATTGTAGTTATTTCTATTTTATGCATGAAGAGATTGAAGTTTACAAAAGTTAAATGTACTCCAGGTCATTCAGCTAAGAAGTTGCAGAGCTGGAATTATTATAAGTCTGTATGCCTTAAGGATTGTATGATCCAGAGGTTCCCAGCCTGGGCTTTCCAGGTGGTTATTTTGAGTCTTAGTCCCTGAACTTTCAATCCAGTCATTCCACTATGCCACCACCAGGGGGCTGTACCTGTGGTGTAACAAAATCTGTGCTAAAAATGAACTTAAAAGGTGTTTACTGCATTTAGTATTTTAGGGTGTGTTTTTTTAACCTCAGCGACTGCTTAAGATTGAGATATTATTATAAGTTAGAACTATCAGAATTTAATATTTTTCTGATACAATAAAAGAGTGAATAAAAAATACATAAATTAATTTGTCATTTGCTGTAAATAAGGGTTTTGTTAAAATGTAAAATAAGTTAAAACGAGATAACTAACAATGAAGAGAAATGTATTTCAGGTTTTCTTTTCTGGGTTAAATAAATAAATGGCCATACTGTTTTTCTATTTGAATAGATATTTTTATTGTGTTTTTTGTTTTGTCCTTGAAAGATTCTATTGCTTAGACCACTACCGGTATTGCCACCACTAATAACAATCATTTGACTAACCTTTTGTATTTTACATAGTACTTTCTCATATGTTACTGCCCCAGACAAAATTAATTTTTCCATCTTTTCTGTTTCCATAGGCCTCTGCACATAGCCATGCATTGTGTTTTAACTATTTTTTATGTCATTTACCCCCCACAGTTCCCCACACCCCATTCCCAGAACAGTATTCATAGTCAGCTGATTTGTGGTCTTTGTGGGGTTGGAATACTGCCATGTTGAGTGGTGGGGAGCTTAGGACTGCCTCCCAGAAGCACAAGAGAGAATTATGCAGAATTTGAATCTGCTGGAGTCATGAAGAAAAAAGTTAAAGTCAGTTATGGTTAGAAATAAAGTGAAGGTTGAATTTATAGCATAGTGTAGTGGGAAAATAAGATTAGACTTTGGAGTCCAAGGAATTCTTTCCTTTCCCCATTTACCAGACATTTATTCATTGTCAACGCACCCTGTACTTCTTGACAATGGTATTTATTATAACTGAAATTTAATAATTATTTGTGTAATGATTATATTTTCCTCTAGCAAACATATTTAATCAGGAAAGAGACTGTTAGTATTGTTCAGTTGCATTCTCTGCACCTAGCACAGCAACTGATATAGTTTAGGTACTCAGTAAATATTTGTTGAATGAATACATGGATGAATGTCTGGTAAATTGGGGGGAGGGTTAAAATTGGCTTGACCAAATCTGAAGGTTTGGAAAAGGTTTCACTGAGGATATTACATTCCAACTGAGATCTGAAGGATGAATAGGAGTTTGCTAGGCAAATGAGGAGAACCACATTCCGGGAGAAAGAACATTTGTGAAGCTTCTAAAAAGGAAAGAGCATAGTTTGAAGAAATGCATTTCCATGTTACTGGAATGTAGAGAAGGGAGAGAGGTATAAAATGAGAATTAACAAAGTTTAGGTCATGCAGAGGCTTAAAGCTTTGTTAAGTATTTTGTACTTTATTCTAATAGAAATGAGAAACTATAACAGTTTTGATAGATGAGAGCCATGATTAAATATTTTTTTGAAATGACTGCTCTGGCTGCAATCTAGTGGAGACTGAATTGGAGGAGGGGAAATGTGGATGCTGGGAAATGATTAAAAGGCCATTTCAGGAGCCCAGGTGAGAGATGACATTGGCTTGGACCAAAATAGTGGCAGTGGAGATGGAGAGAGGTGGAATAACATAAGAAATATTTAATAGATACAATTATCAGGACGTGATGATTGATAGGAGATGAAGGAGAGGGATGTAGCAAAATATGTCTACTAGATTTCTGGGTGGGCACTTGGGTGGATGCGGGTGATGTTTATCAGATGAGGAGTACTAGAAAGCCTAAAGGAAGAGATTTTAGGGGGAGATAAGGAGAGTTATTTTAGACATGTTACATTGAAGTGCCTATGACACATCCATCTAAAGGATCATTATGAGCAGTTGGGTATATCGGTTTGAACTTCAGGAAGGTGTATTTTTTTCCATATGAGGACAGAAAGAACTACTTTATTCATTTTTTTCATGACTGCATGGCGTTTCATTGTATATACTAAAGTACTGATTATATGCCATAAGTAACTGAAGGAAAAGGTAAATAATGAGAGAGAAGAATAATTGATAATATTATTTTAAAAATATTTTTAGTGTTTATTTATTTTTGAGAGAGACAGAGTGTGAGTGGGGGAGACACAGAGAGGGAAGGAGACACACAACCTGAAGCAGGCTCCATGCTCTGAGCTGTAAGCACAGAGCCAGACATGGGGCTCGAACTCCTGAAGTGTGAGATCATGACCTGAGCCAAAGTTGGATGCTTAACTGACTGAGCCACCCAGGTGCCCCAATAATGTTATTTTTAACAGCAAGAGGGAATTAGGTCCAGCTCACAGGTGGTTTTGGTCTTAGATAAGAGGAGAGCCACTTGATTTATTATTTTAACAGAAGGGATGGAGGAGAATATGGACGAAGACACAGAAAGTTGTGTAGATTGGATGGTGGGAAGTTGAGGATATATCCATCTGGTGGATTCTATTTTCTCTGTTAAGTAGGAGGCTAGGTCATCTACTGAGAACGAGGAAGGAAGGGGTGCTATTTGAAGGGAATAAATAGGATTTAAAATTACCACTGTCTTTTGACCAAACACATGATTTATTGACAGTTAAAAGCCTTGTTGAGGTGCCAGTCTGCCCTGCTTTTCTTTTTTTCATTCCTCAGCAACTTGGGGTATACTTGAAGAAGGTGGATAATTGAGCTTATCAAGGGGTTTTGAGGTTTTATCAAGTGGAGAGGGTGAAAGGTAAAGGAAATTTAGGTTCTTGAAATACTAGGTCATGGAATCCAAGTTGAATAGAGAGGCAAAAGAAGATAGGAGGGGAGTAGGGACAGGGGCAGTGGTTCTCAAACTTTAGTGTGTGCATTCAGAATTATCTGGAGGATTTATTAAGGTGAAGATTGCTTTCGTTTGTAAAATAGGAGGTAAAGTTCTGGTGTCTTTCTCACTTGGTGGTTGTAGATGTTAGGGAGGCATCATGTGAATTTTCTCTTTAATTCGAAGAGAGCTATTAACATACTTTTTGCTCAGCTGTTCAGATTTAAGGTGGTTCAATAAATTATAAATTAGCAAATAACTCTGGAGTGAAAATACTTTAGCTCCCCCCACCCCTTTGGTACCTGATTGGGAGATCCTCTACAAGTTACATACTTTGTGTATTCCAACCTTTTGCTCTGACTTATAGGCAAAGTAGCCATTACTTGTCTTTAGTGGATTGAACATTTTGTGTGACCCCAGTTGAAAGAGTTTTTAAAATGAGGGAATCAAGGGGTGCCTGGGTGGCTCAGTCTGTTAAGTGCCTGACATCGGCTCAGGTCATGATCTCATGGTTCCCGAGTTTGAGTCCCACATTGGGGTCTATTGACAGCTCAGAGTCTGGAGCCTGCTTCAGATGCCGTGTCTTCCTCTCTCTCTGCCCCTCCCCTGCTCATGCACGCACAATCTCTCTCTAAAAAATAAAAAACATGTAAAAATTTAAAATGAGGCAATCACCATTTCCTATGTTTTACTTTCCCAAGGGGATGGTATGAGATTTCATTCTTTTTTTTAACAAAAGTTTTTTTAATTCTTTTGAGGTGGTTTTTAACATACAAAGTCTCCGTTTCACTTATAGAGTTCAGTGATTATTATAAAGATGGTGGCAATAGCTAACTTTTATTGAGCACTAATTGTGTGCCAGGCATTGTTCCAGTTACACAGTGCAATGCTTTAATGCAGTATTTAATTTAATCCTCTCAGTAGGCTTATGAGGGCATATACTATTTTTCCCTTTTTTTATAAATAAGTCACGCGTGACTTAAGAAAGGTAAGTAATATGCCCAAGTAATGGGCATAGTAAGTGCCCATAGGTAAGTAATGTTCCCAAGCGTGACTTAAGGAAGGTAAGTAATATGCCCAAGTAATGGGCATAATAAGTGATAGGGTTCAAATCCAAGTTTGTCCAATTTCAAGCCTCGGTTTACAATTGCTATACAGGAATTGTAGCAGTCAACACAGTAGTGCCTACTTTTAGTCATTGTATCAGCTGCTTTATTAATTTTGCAATCCTGCAGACTTACACTCTGGAAGCTTTATGTGTCAGTCTTTTGAGTTCTGTGTAAGGTGGGATTATCAGAATTTCATGAATATGCAGGTGAGACATGGTGAAACTTGATGTTTGGAGATGCTTATGGTCCCATCTTTGTTTGTTTGTTTATTAGAGAGTGAGTGAGTGAGTGTGTGTGTGTGTGTGTGTGTGTGTGTGTGTGTGTGAGAGAGAGAGAGAGAGAGAGAGAGAGAGAGAGAGAGAGAGAGAAGGGAGGCGCAGAGAGAAAGACACAGAATCTGAAGCAGGTCAGCACAGAGCCTGAAAAGTGGCTCGAACTCAAAAACCTGACCTGAGCTGAAGTCGGACACTTAACCGACTGAGCCACCCAGGGGCCCTGCTTATGGTCTCATCTTTATCATTCATTCAACAAGTATCAGTGAACACTTAGGGGGAGGGTATATCAGTCCATTGTGCTAGGTGTATTATAAAACAGTCTAAATTCTTATCAGCTTAGTATAACTTTGGGAAGTTTAACATTGGGGATCAAAGGAGAAGTAGAGAAGAATTGTGGAAAGAACATTACATTGAAGGTTGAGAGACTTAGGTTCTAGTCTGGTACTGGAATGCTATAGATGACCTGAAGTTTGTAAAGGAAATGGTACAGTACTTCCTGTAAAATGACTAGTACGTGTTGAATGAAAACTGTGGTTTGGAATTCATTTTGTTTTGCAGTCCTGTGTTCTCTGTTATGGCATTCTTCTCTTTTGTTTGTTCATATATCCATTGGGCAGTGCATATATTTGTGTCACACCACACAATCTATGTGTGGTTGATAGATTTGGAAACTTAAGTCCAGAGTAGAAGGCAAATACCAGGCAGAGATTAAATCAGCACCCTGGAGAGCTCCAAGTGAGCGCTGGAGCTGCACATCACAAACCACTCTTAGTAGTTCTTAGGCTATCAATGATTGTAATTCTCTGCAAGAAACTTAGAATGCTTGCGGATCCTTAAGTTACTCTCTTCATTTAGTGTAGATTCTTTGACAGTAATGGTTACAGTTTGGAATGATTTCATACATTTGTAGACTTGAAAAGATCTTCATTTTAAAAAGAGGGAGAGAGAACAGAGACCCAGAGGGAGAATAGCAAAAGGATAAGTGCCTTGCCAAGGGATTTTAGCAAGTCGTTAGAAAAGTCTGGACAAGAATCCAAGTCTTCTGACATGCAGGCCAGTGCTTAGTATGTGATGATAGACCTACCTGTCTTTGACTCTTTAAGTGTCCTCTCAGTAAAAGCAGTTCAGATTATGAGGATAAAAGAAGTAATAAATCCTACAGAATATGTTTAAAAAATTATAGCTTTTCTGGATGAACAGGAATTTAAGATGATTGCATAGGACTGTGGCAAGGGGAAATATTCAGGTTCTATTAGTGGCTTTCAGTGGACAATATTTTTTTTATTAGACTATAAGCAGAGGGCACTACGCTGAGAGATGAATTGCTACATTGTTCTACGTCTCTGACAGAGGGACACAGACTGATAATTTCTCCTCCAAAGCTACTGTTGATCTTCTAGTTTTGGGTAGTGGCGGTCTGTTTCTCAAATTCTGCTGCCCCAATAAGTTTTCTTAGTACAGATGAATCTCCAAATTACAGAACTGAAATGTCTTAGAGCTCCTATGGTCTACCTCCTTTATTTTATGGAATACTTTAAAATGTTTGTTTATTTATTTTGAGAGAGAGAGAGCAGAGGAGGGGCAGAGAGAAAGAGAAACCCAAGCAGGCTCGCACTTTCAGTACAGAGCCCGATGTGGGGCTTGAACTCACGAAACATGAGATCATGACCTGAGCTGAAATCAAGAGTCAGATGCTTAACCGACTGAGCCACCCAGGCATCCCTGGACTACCTTAGTTTTGAGCTACTCTTTAACATTAAGTGAGTCCTAGAGCTCTGAAATGGAATACTTAGACTAGTTCTTGCATCACCCCACTTGGAGATGGCTTACCAAAGACCTTCTCTGGACCAGAGGGTATATTTCTTAAATGGGTTAATTGCAAAGACTGTCTCTTGAATCACACTGTACAAAAGCATCTGCTTCAAGACTTGCATGTACCTGAGGTATTAGGATCTCACCTCTTCAGGCAAAAACTCTCAGATATTCATTCAGCTTCTCCAAGAAAGAAGCTTTTCAGAGGCCAGAAATCTTATTAAATCCACCATATATTTCCCATGGGGCCTCTGCTTCTGAGTTGGCTCCCTGCTAGTTTCCTCTACCATTCTGTTTCTTTATGTTGTGCTTTTTAATGATGATAATTCTTTGGCTTTGACTAGTGTTTTGGTTTTAAAGCATGTTAACACATCCTTATTTAATCCTCAAACCAATCATATGAGATGAATATTATCCACATTTTAGTATCTAGATTCAGCAAACATTTATTGAATGCTACCTACACACTAGACATTTTGCTAGACTGTCTCATATATATGATTTAAAATTTTTGTTTAGTGTTTATTTAATTAGCTGTGTGACTTTTTAAATTTTTTTTTACATTTATTTAATTTTGAGAGACAGAACACAAGTGGGGGAGGGGCAGAGATAGGAGGAGACACAGAATCCAAGCAGGCTTCAGGCTCCAAGCTGTCAGCACAGAGCCTAACGTGAGGCTCGAACCCACAAACTGTGAGATCATGACCTGAGCCAAAGGTGGATGCTTAACCGACTGAGCCACCCAGGCACCCCGCTGTGTGGCTTTTTAAAAATATAATTTATTGTCAAATTGGCTTATATACAACACCCAATGCTCATCCCAACAAGTGCTCTCCTCAATGCCCTTCACCCACTTTCCCCTCTCTCCCACCGGCCCCCCGCCATCAATCCTCAGTTCTCTGTATTTAAGAATCTTTTATGGTTTGCCTTCCTCCCTCTCTGTAACTATTTTTTTCCTCTTCCCTTCCCCCATGGTCTTCTATTAAGTTTCTCAAGATCCACATATGAATTAAAACATGATATCTGTCTTTGACTGACTTCACTTAGCATAATACCCTCCAGTTCCATCCACGTGGCTGCAAATGGCATGATTTTATTCTTTCTCATTGCCAAGTAGTATTCCATTGTATATATGAACCACATCTTTATCCATTTATCAGTTGATGGACATTTACGCTCTTTCCATAATTTGGCTATTGTTGAAAGCACTGCTATAAACATAGGGGTACATGTGCCCCTATGCATCAGGACTCCTGTATTCCTTGGATAAATTTCTAGTAGTGCTATTGCTGGGTCATAGGGTAGTTCTATTTTTAATTTTTTGAGGAACCTCCACACTGTTTTCCAGAGTGGCTGCACCAGTTTGCATTCCCACCAACAGTGCAAGAGGGTTCCCGTTTCTCCACATCTTCACCAGCATCTATAGTCTCCTGATTTGTTCATTTTAGCCACTCTGACCTGTGTGAGGCGGTATCTCAGTGTGGCTTTGATTTGTATTTCCCTGATGATGAGTGGCGTTGAGCATCATTTCATGTGTCAGTTGGCCATCTGGATGTCTTCTTTGGAAAAGTGTCTATTCATGTCTTCTGCCCATTCCTTCACTGGATTATTTGTTTTTTGGGTGTGGAGTTTGGTGAGTTCTTTATAGATTTTGGATACTAACCCTTTATCTGATAGGTCATTTGCAAATATCTTGTCCCATTCCATCTGTTGTCTTTTAGTGTTGTTGATGGTTTCCTTTGCTGTGCAGAAGCTTTTTATCGTGATGAGGTCCCAATAGTTCATTTTTGCTGTTAATTCCCTTGCCTTTGGAATTGTGTTGAGTAAGAAATTGCTGTGGCTGAGGTCAAAGAGGTTGTCACCTGCTTTCTCCTGTAGGGTTTTGATGGTTTCCCGTCTCACATTCAGATGTTTCATCCATTTTGAGCTTATGTTTGTGTATGCTGTAAGCAAGTGGTCTAGTTTCATTCTTCTACATGTTGCTGTCCAGTTCTCCCAGCACCACTTGCTAAAGAGACTGTCTTTTTTTCCATTGGATACTATTTCCTGCTTTGTCAAAGATTAGTTGGCCATACATTTGTAGGTCCTATTCTGGGTTCTCTATTCTATTCCCTTTGTCTATATGTCTGTTTTTGTGCCAATACCATACTGTCTTGTTGATTACAGCTTTATAGTAGAGGCTAAAGTCTGGGATTGTGTTGTCTTCTGCTTTGGTTTTCTACTTCAGTATTACTTTGGCTATTTGGGGTCTTTTGTGGTTCCATTCAAATTTTAGAATTGTTTATTCTAGCTTTGAGAAGAATGCCAGTGCAATTTTGATTGGGATTGCATTGAACGTGTAGATTGCTTTGGGTAGTATTGATATTTTAACAATATTTATTTTTCCAATCCATGAGCATGGAATGTTTTTCCATTCTTTGTGTTGTCTTCAATTTCCTTAATAAGCTTTCTATAGTTTTCAGCATACAGGTCTGTTACATCTTTGGTTAGGTTTATTCCTAGGTATTTTATGGTTCTTGGTGCAGTTGTAAGTGGGATCAGTTTCTTTATTTCTCTTTCTGTTGCTTCATTATTGGTGTATAAAAATGCAACCAATTTCTGTACATTAATTTTGTACCCTGCGACTTTTGCTGAATTCATGTATCAGTTCTAGCAGTCTTTTGGGGGAGTATTTCAGATTTTCCATGTAGAGTTTCATGTCACCTGGGAAAAGTGAAAGTTTGACTTCTTTGCCAGTTTTGATGCCTTTTATTTCATTTTGTTGTCTGATTGCTGATTCCAGGACTTCCAAAACTAATGTTAAATAACAGTGGGGTGACAGTGGACATCTGTCGTGTTCCTGATCTCAGGGGAAAAGCTCTCAGTTTTCCCCCACCCATTGAAGATGATATTAGCTGTGGGATTTTCATGTATGGCTTTTATGATGCTTAAGTATGTTCCTTCTATCCCAACTTTCTTGAAGGTTTTTATTAGGAAAGGATGCTGTATTTTGTAAAATGCTTTTTCTGCATCTATTTACAGGATCATATGGTTCTTATCCTTTCTTTTACTAATGTGATGTATCACATTGATTGATTTGCGAATATTCAACCAGCCCTGCACTGGGCCAGATGGACTTGACAGATATATTTAGGACTTTTCATCCTAAAGCAGAATATACATTCTTCTTTAGTGCACATGGAACATTCTCTAAGATAGATCACAAACTGCGTCATAAAACAGCCCTTAATAAATATAAAAGAATTGAGATCATACTATGCACACTTTCAGATCACAATGCTATGAAACTTGAAATCAACCACAGGAAAAAGTTTGGAAAACCTCCAAATGCATTGAGGTTAAAGAACATCTTACTAAAGAATGAATGGGTCAACTAGGCAATTAAAGAAGAAATTAAAAAGTGTATGGAAACAAATGAAAATGAAAACAAAACAATCCAAACCCTTTGGGATGCGGGGAAGGCAGTTGTAAGAGGAAAATACTTTGCATTTCAGGCCTATCTCAAGAAATAAGAAAAGTTCTCATGTGTATGATTTTTAAAAGTCTCATAGTATCTCAGTAAGGTATTGTTCACATGTACAGAAGAAAAACTAGAAGCTTAAAGAGGTTAAGTAAGGAACTTCTGTTCTACTCATTTCTGGCTTTTTTGTTTGTTTGGTTTGTTTGTTTCTAAATACCTGACACCTGATTAGAACTGTGGTTAGCACTTAGGGAGAAGCAATAGACATGTTTGATATTATCAAATTTATGCAGTGTCTGAGGGAGTCAAGATTTGTAAAGACAAGGTAGAATTTAATCTAATATTAAAAGTTGACTATTGGTTATACTTCCAAGAAAAAAAAATTAAGTTGACTCTTAGAAGGGGAAAAAACCAAATCTGAGTGGACCAGAGAAATTAATACACGCTTATGGAGAGAAGATAGAACCTTAATTGAGGGATCTGGAACCTTTTTGGGTCCCTGATCTGTGGATAACAAGATAAAGAGTTAGGTTAGGAATGGTAAACTAGATAGAGATATTGGTGGGAAGAGAGATTAGAGCCAGGAAAACAAGTTAGGTTATTTTAATCAAAATTACCTGTAGAAGCCAGGTATGATCATATCTTCCTTCTTACTAGGGAAAAGAGTTTTTGGTTGTTTTTTTTTTATTAAAAAAATTTTTTTTAACGTTTATTTATTTTTGAGACAGAGAGAGAGCATGAACGGGGGAGGGTCAGAGAGAGAGGGAGACACAGACTCTGAAACAGGCTCCAGGCTCTGAGCAGTCAGCACAGAGCCCGACGCGGGGCTCGAACTCACGGACCGTGAGATCATGACCTGAGCCGAAGTCGGCCACCTAACCGACTGAGCCACCCAGGTGCCCTGGTTGTTGTTGTTGTTGTTGTTTTTAAATACCAAAGGGTCATAATATTCTTAAAATTCTTAGCTTTGCCCCATTCAGTTTAGCTTTCAAAGAAATGGTAGGTAGGGGATTTGGTTTCATAGCCCACTTTTCTTCCTTTGATCCCAAAATGCTGCTCTGAACTTGCTGCTGTTTTTCATGCCTCTTTCTGTTTTTTCAGTATACTTCCACACGTTTCATTTTGCCTTTACAACAACCCTGCTGCAAAAGGCATGACAGGTATTATTTCCATTTGGCAAGTGAAGAGACTGAGACAAAGGTAAACTAGGCAACTTGTGCAAGATCACACATTGAATTACTTGAGGGCTAAGAATAGGATTCTGATTGTGTAGTCCTTCTTTCTCATTACCTGGTAGAGAGAATTTTAGCTCTCACACTCATCCTCTACTCTCCATCTACCAAATTTAATTACTCCACAGTTTGTACTTATATCAGTGATTAGTGTTTACGTTATTATAATTATGTAAATACAGTTTTCTGCAGAGTTAGATGATATATACCATGATTACAATGCTTACCATACACAATTCCCCCAACACGCTGCACCCTGGAGTTAACAATATTCTGATGTTTTTTCTTGAATAATTTTTACAAACAAATTAAAAACTTACATGGTTTCTCAGAATCCATTATATATTTGTGACTTGCTCCATGTTCCTTAGACAACAGCTTGAAGCAAGCATTAAATGCTAATTCTGGGAGGTGCAATGTCAGGGCAGCAAGAATGATGAAGGTAGAGGGAAGTGAGGCAGGACAAATAGGAAGCAAATGCAAGGTGATGCATTACTTCACTGGCTACTGCTTTGCAACAAGCTATGAAGAGATAACAGCTGGTCGTTTGGCAGATTTCATTACTCACCCACTCAGGACATTTCCTTATGGGCTGTACTGAAAATTGCTAGAATAATCTACCAGAAAGAGGGAAAGGGATTTTATCTTTTAATTTTCCTATGTTTTCTGCTTCCCACTAGTTAAAATTTTCCCCATGAAGAATAAACTCTCTCCCCACCCTTCTTGTATGTACCATCAGATGTGTCTTTGGCAATTTGGGGGAAGCGACATTTTACTATCCATAGTGTGATACTTTATCTGAATCTGGAAGTTGTGGGAGGAGCCAGAGACACCCCGAGTGGAACTCTTTGAGCCCCCACAGAATCACTATGGTGGCAGCTCAAGACAGAGTAAAACCAAGAGAATCTGATGAGGAGCAAGAGATGTGTCTAATACAATCAAGTACTAACAATATCTGAAAAATCTACCAATTGTCCCTTCTTCCATCCCCTCTCTGGAGATCTCCCTCCCAGAAATCTCCATTCTGTTTCAAGCTGTATATTCGCTTTCTAGGCCTGTTGTATTCAGGGGCTTCTTTTTACTGCTGTCTTAGGGAGTAGCTACTGTTTGACAGATCCCACTTTTTCCTTTTTGCTTTACTTTAATTCTTCAGGAGCACAACTTCTAGGAGTTTTTTTTAAAGAAAGGGTACCTAAGAGATGAATCTTCTGAGAAATTGCATGTTCAAAAATTTTGTTATTCTACTCATACATTTGATTTACAGTGTAGTAGAGTATAGAATTGTAGGTTGAAAATAATTCTTCGCCAAAATTTAGAAAATTACTTCTTTCTTCTAGCATCTTGTATTACTGTTGAGAAGTTTAACATTGATAGGTCAAGAAGGCAGAATTAAAAATTAAAAAAATTTTTTTGAACGTTTATTTATTTTTGAGACAGAGAGAGACAGAGCATGTACGGGGGAGGGTCAGAGAGAGAGGGAGACACAGAATCTGAAACAGGCTCCAGGCTGTGAGCTGTCAGCACAGAGCCCGACGCGGGGCTCGAACTCACAGACCACGAGATCATGAGCTAAAGTCGGATGCTTAACCGACCGAGCCACCCAGGCGCCCCAGAATTAAAAATTTTAAAGCATTATGCCTGACCTTTTGGATATACAGATTTTATATCTAGCAATTTAAGAATATACCTTTTCCTCAAGTGTACATGGAACATTTATACAAAAATAATATGAACAAGTCATAGTATAGCAATGAATTTCAAAAATAGATATTACAAAGAATAATCTTTGACTACAACATAATGAAATTAGAAGTAAATACAAAAAGATAAAATTTTTAAATTTTCATGTATTTTGAAAAATTAAAAACAAACTAAGTAGTTAATGCAATTTATTTAAAAAAAAAATTTTTTTTAACGTTTATTCATTTTTGAGACAGAGAGAGACAGAGCATGAATGGGGGAAGGTCAGAGAGAGAGGGAGACACAGAATCTGAAACAGGCTCCAGGCTCTGAGCTGTCAGCACAGAGCCCGACGCGGGGCTCGAACTCATGGACCGCGAGATCATGACCTGAGCCAAAGTTGGACGCCCAACCGACTGAGCCACCCAGGCGCCCCAATAGTTAATGCAATTTAAAAATATCTAGTATTGAATAATAAAACATTACACAGTATTTGAGGGATAAAACAAAAATGAGTATAGAAGAAAATTTATCTTCTAAAATACATATATTAGATAAGAAAGCCTTAATGATTACAGCTTTGTAATAAAGCTTGAAGTTTGGAATTGTGATTCCTCTTACCATGCTTTTCTTTTTCAACATTACTTTGGCTATTTGAGGTGTTTTCTTGTTCCATATAAATTTTAAATAGTTTGTTCTAGCTCTGTGAAAAATGCTGGCATTATTTTGACAGGGATTGCATTGAATGTGTAGATTGCTTTGGGTAGTATAGACATTTTAGCAATATTTGTCTTTCCAATCCATAAGCATGGAATATTTTTCTATTTCTTTCTTTAATCTTCAATTTCTTTCATAAGTGTTCTATAGTTTTCACTATACAGATCTTTTAACCTCTTTGGTTAGGTTTATTCCTAAGTATCTTATGGTTGTTGATACAAGTGTAAATGGGATCGACTTCTTGCTTTCTCTTTCTGCTGTTTCATTATTGGTGTACAGAAATGCAACAGATTTCTATACACTGGTTTTATATTCTGCAACTTTACAGAATTTATGGATCAGTTTTAGTAATTTTTTGGTGGAGTTTTTCAGGTTTTCCACATGGAGTATCATGTTGTCTGCAAAGAATGAAAGTTTGACCTCTTCCTTGCTGGTTTGGATGTCTTTTATTTCTTTTTGTTGTCTGATTGCTGAGGCTAGGACTTCCAGTACTGTGTTGAACAATGGTGAGAGTGGACATCCCTGTCATGTTCCTTACTGTAGAGGAAAAGCTGTCAGTTTTTCCCCAATGAGGATGATACTAGCTGTGGGTCTTTCATATATGGCCTTTATGATGTTGTGGTATGTTCCTTCTATCCCTACTTTCTTGAGTTTTTTTTTTTTTTGTTTTGTTTTTTTTTAATCAAAAACGGATGCTGTATTTTGTCAAATGCTTTTTTGGCATCTATTGAGAGGATCATATGGTTCTTATCCTTTTGTTGATTAATGTGTATCACATTGATTGATTTGTGGATATTGAACCACCCCACAGCCCAGGAATAAATCCCACTTGATCATGGTGAATAATTCTTTTAATGTACTGTTGGATTTGATTTGCCAGTATCTTGTTGAGAATTTCTGCATCCATGTTCATTAGGGATGTTGGTCTGTAATTCTCTTTTTCAGTGGGGTCTTTGTCTGCTTTTCCAGACTTCAAGCTATCCTACAAATCTGTAATCATCAAGACAGTATTGTGCTGGCATAAAAACAGACACATAGATCAATAGAACAGAATAGAGAACCCAGAAATGGATAGAAAACTATTTGGTCAACTCATTTTTGACAAATCAAGAAAGAATGTCCGATGGAAAAAAGACTTTAAACAAATGGTGCTGGAAAAACTGGACAGTAACATGTAGAAGAATGAAACTGGACCAATTTATAACACCATACAGAAAAACAAATATAAAATGGATGAAACACCTAAATGTGAGACAGGAAACCATCAAAATCCTAGAGGATGACACAGGCAGCATCCTTTTTGACTTTAGCCATAGCAACTTCTTACTAGACAGGTCTCTGGAGGCAAGGGAAACAAAAGCAAAAGTGAACTATTGAGACTTCATCAAGATAAAAAGTCTTCTGCACAGTGAAGGAAACAACAAAACTAAAAGACAACTTACAGAATGGGAGAAGATATTTGTAGATGACATATCAGATAAAGGACTAGCATCCAAAATGTATAAAGAACTTACCAAACTTGACACCTAAAAAATAAATAATCCAGTTAAGAAATGGGCAAAAGACATGAACAGATACTTCTCCAAAGAAGACATACCAGTGGCTAACACACACATGAAAAAATGGTCGACATCAGTCATCATCAGGGAAATACAAATCAAAACCACAATGAGATACCACCTCACATCTGTCAGAAAGGCTAAAATTAACAACTCAGGAAACAACAGATGTTGGCGAGGATGCAGAGTAAGGGGAAGCCTCTTATACTGTTGGTGGGAACACAAACTGGTGCAGCCACTCTGGAAAACAGAATGCAGATTCCTCATAAAATTAAAAATAGAACTACCCTATGACACAGCAATTGCTCTACTAGGTATTTATCCAGAGGATACAAGAGTGCTGATTCGAAGGGGCATGTGCACTCCAAAGTTTATAGAAGCACTATGATCAATAGCCAAATATTGAAAGAGCCCAAATGACCATCGACTGATGAATGGATAAAGAAGATGTGGTGTGTGTGTGTGTGTGTGTGTACACACATCTTTGTAATTGTGAATCTTCTAGTTCATAAACATGATGTATCCCACCATTTATTTGATGCTTCTGTAACCTCTCTCAGTTTCATTTTGTTGTTTTTCAGTGTGGAAGTCTTTCACATATTTTGTTGTCTTCACCCATGGGTGCTTGGTGGCTTTTTTTAAATGTTATTATAAATGGTATTACTTTTTGGATTTTATTTTTATTTATTGGTTGCTGGGATATAGAAATAAAATTTTGCATAAAAATGACAAAAATAGAGTATTTCCATTTTTCAGCTCCTAGTGCAAAATGTATCTAAACATTGAACATCAGCAGCAGTTAATATCACACACAAAAAAGAGACAAGCAGACATTATGCACTCCTGATAAAAGAACATAAAGGCATCTAACATGAGTCTGATCAAGCCTCTGGATCCAGCTGACAATTTGTAGGAAGTACATAGGGCTGAGGAACATGTTGATCTTCCCTGTGGAAAACTCTATGTATGGGTCAGTGGCTCCATGTTCTTCAACAGATCCACCACAAGAGGAAGAAACAGATGAAGGAGGGAATCCTGTGGATTAAAAGGGATTTAGAAGACATATACCGTTTTTTTAAATGGGCATCTCTATAATGTCTAAGACTGTACACTGGGGTGCAAACATCAGAAGGTGATTACTAAAAACTCAGGATAGAGGTTACTTTATGGGGAGGGGAGGAGAGGGGAATAGGTTAAGGTTGTGATAGGGTACCAAGGAAGCTGCTGGTAGGCGAAATTCTATTTCTTAACCTGAACGGTGGATATATGGGTGTTTACCTCCTAACAACTCATCAAACTCATTAAGCAATACATTTTTTGGTGTGGCTTTCTGTATCTTCGTTTTATTTTATGACCTAAAGATTAAAAAAAAATATATTTTGTGGTAATGAACAAGAGGATTAGTGGGCAGAGAGGACGAAAGAAGGGAGTTTTATATATTAATTTTGTTGACCACTCTATGCTGATCTTTGTGCTAGGGCATTTCACAGATATTATCTTCATGTTCAAAACCATCCCTGTTTCGTTGAAAATCAGCCTTTGATACAAGGGTTTTTCTTAAGTTTTTATTTATTTTTGAGACAGACACAGAGTGTGAGCAGGGGAGGGGCAGAGAGAGGGAGAGACACAGAATCTGAAGCAGGCTCCAGGCTCTGAGCTGTCAGCATAGAGCCTGACGCGGGGCTCGAACTCATGGAGTGTGAGATGATGACGTGAGCTGAAGTCGGGCGCTTAACCGACTGAGCCACCCAGGCACCCCCTCTGACACAGGGTTTAATAAAAAAAGCCAAAAACTATCCTTGTTTACCAAGTCTCGTAGAGATTAAATAAATTGCTCATGGTAACAAATAGTAGCGGAAAAATTCAAGCCCAAACCTGATCTGGTTCTAAAGTACAGAGTCCTTTTACTTTCCTCATTAGAGTGATATTGGCAAGTAGAAGTGTGGGTGGTTTATTAATTTCTCTCTAAGTGGCAATAGTATTTACCCTCTGGTAGTCACCCTTAAAGTTTTGTACTTTGTGTATATTAAAAATTGTATGGAAGCGTGTGTATTAAATTCTAACAAAAAAAATGATAGTTTTAAGCAGATAATATCAGATGTGAAAATACAGTGATACTTTTAAATCTTCTGTTTTCTAGTGAAACATGAACAAAGATATTTGAAATAAATGTCAAATACAGTCCAGAAGCTGAGCAGTACCAGAACAATCTTAAAAATATAGAAATATAGGGTTCAGGGAGGGACTTTATTTTCAGTATTTTATGTTGCATTGATTTTAGCCCTGTACAATATAAACTTGGATTAGACATGCCTGTAGGCTGAGTAAGAGTAATCTATTACTTCTTTGGTTACAGCTTGATTTCAGAAAGTTGGTTTTATATTTATAACTTTAATTTTGAGTTAGATTCAGTTCTCTCAGCATCTTATCTGTTAATAACTTAATTTTTACTCTTACTTTACAGGGATTGACCTTTTCTACTCTCTCTGGTGTTTTGCTTTATCCACTTCTTTGGCTTGCTTTTCTTGTTACTATAGGACAAACAGGGAAGATTTTATGAAAAAATATAATGCAAATACTTAAAATAAGTATATAAATTGAGTTGGTTCTATAAAAGTGCTAAAACTAAAAAATAACTACATAAATATACTTCAAACACATTCTGTATTTTGATCATTTTAGAATGTAGCTTCTCAAGTGTGTCCTACTACCTACATCAAAATCACCTAGGAAAGTATTTTAAGAACATACTCCATAGGTCCCATCCTGTTTAACAAGTGACTGTGCCTAGAATTTGATCTTTATCTTTTTGTCAGTTTCCCTATTTATTTCTTAACCTGTTTAAATTTCTTTAGACATGTTTTTTTCTTTTTTTTACCTTTAATTCCAGTATAGTTAACATACAGTGTTATAATAGTTTTAGGTATGCAACATAGCAAGTCGATAATTTTAGACTTTTTACTTAGTGTTCCTCATAAGTGCACTCTTTAACCCTCTTCAACTATTTCACCCATCCCCTCACCCTCCTCTCTTCTGATAGCCATCAATCTGTTCTCTATGTTAAGAGCCTGGTTTTTGGTTTGTCTCTTTTTTCTGTTTGTTTTGTTTCTTAAATTCCACATATGAGTGAAATCATGTGGTCTTTATCTTTCTCTGACTGACATATTTCACTTAGCATTGTGCCCTCTAGATCTATCCATGTTGTTGCAAATGGGAAGATTTCATTATTTATATATCTGCTTTATCCATTCATCTATTGATGGATACTTGGGTTGTTTCCATAATTTGGCTGTTATAAATAATGCTGCACTAAACATAGGGATGCATATATCTTTTCAAATTAGTGTTTTCATTTTCTTTGGGTAAATACCCTGTAGTGGAATTACTGGATCATATCATAATTCTATTTTTAACTTTTTGAGTAACCTCCATACTGTTTTTCACAGCAGCTGCGCCAGTTTGCATTTGACTTATTTAAATTTCTTATCTATAATATCCATAAGAACATGTAGATATCAATAGGCCATCTGAAGGTTATTTGATAGACCATTTGCATGTTTTTGAAATAATAGGTTTGATGTAAGTTGGAGATCTTGACAGCATGAATACATTTTCTTTCCAACAAATTAATGATCCCTTTAATAGTAAATGATTTCTGAATGATTCTCAGCTGCATTATCAAAGACATTAAATTAAGATATGCTGTTATGCTGTGTGTATGTGTGTGTGTATGTATGTATATATATATATATATATATATATATATATGTAAAAAAGGAATCAAGACTTAGAATTTTTTTCCCCAGAATGAGTGTCAGTTATTCCAGCCATTAACCTTTGTATGTTTGTGTGGTGTAAGATAACAGTAATTTACTTTTTTTCCTGACAAGCAATTGTTTCTTCTCTCTTTAAATATGCTAGTGGTAGGAAATTTTCTCCTGATGCAAACTGTTCCTTGAAATGATGGACAGGTTGCCTCTATTATTATCTCTTATTCTAGTATTAGCCCTTCTGGTAACAATTAAGCTCTAGCATTTCGAAGTGGGCCCAGTGAATAAATCAAGATAAAAGCATTGAGGAAGGGAATACAAAGGCAGTGTTGAAACAAGGAGAGAGGCATGGGCAGAGAGAAACCCAGAAAGAAGCATGGGGACTGGAAATCTCTTTGATAATTTTGTTTTCCCTGACCTAGTCCAAAGATTCTGTTGGGAGTGTCATAACAGTGCTGAGAATAGTTTCTAAAAAGAACACTTGTGTTTATCATCCCTCTCCCCCACCACATGCCATTCCCAAGAGTTCCTTCTCATTCCAGTTCCATACTAGTTTAAACTACTTTCTCACCTTATAAAACCATCCCCTAATGATATCACTGTGACCCCACATCACCACCAGTTGGAACGAGGGAACCTTAGTATTTGTCCAAGAGCCGAATCCAACACTGAGGCATATCTAAATCTGCCTGCCAAGTTACCTGAATTTCATATAATATGTTGCTCAAGTGATTGTTCAAGAGAGCAACTGATTAAACCATAAGGATGAAAATGTGAGCAGCAGGTATCAGTTTTCACATATAAAGAACTTAGAAATTACCACTTCCACCCTTACACAAGAAACAACAAAATGAAAATCAGTAACTCTTCTTGGACAATAAGAAATCAGTAATAAGTAAGTTTTCTTATCAGAGAACTTGAGATTGCTACCCTAAAATATGGAGAGTTAGGTGAATTTAGAAAATCATAGTTGAGATCTGCTTATTGGAGCAGAAACTGCTGGAGTCATGAACTGTTAGGAGCACCTAATTGATAATTTTGATGAATTGCTGGAAGCTGAGTGTGGACTAGTTTGAGAATGAAAAACTCCTGGGTTTGTAATCTTAGAGAAGACTAAGATTCTTCTTAGAAAAGAAACCCACACTATCATGGGTTTTACATCCAGGATCTCACTGTGAAGAGCCAAGAAGGATCTTGTTTTGATTCTGGCAGGAAGAGAACAAGAGGAACCATTATAAAATATACCTACAGCTTTCATAATAAAGGTCTCCTCTTTAGGGGAAGAGACTTTACCAGAGCTTATCCTACCTGGGAAAAGGACATTTCTTCAACTCTACCCGTCTCCACTCTTACTGTCTCAACTCAAGTGAGGAGAGAGGATAGAAGCTGAGAAATGCTTGTGAAGGACACATGCCCACCATAAGACTGAGATTTAATCATAAGATTATAGAATGCTTCCCCCCCATCTTACTGTTACACCAGTAGGGCTCTGATAGAATAACTGGATTACAGCCAAAGTAGCTTCAACACACAGACTCTATGGGGGAGAGGGCAGGGGGGGCGTAGTTCTCAGGGAAACCATGACAACAGGGGAGATACAAATGGATGCTAGAGGAATTTGAAGTCTCTGGCACCTACTGATATGCCAAATATTATACAGCCAAACTCTTAGCCAGATAACCTAAAACATCACACTAAAGGAGTATTTACCCTAGCTCTGATTCCTGATAAATCACGTCTGGCTTTCAACAAAAAATTACAAGGCATGCTAAAAGGAATAGGAAAACACAGTTTGAAGAGAGAAAGCAAGCATGAAAACAGACTCAAATGGCACAAATTTTGGAATCATCAGACAGGAAATTTAAAGTAACAGTGATTAACAGGTTAAGGAATATATGAAAAATTAGACAATGTGAAAGATAACATAGGCAGAGAGATGAAAACTAAGAAAGAATGAAAAAGAAATGGAAGTGACATCAGCATCATGGTATGAGTCATTCCCTTTTTCTTTTTTATTTACAACTAATTGGATGTTTATAACCAAAAAAACAAAACAAAAAACAAAACCAAAAACCTGTACAGCATTCCAGGACATCCAAGATATCCACCCATCTGTGTACCTGAAAGTGGGTTGATTGGACCTTGGAGGAGGCTGTGGAGCAAGGGAATTGGCAGTGGAACCTGTGGCAGCAGAGGAATCAGTGGCAGGTTCAGCAGTGGGACAGCAGAATCTTTATGACACAGGAGGAGTAAAGTGAAGGCACTTGAAAAACATGGTGTGCTTTCAATTTTAGTGGCCAATCAGCTCTGGTAAGAGAAACCAAAAACTTGTGCTATAGCACCACCTTCTGGAAAGCAAAAGAAAGACTCCTAATCACCAACCTTTTGAACTGTTAGAATTAAAATAAACAATGTCCTCCCTAAATAAGGAAGGTGTTTGCTACTTCAGATGTGGCGGCAGAGGCCCTTATCAACCCCTTGGAAAGTCATGGTAGTACAGTATCACCAAAAGAAAATGACAGTTTTCCAGCACTGAATACAAAGGTGTGGAATATAGTGGTCTAACTGATAAAGAATTCAAAAGAGCTATTATAAAGAAATTCAACAAGTTACAAGAAAAATTACAAAGGCAATGCAGTGATTTCAGGAATAAAATTAATGAAAAGTAGTACTTTACTAAAGAGAATAAATTCTGAAAAAGAACTAAACAAATTCTGGAGTTGAAGAACTCAAAAAATACCATGAAGAATGCATTCGAATGCATTGGAAATAGAACAGATGAAAGAATTAGCAAGCTAAAAGATAGGAATCTAGAAATGATTCAAGGGAGAGAAGACAGAGAAGTAAGATTTTTAAAAAGTGAAGAAAGCCCATGAGAGTTATTACACTCCATTAGAAAAGCCAGCATAAGTATAAAGATTATTCCAGAAGGAGAAGGGAGGGTGAAGGGACAGAGAGTTTATTTAAAGAAATAATAGCTGAGAACTTCCCAAACCTGGAGAAGAAACTGGTTATTCAAGTCCACAAAGCTGATAGAACACCTTATTATCTCAGTGCAAAATGACTATCTCAAATACATATTATATTAAAACTGTTAAAAGTCTATGATAAAGAATTTTTTTTCAATATATGAAATTTATTTTCAAATTGGTTTCCATACAACACCCAGTGCTCATCCCAAAAGGTGCCCTCCTCAATACCCATCACCCACCCTCCCCTCCCTCCCACCCCCCATCAACCCTCAGTTTGTTCTCAGTTTTCAAGAGTCTCTTATGCTTTGGCCCTCTCCCACTCTAACCTCTTTTTTTTTTTTTTCCTTCCCTTCACCCATGGGTTCCTGTTAAGTTTCTCAGGATCCACATAAGAGTGAAAACATATGGTATCTGTCTTTCTCTGTATGGCTATTTCACTTAGTATCACACTCTCCAGTTCCATCCACGTTGCTACAAAGGGCCATATTTCGTTCTTTCTCATTGCCATGTAGTACTCCATTGTGTATATAAACCACAATTTCTTTATCCATTCATCAGTTGATGGACATTTAGGCTCTTTCCACAATTTGGCTATTGTTGAGAGTGCTGCTATAAACATTGGGGTACAAGTGCCCCTATGCATCAGTACTCCTGTATCCCTTGGGTCAATTCCTAGCAGTGCTATTGCTGGGTCATAGGGTAGGTCTATTTTTAATTTTTTGAGGAACCTCCACACTGTTTTCCAGAGTGGCTGCACCAGTTTGCATTCCCACCAACAGTGCAAGAGGGTTCCCGTTTTTCCACAACCTCTCCAGCATCTATAGTCTCCTGATTTGTTCATTTTGGCCACTCTGACTGGCGTGAGGTGGTATCTGAGTGTGGTTTTGATTTGTATTTCCCTGATAAGGAGCGACGTTGAACATCTTTTCATGTGCCTGTTGGCCATCCGGATGTCTTCTTTAGAGAAGTGTCTATTCATGTTTTCTGCCCATTTCTTCACTGGGTTATTTGTTTTTCGGGTGTGGAGTTTGGTGAGCTCTTTATAGATTTTGGATACTAGCCCTTTGTCCGATATGTCATTTGCAAATATCTTTTCCCATTCCGTTGGTTGCCTTTTAGTTTTGTTGGTTGTTTCCTTTGCTGTGCAGAAGCTTTTTATCTTCATAAAGTCCCAGTAATTCATTTTTGCTTTTAATTCCCTTGCCTTGGGGGATGTGTTGAGTAAGAGATTGCTATGGCTGAGGTCAGAGAGGTCTTTTCCTGCTTTCTCCTCTAGGGTTTTGATGGTTTCCTGTCTCACATTCAGGTTCTTTATCCATTTTGAGTTTATTTTTGTGAATGGTGTGAGAAAGTGGTCTAGTTTCAACCTTCTGCATGTTGCTGTCCAGTTCCCCCAGCACCATTTGTTAAAGAGACTGTCTTTTTTCCATTGGATGTTCTTTCCTGCTTTGTCAAAGATGAGTTGGCCATACGTTTGTGGGTCTAGTTCTGGGGTTTCTATTCTATTCCATTGGTCTATGTGTCTGTTTTTGTGCCATATGATAAAGAATTTTAAAGGCAGCCAAGCAAGGAAAAGACAGTAACCTGCAAAGGAACACCTATTAGGCTATCAGCACATTTCTCAGCAGAAACTCTACAAGCCAGTAGAGAGTGGAATGACATGTTTAAAATACTGAAAGTTAAAACATCCAACCACAAAAGGCTACCTAGTGTATAGAAGATATTTGCTGATCAAATCTGATAAGGGTTACTATCCAAAATATATAAATTATATAATTCAACACTAAAATAAAAAAACAATCCAATTAAAAAGTGGGCAGAGACCTGAATAGACGTTTCCAAAGAAGATATACAGATTGCCAATAGACACATGAAAAGATGCTCAACATCTCTACTCATCAAGGAAATGTAAATCAAAATCACAATGAGATAATATATCACAACAGTCAGAATGGTTAGTATCAAAAAGACAAGAAATAAGTGTTGGAGAGGATGTGGAGAAAAAGAACCCTTGTGCATTGCTAGTGGGAATGTAAATTGGTCTAAACACTAAGGAAAACAATATAGAGGTTCCTCAAAAATTTAGAAATAGATCTCCCTTATGATCCTGCAACTTCACTTCTGGGTATATCTTTAAAGGAAATGAGAACAGGATTTCAGTGAGATATATGCACTCCCTTGCTTATCACAGCATTATTTATAAAAGCCAGGATATGGAAACAACCTAAATGTCAACCAGTGGATGAACAGATAAAAAAAAAGATGTATATATACACGATGGAATATTCAACCATAAGAAAGGGGAGGATATTTCTCTATTTGCAACAACATGGATGGCCCTTGAGCACATTATGCTAAGCAAAATAAGTTAGAGAAAGGTAAGTGCTATGTGATACCACTTATATTAGAATCTAAAAAAGTTAAATCTGTATAAAACAGAGTAAAATAGTGGTTACCTAGGGATGGGGGGCGGAATAAGAGTGGTGGTGCTTAAGGGTATAAACCTGTAACAAGTAGGAAATAAACCATAGAGATTTAATGCACAATATAATGAATATAGACTATAATCTTGTGCTGTTAATTATGTAATGTGATAAATATCACTACATCACAACTAAATTACAATGTATAAATCATGCTGTATACCTTAAACTTACACAATATTACATGTCAAAGTTATTCAATTTAAAAAAATGTTAGAAATAACACAAAAGCAATGAAGAATGCTTTTAACACAAAAGCAATGAAAAATGCTTTTGTGGGCTAATCAATAGACTGGACATAGCCAAGGAAGTTATCAGCATACTTGAAGATATGGCAATAGACACTTCTCTGGCAGAAATGCGAAGAGAAGAGTTAAAAAAACAGAACATCCAAGAATCATGGGGCAGTTTCAACAGATTTAACATATGTGTAGTTAGAATATCAAAAGAAAGAATAAATATTTGAATAATAATGACCAAAATTTAATGCTGAAACAGTCTTTGACAAAATAGAAGTGAATTTTCTCAACCTGATAAAGAACATCTTACCAAAAACCTACAGCTAACATCATACTTAATGATGAAAAACTGTGTGCTTTCTCCCTAAGATTGGGAATAAGACAGACATGTCCTTTCTCACCATTCTTTTTCAACACGGTACTGAATGACCTTAGCTGGTGCAATAAGAGAAGAAAAGGAAATCACATGTGTGTAGATTGAAAAAGAAGAGATAAAACTCTTCGTTCACAGATGACATGACTGTCTATGTAGAATGTTACTAAGAATTGACCAAAAAACTCCTGGAACTGGTAAGTGTATAGAGCAAGGTTGCAGGATACAAAGTTAGTATAAAAAGTCAGTTGTTTTCCTATGTACCAGCAATGAACAATTGGAATTTGAAATTGGCTAAATCTACCATTTATAATACCATTACAAAAAACTAAAAAACTGACATATAAATCTAACAAAATATGTGCAGGACATTTATATAGAAAAAAACCCCACCAAAACTAATGAAGGAAATAAAAGATCTAAATAAATGGCGAGTTGTATTATGGTCATAGGTTGGAAAACAATAAGCCCTTCCCAACTTGATCTATGGATTCAATGAAATCCCAATAAAAATTCCAGCAAACTATTTTGTTAAATACCAACAAACTGATTCTAAAGTTTATGTAGAGAGACAAAAGATTTGGAATAGTTAACATCAACAGGAGGAAGAACAAGGTTGGAAGATTCACATTTCCTGGTTGCAAGACTTACTATCAAGCTGCAGTGATCAGGGCAGTATACTACTGGTGCAAGAATAGACAAATGGATCAATGGAACAGAACAGAGAGTTCGGAAATGGACCCACACAAATATAGTCAAGTGACATTTGACAATTACATAGAAAAAGGATAATCTTTTCAAAAAATAATGCTGGCAAAATTGGACATCCCTGTGCAAAAAAATCCTAGACACAGATTTTACATCATTGACAAAAATTAATTCAAAACGAATCTTTTTGGACCACAATCTAAATGCAAGGCTATAAACCTTCTAGAAGAAAACATAGGAGTAAATCCAGGCGACCTTGGTTTTGGCAGAGTTTTCAGCTATAGCACCAGAAGCACAATCCATAGAAGAAAAAATTGGTAAGTTGGATCTTATTAAACTAAAACCTTGCTCTGTGAAAGACACTGTTAAGAGAATAAAAAAAAACAAACAAACCACAGACTGGGGGAAAATATTTGGAAAACACGTATCTGATAAAGGACTTATATCCAAATATACAAAGAACTCCGAGACTCAACAATAAGAAGTGTACACTTTGGAACACAGTTTGGCAGTTTCTTATGGAGCTAAACATAATCTTATAAGATCTAGCATTCATACTTCTAGGTATTTACCCAACCAATTTGAAAACATATGCCTGCACAAAAACTGATGTGCACATGTTTATAGCAATTTTATTTATAGTGGCCAGAAACTAGAAGGAATCACCATGTCCTCCAACAGATGAAGGAATCCACACAATGAATATTACTTAATGATAAAAAGAAATGAGCTATCAAGCCACATGGATGAATCTTAAAAGCATATTGCTAAGTGAAAGAAGCCAAATTGAAAGGGCTACATGCTGTATGATTCCAAATATATGACATTTTGGAAAAGGCAAAACTAGGTAAAAAGATCAGTGGTTACCCAGGAAAGGGGGAGGAGGGAACCTGAATTGGTGAAACATAGGGGATTTTTTGTTGGGCAGTGATACTGTAATTGTGGATATATGACACTATTCATTTGTCAAAATCTTTGGAACTCAGAAGCACAGAGAGTGAACTGTAATGTTTGGAAATTAAAAAAAAAAAATCATCTGGGAGGTTGAGTGATCCCAATATGAATACAGAATGTAACAGACGTAGAAATGTATGAAACATCCTCACTGAAGTGAATGAATTTCTCCTGCTGCTATATTCCTTGACTTAACACCATCAGTAATTTATTTTTTTTCTCTATTGTATGTATGTTGGGAAGCACTCTTAAATCCTTTGTGAAAGGATTTAAATATTAAAATTACTCATGGGTGAGTGGTTAAAGCTGTTATTGGTAAGAACAATAAGTAGGAAGTCAGACGACTAGGGTTCTCATATGAGCTGGATCACTGATTAGTCATTTACTTTTCCTAGTCTCAACATCCCCACTTGCAAAATGAAAGAATTACATAACTTCTAAGGCCATTTCCTGATATAAAGTCAGTATATATGTCATTCTCATCTCACTAACTATGTGAATGTTCTGTAACAGCAGAAATTGTCTCCTTGCTTGCAGAGCATTGTACACAGGGCTGAATTGAACATTTTTCTAGGCTCTTTTTCCTGTACATGGAGTCATTGTTGCTGGTATTTTCAAGTTGAAATCAGACTGTCATTTTTACTAAAATATGGGAAAATACATTCATTTCACATTACTCTCAGAAATGCCGACTTTGCTGCAGACATTGTTAGCTATTTGCACATATCCTAGGGCTTTTTGTAGGGCTTTGACAAATAAGTGGCTATACTTATGCCAAAAGCATTGGTGTTTTGTTTGGTCCCATTTGTCAACTGAGTTACTACAATCTCTGTAGTGTCCATTGATATAGTAATATAGGATTGTCAGGCATTCAGGGATAAGACAGCAAATGTATATCATTGATGTGTTATTGATGAAAGCCAGGTAGGAGGAAATTTAAGAGAACTGAACTTGGAATGCCAAATTCTGGTTTTGGCTGTGCCTCTGATTTTTATGTTTTACTTTCTTTTAAAAATTTAATTCCAGTATAGTTAACATACAGTGTTACATTAGTTTCAGGTATACAGTATAGTGATTCAGCAATTATATACATTACTCAGTGCTCATCATGATGAATGTTTTCTTGTATTTTCACTTTTGAAACAATAAAGTTGTTTTTTTTTTTTTTTTAAACCTTACCCCAACATTATTGATCTGAAATCACTCTACACATAATTTCTGATCTTTTAACCTTAGGAAAATACCATACCTTTTAGGTTTTTAAATTCTTCATCTTCACACTGAGGAGTTGGGCAAGATCATTGCTTCAGTCTTTTCCAGAGCTAACATTCGAGAATTTGTGTGGCTTAAGTATTAGGTTGAAGATGATAGGCTTTGCTTGGAGTTCCTCATGTGTGATAAAAGTATCAAGAATCACACCCAGATTCATAGCTTGAACCTAGAACACTAAGAAAATCAATATTTTCTCCTAGATAATACCTCTGTAATGATTGTATCTTAGGTCTTTAAGCACTATCAGCAGTATTACCTCCAAGATGGTTTCACTTTATAGTCTTTGCAGTTCTATTATAACAGTAAGGTTTAAGTGAAGTCAGACAAATCCAACCTAAGAATTTGCATTGGTGCATTTGACAGAAAATTGTCAAACCTTTAGTGGGTATCTACCCAGCTCTTTGGAAGATTTATGCTGCTATAAATGAAGCTTCATCAAGCATTCCAAGTAGCATCAGTTTCTCCCTCTGTCCTAAATCATTCCCATCAACATATCACAAGCTCTGGCTCACTTAGCTTAAAAAAAAAAAAAATCTCCTTGACTCCCATACTCCCATTGTCCTTGGTTCCTTTCCTGGAAAAACTTCGCAAACACAATCTGTATCCATGTCTTCACTTCTCAAGTTTTCTTTAAATTTTTAAAATTAAAATGTAGATGAACTCAATTATTATAATGTATTTGGCATGAGCTTGATATCTCTTTTTATGGAAACATTTAAAGTTCCACCTTTCATGTCTGAAAATATACTACTTTTGCACTTAATAGTTTGCTAGCTTTAGAATTTTACGTTGGAAATTATTTTCCCTTAGAATGTTGAAGGCATTGCTCAGTTATCTTCTGGATTGTAGTATTGTTCCCAGGAAGTTCAAAGCCACTTTGGTTTCCTAATCTTTTGTATGTTATCTGATACCAACCCTTTTTTCTGAAAGTTTTAGAATTTTCTCTTTGACTTGCTCTTCTGAAATTTACAATGATGAACCTTGGTGAGTGAGAATCAATTTATGCTAAGCTCTATGGAGCCATTTCTTTAAGTCTAGAAAACAAGCCCAATTCTGGGACACTTTCTTATATTTTTTCATTGTTGATTTTAAACTCATATTTTTCTGGTTTGTCTTTCTAGAACTACTGTTATTTGGATGTTAAAACTTCTGAACTAGTCAGGTAATTTTCTTAATTTTTTTGTCTTCTGTTTTCCATCTCTGAGTGTTTCTGTATTTTTAGGAAAATTTCCTCAACTTTTCTTCCAAAGTTCCTATTGAGTTTTCTTTGAGTGATATTATTTGTTTCTCTTAAAAATTTTTCCCATGTAAAGTGTACACTTTAATGGTTTCTATTATATCTAAGAATTGTGCAAGTATCACCACAGTTGATTTTAGAACATTTTCTTCACTCCAGAAATAAACTGTACCCATTAGCAGTCACACTCCAAGGAAATGCCACATTGTTTTTATAAGTTGATGGACATCTCATCAATTGATGGACATTTGGGTTTTTGGCTATTCTAAACAATGCTGCTATGAACATTCATGTATAAATTTTTGTGTGATATGTTTTTCATTTATCTAGGGAACATACCTAGTAGTGGAATTGCTGGGTCAAATGGTGACTGTATGTTTAACCATTTGAGGAACTGCCAAACTGTTATCCACAGCAACTGCAGCATTTTACACTCCCATTAGCTGTGTATGAGGGCTCCAGTTTCTCCACATCCTCACCAACTTTTGTTCTTTTCTTTTTTATCGTAGTCATCCTATTGGGTTATGAATTGGTACCTCATTGTGGTTTTGATTTATGTTTTCCTGATGGTTAATGATATTGGACATTTTTTCATATGATATTTGCTATTTGTATATGTTCTTAGGAGAAATGTCTATTTGGATCTTTTGATAATTTTTTACTTGGGTTATTTTTTTATTGTGTTGTAAAAGTTCTTTATTTATTATGGATACTAGACCCTTATCAGATATATAATTTAAAAATGCTTCTCCTTTTCTGAAGGTTGTCTTTTCACTTTATTTAATGGTATCTTTCGAAGCACAAAGTTTTTGATTTTCATGAAGTTCAATTTATTTTTTCTGTTGGTTTTGCTTTTGAGATCATATCTAAGAAACTATTGTCTAATCCAAGGTCACAAAAATTTACTGTCCTCTTCTTAAGATTTTGCTCTTACATTTAGGCCTTTTATCTATTTTGAGCTAATTTCTGCATATGGTATTAAATAGAAGTCCAAATTCATCCTTTTACACATGTATATACAGTTGTCCCACCACCATTTGTGGAAAATACTCTTCTTTATTGCCTCATCTTTCTACCCTTATCAAAAATCATTGGATCATAAATGTGAGGGTTTATTTCTGTGCTTCTATATATATTTTTAACTTACAAGAACTCATTGTTTTTCTCTGATTATTCTGTTTTCATCCTATGTTTCTACCATAGGGCCATTATCTTTCTGAGGATATTAATGATAGCCTTTAAAGCTTTTACTTCTCTGCAAAGTCTCTGTTTCTGTAGGTTGCTTTTTGATCTGTTCAGGGGTTTGTTTCATTTTGTAATATCTACAAAAATGTGTGTTATTCTCAGTTACCTGCTCAAGTCTAAAGATGGGTACTAAAGGCTGATTGAAAGCTCTGTGGGTTTGGTCGAGCTTATCTACTATGGGTCTCTGTAGGGTGACCCAGCTAGACCTGATCAATGTTTCAGTATGTTAAAATATTTTTCTTTTACATCTTTGGTTAGGTTTATTCCTAGGTATCTTATGGTTTTTCGTACAATTGTAAATGGAATTGATTCTTTGATTTCTCTTTATGCTGCTTCATTATTGGTGTATAGAAATGCAATAGATTCCTGTATGTTTATTTTTTTTTATCCTGAAACTTTACTAAATTCATGTATGAGTTCTAACAATTTTTTGGTGGAGTATTTTGGGTTTTCCAGATAGAGTATCATGTCATATGCAAAAAATGAAAGTTTGACTTCTTCTGTGCTGATTTGGATGCCTTTTATTTCTTTTTATTATCTGACTGCCAGAGCTAGGACTTCCAGGACTATGTTAAATAACAGTGTTGAGAGTGGACATCTCTGTCTTGTTCCTGGCCATAGAGGAAAAGCTCTCAGTTTTCCCCCATTGAAGATGATATTAGCTGTGGGATTTTAATAAATGGCCTTTATTATGTTGAGGTATGTTTCCTCTAACCCTACTTTATGGAGGATTTTTATTATAAATGGATGTTGTATGTTGTCAAGTGTTTTTTCTGCGTCTATTGAAAAGATCATATAGTTATTATCCTGAAAACTATTAAAACACTGATGAAAGAAATTCATGACACAAAGAAATGGAAAAACATTCCATGCTCATGGATTGGAAGAACAAATATTGTTAAAATGTCTATACTACCCAAAGCAATCTACAGATTTAATGCAATCCCTATCAAAATGCCAGCAGCATTTTTCTTTTCTTTCTTTTCTTTCTTTTTTATAATTTTTATTTAAATGCTAGCTAGTTAACATGTAGTGTAATGTTGGTTTCAGGAGTAGAATTTAGTGATTCATCATTTACATATAACACCCAGGGCTCATCATAACAGGTGCCCTCCACAATATCCATCACCCATTTAGCTCATCCTTCACCCACCTCCCTCCATGAACCCTTGGTTTGTTCTCCATCATTAAGAGTCTGTTATGGTTTGTTAATCTCTTTTTTTTCCCTTCCCATATGTTCATCTGTTTTGTTTCCTAAATTCCACATAGGAGTGAAATCATATAGTATTTGTTTTTCTCTGACTTAGTTCACTTAGTATGATACACTCTAGTTCCATCCATATCACTGCAAATGGCAAGATTTCATTCTTTTTGATGGCTGAGTAATATTCTGTTGTGTGTGTGTATGTGTGTATGTATGTATACGTACATATATACACACACACACACACACAGTATCTTCTTTATCCATTCATTAGTCAATGGAAACTTTGGCTCTTTCCATAATTTGGCTATTGTTGATAATGCTGCTATAAACATCGGGGTGCATATACCCCGTTCAATCTCTATTTTTGTATTCTTTGGGTAGACACCTAGTAGTGGAATTCCTGGATCATAGGGTAGTTCTATATTTTAAGTTTTTCAAGAACCTCCATACTGTTTTCCAGAATGGCTACACCAGTTTACATTCCCACCAACAGTGTAAGAGGGTTCCCCATCCCATATCATTTTCCACAGAGTTATAACAAACAATCCTAAAATTTGTATGGAACCACAAAAGACCCCGAATAGCCAAAGCAACCTTGAAAAAGAAAAGCAAAGCTGGAGGCATCACAATTCCAGACTTCAAGTTATATTACAAAGCTCTTGTGATCAAGACAGTATGGTACTGGCACAAAAATAGATATCTAGGTCAATGGAAGAGAATAGAAAACCCAGAAATGAACTCACAGCTCTGTAGTCAATTAATCTTTGACAAAGGAGGCAAGAATATACAATGGGAAAATGTCTCTTCAACAAATGGCATTGGGACAACTGGACAGCAACATGCAAAAGAATGAAACTGGACCACTTTCTTACACCATACACAAAAATCAAAATGGGTGAAAGACCTCAATGTGGACCAGGAACCATTAAAAGCCTGGAGGAGAACACAGGCAGTAACCTCTTTGACATGGGCGATGGCAACTTCTTACTAAATATTTCTCCTGGGGTAAGAAAAACAAAAGCAAAAATAAACTATTGGGACTTCATCAAAATAAAAATCTTATGCAGAGCAAAGGAAACAATCAACAAAACTAAAAGGCAGCCTACAGAGTGGGAGAAGATATTTACAAATGACATCTTATAAAGAAGATAACATCTAAGATATATAAAGAAGTTAAAAACTTCAACACCCAAAAAACAAATAATCCAATTAATAAATGGACAGAACACATGAATAGGCATTTTTCCCAGAAGACATACAGATGCCTGACAGACACATGAAACGATGCTCAACATCACTCATCATCAGGGAAATACAAACCAAAACTACAATGAGATATGACCTCAAACCACTCAAAATGGCTAAGCTTAACAATATTAGAAACAATAGGTGCTGGCGAGGGTGTGGATAAAGGGGAATCCTCTTATACTGTTGGTGGGAATGCAAACTAATGCAGCTACTCTGGAAAACAGTATGGAGGTTCTTTAAAAAGTTAAAAATAGAACCACCCTATGATCCAGCAATTGCACTATAAGTATTTACCCAGAGGATACAAAAATACTAATTTGAAGGGATATGTGCACCCCGATGTTTATAGAAACATTATTGACAGTAGCCAAATTATGGAAACAGCCCAAATGTCCATCAACTGGTGAATGGATAAAGAGGATGTGTTATGTGTACACACACACACAGGAATATTTGCTTTTAAAAAAGGAATGAAATCTTGCCATTTGCAATGATGTAGATGGAGCTAGAGAGTATTATGCTAAGAGAAATAAGTCAGAGAAAGACAAATACCATATGATTTCACTCATATGTGGAATTTAAGAAATAAAACACATGATCATGGGGGGGAAAGGAGGAAAACCAAGAAAGAGACTCTTAACTAGAGAGATCAAACTGATGGTTACCAGAGAGGAACTTGGTGGGGGATGGTTTAGATAGGTGATGGGTATTAAGGGGTGCACTTGTGTTGAGCACTGGTGTTGTATTTGTGTTGAATCACTAAATTGTACACTTGAATATAATATTACACTGTATGTTAACTAACTGGAATTTAAAAACAAAAAAATCTATTTCTTAAACAGTTCAGAAGGGTCTCTCACTCCTCTTCCTAGGAGAGTATAATCATAAATTCCAGAATTCTGGAATTTCATTATGGCATGGGCTGGGGTCTCTCAACAGTGAGAAAGTAAACTCTTAATCTACTCTGTTTTCAACGAAATATCCCTAAACTTTAAACATGCCCAGTGACCCCTATGCCAAAAAATCCTTTTTTTTAATCTCTCCTGAGAATTAACTCTAGTTTTCTGTCTGAATTAAGAGGGGTCAGGAGAAATTTGTTACTGAGCTAAGTGTAGCCATAGAGGATACAGAGGCCTAACTGCTTCTTAATACTTAATTGGTCTGATTGCTTTTACCTGTAATGCCACTTCCAGGCATCTGGGCCTTTGGGGAATTTCATAATATCAACCATGATGCTTCTCTGCTTTCTTAACTCTGCTATCGGTTACTGCTTCTTCCATTTTCCACTGTCCACAATCTTGTGGCTGTCATTCCTTCTATTCTCTTTATACTTGTATGTTTATACCTTAAAAAGAAAAACAAAAATTAGGCAACCCTTTATATTAATTATAGTTGGATTTCTGGAGATAACAGAATTAAATATTTATGTTCATTTTGTCATCTTTAACCAGCAACAGAATATTAAAAAGTATTTTTGTTATTGATTTCTGATTTAGTGCATTGGAGCCAGGGATTGAAACTTTGATATTTGTTGAGGTTTAGAACCTTGAATAAATCAATTTTTATAACTTTTCCATGTGTGCTTAAGAAGAGTATGTGTTAACTATAGAACTTTGGCTGAGTATCTGTGTCGTGATTTTCTTCGTGCTGGTCATGACCTCAAGGAGTTTATTGGCACGTGCTGTATGTCAGGGGTTTTTAACTTGATTGTGCTTGGCCATGAGGTACAGCTTTCCTTCACATGCTGTATGTATCTGTGACCACTCTTGGGCATACTGCAGTCTTTAATCATGCAGTTTAAAACTGTTGTGGCACAAGTATTCTTGTCTAAATAAAATTTATTAGTATGATCTATATAGAGAGATATTTACACTTTTTAAAAAAATGTTCATTTATTTTTGAAAGAGAGGGAAAATGTGTGTGCATGAGGGAGAGAGGGAGGGGCAGAGAGAGGGGGACAGAGTATCCGAAGTCAGTGCGGGTCTTGAACTCATTAACTGTGAGATCATGACTTGAGCCAAAGTCGAATGTTTAACTGAGTCACCCAGGTGCCCTGAGCTATATACACTTTTGATTGTTTTCTACATGTCTGCAAATAAATGCAATTTGTGACCTGTATTAATGATTTAGTATAAAGTGGGAAAACTAGATTAAAGTATTTGTCTTAAAAAATGAGATGGAGGGGCACCTGGGTGGCTCAGTCAGTTAAGCCTCCGACTTCAGCTCAGGTCATGATCTCATAGTTCATGGGTTCAAGCCCCGATTCAGGCTCTGTGCTGACAGCTCAGAGCCTGGAGCCTGCTTCTAATTCTGTGTCTCCCTCTCTGTCCCACCCCCACTTGTGCTCTGTCTCTCTCTGTCTCTCAAAAATAAGTAAATGTTAAAAAAAGAAATTAAATAAGGATGTTCTTTGGCATATAATTCTTGGTATCTAAGCCATTTCTTGGATTAAGTTTGTTAATTTTTATTCACGTATTCATGGACTTAATAATTTACTTCCTGATTTATCAGTTAAAGAGGTTTGATGAAGTCTACCACTTCAGTTGTGAATTTTCAGTTTTTCTTTACTGTCAAAAGTTCTGTCAACTTTTGCTTCATGTATTTGGAAACTGTCACTTAGGGCCATACATGTTTCCAAGTAGTTATATCTTCTTGGTAGATTGCTGCTATTAATTGTATATAATAAGCTTTTATCCCTCTATCAGTGCTTTTTGACTTTGGTTCTGCTTTATATGATATATAAAACTGTGAGATATGTACTCTGATATATTTTTTCCATCTTTCAACTTTCCACATTTATATATTTTTAATGTTTTCTTTTTGAGAGAGAGAGAAAGCATGAGTGGGGGAGGGGCAGAGAGAGAGGGGGAGGTGGGGACAGAGGATCCAAAGCAGGCTCTGCACTGACAGCAGCAAGCCTGGTGCAGCGCTCAAACTCACAAACCATGACCTAAGCTGAAGCTGGACGCTCAACCCACTGAGCCACCCAGGCACCCCTCCACATTTATATATTTTAGATGCATCTCTTGTAAACAGAATATAAATGGATCAAAAATTAATCTGACAATTTTTTCTTAACTTGGAATTTTTCATTTTTTATATTACTGATATATTGAATTAATTTCTGCTGTTTGCATTTTGTTCATTACCCTGCTTTTACTATTCGTTGTTTTCTCCTTCCTACCTATTATCACATTGCTAATATTTTTTCCTCCCTGCTTTCCCCTCTCCACTAGTGTGGAAGTTATACATTCTATTTGTATTCCTTTAGTGAATACTCTTAAAATTATAAAGTTGTAGTTGACCTAAAATCTAAATTAATCAATTTCTTTATTCTCTGGAACAATTCTACAATCTTAATCTGATTATTCTTTTCATCTTATTTGTTATTATTGTCTACCTTTTAGACTTCACTTGCTTTTATTCAAATTAGTCATTATTATTTTGTTTTGTAGCTTGGCTTTATATAGAAATCTCAGTTCCAGCATCTGCCTTGTGCAGGACTGGCCCTCAGTTGGACATCAACATCCAAGTCCATATTATTTGTAATAATGATAGGTTGGGGGGGAAAACCCAGATGTTTATTTATTAAGATACATCCACCCAATGGTATGCAATAGAACCATAAAAAGGAATGAGAACTTATCTTTCAGATATAAGTGAAAAAAGCAAGGTACAGAACAGTATAGTATAATTTTATTTAAGAAGTAAGTGCATGAGTATATTTTTTCAAAAAGAAACACTGAAGGAAACTAATAAAAATTATTAACTGTGGGAGATACGGTCATTGGAGAACTAGATGGACAGGACAGGATTGAAAATAAGACTTCTCAAAATATACATTCTTATTCAGTACCAGGTTCTGAGGAACTCTAAATTTAGGGGCTGGATAAAAGGAAGGGGAAGAGCAAAAGGGACTGAGAATAGGAAGTGAGATAGGAAGAAAGGTACTCTCCTGACTTGGTTAAACAGCCCTGTCTTATACTCTCTATAAGCAATCTCGCATCATCAATGCTTGGCAAAGCTTATTTCCTTCATAGTGCTTATCAGTATCAGTAATTATTTGTATATTTACTTTTTCTCTTTCTCTACTAGAATGTAAAACCCATGAGAGATTGTGTAGTGCCTAGAATAATGTTTGGGACATAGGTATTCAACTAATATTTGTTGAATGAAAAAGTAGAAGCAGCATGTGCAAATCTGTAGGGGCATGAAAACACACACATATTGGAGAACATAAGCCATTCAACAGAAGGGAATATATTTCGTGTGTGTTGGAAGGAGGACAGGTAGCTAGGTAAGGCAAGGCTGGGAATTGCTCAATACTCAGAGCTCTGAGTTTTAAAACTCAATTCATCTCCTCTGGTTCTCAAGATGCACGAGAGTTACATTAGGCTTAAGTTAATTATGTAAGTACTTTCCTTTTAAACATGCTTACATTTCTTCTGCTCCCTGTTACTTTGGTCATAGCATGTGACCTTGAACTTGGAAGAAAAAGGTATATAGGTTCTTGCCCTCAGGGCTTAATATTAAAAATATTTATGGGGTGCCTGGGTGGCTCAGTCATTTAGCATCCGACTTCAGCTCAGGTCATGATCTTACAGTCTGTGAGTTCCAGCCCCACGTCGGGCTCTGTGCTGACAGCTCATAGCCTGGAGCCTGCTTCAGATTCTGTGTCTCCCTCTCTCTCTGCCCCTCCCCTGCTCATGCTCTGTCTCTCTCATCTCAAAAATAAATAAAAACATTAAACAGTATTTATAATTTTCCCACAGGGGGAAAAAATGAGGTATTTGTCCAGCTCATGACGTTCTCCTTTTCTGAGAACTCTTCCTGTCCCCTCTGCTCAGTTGATTGGACCAACGGTGGACAATGGAACCAAGTCAGGTTAATCCCTGGAAACTGGAAATTAGGCCTGAGAGACATTAGTTTGGAAAAGAAGAAAAGCCAGGCATAAGAAAGAGAAACTTTGGTTTCTGATGACTACAGTTTCTTATTCTAGTTCCTCACGAGGCTCAGTTCGCTGAGATCTCTGCGATATCACTTACAATAAATTCTTCTTTTTTGTTAAGGTAATTTACCGTGAGTTTTTTTCTTGTTATCAAAAGAAATGTTAGATGCCACTTTCCTGGGGTACCTGGGTGGCCCATTCAATTAAGTGTCTGACTTCAGCTCAGGTCATGATCTCATGGTTAATGAATTCAAGCCTCTCATCGGGTTCTGTGTTCACAATGTGGAGACTGCTTGGGATTCTCTCTTTCTGACCCTCCTCAACTTGCGCTTTCTCTCTCTCTCAAAATAAATAAACTTAGAAAAAAAAAACATGCCTCTTTCCTTCCCAGCTTTACTAATTTTAAATTACATTGCACATCTGTTTAATACTTTATAGCTTCCTAATACTATCATTATTTCATTTTCCTCACAACAATATGAAGGTTAGACAATATTTTCTCAATTTGATAAATAAGGAAACTGAGGCAAAGACTGATGAAGTGACTTGACTAGGTCCTTATAGATGTGGTGACTCTCTATGTATCATTCCATCTCTAAATTAGCTTGAGGTCATCACACAGGTTGTTTTCACAACATAGAGCTTCATTTTCTCCATTGAAGAAGAATTGAGATAGCAGGAAAAACTTTAACATTAAATAATATAATGAGACATTTATTCTATTTGGAGAAAAATTAGTTGGAGTACTATGGGTTTTTCTCTGCCTAACATAAGTGTAGGCTCTTAAGGAAGGATGTCCTGTATTATAGTAGAAGAGTGAAATGTCATGCAATTCCCTTTTTTTGTGGCTGATGCTGAGTTTCTTTCTTAGCCTTGCAGGTTTTTTTTTTTTTTTTTAATTAAAAATTAAATCTTCTGGGTCATTGTTGGAAAAGATACTCTATTCTTTCTCTTTCCCTGATAACAAATTCCTATGTAGTAAGAATTACTGAGACAATATTTTCTTCTATATTTGGCCAGTGATTTTTTTTTAATGTTTATTTTTGAGAGAGAGACAGAGAGAATGCAAGCAGGGAATCCCGGGGCAGAGAGAGAGAGGAAAACAAAGAATCTGAAGCAGTCTCCAGGCTTTGAACTGTCAGCACAGAGCCCAGCGCAGGGCTCGAACTCGTGAGCCATGAGATCATGATCTGAGCCAAAGTCTGACACTTAATCAACTGAGCCACCTAGGTGCCTCTTGGCCAGTGATTTAAAGATATGCTTTCCATTTCTGAAATCTCATTAGGAGTACATAAATGCTTTTCTTTTAATTTAAGTTTTTATTTAAATTCCAGGTAGTTAACATACAGTGTAACGTTAGTTTTGGGTGTAGAATTTAGTGATTCAACCCTTATATACAACACTGGGTGATCATCACAACTCCCTCCTTAATCCCCAATACCTATTTAATCCATCCTCGTATCAACCTCCCCTCTGGTCCGTCTGTTTTTTTTTTTTTTATAGGTAAGGGTCTTTCTTGGTTTTCCTACCCCCTCCTCATGTTGGTTTGTTTTGTTTCTTAAATTCCACATATGAGTGAGATCGTATGGTGTTTGTCTTTGTCTGCCTGACTTATTTTGCTTAAAACAGTATGGAGAAAGGGGAACCCTCTTACCCCAGGAATGCAAACTGGTACAGCCACTCTGGAAAAGTCAGAGACTTAAAAATAGAACTACCCTACAATCCAGCAGTTGCACTACTTACTAGGTATTTGCTCTGATGTTTATAGCCGCATTATTAATAATAGCCAAATTATGGAAAGAGCCCAAATGTCCATCAACTGATGAATAAAAATGTGGTGTATATATTTTACATATATATGTACATATGTATATATACATATATATACACACACATATATATATATATACACACATATATAATATATATACAATGGAATAATAGCCATAAAAAAATGTAATCTTGCCCTAAATGCCTTTTGAAATTATTTACTTATTAAGAAAAGCATGTGTAATGCCTGTTACTTGCAACACTGGGTCATGTGTGAAAATTTGAAACACTGAGTTAGTTACTGTCTGTGAAGAGCACACAGGTGGTAATAATAGTCAACACTTCTTGAGTAGTTGCTATTTGTCAGGCACTATTCTAAATACTTCAGAATATATATTAATTTAATCCTCACAACAATCTTGTGAGGTAGGTATTATTATTATTACCATTTTATAAATGAGGATTTTTAGGAACAAGCTCAAGTCACACAGCTAGTTAGTTGTAGAGCCAGGACTAGAATACGTACCTGCTTTACTTCAAAGTTTGTGCTTTTCTTATTGTGCCTTTAGAGGCAGAAAAAAGGAGGCTAACGGAGTAATGCCATTGTGTGGTGATAGGACTCAGTTGGGATGAATTCACTCTAAGGAAAACTCATGTAAAAATAAGCCTGGCCACAGATTTCAATTAAACTTTGTAGAATTTTTCAGGGTATTTGCTGCCTTAATAGTGGTGGAAGGAAATGTTCAACTATAAGAATTTGAAGGCTGATAGTTTAGAGGAAAGATAATTTACTTTTTTTTTTTTTTTAATTTTAGAGAGAGACAAAGTGCAAGTGGGGCAGAGAGGATGAGAGGGAGAGGGGGTGAGAAAGAGACAGAGAGAATCCCAAGCACGTTCCATGCCCAGTGCAGAGCCCAAAGTGGGCTGATCCCATGACCCTAGGATCATGACCTGAACTGAAATCAAGAGTCAGATGCTCAACCGACTGAGCCACCCAGGCACCCCTAGAGGAAAGATAATTTAATTGTTAAGTAGTATGATGAAAGTAAATAGCATCATCTGTTAATGTATTTTTACTGATGAGAGAATTTATCACATCTGGATTTAGAATTAGAGCATTTTTAGAGAGCAAACAATGAAGTTTGGTCAAAGGATAATCTACACTGTTATCCTGGTGGTGCTTAGCATATAAATGCTTTATAAGTGCTCATTGAATAAACAAGTAGAAAGCTGCCTTTACTTATGCACACATCATCGTCTTTTCTAATACAGTGGTGTATGTCCATAATATCAAATCACAAAAAGAGCTACTTGAAAGGAAAATGGAATATGTGATACTACTTTCTGCTAGTTTCTGAGGGAATAAGCTATTGTTCCAGATATTTTGCATTTCTACAGTACAAAGGTAGCTGAGAGATGATTTGCTTTTTTTTTGACATTCCTCAGCTTAGTTCATATTATTAGGTTGTTCATTTTAGATATTTGGGCCTTTAGTTTCTTCCCTTCATTTACTTTTTTGTTATTTTTACCAAAGCAAATTGCAAAAGAAAGAACATTTGAGAAGGCAATTCAGATCATGATCAGCATGTTATAATAGACCTGAAGAATGTGTTCTGTACACTTCTGGGATTAGAAAACATTCTGAAATTGGATTGATGATTTCTAACAGTACTTGAAAAATAGAGAATCAGAATCTCAGAGGTATTTTTCTCAATAACCATCCAATCCATATTTCTGCCACCACACATGCCCCCTCCCAGACCAATCTCTAGCTCTGAGTAAATGGATTGATTTGTAATATCTTTTCCCACCTATCCATATGCCACCCTTTCTTCAAGGCCAAGTCAAGTAGTATTTCCTCCAGGGAGCTTTTCTAAAACATCGTTCTTTCTTTGTATGATTATTGGTTTGTCATTAACTTTAGCCTTTTTTCTAAGGTGAACGGAAGGTCCAATGGGTAGAAACTAAGGAAGACAGAATAAGGCTCAGTATGTGTGTCAAAACAGTGTGTCACTGGTTTCTCTAAGATCATCCCTAGATTTGATGTTTCGTTAATTAGGAGAATTCTCAGAACTGTGTACAGTCATACTCAGAGCTATGATTTATTATAGTGAAGAGATACTAAACAAAATCAGCTTAGGGAAAAGATGCATGTGGTGAAGTCTGAAGGAAACCAGGTGCAAGTTTCCAAGAGTCTTCTTTGGTAGAGTCACACAGGACGTATTTAATTCCTGCAGCAGTATTTTGACAAGTGTAAAATGTTGTCTACCAAGGAAGCTTATCAAACACTCAGAGCCTAAAGTTTTTACTGGGGGCTGGTCATGTAGGCACCCTCTACTTACCACATGCCATAATTCCACACCCCTAGAAAGAAAGTAGGTGTTCATCATAAACCACATTGTCTGTATAAATAGTTTAGGCATAGTGAGCTATTCTTATGAGTTCTGGGAATGGTGGTACCCTCCTGAAATCTAAGTTCCTAGCTACTAGCCAGGGATCAACCTTGCTGGAAGGACTTTCTAATAATAGCATTCTTAAGCCTGGTATGTTAACTTTTTATGGTATTGGGAATCTTTTTAATGTGCTTACAGAAGGTGAAATAGACTAACTTAGGAAGTAAATATTACCGTGTTAGAAGACATTTAAAAATAAGTTGGTTAAAAACTTGTATGAAAACTTTTAGAGAAAAAAAAGTTTTAGAGGAGATACATCCATTGCTATTATCCAAATTCTAGGACTTTTTAAATCCCATAAGATATATTATCTTGTAGTTTCTTTTTTCCTTGTGTTAGTCCTTTAATACACAGGAGAATGGCACTGTATTAGAAGAAACCTGAGTTCTTACTTAGTGCTGCCACTCTTTACTTGTCTCCTTCATTTTTCTTATTTGTTTATAAAGTACTTAAACTTAAAAAAAAGTATTTATTTGTTATTTCAGAGCATGCTCTGCACCGTCAGCATGTGAAGCCCGGCATGGGTTTTGATCCCACAAACTGTGAGATCATGACCTGAGCTGAAATCAAGTTGGACCTTAACTGACTGAACCACCCAGGTGCCCCAAGAACTTAAACTTTTTGATCTCAAAGTTTTGTGTAGCTCTCATATTTCTGGTCCTTGAGGGACTCCACTGGATTACTTTGATTAATAAAAAGCTCTTGATGATACTAAGGTAAAAATCTAATTCTCTTTAATGTCTAACCATTCCTTTTGTTCTTAATTATGTCTTTTGGATAGGTCTGCTCCATTTCTCACCTGAATGCCTGTGATTAAGAGTTCTACCATTCTTGGTGTTGATGCTAATGAATCTTAGAGACTAAAGTTTGAGTTTAGCTTCTTACCCTAGGTTGATGGAAACGGGGCAGTAAGGAATGGGGAAACTTGAGGGAGAGCTCAAGACAAGGGAAATGTTTGTGCCTTCCTACCACAGTTCTCCCTTAGACTTGGTAACCCTTCAGGTTTAGGAAAACACTCAGAAAATATTCAAAGTGCTTGAATGTTCCTAAACTCCTGTGTCCCTATAACTTACATCTCTGTGGACTGTAGTGATTCTTCCTAAGCATAAAGAGACTGCTGTTGGCCCTTCATCACCAGTGATCTATGGTGAGGATGGGGCAGAGCTCAGCCATTTGCTAGTTTTAATCTGTCTGGAAACAGGAGTCCACTGGAATTGAAGAAGCCTCACCTCTCCATCTACCTGGCAGAATTATCATGACATCTAAATTTTACTCTCATAAGGTGTCAGTACTCTACCAAGTAGAAAGTGACCACTTCTAGGGAGCAAGAAATCCTTAGAGGCCACATAATGTTTTTCATGGGTTGGAGTGGGAAGAGGAGAATGCGAAGACAGTCTGTTGTCCAGACATGTTTCTCCCACTCATGTAATTCAGAAATCCTATTTTGGCATCTCTGTTAGGTCATCCAGGTTTAAATTAAAACCATTCATTGAGCAGGAGCTTATTTCTGCACCTTAAGATACTCCATGTGATCACTCTGAATATTTTTTATAATGTTAACGTGAAAGCTGCTTCCCTGTAAGATCTAAACATTTTTAATTTTTCTAATTATACTTGTTAGTGTTTTTCAGACTGCTCTGTTTTTTTCTGAGGAGTCCTTCAAAATATTATTGTATTTTACAATAATACAAATTATTGCACTGCATCTGGAAAATACAATTCATTAAATTGATATGCAAATTAGTTATTCAGATTTAGTCAGGACAGTGGATCAGATGAGAATCTAGAAGGAATAATTAACTTTTGAGCAATCCTTGGTAAATAGTGTTATATTAGCCTCTAGGGAACCTAAGGGCATTAGATGTCTAGGGGGAGTCAGGGGAAGATAGTTGGAGATTGGCAGATGGCTCAGAAAGGTAGACAAAGTATCCCAACAGTTCCCTGTTACCTAAGAGTAAATGGAGTACAGGGGGATATCCTGGACTGGATTTAAGAGTCCTGGGTTTTAGGGGCGCCTGGGTGGCTCAGTCAGTTGAGCGTCCGGCTTCGGCTCAGGTCATGATCTCTCAGTCTGTGAATTTGAGCCCCGTGTCGGGCTCTGTGCTGATAGTTCAGAGCCTGGAGCCTGCTTCAGATTCTGTGTCCCCCTCTCTCTCTGCCCCTCCCCTACTCATGCTCTGTCTCTCTCTGTCTCAGAAATAAACATTAAAAAAAAAAAAGAGTCCTGGGTTTTAGTCTTGCCTTTACTCCCAGTGAGCTCTATAATTTTGGGTAGTCACTTCTAGTGCCTAGTTTTCTTATCTGTAATGTAAGAAAATGTAATAGGCACTAGGTAGCCCTTAAAGCACTCTGGGCTATGATTACCAGGAAATAGACTAACTACATTTTAAGACAGTTTCTACCTAGATGTCTAACTTGCCCTCTAGGGACACACATATCTTCAAGACTAGCAAATTTACTTCTAAGCATTTTTTTTTCTTTTGATGGGTTCCTTGGTCCTTGTGAGTTACAAAATCAGTAGCTTCTTAAGAGATTTACATCCAGAGGTGATGAAGAGAGTAAGTCTCTGGCTGTGGCCTTCAGAAAGATTTAAGCTATTTTCCTACAAATGTGTTGTCATTTAAAACATTTTTTTTTTGCTTATAATATACATTTATTATTTTCTTCTCACCAACAGTTTTTTTTTTTGTTTTTATTTAAATTCCAGTTAATATGCAGTGTAATATTAGTTTCAGGTGTACAGTGTAGTGAGTCAACACTTCCATGAAATGTGTTATTGTTTTATAAAAAAAAATTTAATGCTTATTTATTTTTGAGAGAGAGAGTGATAGAATGTGAGTGGGGATCCCAGGGCAGAGAGAGAGAGAGGGAGACAAAGAATCTGAAGCAGGCTCCAGGCTCTGAGCTGTCAGCACAGAGCCTGATGCAGGACTTAAACTCATGAACAGTGAGATCATAACCGGAGCCAAAGTCAGATGCTTAACTGACTGATCCACCCAGATGCCCCTGTGTTTTTATTTTTAAATGACTATGAGGAAAGGCAGGAATGAGTCCAAGATGGTGGGGTAGGAAGATCCTGAACTCATGGATCATTTCCCTCTGAAAAACATCTGAAAACTAGATGAACTGCTTTTTACAACAAAGGATAAAAAGATCATTTTGAGACAGAGGAGTAGGAGATGCAGAGACAAAGTCTCACACAAAACCCCATCCCCAGTCTGGGGACAAACAATAGGGAGGGTCTCACTGGAAGGGCACTTCTTCTGGAGTAGGAGGGGTCGCCCTCACTTTGGGGACCTCAGCCCCTGAGGTCTATACTGAAAAGATGAGCCTCCAGAACCTCTGACTTGGAAAACCAACAGGGCTGATGTTGGGGTTCCTGAAGTGCTATAGAAAAATGACATTCCCTTCTTGGAGGGCTCACATGTGGGCTTACTTGCCTGGAGACCCAGTGAAAAATGGCAGTTTGAGAAGTCCCTAGACTATGTGCAAGAGAGTTTCACTTGATGATCTGGAGCCATCAACTGGAGAGACACAGGACAGCTGAAACTCCCAGAGATGGAGGGATTGGCAGATGCCATTCTTGCACTCTCCAAAGAGTCTGCTACCACAAGCAGGCAAGCTTGGATGTGGCACCTTGTTGGAATGTGTGGGGGTGACCAGTCACAGCACTTGCTGAAGCTGGAGAGTATGGGCAGTTGCAGAATGCCTCCACTCCCTAGCTGGGTTGGGTGAGTACAAGTGGTTATAGAGTTCTCCCACTCCCTACCAAAAGTGTGTGAGGATAGGCAGTTGTGACACTCTCCTTCCCCCTGGCTGGGGCTGGCAACAGATGCATGCAGTTAAGACATTCTCTTCCTACAAATGCCCCTTCCACCCTGCTCTGTTGTTTTTCTGAAGCTGGCAATTGTGCCCCACTCACTGTAATCTACAGCTGTCTTACTAAAGCCATCCCATGCAACCTACACAGGAGACATCCCTTGATTACCTGGTCCTGGTGGCCCAGAGTGCTGGTGTTCCAGAAATCTATGGGACTATAACAATCAGGAAGACAGTTATTGGCACTACACCACTCCCAGGACACTCCGCAGACAGCAGACTGAAACACAACCCCAATTTTCCTGTCAAAGAGGCCTCTTTACTTAGCCTGGAGCTTCAGACTAAGGAATAGGCTTCAGGTTTCCCATACATCTAGAGGCTAAGTAGGCACTCCCAGGGAGACACCATCCTTTTGCATACCCTTGGCCTCACTACAGTTCTATGAGACTTCCCAGGGAGGAGCTTATATATTTGTCTAGAGCCCCAGTTTTTGTAGCTGTGGCCCAGGGGACACCTTCAGATCTCCTAGCTTACAGTTAGCTTGAAACTAGGTGCTAAATGATATTCCTCTGCTTGGATCACTGACTGGTCTTGGCACACCTTCAACAATGAGGACCTACCAGGCAGTTTAGATAATCAAAAAGTTTTGGGGAACAACCAAGAGAGAGGATAAGGTTGAACAAGAAGGATCATCACCTATATAAGGCCACTCCTTCAAGACATAGAGGTAGCTTTTTCACCTGATATACAGATACAAACACAGAGTCAAGCAAAATGAGGAAACAGAAATTTGTTGCAAATAAAGAAATAAGGCAAAACCTCAAAAAAAGGCCTTAGTGATATGGAGATAATCAATCTACCTGATAAAGAATTTGAAGTAATAATCATAAAGATGCTAACCAAAGTCAGGAGAAGAATGGATGAACACAATGAGAACTTCAACAAAGAGAAACCAAAGAGAAGAAAGTACCAAACGGAAGTCATGGAGCTGAAGAATACAATAACTAAACCAAAAAATATAGTACAGTGATTCCACAATATAATGAAGTATAAGAATGGATCCATGAGCTGGAAGATAAAGAATGAAATGCAACCAGACAGAGCAGCACAAAGAAAAAAGAATTTTAAAACAATGAAGATAACCTAAGGAACTTCTGGGACAATATCAAGTGGAATATCATTTGCATTATAGGGGTCCTAGAAGGAGAAAAGAGAGAAAAGCGGGCACAAAACTTATTTGCAGAAATAATGGCTGAAAACTTTCCTAACCTAAGGAAGAAAACAGATATCCAGGTCCAGGAAACCCAGAGATTTCCAGATATGATGAACCCAAAGAGAGCTACACCAAGACATATTGTAAATAAAATGTCAAAAGTTAAAGAGAGAATCATAAAAGTAGCAAGTTTCATACAAGGGAAACCCCATAAGGCTATCAGATTTCTTAGCAGAAACTTTGCAAAGCAGAAGGGAGTGGTATGGCCTATTCAAAGTCCTGAAAGACAAAAAAAAACCCCAAACTTCCAACTAAGAATACTCTATCTGATAAGATTATCATTCAGATTTTAAAAAGAGATAAAGAGTTTTCCAGACAAGCAAAAGATGAAGAGGTCATCACTACTAAAGTGGCCTTACAAGAAATATTAAAGGGTCTTCTTTAAGCTGAAAGAAATGTTACTCATTTTACAAAAGTAAAAATCTCACTGAAAAAGGTAAATCTACAGTAAAGATAGTGCTACTAAGAAAGCTACTAAGATTAAAAACACAAGTAGTAAAATGAACTAAAACTTCTAATTAGCAAAGTGATACATTAAAAGATGCAGAAGTGACATCAAAAACATAAAATGTTGGAGAGGAGTAAAATTTAGAGTTTTGAAATGTGTAAGTTGGCATCAACTTAAAATAGACTGTTATATACACATGATGATGATATATGTGAACCTCACAATAACTACAAAGCAAAAATTTTTGGTACATATACAAAAGAAAATGAGAAAGGAATCTAAACATAACATTAAGGAGTCATCAAATCACAGAGACAAAGGAACAAAGACTGAAAACAGCGAGAAAACAACAAAATAGCAATATGTAACACCTACCACTAATAAGTTTAAATGTAAACGGACTGAATTCCCCAATCAGAGACATGGAGTGGCTGAATGGTTAAAAACAAAAACCAAAAAACAAGACTGCCTCCAAGAGACTGTCTTCAGAAGTAAAGACACACAGAGACTGAAAGTGAAGGAATAGAAAAACATATTCCACGTAAAGGGAAACAAAAAGCTGGTGTAGCTATACTCATATCAGGTAAGATAGACTCTAAAACAAAGATTATAGTAAAAGACAAAAAGGGGCACTGCATAGTGATAAAGGTGTCAACCCAGCAAGAAGATATAACATTTATAAATATCTGCACACACAACATAGGAACACCAAAATATGAAGCAAATGTTAACCTAAAGGGAGAAATTGACAGCAATACAATAATAATAGGGGATTTTTAAACCCCACTTACATTACTGGATAGATAAGCCAGACAGAATATCAATAAGGAGATATTGGCTTTAAACAACACATTAGACCAGATGGACATAATAGATATATACAGAACATTCCAGCCAAAAGCAGCAAAATACACATTCTTCTCAAGTGCACATGTAACATTCTCTGGGTAGATCACATGTTAGGCCACAAAACAAGTCTCAGTAAATTCAAGAAGACTGAAATCATATCAAGCATTTTTTATTGATCCCAATGGTATGAAACTAGAAATAAATTACAAGAAAATGAAAAATTGTAAGTACATGGAGATTAAACATGTTACTGAACAACTGAGTCATGGGAGAAATCAAAGGAGAAATTAAAAAATACCTAGAGACAAATGAAATAAAACCAAAATTTATGAGCTGCAGTAAAAGCAGTTCTAAGAGGGGAGTTTATAGCAAAATTGTTCTACCTCAAGAAATAAAAGAAATCTCAAATAAACTATTAAGCTTTACATCTAAAAGAACAAGCCCAACATTAGCAGAAGGAAAGAAATAGAGCAGAAATAGGTGAAATAGAGACTAAAAAGACAATAGAAAAAAAAATCAATGAAACTAAGGGCTGGTTCTTTGGAAAAAAAAAAAAAAAAAAGTTGACCTGTAGCTAGACTTGCCACAAAAAAGAGAGACAGGGCTCAAATAAATGAAATCAGAAATGATGCCATGAAAATACAAAAGATAAGAAACTGCTATGAACAGATTATGCACCAAAAAATTGGACAATCTAGAAAAAAAAAATTTCTAAAAACATAGTCTTTTGAGACTGAATGAAAATCTAGATAGATGGATTACTAGCAAGGAAATTGAATCAGTAATCAAAAACCTCCCAACAAACAAAGTTCTACTACCAGACTGCTTCACTGATGAATTCTACCAAACATTCAAAGAAGATTTAATACTATTCTTCTCAAACTTTTCCAAAAAATTGAAGAGGAGAGAATGCTTGCAAACTCGACAATACCCTCATACCAAAATCAGACAAAGATACCACCAAAAAAAAAAAAAAAAAAAAAAAAAAAAAAAAAAAAAAAAAAAAAAAAAAAAAAAGAAAGAAAGAAAGAAAGAAAAAAAAGAAACAGGCTAATATCCCTGGTGAACATAGATGCAAAAATCCTCAAGAAAATATTAGCAAACTTGGGGTGCCTGGGTGGCTCAGTTGGTTAAGCTTCCACCTCTTGGTTTTGACTCAGGTCATGATCTCCTGGATCATCAGATCAAGCCCTGCAGTCAGCTCTGCACTGACAATGCAAAGCCTGCTTGGAATTTTCTCTCTGCTCCTCCCCCACTATTGCTCTCCCTCTCTGTTAAAATAAATAAACATTAAAAAGAAGTATTAGCAAACGCCGTTCAACAATACATTAAAAGGATCATACACCATGATCAAGTGGTATTTATTCCACAGATGCAAGGATGTTTCAACATTTGTAAATCACTCAATGTGATACACAACATTAACAAAATGAAAGATAAAAAACATGATTATCTCAATAGATTCAGAAAAAATTGACAAAATTCAACATCCATTTGTGATAAAAACTCTCAACAAAGTGGGTATAGAGGGAACATACCTCAACATAATAAAGGTCATAATAACAAACCCATAGCTGTTATCATACTCAGTATTGAAACACTGAAAGCTTTTTCTCTAAGATCGGAAATAAGGATACCCAGTATCTCCACTTTTATTCAACATAGTATTGGGAGTCCTAGCCTAGCAATTAGGCAAGATAAAGAGATAAAAGACATACAAATTGAAAAAAGTAAAACTGTCACTAATTGAAGGAAACATGATACTATATAGAGAAAACCATAAAGACTCCACCAAAAACCTGTTAGAACTAATAAATGAATTCAGTAAAATTTCAGGATATAAAATTAACATACAAAAATATGAAATCTGTTGCATTTCTGTACGTTAATAATGAACTATTAGAGAAATCAAGAAAACAAACCTACCTACAATTGTAACATAAAGAATAAAATATGTAGGAATAAATTTAACCAAGGAGGTGAAAGATCTGTACGCTGAAAACTATAAAACATTAAGGAAAGAAATAAGACACCAATAAATGGAAAGATATTCTGTGCTCATGGATTAGAAGAATTGTTATTATTAAAATTCCATACTACCCAAAGCAATCTACAGATTCAGTGCAATCCCTGTCAAAGTTCTAATGATATTTCTTACAGAGCTATAACAAATAATTCTAAAATTTGTATGGAACCCCAAAGACCTCAAATAGCCAAAACAGTTTTGAGAAAGAACAAAGTATCATATTCCCTGATTTCAGAATATATTACGCAGCTATAGTAATCAAAGCAGTATAATATTGGTATAGAAACAGACATATAGATCAATGGAACAAAATACAGAGCCCAGAAATAAACCTATGTATATGTGGTCAATTAACTTCTGACAAAGGAGGCAAGAATATAAAATAGGGTAAGGACTCTGTCTTCAACAAATGGTGTTGAAAAACTGGACAACTAAATGCAAAAGAATGAAAATGGACTACAATCTTACACTATATACAAAAGTCAATTCAAAAATGGATTAAAAACTTGATTGTAAGACCTGAAACCATAAGACTCCCAGAAGAAAATAGGTTGTAAGCTCCTTGACATTGGTCTCATTGTGGTGGTGCTGGTGCTGGTGCTGGTGCTGGTGCTGGTGCTGGTAGTGGTTTAGATCTGACTCCAAAGGCAAGGGAAACAAAAACAAAAAAAAAAATTATTAGGACTATATCAAACTAGAAAACTTCTGCACAGTGAAGGAAATCATCTAAAAAATGAAAAGGCAACCTAAAAAATGGGAGAAAATATTTGCAAGTCATATATCAATAAGGGGTTAATATCCAAAAATATAAAGAACTAAACTCAATAGCAAAACAAAAGCTAAACAATCCAATAAGAAAATGGGTAGAGGATCTGAATATACATCTCTCCAAAGAAGATATACAGATGGCCAATGAGCATGTAAAAAGATACACAACATCACTAATCATCAGGGAAATGCAAATCAAAACTACAGTGAGCTATCACCTTTTACCTGTCAGAATGGCTATTATCAAAGAGATAAGAAATAGAAAATGTTGGCAAGGATGTGAAGAAAAGGGAACCCTCCTTAAACTTAAAAAGAAGGGGGGCATCTGGGTGGTTCAGTCGTTTAAGTGTCCAACTCTTGATTTCGAACTCACAATTCATGGTCATGATCTCACAATTCATGAGTTGGAGCCCCGCCTTGGGCTCCACACTGACAGTGCAGAGCCTGCTTGGGATTCTCTCTCTCCCTCTTTCTCTGCCCCTCACACATGCATGTTCTCTCTCTCTGTCTCTGTCTCTCAAATAAACTGGGGTGTCTCTCAAAATGGGATACTGGGTATCCTTGTATTATTTCTGATCTTAGAGAAAAAGCTTTCAGTGTTTCAATACTGAGTATGATAACAGCTATGGGTTTGTTATTATGACCTTTATTATGTTGAGGTATGTTCCCTCTATACCCACTTTGTTGAGAGTTTTTATCACAAATGGATGTTGAATTTTGTCAATTTTTTCTGAATCTATTGAGATAATCATGTTTTTTATCTTGTGGTCTTTTATCGTGTGGCTCAGTTGGTTAAGCATCCAGCTTCAGCTCAGGTCATGATCTCGGATTGTGTTTCGAGCCCTGTGTTGGGCTCTGTGCTGACAGCCTGGAGCCTGCTTCAGGTTCTGTGTCTCCTTCTCTTTCTGTCTGTCTGTCTCTCAAAAATGAATAAACACTAAAAAAAAAAATAATAATAAACTTTAAAAAAAAAGGAATCCTCCTGCACCACTGGTGGGAATGTAAGTTGGTGCAGCTACTTTGGAAAGCAATATGGATGTTTTTCAAAAATTAAAAATAGAGCTATGATCTAACAGTTTCACTACTGGGTATCTATCTGAAGAAAATGAAAACATGAATTTGAAAGGATGTATGCATCCATATGTTCATTGAAGCATTATTTACAACAGCCAAGATATGGAAACAACCAAGGTATCCATCAATGGATGAATGGATAGAGAAGATGTGGTATGTATATATGATGAAATACTATTCAGCCTTAAAAAAGATGAAATCTTGCCTTTGCAGCACCATGGATGGACCTTGAGGGTATTATGCTAATTGAGTAAGTGAGATGGAGACAAATACCATATGGTTTCACCTATATGTGAAATGTGAAAAACCAAGCAAGCCAAGAAACAAAACAAAACCCTCTCCCCGGGGAGAGGACAAAAATGGGTGAATGGGATTAAGAAGTACAAACTTCCAGTTACAAAATAAGTCATGGGGATATAATGTACATCATAAAAAAATATAGTCATAACATTGTGTTAACTTTTAAGATGGCAGATGTAACTAGACTTATTGTGGTAACCATTTTGCAGTGTATACAAATGTTGAATCACTATGCTTTATACCTGAAACGAAAATATGTCAGTCTTACCATGTCTTCCCCCTACCCACAAAAAGATCATGATGAAACTTAGCTTGTCTCTGAATAGCTAGGCAGGACTCAGCAGGTTTTAGATAATCTCTATGACCACGTAAATGAAACAGGACAAATTCAAGGTCCCATGGAAGCACCAAATGCAAACACTGAGTTCATGTAAGTTACAACAGCCCAAAAAGAGAGTTGACATAATAAAGTAGAAAGAATACTAAATAGAGAGTCTGAAGCTCCAGTTTAGGCCTGGCTCTGCCACTTCCTGGCTAGTGAGACCCTGAGCTAGTGAATTTACTTCTCTGTGCCTTAGAATCTTTAGGTGTAAAATAAGAGTGTTAACTTACAAGTAACTGAGTGAGGCCTGACAACTCTGAAGTAAGAGGAATGGAGCTAGAAGCCCCTGAATGGAGAGTCATCTGGGATGACAGGAGGGTTAGCAGGATGTTCCTGGCCAAGAGCCTAGTAACGAAGCTTTACTTCTTACTGTACCTTGGCTTAAGTGAAATTGTGTTTTGTCCTGATTGTGCCACTGAAAGACTGGCTAGGTAGTGCTTTTCTAACTTTCTTCCCACAGATACCCATAATGACAGAGGAAGGTGAACTCTAAGGTTTTGGTGGGAGAGGGGAACAGTATAGCTTTAAACACTTTACTTCAAGTTGAGCAATAGATACATTTAAAATGTTATATTAAGACAATCTCATGTAAACATAAAAAAATTCTATTCTGTAATATATTTTTGTTTTACTATCAACATAGAGCTTTAAATTATTTTTAGGGAAAAGAAAATTTAAAACTATTTCCTCTGTCTCTTCCCCTCATAATCTCAGTAGACAGAAGGCCTAAGTCTGGAATAATGATAAACACTAAACTGTTTATACGAGTTTATTTTCAGAGGAGAAATAGAAAAGGACTTTCATTTAAGTTTTTATTTTTATATTGAATGTATTGCAAGTATATACTCAGAAAAAGTAGAATTTTAAAAATACCCACCTTTGGAGTGCCCAGGTGGCTCAGTTAGTTGAGCGACCAACTTCGGTTCACATCATGATCTCACAGTTGGTGGGTTTAAGCCCCACATTGGGCTCTGTGCTGACAGCTCAGAGCCTGGAGCCTGCTTTGTATTCTGTGTCTCCCTCTCTCTCTGCCCCTCCCTGGCTCACACTCTCTCTCTCTCTCTCAAAAATAAATAAACATTTTTTAAAATGATAAAATAGCATCCACCTAAAAAACCGTTGCATGAAATTGATACTACAGGAAGGGTCTCTGTGCATATTCCATGGAGATATGTGCTTTTTGATACATTGTTCCCATTTAAGGAGCATGGGGCTATAGGAGAAGATAACAACCTTGCCTTAATCTTTTCTTAGAAATAATTTGACATTGTATAGCCTATGTGATAGCTTTTACTGTTAGTGTTTCCCACACTGTTTTAATCTGTGTAGGCAAACCTGGTTATCCCAACTATGGGGAGGAGAGGTGTGATTGTTACAGTCTTTTTGAGAAGCAGCATGATGTAATAGGAAAACGACTTGGCTTTGGAATAAAAAAAAAAAAAGTCATTTATTCTTCTATCAATCTATGTATTTGTGCAAAAAAACCCAAAATTTGCAAAACAAGTTGAGTTCTATTTATGAATTATGAGAACTTGGCAAGATATCTAACTTCTCTGGACTTCCATGACTTTATTCAGAAATTATCCCTACATCCTCTTAGGGTTGTTATGAAAATTAAGTGAGATAATATATGCATAAGTGCCTAACATACCAGTTGGTACATAATAGATACTTAATGAACTTTATTTTCCTTGCTTCTTTCTGCTTGTTGAGGAAACACTTTATTCCTTTCAAAAAGCTTTCATATTCAAGGTCTGTTTTGATCCTCATAGCTCAGATGATATCATCTTTACTTTAAAATAAGGGAAGGTGACTGGGCGGGGGTAGTGACTTATGTGCTGTTACTATATTTTAGTATAAGCAGAAGAGCCAGGACTTGAAGGCAGGTTTTTTGATTTGCCACAGGGCTTTTTTCCATACTTAATTTGGTGGAATTTCTTTTGTCTTTAAATTGGATTGTGTGTATTATTTATGGTAGGTATTCTGTCAAAACAACAAAATCTCAAGACTTAGTGGGAATTCAACAGTGGTCTAGCCTCTGTATCTTGCCCCTTATTCAACATCTCTGCCAGGTATTTATTGGAAGAGAGGATTTGACCATCAAATAAATATAAGACAGCAGGCTATGTAGAAGTGTTTAAGACATTACTTGGAAGTTGTGAGGCATATGTGGTGTAGCAAAATGAATAGCAAGCCTTCTAATTAAAACTTTTGGAATTGAGGTTCAGAACTACTTTGGCCAACTCACAAAATAATTGTACAGAACAGGTATTAACCATCGATAGAGGGAAATGTCACAGTAAAGGTAATTAAGGCAAATTACTACAGATTGTTCTTTATTTTTTGTCCAGGAAAATTTTTATTTTTTTGTTAAAAACATTTTTTTAATGTGTATTTACTTTTGAGAGAGAGAGAGAGGGTGAGCAGGCAAGGGATAGAGAAAGGGAGACACAGAATCTGGAACAGACTTCAGGCTCTCAGCTGTCAGTACAGAGCCCAATGCGGGGCTTGAACTCATGAACCACGAGATCATGACCTGAGCCAAAGTCAGACACTTACTTGACTGAGCCACTCGGGTGCCTCTGGAATTTTTTTTTTTTTATTCTTTTTTTCTTTTTCTTTTTCTTTTTATTTTTTAATGTTTATTCATTTTTGATAGAGACAGAGAGGGAGGGGCAGCAAGAGAGAGGGAGACACAGAATCCAAAGCAGCTCCAGGCTCTGAGCTGTCAGCACAGAGCCCGATGCGGGGCTCAGACCCATGAAGCGCAAGATCATGACCTGAGCTGAAGTTGGATGTTCAGCCAACTGAGCCACCCAGGTGCCCCTGGAAAATTCTTTTTTTTTTTTTTTTTTAAAGGTGGGTTTTTTTTTTTTCCCCCTATGGTCAGGAAAAAGCAAGGAAGTCCGCTCTCACCATTACTATTTAACATAATGGTGGAAGTCCTAGCCTCAGCAGTCAGACAACAGAAAGAAAGAAAAGGATCCAAATTAGCAAGGAAGAAGTCAAACTTTCACTAGTTGCAGATGACATGATACTCTATATAGAAAACCTGAAAGAACCCACCAAAAACTTACTAGAACTAATACATGAAGTCAGCAGTCATAGGATTTAAAATCAGGAATCTTTTGCATTTCTATATACCAATAATGAAGTAACAAAAAAGAAATCAAGAAATTCATCCCATTTACAATTGCATCAGAAACAGTATGATACCTAGGACTAAATCTAACTAAAGTTATAAAAGATCTATACTCTGAAAACTATAGAACACTTATGAAATAGATCACAAAGGACACAAAGAAATGGAAAAGTATTCTATGCTCATGGATTGGAAGAATTGTTAAAATGTCTATACTACCCAAAGCAATCTACAGATTTAATGCAATCCGTATCAAAATACCACCAACATTTTTCACAGAGCTGCAACAATCTTAAAATTTGTGTAGAACCACAAACACTGAATAGCCAAAGCAATCCTGAAAAAGAAAAGCAAAACTGGAGGCATCAGGATTTGGGATTTCAAACTATATTACAAAGGTGTAGTTATCAAGATAGTATGGTACTGGGACAAACACAGACACATAGATCAATGGAACAGAATTGAAAACCCAGAAAAATGGATCCCCAACCATATGGTCAATTAATCTTTGACAAAGCAGGAAAGAATACCCAATGGAAAAAAGTCTCTCCAACAAATGGTATTGGGAAAACTGGACAGCAACATGCAAAATTATAAAATTGGACCACTTTCTTACACCATGCACAAAATAAATTCAAAATGGATAAAAGACCTAAATGTGAACCTGGAAACCATCAAAAGCCTAGAGGAGAATACAAGCAACAACCTCTTCGACTTTGGCCGGAGCGACTTATCAGGCTGGATCAAGGTTGTGAAGATCCTTAAAAACCAGGCAGAGTTTGACTTGAAAACATTTTTTATTTTATTATTATTTTTAAAGTTTATTTATTTTGAAAGAGAGAAAGCTCAAGCGGGGAAGGGGCAGAGAGAGGGAGACACAGAATCGGAAGCAGTCTCCAGGCTGTGAGCTGTCAGCACAGAGCCCTATATGGGGCTCAAACCCACGAACTCTGAGATCATGACCTGAGCCAAAGCTGGATGTTGAACCTACTGAGCCACCCAGGCTCCCCTTGAAGACATTTTTTAAAAATCCAAAGAGTGACATGATCAAATAGACTTTTCAGAAGATCATGTAGTATGGCTACAGTAGTCACATAGTCCTCAATTTTCTGAATCTTCGAATGCCTGGAAAGATAGTACTTCAGGCCTTTAGAATTCGCTGCTGGCTTGGAATTGGAGATTCTTAGAATTGGAGGGGATCTTAAGTATTATTTAGTCTAGCAGTTATCGGTCTTCTTATGCATCAGAAATTCATGTAGAACTTTAAAAAAAAATTAAGATTCCCAATTTCCTCAGATTTCTTTAATCAGATCTGCTGTGTTGAGATCCTTGATTTTTCTTTTAATAAGCTTTCCAGATGATTTTCATAACCAGTCAGAACTGTGGGTCAGTGTTTAAGAACCACAGGTCTAGACCAATCCTTCTGTTTCTTATCCAATTCCCACCACTTCATGAGTGGAAATTTGCTTTCAGCTCTAACATTTTCTTGACTTGGCATTTCCCTTTACATACCTACTTTCAAACAAAAACCAAAGCAGAATTAACGACAACAAAAATACCCAGCCACTTATTGTTTACCTATTATATCTCTCATGCTGTTCTGGGTGTTTATCCATGTTATCTTATAATTCTTAAAATAACTCTGTGCGGAAGGTATTTTTATTCTCATTTTTAAAGAGGTTACAAAACACTCAAAGCCACATAGCTTTGTAGTTGATTGAACTGAATCTTCAAACTGAGGTTAATTCTGTGCTTTATTTAATGTTTGCTGTTGCTTCCAATGTCACCTTTTGTTGTGACTCTGCTAAGTAGATCTCTTCTTCATCAGTGATGAGGATTACGAATTTAGGTCCTCAGATCCAGTCTGGCCTGAAGGCACTCTACCTTGTTCTCTTCTATCCAGATCCTTGTCCTCATCATAACCTGGTTCATTCATGAAGCCTTCTTACTATATTTCTACCTGTTGAGCTCTTTCTAAGCCCATCTGAATTCAGAACACTTAGTAGATATACCATTTACTTGGAATCCCTTCACCACTCAGGTTATTTCATTTCTCATAGATTATTATGTCCTTAGCCAGACAGTAAGTTTCTTGGGATAAGGGACTGCATTTCTTTTTTTTTTTTTTTTATTCTTTCTGTTTTTAAGTTTATTTATTTATTTTGAGATAGACAGACTGAGAGAGTGGGGGAGGAACAGAAAGAGAGAATCCCAAGCAGGCTCCACGCAGTCAGTGCATAACTCAATGTGGGGCTCGATCTCACAAACCATGAGATCATGACCTGAGCTGAAATCTAGAGTCGGATACTCAATTGCCTGAGCTACCCAGGTGCCCCAATCTTTCTAAATATACGCCAAACAAATTAAACTTTTCTAAGGATCATCAAGAAATAAAATGTACAAATGAAGAGTTTTTAATTCCCAACAATTTAATATTAACAGAAATAATGATTTGTTTTTCACCATTTCTTTTAGGCTGAAAACAAAATCACTGAACAAAAAATAATTTTCCAGTATTCAACAAACAGGCGTGACTTACAAAAGTATTAATTTGGAATCTATATTCTGATAATACCTCCCCAGGTGGTTAGTTAACATATACCCAAAGGAAAAGAAACCCTAGATATAGGGTTCTCTCTAAATAAGGGCATGTTTCTTAAAATATCCCTCATGAACACCAACACCCATGGGGAAACTGATTTATTTTTCATTTTTATTTCAAACTTCCCCACTGAAATTTCTTTTTTTTTTTTTTCTTTTTTTTTTTCTTTTTTAATATATGAAATTTACTGTCAAATTGGTTTCCATACAACACCCAGTGCTCATCCCAAAAGGTGCCCTCCTCAATACCCATCACCCACCCTGCCCTCCCTCCCACCCTGCCCTCCCTCCCACCCCCCATCAACCCTCAGTTTGTTCTCAGTTTTTAACAGTCTCTAATGCTTTGGCTCTCTCCCACTCTAACCTCTTTTTTTTTTTTTTTCCTTCCCCTCCCCCATGGGTTTCTGTTATGTTTCTCAGGATCCACATAAGAGTGAAACCATATGGTATCTGTCTTTCTCTGTATGGCTTATTTCACTTAGCATCACACTCTCCAGTTCCATCCATGTTGCTACAAAAGGCCATATTTCATTTTTTCTCATTGCCACGTAGTATTCCATTGTGTATATAAACCACAATTTCTTTATCCATTCATCAGTTGATGGACATTTAGGCTCTTTCCATAATTTGGCTATTGTTGAGAGTGCCGCTATAAACATTGGGGTACAGGTGCCCCTATGCATCAGTACTCCTGTATCCCTTGGATAAATTCCTAGCAGTGCTATTGCTGGGTCATAGGGTAGGTCTATTTTTAATTTTTTGAGGAACCTCCACACTGCTTTCCAGAGCGGCTGCACCAATTTGCATTCCTACCAACAGTGCAAGAGGGTTCCTGTTTCTCCACATCCTCTCCAGCATCTATAGTCTCCTGATTTCTTCATTTTGGCCACTCTGACTGGCGTGAGGTGGTATCTGAGTGTGGTTTTGATTTGTATTTCCCTGATAAGGAGCGACGTTGAACATCTTTTCATGTGCCTGTTGGCCATCCGGATGTCTTCTTTAGAGAAGTGTCTATTCATGTTTTCTGCCCATTTCTTCACTGGGTTATTTGTTTTTCGGGTGTGGAGTTTGATGAGCTCTTTATAGATTTTGGATACTAGCCCTTTGTCCGATGTGTCATTTGCAAATATCTTTTCCCATTCCGTTGGTTGCCTTTTAGTTTTGTTGGTTGTTTCCTTTGCTGTGCAGAAGCTTTTTATCTTCATAAGGTCCCAGTAATTCACTTTTGCTTTTAATTCCCTTGCCTTTGGGGATGTGCCGAGTAAGAGATTGCTACGGCTGAGGTCAGAGAGGTCTTTTCCTGCTTTCTCCTCTAAGGTTTTGATGGTTTCCTGTCTCACATTCAGGTCCTTTATCCATTTTGAGTTTATTTTTGTGAATGGTGTGAGAAAGTGGTCTAGTTTCAACCTTCTGCATGTTGCTGTCCAGTTCTCCCAGCACCATTTGTTAAAGAGACTGTCTTTTTTCCATTGGATGTTCTTTCCTGCTTTGTCAAAGATGAGTTGGCCATACGTTTGTGGGTCTAGTTCTGGGGTTTCTATTCTATTCCATTGGTCTATGTGTCTGTTTTTATGCCAATACCATGCTGTCTTGATGATGACAGCTTTGTAGTAGAGGCTAAAGTCTGGGATTGTGATGCCTCCTGCTTTGGTCTTCTTCTTCAAAATTACTTTGGCTATTCGGGGCCTTTTGTGGTTCCATATGAATTTTAGGATTGCTTGTTCTAGTTTCGAGAAGAATGCTGGTGCAATTTTGATTGGGATTGCATTGAATGTGTAGATAGCTTTGGGTAGTATTGACATTTTGACAATATTTATTCTTCCAATCCATGAGCAGGGAATGTCTTTCCATTTCTTTATATCTTCTTCAATTACCTGCATAAGCTTTCTATAGTTTTCAGCATACAGATCTTTTACATCTTTGGTTAGATTTATTCCTAGGTATTTTATGCTTCTTGGTGCAATTGTGAATGGGATCAGTTTCTTCATTTGTCTTTCTGTTGCTTCATTGTTAGTGTATAAGAATGCAACTGATTTCTGCACATTGATTTTGTATCCTGCAACTTTGCTGAATTCATGTATCAGTTCTAGCAGACTTTTGGTGGAGTCTATCGGATTTTCCATGTATAATATCATGTCATCTGCAAAAAGCGAAAGCTTGACTTCATCTTTGCCAATTTTGATGCCTTTGATTTCCTTTTGTTGTCTGATTGCTGATGCTAGAACTTCCAGCACTATATTAAACAGCAGCGGTGACAGTGGGCATCCCTGTCGTGTTCCTGATCTCAGGGAAAAAGCTCTCAGTTTTTCCCCGTTGAGGATGATGTTAGCTGTGGGCTTTTCATAAATGGCCTTTATGATCTTTAAGTATGTTCCTTCTATCCCGACTTTCTCAAGGGTTTTTATTAAGAAAGGGTGCTGGATTTTGTCAAAGGCCTTTTCTGCATCGATTGACAGGATCATATGGTTCTTCTCTTTTTTTTTGTTAATGTGATGTATCACGTTGATCGATTTGCGAATGTTGAACCAGCCCTGCATCCCAGGAATGAATCCCACTTGATCATGGTGAATAATTCTTTTTATATGCTGTTGAATTCGATTTGCTAGTATCTTATTAAGAATTTTTGCATCCATATTCATCAGGGATATTGGCCTGTAGTTCTCTTTTTTTACTGGGTCTCTGTCTGGTTTAGGAATCAAAGTAATACTGGCTTCATAGAATGAGTCTGGAAGTTTTCCTTCCCTTTCTATTTCTTGGAATAGCTTGAGAAGGATAGGTATTATCTCTGCTTTAAATGTCTGGTAGAACTCCCCTGGGAAGCCATCTGGTCCTGGACTCTTATTTGTTGGGAGATTTTTGATAACCGATTCAATTTCTTCGCTGGTTATGGGTCTGTTCAAGCTTTCTATTTCCTCCTGATTGAGTTTTGGAAGAGTGTGGGTGTTTAGAAATTTGTCCATTTCTTCCAGGTTGTCCAATTTGCTGGCATATAATTTTTCATAGTATTCCCTGATAATTGTTTGTATCTCTGAGGGATTGGTTGTAATCATTCCATTTTCATTCATGATTTTATCTATTTGGGTCATCTAAGGGACTGCATTTCATATATCATTGTGTTCTAAATCCTCTAGTGTTTCAAAATGTTTTACATAGTTGGAACACAATATTTATTGATTGACCACGTGGAACATTTGGGAGATGAGAGAAGAGACTATTGGGCCAGAGTTTGAGGTGATTTTTGAAATCATCTTTTAGATTTCTTGACCAGTATTAAAGAGCTATTGGCGCTCTGAGAATAGCTCTATAATATTTTTCCATTTCCCACATTTTTATCACTTTTCTCAGCAGGGGACCTAATGACTCTCCTTCTCTAGGTTCTGTTGGCCATCCTAATAACCCTTCCTCTCCTGCAGCGTCCCTTTGACCTTGAACTTACCACTTCCCTGCTTTGAGCCTCTGTGCCATCATTAGTAAAATAAGATCAAGGTAACTGTTAAGTTTCTTTCCAGCTCTCATATTCTATGGTGCCATTGTCTAGAAGCTCTGTTGAATGAGGAAGCAAATTATATATCACATTTCCTTGTCATTGTAGAAACCAAATGGGTCTGCTGAACAGGTTCTGGAGAATAAAAATTTCTTCATCCAAGCACCAGACTTAATGGGCATATTAGTATTGGTGGTCTCTGTAGGCTTTTTATCAAAGGAAACTTCAGACACAGGAATGGTGATATTTGTCAGTGTTAGCTGCAACTGAGAGATATAAGCTAAGAAAATGTGATTGATGTCATTAGACCCATTTTGACAGTGTGATATTATTCTCAAAGCACACCCCAGCATCGAATTATTTTTATCTCATGTGGGTCAGAGTCTGGGTCCTGTTCCCCTTCCCTGGGAAGGTGGGTAGACAGTTTAATGATGGTTTTGCCTACCAGGACATTTGGTCTTAATAATGAGCTCAGATGTTTCTTTGTTCCATTGGGAACTTAAACTGTAACAAGGAAGCTTAGTAGTAAAAATACTTCGATGTGGGAAAAAAATAAGCATCTTTCGCTGAAATCAGGTTGCTCACATCACTGACCCTGGGTATGTTATTCTTTCCATCTTAGTATCCTTTTTTTCTGAGTGTCCTGCCCCTCTTCGCTGATATTATCACTAAATATCCTAACTGTACTAATAGGTCTTTTTCAAAAGCCCACTCCTATCCCCATCTCCCTAGTTGCCCTTTCTCTTTTTCTGTAATTCTATTTCAAGAAGTCTCTGGGGCGCCTGGGTGACTCAGTCGGGTAAATGTCTGACTTCTGCTCAAGTCATGATCTCGCAGTCCATGAGTTCCAGCCTTCCGTCGGGCTCTGTGCTGACAGCTTAGTGCCTGGAGCTGCTTTGGATTTTGTGTCTCCCTATCTCTCTATGCCCCTCCTCTGCTTGTGCTCTGTATCTCTCTCAAAAATAAATATTAAAATTTTTTTTTTTAGGGGCGCCTGGGTGGCGCAGTCGGTTGGGCGTCCAACTTCAGCCAGGTCACGATCTCGCGGTCCGTGAGTTCGAGCCCCGCGTCAGGCTCTGGGCTGATGGCTCAGAGCCTGGAGCCTGTTTCCGATTCTGTGTCTCCCTCTCTCTCTGCCCCTCCCCCGTTCATGCTCTGTCTCTCTCTGTCCCAAAAATAAATAAATGTTGAAAAAAAATTTTTTTTTAAAAAAGTCTCTCTGTATGCAATTTAATGCTTAGTTCTCTATTGTCTCATATTGGTATCTCATTATTTTATGTGTGGTCATTTGTCCCCTTAAATTATTTGCTTCTTGAAGGCAAGGAACAATCTATGTTCATCTCTGTAATCCTATCACTGGGATGGCTCCAGAAACAATATAGAGGAGGGAGCGAAGGAGTGTAGGGGACTTAACATTTATTGAATTTATGTCTTATACTAGGGATATATACGTTATTATTTTTAAAACTTTATAATAGCCTAAAGTTAGGAAATATTAGGTCCATTTTACTCCTAAGGAAACTTCACCTCAGAGAGGTGAAGTCGTGGGGAGGGAGGTCAGAAGCAGTGTTGAATCAGTCATGTTTAGTATTATATTTCTCCTTCTCTGCCATTTTCTTTTTGTCTTAGTACAGTAAGTTATTTAATCTCTCTGAGCTTCAGTTTCAAAATAGAGATAATATCTAACCTACTGGGTACTTGTGAACCTTAATAAGAAAGATAACATAAATAAGGAACCTTTGGATGCTTTGCCCATGGACAGTTAATGAGACATGAAGATAGAATGGACAGGACTTGCTATTGGATTGGTTGTAGTACACAAGAGGAGAAAAAAGTGAAGCAGGACTCCCCGTGTCTATATTGAACAACTGAGAAAATCATGATATAATTTACAGAGTCTGGAACACTAGAAGCAAAACAATTGTGAAAGGGAAATGTTGAATAATTTTGAGATGTTGAATATACAGGTCTACAGCTCAAAGGAGTGATCTGAGACAAAGATACAGGAGTTGTTGGCCTACATGTGGTAATCAAAGCCCTCAGGTAGAAGAGTAAGAGTAGAGTGAGATTATCTAAATTCTGAAGAACTTCAGAATTTAAAAGTGAGTAGAGAATAACCCAACAAAGGCAACTTTATTTTTTTGTTGTTTTAAAAAAAATTTTTTTTTATTTAGCCCTCTGGATTATTTTTTTTTAATTTTTTTTCAATATATGAAGTTTATTGTCATATTGGTTTCCATACAACACCCAGTGCTCATCCCAAAAGGTGCCCTCCTCAATACCCATCACCCACCCTCCCCTCCCTCCCACCCCCCATCAACCCTCAGTTTGTTCTCAGTTTTTAAGAACAAAGGCAACTTTAGATAGGTAGCCAGATAGGTTGGAAACCAGGAAAGTGTAGTGTCACAGAGCCCAAGGGAAGAAAACATTTCAAGCAACAATTGCCACACATAATATCTTTTTCATCTTCCATTTACTCTTCAACCCAGTATAGTCTGGCTTCTGAACCATCCCCTCAACTGCACTGAAATGGCTCTTTTCAAAGAACCATTATCCACAGTTGGACAAATTCAGTGGACATTTCTCCATCCTCATTGAACTTACTATGCTAGCAGCATTTAGCACTGTCTACCATTCCCTCCTTCTTTCCCCTACTTCCATGGCTCCTTTTTTTTAGAACCCTGTCATAGCTATTCTCCCTCTACATGATCCCTAAATGTAGGGATTCCTCAGAGCTCAGAACCAAGTTGTTTTCTCTTTCTGAAAATTCTTTTCTTAGGTGTTCTCAACCATTGCCATTGATTTCTGACCATCTTGGTCTTATAACTTCCAAATGTTTATTTCCAATAAGACCTCTCCTGTGAGTTTTAATTTTCTGCATAATATCTCCATTTACATGTTATGTTATATATATCCCCCAAAGCACTGTCTTTAGACTAGCCTATCTACTTTTTCTGCTTTCAGTCTTGTCTTCCTATAATTCTTTCTCCATACTGCAGGGAAAGAGATTTATTAAAAATATAACTTTGGTAGGGCATGTATGAGTTAAAGGTGAAATTAATCACTTTCACATTAAAACAGATTCTTTTTGGTTCCTTCAGAACCCTACAGTAGGCTAGGGGGTGGCTTGGAAAAGAACCCAGGTGTCTGAAGAACCAGTCCAGAGCTCCAGAAGGACACTTTTACTAATATTCCAAGTGACATTTTCTCCAAGTTGAATAAAAAGAAAGCACATGGATTTTCTATTTATTCTGTTAATTATAAGACTCTTGCTATTAGATATGTATTAAAAAATTAATTTGTGATCATCAGCTTCTGCTTATGCCTGAGGGCTCACTGCCTTTGATGAGGTTGGTTCTTACTATCAGCAGGATGATAACTTCTTTATTGAGAATCAGTTAAAAAAAAACATATCCTCGGTTTCTTCTCTGTGTTAAATTTTAGGTATACAAAAATGAGTAACATCTATACCTTCTATTTTATGTCCTCCAAATCCACAGTGTAATAAAGCAGACAGAGTAGATTAAATATTAGCTATAACAGATGCATGTAAAGAGGGTTTTAGGGGAAGATGCAGGAGTGATTGATTTGGCTGTGGAGTAGATGGAGTAAAGAAGACCTAACAGAGGAGTTAATATTTGAACTAGATCAATCAGAATTTGCCATAACAGGGAGAGCATATTTTGCAATAAAACATCACAGGTGTAAAAATACGTCAGAGAATGATGTGGAAATATTTCATAAAATTGTACAGTGACTTTAAATTCTGAGGAAAGAAACTGTGCACCAGAAGATAGAGACTCTGAGGAAACAGAAATAAGGAAAAGTGAAAAGTGTATCAAGTTAAGAATTGCCTAAGTCAAGAAGGAAACAGAGTTAGGTCAGTGAGAATGATGGAATGAGGACTCCTGACAATTCTCTCCATAAAAGCTATGTAATCACCTCTATGAATCAGTAGCAAAAAAAACTCTCAAAAAAGCAATGAGCTTTTGGGCAAAACGTGTCCCAATGTAGGTTGTCGGAACTGTGGAAATTAAGTAAAGGTCTGAAGCAAACCAAAGAGCATTTTCAAGAAAAATGGCTGAGTCTCAATGAGAATGAAGATGGAGCTCTTTCAAAGCCCCATCCCCAAAGAATTCTTGATTTGTTTGATAGTTCCCTGAAATACTCCATTGGCAAGGCTTATTTTTATTAACCTGACTGGAAGCTTGCCTGGTGAGAAAAGTCTTTTCTATGGGGGCATTTTCTAAAAACAATTGGTGGCACTTGTTTAACATCATGACTTCCTTAGGTGGCAGAGACTTAAAAGGAAAAGTTAAGGAATGAGATGTCTAGAGAGGACTTCATATTATTTGAAATTAGAAAGGCATGCACATGTGCAGGGCTCTGTGCATGTGCAGGATTTGTAGGCTACAGCAGAGTTGTAAGCAGCCTGGCTGAGTGTTGAAGTCCTATCCCAACACACACAGATCCTTTAGGAAAGACTATACTTATTGGTTCCAGGCACTTAAGGAAATCTCTGTTCAATCACTAGCAGACCACTAAGCTAACCAAGCAGAGACCTCACTAGCTACACACAAAGAATACAGACTTTTTCTAGCAAAGTCACTAAACAAACAAACAGCAGCAGTAGCTCTTTGACTTATTCCCATGTGATCTCATTTATATGTGGAATTTAAACAATACAAAAACAAAACAAACCAAAATCTTAGATACCAGAGAACAGATTGGTAGTTGCCAGAGTTGAGGGATGGGTGGGAGAAGTGGTTGATGGGAATCAAAAAGTACACACTTCTTATAAATAACTTATGGGGATATAACGTACAGCGTATTGAGTATAATTAACAATATTGTATATTTGAAAGTTGCTTAGAGAGTAGATCTTAAAAGTTCCCATCACAAGAAAAAATTGTAATTATATAAGGTGGTGAATGTTAACTAGACTTACTGCGATTATTCTTTCACAATATATGCAAATGTTGCATCATTGTATACCTGAAACCAATGTAATGTTATATGTCAATTATACCTCAGTTTTAAAAAAGAATTAAAGGAAAATATGAGAATTATGTATCCCCAAATAGAGAATAGCAATAAACAGATAGAAAGTATGTAAGGATATATAAAATAGAACCATAAAAATGTCACACACACACACACATATGTATGTGTGTGTGTGTGTGTATATATATATATAGAGAGAGAGAGAGAGAGAGAGAAAAGACATTCTGCAGTTAAAAGTACAATAAATGAAATGAAAATTTCACTAGAGATGTTCAACAGCAGATTTTAGCAGGCAGAAAACAAGAATCTATGAACTAGAAGATTGGTCTATTGAGATTATATAATCTGTAGAACAGAAGAAAAAAGAAGAAAAATGAACAGAGCCCGAGAGACCTGTAGATCATTGTCAAGCATACTAACATAAACAATGGGAGTCCCAAAAGGAGAGAGAAAAAGCAGAAAGACTATTTGACAAAATAATGGTAGAAAACTTCTCAAATTTGATGAAATACCCAAGAAGCTCAATAAACTCCAAGTCGTACTAATTCAAAAGAGATCTACACTTAAGTCATCATAACCAAATTGTCAAAGCCACACCTGAAGACAATCTTGACAGCATAAAAGAGAATGACTCATCATGTATAGGGGGATCCTTGAAGAGATTAACAATTTATTTTTCACCAGAAATGATGGAGGCCAGAAGGCAGTGAGATGACCTATTCAAAATGCCAAAAAAAAAACAACCCAAAAAAACTTTCAATGAAGAATTCTATATCTAACATTATCATTCAAAAATGTCGGAGAAATTAAGACATTCCCAGATTGAGAGAGAGTGGGAGAGGTAGAGAGAAGGAATTCATTGCTGGCAATGAATAGATTTAAAATAGACTTAAAGTCACAGGTTAAAAGCAAAAGTATGAAAAATATATATCATGCAGATAATCAAAAGAGAGTGGGAGTGGCTACACTAATATTGGGCAAAACAGACTAGACAAAAATTATTACTAGAACAAATGACAGTATATATTGATAAAAGGTCAATCTATCCATTGGCAAGGCTTATCAGGAAGATATAACAGTTACAAACATCTAAATATACAAAGTCACAAAAACGTGCAAAAACTGACATAATTGAAGGAAGAAAGTGACAGTTCAATAATAATAGCTGAAAACTTGAGTACTTCACTTTGAATAATGGAAATATTATGTAAACAGATGATCAGTAAGGAAATAGAAGAATGACATTAGAAGCCTGCTAGACCCAAGAGGCATTTATAGAGCACTTCACCCAACAATGGAGGAATGCTCATTCTTCTCAAATGCACATGGAGCATTCTTCAAAATAGGCCATATATTAATCTATAAAGCAAGTCTTAATAAATTTTAAGGAATTTATCATACAAAGTATATACTCCAAATACAATGAAATGCAATTATAAATCAATAACAAAAGGAAATTTAAGAAATTCACAAATATGTGGAAATTAAACAACACATTCTTAACCAATGAGTTAAAGCAGAAATCACAGGGAAAATTAGAACATACTTTGAGATTAATGAAAACAAAACCACAGCATACCAAAATTTATGGGATGTGATTAAAGCAATGCTTAGATGGAAATTTATACCTATACTATATTAAGAAAAAAGAATGATTTTAAATAGATAACCCTTGACCTTAAAAAAAAAAAAAACTAGAAAAAAGCAAACTAAATCCAAAGAAAGCAGGGGGCGCCTGTGTGGCTCAGTGGGTTAAGCATCCAACTTCAGCTCAGGTCATTATCTCATGGCTCATGAGTTTGAGTCCCACAGTTGGCTCTGTACTGACAGCTCACAGCCTGGAGCATACTTCAGATTCTGTGTCTCTGTCCCTCTCTCTCTGTCCCTCTCCTGCTTGTGATCTGTCTCTCTGTCTCTCAAAAATAAATAAACATTAAAAAAATAATAACTCCAAAGCAAGAAAGAAGACAGTAAAGATTAGAGTGGAAAGAAATAAAATAGAGAATAGAAAAACAATAGAGAAAAATCAATGAAACCAAAAGTTGGTTCTTTGAAAAGCTCAACAAAATTGACAAATCTTTTGCTAGACTGATCAAGAAAAAGATATAAGATTCATATTACTAAAACCAAGAATGAAAGAAAGGAAGTTACTATTGGTCTTAGAGAATTAAAAAGGATTTTAGGGGAACACTATGATTTCTTACTCCAGTAAATTAGATAATCTAGTTAAAATGTCAAATTTCTAGAAAGACACAAAATGCTGAAACTAACTCAAGAAAAAATAGAAAACCTGAAGAGACCCATAAAAGAAATTGAATTAATAATTTTTGAAATAATCCCATACAGAAAAGCTCATGACCAGATGGCTTCACTGGTGATTTCGAGCAGATATTTCAAGAAGAATTAACATTGATCCTTCACAGACTCTTCCAAAAGATGAAAGAGAAGGGAACATTTTTTTTTTCAATATATGAAGTTTATTGTCAAATTGGTTTCCATACAACACCCAATGCTCATCCCAAAAGGTGCCTCCTCAATACCCATCACCCACCCTCCCCTCCTCCCACCCCCCATCAACCCTCAGTTCTCAGTTTTTAAGAGTCTCTTATGCTTTGGCTCTCTCCCACTCTAACCTCCTTTTTTTTTTTTTTTCCCCTTCCCCTCCACCATGGGTTTCTGTTAAGTTTCTCAGGATCCACATAAGAGTGAAAACATATGGTATCTGTCTTTCTCTGTATGGCTTATTTCACTTAGCATAACACTCTCCAGTTCCATCCATGTTGCTACAAAGGGCCATATTTCATTCTTGCTCATTGCCACGTAGTACTCCATTGTGTACATAAACCACAATTTCTTTATCCATTCATCAGTTGATGGACATTTAGGCTCTTTCCACAATTTGGCTATTGTTGAGAGTGCTGCTATAAACATTGGGGTACAAGTGCCCCTATGCATCAGTACTCCTGTATCCCTTGGGTCAATTCCTAGCAGTGCTATTGCTGGGTCATAGGGTAGGTCTATTTTTAATTTTTTGAGGAACCTCCACACTGTTTTCCAGAGTGGCTGCACCAATTTGCATTCCCACCAACAGTGCACGAGGGTTGAGAAGGGAACATTTTCTAACTCATCCTATGAGGCCAGTATTACCCTGATACCAAAACCAGGTAACACATTACAAGAAAAGAAAATTATGGAACAATATTTCTTGAGGCGACTGAGTGGCTCAGTCAGTTAAGCATCTGACTCCCGCTCAGGTCATGATCTCACAGTTTATGAGTTCCAGTCCCACATTGTGTTCTCTGCTGTCAGCACAGAGCCTGCTTTGAATCCTCAGTCTCTCTCTGCCTTTCCCTTTCCCTCCTCTCAAAAATAAATAAACATTAAAAAAAAGAAAATATTCCTTGTGAACATATATGCAAACATTCTCAATAAAATAACAGGGAATTGAATTTGCCCTCATATTAAAAGGATTATGTATCACGACCAAGTGGGATATACCCCAGCAATGTAAAGTTGATTGAACACATGAAAATCAGTATAATACACTATATTAATATAATAAAAACCCATATGATCATCTCAATAAACACAGAGAAAGCATTTGACAAAATCTGGCACCTTTTCATGATAAAAACATTTAATTACCTAGGAATCAAAGGGGACTTCCTCTATCAAAAAAATCCACAACTAATACCATACTAATGGTGAATGAAAACTAAGATTGGAAATGTGATAAGGATGTCCACTGTTACCATTTCTATTCGACTTTCTACTGTAGATTCTAACCAAGGCAATTAGGCAAGATAAAGAAATCAAAGTCTTCTAGGTTGTAAAGGAAAAATTCATTTACATTTCTAGACACTAACAACTAATCATCTGAAAATGAAATTTAGAGAACAATTCCATTTATAATAGTATCAAAAGGAATAAAATACTCAGGAATAAATTTAACAAAAGTGCAAGACTTGTACACTGGGAAGTACAAAATGTTGAAAGAAATTTAAGATCTAAATAGAAATGTGTTCATGGATCAGAAGATGGTATTACTCTCCAAATTGATCTGCAGATTTGAGGCAGTTTATTTCCAAATTCCACCTATTTTTTTTTCTTTGCATGAATTAAGCTGATTTTATTTTATTTTATTTTATTTTATTTTATTTTATTTTATTTTATTTTATTTTATTTTATTTTATTTTATTTTTTAACGTTTATTTTTGAGACAGAGAGAGACACAGCACGAACAGGGGAGGGTCAGAGAGAAAGGGAGACACAGAATCCGAAATAGGCTCTAGGCTCCAAGCTGTCAGCACAGAGCCTGAGGCGGGGCTCGAACTCACGGACCACGAGATCATGACCTGAGCCGAAGTCGGACACGTAACCGACTGAGCCACTCAGGCTCCCCAACAAGCTGATTTTAATATGATGTGGAAATTCGAGGGACCCAGATAGCCAAAACAATCTTTAACTTTTTTTTTTTAATACTTATTTATTTTTGAGACAGAGCTTGAGCAGGGGAGGGGCAGAAAGAGAGACACAGACTCCAAAGCAGGCTCCAGGCTCCAGCCTGTCAGCACAGAGCCTGAAGTGGGGCTCAAACTCACAGACCATGAAATCATGACCTGAGCTGAAGTCAGATCCTTAATTGGCTGAGCTGCCCAGGCGCCCCACCAAAACAATCTTTAAAAGGACAATTGGAGGACTCAAAATTCCTAATTTGAAAAGTTACTACAGAGTATGATTTCAAAGCTATATGCTTCTTGGTCTTTTGGCTAAGATCAAGTGTGATTACAAAACTATTGTAATCAAAACGGTGTGGTACTGGCATATGGGTCAAACATATATAGGTGAATTAAATAGAATTGATTGTCCAGAAATAAACCCATATTTATCTATGGTCAATGATTTTCTTCTTCTTTTTTTAAAATGTATTTATTTTTGAGAGACAGAGAGAGAGAGAGAGAGAATCCCAAGCAGGCTTTGTACTGTCAGAGCAGAGTCTGATGTGGTGCTCAAACTCAATAACTGTGATATCATTACCTGAGCTGAAATCAGGAGTCTGGTGTTTAACCAACTCAGCCACCCAGATGCACCTTTGGTCAATCATTTCCAACAAGGGTGCCAAGACAATTCAATGGGGGCAAAAAGTCTTTTCAATAAATGGTGCTGGAGCAACTGAATATCTACATGCAAAAGAATTAAATTGGATTCCTACCTCACACTATATAAAAAAAAACCTAAGTATAGATCATAGGCTTACATATAAGAGCTGAAACTATAAGATGCTTAGAAGGAACTATGGATGTTAGTCTTTCTGACCTTGGATTAGACAGTGGTTTCTTAGATATGACACCAAAAGCATAAGCAATAAAAATAAAAATGATAAATGTCTTCAAGATTAAAAATGTTTATGCTTCAGATACTGTTTATTAGAAAATAGAAGAGAGGGGCGCCTGGGTGGCTTGGTCGGTTAAGCGTCCGACTTCGGCTCAGGTCATTATCTCACGGTCCGTGAGTTCGAGTCCCGCGTCGGGCTCTGTGCTGACAGCTCAGAGCCTGGAGCCTGTTTCAGATTCCGTGTCTCCCTCTCTCTCTGCCCCTCCCCTGTTCATGCTCTGTCTCTCTCTGTCTCAAAAATAAAAATAACGTTAAAAAAAATTAAAAAAAAAAAAGAAAATAGAAGAGAAAATAATGGCAATAAAGTTCATTCTTGCCCCAAATTCAAACCAATATTTGTTTCTGTCATTTATTACTAATTTTTAGCTCCCAACCTCTATTCCTTTTCCAGATTAGGCCCTGAACCATTGCTTTACCATATCTTAATGCAAAGTCTTGGAAATAATGGGGTATAATTAACTATCATTCCTTAGATGTATTGCCTCTTCTTCCTTGAGTAGATGGCCGAGAATTGTTGTCTTTGAGATTTTTTTTTTTTAATGAGAAAGTCATGGAACTCAGATGGATTTATACTTAATGTGATATTTTCAGAAGTTGAAGTAGAGGCTAGAACATAATGTTTGTCAAGTTTAAACTCAGGATATGGAGTGAGAGCATTGTTAGAAGCTAGTCAGAAACAGAGGCTATACTGAACTACAACAGCTAGAATAGGGGGAAGAAGTGTAATAAAGACATAGTCCTATAGGAATAAAGAGCATTGAGGGATCAGGTAAGATTTCAAATGGCTTATAAAATGGAATAAAATGAAGCCATAAGGAATATGATGAAGCTATTTATATACTGATACAGAACAATTTCTAAGATATCTTTTTAAAAAGATAAAGCACAAAGAGTGTATACAATATGTTACCCTTTGCTTTAAAAGAGGAAAAATTATACATTTTATTACTAACATAAGCATAGAGTATCTCTGGAAAGAGACAAAGAAGTTGAAGACATTTGCTGCCTTTGGGGATGGAAACTGGATGGATTTTACTGTAATAAACTGTCAGCATGGTGGGATAGATATTTTGAAGATTCTTCCCATGATAAATAGATTGTTGATGACCTACAGTAAAAATTTTATCTTTGACCATTTTAGGCTCTCAAAAAGAAGGAAAATCTCCAAATTGCCCTACCCCCCATCCCTCTATGAATATTAAAAAAAGGATAAGGAAAAAAAGTGAGTGCAAACTGAAATGAGAACTGTAAGCAATAAACAAATCCAAAAGCTGAATTATCTTTGGGAAGAAAGCTGACTGATATCAACACTGGGATCCACAGGCCAAGCGTTGTGTCTTCTGAAATGTGGTTCTGACCCTGAAACTTTGCTGCTGACCGCATTAAGATTGTTTCTCAAAGTGGTCTAAAACGGCAAATTTGATAATGTGATACTCCACCCAACCCTCAACTGAAAGCATTTATATGCAAAGATTTTCTGGAGGATAACATCCTTAACTTAGGTATTGAGGATGCCCAAAGATTAAGTTCAACCAAATAGGAGTTGACAAGCAAAGATTACCAAAATTATGAGGAAACAAGACACCCGTGAGTGAGCTACATCAGAAATAACAAACAGCAGATTCAGACTCCCAAGGACTTCAGATATTAGAGGTTTCAAGAAAAGAAAGTAAAATCTTTATGAAAGACATGTTTAAGGAATTATGAAATTATTAGCAAGACTTGAAAAGAACAAATTAGAACTTTTAGAAATAAAAATTATTGAAAAACTCAATAGATTGGATTGAATAGCAGATTCAATTATAGCTGCAGAGAAAATGAACAAATTTGAATATTGACCTAAAGAAATTGCCTAGAATACAGTACAGAGAGACAAGTAGATGGAAAATATGAAAGTGAAGTTGTGATATGGAAAATAGAATTAAAAGGTCTGAAATACATCTACACTGTTGTCCTAGAGATGAAGAAATAAAAGAGAGTCATTATCCAAAAAGATAATGGTAAGAATGTGAGCTGATAAACCTGAATCTCCAGAGGAAGCATACAAGATTTTTTTAAATACAGGGGGCAAAAAAAATCCCACCTTATACTAAATACATTGTAGTGAAACTAGAATACTAAAAAGAGAACATCTTAAAAATAATCAGAATAAAAAGATCACCTTACAGTAGTCAGCAATGCTATTACAAATATTTCATTTTCTTTTTGCCTGTAGTAGGATTGTATTCCTTATTCAGTGAAGTGTGGAATGTGACTTTCTTTGGCCAATGAAATGTGAACAAAATGAATGTCCTTTCCTGGAAGACCTGTATGTGGTTTTATCATTTCCCTTTTTCTTGTCTAAACTGTTATGGAAGCATGTGTCAAGATAGAACCTTTGAAAACCTGAGTCCCTGAGTGCCTGAAGGACAGAAACTTGTGCAACTTGTGTAGAAAATGTAGTGTGAGCAAGAAGTAAACTTCTGTTGGGTTAAACCACAGAGATTTAGGGAATTATTTATTACTGAAGCATAACATAGCTTATTTGATTGATACAGATAACGGATCCTCAGTAATGATAATAGGAGCCAGAGGAACTAAAATTATATTTCCAAAGTGATGAGAGAAAATAAGTGACAACTTACAATTATGTGACTGTAATTACTAATACTTATTTAGAATTTGCAATGTGCCAGATACAGTTATAAGAGCTTTATATTAATCCAGTGAATCCTCACAACAGCTCTCTGAGGTAGGTATTGTTATTATCAGATGAGGAAACTGAGGACCGGAGAAATGATGTGAATTTCATATAGTCTACAGTTAGTAATGGATGGAACAGGGATTCAAAATCAGGCATCTGCTCTACTCCACTAATCTAATACTGTCTTTCAAGAATGAAGGTGAACCATTTAGCAGAGCTTTGTTTAAGGAATATTAGTAATAAGGAAAATAATCCCAGAGGTAAAGTATCAGATGTAAGAAGGAAAGGTGAGGAAAGAAATTAAGAAACTTTTCTCTGTAGGTCTAAATGAACACTGTGTATATAAAATAATGATAATATATAATTATGGAATTTAAAATGACAGAATTAAATTCCCAGACAACAATAGTGTGTCAGTCTAAAGGGAGATGGTTGAAGTATTCTAAGGCCTTGCTTCTCAGGAGCATTGCATCAGTTGGGAGTTTAGAAATGCAAAATACCACACTCAACTCACAATTACTGAATTGGAATTGCTGTTTTAAGCACTCGGCAGGTGATTCATATGAACATTAAAACTGAGAAGCACTCTTCTAAGGTCCTTGAATTGTTTGGGAAGGGGATTATGATACCAATTAACTTCAAATATAATTAAGAGAAACAATATAATTTGAAGAATAACCAATGAAAGAAAAGAAATAACATGTATATAATTTCTAAATTAGCACAGGACTGGGAAAATTAACAAAAGAGAAGGGGGCAGGAAAAGAGAAAAAATACAGGGCAAATGGAAAGCACAGTTGAGTTGAAGCGTAACAGACATTCCAGTAAATGTGAGTGGCCAAAATTTACCAGTTAAAAGAGAGGGGGGAACAAAGTAAAAGTGATTATCAAATAGCATTTTAAAATGCTATTTTTAAAATGCTAAAATTTAAACTTTAGAAACACACCCAAAACATAAGGTCATAAGAGTAAAAATATCAAAAAGGTATACCAGGCAAACACTAAACCTGAGAATGCTGAGGTATCAGTAATACCTCTACAAAACTAGAAAGAAAAACAAAAAAGGTTGGGTGACCAGGTTAATATCAGACAAAATGCATTTTAAGAGGAAAGGTTTAACTCAATTAGAAGATTAAAAAAAAAAGTTGAAATATATAGGGCAAAATTGATAGAACCACAGAGAGAAATTTACAAATGCAGTATGTCACTAGGAGATTTCAATACGTCTTTCTTATTTTAAGGCCAAGCATCAAAAAAAAGCAGTAAAGATGTGCAACATTTGAACAATATAATTAATATGCATGATCTAATAGGCATATGTACAAATCATCCTTCCAAAATTAGAGAATACACATACAATTCCAAGGTAATGTTTTGTTGTATCAGTTCACTGTTGCTACTTAACAACACCCATTTGTTAGCTCACAGTTCTGTAGGTCAGTAGTCTGACATAGTGTGGCTGTGTTCTCTGCTTCAGGTATCATAAGTGTCAGCTGTGCTGCTGGGGATGCAGGAGAAAAATCTGCTTGAAATCTCATTCTTGATGCTGGCAGAATTCAGTTCCTTGTGATTATAGGACTGAGATCCTATTTTTTTGCTAGCTGTCAGCCAGGGGAGAGGTTGCCTGAATTCCTTAATATGTGGCCTTTTCAATCTTTAACCCACCAATGGCACCTCTTTCTTGTGCTTCAAATCTCTAACTTGCCCTTCAACCACCAGCTGGAGAAAAGTCTCAGCTTTAAAAAGGCATCTGTGATTGGGTTAGGGCCCCCTAAATAGTTTCCCTGTATGAAAGTCCAGCTGTGCCTTATAATGGCCTATTCATGTGAGTAAAATCCACCATACTTAACAATCCTGCGGTTAGACTGGGAAATCTGGGTTCACCTTAGAGTTATGCCTACTACATTTGTGTAAATGTTTTATCTGATTTACTGGATCGGACGAGTCTTTAGGGCAGGTTAATGTCTGGCACGTACTAACACTTAGTAAATACTGATGTTATCATTGACTAATAGTGTATTAGAAGTATGAGATTATAATCTTATTCATGTTTATTCCCTAGTATCTAGTATAGTGTATGATTTATACTATAGTTTTAGCAATATTTAGATGAATACATAAAAGAATGAGTAATTATGTAATTCAGGGCAATGGCCACTATTCTATTATATAGCATGATATATTTTTCTAAAATGTGTAATTCAGTTTGAAATTTCTTTGTAGTTTTAATAAAATGACAGTACAGAATGAATCTTCTAGTTTTTTAATTAATGGTTTAAAAGCAAAATTATGAAAATTATTCACATAAATATCTTTTCTATTTTTTACTGGTATAAAGTAATGAGCACTGGAATAGGAAATGAAAGATTCAGATTTTGATTCTGCCATTAACTAAATAGAGGGGTGTGTGTGTGTGTGTGTGTGTGTGTGTGTGTGTTTTCAGGGTGAAGACAATTTGGATTAGATAATCTTTTAATTCCAATGTCCAATGCTACTGTTTCATATACTACTCAAGAGTTCAAACATAATATTTAACATAACAATGTGCCTTATACATTCAGGTACCCAGCAGAAGTATTCCAACTAAAGGAAAAAATACTTGAAGTTAGGCTTCAGAGAGATTAATGGATTCCACCAATAGCTTCCAAGACAAATTTATCTTTGGAATTGCAAGTTTATTACCCTGGGACTATCTAATGCTAATGTTTTCCTTCCTGCTTGAGTAGCTTTTTAACCTGAAGTTTTGAGTGATGGTTATTGTTGCAATTTAATGACATTTGCTCAGCCCTTATTGACTATCTGCTCAAATAATAGATTAGCAGATACTAATCCCATCAGAGGGCTTGTCTGTGTAATGATGTCACTGTAATCATTCTGGGTAATTTAATTCTCTGCTTAGCTCAGTTGCTAATGGTCATCCAGAGAGGTCATTCCCTTTTAAGATGACTCAAGTGGAGGCTTCTGGCATATGGTACTGTATTTTAAAGAATCCTACATAAGGAGGAGCAATATGACTTACCATATCTCATCTTTCAGTGCAGGATGCATTTTCTTTTTATTAAAATACATTTAAAATTATTTATTTATTTTAATTTAAATCCAAGTTAGTTAACATGGAATGTAATAATAATTTCAGGAATAGAATTTAGTGATTCATCACTTACATATAACATCCAGTGCTCATCCCAACAAGTGCTGTCCTCAGTGCCCATCACCCGTTTAGCCCATCCCCCTATCCAACACCCCACAAGCAACCCTCAATTTGTTCTCTTTTTTTGAGTGTCTTATGATTTGTCTCCCTCTCTGTTTTTATATTATTTTTGATTCCCTTCCTTTATATTCATCTGTTTTGTATCTTAAATTCCACATATGAGTGAAATCAGGTTATTTGTCTTTCTCTGACTGACTTATTTCTCTGAGCATAATATACTCTAGTTCCATCCACATTGTTGCAAATGGCAAGATTTCATTCTTTTTGATTGCCGAGTAATACTCATTGTATATGTATGCCACATCTTCTTTATCCATTTATCCATCGATGGACATTTGGGCTCTTTCCATACTTTGGCTGTTGTCGATAGTGCTGCTATAAACATGGGGGTGCATGTGTCCCTTCGAACAGCACACCTGTATCCCGTGGATAAATGCCTAGTAGTGCAATTGCTGGGTCATAGGGTAGTTCTATTTTTAGTTTTTTGAGTAACCTCCATACTATTTTCCAGAGTGGCTGCACCAGCTTGCATTCCCATAGGCCACATACTCTTTATCCATTCATCCGTCGATGGACATTTGGGCTGTTTGCATATTTTAGCTCTTGTCAATAGCACTGCTGTAAACATTGGGGTGCATGTTCCTCTTTGAATCAGCACTGCTGTATCCTTTGGATAAATGCCTAGTGCAATTGCTGGGTCGTAGGGCAGTTCTACTTTTAATTTTTTCAGGAACCTGCATACCATTTTCCAGAGCAGCTGCACCAGTTTGCATTCCCATAAGCAGTGTGAAAGGGTTCAGTGTGGGATGAGTTTTAACCCAACATTTCCTAAAATTATTTGCCTACAGAAGACCTGCCACAGAACCCAATGAATGTCACAGAACACAGTTTTGGAAAGGCTGATTTTTTTTCTAATCTAAGAAACTAAGACTAACTCTTTAGGAACATTATAGAGAACTTTTATTGGAAGTAGCTTTAGACATTATCTGGTTGAACTCTTGAAGAGAGTTGCCCAAATAATGAGTTGGTGACACTGCTTCAGTGAAAGTAATCCAGATGTCTTGTGTCTCACTTCTGTGTTTTTCTTACTATATCGCAGTTCTTAATAAAATGATAAAATCACCTCAGTTCTATGAACCATTAGCCCTTTTTTCTGAAAATGACCAGACATTTAAGATCAACTGGGCTTCAGTTTGAAGATAGGAGTGAAAAGAGGGCTTTGATTTAAAGCATATACTGGTTTTTGTTTAAGGAATGTCACAAGACAGCCATTTTCAACTCCAGTTCAATTTTTTTTGTATACGGAGTCCCTCTTTCTTATCTGCCTTTCCCCCTTCAGAAGTAAAATCTATTATTTTAAGTTATCAGACTCCACTGTAAACTAAATGAGTCACCTTCTTTTCTAACATCTATATTATTAGAATGTGTGTTCCAAGTAGGGACTTGCATCCTTCATAAATTATTTAATATGTTTTTCTTGGTTTGTTTTTTATTTCTTTTTGTTTGGTTAGTGTTTAAGATATAATTGTTCTGTCAGCCAGTTTTTCCAGAGCTTTTCTTGACCCTTCACTTAAGGGTGAGAGGAAAAAAATAGATGGAGAGTTTCAGGAAGGGAAGCTGTATAGAAAAAACTCAAATACCTGTTCCTAATATTGAGCTATCTGATTTTTAAAAAATGTGGTCATAAAGATACAATGAGCTCTTTCCATACTTAAATAAACAGTTTGCAGTTTATTCTTGCTTACAGCTTGTAATTCCATCCCTAAATATCTATTTCTTTACGTGTTGAAGATTTTTTCAAGTTTTGTTTTTTTTTTGTTTTTTTTTAGTAATCCTACACCCATTGTGGAGCTTGAATTTACAATCCCGAAATCAAGAGGATGCTCTTGCAACTGAGCCAACCAAGTGCCCCCATGTTGAAGATGTTTCATTCTTGCTTTCTCTTGCCAGAAAGTGCCATTGTCAGAAATCATTTTTGGGAGAATATTTTCTAGGAAATTGAAATAAGTTGGATTCAGGATAGGAACACAATTGGAGGTCAGGGGACATGGAGAAGTGTAAAGCAAGAAACAGAAAGAAGGCACGGGAGACACAGCTACCAAAGGCACAGTAGTGGAAAGTACTTGGACTCTGAAGTCACGTCTTTCTGATTTTGAGCTCTGTCATTTTGGATTTGGTATTTAATCTTTCTGAGTTCATTATCTGATCTCTAAAATGAGGATACTAATCTTCAGAATTATGAAGAATTACATAAATTAAAAATATGAGTATTTATTATCATATTCATCAACCAATTAGGGCTTGCCTGTGGGAAGATTGAGAAACATTTTTAATTTCTCCTTTTTTTTGAAATATTTATGTAGTATTGAAAAACCAGTAAAGGTATTTTTGCTTTAATATAAAAAAGAAATTTGTGAAGTGCCTGACATTTATTAAGTGCTCTTTCCTTTCCTTCTTTCCCCAGCACACTCTCCATCACCAAAGTTCCTTGATTTTTTTCTTACCTACCACCTGTTTCCTCCATAAGGAAGAAAATAAGACCCAACTAGACAGACATCTCCTCTCCTGGGTTTGGGGTACAGGGGTGAAAGGAGGAAACTCTGCATATCTAGGCTCTCTTACAGAGGCAATAAAGTATATAGATTCAGGACTTAAACTTGGGAGAAATTCAGATATGAATATATCCTGTCTCCTATCATTTACCAGCTGAATAACCAAGACAAGTTATTTCAATACAACTTTTTAAAATGTTGAAAGTAACTAAATTTCAATACAACTTTTTAAAATCCCTTTTAAAATGTCGGTAATTATAGTACTTATCTAGAAGAGTTGTGGTTTATATATATACTTAGCATAGTATCTGGCACACTGTACTGCTCAATGAATGTTAGTTGCCATTGTTGTTGTTATTATCATCATAATCAGTATTATCATCATCTCATCACACCGAGATCCCCTTCAGATCCTTAGACAACCCTAAATAAACTTTCACAGAATTGGCAATTCCTAAACAGTTTGATAGGATGGCTCAGAGAAAGTAGTCTTCATTTTTTAGCAGGTCGTTCTTTATAGATCTTTCTCTTCTTTTGAGACTTCTGACTCAAAAGCTTTGAATTGCCTTTTGGTGTCAGTATATTGCCCACTCTTCCTGCCTACCAGATAGTTCTAGTTAATTGAATTTTATTTAAAGAAGAGAAATCTGGAACTCCTTAGCCATCAGTTCACTGCATTAGGCCATTTATCTCCGGGGATATTGACTACTGTTCCACGTTGAAGAATAAGAGGATCTTTGGTCAGTGTACTATGGTGAATCATTTTGGGATCCCTAGGCAATTAAATGATTTGGAAAAGGACTCTCAGTGCCTGATAAAGTGATATGGAATCTGTGGCATGGCATCATTGTTGTGTCAGCTAGTCTTCTGGAAATGAAAATTTTTAGAAAATACTTAGGACATTGGGAGAAACTCCTAGGTAAGACCCCTGGGTGATTGTTGGTATGGTTTATCTCCATAGAATCTCTGAGAGGAGGACTGTGTTCAATGCTGAAAAACATGAGAGTGGTGTTAACTTAAGGGGAGGTTTGACAGAGGTGCTTTGAGTCTAGATGAGAAGAGACATCAGCATTCTCCTTGGAATCTGAAAGCACAGTACCTGTGTGCAAGCTGCAGGTTGACTATCTGCTATCTCCCTACCCATTGTTCTATTTCTTGGATCAAAGCCACTGTCTTTGAGGGCATTCCTGGCAGCTTCACAGTCAGATTCAATTAATTCATTTTATTCCTATATTCAGATTTGTTTAACTACCTCTGTCAACTGAATTGTGACATGGTTTTAATTCATTTCTCTATTTGGGGATCTCTCTCCTGTGCTCAGACACAGCTTGCACCTATGGAGGATATAGACATATAGGCCATACTTTCAAATTTTTTACAATGAAGTTAGAAGGCTGTTAACCCATTGAATCTCTCACATTTGCATAATATTTAGAAGTTTGCAAAATGTTGAACATAATTCTCTTCAGTTATCACAGTGAGCTGTATAATCCTTGTTAACTATTAGGTAGATTTTGTAGATGAAGACTCTAAAGTGGAGAAGAAGAAATGTGTCCACCAGGGTCATAGCACACCTCTAGTGAATGGTGGACTAAAACATGAACCCATTTCACCTGCCTCCAAGTGAAAGCTCATTGACTATGCCTCCAGTGCCTCCATGGATATCTCGCAATGCACTTAAAAAATTTTATATATAATACTTTAAGAAGTAAGTCATATCAAGTTAGCATTTGGTATGTGCCTGTGGTGGTATAAACAGTAAGTTCTACGGTAGTCTGGAGAGGAATGATCATGGATTGTAATGATTCAGGAAGGCTTTGTAGAGTAGGTAAGATTTGAGTTGGGCCTTAAATGAATGGAGGAACTGTCAAGGGGTTATTTGGTGTCTGTTCTTCTGAGTGACCAAGCTTTCTTGTGCAGAGGACTTTGTGCAAGTTCTAAACTCAGTGCTGGTGATCTTTGTCTATCATCCTAAAAATGCATTTCATCCTCCTGTCTATTCCACTCTCTAGGAATGATTGTGACCCAGATCAGCATCCTAGTTCTGTGTGTTGATATTTTCATGCAGTGTTGTTTTTTTTTTTTTCCACCAAGGCATTCCTGTGGAGAAGAGAGTACGTATTATAACCCAAACAGCTGCTGGCATTAACTTGAAATATATTAAGTCTTGTTTTGATTTTTAAATATATGTAAAATTTTCTTTATACTGCATAATATTTATAATCGTTTAAGGTAAAAACTTTAAAAAAAAAGAGAAAAAATAATTAAGTAAAAATGATGCTTCAAGAAGACAGGCCATATTTACCTTCCCTCTTTTTTAAAAATTGTGGTATAGTGAACATAATATAAATTTCACCATTTTAACTGTTCTGAAGTATGCAATTCTATTCTTAGTATACTAAGTGGCATTTAGTACATTCACAATGTTTTGCAACCGTCACCACTGTCTAATTCCAAAACATTTTCATCACCCAGAAGGAAACCCTGTACTCATTAAGCATTCATGCCCCATTTCCCCATCCCACAGCCCTGACAACTACTATTCTGCTTTCTGTTTCTATGGATTTGCTTTTTCTGGGTATTTACTATAAATGAAATCAAAGAATGTGGTCTTTTGTGTCTGACTTCTTTCACTGAGCATGTTTTTAAGGTTCATTCTTGTTGTATGTGTCAGTACTTTGTTCCTTTTATGGTTAAATTTTGTTTATTCATCAGTTGATAGACATTTAGCACATGAATGTTTCTATCTTTTCCCTATTAGAAATCATGCTGCTATGAACATTCATGTAAAAGATTTGTTTGAACATTTGTTTTCAATTTGGGAGTACATACCAAGGAGTGGAGTTGTTGAGTCATGTTAATTCTATGTTTAACTTTCTGAGGAACCACCAAATTGTTTTCTGCAGTGCTGCACCAATTTACATGACCACAAGCAATGTATGAGAGTTTCCATTTCTCCACAAGCTCACCAACACTTGTTATTATCCATTTTTTAATTACAGCCATCCTAGTGGGTGTGAAGTGGTATCTTATTGTCGTTTTGATATGGTCATTCCCCTAATGACTAATGATGTTGAGCATCTTTTCATGTGCTTGTTGGCTGTTTTTATGTATTCTTAGAAAAATGTCTATTCAGGTCCCTTGCCCATTTTAAAATTGGGTTGTTTGTCTTTTTGTTAAACTGTAAGAGTTCTTTATATATTCTGGATACTATACCTTTATCAGATATATGATTTGCAAATATTTTCTCCCATTCTTTGAGTTGTATTTTCATTTCCTAATGGTGTCCTATGATGCACAAAAGTTCTTTATGAAGTCTAATTTATATTTTCTTTGGATACTTGTGTTTTTGGTGTATATCTTAAAAACATTGCCTAATCCAAAGTCATTAAGATTTATTCCTATGTTTTCTTTTAACAGTTTTATAGTTTTATATCTTATACTTAAGGCTATGATCCATTTTGAGTTAATATTTATATCTAATGTGAGGTAAGTGTCCATCCAAATTCCCACTTTTGCATGTGGATATCCAGTTGTCCCAGCACCATTTATTGAAAAGACTATTCTTTCCCCATTGACTAGTCTTGGCACCATTATTGAAAATCAGTTAGCCATAGATATATGGGTTTATTTCTGGACTCTCCATTCTATCCCATTGATCTGTATGTCTATTCTTAAGCCAGACCACACTATCTTGATTTCTGTGACTTTGTAGTAGTTGGAGTGTGAGTGAGTCCTCCAATCGTGTTCATTTTCAAAATTGTTTTACCTGTTTTCAGTCCCTTGACATTGCATATAAATACTTGTATCAGTGTTTTCATTCCTGCAAAAAGTCTATTAAGCTTTTGGTATGGATTGCATTGAATCTATAAAGCACTTAGGGGAATATGGCCACCTTAACAATATTATTTCTTTCCATTTGTTTAGATCATCTTTAATTACTTTTAGCAATGTTTTGTAGTTTTTATTATACATATCTTTCATTCCCCTGGTTAAATTTATTCCTAAGTATTTTGTTATCTATGTTGCTATTATAAATGGAATTGTTTTCTTAATTTTCTTTTCAGATTGTTAATTGCTAGAATACAATTGATTGTTGCTCGTTGATTTCCTATCATTCAAGTTTGCTGAATTCATTTATTCTAGTGTGTGTGTGTGTGTGTGTGTGTGTGTGTGTGTGTGTGTGTATTCTTTACTTTTATGCATAAGGTGTAAATTCTTCCTTCCCCACTTTTAAAGAAATATTACCCGTTGCATAATACTACTTCACTTTACTGGGAGTACACATATCCCAATGTGAGAAACCATTCTGACTTATTTCTTTTCACTTTACAATTTGCAAAGTGCTTTTACATCTAATTTTATTCTTTTAATAACAAAATGGCCAATAATATCTCATTTTACAGATAAGGACACTGAGGCTGTCAGAGTTTAATGATTTATTGTAGGCTCACACAGCTTCAGTTAGAGCTGAAGTCTTCTCACTAGAAGTCTAGCATTCTTTTGCTTGAACTCTAATTCCTTCATGTATTTGCTGTAGTGAGTAGAACTTGGGCCACAGTAGTTTTTGTGTAAACTTGAGAGGCCAATCCTGTGGCTAGGGTCAGCATGCAGTAAAATAAAAAAATGAAACCAACATATGTTCTCAAAAAGACGCACACGAGAATGTTCATAGCTCTTTATTTGTAATAGCTCCAAACCAGAAATACCCCAGGAATCCATCATGGAGACTAAATAAACAAATTCTTACATTCTATACTGGAATACTACTCAGTAATAAAAGGAACAAATTACTGAGCATAGAGCACATGAATAATCTTTAAAAGATTATGCTGAGTGAAAAAGCCTTACTGTATGATTTCATTTATATGAGCAACTAGAAGAGACAAAACTATTACAGAAAAAGTCATATCAGTGATGGCTTCTGGAGGTGTGGTGGGGATTGATAGGAAAGGGGTATGAGGAAGTAGTCTGGGGTGATAGTAATGTTCTATATACTTACAGAGGGTGATTACATAGGGGTGTGCTCTTGTCAAAACTCAGCAAATGAACTTAATATTTGAGCATTTCATTGTATGTAAATGTTATCTCAAAAGAAGAAAAAAATCAAGTATTAAACTTAATGATATGCATTCTGAAGTATTTAGGGGGAAGTGTATTGATGCTTGCAATTTACTTTGACATTGATCAAAAATAAGATGGATCAATGGATGGATAGAGGTATAGAAAGTTGGACAGATATGTCATAAATCAAGTATGGTACAGTAGTTTTCCCATATTCACAGCTTCAGTTACCTGTGGTCAGCCATGGTCTGAAAGTAGATGATCCTCCTGATGTATGGTCCTTAGGTCAATAGTAGCCTCACACTTGATCACTGTGCCTACATCATTCACCTCACTTCATCTCATCACATAGGCATTTTGTCATCCCTTATCATCACAAGAAGAAGAAGGGTGAGTACAGCACAATAAGACATTTTGAGAGAGAGATCATATTCACATAACTTCTATTATAGTATATTATTATAATTGTTCTGTTTTATTATTTGTTGATCTCTTATTGTACCTAACTTATAAATTAAACTTTATCATAGTTACGTATGTATAGGAAAAAACAGTACATATAGGATTCAGTACTATCTATGGTTTCAGGTGTCCACTGAGGGTTTTGGAATGTGTATCTGCCTCAAATAAGGGGGGACCTACTGTAAAATGTTTTTTTTTTTTTTTTGAGAGATAAGTGAGCAGGGAGCAAAGAGAGAGAATCCCATGAGGGGCAGATAGGGAGAGAAAAAGAGAGAAGCAAGATTGGTGTTTTTACCCAAAGTGGGGCTCGTGTTGACTCGAAGTGGGGGTTGAGCTCACCTGAAGCTGGACTCCTGCTCACCCACTATGGGACTTGAACTCACAAACCGTGAGATAATGACCTGAGCTGAAGTCAGATGCTTAACAACTGAGCCACCCAGGTGCCCGCTACTGTATAATTATAATGCTAATGATAGAATTTGGTGGTGAGTTCTCTGTAAAATTCTTTCAAATCTCACCTTTGCTCTATGTTTGAAATTCCCCATAATAAAATGTTGAGGGAGGAAAGGAAACCAAGTTTGGAAACGTAGTTCCTCTTCAAGCACGCTCTCCTACCCACCTTCTCCTCAGCTTAATAAGATGGGTATAATGTTACATAAAGGCAAATGCCAAGCAAGATGAGGGTAGCAAGAGTTCACTCACCAGGCTCCAAGCTGGCATGACAACTTTCTATTATTCTTGACTCCTTTATTAGTCTGGAACTCTTTCTTTGTTGTTACCCAGAGTCTGTCCACTTATGTTCCTGAGAAACTTGCCTATCAGTCTTCAATTTTCTTAATTATGAAATTTATTTTATTAATTTACTAATTACAAAACCTGTTTCTGTTGGAGAAATGTCTTATTGCCTTGAAAAGATTTCACTGTTGTTATTCCAAAGAATCATCTAATTTTCATCTGAACAAAGGCATTTTGGGGGAGAAAGAATAGTCCATTGGGAAACAGGAGATTTGTATTCTGGAGTAGACTCAGGTAAATGACTTGTGCAAGGTCAAACAATTGATAAATGGTAGAGCCAGAATTTGGACCCAGGAGTGCCTAATTCCAATATAGGAATATAGTTGTTCCAATAAAGAGCAACCCTGTTGCTCTTTAGGACCTAAAGGAATGTGTGATGGCGTTTCAGAGAGCAAGGACAGTTTTCACCCTTTAAATTCTGCTGTATGGACAGTTACTACTTTAGAACCTAGCCCTGGAAGTATATCAACTTTTGGAGGACTAAAGCTTACAGCCAGCTCTTAGTAGCAGCATAAAAAGTTTCAATCTTCATATCCTTAGGTTATTTTCCTACTTTACTTACAAAAAGCTCTCCTAGAAAACTGGTGTGAAAAACATGAGTGAATTTTTGTGCCGTATATCAGATGAAACCGTCCAGGGTTCAGGAATTCCTAGTGTTTAAGACCTCTTTAATCCTTTATTCATTCTACATTTGTAATAGCCTGTTCATGGTCCTTCTTAAAAAACTTAAATCCCAAGGACTTCTGACTAAGGGTCTTTGATGTTTGTGTCCCTAATTTTACATTATGGCAAGAGATTATGTTGTGGAAGTACTATTTTGCTCCCCCAGAATACCACTCACAAACATTCTGTGAACTTGTGATGAATTGGGGTTACTACTGGCTTCCTCAGAGCAAGATCTGGACTTGTACATCTCCTAGTACAGTTCTTCCTAGCATAGAATAGATATTAAAGAATTTTAAAAGATTAATTGAATTAAAGATTTTACTTCACTTTGGGAGGAGTGCCTATTATTTTAACTAGACATTTCTCAGCCAAGATTGTCAGGCCCCTGAATAAGTCATTATGTTAGGATCAGAGGGTTAACAACAGCCTAGAAAAGATGGACTGATTTGTGGATCTGTATGCCAGCTCTTTTTGGAGAGCTGGCTTTTTGGAGTGGCCTAGATAAATCACAGGCCAGCAATACTGAACCCATAGGCCTCAGCAGAAAAAAAATTGTAGATTTTCCTTAGTTCCTGGGAAAAGGAAATGACAAACTCCTCCCTAATCAGATGTCTAGGCTTGAAGCTAGGGATTTTTTTGAGGATGGAAAGGGAGAGCAGTATGGAAAGGGAGAGCAGTATGGAAAGGGAGAGCAGAGAAAGGGTGGGAGAAGTGGGGAAGAGATTGGGGACACAGTTGGGAGAAGGAACAGGCAGCTAGGAATGCAGAGGGGAAAAATAGAGGACCTGAGAGAATAGTGGCTATTAGCTCACCCTTGTTTTGTGACAGGTGGGTGATTGGCTGCAAATGAGTTTTTGCTGGAGAACTGTTTCCTCAGAGTGGCCAGAATAGCCACTGAACTGGGTTTGACCTTAGTAGTCACCATCCTCACAACCCTATTCTAGTCTTGTGGGACCTTGGGATGCCAAGCAAGCTTTACAAGTTTTGTGGAAAAAGAGGGAAGGAGGCTTTAAATAACAGCTCTCTCCTTCACAATCAAGTCTCAGACATTCTAGAGAGGTTCCCTCTTGTGACTACAGATGTTGCTGTAAGCTTTAGAGTCTAGGGCACTCTTGATTATAGTTTAACCTCAGAGGGAAGCAAAAAACATTACAATTTCAGTGTCACCCAAGAGTTTTCTATAGATTACATTGGTTAGAAGTTACATAAAATCAGTGTAGTTAGTTACAACCACATGTCCCTTTCCCACCTTCATGGATATGTAGAAAGACTCGCTTAAGATGTACTATCACCCTGGTTTTGCCTTGCTCACAAAAGCTTCCAAATACAGAATCAATGGATCCAGTCTTTATTCCTAGAGAAAACTACAAAGCAATTTATTCCATTCATTCAGCATATATTTATTGAGTGACAGCTTTGCTAGGTGCTTTAGACTCAATGTTGAGATAGATGAATTTAGTCTTTAAATTGTGCCTTACCAAGGTACAATCTTTAGAAAAAAGGAATATTCTATTTTGTTGAAATCTGATCTCAAATTCTACAAAGAAATGCTAGAAATTACTTATACATACTGCTCTGGATTTTGTACTGATCAGTGCTGGCTCATATATCTCATCATTCATTGTTTATAAAGGCCCTGGGAGACAGAGAACTAACTATATCCCAGCCCACCCTACCAAATAATATTGGAACTAACAACACTTTGGATGATATGAGTGGGTAGTGCCAGAAACTGTTATATAACCTTCCAAAAATTCTGCCTTAAGGTTGCAGTTAGAGTTGTCAAGTTTTAAATCCTCTCCCTTGTGTCTGTATATTTTCTACCTTTTGCCCTTTTGGGAAGGGATAGAGCATCCTACCCAGAAGTTAGTGACATCTTCCCTAGAGGCAAGAGTCAGTCTTCCTGGAGCGAGTTGGAAAGTGGGGATTCCCAGGTCTTCCTATCTTGGCCCTCCGTGCCACATTCTACTCAGCCTTAATTCTGAGCTCCTACTACATGGAAGATATTAGAAGATACGGTGGCTGTGGAGATGAATATGGCATGGCTATTGCTTTAAAAAATGTAGTCTGATACAGGAGATAGGATGTATATAGGAAGAGCTAAATGAGAAGCAAGAATAGGAAATTTCAGATGAGTGATGTTTGTGCAGGAAGAGGTAGCATGGAGAAATGGAAAGAGCAGTGACCTTATAGTTAGAAGTCCCAGGTTCAAAGCCTTGGTCTTATGTTCATGAGCAAATAAACCTTTTTTTTCCCTTGGCTGACTCATCTATAAAATGGGGATAATGATCCTCACCCTGCCTAATTCTCAAGGTTGTAGTAAGGGTCAAGTGAGATATTATAGTATGAGAAACTTTGGAAAACACAATTTAAAATACAAACACAGGCAGACAAGTGAAGAGTGGTCTTATCCAATTTTACAGATGAGGAAACATGCATAGAAAGATGAAAAAACTTACTGAAAGTCCTGTGTGCTTGTGATGAAAAGAGCCACCTGTAGTTTAGACACAGAACAGAATGCCTATTTCCATTTCTCGTCTCCTTTATAGACCTCATCTGCTCCAAGACTGTAAAGTAGCCATTATGCTGTTGCCACCATATAAAGTATGTTTAGGTTTAGAATATGAGGAAGTTTAGGGGTCCATATTTTATCCTAAGGATATTGGTTATAGGGATATACTGTCACCTTATTCATTTACCTCGGCAAAGGTTTAACATAGCACTGTCTAATAGAAATAAAATATGAATTGCAAATGTAAGCCTTGTATGAAATTTTAAATTTTCTAGTAGCCACAGTAAGAAAAAAGGAAACAGATGAAATTAATAATATATTTTGTTTAACACAATATTTATGAAATATTCTCATTCCATCATGTGATCAGTCTAAAAAAAATCATTAAAGAGATATTTACATTCTTTTTTTCACACTAAATCTTTGAAGCTGATGAGTACTTTTCCTCCCAGCACATCTCAGCTTGTATTAGCCACATTTCAGGTGCTCAGTAGTCATATGTGGCTCGTGGCTACTCTATTGGACAATGTAGCTTTCCACAATCTTCTTTTTTCCCACCTTTCAGTGGCACCTTCATTCCTATTCTTACCTTCATTCTAACCTTCATTCCTATCTTCACTATTTTCTTTTAATAGATCTGTTTATTTTCCCTTTCTTTGGTCCTTAGAGAACCTAGGCTTCTTTTCTGTTTAAGTGCCAGATATCCTTCTTTGGTTAGATAAGAAAATTCTCTTCTAGCTACTATTTTAAATCAGCTTGTGTTCCTTATACTATGCCTTTCCTTCTCTGCAAATATTCAGCTCTTTTGAATGAGTTTTCCATCTCATGTTGCTTCTGTGTCTATCTCTTTTACTAAATTTTGTACTCCTTAAGGACAAAGATAGTGCTTTGTTCATTTCTCTGATCTCAGCCCCGTAGTACAGTTTCTGGTCCATAGCAGAAATTTGGTAAGTTTTTAATAATTGAACAAATAAACAAGCTTTTCCTGGATACCTCTCCAGCTCCTTTTTCCTCTTCTACAGCGATTTTTCTCTGTAGCGATACTTTTTATTACAGAGCTATGCTGTGGCACATAAAGGCCACCCTTGTTTTTTGTGGTTTTAATTATTTGCAGGAAAACACATAGCCAGAATTTTAGACCGTATTCCACAGTTCTTTCCAGAAACCTTTTCTTTAGTCTCTTTTTAGGTTATATGATTTTACCTGTGTTGGGAAAACCTATGGAGTCTATTAGGCTTGGCTCTTTAATTGCCTGCTTGATTCTTGACGTTTCTCCCAGGTTCATTTGCCTGTCTTTCTTGCCTTCATACTTTCTAATCTTCATACCTGCCTTTGTGCTCTGTCCAGACTTTCCTGTCACTGTGAGTATCTTACACAGTCTCAGCCCCAGTTGACCTGAAGGTGGGTACTCCCTAACAGCAACTTAATGTGAAACCACACAGTCATAGAACCCTGAAGTTAGAAACAAGGTTAGAGGTTCACGTCCAGAGGTCTTCCTACCTTAAAGTAGTTGAATTTTTTTTTAAGCAAAGCTTTAGGCACAACCCTATATATAAAACTGGTGAAAATAGAGCTGCTTCAATGAAATAGGGTTAGAGGTTCCTAGAGCTAGTCGGGGACTCCACAGGACATGGTTTGAGAACCACTAATCTAGTTCTATTCCACAGTACAAATGGGTAAACAGAGACCTAGAGAAGCGAAACAACTTGCTTAATCTGCACAGAAAGCTAGTGACAGGATCTGGACTAGAACCCAGGTTTCTTTTCCAGGTCAGTGTGCTTTTAACCACAATTGAATGTTTGGAGTCTCATTTCCCAAGGGGAGAAAACAGTAACAATAAGTCTTTTATTTTACTCTGCTTGATGAGATCTGACAGGGTCCACCTCTTCTTCCCTTCTACTAAGTCAGGTTGGCCCCTCTTGTTATTGTTTTTCTCTAGAACCCAGGCTGGGGCTTGCCTTAGCCTTTGTTCTGTTCCCAGTTTTTGTAGTGCCAAGAAGGATAGGGAGAGAGCGGATTCAGGCAGGTCATGGTGGAACAGATGTTTCCTGTCCCTTGGCTAGTCTGGCTGTGTCTTTCAGAGGCAGCCGAATGCCATGGCCAGGTGTGTCTTTCAGGGCCTTCCAAGCCCTTGGAGGTGGTAGGTGTTTGTAACCGCAATTTCCTCACTAGCTTCTGTTTTTCAAAGGCCTCTAGCCACTACCCGAGGGAATACATCTAAACCTCTACTTTGGGAGTCATCAATCATTCAGAGCTCTCTGGGTCTGGCCATAATCTACCTCTGTATTCTTATTTTCCAGTGTCCCCTTCATGCATCCTATGTTTTCTCCCAGACCACTGTGTTTTCATCCCTTCCACCTCATCTTCACCTGTTAAAATATTATTCATCCCTCCAGATCAAGCTTAAATGCCACCTTCTTTAAGAAGCCTTTCTCAGTGTCCAACCTTATACAACCTCCCTCTGTTGTAGTTTTCTTTTTATAGCCTCATCTCCCATTATTCCCTGCCTCATATTTTATGTACAACAACTTTGTACATACCATGTTATTTCTCACTTCCATGTCTTTGCTTATGCTGTGCATTTGCCTATAATTCCATGTCCTAATTTTTACTTCACTTTTGCCTGGCTAACTCCTATTTAAATTTCAGATGGGCACAGGCATCACTTTTTTCAGGATGGCTTCCCTGACCCTTTCACTCTGAGTTAGGCTATTCCCATAATAGAATATACCTACCTCTGTCTCTATACACTGTATTTTATCTATTTGTATCTAACTCCCACACTGGACAATGTTCCAAGAGAGATATCTGTGCCTTATATTTTCTATTGCTAGCATCTAGCAATATCTCACTAATAGTAAATGCCAAACAAATATTCATGGGATAGGTGAATAAATAATTTTATACTATTTTAATACTTTTATACTAGTATAATATCTACATTGAAAAAAGCCTATCTACCACGAGACTACAAGTTCTGTAACAGCAGGGACAGGGTTTGAGTCTTACTCACCTTTTTGTCCCTCAGAGGGCCTTATTCATAATAGGTGTAACAGCTGGGGTTTTCCAGAGAAACAGAAGCAATAGGAGATATGTAGATACATAGATTTATTCTAAGGAATTGGCTCAAATGTAATTTAAGGAATTTTAAGGAACTCAGGCAAGAATCGATACTGCAGACTTAAGTCTGAAATCTGTTAAGAGAGGCCATTAGGCCATCAGGCAGGATTTCTACGTTAGTCTTGGGACAGAATTCCTTCTCTGAGAAATCTCAGTTTTTGCTTTTAAGACCTTCAACTGATTGGATGAGGCCCACACACAATTATCAAGGATAATCTCCTTTACCTAAAGTCAACCGATTGTGAATATTAATCGTATCTACAAAATACCTTCACAACAACATCTAGACTAGCATTCAACCAAATAATGGGGCACCTAGCCAAGGTGGAACATAAAACTTAATAATCACAATGAGTGACCAATAAATGTTTGCTGAATTGAAGCATGCTTTTGAGCTTCCTATCTGACGCTCAGAAAAAGAGAACAATCTTACTTCTGTGTCCAGCAATAATTTGAGCTCAATAACCTGAAAATCCTCTACCCACTAAACTGCTAAAAGTTCTGAATGAAAAATAATAAATTCTTTAAAATACGTAACTGAGTTTGCAAGAAAGTAAGGGACTCTTTGGAGGCCAAAAAGGAGACAGAATGTGTAGTAAGTCTATAGGATGATGCATCAGGCCTCTTGGAATATCTGTCTTGGTAATCTTGGGACTTGGATTTTAATATGTATACAAGAACAGGAGATGAATCTTTATGAGACAGGCATTAAAGCTGAGACCTGCAAGTGAGTCTTACACCTTCAGTAAAATGGTGGATAGAAAACAAAATCTCATTGGGGTGCCTGGGTGGCTCAGTTGGTTAAGCGTCTAACTTTTGGTTTTAGCTCAAGTCATGATCTCATGGTTCGCGAGTTTGAGCCCCATGTCAGGGTCAGTGCTGACAGCACCAAGCCTGCTTGTGGTTCTCACTATGGCCCTCTCCAGCTGACTCTCTCTCTCTCTCTCAAAATAAAGAAACTTAAAAGAAAAAAGAAAAAAACCTCAGCAATATGTGGACACAAGAAAGTTGTCATTCTCAGCCTATACTCTGGATAAAAAAAAAAAAGTTTCTTTCTGAGAATTCAAAACCATAGGTCTATCTTAAATTGGGTGTGGAATTTGGATTTATACTACCTGTGTAGTCTGAGGTCCTACAAGTTGATTAATTAACAAAAAATATGCCCAACCAACAATACCCCAAGGTGCCTAGCAAAAGAAAACATGAACTTTTCTTAAGATGAAAAAGATCTAAAACTATAAGATGATAAAAAGATCTATAAAATTAATATATTTAAAATTATTAAGGATAAAAAAGAATTTAAAATATAAGGCATATATGACAAATAGAATTTTTAGAAATCAAAAAATATAGTAATCTAAATTAAAAATATGTACTATTTAAACAGGAGATTAGATGCTGCTGAAGAAAAAATTGGTGAATTGGAAATTAAGGCAGAAATTACCCATGATACCCCTTAAAGAGTCAAAGAGAAGAAAGAAATATGAAAACAAAGAGACAAGGAGGATAGAATGAGAAGATCCAATATATGTTTAATAGTTCTAGAAGGCAAGAATGGAGAAAATGGAAAGGGGCGATATGCAGAAGTAATGGTTGATATTTTTCCAAAATTGATGAAAAACCTCAATTAGGTCTTTGAATTCCAAAGGATAAATTAAAATAAAGTCACTTCTAGACATATTTTAGTGAAACTGTACAACTACAAAGACAAAAATTAAATCTTAAGAGCAGCTAAAGACAAGAGATAACCTACTAGAAATCACAAATTGAAAACAGTGACAAAATAAACAAAGGAATAATCTCAAAAGCTGAGAGACACAAAACCCACTCAGTCTAGAATTTTCCACGTAGTTAAAACTTCATTCAAGAATAAGGGTAGGGGCAGCTGGGTGGCTCAGTTGGTTAAGTGTGTGACTTTGGCTCACATCATGATCTCGCAGTCTGTGAGTTAGAGCCCCATGTTAGGCTCTGTGCTGACAGCTCAGAGCCTGGAGCCTGCTTCAGATTCTGTGTGTGTGTCTCTCTCTCTACTCCTTCTTGTTCATTCTCTCTCTCTCTCTCTCTCTCTCTCTCTATTCCTCCCTCCCTCCCCCTCTCCCTCTCCCTCTCCCTCTCCCTCTCCCTCTCCCTCTCCCTCTCCCTCTCCCTCTCCCTCTCCCTCTCTCTCTCTCAAAAATAAATAAACATTAAAAAAAAGAATAAGGGTCAAGTGGAAATAATTTTAGACAGATAAAGACATCAAGTTTACATCTCAGAGATCATTTCTGAAAAGACTACTGAAAATGGATATTCTTCAGGAAGCAGAAAATTGAATCCAAAAGGAAGTAGTAACATGAAAATAGCAATAGGGAGCAGAGAAGTTGGTAAACATGTGAGTAAATCTAAAACAAAACAAAACAACAGAAAAAGCTTGACTGTATGGAATAACAACAAAAGCGATGACTAATTTAGGGAGTATAAAAAAAGGGATATTAAAATATTGCGCAATAGTAGTAAGTGACATGGCAGGGGAATAAAGAGAAAAGTGGAGTGATCAGTCTTAAAGCACACTACAATTTGGGAGGACAATAGAGCTACTGATTAATTTTATACCTGAAAAGTAAAGTATGCATGTTAAAAGAAGAATTAAGGGTAACCACACAAATGAATACAAATAAAATGTATAATTGCCAGACTATTAAAGGGGAAAGATTTGCACCAGGGACCCCATACAAGAAAGATTAACTCTGCATACTTTGTAATAGCAAACATTCAGAATAACTTAAGTGTGCATCAGTGGGAGGAAAGTTAAATTTGATATATTCAAACAATGAAAATAAATGAATCAGTGTTTTATGCATTGCCACAAATACACATAAAAATTATAACATTGAGAGGAAAAAGGCAGCTTACAGGCAGATAAATATAGAATAACACCACTTATATAAAGCCCCAAAACAAGCAAAAGAGTACTACATATAGTTTATCAATACACACAGTAGTAAAATTGTATAAATATGTATATGGAAATAATAAACATTAATTCAGAATAGTTATCCCTGGGAAGAAGAGGTAGGGGAATGAAATTGAAGAGGAATGTGCAAGAAGTTTCAACAGTGAAACTTCTATTTCTTTTTTTTTTTTTCATCTGAAGAAAATGTAGAAAAATATTAAGATTTGACAAAGCTTAGTATTGGGGGATAAACAGGTATTTGTTATGTCATTCTTTAAATATTTCTATATACTAGGGCACCTGGGTGGCTCAGTTGGTTAAGCATCGCAGTCTTGATTTTGGCTCAGGTCATAATCTCACAGTCATTAAATCATGAGATCGAACCATATGTCGGTCTCTGCACTGGGCATGGAGCATGCTTAAGATTTTCTCTGTCAAACGGGAACCCTCTTGCACTGTTGGTAGGAATGCAACCTGGCGCAGCCGCTCTGGAAAACAGTGTGGAGGTTCCTCAAAAAATTAAAAATAGACCTACCCTATGACCCAGCAATAGCACTGCTAGGAATTGACCCAAGGGATAGAGGAGTGCTGATGCATAGGGGCACTTGTACCCCAATGTTTATAGCAGCACTCTCAACAATAGCCAAAATGTGGAAAGAGCCTAAATGTCCATCAACTGATGAATGGATAAAGAAATTGTGGTTTATATACACAATGGAATACTATGTGGCAATGAGAAAGAATGAAATATGGCGTTTTGTAGCAACGTGGATGGAACTGGAGAGTGTTATGCTAAGTGAAATAAGTCATACAGAGAAAGACAGATACCATATGTTTTCACTCTTATGGAGATCCTGAGAAACTTAACAAGACCATGGTGGAGGGGAAGGAAAAAAAAAAAAAGAGAGGGAGGGAGCCAAAGCATAAGAGACTCTTAAAAACTGAGAACAAACTGAGGGTTGATGGGGGGTGGGAGAGAGGGGAGGGTGGGTGAGGGGTATTGAGGAGGGCACCTGTTGGGATGAGCACTGGGTGTTGTATGGAAACCAATTTGACACTAAATTTCATATTAAAAAAAAAAAAGATTCTCTCTCTCCCTCTGCCCCTCCCCCACTTGTATGTGCACATGCATGTGATCTCTCAAATAAATTAAATAAACAAATAAATAAACACATATTTCTGTATTCTTGAAATCTTTATTTAGACAATTAGTGAACTTACATTTGGAGAAATGTGTATAGGTGTTTGAGGATTATAATTAGTTAAGTTTATTTTTTTCACAGTAAGGTCTGATATAAAGTGGTGGCAGAAATTTAAACAGACATCACTTCCAAAATCATGTTTTCTCTAAGTGGTAGTTTGCCATGAGAGAACAACACTGAATAAAATCTCAGATTTGTCCAACTTCCAATATTTGCTTCTTAACTCAGGTTTGATCTGACCAATCCAGAAGAATTTCGTTACGTTCTATTCATCATGCCCTAATAACATAAATTGGAGGAGGCTTTAGGCTGAGGCTATTTGAGAGAATAGCGGTGGTGTAGCTTGAAGAAGTGAAGTCTTAAGGAGGCCCGTTCACTGTCCTGAAAGGCAGACACGTACAAGAAAGGAACAGACTGGTTTTATGTGGGCAAAGCCAAAACCAAATAGCAAACTTAAAGATGGCAGATTTTGGCTCAGTGTAAAAATCAACTGTCTGAAAATGAAAACAAAAAGTAATAGTAATTTTTATTACTGAAAATATAACAGTAATTTTACTGAAAAATAATAATTTTTTGATGATCCCTTGTTATGAACATTGTAGACCAGATTTTACATTGGTGTAAAAGTTGGATTTGATGACCTAGTTTTAAGCTTCCTACATATGAATGATAATTAAGTCTTTAATCTTTTTTTTTTTTTTTTTTTTGAGAGAGAGAGAGAGAGAGCATGGATAAGCAGGGGAGGAGCAGAGGGAGAGAATCTTAAGCAGGCTCCACGCCCAGCGTAGGGCTTGATCTCACAACTGTGAGATCATGGCCTGAGCTGAAATCAAAAGTTGGGTGCTTAACTGAGACTGAGCCATCCAGGTGCCCCAGATTATTAAGTCTTTAAGCCGTTCGAGTGAACATAGTCACATAGCAGAAATTTTGACACGGAGAAAGACTACTCTTGGCCTCAGGATTTCAGCTCTATCTTAGGAAAATCCCCAATGTACAGAATCTGGAACCTGGGAAATAAACAACACTTACGTAGAAATCTCCCTTCAAGAGAGTACTGTGAAGGTGACTGTTTCTTTATTCCCCAAATTCCAAATTATTGGATTCACAGGTCCTCAGAGGCCCCTCTCTTGGTCATTGGCAAACCAGGAAGCGAGGAACTGGCTCCATCCTACCTTTCAGCCTATTCCTACTGCCCTATCACTTCCTCTCTGAAATATGTGTATTCTATATTATACTGTAACTGTACCACCACTTAGCAGGGTTTTGTGAATTACACTTTCATGCTGCAATACTTTTGTTTAAGCCACGTCTCTGCTTGAAATGGCCTTTCTGCATCACACATTGAAAATCCTACTACTTAACTCCTATACTGTAAGAACCTGAAAATGCCTTTAGAAACCATGTGATTAAATCTCCATATTTACATATAAAGAAAATGTAATTCAGGTGAATTTCTAAACTATGCAAAATTTCTTCCTTTCACCCTGTGATCAGAATTTATCACTCCTTTTTCTGTACTGTAGCACAAACAGAAAACCATGTAGAATGTTTGAGACCTTATCTGTTCTAAATTGACAATATCTGTGAAGGTTAAGTATCTTGACTTTAAAAGAGCACAAGGAATTTTTATTTTTAATTGTGATAAAATACACATAACATAAAATTTACTATCTTAACCATTTTTAAGTGTACATTTAGTTCAGTAGCATTAAGTATATTCACAGTGTTGTACAACCAATCTCCTTTCATCTTATAAAATTGAATCTCTATGTCCATCAAACAACAAATCCCCACAGAGCACAAATGTTTTATCATGTAAAGTGTGATAAAAGAAATAAAGGAATTTTTAAAGTTTATCTGTCTTAACTAAAAAGAAACTGAAATCTTTAAGAGCTGGAAAATTATGTAGAAGCCTGATGAACAAAAGATACTTCTCTTAAAATCCGCTCTGGGAAAAATGAAGAGAATTAATGGTTATAATGGTTGATTATTACAGAAAAGTTACCAAATTGTATCTAAAGGTGTTGGTTGTCTTTACTGTCTTGTATAAGTATCTATTTTTAAAGCTATACTTTTATTACAGAAATCATACTTGAGGGGCGCTGGGTGGCTCAGTCAGTTAAGTGTCTAACCCTTGATTTTAGGTCATGATCTCACCATTTATGAGATTGAGCTCCACATCAGGTTCTGCACTGACAGCGCATGACTTGGGATTCTCTTTCCCCCTCTCTCTCTGCCTCTATCACACTCCCTCTTCCTCTTTCTCAAAATAAGTAAATAAACATTTTTAAAAAACACAAAAATCATACTTGCTAGGAAATCATTTTTAAAAAAGATTTTTTATTATGTTTATTTATTTTGAGAGAGAGAGAGAGAGAGAGAGAGAGAGAGAAAGAGACAGAGCATTAGCAGAGGAGGAACAGAGAGAGGGAGACACAGAATCTGAAGCAGGCTCCAGGCTCTGAACTGTCAGCCCAGAGGCTGACGTGGGGCTCAAACCCACGAATCATGAGATCATGACCTGAGCCAAAGTCAAATGCTCAACCAAATGAGCCAGCCAGACACCCCTCTAGGAAACCATTTTTAAATAAGAATATAAATTATTACACTCAATTGTTATTATTACAAAATTTTATTTAATCAAAAGTAAAAAATTTTAAAGCATGCATAAAAGTGAATATCTTAGAAAAATGTTAGTAAATTGTGAGATTTTCAAAAATGAATACTCTTTAAAAATTATTTTTGAATAATTTCACATTTCAGAAATAGTGTGAAGTGGTTAATAAGATCTGCTCTGGAATCATGACCACAAACCCTGAATCCATCACTCAATAGTTACATGACTTGAACAAATTAATTAATCTCTCTGTGTCTTAGTTATCTGTTGGATTAGGAGATGATCTTGTCTACCTTATATGACATAAGGATTAATTGAATAAGGTGTGTAAATTCAGCATAGTAACTAGTGCTTACTGTAGTTAATAAATATTAGCTATTATTAATTTTACTGTAGTTAATATAATTCTGGTACTTGGACTCTCTGATAAATAATCTGCTCTACTGCTGTTAACACTAATTTATTCTTTGTGCTGGAACTGTGTGAGGTCTATAGTCTTTCCTTAACCTACCCCCTACCCAGTGCTTTGCATATTGTTGGACAAATAGTAGGTACCTAATCTAAAAAATCTTTGTTGAATGAATGATGAAAATGTTTTTAAAGGTTTATGGAACATATTTCCTTATAATAGCACTGAATAACAAACTCCTTTTCAAAGGAATATATCTAACACTAAAAAATGAACTGGGTTTTCAATCAGTTTGGGTTGATTTTTAAAACTAGTCTTTTGGGCTTGTTATATGTGAAGAGCATTTCAATGGATCATGAGAGATGGCTGAAATGATGGACAAATTCACTGAGGAGAAGAGAGCCAGAACACCACCATATATCTTTGCACTTCTATACTAAGGCATGAACTTCTTTCCAGATTCATTGCATACTAAACTTGGTGTAATGAGAAGAGCATTGGATTGAGAAAAGATGGGCTTTCCCACAGGGTTCTTGTGAGCACTGGTGGTATAGTAGTGAGCAAAGCTGCCTTCCACAGGATTCCCACTCCATGACCTTGGAAGACCATTTTTCCTCTTTAAGTGTCCGTTTCTTTGCCTGTGAAAATGAGAGAAAACCAGGGCTCCTGGTGGCCCAGTCGGTTAAGCATCCAACTGGATTTTGGCTCAGGTCATGATCTCATGGTTCATGAGTTCAAGCCTCACGTGGGGCTCCATGCTGACAGTGTGGAGCCTGCTTGAGATTCTCTCTCTTTCCCCTTCTTTCTCTGCCCCTACCCCCACTCACACATGCACACATGCACTCTCTCTCTCTCTCTCTGTCTCTCAAATAAATAAAAAACCTAAAAAAATGAGAGTATACCATCTAAGGTCCATTTTTCCATTCAGAATATGTGTGGTTCCATTTTGCTAAACTTGGGTGCATCTAGGAACATGTGGCATGTCTCTTCCAGGACAGTGCCAGTTATTCTCCCACCCTGCCAAAATTCAGTTGTTAGTGCCTATTCTGTGAGTAATATCTCCCCCTGAATTGGTGCCAGTTGGAAAATTGTAGAATGGAATGTGCCACCTGGGTTTGGATTTGGAAATACAAAGTATTGTTGCCTTGAGGTACAAGGATGTTTCTACTGAGCCATGGTGGTGAGTAGGCTGGTAACGACCGTTTTCTCTTGGACCAGGAAATGAGGGTCAAATCTCCTTTACTAATGATAGCAGAATGAAGAGAGCACTCTTATTTCCTTCCAACAATTTGCTATGTGAACTGTGATGCAATTATCACAAACAGAATCAAAGTATCAGTAAAGTGATAAAAATAAATAAAACTTATCTAATGCTTTTGTAATGCAGAGCTGTTTATATTCTTTATCATACTTGATCTCACAAGCACCTTGAATGGAATTCAAGCCCTCCGTTTCCACATCCTATAATGTCACTTACAGATCTCTGTTCAATTACAGCGTTCCTTGATTTGGGGAGAGTTGCCTTTCTTGCTCTAGAGGGGCAACATGGTGGAATGGAAAGGGAATATGGTCTACCTCTAACTAAGTGTTAGACCTTGAATTAGTCAAGTATTACCCCTTTCTGGGACTCTGTTTCTTCATAAATAAAAAGCCTCTAAGCGAAAATTTCCCTCTCAGAAGGCTGAGGAAGTATGTTATTAAAGTCTCACATGACAGTAAAGTCTTATAACACTTTAATAACTAGTATGCTGACATGTACCTAGAATAGAACAATAAGACAGAGGATGGTCTCATCAAATATTAGAGTAAATGACCATATTTCTGTCTTTAATTGTAAATACCTGATCAACATTCAAACAAAGAATCCATTTGGTTGAAATGCTCTGCATTTCAAAGGACTCACACAAGCACATTGTTTAATCCAGTGATTTTTACGTAGACAGGGGAAGAGAGGTACCTAAAATGTGTGGCTGAGTGCTGTGCTGGATACTGTACATACTTATATTTGTTCAGCAAATATTATTGGGCACCTAATATGTACCAGACATTATAATAGAGCTGACATGGGATTGATATATAGCAGTTACTATGACAGCTAGGTCCCTGTTATCGTGGAACTTACATTTTGATTGGGGAGATAGATAATAGTCAAAGAAAATTTTTAAATGAATATAATGTCTTTGAAGATAATAGAATGACTGGGAGGGGAGGGGACTACCTTAGCTCAGGTAGTCTGGAAAAACATAACAAGGTAATGTATAAACTGAGACTCAAATAGTAAGAAGCAGCAGAACGTGCAAAGATCTAGGGGAAGGATATATCCTGCAGCAAGTGCAAAGCCCAAGAGAGGTGAGGTGGTAAGTTTAGCTCATTTGAGGAATACATTAAAATAATTTAAATCTCACAAATTTTAGAAATAGGTATTATCTTTATCCTATAAAGATACAGAGAAATAAAGGTAGTAAATTTCAGGTAGTAAATTGAGGATCTGAGACTTAAACCCAAGTTAATCTGGTTCCACTCAGCAATTGATTGAAATGCAAAATTTCTGAGTTGGCTTGAATAATTTGTTTCTTTGTGACCCAGTGGGAAAGGTACTCTTTCTTCATTTTGATTCAGGGTGTATATACCTCAACTAAAAGATGTAAATGGCTATTTGCTTTTGGCATTGGATGAACATATAGCACTGTGTATTCTTGTATGATACTACTTTATGTATTGTGGTTCCTCATTCCTCGAGTCTCAGATGGGTGGGTGTCCTCTGTCAGGAATCAAGCAACAGGTCTTTATTAAGGATTTTGTTATGGGGCTGAATGTTCGTGTGTCCTGTTCCCCCCCACCTCCACCCACCAATCCACCCGCTGCCAAATTCATGTGTTGAAGTTCTAACTCCCAATGTGATGGTATTTGGAGGTGGGGCCTTTGGGAGGTAGTTAGGTCTGGATGAGGTCATGAGGGTGGAGCCCCCATGATAGAATTAGTGGTTTTTTTTTCAATATATGAAATTTATTGTCAAATTGGTTTCCATACAACACCCAGTGCTCATCCCAAAAGGTGCCCTCCTCAATACCCATCACCCACCCTCCCCTCCCTCCCACCCCCCATCAACCCTCAGTTTGTTCTCAGTTTTTAACAGTCTCCTATGCTTTGGCTCTCTCCCACTCTAACCTTTTTTTTTTTTTTTTCTTCTTTCCTTCCCCTCCCCCCTGGGTTTCTGTTAAGTTTCTCAGGATCCACATAAGAGTGAAACCATATGGTATCTGTCTTTCTCTGTATGGCTTATTTCACTTAGCATCACACTCTCCAGTTCCATCCACGTTGCTACAAAAGGCCATATTTCATTCAGAATTAGTGTTTTTATAAAAAGAAAACAGAGAGCTCTTTCTCTCTCTCTCTACCATGTGAGAACACAGCAAGAAGGTGGGTCTTTCCAAGCCAGGAAGAGGATCTTACTGAGTAGACTGGCACCTTGATCTAGACTTCCCAGCCTCTAGAACTGTGAGAAATAAATGTCTATTGTTTAAGCACCCAGTCTATGGTATTTTACTATAGCAGTCCGAGGAGATAGATATCTGTATCTATACATCTTTATCTATGTTATACATAGATAACATAAGTAAATAATACATAGATAATAGATAATATATATTATTTCTCTATATATTTATCTGTAGGTCAATAGAGAGAGGTAGATAGGTAGGTAGGTAGATAGACATAGACATAGATTAGATGGATGATAGATAGATAGATAGATAGATAGATAGATAGATAGATAGGGAAAGAGAAGGAGATTTATTGTAAAGAATTGGCTCACACAGTTATAGAGACTGAGAAGTTCCAAGATCTGTGGGCAAACTGGAGACCCAGGAGAGCCGATGGAATATTTCCAAGTCTGAAGACCTAAGCACCGGGAAAGTTGTAAGTTTCAGTCTGAGTCCAAAGGCAGGCGAAGACTGAGACCTAGCTCAAAGACAGTCAGAGAGAGAGTGAATTCTTCCTTACTCCATCTTTTTGTTCTCTTCAGGCCTTCAATAAGTTGGATTAGGTGCACTTACATTGGGGAGGGCAATCTGCTTTACTCAGTTCTAACTCAAATGTTAATGTCATCCAGAAACACCCTCACCAGAATAATGATTAGGCAAATATCTGGACCCCTGTGGCCTTGTCAAGTTGAAACATAAAATTAACTCTCCCCGTTTTGCTTTATTTAAGGCAGTGGTGAGTGTGAGGGTGTGTGTGTGTGAGGCAGTAGGAAGGAAATATAAGACAGTCTGCACCCTCAGAAGGCTCTGATACAGTAGGAAGAGGCACACATAAATGAAAAATCAGTGGGTTATACTAAACTGTGTCTCTCTAAAGTGACAAGGGAATGGGTTTCAGACTAAGCTTTCAAAGGAAAGGAAAACCACTATCAGAGGGAAGGACAGGAAAGGTTTCATAAAGGAGGAGGAACTTGTTTTGGACCTTGAAGAATGAGAAGAGGTGATTTCCTTCCTTTTTTTTAACATTAATTTTCAAATGGTCTTTAATAAGTTTTAGGATACATGCAAAGATAATTCATAAAATTTGTACCAGAAAAGAAAATATAAGACTCTCCATCCAATTTTGTTGAGGCTACAATAGCCTTAACAATAATTTGGATAAGAGCAAAGAGAAAAGGATTTATATCCCATTCCACCTACAAATTTAGATGCAGTCATTCTTTGTAACATGTTATTAATAGAGTCTGATTAGGTATCAAAAAGAACATTGTATAATAAAGTAAGACTTGTTCCTGGATCCAAAAGCTGGAAGAAAAGTACAAAGTCTATGATTGCTTCACAGGTGAATTCTCTTAAACATTTATGGTAGAGAATACAAGTTCCACAAACATTCTTACTCCCAGCTCATTCTGTGAAGCCAGCATTATTACTCTGACATCAAACAAGACAAAAACACCACAAAAAAAGAAAACTCACAAACCAAAATCCCCAATAAACATAGATTCAACAATTCCTAAATAACATTTTAGTGATAGCACTTTAGCATTTTAGATGATCCCATGATATATAAAAAGGATCATGCTTTGGGGCACCTGGATGGCTCAATTAACCTGGATGGTTAACGTCCAGCTTCGGCTCAGGTCATGATCTTAAGGTTTGAGAGTTCGAGCCCCACATCGGGCTCTCTGCTGTCAGCGCAGAGCCGGCTTCAGATCTTTGGCTCCCTCTCTCTCTGCCCCTCCCCTACTTGTACTTGTGCTCTCTCTCTCAAAAATAAACATTTTTTAAAAAGAAAGCAAAGGATTATGCATGATGACCCAATGGGGTTCATCCCAGGGACTCAAAATTCATATAACATTTCAATATCAATCAATGTAATTCACCACAGCAGCAAATATAATAAGAAAAACAATAAGATCTCAATAGATGCATAAAAATCCTTTGAGATTACCTTTTGTGGTGTGTGTATGTGTTAAGAACACAGTAAATTTTGTGGTGAGAACTCTCAGAAAATTTCAAGAATACAATACAGAATTGTTACCTGATGTACTTTAGATCCTCAAAACTCATTCATCTTGCCTAACTGAAACTTTGGAATCTTTGACCAACATCTAATTGCTGCCTCCCCAGCCCCTGACAACCACCATTCTACTCTCTGCTTCTAAGTTTGACTATTTTATGTTCTACATGTAAGTGGCATTATGCAGTATTTATCTGTACCTGGCTTATTTTACTTAGCATAATGTCCTCCAGGTTCATCCATGTCATTGCAAATGACAGAACTACCTTTTTAAAGGCTGAATAATATTCCATTATACATATACATCACACTTTCTTTATCCATTTGCCCATCACTAGACATTTAGGTTGTTTCCACATCTTGGCTATTGTGAGAAAGAGGTGATTTCTAAGCAGACCAAAGCACAGAGGCAGTAGTTTGATGAGAGGTAGCTGGGAAACAGCGTCTGCATGGTAGATTGATGTAGTAGTACCATTCAGTGTCTGAATGGTGGTAGGACAGGGCTCCTACATATGCTGGTGCAGGTTTTTCACCATACAAGTGCATTTGAGTGCGGAGACTAGTGAGGGATGAAACTCAGCCCCACCTTCTTTTTGCCAGTCCAGGGTACCTGGGTACAGGAATGTGTCCACCTGGAGTAAAGGGTGCTTTTTTTCTAATTCACACAACAACTCTGTAGCTGTCTTGCAGGAGGGAAATGGTAGGAGATAAATTTGAAATAGAAGGATGGGGCCAGATTATACAGAATGTTCCTTTATATCTTGACTGCTATAAATGGATGGAAACGTGCAGCTTTGATGGTAATGGTGGGTATGATTTGTGACCCTCCACTGGAGTTAAACCTAGGGCTTTGCCAGGGCTAGGAACCATGTTTATCTAGCATAAAATAAATCTGTATCTTTTGAAAATTATATTTGCTTGATGTTTCTCTAAAGCAAACTTCATAACTGACCCATTTTGCTCCAAAATCAAATCAGCCTGATTTAATTTTACAAGCCAGTCATGGAAAGAGAATTTGTCCCATGACTCCAAAGCATTCTGTTCTGTAGCTCCACTATAATTATAGACAAATGCATCTAATCTTCCCATCATGTGTTCTGAATTACAGGATTCTTTTTTTTTCTTCTGTATTCGATAATCTTATCTTGTTATACTGCATCATTTAATTATTCCCCAAAATAGAGATCTTCAGAAAATCTGCTCAGAAAAAGTGATTTAGTGTTCCTAACTGAAGTCAAACTGGGGTGTTTACTTAGAAATTAGTCATTTTCAGAGCTTTGAGTTTTTGCTGTTTTTCTTAAGGGGTCTCATCTGCTATCTAAGGCTATTGAAGTTGTCCCACAGATAACTTAAGGGAATATATAAATTCTAGAGACATGGACTCTGTAGGTATCCTCAGAGACCTACAAGCCCAGGACTCTTTCACAATGAGCAAATGTGCCAAATAGTAGGACAGGAATTGGGAATACAAAAATGAATAGAGCACAGTCCCCATCTGAGAAAGTAAACAGTCTCTAAATTTGATCATCAGAGGTCCTGAAATTTAATTTTACCAGCTCTGCCACCTACTAACTACTACCTTTAAGCAAGTCACTTAATTTTTCTGAGCCTCATTTTCCTATAAAACCTGTAACATTGCGATGACATTCCTGTAAGGCATGAAGTATCATGAGATTAATTGGTTATCTGGGATGAATGACGTATGTAGTCATTCAGTGTTCTTTCCCTCCTTCATATTACTTCTGTCCTCTTTGGATCTTTACCTTTACAGTCTGAAGATTTTATTGAAGTCTTTCCTAACATCAGAGCCTTTACATTTTGTTCTTTTTTCCCTGAGCCATTTCTACTTTCATTATGTTATTTGTTTTTAGACAAGTGGACCTAATATGCTGAGTCAAAAATATGGACATCCTATAGTTTGTACAAGGTGAGGTCAGAGTGTAAGAAACTCTTTATTACTTTAAAAAATTTTTTTAAATGTTTATTCATTTTTGAAAGAGAGAGAGACAGAAACAGACAGAGCATGAGCGGGGGAGGGGCAGAGAGAGAGACACGGAATCCGAAGCAGGCTCCAGGGTCCGAGCTATCAGCACAGAGCCTGACATGGGGCTCAAACTCACGGACTGTGAGATCATAACCTGAGCCGAAGTCCGATGCTCAACTGACTGAGCCACCCAGGAGCCCCTGTAAGAAACTCTTTGTATTGGGTTTCCAGCAAACTTTCTGATGATACCCAACATTTTAAAATCTTTCACTCTTGATCTTTTTGTGTTTTGTCTGTGACATTGTACAGGACTGATGTCTTTTTTTTTTCCTCCCCTGTCATTTCAGGTTCCTTTACTGGATTGTAGTTGAACACTCATGATCCTGTGATAAGATCATTTCCCCTGAATGTGTTTTCTTACACTTAGTCACATTAAAACTCCTCTGCCACTTTTCTGCCCACGTCCACATCTTCTTTCAGTTTATCCCTAATCAGCTTGGCATTTTAATCCCTGGAAGAGCTGAATGCCATCTGCAACTTGGCAATTTCCCCTTGTACTCTCTTCCAGATCATTTATATGAATGTTAACTAAGACACCATGCAACTTGCTTTCTATGTAAGAAGTGCCTTGTTGCAGAGCATTTGATAGAACAATTTAATCACTGAATTAATAACATCAAGGACTAGCCACAGAACTTTTTATCCGGAAAAGTGTTCACTCATTCCTGTTGTTTGCTTCTCATTCCTAAACCAATTATCTGTAACAGACATTTCTCCACATACTGGGTTTTATGGTTTGTGAATTAGAAAACAAGTCCAAATTTGAGTTAAGAACCCTTTACCAATATTAAGACCCTGACTATTTTAGGTCTGATTTATGTCTCTGTTCCAGAACATCTTTAGTAGGAATCATATACCACTTTCTATCATTTCATTAAATCCTCTTAGCTAATATCTTCTTAAATATCTTCTTAAATAACTGTCATTTTCCAGGCAGGTGCTAGGTTTCTAGGCCTAATCAATTAAGTTATCAATTGAGTTGCCAGATGAATGCTGTGCAGTAGCTATCGGTTTGGTTGTGTACTGGTAAGATAGCAAGTCCTGAAATCTACTTACTGCACCAGCTTCCCAGATGATCTCAAGCCCTGGTTTGTTCCCTCCAGTCTCTCCCACATTCCAGATAAGTGGTTTCTCAGATCTTAGGCACAACTGATCACGTCACCTCCCTGCTTAACATCTTTGACAGTATTTTTAAATTTTTCTAATGTTTATTTATTTTTGAGGGAGAGAAAGAAACAGAGCACAAGCAGGAGAGGGGCAGAGAGAGGGAGACACAGAATCCGAAGTAGGCTCCTGGCTCTGAGCTGTCAGCACAGAGCGCAATGCGGGGCTTGAACTCACGAACTACAAGATCATGACCTGAGTTGAAGTTGAATGCTTAACTGACTGGGCCACCCAGGCACCCCTCTTTGACAGTATTTTTGGAGACAATTGGGAAAATTTTAAAGATGTTAAAATTTATTTTAACAGTAAAGATGTTAAAAATTATTAATTATTAATACTAAATTAAGTGTTAAAAAGTCATTACCCAGGATAGCCAAACTCATAGACAGAAAGTAGATTATCAGGGATGAGATGGGGATGGGATATGGGCAGTTATTGTTTCATGGCTCCAGTTTCTATTTGGAGTGGCGAAAAATTTTGGAAATAGTGATGATGACTGCACGTTGTGAATGTATTTAACACCACTGAATTTTAGACTTAAAAATGTTTAAATGGCAAATTTTGTTATGTATATTTTGCTACAATAAAAAATGCATCATTGCCAGAGACAGTATTTAAAGTGTTATAGAAGAAATGGTATGAAATTTTGGATTTGTTTTAAAACACTCAAACAATAGTCTCAACAGTGAGGGTGATAGTTGAAAATGATGGGCAAAATATTGATAACTGATGAGGGTAGTTTTTTCACAATAAAAAGTTTTAAAAACTTGTAAACTAGCCATTAAGTCCCAACTATTCAGCCTGACATCTGAACCCTTTGCCGGTTAGATGCTTCCCTTTCTCTGTACCTGCAGCTCTCACTGCTCAGCTTACAGTGTCCTTCCCTGCAGTCAGGGGGTCCACCGCAGTGTTCTGTGCTTACGTAGCTTCTGTGCCTTTATACTCAGCCATTCAATTCTGCTTCCTTCTTCTTATGTGGCAAATTCCTACTCATTCTTTAAGACTTTAAGATTCCTTTTCTAGAGACCTCCTAGACTTCTCCAGGCAAAGAGAATTCCCTCCTTTGAGTTCCTAACATGCCTTGTTTGTACTTCTGCTATAGCTTATATCCTAAATTTATATTTATACCTTTTATTTATGCTTCTGTTCTCCACTAATCTGTAAGCTTCGTAAAGGTAGAGGGAACTTTTTTTTCACTGTACATGTTTCTGAGTTATATGAAACTTCTGTTGTTTTAGTTGTGCACTTCAAGTATTTTTTAAAGAAAGATTGAAAGGTGGGAATGTGAATACTGGTTATAAATCTTAAGAGTTGAAAAAGAACTTAGCAATTGCCTGTATTGGTAATGGACATCATTCTCCTTTTCTAGACTGTGCTTTCTCTACTTGGCAACTGCTGATGCATTTTTACAGTTCCAGCACCTACTATTGGGTACTCAATAAATTGTTGTTGAATTTATTGACAAATTGTAGCCTTTCCTTCTAGAGATTGCAAAAAGCCAGATATGTAGCTTGGGGTATATGGACACACACTTTCCAGAAGAAAGTGAATTTTCAGGCATGGTTTGTCAAGGCAGCAAATGAGCACCTGGAGGGATATTCCTGGGCTAGTGGGGTTGGTGGCAGTACACATCTTGCCAGTGGGTGGCGGCAGGACCTCATAAACCCTCTGCAAGACTAGCAGGCCTAATTCTACCCTTTGAGTGTAGGGTGGGAAATAGGAATCCTCTAATATTTCCAGTTTACTTTCTAACTTCTTCATGCCTAGAGATGCTTGGCTGAAAGAACAAGGCCAGTGAGACAGTGAGTGCCAGAAACTAAGCACCTTGTTAAAGATAAGTGTCCACACCAGTGCCAGGTATTTACTAAGTGCTAGACTGGTTCCAGAGCTCTAAGAATGCTTGTTAGTGCTTTCATATTCTAGATTGGGGTTTTGATCCCTATATAAACCTCAGGCACCTAGGGAAGATTTACACTTAAGGCTGTTTTTAGGCCCTTTAGTTCCAGTGTGGTTGGAGATTTAGAACAGATTTTCATGTGGGGAAGAAAGAATAGATGCGCACGTGCCCTCAGATGCACAATGCAGGAAGAAAGGAGGAACTTGGGCCTGCAGTGACAGGCTCTGTTCAGTCAATCCTGAAGGTGGCCCCTTCTGGTTTTCTCCATTTGTCTGGCCAAAACCATCACTCCTAACATTAACATACCATTAACTCCAGTTAATAAGCAAGCCCTGATTATGAACCTAGGTAAGTACATAGCTCAGTGAAGGAGTTAGAAATTTATGGACACAATGATTATGTTTGTACAGGCCTTAGCTCAGAGCATATAAGCAGACAACAGCACATAATCATTATTAAAAATCCAAAATGTTCTGGAAAATCCAGGGCTCACTTGTGGGTGGTCCTTGCACCAAGCATTATTACATAATCCAGTTGTCTGAGGCTCAGGGTGGGAGAGGGGTATTCCAGATTATTAGACAACTGAGTTTGAAAGGTGGTATCAGATGATGATGCTGTGAGCCAAATATCATAAGCAGACAATAAATGGGATGAAAGTTCAGAGGAGGAAGAGGCCATGTTGGCTGTGGTAATAATAAAACAGCAGTAATACCTGGTACATAAATATTTGTTGCATTTTGCTAATAGTAGTTTGTATTTACATAGCATTTCAGAGTTTCCAAAACACTTTCATGTCCATTATTCTCATCTGGCTTTATTAAGTCTTCACAATGACCTGTGAGTAAGGTATTAATAAATGAGGTAAAATATATAAAATAAAATACTTAGAATAGTGGCTAGCACACAGTGTATGCTTGCTATGAGTATTACAGTTATTATCAGCCCTGTTTTATACATGAGGAAACTAAGGCTCAGAGAGGCAACTATTGTCAAGTCAGACTCCTGAAAAGGGGTAGAACTAGGCCTGAACCCAACAAAACTGGCTTCTATTTCTAGACCTTTCTCCATTCTATTTAGAGACCTTTCTCCATTATCCCATGCATAAAACAGGGAGAATTTAAGTTGGGCTTGCCTAGGTTGGGCCAACAAGTTTTGAGGCGGCCTTAGCAGAGAAGTGTTTTGAAATTGTGTTCCTCAGCCTCATAAGCCCTAGTTGAATAGGAATTGGTGAGATTGGTGAATGTGTTCATTGCCTTGAGTAAGAAGAGTTAAATCTAGAAGGCTCTACTCATTTTAGCAATAAGGGAAGATGGTTCATTGCCTGGCCCATCAAGGAAGCTGCAAGCCATTAAACTCACATAGATCCTCAGCTGCTAGGCTTGTTAAGAAAATGTACAATAGGGGGAAATTGACAACACAGGCACCATAGATATTTTTAGTCTGTGCTTCAAGGATGTACATCTTGGGTTCTGTTTAGGGTTGAGAACAAGGAGGTGAATTTGGGTTGATTTGACAAGATTGCCAGTCAGAAAGTCCTTCTCTGTGCCCTGTTTATGCAAGAGACTATGGGGTTAGGGAGGGAGGAAGGGAACTAAGGGAGGTGAAGTAACTTTCCCAAACTTTCAAACACTGAGGAGAGTGGTGTATTTTTCTTGGGGGTATCAGGGGAGGGTGGGGAGGGCAGTGTGACAATGTCAGTAAAAACTGTAACTCTGTATGTTCCTTGCACCAGCAGTTCTGCAATAAATTGTTTATCCTTCTAATGTACAACATGGTGACTATAGTTAATAAAATTGTACAGTGTACTTGAAGTTTTCTAAGAGATTAAATCTTAAGTGTCCTCACCACACACACAAAATGGTAACTGTGTGAGGTGATAGACATGTAATGTGGTAATCCCAATTCACAAAGTATGGGTATATTAAATCATGATATACACTAAATGTATACAATTTTATTTGTCAATTCTACCTCAGTACAGCTAGGAAAAATAAGTTCTTTATCCTATGGATAGATTCTCTCTCTTTTTTTTTTTTAATGTTTATTTATTTATTTTGAGACAGAGCAAGGGAAGGGGAGAGAAAGAATTCCAAGCAGGCTCTGCACTGTCAGCACAGAGCCTGAGGCAGAGCTCAATCTCAGGAACCCATGAGATCATGACCTGAGCCAAAATCAAGAGGCAAATGCTTAACCAGCTGAGCCACCCAGGTGCCCCTCTATGGATATATTCTTAAATGTTAGCCATTATAGCACTGTTTATAATGTCAAAAATAACCCCCAAACTGGAAATCTAAACACTCACCAATATATATTGGTGAAATTACTGTATGACTTTCAAATAGAATTTCTTGCAACTATTAGAAAGAGGTCCATCAGTATGTGCTGAAAGCATATCACTAAGATGTTTTATCAAGTGCAATAAAAATCAAGATTCAAAAAAGAAGAGTTTATGTAGCATGATACTATATGTATATATGAAGCATATATGTATGCAGATAACATACACACATTTTCCCCACACTGGAAGGATATGCTTGCAACTGGTAATGAGGATTATGTGTGATGAAAACGGAATGGGAAAGGAGAAACTTATTTTTTATCTTATTCTTTTATGTGCTTTTGAAGGTAGATTTTGGTTGATTTCACCACATGACATACCTTTTTTGTTGTTGTTTAATTTAAGCCACTTGCCTAAGGTCACAGAGCCAGGAAAGGTTAAGGCTAGGATTTCAGAGCATTGTGATTCACAGCTTCTCTGGATTCTAACACACTGCCTCCTAACAGTGCTCTCTTAATATCAGCAGGTACTTCTGTCACTTCTGTCACTTGCTTGTAAGTTACAAGCAAGATTCTTCATAAAAATATCTAGAACCAAAGTTTCCAAGGGCCAGAGCTGGGAGAATGTGCTCATTCTCCAGAAAACGTCTCTGCCCCATCCACTTGCTATCTCAGCTTCTTTTTTATAAGATTGGCTCAGCCAAGAGAGGTCAGTGACCCAGAGCCAGGAAACACAGACCAAGATTTTCAACAGGACAAATTACCTTAAGGAAAAAGCATTAAGATCATTGGAGAGGTGGGGCTGGGGAGAAGGCATGAAAACAGTATCGTTAGCTGACTTGGTCACTGGGCAGGTGCAGGAAGTGGCAGCTAAACCCAGCCAGAATCTATAAATATACTTCAGTATCAGTGTTTAAAACTTACAAAATAAGCAAGTGCAAGTGAATTAAAATACTTGGTGACACGTAAGCACCTAGATGTAAACTCTTAGTTCTAGGCTTAACCCCTATGAACTTTTCTGTGGTTTGGGCATATTATTTAACTGCTCTGGGTTTCAATTTCCCCATCAGTCAGATGGACAGCACTATCTGCCCTGGCTGCCTCACCAAGTTGTAAGGGACAAATAAGGCAAGGAATGTGCTTTGAAAATGCAAGGTATCATACTGAATGAGAGGTTATTGTTAATGGCTCTGAGACTTACCTCACAGAACAAGAGCTATTTTGAGACAGGAAGATAGAAGGAAGCATCAGAAAAGCATTGCTGATAACAAGGTAGACATACCTCATCAACACAAGAAAGGAACCTCTAGGGTCATTTACTCCATTTCTCCTTTTTATAGTCATGGAAAAGATCTCCAGAGTCCAAAATCTACAGAGCAGTGATAGTGCCACTATAGACTATCATTTAAATTCATAAATAAGATGGAACTGTAGCCAAGGAGACAGGATAGGGTACAGGCCCCTTGCTGGAGGGGCTTACAGACCTATGGATGTTGAACAGGGTTCTGTAAGCAAGCTGATGAAGCTCACTAAGGTATTGGAACAAAGGTTGGGGGGATAGGCTTCAGTGATCCAGCTCCAGGATGGCTGAGTACCTCTGGGGAGCAATTTAAGGGTGGCCAGGGACTTAGGACAAATGATAACTTCCTAGAACGGACTGTTCCAGAATCCAGAGAGGAAAGGAAATATCTTGGCCTTGTCCTGGGTAGTTCACAGGAACCAGGGTAGGAAGTATTTGTAGTGGAAATAGTGCTCACAACATCAAGTCCTTTTGAGCAGAAGAAGGAAAATAGGGAAAAAACATGCAATGTAGCACAAATGACGAGTCAGTTTTTGTAATGGTGGGAGTGAAGATGGAGAGAATGAATCAGCAGAGGGAGACAGTACTATATAGTCCCAAGGGCACTGAACCCACACGTGGGTGTGAATACTGACTGGCTCTGTCACTAACTTGCCATGTGACCTTGAATATGCCATTTTCCTCCTCTGAGTCTTGGTTTCCTCCTCTCAGAAATGAATACCTTTCTGTCTCATAAGTTGTTATGAGGATTAAGAGAGATCTTCTTGAAAGCAACGTACATACAATTCCTGGAACATGATGTCCAATTCCTGGAACATGATGTCTCCCTTTATTTTGGAGAGGGACTCCTAGAAACCCACCAGTGAAATATGCTAATTTGAAATTTCAAGCACTGGGAAAGTGGGACCAACCCAGCTAACAGGTATAGTGTGGAAAGGCCCTTTTCCCATATGGAGAAGTAGCCTAAATGGACAGATAAGAAAATCTTATGGGGGTGAGGATGGGGAGTTAAGAGCAAGGTAGGAATGGATAGAAATATAAACATAAACACAGTCCACTTATGAGGGGCTCTGAAGACACTGATGCATTAATATGACGTTCCTCTAGATCCATGACAAGATAGGAAGATAATAATTACTATATAACTCAGCCTGACTAATTTTCTTGACTGAAATTCAGAAATACAAGATAGGTTTTGTGTTCAATTATAGCAGCATTCCTCGGCCTCTTCCCTTTTAAAATTTATTTTCTGGTATAATTAACTCTGTCATTCATTGATTGTCCTTTAATCCTTATTTTGTTGGTTATATTTGCCTTTTAAATTATTAATTGCCTCAAATCCTTTTTTGGAAGTATGGGTATGAAGGGGTAAAATGATAACAGTTTCTTTAAAAACTCCAAGGGCAGAGCCCAAGTAGAAAATCAGAGTGACTTGTGGGATAGAGGAAGATAAGCAAAGTATATGTGTAAGACTGACCTGCTCTTTACAAGGAATAACATTAGGGGAATCCCTACTTCTAGACTTCTTTTGTAGCCCAAAGACCAAGGATGTTATCATAAAAATTGCAAAATCTAGGAGTGAAAAAGTGCTTTGGATTATTTTATGTGTAGGCAAGCTGAGCATAAAGGAGAGGAAGTTGTTTGTTTGCTTGAGGCTGTCTCATGATGATCCAGTAGCTGAGTTATAGGGTCCAACCCTCTCATTCTGGGGTTCTCTCTACTATGGTCCTCTTCTTTATGATCGTGAATTCCTGATCTCAAACACTTCTATGATACTAATTTGTGTGGGGTTTTTTTTTCCCTTTTTCCAGGGCCAAGTGCTTCCGGGGCAAAAAAGTCCTTGGAGATTATGATATCAAAGTGGAACAGGTAATCACCCTGAAGCCCAGAGTTACATCTGCATCATCATTATTCTTTCTTGACATCCCACAGTGAACCATCTAGTTCTTCAGAGTAGAGTTCAGTGTCTGTCACTGGATTCTAGGCTCTCCATCTCCTTCCCTCACCCCTCTCCCTGGGGATTTTCTGCCTATGAGATATGGTTATGAAGGCTGCATTTCAACTTCCTGACTTTTTTTCATGGTGCTGGTGTCTGTAAAGAAGCGAGGAGTGTGGCTCTTAGGGACTTCTTGCAGTACACAGTTCTCAGGCTGAGGAAAACCTTAGGGGAATGTTTTCCTGGGACACTGGCCATACCTCCGTATTGTTGGTTGCATGATTTTCCTGGGTTGGCACATATCTGGCATTCAGTTGTGCAGCCTCCAGTGGTGCCTATTCTGGGTGTGAGACTACACTGCAGAGAGAATTTCAAAAGAACACCTTGTTTGTAATGTAGTAAAGTCCTGAAATCACCCCCCCCCCTTTTTTTTAATCTTCCTCTACCCTTTGCATTGTAATAGATAGAGATAATTAAGTCCATTTGGGTGGAGAAGCAGTGTCCAGTTGAAACAATGCATGTATTTTCTATGTAATAATAGAAGTTACTTGTCATTCCTTACACAGAGTGCTGTGATTTACAGAGTACTCTCCTATGCATTGTTGCATTCAGTTCTTAAAACAACTTGTTAGATAGGCAGGGTTGATTAAAAATTATTCCCATTTTATAGATGAAAGAAACCCTCCCCGCCTCCCACCCCGAGAAGTGAAGTGACTTGCTTAAAGTCTTATGGAGCTAAATGGGGGCAGAGCAGAAGTAAAACCCTGTTGTCTAAACTAAAACCTGGTGTTTTTATGTTGAAACTGACAGAGGGCACGTTGCCTCAGTTTGTGTTCCTGCTCTGTAGAAAGTCAGCACAGGGGAGTCAGAACACCTGAACTTTGCTTCAGTCTCTGCCAACACTAAGTTTTATTTTCCAGAAAAGTCACTTAACTGCTTCTTTGGTAAATAGGGAGAATTCTCTCTGTCCTTCTTACCTCACAGAGTTGCTATGAGAGCTGGATGAGATCAGTTTGTGAAAATATTTGAAAACTGAATAAATGTTTAGGGGGAAAGCTGCTGCTGCTCTGGGGAGAACTTGGCAAAGGATTGTGATCTTATGTCCCTACCGTTATTTTTATTTATTTATTTATTTTTATTTTTATTTTTTTTTACAATTTTAACTATAGTTAAAAAAACCCAAAACATGTAACATGTAATGTACCCTCTTAATCCCCTACTGTTATTTTCCAGGCGGAATTTTCAGAGCTCAACCTGGTGGCCCATGCAGATGGGACGTATGCTGTGGATATGCAGGTGCTCCGGAATGGCACAAAGGTTGTCCGGTAAGCTCCTTTCTGTCCCCAGGGTCACTGTCACTGTCTTCGGAGTTATTGTCTCTGGTTTGCAGAGGTGGTTTCAAAGTCAAGTGTTGGATTGAGAAGGCAGTGCTGTGTATATTGTGCAGAAGTTAATGATGTGTGCTATGTACAAGTAGTAGAGGAAGGCGGAGAAAACTAAGGCAGAGCTCTTAGTCCATTGGTAGAGAAAGGACTCAGGACTCATTTAGACATAACTAGAGTCCTATTAGGGGAGTTCTAGACCCCAGCACCCCTTCCACCAGTGTGATTTTGTGCTTTTATATTTTCCCTGGAAAATAGGATTCCTTCGCTTAAAAAAAAGGTTTGAAAACCTCTGATCTAGTTCAGCCTTCTATTTTGCATTGATTTTCTTCAATTTACTCAGTGAGTTGCTGGCAGAACCTTGTGTTTCTCTATTCTCTTTTTTTTTTTTTATTTTTTTTTTTTAATGTTTTTTTTTGAGACAGAGAGAGACAGAGCATGAATGGGGGAGGGGCAGAGAGAGAGGGAGACACAGAATCGGAAGCAGGCTCCAGGCTCTGAGCCATCAGCCCAGAGCCTGACGCGGGGCTTGAACTCACGAACCGCGAGATCGTGACCTGAGCCGAAGTCGGACGCTCAACCGACTGACCCACCCAGGCGCCCCTATTCTCTTAACCCCTAGCCCTGTATTCTTTCAACCCCCATCCCTGTATTCTTTCTATATTCCTTAGTCCTGGGAATTCATAAGTCTGATAGGAAGGTCTAGGTTGGAAGGGACATTGTGGATGGAAGAAAATTTGCAGTTAACAGGACACTCACATGCCAGGTGGTGTGTTGGATCATATCACTTATAGATGTGATCAAATCTATTACAACAATTCTGTTAGGGGAGGTAATAAGAATTCCAGATTGGGAAAAATGGTTCCCACAGTGTCATTCTTCCGAGGGGTCCAGCATGGCATCAGGTTTTTAGACTTCAGAATCTTGCTCCAGGAAGAATCTTCACTTTATCCTCTTCCCTACCTCCGTCTGCAGCATCCTGACACTGAGGTCTCCAGTGTCCAACAGGAACTGGCTCAGTGACAAGGAAGGCAAAACTCAGGTGTCAGGAACTTAACAACAGGGAAATGTAAACTCCTCCATCCTGGAGACTGAGGAGGACAGTAAAAGAGATGTCCGTTCAGGTAGGGAGTGAGCTCAAGAAAACGATGGGCTCCTCCAGCTGCAGGTAGAATGAGTCATAGGGATGCATGCACAGAAGCAGGTGGTGACAGAAAAGTCCATAGTGGGTGTCAGGAGGAATCTGGCAAGAATAAGGCAGGCCCTTCCAGGTACGAGTGTAGGAACTTGAGAGCTGGCCTGTGTAGGAAGTCTGCAGCTCAGTTCCTATAACTGATATGTAAGTTTTGATCTCAGGCGTATAGACTGGAGCCAGTTTCCCAGAACTTGGGCACAAGGAAGTCAGAACAGCTCTAGCACATGCCATACTGACTTGATGCTAAGTCCCTTGCGTGACTGAGGAGGGCTTCTTCCAACCCCACATTAAAAAGACTGGTCTTTGAGGCCAGGTGGTACTGGAGCTGCAGATCGGGGTTGGATGGGTGGCCTGGGCAGAGAACCAGGTAGGTCACTGCATACGGTATGAAACTGGCAAGCTCTAGAGCCTTGAGGGTGGATGCTGCCACAGAACTGACTCTCTGGAAAGATGGGGTTCCTCTGGAGTCAGGGCATGAAGATGGAGCAGCTGAGGCAAGGAGCTTTGCTGGCTAGAGGGGAAACACAGGAAGCCTTCCCATGCATGGGAACATTCTGTACTCCCAGTGCTTCCTGTAGCCATTGCTCAACCTCAGTTCTTCGAGAAATGTTTGCACCCCTCTCTAGCATACGCTTTGGAAGGATAACATCGGGAAGCTTGGCATCTGTTCTCAGTCAGCCTGAACCCTTACTCTCCTGGGGGCCTGATCAGCTTTAAGCAGTTGGAAGAGGGCACTGAGATCAGGGATCTCCGTGGCAGGGTTGTGAAGTCAGCCACATATGTTGTCCTTAGAGTCTTCTGGGATCCTCTTGGAGCACGAACTCTGAAGCCACAAGGAACTTCTGCTCTCGCATTTCCCCATATTCTTGTTCATTTAAGGTGTATGGGTCTGAAAGTACTTCTTCCCTCCTGAGGAATTTGTACCTTAGAAAAAGACAATGCTTAATCCAGAGGAATAAGGGAACTTCATACATCTGTTCCTTAAATTTCCTCTGAGAAGTACCATAATACCTCACTTCCTAGTACATGAAAGAATAATAATAATAAAATGAGGGGCTTACAGCAGGTGGCCCTGAATATCCCTTTTCTATCTAGGGCTTTGGAAATAGGAGACGAGATGATGTGTGACCTGAGATGCTGGTTGATGGGAAACTTGCCTCTACATTTTTACCAGGTCCTTCCGGCCAGACTTTGTGCTTATCCGGCAGCATGCATTTGGCATGGCAGAGAATGAGGACTTCCGCCACCTGATTATTGGCATGCAGTATGCAGGCCTCCCCAGCATCAACTCACTGGAATCCATTTACAACTTCTGTGACAAGCCATGGGTGGTGAGTGAGATCCCCTTCTCCCCAGATCCTGTAGCTCCCAGTCCCCCAGGGGGGACCACTGATAATCAAGGAGCATTAGGCAAAGCTGTGAGGATATGGGAGGAGCTTCAAATGGGACAAGGGGTAGGGTAGGCTCTCACAATAAAACATTATCATCATGGGCTGGGCTGCCTTTGCTGCAGAGTGGACCTTTGGTCTCACAACAAAGCCACACAAAGCTTCTATAAAGAAATCTTTACGAGTCGGTAGGCTGTGCCCTCAGCCATAAGATGCAACAATAAAAATACCTGTTTCTTGGCTCTGAAGGGCTATTAGAAAGGCCTGAGGCTGTGGGGACCCAGCTCCTATAACTGCTGCTCCAGCCTGCCCTCTTAGAAGGAAACACCTGCCCCTAATCACATCCTCTTCCTCTTGTTTTTCAAAAATCATTTCAGCTATCACACACTGACTTTCCAAGGGTGCAAGCTGCACACACTGTGAAGTTCTCCGACCCCAAGCCTCTCCACCACCCAGGGAGCTGGAGGGGGTGTTTTTTAACCAGGTGGAGCCATCACCTCTGCTCTTGATCTCTTCCTCACACCTGAATTCACAATATTTCCTGTTCTCTTACAAACCCAGGAGACCTGACAATGTAAGAGAAAGACCAATGAATGAGGAGTCAGAAGATCCGGGAGTTGCTGTGGTTGAGGAGGGCAGGTTGGGTTCCTGGTCACCAGTCATTCAGCCTTTCTCTTTGGACTGAGATACCTAAGAATCCCAGAGTTTTGCAGAAGCAGGCTAAAAGAATTATATGATTTGAATATGTTGCTAATCACAGAAGATCATATTTGAGGCCTTCAAGTTTCTTCTCTGGGGACCTCCCTTTTCTCCTCAGTCACACAACCTTCCCTACTGCAAATAAGCCCTAATCCTTTCCTTCCCTACCTTTCCAATACCTGTTAGAATTTGGCTCCCTCCTGGCCACACAGGGTGATTTTGCTATTATTAGTTTTTTTCTTCTAACTAAACCTCTCTGTGCCTGGTTTCTTTGTCTGTAAAGTAGGAATAATAGCAGTGACTGTCACCAGTTTGTCAGCCTGGTTGTTACTGTCCCCTAGTATTTGGGATCCCTTTAAGAAACTAGTCCTCTGCTTTATGTTCCAAAACTATGCCAGAGGGCAGGGTGGGAGGATCAGGGAGCCTGTGCCTAGGGCTTTGCCCCTCCTGGGATCTGGGATCTGGTGAGGGTTCACATTCTCACCCATTCATAATCCCAGCACATTGCCTTTGGCATCACATGAGAACTGCAAGGCTCCCTGGCCAGACACCAAGTTCTCCCTTCATTTTCATTAGGCAGCTGCCACACTAATGGCATTTTATATATTGTTCTCTGCCTGTTAATGGGAGTGAACAAATTTGGTGACTGTGAAGGGAAGGTCCCTCTGAAATGATGACTTTGGTTCATATTTTCTGTATTTCTTTATTGCGTTGGGAACTCAGGCTGCTTTCAGTGTGAGGCTTCAGTTGGATTGTCAAGGCTCTACCTTGCATCACCATGTCTCTGACCATATCTGCTATGGTCAAGAGACCTGCTTGGTCAAGGCAGGCACACTGGGATTTTGGAAACAGAAGTAGCCCTATCAATGAAGGTAGCATTCCAGAAGAAGCCAGAATGCCACCATCCCATATTGCTGCAATTTTATCTAAAAATCCTATCACTCTAAGTTTTTTAGAGACAGAAGCACGAGAGTTGAATTAAAGCATTTATTTCCAGAAGTGCTAAGGATAACTTACTAAATTCAGACTTATCTTGAAATCTCATTTCTTCCAAAAAATCTTTCCCAATTCTCTGAAGAAGTGGTAAAATGAACATTATCTTCCTATTCATTGCCAACATCACCCCCAGCACCTAAATCCATTGTCTATGCATAGAGGAAATAACCCTTATCAGATATTACATTTGTTTAATTCGTAACTGTGTGCTTGTGACTTCATCTAAGTTTCCAAGGAGGCAGGGGTTAGATGCCAAACCCAGTACCTTGAGCAGACAGGGGCTGCCAGAGATAAAGTGGAGGAGGGTGGAGTGAGCTCCCAGGGATCTAACTAGTGCCTGGGAACTGGCTGCCATTTTAGTCTTGCTGTTCCAGGACTCTGGGATTCCGCCGTGGGCCTTCCTGGCATCGCTGTGGTGTCTGTGTAACTCTCCCACATGCTGGAAAGATAAAACCCCACATGCCTTGGTGCCATGCCAATGCGTGGGCTGCAGCAGGACAGAGGTTGTTAGGCAGAGCTGGCATCAGTTTGCTGGCGATGCTGGAGAGCGTTGGGAGCTCAGGAAGGTATCCAGAGGCAGAACAGGAGTCCAGCCTGGCCAAGGTGGGTAGACAGGACTTAAAGGTCAGATGGGGTGATGGAGAGAATCAGAGAAGGCAGGAAAAGTCTGAGGGGTTGGTCTTGACAGTCAAAGCAAGTCGACAAACCAAAGAATGGCAAGGACAGCAGGGTATACAGTGGAGTATGCAGTGGGCAGGAAGAGACCTACCTGGGTGCTGTCCCAACTCCAGGTATCATCTGGGGGCCTATGCTTTCCTTTGCTTCTCTAGCCTCAGTCTCTTCATGTGTAAAATGAGATGTCTGGTCCAGAGACTCTGTAAAGTGTCTTTCAATAATAAAATCTTGGGGGCCTGAGAGTCCCTGACTCATAGTTTCAGTCCTGGAGGACTTCAAGATCCAGAGTCACTAGCCGTGTCACAAAGGGGAATGACCCAGAAATTCCAACATTTTCCAGCATTTCAAAAATAATAGGAAAATTCTGTCTTTGCCAACAAAAGGACCACAACATATGATCACTTAAACTGCAGTTTGATGATGGAGTTTGGGAGGAAATATAATAAAATGATATTCCTTTATGGTAAAAAGTTTGAAGAACTGATCAAATTCATTCCTTTCATTTTATATATGAAGAAAATGAGGCCTGGAAAGGAGAAATTATTTGTTCAAGGGCACCCAGCAAGTTCAAGGCAGAACAAGAACCAGAAGACTCCAGTTTTCTAAAAACCCTGTTCTGAGCTTTTACTCCTCCCCTCATTCCCTCATTACCCCTACTGCCAGTGCACTGGGGATAGGTGTGTGGGTAGGGTGTATGAATGGATGGAGCAGAAAAGTCCTGTGTGTTTCCTGTGGGAAGAGCATGGTCTTTGCAGAGTCTAAAAGGTAGCTACGTGAAAGAGTAGGAAGAGTTATATATTAGGAATAAAGGAGCCTTGGTTATGAATCCAGCTTAAGTATTATGTGACTTTGGGCAAGTGACCTCACTGGGCTTCAGTTTCTTCCTTATAAACTGTGGGAGCAAGGTGTTCCAGGAGGTGCTAGATGTTTGCCAAAGGCTTTTCAACCCTCACATTGTAAGTATGTGTATCTCACCTCTTCTTCATAGAGTTATTCTGGTTTCTCATAGGTAAAGGGTCCAGTGAGTTGAGTTCTTAGATGAATAGGAAGTCCTGGAGAGACTGGGTCTGTCTATCCTGCATACCATGAGCATCAAAATCTTCCTAAAGAGCAGCTTTATTCATAACCTGCTGCTTAAATTCTTATGACTCCATACTGCCTGCAGAAAAAAGCTACCATTCCTTTCCTAGCATTTGAACTTTCAAGACTTGGCCCCATGTTACCTATCCAGCTTTATCACTTGCCATCTCTGGAGTGTTTAGAGTTAGAGACCCAAATTTCAATCCCAGCTTCATCTCTTTGCAGCTCTGTGACTTTAGGCAACTTTTCTACTTTCTCTGAGCCTCATACGTAAAATGAAGAGGATAAAATACCTAGTTCATCAATTTGGTATGAGGACTGAATATTATTAAAATTGTATAATTATAAAATTCATTCAGTAATGAATGTTACTTCATTCTCTCTCCCTTCCCCAACTAATGCATATGTTCCCTAAAAATAAGAATTGTGCACCTCTTTTATATCCTCAGAGTGTTTTGCACAAAGCCCCCAACAGAGCAAATACTCAATAAATGTTTATTATATAGATTGATGTTTGTCTATTCCAGTTGTCTAGATAATCTGAAACATTTGCTTCTCTTTTGCAGTTTGCCCAGCTGGTCGCCATCTACAAGACATTGGGAGGAGAAAAGTTCCCACTCATTGAGCAGACATACTACCCCAACCATAAAGAGATGGTAGGTGATTGAGTGGGGACTCTAGTCCCTCTGCTGTTTACATTCTGAGCTTAGCCTCATGGTGATTATGGGGCTCAAAAAAGGGCCTCGGCATTTTCGAAAGACACTCTGTTGGGGTTGAACTGTGGACCTGCTTTGTGGGGCTAGAGCAGCTGAATTTTAGCTGATAACCCCTTGTCTCCAAGGGGTTATTGGAGACCGAATAGTGAAGAGCAGAAACAAGGGCATTTTATCAAGCTGAGAAAGTAACAAACCTATGGATCAGCAATCAGAAGATCCCACTGTTTTGGGTTCTAGCTCTGGCCCTGCCACAGGTCACTGGATTAGTTAGATTCCCTGTATGTCAGTTTCCCACTCGGAATGTTAAATGCACATATTATTCCTGACCAGGATATCTAATATAGTACTTACAAAATGTGAATGAAATTCTTTAAGTAATAGCCTTCTGGAAAAGTGTGAAGCACTCCTCAGATGTAAGGTATTGTTACTATTATTTTTCACCAGGCCCTTCCCTTGGCTTCCTCAAGATTACAGTCAGACTGGATTAACACTATGCCTTCTCTGAGGCCATACTAGGATATCAGAAGGAGCAGAGAGATGGTTTGGTTGGCTGGGACAGAGGCTATTGCTAATGTTTGTCCTTCATGACAACTTCTAGCTCCAGTTTAACTCCCTTCTTTCTCTCTGTCCCCACATCCTCTGCCCCAGGGTTGCATGGTCTGTTGGTGATCCTGCTTAACCTACCAATGAAGACTTACTGCCATAGCATTCCAATATTGTACTCTGGGACAGAGATCATGTTTATTTCCCCTCCCACTCCCTACTCCAAAAGGGATCTCCATTTGAACCATTTCTGTGAATTATCTGGCATATTGTGCATGGGCCAAACCACACATAAAAGATGAATAGCATCCTTGAGCCTTGAAAAGAACTACCGCCTTCATTTTTGCCAGGGCAAGGCTCTGGAACTTTAAGCCCTCATCCTTAATAAATTCTTGAGATGAGCATAAGGGCTTTCCCTTTCAGGGCAAGCCAGGAAGCCTTGCACAGTCTAAGGAACCCTAAGGGGTCTGTGCCTTGGAGTTCTCAGGGACTCTAATACACAGTGGTGAGGGGACTGAGCTGAGGAGCAGATAGGGAACAAAGCTGGCTTTTTCCTGCCATAACGCCTAGCAGGGCTGACCACTGAAAACAGTTGTAAGAGTTGCAAAGTATGTTCCCCATCTACCATCTTTTTCCCCCAAGGGCCCTTGTGTTATTTCTCTCCTGTCCTCTATCCTGAAATTTTCCCTCAAGAGAGGACCTCCTAAGATCTCTCTGAGGTGTTAAGAGCTAAAGGGGAATTTCATCTCTACAAGAGAAAGGCTTTTTTTTTTTTTTTTTGGCTTAAAAAAATTCTGAATTAGGAATGAAAACATTAGTAATTGAGTAGAGAAGGACTTTCTAAAAGAAACAGGAGAAGCTTTATGCACATCAGTTGAAGGCATTAAGGATAATTAACCTGGAGAGGTAATACCTAAGTCTATTCTTGTCCACAGAGGTATGCTAACTGGGCCAGATCCTCTGCCAGGAATGACGTAGAGGGGAATTACAGCATGTGGGGGAAGGTTAGGCCACTGCAGGTCTCCCCCTGAATGACTCTGTACCCCTCAAGTCTCTCCCCCAAACAGATGAAAGTATATGAGAGGATTAGGATGAGTGGGACATGAGTAGAGGACATACAGCCATAGTGTATTGTTCTTTTCACTCCTCCAAATCAGCTTGTTTCTGATTCTGTCAGCCCACCTTCTGGTATTGTACATCACAAGGCCACATCATCTCATATGTATAATAATCACCATTTCTCCCTTATCAGATCAGTTACAGTAAGAGAAAACACATTCTCCCAGGGAGAAAAGTGAATAGTTCTGGCTATAGAAAATAAACTAAGCCAGAATCAAAACTTCAGTAGCAGGGCTTAGCTAGACTGAAAGGGTTTGGGAAGCAGGGGAGATGGGCTAAAGGCAGGCTAGAAAAGTCAAGTGACTTTTCCTGGCCTTTGACAGGTTCTGGGATGGTATTTGGATACAAGTTGTAACAAGCCCCATCCCTGCCCTAACACTAGCCAGATCATCTACTTGGTACTTCCCATTGGCTGGCAGTGATGAAACAGGTGGTGACGGCCAGAGCTCCACAGGGAAGGAGAACTGGCTTAGGCTTCAGGACTCTTGAAGGAAAGTGGTGGTCATTGGCCCATACTAGGGCTGGATGATGTCAACAAACTCCTTCCTGAGGGGCAGGCGGCCCTGGTACCAGCTGCAGGTGCCATCGACATGCTTCATGCAGATATAATGCTGGGCCTGGTACCCATAGAGCTTCCGTTCCAACAGCCAGTCTGTCCAGAGGCACTCATTGGGGGCGGAGATGGTACAGGGCACTGTATAGCAGGTGGTAATCTAGGGTCATACCACATAACATCAATGTGAGTAGAGCGTCCTTTTTCCATTATTGCCTTTCAGACTCCTACATTATCTGTACAACCCAGCTTAAATGCCCCTGACTTACAAAGCTTTTCCTAGTCCCCAGACTTCCTCCTGAGCTCCCCATCCCTTATGCTCCTAATATATAGCATTGCCTGTCTAATGATGTTTCTGGAGTCAGACAGGCCTAACAGTCTTTACCACTGACCTTGAGCAAATCACTTCACTTCTTAAAGCATTAATTTCTTCACCTTAAAATGGAAATCTTAATTCTTCATAAATTTGTTATAAAGACTAAATTGAACATTTTAAATAAATAGACTATTATAAGGCCTGGCCAAAGTAGACTTTCATTAAATGATAGCTATATTATCTCAAACTTTATATGATGGCTACCTTCCTAGCCAAAATGTAAGTACTTTGAGATCATGGACTATGGACCATCTTGCTTTCCCATCCCCAACTTCATACAGTGACTGATCCATGGCAGATTTCAAATATAGTATGGTAAGTGAATAAATGCATACACAAAGGAAGGAATACATGAAGAGTGAGACTGCAAGGCTCAGACCACTCCCCGTCCCCGAAAGACCTTGGAAATGGACATTCCCTTACTTGGCAGCCACAGTTCAGATGGTAGTGGTGATTCAGACTTTCTCTCTGCAAAAAGGACAGGTTCTCCCAAGGTTCGATGTAGTTACACAGATGGATGAAGACTTTTCCATCACTGAGGATCTGACCTTCAAGGGGAATGGAGGAAAACCTAGCATGAGGAATCTATTCATGGAGACCAGGAGCCCAGGTCCTCAAAGATACTGTCATTGCAGACTCTTCAATGGCTTTTTGATGGCAGTGTTGACTTGGGACTCAATGAAAGAACCAAAAAAAACTCTATAATTTTTACATCGAAGATATTAGCAGACTATGTTTGTATGAGAGAGAGTTGTGGGATGAAGACTTTTTCCTTAGCATGGTACAGAGAGAAAAACATGGGCTTTAAGTTCAGACTCTTGATGTAACCCCCTTCTTTTCTCTCATTTAGAGCTATGACCTTAAGAAAGTCATATAACTTCTCAGCTGGAACATGAAAGTAATAATTTGTTGTCAAGATTAAATGAGAGAATATCTGTAAAGTTCCCAGCACAGCTTGGGTCCACAGAAGGTTCCATAAATAATAGGTCCCTTCCTCTTTCCAACCCTTCCTATAACTACACAACCTAATCTCCTGCCCTGTTGAAACTTTTCTTGGTGAGTCTTTCTCCTTCCCCATAGGAAAATTCCCCCTCTTTACTTATCAAACTTTTTCCTATCTTCCAAAGACTGTTTTCAGTACCACCTCATCCTCCCAGCCATCTCTGGCCACGCTCGCTCACACCTCTCTTAGAACTTCAGTCATTCATTTACTCACTGAGCAACTACTATGACGTGGTACTAGAAATACAGAAATAAATATGACAGAATCTCTGCCCCCAAGGAGCTTAATAAGCAGTAGGGCAGACAGATAAGTAGGTAAAAATTACACTGCTGTGTGATTATATACAAGATACAGTACAAGAATGAAACAAAGCATAATTATCTCTGTCTGTGGAAGGAGATGGGGACAAGGAAGGTGTCTCAGAGGAGATGATGCTTCTGTGGGGCCTTGAAGGGATGGATAGAAGTTCACTTGCAAGACACATAAGGGAAAGGACTTCTGGACATTGGGACTACACTGTGCAGGGTGGCAGGGTGCAGCCCAGAAGAACACCTTCTGCAACTGCAAGTAGTTTAGTTCAGCTCTGGGGGGAAATGAGGGTCTGGGAACTGTCACTCACACACGGCAGGTGACAAAGCTGGAGAGGTGGGCGTGTTCTGATCATAAGGGCTTTCAACATTAGGCAAAAGAGCTTGTGCTTTCTCCTGAAGAGCTTAGGTACCACTGATGATTCTTCAGCAGACTTGTGGGTTTTTTTATCCCCACTCTCAGTTAGACCTGACATTTTTGAGAGAAGAGGGCACGTCTCCTCCCCTTGATGCACCACAGTGCCTGGCAGAGGCAGGGCACATGGAAGAAATGAGGTGGCCTCATCTGCTAGTCCTGGGACCTAAAGGGCTCAGTGGCATGCCTTGCCTCTGTCTCTCCCATCCAGAGGCCCCCAGATTAACACAATTCCACATCCTTAGATCTGGGGAGCCCCTACCAGTGTGGCCTCCAGAGGCTATGACTTCTCAAGAGCCAAGCCTGGACTGTGAACTCTTTGGGGACTGTGACCTATCACTGAGTCTTGACCCTCCTGCCCAAGGCCTGGCAGCGAGTAGGTGGTCATTATTGCTGAATGGATGGACAGATAATGTAAAGTCCTCCTGTTCTCCCCAACTGCTGTGTTTTTCTTTTCCTTGCCTTCTTTTCAAATATTTTTCATCCTTTAGGGGAAAGTTAGGTCCCACCAACAATTAGCTTCCCTAATTGTTTGCAACCACACAAATACCTATTTTCCTTGAACTCACAGCATAATTTAATATTGCATTCATTCACTTATGGAGTCATATTCTTGAGTGGTACCTTGACTGTTATGTCCCAACCAATTGGATATGGAGACCTGCCTGGGCCCGAGTTCATAGAGTTCATAACCATGTTAGATTCAAGGCTCCTGTTAAGACCTGTGATTTACTGTACCCCTAGAATATGGCCTGTGATGTGAGTTAGCCACAGAGGCACATTTTGAGCCAAGAGCATGACCCAATGTGGCTATATAAAGTTACTGTAATAACTGTCATATGTGTGTTGGGGGGTGAGGTTGCACAGGCACAATCCTCGTTTACTCTGTGAAACCAAGACATCACCTGTAGTGCAGTGTCCAGTTTACGGTCCTGTGCTAGGGGAGGGACAGGCTATATCCCATTTGAGAAGGTGTCCAGCATAGGAAGGGGTCTTGGAACCACAGCCAGGAAGCCTGGAGCTAGAGTATTTGTATCCATGGTCCTCCGGCCTCTAAAGGATCATCATAGAGCAGAGGGCATAGCTGAACCCACAAAGGGCAGTTTCAAAGAGGCAGATTTTTGGCTCAAGGTGTCAAAAACCTTATACCAATTAAAACTGCTTAAAAATAGAACCAGCTGCCCTAGGCTGGGAGAGCAGTCTGTCCTTAAAATAGTGAAGCAGTAGCCAAGATCAGTGTAGTGAAGACTCTTGCATTGAAAGGAAGGTTAACACGGCTCCTCCCAACTCCGAGGCTGCCTCTTAGTAACACAACTCTGTTTTATGCCCAAGAAAAGGCCACCTGGCTCAGCTTGCTGCCCAAGGACAGCCCTGACTCTTCCTTGGCTGTCTTCCTTAGGACAGAGACTGTTAGGGTTGCTTGTTGGTCTTTAACTTACCAGTCAAGAGATATTGCTTCTGGCTGTTAGCTTCTAGTTTTACACCACAGAGAGAGGAATCAAAAGGTGTATAGATATACTGAACATCCTTGACTTTCTCAAACCCTTTAAACATCTGAAAGGCAATTACCAAAAAAAAAAAAAAAAAAAAAAAAAAAAGCAGTATTGGGTCAGGGAGTATACTTTATATCTTAACAGGAAAAACCTCTCATTTCTCAATCTAAAAACATTAGGCAAAAGTCTAGTTCAGAATTTGGTAGCCCAGCTTCTCTCTTAAGAAAAATCTAAACCTTGGTTTATTCCAGTGAGAATACCTCCAGGATAGACAGCTGTAGGACTAGATGGACACTGAGGGTCTGTGGGACCTGCTCCCAACACATCAACCACTTCCACTCCAGCATCAATACCCCAGGATCAATGAGCCAGTCGCCTGACCTACCAGCCCAACTCCCAGTAGACAGACCCCACTCCTCCCAGCAGCCCAAGGAGGTTAATGCCCTGTCCTGTCCCCATGTACCTTTATCTGTTTGATTTCATACCGGATCATTTTTTGAGTGTCAGTGGGGTCTGCACTGGCAGGAACTACCTTCTCACTGGAGATTTTGGCCCGTATGGCTGCATAAAAAGAGAAGAGAGGGGACCTTCAGCAACCTGTGGGAGCAGTCCACCTGGTATCTGAATGACCTGAGGCCCCTGGAGAATTTTATAAGGGAATTCTGGGTTTAGGTCTCATTGGGTTGTGAGGGGGACCATTTTGTGTAAGAGTGGGGGCCCAAAAACAATTCCTCTGCAGTTACTGAAAGTTCCAAACCCTCAGGCCTGCTGGGTCCTACAATCTTTAGAGTTTACCTGCTAGTTTTGAGAGTCTAGTTTTCCATAGCCCAGATTGCAGTGGGTTGGAGGTAGGCGCCAGGGTAGAGGAGGGAGGAGATGCCCCTTGAGTTTGCAGTCTTCTACCTATGTAGCCTGAGGCCTCAACAGAGCCCACCCAGAGCTGACATTAGTAAATGTTTATTGAATTAATAAATATGTTCTGACCCTGCACAGTTTGTCTCTTGCCATGTGGGCATTAATCAAAAACTGGCTGTAAAGTTCTTCCTCTGTGCCTGGCCCAACGCTAGGTACTAGGTCTGTAAACATGATTAAGCATCACCTATCCTGCAGGACTCTTGGTCTAGTATAGAACACTTACAAAGAACAACAGCACAGCATGGTGGGAACACAAAAATGTAAGAGATACTGTGGTAGCACCAAGGAGTCCAAAAGTCTTCAGAGGAGAGATACCTGAGTAAGAACTTGAAGGATAAATGGGAGTTTGCCGGGAATTTAAGGGTGTGGGGGAAGGGCATTCCAGGCAGAGGAAAGAGAAAAAGGGCAAAAGGTGTGTCTTGGGGTTTGGGGGGCGGCATGGAGACAACATCAGTTATAGGCTTGGAAACAGTGGATGTTTATAATGAAAGCCCAATCCCCTGGCTCCTGGCTCCCCTTACCCGCATCCAGTAGTTCAGAATAATCACTGAATATCTCTTGTCATTGTTCTTCAACGACACTCCATAATTTCAGTAGGCAGGGGTGAGGGGGTCGCTATAGGGGTCCCTTAGACTGTCTTTCATTTCCTTGCAACTTGCAAGGTTGCTATGGCACCGGCCCTGCCCCACCCATCAGCCCCAATGGGAGGCAACTGGTGCAGTATTTGATCTCCTCCCTCTCCCTGCAGACTACAGGTTTGCAGCTTGGCCCCATACCAACCCCACACAACCACCCCCCGCTGTGGACCTCACAGGCCTCCGGGGACTCACCGAGCGCTGAGTGGCAGACGTGCTGCTGGGGGTGCGCAGGGGCGCAGCTGCACGCCTCGCTCATCCCTGGCGGCCGCAGCAGTGCCAGCAGCCGCAGCAACAGCGCCCAGCTCGGCGCGGTCCGGGGGCTCCGGGGCATGACACCGCAAATCCCTGCTGAGCCTGTGGGGTCTGTCGGACCAAACAGGCCCTCCAGGGTTCATCCAGAACGCGTCGCGCCCCTTGCCCCAGGCTTTTTGAGGTGGACCTAGGGCCAATCCCGCCCGGATGGGCTCCTCCCTCCTTTGGCTGTAGGCCACCCACGGCTGCAGGACCCGCAGCCCTCCTGACTGGCAGGCTCAGTAAGATGAAGAGGGAAGCCAGGAGAGAGGCCCTTAGCCTCTATTTCCCTGCCTAAGCAATTAAGCCTTATAGAAGTAGAGGGAAGGCACTGGGAAAGGGGATGGTGTCAAGGCAGAAAGACAGAAAGCTCAACAAAGACAAATGCATGAGGGCAGAAAGACAGAGGGGCTGTGATTCAAGCTGAAGGAATAAGGGTGAGGAGAGCACAAACAGAAAGTGAGACAGGCAGAGTCAGAGAGAGGCAGACGGAATTACAACAGGCAAAAGAGACAGTGACAGAGAGGACGGACCCCTTGCTGAGCTGCACACTGGGAATGAGACAAGCTACTCAGGGCTTCTTTCAGCTGCAGGAAGTGTTTTCAATGCCCTATTTATGAGGCTCCAAAGCAACAGCAAACAGTAATGGAATAGGACAGAGAAAGTTGGGGTGTGTGTGTGTGTCTTGGCTCTGTCGGCTGGGGGGTGGGGCGAGATGTCAGAGAAAGCAGCCAGTGCTTTTAGAAACCTTTTCCCATGTCCAGAGCCTCAGACTCTGCAGATGGCTGAGGACAGTGCTCTTGGTGGGGGCTCAAAGCGCAGGGTATCCCAACACTCAGGGCAAACCTGGGACCTCAAAGTCCTCTCCAGACCGTAGGCCACGCTGATTGCTATATTCTGTCATTACTCGCTGGAGAGACTGTGTCTTGTCATAGAAGGTGGAGCAGCTTAGAAAACAAAGAAGCAAGGTACATGGGGTCACTTCAACCAGAACCATGCCCTCTATGTTTGACAGAGCACAATGCTCCAAGTCTCCAAATAGAAAGAGATACATGAGATTATTGCAGGATGTTTCCACACAGCGCTGGACTAGAAGGTAGGAGGCTGGGTTCCGATTGTGTCACAAGGTAGCTTTGCAGCCTTTGCCTCTCTGCGCCTCACTTTCTTCTCCATAAAATTGGCTTGAACTACATCTTTCCAAGGCCCTTTTGCCCCAGCTTCAACCGGCCTCATCCAGGAACCCTGAAATCCTCAGATCCGGTACTCCCAGTATCTGGTCACACTTAGGATTCCCATGGGAATCTGACTTTTCATCAGAGTCAACTTTAATTTTTTCTGAAGACTTCTCATTTTGATGTGGAAATGATGTTTGAAAAGAAGTAAATTGAAGGAGAGCTGAGTCTGACTGAGAAAGATGAGATCTGGTGACCAGGTTGGTTCTTCATATAACACCCAGACCAAGATAGAGCCTGACGTATTTATTATTGGACGGACCCCAAAAAGCATCCACTCCAGTCTCTTCATTTGGCAGATGTGAAGACAGAGTCTCAGTGAGGTAAAGTGACTTTCAGAAAGCTAGTAGCAAAGAGGACTAGAATGCAAGTCTCCTGATATATGCAGGGAGCCCTCCAACATGGTACTTCCTCCGTCCTCACTTTGTAACCACTTGAAATCCTGCCTTTGGAGGGTAGTTCTCCTTTTAAGTTTCTATTGTCCCTCTGTTAAAATATGGCTACTTCAAGATAGAGTTTAAGGATGTCTTTCAAAAGATAAACATGTTGAATTCTTATGTCAGCTCTCTTCCGAACTCCAAACTGGGCAGAAAGAGACCTTAGCATACTAAGCTGTGTTTGGTAGTGAGTTTGGGGTGTTGGTGAGCAGCGCAGACAGTGTGAAAGAGAGGGAGAAAAGCCAGGTTCAGTATAGGAAAGCTGGAGGTTTGAAGGGGGAGGGAAGGGTACTAAAAGGTACATGACAAAAAGGGCATTAAGATTCCAAAGATACTGTTCTTGGGGTACCTGGGTGGCTCAGAGGGTTAAGCCGTCAGCTCAGGTCATGATCTCCCAGTTAGTGAGTCAGAGCCCCACGTTGGGCTCTGTGCTGATAGCTTGGAGCCTGGAGCCTGCTTCAGATTCTGTGTCTCCCTTTCTTTGTGCCTCTCTCCTGCTAGTGCTCTCTCTCTCTCTCTCAAGAATAAATAGACATTAAAAAATTTTTTAAAAAAACCACAAAGATACATTTCTTTCTTTTTTTTTTAATGTTTACTTTTTTAGTTTTGAGAGAGAGAGTGAGCAATTGGGGAAGGGGCAGAGAGAGAGGGGGACAGATGATCCGAAGTGGGCTCTGTCCTGACAGCAGAGAGACTGATGAGGGGTTGAACTCACGAACCATGAGACCATGGCCTGAGCTGGAGTTGGACGCTTAACTAACTGAGCCACCCAGTAGCCCTGGTACATTTCTTTTCAAATTCAGGTTTATTAAAATACAACTTACATACAGCAAAATTCACCCTTTCAAAGATTATTTATTTATTTATTTATTTATTTATTTTTACTTCTCTTTGGCTAAGGACAGGTCCTGCCCAGAGTTTGTCTAATGCAGAGAAGGCTGAAGCAATGAATTTTAAAGATGTAAAGAGTACTTAGTGGCAGAGAGGGGCAAGTCACTGTCACTCTATGGGCCTCAGTTTTTTAATTTGTCAACCAAGTAGGTTGGGCTGGTACTTTAAAGGGCCCTTCCAAGGGTATTACCAAGAAAAATACTTGTAAGATTCCACAGAAAGTGAGGCACACTCTGACCAGTTCATTCCTTTCTCCTCTGCTTTCAGCTGACACTGCCTACATTCCCTGTGGTGGTGAAGATTGGCCATGCTCACTCAGGCATGGGCAAGGTAAGGCCAGGGTTTGCTGCACTTTGGGGTTGAGGCCAAGAAGGGTAATTTTCAGAGAGCCTGGTTATGGACTGGCTCCTTTCTCTATGAATTCTTTCCAAGGAGGTGATTTGGCCCCTCTGAAGGCATGAGTGTTACCCAAACAGACCTTTTCCAACAAACAGAGTACAGGCTTGGGCCTTGGGCCCTTTGTAGCAAGTGTGGGTCCTGAGTTCTAGGAGGGGAAGCTAGAGAGGAAGGGCTTCCTCTGGAGATGTGGCATCCAGGTTTGCATCTGGATGAGCAACATCTTGATGGGTTTAGCTCAGGGTTCTTGTGATTCTCAGTATCTGCATTTGTGTGTCTCCTTTTCTCCCTCTCTGCCTTGCTTCAACATTAGGTCAAAGTGGAAAACCACTACGACTTCCAGGACATTGCTAGTGTGGTGGCTCTCACCCAGACCTATGCCACAGCAGAGCCTTTCATTGATGCCAAGTATGACATCCGGGTCCAGAAGATAGGCAACAACTACAAGGCTTATATGTGAGTGGGGTTGGGGTCTCAGCACATACTCTTCAATTTCTCCTCAGCCCAGTGGAAAATCTGAGGCTCCAGGTAGCAGTCAACTCTCAGTTTAACCTCATCTGGCCCAAAAGGCAGAGAACAGAAAGAGAGTGCCATACAAGCCAGGGACTCCTAGCCTGAGTTCCTTTCATGTCAGAGGAGGGCCCATGAACTAAGATGAGAAATAAAATTAATATTTATTTTCACTAGCCTCTAAGTGAAATTTGGCATCTCCTCAGTTATAAACCAAGACAACAGGCTACAGTAGTAGTAACAGCACATGTGACCTTGTCACTAAAGGTAATCACAGAGATTTTGGGGTTTTTTCCCCTAGATTTTTGTTTGCATTCTAGTTCATTAACATATAGTATAATGTTGGTTTCAGGAGCAGAATTTAGTGATTCATCACTTACATATAATACCCAGTACTCATCATAACAAGTGCCCTCCTTAATACCCATCACCCACATAGCCCATCTCCCACTACTCAACTCCCTCCATCAACCCTCAATTTGTTCTTTTTTGTTAAGAGTGTCTTATGGTTTGCCTCCCTCTCTCTTTTTTTTTCCCTTCCCATATATTCATCTATGTTGTTTCCTAAATTTCACACAGGAGTGAAATTATATGGTATTTGTCTTTCTCTAATTGACTTATTTCTTAGTATAATACACTCTAGCTCCATCCATGTCATTGCAAATGGCAAGATTTCATTCTTTTCTTTTTTTATTTTAATTTTGAGAGAGAGACAGAGTGTGAATGGGGTAGGAGCAGAGAGAGAGGGAGACACAGAATCTGAAGCAGGCTCCAGACTCTGAGCTATTGGCACAGAGCCTGATGTGGGGCTCGAACTCATGGACCGTGAGATCATGACCTGAGCCAAAGTCAGACACTTACCCTTAACCAACTGAGCTACCCAGGCACCCTGAGATTTCATTATTTTTGATGGCTGAGTAATATTCCAGTGTGTGTGTGTGTGTGTGTGTGTGTGTGTGTGTGTGTGTGTGTACATACCACATCTTCTTTATCTATTCATCAGTCGATGGACATTTGAGCTCTTATGTTGCTATAAACATTGGGGTACATGTATCCCTTCAAATCTGTATTTTTGTATCCTTTGGGCAAACACCTAGAAGTTCAGTTGCTGGATCATAGGTTAGTTCTATCTTTAACTTTTTGAAGAACTTCCATACTCTTTTCCAGAATGGCCTCATCAGTTTTCATTCCCACCAACAATGTAAGAGGCTTCCCCTTTCTCTGCATCTTTACCAACATTTGTTGTTCCTTGTGTTGTTCATTTTAGCCATTCTGACAGGTGTGAGGTGGTATCTCATCGTGGTTTTGATTTGTATTTCCCTGATGGTGAGTGATGTTGAGCATCTTTTCATGTGTCTATTAGCTATCTGGATGTCTTCTTTAGAAAAGTATCTATTAATGCCTTCTGCCCATTTCTTCATTGGATTATTTGCTTTTTGAATGTTGAATTTGTTAAGTTCTTTATATATTTTGGATACTAACCCTTTATTAGATATGTCATTTGCAAATTTCTTCTCTCATTCCACAGCCTGCCTTTTAATGTTGTTGATTCTTTCCTTTGCCATGCAGAAGCTTTTTATTTTGATGCGGTCCCAAAAGTTCATTTTTGCTTTTGTTTCCCTTGCCTCTGGTGACATGTCTAGTAAGAAGTTGCCCTGGCCAAGGTCAAAGAGGTTGCTCCCTGTGTTCTCCTCTGGGATTTTGATGGTTTCCTGTCTCAGATTTAGATCTTTTATCCATTTTGAATTTATTTTTGTGTGTGATGTAAGAAAGTGGTCCAGTTTCATTCTTTTACATGTCGCCATCCATTTTTCCCAACACCCTTTGTTGAAGACACTGTCTTTTTTCTATTGGATATTTTTTCCTGCTTTGTTGAAGATTAGTTAACCATATAACTGTGGGTCCATTTCTGGGTTTTCTATTCTGTTCCATTGATCTATGTGTCTGTTTTTGTGCCAGTAACTTACTGTCTTGATGACTACAGCTTTGTAATATAGCTTAAAGTCCACAATCATGATGCCTTCAACTTTGCTTTTCTTTTTCAGGATTGCTTTGGCTATTTGAGGTCTTTTGTTGTTCCATACAAATTTTAGGACTGTTCGTTCTAATTCTGTGAAAAACGCTGGTGGTATTTTGATAGGGATTACATTAAATGTGTAGACTGCTTTGGGCAGTATAGACATTTTAACAATGTTTGTTCTTCCAATCCATAAGCATGGAATTTTTTCCCATTTCTTTTTGTCACCTTCAATTTCTTTCGTAAGTGTTCTATAGTTTTCAGAGTACAGATCTTTTACCTCTTTGGTTAGGTTTATTACTAGGTGTATAATTGTTTTTGATGCAATGATCAATTCCTTGATTTCTTTTTCTGCTACTTCATTATTGGTGTTTAGAAATGCAACAGGTTTCTGTACATTGACTTTATATTCTGCAACTTTGCTGAATTCATGTATTAGTTCTAGCAAGTTTTTCATGGACTGTGTCAGGTTTTCTACCTAGAGTACCATGTCATCTACAAATAGTGAAAGTTTGACTTCTTTCTTGCCAATTTGGAGGCCTATTATTTCTTTCTGTTATCTGATTGCTGAGGCTAAGACTTCCAGTATTATGTTAAATAATAATGGTGAGAGTGGACATCCCTGTCTTGTTCCTGACCATAGAGGAAAAGCTCTCAGTTTTTCCCTATTGAGATGATATTAGCTGCAGGTCTTTCTTATATGGCTTTTATGATGTTGAGGTACTTTGTTGAGGGTTTTTTTTTTTAATCAAGAATGGATGCTGTATTTTCTCAAGTGCTTTTTCTGCATTTATTGAGAGATCACATGGTTCTTATCCTTTCTTTTATTGATGTGGCATATCATATTGATTGATTTGTGAATATTGAACCAGCCCTACAGCCCAGGGATAAATCCTACTTGGTTGTGTGAATAATTCTTTTAAGATACTGTTGGATTTGATTTGCTAGTATCTTCTTGAGAATTGTTGCATCCATATTCATCAGGGATATTGGCTTGTAGTTCTCCTTTTCAGTGGGATCTTTGTCTGGTTTTGAAATCAAGGTAATGCTGGCCTCATAGAATGAATTTGGAAGTTTTCCTTCCATTTCTATTTTTTGGAATAGTTTGAGAAGATTAGGTATTAACTCTTCTTTAAATGTCTGGTAGAATGCCTCTGGGAAGCCATCTGGCCCTGGACTTTTGTTTCTTAGGAGATTTTTGATTATTGATTAACTTTATTATGAATCTGTTAAAGTTTTCTATTTCTTCCTGTTTCAGTTTTGATAGTTTGTATGTTTCTAGGAATTTTTCCATTTCTTCCAGATTGCCCAGTTTGTTGGGATATAATTTTTCATAATATTCTACTTTTTTTTCCTGAAGTTTATTTATTTTGAGCGAGAGAGAGCATGAGCAGGGGAGGGGCAGAAAGAGAGGGAGAGAGAGGATCCAAAGTAGGCTCTGTGCTCTCAGCGCAGAGTCTGATGCGGGGCTTGAACCCTGAACCAAAATCAAGAGTTGGACACTTAACCGATTGAGCCACCCAGGCGCCTCTCATAATATTCTCTTATAATTGTATTTTTGTGGTGTTGGTTGTGATCTCTCCCTCCTTCATTCATGATTTTATTTATTTGGGTGCTTTCTCTTTTCTTTTTAAGTCTGGGTAGGGGTTTATCAATTATATTAATTCTTTCAAAGAACCAACTCTTAATTTCATTGATTTGATCTGTTTTTTGTTTGTTTTTGTATCATTTATTTCTGCCCTAATCTCTATTATTTCCCTTCTTCTGCTCTCTCTGTCTCTTTTTTTAGGCTTTATTTGCTATTCCTTTTCTAGCTCCTTTAGACATAAAGGATTCCTTTTTATACATTGAAAGGAATCCATAGATTTCACCAGGCTGCCAGAACTCAGAAAAGGTTAAGACACTCCTAATAAAAATATATAGCCCTGAAAAGACTACAGAGCATTAAAAGCTTATTGGTTATGAGAAGAGATGACTTCTCCACATGACTGTGTCCATTTGCCAGAATGGAAAGTTAAAAGTTTCCTCCATTTGAATTTAGAGAAAGAAAAGATTTCAGGATGACCTGATCTTCTATAATATACATAAGAATGCAAATAGCTTATTATAATTCCAATTTTGGAAATATTAGCCTCTCACTTTTTAATAAATATAGCATAGTATTTCCTTTACAAACAAGAACATTATAACCAGGATTTGACTTTGCCGCTCAGCACTTGAGCAGACTTTAAGGTTGAGCAGCTTCCCTTTCCCTCGCCCAGCCATTTCCACTGTTCTTCCATCATTATCTCCCTTCAGTGTTTGTACTCCCCACCCCTGGAATTAGGAGCCCTTCCCTACACCCCCTTCTTCTCATAATTCTGCACACACCTCTAGCTTAGCCCTCTTCACACACAGGAATTCCTGTCACCCTCCTCTGAACTCCCTGGGGAGGGACAGTGGAACCATCTCTGCAACCCCATCAGCTTGTGTAGCAGCAGGCACAGAGTAGGCAGCCAGTAAGTACTCAGGGAAGAGCCCTTGTACAGGACTGAAGCACAGAATCATTTTTACTTGTTTGGACTAGATTACTGCTTTTTAAAAGTTTATAATTTTTTATTTAAAATCTTACTGCTTCAGAAAGGAATTTAGGGTTGTTTTAAAATTGTACACAATGTAAGACAAGATCGTTTAAAAGATCATTATAAAAAGTAGCTAAAAGAAGCAGAAAAATCAATATGTGTAGGCACCTAGGAAAGCAGATTTCCTATCCTTTACTTTTAAAAGTAAATACATAAATACAAAATGTTTATGACAGTGGAGCAAGAGTACCTTGATCTTTAAAAGGAGTTGCCACTTTTTTAAGGTTCAGGTTTCCAAAAGCATTTTCATTGAAGCATAAGAAAAGAGAATCCTCTAATATTTATGAAGGATGGGCAACCAAAGAAACTTTAGAAAACATTTACTTACTTTTTGATTTGCAAGGGGCAGTGATTTAGGTGAATATTCAGGTTCTCGCAGCTCCTCTTCCCCAAGCTTTTAGCTATCCCCTTGCTTTCAGAAGGAATTGACCTGGTAATAGCCACAATAAGGTTTAAGAGTCTTCCCTTCTCCCTTAGCTCTCACCCTAGAGATCCAGAGACAGCCATATTTGGTGAAAAGAGGGTGCTGTTCCCTCTCTATTCTCAGTAGGTGATAATGTGCATCTGTCTGTGGAGGTCAGATGACCTTCAAGTCCTGAGAGGTAGTTGAGCTGTCACTGAGTGGCTTCTGGGTGCTCCTTACACTCCCCTAGGTCCCAGGTAGCCTGTATGGATCTATGCCCTGTATTCTCATTGTTAGAGAAAGGTGTGAAGTGTAAGGGACATTATTACTTACTCAGTTTCCAGGACAGTATTTGTACCGTGGCCCTGTGCTGGGGACCTGGAAGCGAGTGATTCTTTGCCCCTGCCCTTGAGGAGCTCAGCCTGGTCACAGGGACACACCCGTAAACCACCAGTGTTAGGAAGACAGTGCTATTTTTATTATGATCTTATTTTATTATGATTTTATTATGTGTGTCTCTACTCAGATTTTGCAAGTCAGTCAGCTGTTAGTTGTTTGTTTTTTTCTGAACTAGGCCGTGGGGTATGGGGGGAGCACAACACAATGAGGGAATCAAGAGTCTTAGATTTTTTATCTGATGTCTAATTTCACTAGATACATAACCTTCGGCAAGTCATTTAACCTTTCTGAGTCTTAATCTCCTTGTCTGTAAAGTTGGTTTGAGGATGTCAGCCTACTCACAACAGGGGTTTGCACTGAGGCTCTGGTGAGGGGGTTGTGGAGGAAGAGCCTTGGAAAGTAGTCAGTACCGTACAAATGTGAGGGGTTCGTATTACCATATCAGTCAACTAACTAGGCTGCCTCAGGGCTCTGAAAAGTAGCCATATGTCTAGATTTCTCAGTGTCTGAGACCAGACCTCTGGAGAAGGTACTCCTGGGAACTGCTGAGTGGAGACTGCCACGTGCATCCAGTCTCCAAATGGTATCACGTGACAAGGGCAGCACATGAATGGCTCTGTCAGTAGTGTGAGCAGGGCTTTTCTGTCCCCTAGGCAATCCCCTTCCTCTTGACTCTGTATGAGTGAGGACTAATAATTAAGAAGGCCTATTTTTGGTGTTTTACAATTCATTTAAAACTGTATCAATTGATCCTCATGACAAACCTGTGTTTACACAGGAATAAGAGGCTCAGAGAAGTGAAGTGACTTGCCCATGGTCACCCAGCCAGTTAAGAGCAAATCCAGAACAGAAACCAGGTCATCTACCTCCAATTTAGTCCAAGACTAGTTGACTCTAATACCTGCTCATGGATGGAGAGGGTGCAGAGGGCACAGCAGAGAAGTCACAGGTCGGTGACTTGATTCTATCAGTTGCATTTGATGGATGAGGCAACTTAAGCCTGAAGAAGTTAACTGACTTGCCCAGAGTCACATTGTTAATACTGCAGACTGTCAGAAATTAACTGTTGAATGAATAAATAAGTGAGCTAGTAAGGAAGCCACGGAACCCTGAGAGTGTTCCCAAGATCAATAGAATTCAGTCTGTATATACCAACTCAGCCCAGATACTAAGTGGGTAGGCTGCAAGTGGTTTATAGACTTGTACACATAAGACTTAGCTCAAATAGCTAATGTAAAAAGTAGATCTAGGATTATAAGTGAGGTATAGGCAACGTCCTTTAGGGGTTCGGGAAAATAAGTGTTCATCTGATGGAAAAGATCTGGGAAACCTCCCTGGAGCCACAGCAGTCTGGGCTGGACTATAGAGAGGAGGAGGACACTGAGGGCAGGGTTTGGCAGAGGTAGCCAGCTTCTAGGCTCAGCAGAAAGGTGCCTTGGCTACTGAGGCAAGAAGCAAGTGGGGGAAGCAGCAGTGAACTAAAATTCTGGAAAGTTTCATGTCCCCATCTTGCTAGTATGGCTCACTGCCTGTCCTATCCTGGTGGGACCTTGTTACAGGAGGACGTCGATCTCAGGGAACTGGAAGACAAACACTGGCTCTGCAATGCTGGAGCAGATTGCCATGTCAGAAAGGTGAGTGAGAGAAGTTGTCCACCCCCCAGCCCAACTGCCCTAGATGAAGAGGTGAAAGAAGTGACTCCTGCCCAAAGGGAGCCTCTAATCAGGACAGAACACAAAGGCCCAAGTAGCCAGGTAATGAGATCAGGCAGGACTGGGTTATATGCTAAATTATGAAGATAAAGACTGAACACTATGTAGAAGCTCCAAGAAAGGAGCAGTTACTATGTACTGGAATAGCCAAGGAAGGCCACCTAGAGTATATGAGACCTGCTTTGAGCCTGGAAACATGGGTGGGATCTGGAGAGCAAAGTGAGAGGGCATTCTACAGAAGGCAATGTGCTTGATGGGGGTAGAGGGAGGGAAGGAGGAGAAGGGTGGAATGGGAGAGCTGGAGACAGGAAGGAGAGCATGCAGTAGCAAGCAGGTTTGATATGAGCTAACATCCCAGACTCAGAACACCTTCCCATCACCTCCAGGTACAAGCTGTGGGTGGATACCTGCTCTGAGATGTTTGGTGGCCTGGATATCTGTGCTGTCAAAGCTGTACATGGTAAAGATGGGAAAGACTACATTTTTGAGGTAAGTCTGGCCCAAGGAATATCTCAGTAAGAGACACCCCCCAAAGCTGGAGGCCACGCTCTTGGCTTGAGAACTATGTGGGCTGCCCAAACCGCATTTAGTCTCTGAGGCCAGGGGATGGTTCCCACTCAATACGTCCAATGGCTGTGCATAGCAAAACATCTTCACCAGTAGGAAGCTATTGTTTGCAACTAGCTCGGCTGACCCACATCAAGGGTAAGAGATGCCAGGTCTGGGTTCCTGGAGTTCTAGTCTAATGCTGTTCCTCTGGGAACACTGTAGTGATTTACCATTCTTGGTCTTAGAAAGCTGGACTTGGGAATCATTCGGTTCAGTCTCATTTTGTAGATGAGAAAACTAAAGCCCAATGCCATGAGCGTGTGCTCAAGGCCATGGAGTGAATTGGTGTCTCAATCTGGGCTAGAGCTTAGGTCTCCTGGATGCAGGAGATTCTTCTTAGCATCTCTCTGAGGCTTAGAGATACTTTATTCAGTCTGGTCCTCTAACACAACTTTGCTGACTCCCTTTTCCCATATTAAAGGGAAAGTGAGTAGCAGTACGAATCATTCATACACTTTCTTGCCCAATCTTTCTGGGAACAGGAAAGGCTCCTTGCCAGGAGTTGGTGGTGTTTGCAGAGGATTTGTGTCAGGAGCCCAAAGTGAGCTTCAGAATCTACTCCATGATCTGCTTGGCATGTAGTGTCCTGGATAATCATACGTCCCCTCTCTCAGTGGGCCTGTTTTCTCATCATAAATGAGAGCTGGACTACAGGGTCTATGGTCCTGGTTAGGCAGTCTCTTCCTAAAGGAGGAAAACATTTACCCAGACATTGAGGTACAGGAAGAATCAGGATGGTGGTGAAAGGGAAGGAATCCCAGGTCATGAGCAAAAGCAGAAATCTAGTTGTTTAATGGGCAGAATATGTGTGGAGACAGAAACTGCATGGGTGAAAAATCTCAGAGACGAAAACTGCCTACTCTTAACTAGAAGTTAGGGAGTGACCTTCATGTGTCCTGCCTGCAAACCTCTGAGCCCTAGAGCCATACTCTCTTCTTCAGCTACCAATCTTTCAACCTCACTGAGCCCTTGCCTGGGTAAAGTTTGGTGGGGAGGACCTTAGGCAAAGGTTTGCCAGAGAAGGGGACACAGGTCTATTTCTGCAAAAGAACTTGCTTCCAGCTCAAGATAAGAATGCCAGTTTCATCCCCAACCTATCTCTGATGCCTTACGTCCTACTCATTCTAAAAGTCTATTCCAGGCCTTTGATGTTTCCAGACTCTTTCCTAACCTGAGCTACATCTTCCACCAGGTCATGGACTGTAGTATGCCACTGATTGGTGAACACCAGGTGGAAGACAGACAACTCATCACCGAACTGGTCATCAGCAAGATGAACCAGCTGCTGTCCAGGACCCCTGTCCTGTCCCCTCAGAGACCCTTAACCACCCAGCAGCCACAGGTAAGCAGCAGGAAGAGACATGGGAGAACCAAGAACCATTCCCAAGCCCACTGCTCTAGACTTTGGTGGCTCCAAGATGGAGGAGGCTTCTCATTAGGAGTCTGCAATAGCAGCTATAGAACTGTCCAGAAATGGAGTATTGGCTCTCTTCTCTCTGAACTTGAAGTCTCTGGGGGAACCATAGCCCATTTTCCCTTGGGATACTCCCACTTTTAAATGGGAGGGGTCTCTGAGGGGGTGCTGGGTCTGACCTCTCAACAAGTGTTTACTGTCTATGAGGGCTCTGCTGCATTTGTAGAGAAAGAAGGGTGTTTATCAGAAATCTGCTGGTCTAGCAGTGCCTGGGTGACTCAGTCCATTAAGCATCCAACTCATGATCTCTTGATTCATGAGATTGAGCCACATGTTGGGCTGTGCGCTGACAGCATGGAGACTGCTTGGGATTCTCTCTCTCCCTTTCTTGCTCTCTACTCCTCCCCTGTACTCTCTTTCTCTCTCTCAAAATAAATAAATAAATTTTAAAAAGAAAGAAATATGTTGGTCCAGAGAGAAGAGGGGGTCATTCTCTTCCCTCATTCTGGAAGAGAGTAACAAGGTAAAGCTCAAACTAGAAATCTGCTTTCCTTTCTAAGGGAGAGAGACAGCTTTCTTCAGTTGACTATGGTATGTGACTCATGACCAGTCACATTCACAGCGACAGAATCCAAACCTCAGGTGGGAAATCCACACTGAAGCTTTTGTGGCTCAGGTCCTGTGGCTCTAGAATGGGCCAAAGAAAGGCAAGACTGAGGGTGTTAAATCCCATCTAGGAGATATCTCACTTTGCAAAAATATCCCCTAACTTTCTTCCCACTGAATTTTTGCATAATGAAGTGGTAAGAGCTTGAGATAATGAATCTAAGAACTGAATCCTAGTCTAGCTGTTCCCCTAAACAGCTGTGTGATTTGGGGCAGTGGGGGGTGGGTGGTGGGTGGGAATTACTACCCTTTCTAGGGTTCAAGTTTTATTACTTGTACGTGAAAATCACTCAGAAATTTTCTTTCAAAATCATACTTAAGACAATTAGAGAGGTAGAATAGAATAGTGATTTCAGAGTATAGGCTTTAAAGAGAGAACTACCCAAGTTTGAATCCTGGACCCTCTATTTACTGGCTTTGTGACCTTAGACACTTATATGTGGCTCAGCAGAGATGACAATGGCACCCCTCTCCTAGGGTTATTATGAGAATTAAATGAAGTAAAGAACCTAAAATATAGCATACATAGTGTATCATAAGTGTTCAATAAAAGTTACTTGCTATTATTAAGTAAGTAAGCAGCCTCTGGGCTTGGGTTCCCTGCGACCTTAGGCTTCGATATTATCACCCCCTTTCCTAAAGATCAGTGCCTCACTGGGATTATACTGCAAACAGAAGCCAAGTAATTGGATTCTCAAAATACTTCAGTAAGAAAGAAGAGGAGTGGGGGAGGGAAAAACAGGATAAACCAGCCTGGATTATTTGGTATAGAAGCAAATTACCCCACATTTTCTTCTTATCATTTGAATATCACAGAATCATAGCATAGGAGCATGATTGATATTCAAAATAATGGACCTGAACCATCAAGAATCAGTTACTTGTAAGTCAGTATTCCACATGCTGTTTAAGAAAGCTAGAAACTTAATGTATGAGAAATATTTCTGTAGAAATGACTAAATTAAAACAGTGTGACCATTCGTAAGTCAATTCTTTCTCTGGATGTCAGTTTCTCCACCTATAATATTAGATAGATCTAAATACCTTTCGAGCTCTGAAAATTTGAGTAAAATACTTCTATTCTGGCTGATGTTGGATAAATGGGAGTTTCTGGGCTAATAGATTTACTTCTGGTGTCCAAGTTGAGAGTAGCCACCTGCAGTGGGATGCTATCATATATCAGCTCTTACGGGTGTCTCATACCTTCTGTAGCAGGCTCATGCTGTGTCAAACCTCTGGGCAGGTGCAAGCATCTGTTTCTGTACATCAGGAATGTTAGTCACTAGAGAATTACAATAGGGTAATTAACAGAACAAAGATTAATTGCTTGTTAGAGATATAATCCCATTATTTAAAATTTATACTTAATTTGGTGTGATAAAAAAACTTTCGGGGCACCTAAGTGGTTTAGTCGGTTAAGCATATGACTTCAGCCCAGGTCATGATCTCACAGTTTGTGAGTTCGAGCCCTGCGTCAGGCTCTGTGCTGACAGCTTAGAGCCTGGAGCCTGCTTCGGATTCTGTGTCTCTCTCCCTCTCTCTGCCTCTCCCCAGCTCATGCTCCTACTCTGTCTCTGTCAAAAATAAATAAACTTAAAAAAATTTTAATAAACAAACAAACAAACAAACTTTCCTGGTTTAAAAATATCAGATCTGTGGTTAGATTTTATGATTTTGTAAAGCTAATGGATCAGCAGATTGTTGCTTGTCCCTGCCTGGGAGGAACAGTAACAGGTAGCCTCCTTCCTGAGAAATACAGAGAACATCTGGTTGCAGCTTAAAGAATTTATACAGAGTAGGACAGGCTCATGCTGCCCAGGCAAGATAAACAAAAATGGGCTGTTCTGGGATTCTTTGAGGATCCCTGAAGTCCTTTTATAAACAGGAGTGTGCACAACTCTCTTGGCCTTCTACAGGAAAGTCATTTTGGACTAGAATGAAGAGGAGACCTAAGTTCAGCCTTGTCCTTGCCACTGACTCACCAAGTGACCTGGGATAGATATCGTCCTGTTTCTGTTTCTGTGTCTCAGCATCTTCATGTGTAAAATGAAGGACTGAACAAAAAAAAACGCTAACATGTCTTCTAGCAATGAAATTTAGATTATACAGAAATGATATCTGAAGCATAAAAGTTCAGTAACAAAGAAATCACCAAAAAATATTGTCCACCCCACAAAAAGCATTAGTTCTATTTTGGTACAAGCCCCTTACTCTGCAAACATTACATATTGCAACTTAAATATTCTAAAGAAAAATGGGAGGTAAGAAACATAGTAAGGAATAAGCTTTCCTAAATATAGGAGCTCCTACAAAAATCCCCTTGTAGCAAAGCCAGACTGGCTCAAGGATAAGCTTTTCTCTGCTCAGGCTCACATTCAAAGCTACACTAAGATATTGTGGGAAGCACATTATGCTGGGAGTTAGGACACTCAGGGGTTCGTCCTACTCTATCCTGATATTATGTGACCTTGGGTAAGTCTTTCCCCACCTCTAAGTCTCTAATTCCTCACTTACGGAATGAAGTTGGATCAGATGATATCTAGATCCCTTTGAATTCTAAAGTCACATGAAACCTGGAGTCAGCCCAACTGCAAAGTCTGAGAGTACAGTCTTCCACAAGACTGCCTTCACTCCTGATACCAACAGAAAGTTCAGAGTTCCCAAGAGTTCTCTGGAAGGACTCACATAACTTACTGAAAGCTGTTATACTCACAGGTGTATTATAGGAAAGGATACAGCTCAAAAATGAACCAAAGGAAGAATGCACAGGGCAGAGTCTGGGAGATTCCAAACATGAAGCTTTCATTGTCCTAAGGACCCATTAACCTCTCAGCATCCTTATGTGACAGTACACATGGTGCTAATCAGGGAAGCTCATCTGAGATTTGGTGTTCATAGTTTTTATTGGTTTTCATGTAACAGTTATGCTCGACTGATTGATCACCTGTTTGAACTTGGTCTCCAGTATCACCATACCTCAAAGTCAAATTAATACCATGTGGCCCCACGGGCTACTGTGAGTCACCTCATCAGCATATATTATCAAATGTGATCTGAGGGCTCTCACCACAAATAACAGGGACACTCCTATTGCTCAGGAAATCCCAAGAATTTTCCTTCCAAAAGTAGGGGGACAAAGGCCAGATTTCTTACCTCCCAGGAGTTGGGGGACAAAGGCCAGATTTCTCTTTGGGCAAGGCCAAATTCTTTACTCCATATATGATTAAATTAGCTTAGCCAATGTTTCTTGAATATTTCAGACCCTGTGGGCAAGGGACATGCCTTTTTCATCTGTCTTTCCACTGACTAGCACAGGCCTAGCCCAACATATGTGCTTAAAATTAGTCATTAGACTTAGGGCTACAGTGATGAATGAGATATAGTTCCTGTCCAAAAGATGTTCATATTCTAAATTCATATCATGACTGAATTCACAGAGGTCATCACCATTGGTCAGATGGTACCTTCTTATATTCTCTGTTAGTTTCTTCCTGAACCTTGTGCCTTGACCCCAGCCCCCCTAAAGACAGAAATACCAGTCTGTCACACTTGGCAAAATGCTGCTACTTGGGCTGGAAGTCATGACTGAACTGGTCATATTTCCACCTCCTATTTCTCCCTGATGATAGCATATTTCCACTGGTTATGATTGAGGAGACATTTCAGTCATCCTGGCTCCAGGCCCATGGAGTGTCAGACCAGATTGCTTCCATATTCCCACTATTACATCTGCCAGTTAATCTGCATCTTTAGCCACATGATCTGCTTCTAAGACCCACCCTTCACTGGTGATCTGGATGCCACATCCTTTTGGCTTTCAAGTTATCCCTATTTTCTCCATCATCAATTTATTCTCTCTAGAAGATTTTCACATCTACCCACAAACATCTGCCATTTAGAAAAATGAAATAATAACCAATCCCACCATCCCACTGAAATTGCTCTTGTCACAGTGACTCCAAGTCACTGAGTTCTGATCTTCCCATCTTCTTATCTTGCATGACTTCTCAGTAGCCTTGATGCAGTTGCCCACACTCCCTCCTTCTTAAAACACTTTCCTTTCCAGGCCTCAGTGACCCTGTTCTTGCCTGGTCTTCATTCTACCTCATTGATTTCTCCTTCTCACCTCCTTTGCTGGCTTCTCCACTTGTGTTAAACCTCCAAATGTTGGTGCCCTAGAATGTGGTCTGTGTACATTCCTTGGCGATCTCAGCCAGCCCATATCTATCTCCTGCTCTGACCGCTCCTTGAACTCCAGATTCACATTTTTAACTCTTGCTTGACATCTTTATTTGCATGTCTGAAGGCATCATAAATATAACAAGGCCAAAACAGAACTCTTTTTTTCCCCTTAAATTTGTCTTCCTTCCAATTTTTCCCAAGCAACTCACGTAGACCCCTGCCTGCCTCTTTGCCCTCATACCATCCTAGCTCTTCTTCACTGTGCCCCAGCCACACTGGTAGGGGCCATCGCATCAGCTGTGTCCTCTCTCTGAAATGTTCTTCCCCTTTTTTTGCATGGCTGGCTCCTTCATGACAGTACAACTGAAATTGCCTCAACCATCCAATCCGAAGGTACCACCGGCTACAACCCCCGCTTCTTGAATTTGCTGCATAGCTCTTGCTATCAGCTAAAATCATTCTCATCTGTTTATGCCTTTGACTCTTCCAGTAGCATGTAAGGATCTGGAGAGTAGGGGTCTGTTCACTGCTGTGTCTCTAGGGCCTGCAGAGTAGCTGGTAATTTGTAGCCACTGAATACATCATGAGTATACTGAGGAGTGGGCGAGAGTGATGTGGCCAGATACAGACAGTCCTCAGTAGAAAAGTTAACAATAACAAAACTAAGTCTGTCTGCTTTTTATTATCGTTATGTGATAGCAATTCTATGCAAATGACAGTGACTAAAATACTCCTCCTACCCAGGCAAACCACTCCTCCTTCTCCTCCCCTTGATATGGTATTGCAGTACATATTTGTTGAATGAGTTCCCAGATGGAATAAGTGTCTTTAACAGCCCTTAAAGCATATTAGAGTTGGTGTCAGGATCCTGTGAGTGATTTTGGTAGTGTGAAAATAGAAGGGCTATAAGCCAAGGGACATTACCTGGGTCCCAGCCAGAACTCTGTACAGTACACTGAGACCTTAGGTGCTGTCATTAAGTCACATTCCATTCCTCACAATCAGACCCCTCTTGCTGGCCGCTTTCTTCCATGGCTCTGGCAGCTCAGGCTGAAAGAACTTCTGGCCTGAGTCACAAGCCCTAAGAGCTGCTTCTTGCCCAGTATTCTAGGTCAAGACCAGGACAATTTATCTACCTTTCTCTTTCTCCCTCTCTATCCTTGTCTGCAGCTCTACTGTTACAGCTCTCATTTCTTTGACTCTAGAAGAGCACCTAAAGGAGGCTGAGGGGGAGGTGAGTAGAGGGCACACCTTACCTTGTTGTCAGCCAGCCTCCTAGCCTGAGACAGACTAATTATAGAAGACAAAGAGCAAAGTCGTTTGAGCAGACTCAAGCTAGCTGCTGTGCCCAGTTCGAAGGAATAGGGGCAGGGTTGTAAAAGGCACTGCTATGTTGCTGAGGGCAGGGAGGCAAGTGGCAAAGCCTTATCTGGCTAATGACAACCTGGCCTCAGATTGGCTGTACTGCCAGCTTTGGAGCTGCCCTAAGAGTTGGCCAGGGCAAGTGACTCTGAAGTGCTTTTGGGAGACTGTTCTCAAGGTGGCAGTGACACCTGGTGGCCAGTGATGGCCAAAGCCTCCAGGCTATATACTTTTGAAACCTTCCTATAGGCCATGCCCTTGCATCCCCTCCACACATTCACCAACCCTTGGGGTCTGTCTTCTGGGATCTGAGTTGAGCCTGGGGCTCTGGAGAGGTGTATGCTGCTCCTGAGACTACTGTAGACAAAGCTTCAGGTCACGCCAGCAGAGGTGGGATCCTGGTGCTCTCCTTCAGGTGGTGAATCTTTGTTCATACCCCACCACACTGCTTCCACTTTTTAAAGTTTCCTGTAATGTCTTCCGGAGTCAAAGGGCTGAATTGCTAATGCAGGGATTTCAGACACCAGTGAGCTTTCTGTTTGGCTTGCAGGTTATACCCAGGAGAAGTGATTCTAAGACTCAGCCTTTGGAAGTATTTAGTACACATATGGTGTCCGGGAGGAAAATGAGCCTCTTCCCCTACCTTGAGCTGATCAGACCACAACTGCAATGTGGTTTCCAGTCTGAGAATCACAGTATAAACAAGGACAACCTCTAACTCTAAGAATGTGCTCAGAGGAAAGAATATGGGGGTTGGGGCATTTGGCAAATCAACGACTTAATGTTAAAGGAGATCCAGTTGAATAGCAATACTCTCAAGGAGCCCATGACTGAGTACCTTCAGGTCTCTGGTGCCTGGTGCCCAAAGGCAAACCTGCTGGAAGACAGGAGTAAACTAACACTAGGAGAGGAAATGGCTGCCCTGGGAACTGGTGTGTGTGGCTGCCACGTCACTGCTGATGTTCTTGCAGGGGCAAGATGAGTACATGTCAGGGCTATGGTGAAAGTGTGGGCTGGGGGCTAGGGCTGTTGGTGCAGGTAGCTTAAAATCCCTTTCCAGATCTGAGATGCTGTGTACTAGCCACAGACCTGGAAAGGGCAGTGATGAGACTTCAGAACCGAAAGACTGAGGCCCACAGACCTGCAGCCTGTGGCCTCTGGTGGGACATTCTACCAGTCCTTTTTACTGGTTCTCTGGACTAAAGAGATACTGAAAACATTTCCAGCCAGGTCTTTCTAGCCACAGAGGCTCAAAAAGATGAAGTCTCTTGAATACAAGGACACAAAGACTGAGAAGGGGTTTCAGTGGGGTCTAAAGTGCCATGCAGTTAGTGAAGGGATGCAACTCAGATCCCAAACATGAGACTAAGAGGGACTCACATAGCTTAGAAGAAGTAAATTTAGGACAAATGAAAGGTCTTCCTGCTTCCCACAGCAGGACTGGCTTTAGGGAATTAGTTCCCCAGTGAGTATAAGCTGAAAATGTGAGATTTGAAGCAGGTTCAGATAAAGTCACTAGTGACCAGATCCTTTAGCAGACTATTAAGGGAAACTGACTATTTTCAGGCTGTCTTAACTTTTAAGGGACATCTTTAATCACTTGAAGCTGACATTCTGACCTCGGGTGACCTGGCCCTCAGTGCCTCCATAGGTCTCATGGATTGCCCCCGTGGGACACTTCTTATGTCCTTAGGAAATCACTGATCATGGGAGGGCCCCAATCCAGGAGATGAGCTCTGCCCTCAGAGTAGCAATTTCCCTCGTGAAAGGAGGAGGAAGAAGAGCTCATCCTTGGGAACCTTTTATAACCTTTCCGAGGAAGGAAGGTGGGCACTGGTGACTGCTGGGGTGATCTCAGAAAGATCCCAAGGTGCCTGAAAACATGCTGTCCCCTTTGCTCTAACTGAACCTACAACCTCCCAACCACATTCCTTCCTGCTGCCTCATTCCCCCTGGGGTCTTAGACCGGGGGAGCAGAGCCTGGGGGAGCTGATCAGAATAGCTCTGTGGCGTGTCCGGCAAGGAGCTTGGCCTGGCCTCTTTCCTGGGGCCAGACCCTGAGACCCTTTCCCAATTTCCTGTCTCAGATATGCTGAGCAAGCACAGGCCTTCCTCCTTGGTGGGGGCAGCTGGACTCGGGCCAACAACTCTGAAAAGTTGAGTCACTCAGTGTCTTTCCTTCCTCAGCTTTCCGTCCTGCTGGGACCTCAGATAGGAGCTCCTGTCTCCCAGCTTGTCTGCTGAAAGCCACAGGGTAGCAAGTTAAAGGTGCCTTTGACAAAACCCCACAAACCCTCATCCATGGGCTTGCTTTTTCTCCTAGACTGTGATTGCCTGTCCATTTACCTCAACAGCTAATATTTACTGTTTCTGAAATGACTTTTCTGCATCTTCAGGGGCCTCACTGGAACAAGTTAGTGATAATACAGAGGGCATGGTATAGCCTAACCCAGAATCCCCTACATACTGAGCCACTGTGCACCAGGTGAAAGGAAGCCACCCAACAATACTTTCTCCATTGACACATGAAATTCTAGAGCTTCATTAAAGCTGCATTCCTTTGGATTGATATTTATTATTATTTAAATAATAGTAATGATGGTCACATATACCAATGCCTTGCCTAGCACTGTACAGTTTACAAAGCACAGTCACTATTTTGAGCCTCACCACCCTATGTGAAATGGTTTGGGCTGGTATTTCTATCTCTGTTTCATACATCAGCAAAGAGAATGCAAATGACTTCTCCAGAGTCACACAGTCACACAGGAGTGCTGGATCTTCTGATCCACAGTTCAGGTAGTGGTCTACAATAATAGGCACTATGCCTTTTTCATGTCCCCACCAGAGCACAGGGGAAGGTAAGAATGGAGAGAGCTGGGCCTTTGTGACCTTGTGTAAGGGAAACCCTTGCTTTCCTGAAAACCAAGTGCTAAACTTAGCCAACCTAGAGGAGCCTCTGAGCTATACCTGCCTCTCTCCTGTCTCCCTGATTTCTCAGATTACTAAAGCCCAATGGGTTCATCAGAGTGGGATACCAGCCCAACCAGCTTTGATGGAGAGCAGCAGCCCTCTACTTGCCAAGGCCCTCAAAGCCTGTGCCTCTGCTCAGGCCCAGTAGCCCTGGCATCTTGCTGGGCTCAAGACTCTGCAGCTAAGAAAGGCTTGTCTCCTATCTCAGACACCTAGAGAAATGAAAAATGCATGAAAGAATTAATGGAATCCCAGAGACAGAACAGCTTGTAGAAGACCTCTGGCTTCAACTTGATGACATCCTCCACAGTATCTCTGATCAGAGTTTGTCCTGGCCCTGTTTAAACACCTCTAAGGCCAGGAAGATCATTACAACCCCAGCTAGCCCTTGACCTTGATCAGATTTACATTTGACTAACTTTGATTTTCTACTCAGTCCTAGGTGTTTCCACGGTTACCTCACTTAGTCCTTCTAATCTGCCTATTTAAAAAACTGAGACTCAGAGATTAAGTAACTTTCTCAAAGTCACATGAGGAAAGATGTCATTTCCACACTTTTCACCATCCTGTGTGTTCCATGTACCCATTTTAATTCCACTGGTGTCACCCTTAAAGAAGCACCAGAATTGGTTGCAGTGCTCTCTTGTGGGGCTTATCAGCCCAAAGAGCAGTGAACCTGTGACTTCCCTTTCTGAAGCCTCTCTAGCGTAAAATTTTTTGGCAACGGCATTGTAAATGGACAACCTCTGAGCTTTTTGTCATTCTATAAGCCCAGGGTTGTTTGTTTGTTTGTTTTTTCCCCTTAAGGGGCTGTAAGGCCATTTATTCCCCCTTCTTTTTTGAGTGCAGCTGGGCACAAGCACTGGACTACACGTTCTTACCTGTTTGAGTCAACTCAACTTCCTGAGGGAAACCGTAGCTCAGTCTGGCCATGAGCTCCTGCTGTGGGCTGGCTATAGGCCAGACTTTGGCAGTGACGCCAGAGTGGCCAGACTTCTGTGGAATTAAGCATCCCAGGCAGTTCTTGGTGACTGGAGACAGATCCCATGGTAGCCAAACCCCACGGGAATACCCCTCAGCCCCAACAGATGGAAGGCTTGTGGGCGGAGCCAGAGAGTCTCAGCCTGGTAAGGGACAGTCCTAGGGGACTCTCGTCCTGCCCCACATAGTCCCTGGGAAGTCTTCAGTCCACAACCTCAGTGGAGCCAGGGAAGGGAGAAGCTCCCTAGGCGCCAGACAAGGGTGGCCAAAGCATATTCCCAGGCTCCAGCTCAAAGGACCGCCTCTGGGAGCTCTTTCTCTGAAGCTTTTAGAAGTGAAACTTTTGGGCTCAGTTTATCCTTGGGTGTCTTATTTTTATATTTCTTAGGCTGAGAAGAGCCAGGGCCAGCTTTCATTGGTATGATTACCCGTGTGAAGTCATCCAGTCAGTGTCTGGTGTTCTACCATTAGAGTTTAATCTATGGGATTTTAAAGTCCCTCCCCCCCAACACACCCTGCCACCAGAATCATAAACTGTCAGGATACAAGGAACCATGGTGTTCACCTAATCTATCTCATGTTTAGTGAAAGAATATCTCTACAATATCTTTGTCAGGTAATTCTCTAGCCTCTGCTGAACACACCCACCTCCCAAGATAGCCTCTTCTACTGTTTTCGCTATGTAAAGTTCTTCCTGTAACTGAAAGTCTACTTTTCCAGAGCTTTTGCCCATTGGCCCTGGCTCTGCTCTCTTGTTATATGGTCTTCCATAGCCCTATCTGAAAATAACAATTCTCTGAGAGGAGAACATCTTAAGCTATTCTTGATCAATGTCTGAGGTGATTGGCAGCAGTCAGTGGTATGAGGTGAGGCCTTGGGGAAAGGGAACTGGCAAGAGACAGTCTAGTGGCTCCACAAACTGTATGAATTTGGTGTCTTTCATCTGAGTATCCTTTTCAGTCAATTAGAGGGCATAACACTGATGGCTTGTCAGGGAGCCCAGAGGAGGCTTTGTTATCACAATTAAATAAAGTTCTCCAAAGCCTAGGAATAGAGCACTGCAGGGGGTATTCCATCATGGGAGTAAGACAGAGTTTCAGAAGAAATTCCTTATCAGCATCACCATGACCATCATCTGCTGCATTTACTTAGCACCTACCAGGGTCAAATGCTTATAGGTAGGTAGGTAGATAGATAGATAGATAGATAGATAGATAGATAGATAGATAATCTCACTTCTTTTGAAGAAAGATGGGTGCAGAGGAGTGAAATAACTTGCCCAAGGTCACAAAGCTAGTTAGTGGCAGATTTGAATCGAACCCAAGGTCTTCCCAACCCAAAAAACCTAAATTCCTCAATCACTCTGCTGCCCAATCTTAAAGACTTGCTGCTGGAGACCTAGGCAGCAGTGTGTGTGTGTGTGTGTGTGTGTGTGTGTGTGTGTGTGTGTGTGTGTTGGGACGTGGGGCTGATGCCCAACCTAGTCAAAGCATGTGAGAAGCCCAGGTAGAAAGGCTATCCTGCTATCCTGGTGCACCCATTACCAGACACTGTATCCTGGCCCCAGACTTCTCCAGTTGGCAGCCAGGTTGAGAGAGAAGAGATCACAGTGAGAAAGAACCCTTGGGCCTAAGGTTTCCCTGACTTCAGCTGGGTTAGGTGGTCTTGGTGGAAGCAATTTCTGATTCTTTGAGGCTTGTTTTAATTTTATCTTCTGTACCTGATATACAGGCAGATACCTCTGCTGGCCTCAATTTTAATTCCCTAACTTGAACATTTCCAGAGCTGCTCACTGGATTTGATACCAAATTCAATACAATTTAACTTCTATGATTTAACAACATTTGTCTTCTAAAGACTTATACTCTAGTCCTTTTTGGATTTTCACTGTTACTGTGTTTGCATGTTCATTTATTTAACAAGCATTTATTAAGGATATCTTATTATACTCAGCCCTGTGCTTGACGCTGTTGGTAAAATTTTGATAGTCTTGAATTTTCCAAAATATTCCTGATTCCAACTGTTTGAATTTTTTAAATAAATAGTTCCTGTACCAGGCCTTATATCCCACTTTTTCTTTGAAAACAATGGGCATTGTATTTGTTGGAAATTCAAGAGAAGATGAAGACACATAGTTCTCTGAAGCATCTGTCTTCTTGGGGGCATCATCCCCAGTCTTCAGGATAAAAACAAAGGCTCTCTTCAGTAGTATGAGTCTCCAAAGTGCTGTTTCAGGATTTCAGAGAAGACATCACAGTCGAAAGGTTTCAAGGATGAGGTAGAAAGTGACTTAAACCTCTAGGATGTGTTGGATGGGATTGGTAGAACAGGAGAAAAGGCATTCCTGGAAGATAATCAGCACAAACAATGGAGTGGCCTACCCTAGAGAATAAACAGTGAGGGGTCAGGCCTAGAGGGAACAGGTGTGTTTAGGGCATGAGGCAAAGGGAAGGCTAGGAAGGTCAATTCCAACCATGCTGAAGCAAGTTTTGGATGTCAGCCTGAAGGATGTGGTTGTCATCTTGCTGGTAATGGGAAGAAAATATGAGCATCAGACTGCCTGGCCTCACAGCCCAGCTGCATCAGCCTCTACTGTGTGACTCTGTGAAAATTACATGACTTAGCTAGGCCTCAATTTCCTTATCTAAAAATTAGAGATGTTGATAATAATAGCATCTACCTCATAGAGGTCTTATGAGGTTTTTGGCAGTACTGCATGAAAGTTCCCAGTATGTTACCTGGCACATATGCAGCATTAGCTATAAATTACTTAGAGCAGTAAAGTGACACAATTAGGAAAGGAGTATAGGAGAACAGCAGGTAGGCATGGAGAGAATAGATTGGAGAGAGAGGAGACTATTTTGGTAGTGGTAAAGTAGTAGGAGTACTAGTACTAGGAGTCTAGTAGTCTAAGCAAGAAATGGTACAGGCCTGACCAGCATTGGTTAGAAGAAGGTGGTGAATCTTAGATGTTGAGAGAGAAAAGCTGATGGGTCTTGCTGCTGACTGGATGGTGTGGTCTCTAGCTGGTGTGTTGGGTGTGGGTATTTTGGTGCCAGAGCTCAGAACAAGCATGGACCCCATGACAAGGCTTGGAAGAAGGGGAGGGAAAGTATTGGTGCGATTGCTTGCTGTGATCTGTGAGGGGGTGGGGAATGTAGATAGAACACACACCCTCTGATGTGGTGGCGCTAAGGACATTTCAAAGGCCCCCTGCCTCCCACTGCCCCAAATCCTCTTAGTAGAACAGTTTTAAGCAAGGTTGTTAAAGACCATGACACTGGAGAGGGTAACACTTTGGCTCTCCTTGAGTGGAGCTGAAAACAGGCCTTAATAGGCAGGAGAAGAGACTGATGGTAAGAATCAGAGGCCCATAGGAAATAAGGAACAGGAGGAGAGATGGTTTTCATGTGGGAGTAGGGCCGAGGGGCACTGAAAGAGGAAGTGGGAGAATGCTAATGACATTCTCAGCCCATTTCACAGCCTTGCCCTTGCAGCTCCCTCTGTGACATCACCATCAGCACACTTGGCAGCCCTTAGGTTTTACAGACCATTTCCCTTTTACTGAATTTAAGCTCCAAGTCCTCACTGCCTTAATTCAAATGTAAGACAAACTGAAGTCACGTGCATATTTGATCCTGTCTGGGCATAATCAGAATCCTAGCTGGGAGGAGAGGGAGCTTGGGAGTGGAGCCATGTTATTGGGTAAAATGTGATTATGCTATCTGAGAAGGAAAAACAGCCTGGCCTTGAGCACTTTTACTAGCATTAACATCTTACTGCTTCCCTCTGGGTAAGAAGGGTTTCTGGGGTGGGGGGAAACAGACTACTGCCCCCTCCTTTAAGTCCTTCCCTGTGGGGGTTCCAGTGCAGCCCGAAGAGTGGATCTGACCCCAGAGCCAGCCCAGAGCTGATCCCACCCCAGAATTAACTCCACAGAAGAAGTGAAGCAAGTCTAGGCTAGTCATCTAGTCCAGCCCCTGCTCTCAGGACCCTTGGAATCGCCTAAGGCAACCCACTCTCTGGAGTTTGGTGTTGATCTTTCCTTCAGGAAGCCGGGCCATGAGTATGAGGGGAAACTGGACAGGAGGCAGCCACCAGAGAAGAAACCAGATGCTGTTAGAAGATTCAAAGCTTCTGAACAGAATACGTCTAAAAGGGAGGGAAATGAGAAGCGGGGAGGGGGGCACTGCCTACCAGTATGGGACTAAGGCCCAGACCCCCTAGACCTGTGCCCCAGCAACACTCCAGATGTTGAGATCTCCCTTGAGGCATTTCTGGAACAACAGAAGCCTCTAGGCCAGATCCCATGGATCCCATCAGATCCCACTACACTCATGCCATGGAGCCACAGGGTTTCTCTTTGGAATCTGCTCAGAGTTTTGTTTTTATCTCTTTTGCATTTTGTCTTCCAGAGTGGAACACTTAAGGATCCGGACTCAAGCAAGACCCCACCTCAGCGGCCAGCCCCTCAAGGTTGTTTACAGTATATTCTCGACTGTAATGGCATTGCAGTAGGGCCCAAACAAGTCCAAGCTTCTTAAAGTGATTGGTAGTTCATTTTTCAAAGCAGAAATTTTAAGCCAAAAACAAACAAGGAAAGAAAGGAAAGCGGGGAGGGGAGCAACACTCCCCCCACCCCCCAGTGGTGCCGTTTCTGCGTTCTTTCAATGCTGACTGGACTGTGTTTTCCTATGCAGTGTCAGCTCCTCTGTCTGGTTGTTTACCTGTTCCTGTTCGTGCTTGTAATGCTCACTTATGTTTCTCTGTATAACTTGTGATTCCAGGGCTGTTTGTCAACAGTGTACAAAAGAATTGTGCCTCTCCCAAGTCCAGTGTGACTATCTTCTGGGTGGTTTGATAGTATTTTTTAAAGTATTACATAATGTGGGGTGAAATAGAACTGAGGGGGGTGGACAGGGGAGAAACAAAGACCACAAAAATAAAACCCAACTCCTCTCCTTCTCCCCCCCAGACTCAGATTAAAGCACCCCCCCACCCCCTGCTTACCTCCATGAGTGTGCTTGGGATCTTCAATGAATTGTGCTTTTTGCTTCCTTTCTGCATGACTAGGGTAAATAGAAGTTTAAGAGATTTTCAAGGTCTAATTTCCATAGCTTCATCCGTTGAATCTGAAGGCATCCACCTTTTTCTCCATTTGCTAAAAATTTGGTGCAGTTTGAGTTTATGTGAATAGGCTGGCTGTGCCTGTAGAGCTCTTGTGTTTTTAGTGATGACATGAAATATAAAGAACAAGCTATTTCCAGGAATGTGTTCTGTATTTTACATCAAAGTGTACCTTCTTTTTTATTATTAACTAATTAGCTATGAGATTAGACAAAAAAAAAAAAAAATGGGGCCGCTGATGTGCAATATCAAAGTGAACTTGTGAGTATTTTCTGTGTGTTGATCTCAGTCCCCCTAAGTTGTTTCTTCTTTGTTGCTGTTTCTGAATTGGCCATATTATGCGCTTCTGTGAAACTGAGGCTGCTTTTTATTCCCCAAAGCTTGACCTATGTACAGAGATGATTCTGTAGTGATTTTGGACATAGGATGCAGGAAGCTACTGAAAGTCTGAGAAGGATTCAGCCACTGTGCTCTTGGCCTCTCCCTAGGCATCATGAGACCAAATAAAAAATGTCCCATTTCACAGAGCGGGTACACTGCTACAGAAGTCTGAGGTGGACTCCTGCTTTCATTTCCAGCTCTGACAAGAGCCCTCCAGAAGTCAGAGAATGAGGGTTTTTCTTTTTCCTGGGAAGAACTGTCTCCAATTTTAGCTTGTGTGTGTTTGGGGCAGAAGCTCCACAGCCATGGCTCTTGAAGAAACCTTACCAGTTTGCCCTCTTTCCTCTGACACACAGTTCCTGGGCAGTGATGAGGCAGGTATTTAAAGCAGGCCTCGGCTTCAGTGCCTCCTCCTGCCATCTCCTAGCCAGGTTGGGATGGGCACTGAGTGGTCTCCTCTGGCATGATGGTCCGTGGGAGATCATGCTAGCAGTTTGCATTTTAGAGAAATGCTTCTAGCTCTACTTTCACATTCCTCTCACTTCTATACTGACATGTTACTGTTCTGGATTCCAGGTCGGAGGAATAAATAGTGCCGATAGTATGATTTATGTGTCCAGGGGCACGTGCCCCAGTTTCTCCTTGGGTTGCTGGCAAATTCTGAGGCTACAGGGAAATGCACTGAGTGTGAGTGTTCTCATCTGTGACCCCTCCCTTAGATGATGGTGGTGATGGTCGATCTGTTGTAAATATATACACATATGCATTTACGCACTTCCAGGTGGGTTGCATAAGAATCAGGTCCTTAAATACCTCCCAATCTGATGAAATGGTAGAAAGGAATAAAGCAACATTTCCCAGAATGGAGGAATACCTTTTATTTATTTTTTACTTATTATTTATTATTATTTTTTGTCCAAGCAGTGAGCTGATAGTGGTGTTGCTTCTCTGCATGTTATCAGTGTGAACATCTAGGTGCTTTTCATGTGACATTTGTGAGCCACAAATACAAAGTTGCCATTTGAATTCAGTCAGGCTCCAGGGTGGCTTTAGCCAAGGTCTCTCAGGTCGGGGAGAAACTGATTAGGGCTCCTACTGCCAAATGCAAGCAGGCAGCGTATCCTGACTATTATGTGCCCTCAGGCAGCATGCTAAGGAACAACTCTGTGGCCTGGGGGACATCCGTGTCACAGTATAGGATTGCTGTTCAGGTGTTTTGTACCCATTTCTTTTCTGATGTTGTCCCCTTTTTTTGTACCGATCCAGCTGGGAGAACCTCAGCCAATGCTGGAAGAGTGATTTAAGTACCTCTCTTTTGTGACTCTCTTGTACAGCTTAATGTGCAATAAAGGAAAAGTTATATCTGTCTTCAGTGTTAAGTTGTAAAGTTTCTGGCTATTCAAGCATCTCTGTACAAGTGGGAAAGAATTCAGGTTCCTGGTACAAGAGGCTGAGCTATCAACCTGCTGTACTTTACAAGAAAAGGCTATAATACAAACGATGCCAAACTTTGGAAGAGGCAGAACTGGTTAACGTGGAATATGCTGATCTTTCGTCTTCATCTTCACTGGTTATCTGATTTGAACTTGGAACTTCAAGTTTTCAATGCAAAACTCCATTTCTTTATTCCTTTATGTATTTATTTATGTATAACTAACCCTGGTATTTACTGGTAATTGATAAAGTGGAGCCCATGCCATGTGGTAGGGAGATGGGCTGATGATCATGGGTGCACAGTGTTGTAGATGTATAAATCTGCCTCTCTAGAGGGTATGGGTATTCTGGTGTTTCTAGGAAACTAAGTTACAACACAACTCTTAGCTTCTCCTGAGTTTCTAGAAGCCCACTCCTTACAGCGGGCCCATGAATGTGGACTCTGGGAATGAGACTGAGAAATTGGATCTCTCCGACCAATTATGCATCATTTCCACTAGTCAGTATGCACTGATGGGGACATCTTTTGACTTTTGAGTACAGGAACGCCCTTAGCAAAATCTGAGCAATCAGGTATCACACTTACTGCCTGACAAGCCCCAGAGGAAGGATGGCCTTTTTTTCTCTCCAGGCCACCAGATGGTTTTCTGTCTCATGCTGGGAGAACAGTATCCCTACCCTTTGGGGGGCAGGTGGGGCTCTTTGCCAGATGGTGCCCACAACATCCCCAGGGGAGCATAGGACTTGGGTTTCTGGAAAATTTCCACCACATACATCTGGGAGGGAATGGAGCCCCCTGAGGATGGTACTAAGGGGCAAAAGAGCACATGGAAACAAAGGATTGACCCTAGTCATGTGCATGGGCTAATGTTAAAATGAAGCTCTGGTGGGGCGGGGCGTGACAATCAGACATGTGCAGGTCAGGAGCCGGACAAAGACCAGCTGGGTAAAACCATCACAAGTCTGTGATCATCAATGGTCATAAAGCACACAATGCTTTTTGAAGAACTTTCTGGTCCATTAACATCTTTGAAACACTACCTGAACACTGTCTGAAAGACAACTAAGACTAGGGGTTACTTTTTAATAGTTTTATGGTTGTAAACACCAAGGTGCAGAGTAGTTTGCTGACTTGCTCAGGGAGTCACTAGTAGACTCTGTCTTGGTTTTTCTGACGCCCAGCCCTGTGCTCTTTCCACTGCCCTGTACTATGTCTGCTGCGTGGAACTCGAGGCCTTCTAGGCCTGCATGGGGTGGGTTGCCCTATACCTAAGGAACCTCTGGAGAGGAGGGTTGGGCTCCCTGTGGTCTGGGAGGATTTCTGTAAAAGAGCTTGCCTCTGAAGGGCTGCTCCTGTCATGGTTTCTTCCCTGTCCTGACTTCTGTGCCTGAGGGGCTGTGTCTCTGAGGTGGAGCTAGTGGTGGTTGGATGAATGGGGGAAGCCAGGGACTGGCTCTGGAGCCCTTCAGAGCCTCTGGGTGGCTTCTCATAATAGAGCTTATCCTTTTGGTAATTAACTAACCCCACCCCATAAGACGTAGATTCTAATAAGGAAACCCTTTGATATGGTTAAATTATGAAGTTTTTCTTGTACTGAACCTAGGGGGCCCTGGGCAACCCCAAGGAATGCAACCCCCAGGCAAGGTGCTGCCTCCACGCCGGCCTCCCCCTGGACCATCACTGCCACCTTCCTCCTCTTCCTCCTCCTCCTCTTCTTCCTCCACCACCCACGGAGATGCACCCTCCAGCAGCAGCTCCCTGGCAGAGGTCCAGCCACCCCCGGCTGCTCCACCACAGAAGCCCCAGCCTCACCCACAGCTCAAGTAAGAGACGACTCAGCAGCTCCTTCCCCTCTCCCCTTCCTGCCCCTCCTCACAGGACTTAGGCTTCAGAGCTGCTAGAAAGCACCTTCAATCAGGCTTCCTTCTACAGATATTTTTGTGGGGCTTTTTTGGGGTTTTGGTTCTGGGTTATTTTTTTGGTTGGGGGCATGGTTGGGGTTGATCAGGGAGGGTAGGAAAGAGGGAAGTGAAAGTCTAAGGTCTAGCCAGAAGTACAAACCCTCCCCTTTCTTCCTGGGGAATACCAACAAGGCAGAGTTACTGCCCCCTTTCCTATTCTTATATTAGCTTAGGGTTGTTGTTTCTTTCTCTTTTTTTTAAATCCTGTCTCCCACTCTTTTTTTCCATTCCTTTTCTGTGTGTGTGTCTCTCTCTCTTTCAAAATTAAAAAGAAAAAAAAATCCTCTTTCCTGCCTCTGACTCACAGTTTAGGGTGTGCAATCAGCAAGCCTGCCCAGAAGGAAAAGGGGGAAGTAGTTAAATCCATTTCAACTTTTTACCTTCAGCTTTGTCAGAAGGAGCTTGGTTTCTGGTTATGGTCAGAGGAGGGCCCAGATAGATACCCCGAGGAACTCCATCTTCTTGGGCTTCCTCACTCCGTAGAAGCCCTCACCACACTGCCCTGCAAGCCCTCACCACACTGCCCTGCTTCAGAGGAAGAACTGAGGGCCCCTAGAAAACAGTAATGCTGTACTTGGGATAGACAGCATCTAGGTGAGGATGGTGGTCAGTTCTACCCTCTTCCCCAGAACCAGAGACACCTCTCCGTACTGTCCCCAAATAGACCCCTGTCATCACTGCAGCAGAGACAGCTGTAGCCTTGTGGGGATGGGAGTGACCCACCAGTGCTTCTCAGAGTGAGGTGATTGGAATCTTCAGGGAGGGAGGAAAGGGAGGCACTTAGAGATAGTCTAGGCATTGTAGAGATGAGTAAACTGCTCAGAGAGATTTGGTTAATTTTCTTTTTCAAAACCACTTTGTCAGTTAGTAGCAGAGCCAGGATTAGGGTTCAGGTCATCCAGATAACTGCTCTCTCTAGGTCTTTCAGCCCTCATGACTGGAGGGGCATCACCCACTCCTGCTCCCCAGCTCTAGCTGGTGGCACATTTCACATCTCACCTGCCCCATAACCTCCCCTCAATACGATTGTTTTCTGCGTGCTGACTTTTAAAATCTCTCCTGCCTTCTCATTAGCCAACGCTGGCCCCAGTCTGAGGGCAGATCTTTGGGTTGCCACTGCCTTTGGGCTGAAATATCGAATAGAGCCAGCCTCTGACAACAGGCAGGAGGCTTATACGTGGTGCCCCTGGCTGTACATGCAGAAGAGGGCCCCCTCCCAGAGGCAAGCATGTTGGGGCTCACCCCCAACCCTAATGAAAGACAGGCCATTTATTTACAGTCACTGCAGGAGAAAAACTGCTCACACTCTGTAGAAGGGAATTTCTGGGTCTGCACCCCAAATTTCAGGGAAGACTGAGAGTTCTAAGACACCAGGAGAAGAGTTCTGCAGCCAAAAACCATCAGGATAGAGACACAGTGAAAGTCAAGGAGATATGATAGACCACTAGAGTTATCAGATCTCATATCTTCTCAAATGCTGGGCTTGGTCTCCCCTTGACCTTCTTGCCTTCACAGTTTTTCTCTCTGAATCTCTAGTCTCTCAAGGGAAAAATTCCTCCCTAAAATGTGTGATTTGGGTTTGTAATTAGAAAACCCAATATGTATCCACATATACACATATGTGTCCACCTGGTATGTTTCTCTTTTGCCCCTGGATTCCCTGAACCCCACAGACCTCATATCAGGGCTCCTCCAAGGAAGGCCATAAGGGCGGTCATGTCCATTTTAAGAACAGATAAATTGAAACATTTGTTTATTCCAAGTTTACTTGGAATGAGAGAAAAAAGCAGAGTATAAAGACCTCACAAATGAGAAACCGAGTCCCAGAGAAGCACAAGAGTGCGAGAAGGGCAGATCCAAGACTTTGACTCAGGTCTTCTGATGACTTCACCACTTGACAGTTGGTGGGAAAGAGAGTGCAGAGTCTAGGGTCCCCTAGTTGCTATATTTCATTAGAAGGGAAGGGTGTGAGATTCCTAGATTAGTCCTTACCAAGTAGGGACTCTGAAATGTAACCTGTGGGCCCTTTAGTTCAGCATTAAATAAAAGGAACAGATGAGTCACACTCCTTCTCCTTCTTTCCCTTCTCTCTCTTTTCCCCTTCTCCCTCTCTCCCTTCTCTTTTTCCCCCTTCTTCCTCTCTCCCATGCTGCCCCCATCCTTTCCTGTCTTAGCAGCACTGAAGGTGAGGGTAATAGCACAGGGGCCTCCCTGGGTCTTGGTAACACTCCACTGCTGGCTTTCTCCTCCATCACCCTGGTCTCCTTTCGGGGGGGAGTGGGGGTTCGGTTGTGTATCCTCATGTCACCCTCCTTCCCTGCCTCACTGGGAACACCCCCTCTCATGTTCTCTCTGGTTTTTATCTTCAAGCAAGTCGCAGTCCCTGACAAATGCCTTCAGCTTCTCTGAGTCCTCCTTCTTCCGGTCTTCAGCCAATGAGGATGAAGCCAAAGCGGAGACCATCCGGAGCTTGAGGAAGTCCTTTGCCAGCCTCTTTTCAGATTAGCTCTCCAGATACACTGGGGCACCTAGCCCACCGGGAAAGGCATCTGAGACATTTGACAATAGTCAGCCATGCTTGGTGGTGATGTCCCATGACCTTGATGTGTGTGCCCCTTCCTCTGCTCTGTTGTGCTAAGTGATATTGTGTAGCTTAGAAAAGACGATGTGAAACTCTCAGGGCAGGTGCCTAACCAGGAAAGGGTACCTGACTTCAGGTAGAATAGAGCTGTTTTCCTGTAGTCCTGACAGCTTCCTCTCAGGTCATCATTCGCTGTGAGTTTAGTGGCCTTATTGTGATAGTGCCATCATGTCTTACTCTTCTTCATGAAACCAGAATTCCCTTCACTGAGAACTCTTGGTAGCTTAACCCAGCTCAGATGCAGTGCTAAGCATGCCCCCCGCTTTAGTCAGTGCTGCCTGTTTAGGGAGCATACACCTACCCAAAAATGCTCTTGGCTCTAAGTGTTAGGAACTTACCCACACTTGGATCCTTTGTCATACCTGTTCACTGTTTGAAACACACCTGCCCAGCACAAGACATTCCTCCACCACTATCATGGTAAAGTACCTTTAGTCTGTTGATTCTGGAGAGAACAGATCTACAGCACTCCCCGCCCCTTTTCTCTCCTCTGGAGAGCAGTTCTTATGTGCGTGCTGCAGTGATCTTGAGCTCTGAAGCTGCACTGTAGAGAATGCATGCCACTGTAACAGCAGTATGCCAAGTTTTGTGTTCATCTCCAAATAAATGTTAAGACCTTTGGTGTAATAAAAGCAGCAGCATTAACCAGCATTTGATTCAGCCATGAGGTCTCCCCTAGGCCACCCTTTTGGTTGAGAGAGTGTATGTGAGGCATATGTGTGTGCTTGCAAGTGTAGGGAAGGGAAAAGTCCAGGAGAGTGAAGCTGTTTGTGCCAGTATGTTTGTGAATGTGCTTATGTGTGAGTGACTGTTTGCAAGTGGTTGAGAGTATGGCTATCCTTTAGATGCCACTTACGCTGGGCCTCCTGACACCTCCCGGTGAATGTTTCCTGCAGGACAACTGAACATTCTTCAGTAACTCAGCATTTCCACCAGTTTTACTGAATTTTTAGCCTTTCTAATGTGCATAGGACCCTGCTCCTGGGGCAGTCAAGTTAGACCTACTTGTCTGGTCCATCAAGCTCCTCAGCTAAAACCCACATGGTGGTACCAACAAGGCTGGACCCATCTGCTCTGATGAGTGGAGTCCCACAGGCCTGGCCCCAGGCATCCGAAAGAGGCCTGTGATTGAGGGTGGGCTCTGAGGGACTTCACTCTGGCTTCTTCAACAAGAGTAGGTTCCCGAAGACCACAAGTACTGTGAAGATAAACTCAACATGTGCACTAATAAATGGAAATCAGTATATTAACATGATATCTATATAATTTCCTACACATACCCATCCTAACTCAGCAAAATAGCTTTCAGCCAAATGCCACTATCTTGCTAACCCTCCTCACAAGCAGTAGATGCTGAGAAGGCAGAAGGTGAAGTTGTCTGACACTAGTGTCGCCTTTCTAATTCAGCCCATGATTTCAGGGTTCAAGGATCCAGAACGCTACCTTCTTCTTACACTTAAAAAACAAGAAGTAGAACTTCCCACTGAGTGACCCCTGGGAGTGTGGGGGCATGGCAGCCCTCCTCCCTCAACAACACACATAACTAGGGAACAAACTATTAACAAACTAAATAAAAAGGTGGGGGCAGGGAACTCCCTATACTCCAGGGAATTGACCTTCAGGGTTACTTCTATATCCAGCAAAGAGTCTGCCACTTGTAGTCACTTATGTCCCTCCTGATTCTAAAAATATTTAATAGGATGTGTTAATTAATCAAAAAGCATTTATTGAGCACTTGCTATGAGCGTAAACATTGTGATGGAGTCAAAGAAATATGTACCAGCACTTTCATAGTGCTTACTAAGTTTCAGGCACAATTCTAAGTACTTAGCATATATCAATTCATTTATTCCCTCCAACAATCCTATATTATGGGTATTGTTACTATTTTACAAATGAAGAAATGGAGGCACATCCAGATTCAATAACCTGCTCAAGTTCACCCAGCTGATAAGCAGTGGAGCTGGGATTTGAACCCACACAGTGTAGCAGTATAACTCATGGCCTGGACAGCTTTGCTGTATTATTTTTATTTTACCTGGCAAAGGAAACAAGATGTAGTTTTACTGAATGGTACATAATGTGAAAGCAAAATAAGAAATACACACAAAAATTCTTTGCACCCATACCTTCCTCCTTCCTTTACCTTCTATCAGTTGGCCCCAGGGAGCAGAGGGGTGGGAGAAGGTTGGAGAACTTATCAGTGTTGACCCCCCATCCTAGAACCATGAGTAACACACACAATATATCTTATTCTGATTGAATATAGTTATGGTTCTTAAAAAATTACTCATTCTTTCACATGTGATGTCAGACCAAAAACCACAAGTGGCTTATTTAGAAAATGAGTCAGCCAGGAACTGCTAGGGTGACAAAAAGGGGAGGCATTTACTATAGGTCATGTAGCACCCTGGTCCAAAGGACACATGGATTCTATTCAACTCTTAGTAATGGAGTGGGGCCAGAGGTGGGGGAGTTCCATTTTGAAACACCCCTCTTGGTACGTAATAAAGCTGGCCCCAGAGACTAAGAAATTTGCCACTTGCAACAATCAGTAAATATTTGATGAATACCATGGTTAAAAAATGACCTAAGGGTTGGTGATAGTCCACTATAGATCTTGAAGCCTTCAGTCTGCAGGCCAATTGTGACCACTCTACAGCCATCTCTGCAGCTGACGGGGATTCCCTACCCACATCTTTACCCCAAAGTAATAGAGATAGAACACTTCATCCCTACCACATGGAACTCCCCATATCCTTGGGTCAAGATGAATTAATTCTGTTTATGTATTTGTTCAAAACTCTTTATTGTATACTTACCAAGCTCAATACATTTTGTAGGAAGAATATAAAAATGAGTTAAGCAAAGATTCTGCTCTCATAAAGTTTACCATCCAGTAGGGGAGGTAGCATATATACAAATATAAAGAAGAAAGTGGCCAATGTCATAAGACAAATGCAGTCAAAATGTTAGTTTGGAAAAAAATTAAGCTTGATAGGTATTGGTGAGGATATGGGAGACAAAACTCTCACACACTGCAAGTGGGAACATATGTTGGTACTGCCACTTTGAGGAACAATTTGGCAATATCTAATGCACAAACCCTATAATTCAATAATTTCTAGACATTCATTCTAGAGAATCTCTTGCACATGTACTCAAGGAGGCAAGTAAAAGCATATTAGCTGCAGCACCATTTGTGCAAAATAGAAACAACCAACTTTCTGTCATGGGGGAATTAGAACATAAATTGTGATTTACTCATAAATTGGAATACCGTATAGAAGTTAAATAAAAATATTTGAGGAATCCAGTTAAGTTCAGATAAGATACGGAAGGAGTATGAAAAATATGAGTGAAATAACAGTAAAATGGACAAGTAGTAGGTGTTATGGGAGTGGAGCATACCTGTAGCTTGGGTGTTCAGAGAACGGGGCACCTTACTAGTGAGCTGTGAGCAGCCCACAGGATGAGGAGACGTGGCCACTGGGAAAATGGGGTGAGCACACAGAATGCAGTCACTGAATTGTACAACTGGAAATTTCATCTAGTTCTGTCCTCTCATTTTACAGATGAGAAAACTGAAGCCCAGGCAACTTAAGGAACTGGCCAAGGTCATGAAGAAAGTTAGTAATAGCAGTAATGACTTTTAGTCCTAGGTGCCTGATGGGCCATTAGAGACACTGTCCATCATGAGATAAATGAATGGGTTTCATTTCCAGGAGCCCTCCTGGGAGGAAGAGGCTTACAAAGCATTTCAGAGGCCAGGAAAGAAATGGGATGAGACAATGCTGGGCCACAGGAAGAGCCTGGAATCAAATATGGGTTTAAATCCTGTGTTTGCTAATTGTTAGCTAGTTGACTTTGATTATAGCTTTTCTATAATCTGAGGAGATTATTTTAATAATTCAATAAGCTAAGTCTCTTCAGGAAATGGTGCTGGGAAAACTGGACAGCTGCCTGCAAAAGAATGAGCCTGCACCACTTTCTTACACTGTACACAAAATAAACTCAAAATAGATTAAAGGCCTAAATGTGAGAGCTGATACCATAAAATTCCTAGAAGAAAGCAGGCAGTAATTTCTCTAACATTGGCTACTGAAACATTTTTCTAGATATGCCTCCTCTGGCAAAGGAAATGAGACAAAAGCCAAATTAAACAAGTGAGACCCACCAAAATAAAAAGCTTCTGCACAGCAAAGGGAACCATCAACAAAACAGAAAGGTAATCTACTGAATGGGAGAAGATACTTGCAAGTGATATATCCTATAAAGGGTTAATATTCAAAGTATATAAAGAACTTACACAACTCAACACACACACACACACACACACACACACACACACACACACAGAATCCAATTTTTAAAAAATGGGCAGAGGATCTGAATAGGCATTTTTCATATACAAATGGCCAAAACTCATGAAAAGATGCTCAACACTGCTAATAATTAGGGGATTGCAAATTAAAACCACAGTGAAATACCACTTCACACCTGTTACAATGGCTAAAATCAAAAACAAGAAATAAGTGTCGGCGAGGATGAGGAGAAAAGGGAAACCTCGTGCACTGTTGATGGGAATGCAAACTGGTATAGCCACAGTGGAAAACAGTATAGAGTTTCCTCAAAAAATTAAAGATAGAATTACCATATGATCCAGCAAGTCCACTACTGAGTATTTACCCAAATAAAATGAAAGCACTAATTCAAAAAGATATATGCACCCCTACGTTTATTACAGCATTATTTACAATAGCCAAGATAGGGAAGCAACCCAAGCATCCATCAGTAGATGAATGGATAAAGAAGATGTGGTCTATATATACTATGGAATATCACTCAGCCATAAAAAAGATTGAAATCTTGCCATTTGCAACAACATGAATGGACCTAGAGGGTATAATGCTAAGTGAAATAAGGGTCATAAAGGGGTGCCTGGGTGTTTCAGTCAGTTAAGCATCCAACTCTTGATATTGGCTCAGGTCATGATCTCACAATTTGTGGGTTCAAGCTGTGCATGAGACTCTGTGCTGATAGTGTGGAGCCTGCTCAGGATTCTCTCCTCTCTCTTTGCCCTTCCCCCATTCATTCTCTCTCTCTCTCCCTCTCTCTCTCAAAAGAAAACTTAAAAGTCAGAGAAAGACAAATACCATATGATTTCACTCATGTGGAATTTAAGAAATAAGACAAATGAACAAATGAAGGGAAAAAAGGAACAAACAAAAACCAGACTCTTTAAACAATTTTTTTTTAGTGTTTATTTATTTTTAAGAGAGAGACAGAGCACAAGTGGGGGGAGGAGCAGAGAGAGAGGGAGACCCAGAATCTGAAGTAGGCTCCAGGCTCTGAGCTGTCAGCACAGAGCCCAGCGTGGGGCTGGAACTCACAAACTGTGAGATCATGATCTGAGCCGAAGTCGGACGATCAACCTAGTGAGCCACCCAGGTGCCTCAGAACAGACTCTTAAGTACAGAGAACAAACTGGTGGTTGCCAGAGGGGATGTGGCTGAGAGGATGGGTGAAATAGATAAAGGAAATTAAGAGTACACTTATCTTGATGAGCACTGAAAAATATATACAATTGTTGGATTATTATATTGCATATCTGAAACTAATATAACACTGTATGTTAGTTATACTTGAATAAAAAAATAATTAAATGAATTAATTAATCTAAAGTCTGTTCTAACAGTGGTTGGCGTATGAGAGGATCACAAGAAATCCTCTGCCTCATGAAGAGAACACCAGTGGAATCCCCCCTTGGCCAGGACTCCTCCAGAAGCAGCTAAAAAAATGTCAGTCGTGCTTTTCTTCATCTCCTGTAACCAGGTGGGCCTCTAGGGCAATTTCAGCCCATTAGATGCCTTTTCCTAGGGCTATGTCTTTTTAAGATTAAGTTGGTTATATTGAGTTGAGGGAAGACACCTGAAGGGCAAATACTGCTGCCCTAGGCATCCATCCCACTAGCAATGAGCGTGCACACGCACACACGCACATGCACACACACAGCCAAAACCACTGCAGCTATGGAAATGACCACACAAACCCCAGATGACTTCTAATGGGCTAAATTTTAGACACTCATACTATGTGATCATTCCTATAGTGGTGTGGTTTCCTTCAAACAATTCCTTTGGGAGCCTAAACATTTATTCCAACAAGCCTGTTGCTTATGCTCAGAAAATGGTTCCCCTCAGATCTGTAACCCTCAAATTTGAATTTCTGTGATTATTGGAAGATCAGGAGTTCATTACCTGGGAAAATACAGATTCCCATGCAAACTGTCCTGCATATTGCACATTTTGGCAGGTCCTCAACACACACAAAAAAAATAGTTAAGAATCATTGTTTTAGGGAGTGAATTTTGATTTAAATAAAACACTTAAGGGGTGCCTGGGTGACTCAGTCAGTTGAGCTCCTGACTTTGGCTCAGGTCATGATCTCGAGATTCATGAGTATGAGCCCCATGTTGGGCTCTCTGCTGACAGCTCAGAGCCTGGAGCCTCCTTTGAATTCTCTCACTCTGCCCCTTCCCTGCACGTGCTCTGTCTCTCAAAAAAATGAAATAAAACGTTAAAAATTTTTTAAACATTTAAAATTCTTTTGGGGTCAACTCTCATGATTAAGGTAGATCACATATAAGGTTCAAAAGAAAATGTAACTATAAATTAATGAGATAAATTTGTGTAGTTTATAAACTGGTTCTGAAGGAAACTAATCCCATTAAAGGAGTCTCATATGTTTGGAATTATTTCTCTTTGAAATAAATGTCAAGCCTCATCAAGATTCCTGATTTTGTCAGAGAGACGATGCATTTCAACAGGCAAATTCTATTGTTTGTTAAAAATAACCTTATTACTATCTAATTCTCAAGCCAAGCACAGACTACTTTCAGAATAATGTTTTTCTCCTCAAATACTCATAATCACCATCCCTTACATTTGTATAGTATTTTACAATTTATATAGCACCTTGCAATTTAAAGGCACTTTACAGTTTATAAAGCACTGAGTCTTCTATCTTTTTGTTAGATTCTCACAACAGCCCCATGAAGCTATCTCATTACATGTGATTTCTGAGTGAGCTTTGGACTCCCACTTGAAAGGTACTCTTCCTTCTACAAATCTCCTTGGACTTCAAAGCCTGTTGATTGTAAACATGTAGGGAAAATAATGCAATTATTGATTCTGTCTGATGTTACTTCCCTATTCAACACCATATCACTTTTTGAGAACTTGCTTTCTTTCTTGGATACTGATGTAGTCACACACACACACACAAACACACACACATTTGTGCTCGTCCATTGGTCATATTTTCAGGTATCTTTTTTTTTCTCTTGTTTCATGGTCCATACTCCCCAGCCTGGCACCTTTATCAAGCAAATAACCTGAGAGAGAAAGGGGAGGAGGGAACACCAAAGAGCTGTTCCAGGGAACCCATGCCATGTGTAAATAAATGTTCCCCAGGGAATGCCACCCCTCTCATTTTCATCCACTTCCATATCCATATATATCTCTTTTGATAAGAGTATCCACCCTTCAGTTAAGTCCTTCACAACAGAAAGCCACAGCCATCCCAGTGAATCAGGTTAAGTTCAGTGACCACCTAACAAACCCTGGTTGTTCTAGATCCAATTCTTGAGTAAGGGGCATTATTAGCTCTGTTGGATTACTGATGAGATGAAACAGGTTTGGATTCTTGGATCCACTCTAGAGCTAATGGTAATGGTAATGATAGAGAGTTGAAAGACTGTGTCCAAAGGAGCCCTATAGATGGCTCAACCAAACCTGACTTATCCATACTCTGAAGACCTTCAAACCAACCCTGAGATCTGAGTGGCTTGATGAGTAGACTGGAATGACATTTGGGCTGCTCATTTGCCTTTGGAGTTTCACTGAGCTAACACGCTATAACTCCTGGGATCTAAAGACACTTTGGGTTTGAATATTTAACACTAAAGCAGTGAGCGGTCAATAGATTATTTCTTCTTAAAGACTTTTCCTCTATTCTGTCTCCATAGCTATTATTCTGGGGTAAGACCTTTATTCATACCTCTTATTGTTTCAGTCTCCTAATTGGTCTTCCTGGTTTCAACCTCTTGCCTATTTCTGCAAGGTACACTTCTTTTAAGATCTGTGATTATCAAAATCTTTCAGTGGATTTCCAGTTAGAGAGTGGAACCCTAATTCTTTATCTTGGTAGTTAAGCCCACCTAGAGTCTGGCCTCAATTTAGCAGGGAGGCATTACGTCTATGGTTAAGTATTTGGGCTTGGGGGTTAGACAAATCTGGCTTCAGTGGGGGTTCTACCACTTGTTAACTGTGTGACCTTGGGCAAAATGACTAAACCTCTCTAAATCCTAGTTTCATTACTTGAAATGATTGTAGTTGTAATAGTACATATGTATGAGATAATGCATGTAAAGTGCTATGTGCAGGTATTGCACACATATAAAGAAAATTCTAACACATTTTATTTATCATTATTATTGTTTTTCCACCATATCTTCCCCATATTTAGTTGTAGCTAAGCTGATGTAGCTGTCCTTGTTTTTGCATTCTTCCTCTATATGCTCGCTTTATTGTTTTTTTGGTGATCTTCAGCTCCTTAAAAATTATTTTTTTTCTCTTCATTACTTGTCCAAATCATGCATATCCTTCAATACCCAGCTGAAATATCACCTACTCCATGAAGCATTTTTTTCCACCTGAGTAGTCTGTGGTTGTTGTCTCTCCTTTAAACTCTTAGAATACACTTATTGTTTCTACTACTTACATAGATGTTTTGCAAGTTCACACAATTTTATTAAAATGTGTATATTTATTTCATCTCTTTGTTCTATTCATATCTTGAACTCTTGTTGATTTTTTTTATGTTGAATTATTTTCTTCCACTTTTCATCTATCAAAGTCTATGTTTTAGGCTATTCTGAACCAGATATTTTTCCCAACATTGTATTTTGAAAATTTTAAGATACACAGCTAGTTGAAGTAATTATACAGGAAATACCCTTATACTCACTACCTATATTCCACAATTCACATTGTATTATGCTTGCTTTATCCCACATCTATCCACCCCTCTATGCATCCAACAATCAATCTTACATTTTTAATGCATTTCATAGTAAGTTGCAGACATCAGAACAGTCACAAATCATGACACAAATTAGCTCCATCTGGTGAAGATTTTGAGGATCTACTTTATCTCCTGGTTTTGTAGATGAAAAAACTAAAGACCTAAGATATTAAGCAATTAATTCAACATTGGTTGGTTAATCATCAAGTATATACTGATCACCTGCTATGTCCCTGGTATTCTGCCAGGTCCTACAAATATAGTAATGAACAAAACAGTTCTGCCATCATGAAGCTTACAGACTAACGGAGAAGATAGGTAATTGAACAGATCATTACAAATAGTTAAATAATAAAGTACTTGGGGATCCAAATAAGTCTGGTGATTTAGAAAAAGGATCCTAAAAGGAGTCACTATTTACTGCTCTGATCTCCAGACCCTTACTCCTGGTGATATCCAAAGACTTTCATGTATAATGATGATCTATTTTTTTCTGTATGAATAAATGACTGTAGTATAGAATTATTCTTGTTGTAAATATAAGAGAAACTTCACAAATTCTTCCAGAGGAGACCAAATACTGCAGGACAGAGTTGAAGGTGTAGTTTCTATGGAAGAAAAGATTCTCAGGAACATGGAGAAGTTAGCCTGAGCCCAGGAGTTAAAGCTGTGAACTTTTTATAAATAGCAGTCTCTCAGGAGCTAGGGCAAAGATGTTCAGGTCAGACTATAGGAAGCATATGAATTCAGGCAAAAGGAACTCTAGACTTGCAGGAAGCTCAATTTAGGGTGGGACCAAAGAATTACAAATACAAGGATTTCATTAAGAGTGACCTCCTCTCGGGCTCTGTGCTGACAGCTCAGAGCCTGGAGCCTGTTTCAGATTCTGTTTCTCCCTCTCTCTGACCCTCTCCCATTCACGCTCTGTCTCTCCCTGTCTCAAAAATAAATAAACGTTAAAAAAAAATTTTTTTAAAAAAAAGAGTGGCCTCCTCAGCTGGACTTTGTACCTATTTTTAGACTTGTAATTTCCTAGTAGACTGAGTATATGTGAGTGAAATATAACTTTATGTTAGGAAATTTCTATAGTTTCTCTCCTATTAAGTGATTTAAGGATTCTACAGTATCTCTTCCAAGTTTGTACTGTTTGGATCTATTTTTATGTTCTAAGGTAAAGAAATGGGTCCATCACTAGTCTCAAGACAAGAGACTAGGCAAAAGATTTATCAAGGCTTTAGATCTGATCTTTGGAATTCTGAAGCCAGAATTTTGCCACTAAGTTAAGTCCATGGATTGAGCATATTTCCCTAAGACTGCCCTTTCAAAGAACATTGTTACAACTGGAGAGAGTAGCTTTCTTCTTTCTTTCTTTCTTTCTTTCTTTCTTTCTTTCTTTCTTTCTTTCACAATCTTTTAAATACTTTTTTGCTGAGGTATAATTGACATATAACATTATATTAGTTTCAGGTGGACAACATAATGATTTGATATTTATATATATTGCAAAATTATCACCACCTGAAGTCTAGTTAACATCCATCACCACACAATTACAAAATTCTTTTCTTGTGATGAGAACTTTTAGGATCTAATTTCTCAGCAACTTTCAAATATGCAATATGGTATTATTTACTACAGTCAGCAAGCTGTTCATTACATTCTCATGACTTAACTTATTTTATAACTGGAGGTTTGTACCTTTTTACCCTATCAACTATTTTGCCCAACCCCCACCACCCCACCTCTGGCAACCACCAGTCTGTTCTCTGTATCTATGAGGCCAGTTTTTTGTTTTTGTTTTTTAGATTCCACATATAAGTGAGATCATAAGGTATTTTTTTTCCTCCGTCTTATTTCACTCAGCATAATGCCCTCATGGTCCCTCTGTGTTGTCACAAATGGCAAGATTTTGTTATTTTTATGGCTGAATAATATTCTGTCATGTATATATATGACATTTTTTAATCCATTCATCCATCAGTGGATACTTATGTTGCTTCTATATCTTGTCTACTAGAAATAATGCTGCAATGAACATAGGGGTGCGTATACCTGTCAAGTTAGTGTTTTCATTTTCTTCAGATAAATACCCAGAAGTGCAATTGATAGATCATATGGTAGTTCTATTTTTAGTTTTTCAAAGTACCTCCATACTATTTGCCACAGTGGCTGCGCCAATTTGCATTCCCACCAACAGTACATGAGGGTTTCCTTTTCTCCACATCCTCATCAATATGTAACTATCTGTTGTCCTTCTGATAATAGTCATCCTAACAGGTATGAGGTGATATCTCCTTGTGGTTTTGATTTGCATTTCCCTGATGCAAAAGTGATGTTGGGTACATTTTCATGTATCTGTTGACTATCTGTATGCCTGTTTTGAAAAAAAAAAATGTCTATTCAGATCTTCTGCCCATTTTTTAATCAGACTGTTTTTGCTATTGAGTTGTACGCATTCTTTATATATTTTGGCTTTTAAGCCCTTATCAGATATAAGATATACAAATATTTTCTCCCATTCAGTAGGTTGCCTCTCATTTTGTCAATGGTTTCCTTTGCTGTGCAGAAGCTTTTCAGTTTGATGTGATCCCAATTGCTTATTTTTGCTTTTGTTGCTTTTGCTTTTGGTGTCAAATCCAAAACAATATCACCAAGATCAATGTTAAGGAGTTTACTGCCTGTCTTCTAGGAGTTTTATGGTTTCAGGTCTTATATTCAAGTCTTTAATCCATTTTGAGTTAGGTTTTGTGTATGGTGTAAGAAAGTAGTCCAGTCTCTCTGTCTCTCTCTCTTTCTTCTTTCTTTTCTTTTCTTTTTCATTTCTGTTTTTTTTTTTTTTTTTGCATGTGGCTATCCAGTTTTTTTAACACTATTTATTGAAGAGACTGTCCTTTCCTCATTGTATATTCTTGGCTCATTTGTTGTAAAGTAATTGACCATATATATGTCAGTTTATTTCTGGACTCTCCATTCTGTTCCATTTGTCTATGTGTTTTTATCCCAATAACCATATTCTTTTGCTTACTATAGCTTTGGCATATAGTTTGAAATCAGAGAGTGTGATGCTTCCAGTGTTGTTCTTCTTTCTCAAGATTGCCTTGGCTATTCGGGGTCTTTTGTGGTTCCATACAAATTTTAGAATTTTTCTTTTTTATTTATTTACATTTGGTAAGTAGACCATTTGTAGATAACCCTAAAAACTAATGGAATGAATGCATGTCATCAACATGGAGGACCCTGAGTATTTTGGATTATTGTTCCCAATTATTCATTCTCCTCCTTTCTTTAACTGAGGACATGTCCCCATCCATTGCCAAGTGATTTATCTCCCTTGTCCCACTGACATGGGGCTTGGTTATGGGATTTATTTTGGCCAGTGGTATGGAAACCAACAGAATTTACTCCATGAATGCCAATTCATTTGGTTCTCCCACTTCCACAGAAATCGTCAGATTAAGTCCTAGAATGGAAAGAAAAGTGGAAAAGAACTACCACCAATTTGAGACTGCCAACACATAATGTAAGTGATAAAAGCATGTTTATGTTATAAGCAATTGGTGTTATAGAGTTGTTTATTTCTACAGCAAAGCTGACTGATATATGTCAACAAAAGTGTATTGAGACTAACCCTTCCCCAAAGTTTGCCTAGAGTAGGTGAGATACTTTAAAAAGTTATTTTTTTCAGCTATCTAATTAAAGGAGACTAATTCAAGTAAATAAGTATAGTATAGAAAGATATCAAACCTGCATTGGGAAGAGGAAATGGTATTTCCTTGATTTAAAAATCTGTACATTAGTTTGTTATATTCTCCGTAGGCTCCCTAGACAATCCTTCTTAAACTTTCAAGTTTGATTTCTCTCAGAAAAGTCATGGCCTATAAAATGACTAATAGTATTATTGAAAAGTGAGGTTGATTTGAATATTTAATAAAATACTTTCAAGCACTCTACTTGAAAATAAATCTTTTTTTTTTTCAAGCAACTATCTATGACATAGAAATCAGCAGGCTCTGTAGATTTTTATCTGAAAGTATGGTTAGATTCTCTTCTTATGGATAGAAGTACAGCCCAGCAATGCCTTTTATAAGATCTACTAAACTTTGCGAGGACCATCTAAAATCTAATAGGAGTAGGGGTGCCTGGGTGGCTCAGTTGGTTAAACACCTGACCGGCTTAGATCATGATCTTGCAGTTCATGAGTTCTAGCCCCATACTGGGCTCTCTGCTGTCAGCATGAAGCCTGCTTCGGATCCTCTGTCTCCCTCTCTCTGCACCTCCCCTGCTCATGCACATGCACATTCTCTCTCAAAAATAAATAAACGTTAAAAAATAAATAAATGAAATCTAATAGGAGGGGTGCCTGGATGGCTCAGTCGGTTAAGCATCCAACTCTTGATTTCAGCTCAGGTCATGATCTCACGGTTGGTGAGATTGAGCCCCACGTCTGGTGCTGCACTGACAGTGTGGAGCCAGTTTGGGATTTTTCTCTCTTCTTGTTCTCTGTCCCTACCCTGCTCATGCTTTCTCTCTCTCAAAATAAAAAACATTAAAAAAATCTAATATAGGAATGAAAAATCAGAGCATTCTAAAAAGTCCTGAATTTCTAACTTATTAACTGGGCCACGATTTTGGAGTCTTTGATGCTGTTTTCAAAAGCAAACATTACTCTTATTTAAGTCCCCTAACTTTGTATCCTTGTACTGTTCTGGCTGCTCTCAGATCCCCTTCCCCATCCACTCTGAAAAAGTAAGACAGATAAAGCCCAAAGTCACTTTCATCAAAGCACATACCTGACTCATACTCCACTACCTAGAGCATGAAGGCCAAACTACAACTTGCCATCAAAGCCCTCTGCAAATAAACCCACTATTAGGTGTTAGCTTCCTACAACACAAATCCTCCACTCAAGACTAATGATCTACTCGTTATTCTTCAAATATAACTTGTACTTTTCTGCCTATTCACCTCTGCTCATGAGGTTAGAGATATGTTCTCTCTCTCTCTCTCTCACTCTCTTCTGCATGTCCAAATACTCCTTACCCATCAAGCCCCCACTCACATTTCACTAATGAAGCCATCCATGACAACATAATTACAAGGGACTTGGGTCTTATTACTATCACAAGGAACATGGGATGATACAGGCTTTTGGGAACCCAATATTGCCTGACCTAGTGAAGTCAAAGGACAATAATTTATTACCATAATTTCTTAGGGGCTAAATAGCATGCCCATAAGGCAAAAAGGTAAACATCACATAGAAGCCTATTCTATAAGGCCAGATTCTGCTGTGGGCAATTTAGTTGGAATTTAGGACAAATGCATACACCAAAATCACCTTTTTAAAGTAATGGTTACTGCTGAAGCAATCTTTTAATAACCTGAAAACCCCTTAAAGATTGTGGGTTCTTAGGGTACAAGAAGAGTAAGTCTTGAAGGTGGGGGGATCTGTGCATTCTTTAGAAAACTTATACATTATAAATATTATTTGTAGTCTGTTAGTTTTCATGCTTAATTTTTTTTGTAATAATTATTATTTTCAAAAGGTTTTACGTTGGGGCACCTGGGTGGCTTAGTTGGTTAAGCATCTGACTTTGGCTCAGGTCATGATCTCACAGTCTGTGAGTTCCATGCCCTGCGTCAGGCTCTGTACTGACAGCTCAGAGTCTGGAGACTGCTTCCGATTCTGTCTTTCTCTCTCGCTCGCTCTGCCCCTCACCTGCTCATGCTCTGTCTGTCTCTCTCTCAACAGTAAATAAACATTAAAACTTTTTTTAAAAAGGTTTTTTACATTAAATCTTAATGTATAAAACAGATCAAACTTATTTTGATTAAAGCAGGACAAGTAGGTCAGGCACACCACTAAGTTGACCTATTGTACCTTTATCCCAAGGTGATCTCTGCTTCCCTTCCATGAGTGCCAAGTGTCTAAAAAACAGTTTATCACTTGTCTAGTCCAACTCTGCTATCCAGTCTAAAGCATCTCTGATGATTTTTCATCCAGCCTGTCTTCAAATCTAAGATTTTAGACTTCCTGTTTGGCTGAATCTGAGCTATAAGCTAATATTATAACTATTCTCAAAAAGGAGAAGTAGCAGCTGCTCAAATCAAAATCCACTTGGAATGAACACATCAGTAACCTTCAACAGATAGGAATATGTGCCGTTCATGCCAAAGTACTCAGACAGCAATGAGGAAAGGGACTTCATGTCAACCTCTGGGTAAGAGCCGACTGCCTCCAGCCCAGTGAAGACAGGCAGGAGGAGTTCTACGGAGTGTGCCTTGGGAAGTGGGACAAGGCTCTTCGGCACTGTCTCTCTTCCTCACAATTACTTCAAGCCTCAGGGCTGCTGGCTGTTTGAAATGTCATTGCTATTAAAAACATTTACCCTAAGTGACAGGATCAATCTGATGAAAAGTTACAAAGACGAAGGGTAGAGAACGTTAAAAATGTGTATCACATTGCCATGTTTTCACTCACACTCCTCCCAGGTCTCTCTCTCTTTCATGATGAAGTCCAAGACCATGGATGGGATCTTTCAGGATCACAAAATACATGTATATTTCCTTTCATGGAAAAAGGAACTTCTTAAAAACCAATAATCTTTTTTTTTCTTATTTTTAAATTTTTTTTTAATTTTTTTTTAACGTTTATTTATTTTTGAGACAGAGAGAGACAGAGCATGAACGGGGGAGGGTCAGAGAGAGGGAGACACAGAATCTGAAACAGGCTTCAGGCTCTGAGCTGTCAGCACAGAGCCCGACACGGGGCTTGAACTCACGGACCGCGAGATCATGACCTGAGCCGAAGTCGGCCGCTTAACCGACTGAGCCACCCAGGTGCCCCAACCAATAATCTTTTAAATGGCATTGTGGGAAGAAGGATTCTTCATGCCAGGTTCTACATCCAAATGAACTGAGGAAAGGTACCATGTGACAGATAATCATGGATAAATACAATAGGAAGCTTAACTTCCTCCTGGAGATTGTCCAGAGCCTCTTGGAGCTAAGCCAGTGTTCCCACTCCTGCTCCTGAGGTAGGTGTTCTTGCTTTCCAACAAACCCTCACAGGCGCCAGTGTTATAAGATAGAAGGTAGAGAGGAAGGCACAACTCTGTATGAAAGGAAGTGATTCATTTTAAAATATACTGCATTTAAATATAATATTAAAGTGAGTATTAGATTCTACACTCTACTGTGAGTAAGGGTATGGCTGCTAGAAGCTGAAATGGGAAAAAACCCAAAACAACCAAAGTTGGATTTTGGTAGATGTGCACCAGCCCATGGGTAAAATGCTAGCCAGGTGCCTACTGGAAGCATGTATATCGGGGAGCACAAAAGAGAAGGGTGTTTCTGAGAAAATACCTGGCAAACCCTCAGAACATAGAACTCAGGCAAACAGAACCATGAAACAAATACAACATAAACCTACCAATTAACCACTTTGCTTCTTCTGAATTATGCTGTGAGTGGTAGCATTCTTCCAAATATAGATGGTGTGTTATTTAAAGAGTAGTAACAAGGTGCTGGCATAGGGGTTTCATGTTGTTAATATATGAATAGGAATCATTTAGGCTTCTTGCTGGAGGAGCCCTTGCTGGAGATATAGTATGTGCAATTTCTGCTGTCAACAGAACCCAGTGTGGTATGTCTTTAGTGGGATGAAATGACACTGAGCAGTGGCCCTGAGAGCAAGGGGCTCTGGTTGGTAATAGCCAGAATTATATTTAGTCTCCTGAACTTTTACCACCTTTGCTTTATTCTAAACTCACCTCCTGTAAGTTTTCTACTTAGCTGCAGTCAGTCTAGGTGTGAGGCACATAATGAAGGCATTTGCTTTTTCTTTGAGAGCCATAAAATCTTTCTGAGGGGAGGAACAACTGCTTTTTTAAAAACAGAAATTTAAAATCCAATTTGTAAATGTACATTTAAAATAATTGAATCCTGTGGGGCACTTGGGTGGCTCAGTTGGCTAAGTCTGATTTCGGCTTAGGTCATGATCTTGCAGTTCACAAGTTCGAGCCCCGCTTCTGTCTCTGTGCTGACAGCTCAGAGCCTGGAGCCTGCTTCGGATTCTGTGTCTCCCATCTATCTCTGCCCCTCCCCCACTTGTGCACACACAAGCTCTCTTTCTTGCTCTCAAAAATAAACATTTAAAAAAAATTTTTAAAGCTGGTTCACTGAAAAAATTAACAAATATAAATGATCCAAAGCCAACCTGATTTTGAAAAAGGAGAGGAAGCCTAAAGACACAGCATAAGAAATGGCAAGAGGAGAGTAACCATCAAAAGAGAAGCAATTTTAAAAACTACAATTCTAAGCAAGTACATTAGAAATTGTATACTAAATAGATAACTTGCTAGGATAGCAGTTCTCAAATTTGGGGGGCTCCTGAAAATTACTGAAAATACAGAAGAACTTTCATTTATGTGAGTTGTATCTATTACTGTTTACCATGTTTGATATTAAATTTGACAGTATTTGTGTAGTAATTAAAATTTTAATTTTAACTTAAACAGTTATTTGTGTAGTAATTAAAATTTTAAATAATTATAAACCCATTGCATGTTAACATAAATAACAATTTTAGGAAAAATAAAAATTCTGTTCTCCTTGAAAAATTACTGAGAAGAGTGGCTTCTTTACATTTTTGCAGATCTCTTTAACATCTGGCTTAATAGAAGACAGCTGGGGGTTCCTGGGTGACTCAGGTGGTTTAGTGTCTGACTCTTGATTTCAGTTCAGCTCATGATCTCAGTGTCATGGGACCAAGCCCCACGTTGGAGCTTGCTTAAACTCCAACTCCGTGTGGAGCCTGCTTAAAATTCTCTGTGTCTCCCTCTGCCCCTCTGCCCTGCTCACACACAGTCTAAAATTTAAAAAAAAAAAAAAAAGACAACTGGATTCTCACCTGTTTCTGTACTGAGTTTATTGTCACATGCTGTAGCTTCTGAATACCTCTACTATGTATTAGTGAGAGAATGAGAGGGAAAGACTTGGATACTTGATGTTCTAGGAAAATATACTTTAGAAAAAATAAATGTATATAATTTACTCATTCCAGAATGCAAGAATGCTTCAATATTAGGAAATCATCAGTCATCATAAGTCAAACAAATAAGTCATCATATTAGTAGATGGAAGCATTTGACAAAATTAAAAACCCAGTCCTGATAGAAGTACTCAATAAAATAGGAACCAACGGATACTTTCTTAAAATCATAAAATACAAAAATTATGTTATTTCATTAGCATGAATTTATGTATACCCTGATTTTATGCTTTGCTTTTAATTTTATATATGATATAGATGTAGATATGGAGATGGAGATAGAGACAGAGACAGAGACAGAGAGAGATAGAGACAACATAGAGTTAGAGAAAGAGGTATCTTAGCCCCCCAGACCAGCATCTTATTTAATGGGATACCCCAAAGGCATTCCCACTAAAGTCAGGTTTAAGACAAGGGTGACCACAGTCACCATTATTATTAACCTGATATTGGAGGTACAAGTCAATGCTGTTTTATAAGTGAAAGCAATTAGAGGCATAGGAATTGGAAAAGAGGGATAAAATTATCTTTTGGGGGAAAACCAAGAGAATTGATGGAAAACCACAAATTAGAGACTTTAGTTAAGAAGCAGGAAATTAGGTCTCCTCCCACACACTTATTTAACATGCCATATTCCTGTGTATTCTCTGTTTTGTTCCATTAGTCTGTTTTTTTTCTATTTGTAGACCAGTATCACACAGTTTTAATTACTATAACTTTATGATATGTTTTTATTGTTAGGAAAATCCTAGCCTTTTCTCCTTTTTCAGAGTTGTCTTGATGATTTTCTCTTGTACTTTTTATATTCTATATGAAACTTAGGTTAAGTTCCATTAAAAAGCCTTTTGATACACCTCTCTGTTTATTGCAGTACTATTTGCGATAGCTAAATTATGGAAGCAGCCCAAGTGGTCATGGATTGATGAATGGGTAAAGGAGATGTGGTATGTATATACAATGGAATACTACCCAGAAATAAAAAGGATGAAATAAAAGGATGAAATAAAAGGCTGAAATCTTGCCATTTACAACAACATGGTTGAATCTAGAGGGTATAATGCTAAGTGAAATAAATCAGTCAGAGAAAGACAAATACCATATGATTTCACTCATATGTAGAATTTAAGAAATAAAACACATGAGCAAGAGAAAAAAAAGAGAGAAACCAAGAAACAGACACCTAAAGTATATATAGAACAAACTGATGGTTACCAGAGGGGATTGTGGGGATGGATGAAATAGGTAATGGGGATTAAGGCATACGCTTATCATGATGAGCACTGAATAATGCATAGAATTGTTGAATCACTATATTGTACACCTGAAACTAGTGTAACACTGTATCTTAACTATACTGGAATTTTTTTAAAGCCTTTTGAGGGGCTTCAGGGTGACTCAGTTGCTTAAGCATCCGACTTTTGATTTCAGCTCAGGTCATGATCTCACGGTTCATGAGTGTCACTGTCAGTGACCCGTGTCACTGTCAGTGGGGAGCCTGCTTGGGATTCTCTCTCTTTCTCTCTCTGCCCCTCCCCCCATCAAGATAAATAAATAAACTTTAAAAATAAATAAATCAGTAAATAAATAGCCTTTGACATTATGATTGGGAAGGCACTACATTTACATATTTATTTCCCAGGAGAATTGACATCTCTAAAATATATGACTTCCCATGTCATAGTGTATGCTGTTCTTCTAAGCATGGCCTTCCCTGACCACCCTCTTGTAAATCGCATCCCCCCAACACTCCCTACCTTCCTCCCCTGCTTTATTTTTCTCCATTGCACTTGTCTCCATCTAACATACTTTATATGTTACTTTTTATTTTGTTTATCATCTGTCTCCCCTTTACTAGAATAGAAGTTTCATGAGGACAAGTACCTTTGTTTTCTCTGTGGCTATAAATAGCCCCAATGCCTAAGATGGCACCTGACACTTAACAAGTGCTCAACAAATACTTGCTGATAAATTAATTAATACAACTGGGTCTTTTATTCCTTAAATAACACTTTACAGTTTTCTTCATATATAACTTGCTAATTTCTTGAAGATTTGTTCCAGTTATGTTGTTGCTATTGTGAATTTTATTCCACTTAACTTTCTAATTGATTAGAAATTAGAAAATTTTAATAGTTTCTTACTTGATTCTCTTGGACCTTCTAGATTAACGATCATATAATTTGCAAATATTGTCTCTTCCTTTCTGATATTTATACCTGAAATCTTCCCCTGTTTTATATTTTCATTGGTGGGGACCTCCAACAAAATGTTAAAAATTATGAGTAAGGAGCATCCTTGTCTTGTTTCTAACTTTTAGGAGATGTTCATCATAGTAATTAGTACATATGATTAAATATGGTAAATGGACTTTATCAGGTTAAGGAAGTTTCCTTTTGTTCCTAGGAAATAGGAAGCACAAAAGTTTTAAATTTTAACGTACTCAAATTATTAATATTTTTCTCTATGGTTTGTATTTTCTGTGTCTTATTTGAGAAAGCTTTCTTTACCTCAAGGTCATACAGACACTTTCCTACATTTCTTTCTATAAATCTGCCACTACCATTTGGGCCTTTGGTGTACCTGAAATTAATATTTATGGTATTGCGATGTAGGGATATTTTCATTTCTCTCCTACGTGGACAACCATGATCCCAGCGTCACTTCTTGAACAATCCTCATCCACTTGCAATGATATTTCTATCATACATCAATGCTTGGGTCTATTTGTGACTTCTCAGATGTGTTCCATTAATTCATTCATCTATCCTTGCACAAATACTGCACTATCTTCCTATAATGAACAAATCTTACTACATGATAGGAAAAGTCCCTTATCACATTCTCCTCGAATTGTCTTTGTGATTCTTGGCTCTCTGTCCTTCCATAGAATTTTAGGATCAGTTTGTCAGGTTGACAAATTAACCCTGTTGAATTTTTATTGAAATTATATTAAATGTATAGATGAATTTCATGGAGAAGTGCCATTTTCACAAACTGGGTCTCTTAGTCCATAAATGGGATCTATATCTCTCCATTTATTTAGGACTTCTTTTATGTTCTTTAATAGTGTTTTAAATTATCTTTACATAATTATCTTGCATAATCTTTCTTAAATTTATTCCTGGATAGCCTCTAGTTTTTTGTTATTATGATAAATATCCTTTATTTTGTTATATTTTCTAATTGACTTATTACTGGTGCATAGGAATGCTATCGGCTTTTCTAAATGCTGATTTCTCCAGGAATCTTGCAGCATTCACTCATTAGTTGTATGTTTACAAATTTTTGGATTTTCCATGTAGATATCCATATTGTCTACCAAGAAGGACTATTTTCAATCTTCCTTTACAATCCTTTAGCCTCTCCAATTTACTTACCCTACCTCTTGATGAACAGAGGTTCTTAACTTTAATTAAGTCCTAGTTATCAAGATTTTCCTTCTTGTTATTGCTTTCTGTTCCTGTTTAATAAATTGTTCTGTATTCTTCTATGTTCTGAAATCTTTATTGTTTTTCCTTTTATATTTAGATCTACAAATCATCTGGAATTGATTAGTGTATGTAGTAGGAGATAGGAGTCAAGACTTATTTATTTTTCCATATGGATATCAAATCAGTTCAGTAACATTAAATGAAAAGACAACTGACAGCCTACTAAATTATGGTGACAACTTGTCATAAATCTCTGGAGATCTGTTTTAGAACCCCCTACTATGTTTTAATGGTCTATCATTTTGTAAATAGCATATTGTCTGAATTACTGTATTTTATGGCAAATTGTGTTGTCAAGTAGCTCCAATATCAATGTTCATCAGAATTATCTTAGTATTCTTCAGCTTATCAGTTTCCACAAAAAGCCTTCTGAAATTTTTTTTTTTTAATTTTTTTTTCAACGTTTTTTATTTATTTTTGGGACAGAGAGAGACAGAGCATGAACGGGGGAGGGGCAGAGAGAGAGGGAGACACAGAATCAGAAACAGGCTCCAGGCTCCGAGCCATCAGCCCAGAGCCTGACGCGGGGCTGGAACTCACAGATCGCGAGATCGTGACCTGGCTGAAGTCGGACGCTTAACCGACTGCGCCACCCAGGCGCCCCTGAAATTTTTATTAGTATAATATCAACTGGAAGACTTGACACATTTACAATATTGAGACTACCGACTCATAAATGTGATATATCCTTCTATTTATTTAGGTCTTCTTCAGTTCCTCTAAGTAATGTTTTGTAGTTTTCTGTGTAGAGTCTTCCACATCTTCTGCTAGATTTTTTTCCTAGATAAATGATTTTTTTCTATTATAAATACATATATATGTATAACATATATGTTTAGGGGCGCCTGGGTGGCTCAGTCGGTTGGGCGTCTGACTTCAGCTCAGGTCATGATCTCACGGTCTGTGAGTTCGAGCCCCGCGTCGGGCTCTGTGCTGACAGCTCAGAGCCTGGAGCCTGTTTCAGATTCTGTGTCTCCCTCTCTCTCTGACCTTCCCCCATTCATGCTCTGTCTCTCTCTGTCTCAAAAATGAATAAACGTTTAAAAAAAATTTTTTTTAAAAGAAAAAGAAAATGATCACTTTTTTTATTTGGGAAGTTTTTCTTTAGACTAATGTAATTTTTTTTTACTTAAATATTTGAAAATTCACTGATGAAGCCATCTGAGCCTGGAATTTTCTTCATGAGAAAGTTTTAAACTAAAATTCAGTCTCCTTAGTAGATAGAGGACAGTTCACATTTTCTGTCTTTTTTTGTCTGTATTGGTAGGATGTGTTTTTCCAAGAATTGTCCACTGACTTAAAATTTCAATTTAACTTTGGCGTAAAGTTTTCCATGGTATCTCATCTTCTTAAATTTTTTTTAATTTAAATTTTAGTTAGCATGAAGTGCAATATTGATTTCAAGAGTAAAATTGAGTGATTCATCACTTAAACATACAACACCCAGTGCTCATCACAACAAGTGCCCTCCTTAGTACCCATCACCCATCTAGCCCATCTCCCACACACCTCCCTCCATCACCCCTCAGTCTGTTCTCTATTGTTAAGAGTCTCTTGTGGTTTGTTTCCCTCTCTTCTCTTCCCCCCTGCCACTTCCCATACGTTCATCTGCTTTGTTTCTTAAATTCCACATATAAGTGAAATCATGTGATATTTGTTTTCTCTGATTGACATATCTCATCTTTTTAATATCTGTAGTATCTTATACTTATGTTTTTTTAATACAAATATTGGTAATTCTGCTTTGTCTAGAGTTATTACAACTACAACTGTTTTTGTATCATTGTTTGTGTGTTAGTAAGTCTACCATAACAAAATACCACAGACTGAATGGCTTGAACAACAGAAATGTATTTTTTCACAGCCTGGAGGCCAGAAGTCCAAGATCAAGGTATCAGCAGGTTTGGTGTCTCCTGAGACCACTCTCCTTGGCTTGCAAATGCCAGCCTTCTTGCTATACCCTCGCATAGACTTTTCTCGGTGCATGAACATCCCTAGTGTCTCTTGTAATCCTAACATCCTCTTCTTATAGGGACACCAGTCAGATGGGATTAGGGCCAATCCCAATGCCCTCATTTTTAACTTAATTACCTCTTGTAAGTCTCTATTTTCAAATACAGCCATGTTCTGAGGTAGTAGGGTTAGAACTTTGCCACATGAATTCAAGGGGACACAGTTCCGTTAGCCTGGCCTATCTTTTCCCTTACCAGCAATCTTTCTGTGTCCTATAATGAAGGTGGATATCTTCACTACAGATACATATATTTAGACAGACAACATATATTTGGATTACTTTAATTTATGTAGACAATCTCTGCCCTTTAAATGGAGTTATTAGTCTATATGCAGTTAATGTAATTGTAGGATATTTGGCTCAAATCTACCATCCAATTTTTTTTTTCAATTTGTCCATATATCCTTTGCCTTTTAACCAACTGAGCCACCCAGGCACCCCCTTCCTTTGCCTTTTTAAACTCATTTTATGTTTTCTTTTGGATCAACTAAGAGACTTTTATTATTTCATTTTACCTCTTCTCTTAGCTTGAATTTATTCAATTATTGTCTTTTCTTTTATTGTTCCCCTAGAGATTACAATGTGTATTCACTGAAAGCTTTATTTTAAGAGATTTAATTCACACACCAAGCAATTCATCCACGTGAAAGGTCCATGTCAGTGCTATTTAGTATATTCACAGGTTTGTCCAACCATTCTATACCTGTTTGGAACATTCTTACCACCTCATAAAGAAACAGGTACCATTAATTGTCACTCTCTACCTCTCCTTCAGCCCTAGGCCACCGCTAATCTATTTTCTGTCTTTATAGATTTGTCTATCCTGGACATTCAATATAAATGGATTCATACAAGATGTGGTCTTTTGTGACTGACTTCTTTCTCTAAGCATAATGTTCATACATCTTGTAACATGTATCCATGCTTCATTTCTTAATTGATGAGTAATATTCCATTGTATGAATATATCACATTTTATTTATCCATTCATTAGTGATGGGCATTTGGGTTGTCTCCACATTTGGGCTACTATAAATACCAATATTTGTGTACCAGCTTTTGCATGGACATGTGTTTTAAATTCTTTTGGATATACACCCCAAAGAGGAATTGCTGGTTCTTATGGTAACTGTTTAGTATTTTTGAGAAACTGCCAGACTTTTTCCAAAGAAACTGTACAATTTCATATTCCTATCATCAGTGTATGAAGGTTCCAGTCTCTTCACATCTTTGCCAATGTTGGTAATAATAGGTCTTTTTTATGACAGCCATCCAGTGAATGAGAAGTAGTATTTCACTGTGGTTATAATTTGCATTTTCCTAATGGCTAGTCATCTTCAACATCTTTTCATGTGCTTTTTGGCCATTTATGTATCTTTTTTGGATAAATGTCTATTCAGATTCTTTGTTTATTTTTAAAATGGGCAATTTAACTTTTTGTTGTTGAATTATAAGAGTTCTTTATATATTCTGGATACTAGGCCATTAAAATGTGGAAAAATTCTCTCCCATTCTGTTGATTGTCTTTTGAAGCACAAAAGTTTTTAATTTTGTTGATTTCCAATCTATTTTTCTATGCTTGCATGTGCTTTAGTTGTCATGTAGGTTTATACCACTATTTTTTTCTAGGTCTTTTATATTTTTAGTTCTTACAATTAGACATTTGATCCATTTTGAATTAGTTTTGTGTATGGTATGAGGTAAGGGTCCAACTTTATTCTTTTGCATGTGTGTATCCAATTAGATCCAACACCATTTCTTGAAAAAACTACTCTTTGTTCCATTGAATTGTTTTGGCACCTTTTTTGAAAATCAATTGACCATAAATGTAAGAACCTTTTAAGGTTTTGCTTTTTTTTTTTTAATGTTTATTTATTTTTGAGAGAGAGACAGAGCATGAACAGGGGAGGGACAGAGAGAGAGGGAGACACAGAATCCAAAGCAGGTTTCAGGCTCTGAACTGTCAGCACAGAGCTGGACGCAGGGCTTGAACCCACAAACCATGAGATCATGACCTGAGCCTAAGTCAGACACTCAACTGACTGAGGCACCGCCCCCTTAAGGTTTTGCTTTTTATATTTTGCAGTCATTTATGCATATTTGAAGCAGATAAGGTATGTGGAAGTATGAACTTACTGCAGCATTATTAATGGAAAGTCACTATATTTATTTCACACTCATCTTTTTTTTAAGTTTATTTGTTTATTTTGAGAGAGAGAGAGCAGGGGAGGGGCAGAGAGAGACTACCAAGCAGGCTCCACACTGTCATCACAGAGCCTGATGTGGGACTTGAAGTCACAAACCATGAGATCATGATCTGAGCAGAAATCAAGAGTCAGAAGCTCAACTGACTGTGCCACCCAGCTATTTCACACTCTTCTGCTATTAGCTCAGGAATTAATGTCTTTATTGAGTTTAATGCTTCTATTATCATGCTATTGATTTCCTTCAAATATTTGGTGATTCTTTTTTATATGCTTATACTGTGTGTGAGATCCTTCTGTGAATGCTTTTTCTGTTTGCCATTATCTAAATCAGATACTAAAATAAGGAGGGCAGACATCTTCCAAATGTGATATTATAGTGGTCTGGGTTTTGGCTGTGGAGATTTCCTGTCTCTCCTGGTTGACTTCTACTGGCACACTGGACTACTTTTATTATTCTAGTGCCCAAATTCAATACATTCAAAGGATTAAAGGCCTAAATGTGAGACATGAAACCATAAAATCCTAGAGGAGAACACAGGCAGTAGCCTCTTTGACATAGGCTATAGCAACTTCCTACTAGATATGTCTCCTGAGGCAAGGGAAAAAAAGCAAAAATAAACTATTGGGGCTTCATCAAAATAAAAAGCTTCTGTACAGTGAAGGAAACAATCAACAAAACTAAAGGGTAACCTACAGAATGGGAGAAGATATTTGCAAATGACATATCTGATAAAGGGTTAGTATCCACAATATATATAGAACTTATAACACTCAACACCCAAATAAATGAATAATCGAATTAAAAAATGGGCAGAAGATATGAATAGACATTTTTTCAAAGAAGGGATGCAGATGGCAAACAGACTCATGAAAATATGCTCAACATCACTGATCGTCAGGGAAATGCAAATCAAAACTACAATAAGATATCACCTCACACCTGTCAGAATGGCTAAAATCAACAACACAAAAAGGAACAGGTGTTGGAGAAGATGTGGAGAAAGGGGGATGCTCTTGCACTGTTGGTGGGAATGCACACTGGTATAGCCACTCTGTAAAATAGTATGGATATTCCACAAAAAGTTAAAAAAAGAATTACTCTATGATCCAGCAACTGCACTACTAGGTATTTACCCAAGGAATACAAAAATACTAATCCAAAGGAATACAAACACCCTGATGTTTATATCAGCATTATCAACAATAGCCAAATTATGGAAACATCCCCAGTGTCCACTGACTGATGAATGGATAAAGAAGATACACACACACACACACACACACACACACACACACACACACACACACAATGGAATATTACTCAGCCATAAAAAGAGTGAAATCTTGCCATCTGCAATGACATGGATGGAGCTAGAGAGTATTATACTAAGCAAAATATGTTAGAGAAAGACGAATGCCATATGATTTCATTCATATGTGGAATTTAACAAACAAAATAAATGGGCAAAGGAGAAAAAAATAGGGAGACAAACCAAGAAACAGAATCTTAACCATGGAGAACAAACTGATGATTACCAGAAGGAAGACGGGGGTGGTGATGGGTTAAATAGGTGATGGGTATTAAGGAGGGCACTTGTGATGAGCATGGGGTGTCGTATGGAAGTGTTGAATATTATATTGCACACCTGAAACTAATATTACACTGTATGTTAATTAACTGGAATTTAAACTTAAAAAAATTTTTTTTTTTAAATGTTCGGTAGTCATCGAAGAAGGTAGTGTTTTCACCTCTTTTTTTTTTTTTTAACTTTTAACTTTTATTTATTTTTGAGACAGAGAGAGACAGAGCATGAACGGGGGAGGGTCAGAGAGAGGGAGACACAGAATCTGAAACAGGCTCCAGGCTCCGAGCTGTCAGCACAGAGCCCGACGCGGGGCTCGAACTCACGGACTGTGAGATCATGACCTGAGCCGAAGTCGGCCGCTCAACCGACTGAGCCACCCAGGCGCCCCTTAAAAATTTTTTTTAACTTAAAAAAAAGAAAGAAGGTGGGGCGCCCGGGTGGCTCAGTTGGGTGAGCGTCCGACTTCAGCTCAGGTCATGGTCTCGCAGTTCATGAGTTTGAGCCCCGCGTCGGGTTCTGTGCTAACAAACAGCTCAGAGCCTGGAGCCTGCTTCAGATTCTGTATCTCTCTCTCTCCCCCTCCCCTGCTCATGCTCTTCCTCTCTCTGTCTCTCAAAAATAAATAAATGTTAAAAAAAAATTTTTTTAAAGAAAGAAGGTAATAACAAAGAACAGAGTGGAAATAAAATAGACAAAAGACAATAAGGCAATAGAAAAGATCAATGAAACTAAGAACTTATCTTTTGAAAAGAAAAACAGAAAATCCTGATTTAACCTGATTTAATGCTTGAAACCACTCTGAACTTCTTATGCTTTTTCAGTAACTGTTTCTCATACATGCTTTGATTATGGTTTCCTCTGCATTTTTTTCTCCATAGATTTGGTCAAACCTTCTATTTTTCACACATTGCTCAAAGTTCTGATCTGCAATAGTTTTTTTCTTGCTTTCTTACTATTTATTCTTTATACACACATATATTTTTGTCATTATATAGAGTTATGCATAGGAAGAATGTATAGATTTGTTTCACATTTATTTCACTATCTTAATTCAATTTATGTATTTCAATAAAAAATGAATTTTCTCAAGAAATATTTTTCTGGATAAAGATATAAAGCAGATCTTAGAACATTTAAGACACTAAAAGAATGCTATCATATACTTCAGAGATATCCAATTATGAATAATTGGAATTACTAACTATAAATCATTAGTCATAGGGCTCACACAGTGCTCTGACATAGTTGAAATGCATTAAGTATTTACTGAATGAACGATAAACATGGCATAGTTTTTATAAAGGCAGCCATCCCCAAAACAGGTGCATTAGAATCATCTGGATTCCAGGGACATAGAGATCTTAAATTAAGTAGCTCTGTGTAGATAGAATGTGATAAAGGAATATGGTTTTTACAGCATTCCCCCAGTGACTCTGCTAGGTAACCAGGTTTGGAAACTATTTTAGGGCAGTCTTAGGAGTTTGAATTTTACATGCTGAATTAAAAAAAAAAAGCTGAGGCGCCTGGGTGGCTCACTAGGTTGATCGTCCGACTTCGGCTCAGATCATGATCTCACAGTTTGTGAGTTCCAGCCCCACGCTGGGCTCTGTGCTGACAGCTCAGAGCCTGGAGCCTGCTTCAGATTCTGTGTCTCCCTCTCCCTCTGCTCCTACCCTGCTTGCACTCTGTCTCTCTCTCTCTCTCAAAAAATAAACATTAAAAAAAATGAAATATAAATAAAAAATAAAAAAGCTAAGTTTCTATTTATGTCTCTGTAGGTTTACAATAATAGAATAAAATAAAATCTATAAAAATTTTAAAAAAATGTTTAAGGTGTGTCTGGTAGCTCAGTTGGTTGAGTATCTAACTCTTGATTTTGGCTCAGGTCATGATCCCAGGGTCATGGGATTGCACCTTGCATTGGGCTCCACACTCAACGTGGAGCCTGCTTAAGATCCTCTCTTTCCCTCTGGCCTTCTCCTCAGTTCATGCTCTCTCTCTCTCTCTCTCTCTCTAAAATAAAGTAAAACATATAAAAATGTTTAAAAATTTTAAAAATATAATAATAGAATTTATATAGTATTTTGCCATTTGCAAAAGACTTTTACATAATTCTCTCATTTGACACTCACATAGTCCTATATGATACATGTTATAAATTAAGTCTAAAGTAAGCAGGAAAGAAAAGCTAGTACTAATTGTATCCTTTCCAAATACTGTGCTAAGTAATTTAACTTAAATCATCTCATTTAATTAAGAGCCTTTCATAAATCATTCTTGCCCAATAGATAAGAAAATTGAGGATCAAAGACCTATGTTACCTGCCAAAGGACACATAGCTAAGTACCAAATTGGAATTTGAGGCAGTAAAATTGTTGGGAAGTTGAGCTCCAGGATCAGTAGACTGGGCTCAGTTCCTAGTTTTGTCTATTATGAGTATATACACTTTAGCAAAGTTATTTAACCTTTCCAATTTTCAGTTTCAGTTTTCATATTCCCCAGTAAATGGGTAGTAATAATAATAATAATAATAATACCTACTTCACAGGTTGATTCACTGGGAAGATTCAGTAAGGGAAGTCATGCAAAGAACTTAGCACACTGCCAGGCACCTGCTAAACCGTCATAGATGTTAGCTATTATTATTATTATTGTTATTATTATTATTAGGTTTCTCTCCAAAGCCTACACTTATTTCATCATGCCAATTTATTTTCATAAAAGAATGTGATAAAGAAAAACGTATGCAATGCTTGTTGATTCTTTATTGTTTATTAATGATACCTTACCTCTAATATTTTTAATTTTATTAATGTTTATTTATTTTTGAGAGAGAGAGAGAGACAGAGTGCAAATCGGGGAGGGTCAGAGAGAGAAGGAGACACAGAATGTGAAGCAGGGTCCAGGCTCCGAGCTGTCAGCACAGAGCCCAATGCAGGGCTTGAACCATGAGATCATGACCTGAGGTGAAGTCAAACACTTAACAGACTGAGCCACCCAAGGTGCCCCACAAGAATTTCTTAAATGTACTTTGCATATTGTTACAAATGTACAATTAATAGGGTTTGAATGAACGTATTTAATGCTTTGTTGTACTTGGTTGTATGTAAGTTTTATGGTGAAAGCCCATCCCCCCCCTTCTTGCTGAATCTACATTATTCTTAGGTGTTAGAAGGCTAGACTAAGCCTTGCCCCTTTATGGTAGTATGAAACTGTAAAAAGATGTGATTATAATTTGTTATGTGTAATAATTATCTACATACTTGTCTGAAGAAAGGCATACAGAGACAAGGCCATGTCTTTTTTTTTTTTAATTTTTTTTTTAACGTTTTATTTATTTTTGAGACAGAGAGAGACAGAGCATGAGCGGGGGAGGGGCAGAGAGAGAGGGAGACACAGAATCGGAAGCAGGCTCCAGGCTCTGAGCCATCAGCCCAGAGCCCAATGCGGGACTCGAACTCACGGACCGCGAGATCGTGACCTGAGCTGAAGTCGGCCGCTTAACCGACTGAGCCACCCAGGCACCCCTAGCCATGTCTTAATTCAACTTTGTATCCCCTCCCTGGCATTTAGTGCAAAGTTGTGTTGCATTAAACCAACCTATTAACTGAATGTTACCATAATCTGTATTTTAAAAACTTTAAAAAATAAACTTCTTTGAGGCATAGTTTATACACAATAACATATCCTCATTTAAAAAAATTTTTTTTAATGTTTATTTCTTTTTGAGACAGAGAGAGACAGAGCATGAATGGGGGAGGGTCAGAGAGAGAGGGAGACACAGAATCCAAAGCAGACTCCAGGCTCTGAGCTGTCAGCACAGAGCCCAATGCGGGGCTCAAACTCACGGACCGTGAGATCTTGACCTGAGCTGAAGTCGGATGCTTAACTTACTGAGCCACCCAGGAGCCCCAACATATACTCATTTTTAAAACATACATAGTTTGATGAGCTTTAAAAAATGATTATACCCATGTAATCACCCACCCATCAGGATATAGACCATTTCTATCACCCCCAAAAGTCCCCTTGTGCCCTTTGTAGTCAATCCCTGTCCTTCTCTACCAGCCAGCCAGCCCTGGGCTGAAGGCAACCATTGATCTGATTTCAAACACTAGTATTACCTGGGCTAGAATTTCACTTAAATCAAATCACAAAGAGGGTACTCTTTTGTATCTGACTTCTTTCGCTCAGCATATTATTTTTGAGAATAATTCTTGTTGCCTATAGCAGTAGTTCATCCCTTCCTATTGCTGACTGGTAGTCCATGTATATCACAATTGGTTTATCTGTTCATCTCTTGATGGACGTTTGAGTTGTTTACAGTTTGGGACTATTATAAATGAAAGTGCCATAAACATCCATTTATAAGTCTTTGTGTGGACATGATTTTATTTTTCTTGAGGAGTATTTAAGAGTGAAATTTCTAGGTCAGATGGTAAGACTGCATTAACTTTATAAGAGACTGCCAAATAGTTTTCCCAAGTGGTTGGACTGCCAGCAATGTGTAGCAGTCCTGAGTGTTCCTACCCTTGCCAAAACTTGATAGTATGTCTTTTTGATGTTAACCATTCCAAAGGGTGCATAGTGGTATCTCATTATGGTTTTAAGTTACATTTTCCTGATGACTAATGATGTTAAGCATCTTTTCATGTGCTTATTGGACATTTGTAAATCCTCTTTTGTGAAGTCACTATTCAAACCTTTTCCCACTTAAAAATTATTGGCCTGTTTGTCTTCTTAATACATATGAGTTCTTTATATTTCCTGGATACAAGTCTCTTGTCAGTTATACGTATTATGAATATTCTAGTCTGTGGCTTATCCTCATTTTCTTAATAGATTCCTCCTAAGAGTAGATTTACAATCTTGATGGTATCAAATTTATCTATTTTTCTCTTATGCTCAGTTCTTTTTGCATCTTATACAAGAAATTTTTGCTTATCCTGAAGTTGTGAAGATTTTTCCCCTTTTTTTCTAGAGCTTGCAATTTTTAAATATTGTATATAGGCCTATGATCCATTTTGAGCTAGTTTAGTGAACTGAAATTTGAGGCTCATTTTTTCCATATAGATATCTAGCATTGTTTCCATGTAGATATTCTAGCATTATTTGTTGAAAATATTTTTCCATCCCCATTGCATTACCTTGGATTTTTTGTGTTGAAAATCAATTCTATATTGTGTGTGTATGTATATATATGTATATGTATATGTGTATGTCTCATGGTTTCATTGATCAATCTATATGCCCATAACACACTGTCTTGGTTATTATAGATTTATACTAAGTCAGGTAATATAATTTTCAAATTTGTCTTGGCTAATCTAGGTATCTCATGTTCCCATATAATTTTTATTGTTTTTAAGTTTATTTATTTATTTTGAGAGAGAAAGAGAATGTGTGCATGAGCAGGGGAGGGGCAGAGAGAGAGGGAGAGAGAAAATCCCAAGTATGTTCCGGGCTGTCAGCCTAGAGCCCAATGCAGGCTTGATCTCACAAATCATGAGATCATGACCTGAGCCAAAATCAAGAGTCAGATACTTAACCAACTGAACTACCCAGGCGCCCTTCCATATAATTTTTAGATTCAGCTTGTACATTTCTTTTCTTTAGAAAGCCTATTGGGACTTTGATTTGGATTATGTTGAATCTATATATCAATTTGAGAAGAACCAAGTCTTTTTATCCATAAACATGATTTACCTCTGTATTTATTTTAGCCATGTTTGTAGTTTTCAGAGTGTAAGTCTTATACATATTTTGTCAAATTCTCCCCTATGTAATTTAGGTTTAGGGATGTTCTTATAAATGCATTTTTAATTTTACTTTCCACTTACTTGCCAGTATGTAGAAATACAAATGAATTTGTATTTTGATCTGTAACTCTGCTAATTTCACTTAGCAGTGTACTGGGGTTTTACTTTTCCCGTATTCTTGTCAACCTTTATTATTTGTCTTTTGGGTTATAGCCACCCTGGTGAGTATGAAGTGGTATCCCATTGTGGTTTTTATTTCCATTTCCATGATGGCTACTGATTCTAAGCACCTTTTTATGTCCTTATTGGTCATTTGTATATCTTCTTTGGAAGAATATCTGTTAAATTCTGCTTTGCCTATTTTTTAAATTTGCCTATTTGTCTTTTTATTGTTGAGTTGCAAGCATCCTTTATATATTTTAGATAATATCCTTTTACTTTTGACTAATGTGTGTCTTTATAGGTAAACTCACTTTTTGCAAAAAGCATACTACTAGGACTTTTTTTAAAACTTCAGGCTGAAATTATTTGCCCTTTAATTGGAGTGCTTTGATCATTTACATTTATATAATTATAGATACAGTTGAATTCAGGTCTGTTGTCTTGCTATTTGTTTCTTATTTGTCACTTCTTTTTTTCTCCTTTTTTAAATATTTTCTTGCATCCTTTGGATTAATTCAATATTCTTTAGAGTACCATTTTATATCTTTGGCATATTAGGTATATATTTTGTGTTGCCTTTTGCATTTGCTCTAGATTTGCAATACGCATCTTTGTATCATTTTTTAACTTTATATGCAGCTAAATAATATACTTTTTCACACACAGTATAAAAATCTTAAAAGAATATACTCCTGGTCATGAAAAATAGAGGAGAAAGCTTCAAGGTCAATGCCTTCACCGAAATAAATACTAACCCAGAAAAAGTCAGAACCAACTATTTCAGAACTCTGGAACCTGGCCAGACATTTACACCATCCACTAGAACACTGGGTGAAAGGAGAGGCTACCAAACCTTGGTAAGAGAGCAGCATGCATGAACCAGCTACCGTGTCCCATTCTTCAGTCCCTCTGTTGCTGTGAGGGTAATGCCTGCACTCCTAAGGTGGCTGGTTGGAGCCAATCTTGTCCCCCCAGCTTTGGCTTGTGCCTTTTGTTCAATCTGGTGGCTCCCTGGGGGACCAGCACAGACACTTACCTCTGTTTCAATCCTCTCAGGTTGTGATGACGTCCCTGACAGCATCTATCAGAAGATTTAAAGAGATAGAACACATTCTTGAGGGGATCAGACTCTTCCAGTCATAGGCTGACTTCAAAAATAACAGAAACTTCAGCGACCACACACAGCAAGGAATACAGGCTCTGCAAAAAATAGTTGGGAAAAGTCACTATTAAAATAGACAACTGCAGGGGTGTGTGGGTGGCTCAGTCAGTTGAGCGTCCAACTGACTTAAGTTCAGCCCAGGTCATGTTCTCACGATTTGTGAGATCAAGCCCACCGTGAGGCTTTGTGCTGACAGCATGGACCCTGCTTGGGATTCTCTCTCTATGCCACTTCCCCATTTGCACATGTTCTCTCTCTTTCTCAAGATAAATAAATAAATAAACATTAGAAAAAATAAAATAGACAACTGCAGCCCTCAATAGCCATCTCTGCGAAGGGTGAGTCTGAGTTCCAGACTTACCACATTATAATATTCACAATGTTCAGGTCTCAGCAACAACAACAGCAACAACAACAAATACAATGCATACAAAGAAACAGGGAATTGTGGCTCATTCACAAGGAAATAAGGACTTGACAGTTTTGACATATGAAAATCTGTGTAATACACCATGTTAATAGAACAAAAGGAAGAAAAACCACATGATCATCTCAACTGACACAGAAAACGCATTTCACAAAACCCAACACCCTTTTGTGATAAAAACACTCAACAAACTAGTAAGATGAAGTATCTTCATAACCATATGTTAGAAGCCATATATGAAAAACCCTAGTGAAATTTAATAGCGAAATACTGAAAACTCTTCTCCTAAGATCAGAAACAAAACAAGGTTACCTGCTTCTGATACTTCCTTTCCTTTTTAATATTTATGTATTTTTGAGAGAGAGAGATACAGAGTGTAAGCAAGAGAGGGGCAGAGAGAGAGGGAGACACAGAATCCCAAACAAAGCAGGCTCCAGGTTCTGAGCTGTCAGCACAGAGCCCAATGTGGGGCTGGAACTCATGAACCGTGAGATCATGACCTGAGCCAAAGTTGGATGCTCAACTGACTGAGCCACCCAGGCGCCCCCGCTTCTGATACATCTATTCAACCTAGTGCTGGGAGTTCTAGAAAGAATAATTAAGCAATAAAAAGAAATTAAAAGCATCCAAATTGGAAAGAAAGAATAAAAATGAACTCTTTTGCAGATAACACAATCTTATATGTAGAAAAGTCTAATGAATCTGCTCCCACAAAACCCTGTTATAACTAATAAACAAATTCAGCCGAATTGTGAGATACAAAATAAACACATGAAAATCAGTTGCCTTTCTATATGCTATCAATGAACAATCCAAAAAGGAAATTAAGAAAGCAATTTCATTTTTAATAACATCAAAAATAATAAAATAGTTACACATAAATTCAACAAAGCAAGCATAAAACTTAAACACTGTGAACTGCAAAGTATTGCTTAAAGAAATTGAAGACCTAAATGAACAGAAAAACATTCCCTATTGGGGCGCCAAGGTGGCTCAGTTGGCTGAGTGTCCTACTTCAGGACATGATCTCATGGTTCATGGGTTCGAGCCCCACGTCCAGCTCTGTGCTGACAGCTCAGGGCCTGGAGCCTGGTTCTGATTCTGTGTCTCCCTCTCTCTCTGCCACTCCCCCACTCACCCTTACTCACTCTCTCTCTCTCTCTCTCTCTCTCTCTCTCAAAAATAAACATTAAAAAAAAGGCTAATCATTCTCCTTGGATGCCACTGCTTCTATCATGGTATTTAATACAGTCTGTTATAATCATGCATGGCTTTATCTTCCCTGCAGAGCAAGAGCTCCCTGAGAGTCAATCTCTTTGCTTATTAACTCTCAAACAGCCCAGGGGCACCTGGGTGGCTCAGTTGGGTAAGTGTCTGACTTCGGCGCAGGTCATGATCTCATAGTTTGTAGGTTCGAGCCCCGTGTCTGGCTCTGTGCCAGCAGCTCAGAGTCTGGAGCCTGCTTCAGATTCTGTGTCTCCCTCTCTCTGCTCTTCCCCCACTCACACTCTGTGTCTCTCTCTCTCTGTCAAAAATAAATAAAAAACATTTTAAAAAATCTTTAAAAAAAAGAAAAACATCCATGTTTATAGATCAGAGACTTATATTGTTAAGGTGATAATACTATGCAAAGTTGTTTACAGATTCAGTGCAAACCCCATCAAAATCCCAACTGTGTTTTCATATAGAATTTCAAGGTACCCCACATGACCAAAATCATCTTGAAAAAGAACTAAGTTGGAGAATTCATACTTCACAATTTCAAAGGTATAGCATTGTGCTGCTGGGCATAAGGAGAGATATGTAGACCAATGGAATAGAATTGAGAGCCCATAAATTGACATCTATGGTCGCTTTTTGACAAGAGTGCCAAGACTATTCAATGGGGAAAAGACAGTCTTCAATAAATGGTGCTGGGAATATTGGATATCCACATATAGAGATGAAGTCAGACCCTTAACTTACCTAAATTTTAGAACTAAAACTCTTAAAACATCTAAGAAAATATAGAGCAAATCTTCACAGCTTTGGATTTGGCAATGGCTTCATAACTGTGACATCAAAAGCACAGGTAACAAGAAGAGAAATAGATAAATTTGAGTCTATTAAAATTAAAAGCTTTTGTGCATCAAAGGAAACTATCAAGAGAATGAAAAACAACATGCAGTATGGGAGAAAATATTTGCAAATCATATAGATGATAAAGATTTAATGTTAAGAATATATAAAGAACTCTACAACGTAACAACAAAAAGACAAACAACATTAAGACAAACAATTATAAAGTGGGCAAAGGACTTGAATAGACATTTTCCAAAGAAGATACACAAATGGCAAACAAATGCCTGAAAAGATGCTAAACGTCATTAGTCATTGTGAAAGTGCAAATCAAAACCACAGTGAAATGCTGTGTCCCACCTAATAGAATGGATATTATCTCCCCCCAAAATAACGAAATAACAAATGTTGGTGAGGATGTAGACATAACTGAACTCTCATATAATGCTGGTGGGAATGTAGAATAGTGTGGCCATTGTGGAAACAGCTTGGTGGTTCCTCAAAAAGTTAAACAAATTCCACTCCTAGATATACCCAAAATAATTGAAAACAGGGACTCAGATCCCTGAATATTAATGTTCATTAGCAGTGTTATTCACAGTCACCAAAAGGTGGGACAGCCCAACTTTCCGTCCACAGGTGAATGGATAAACAAAATGCGGTATTATGTAAAATGAAATGTTATTCAGCCATTGGAAGGAATGGAGTTCTGACACATGCTACCACATGGATGAAACTTGAAAACATTGTGAAATAAGCCAGGTAGCAAAGGACAAATATGGCATGATTTAACTTATATCAAATAACTGGAAGAGGCAAATTCATAACTATATATTAAAAATGGTTATAAAGGAAAATTTTATGTAACATATATTTTACCACAATAAAAAATGCAAAAAAAAGATATTCCATTCCTCTCTCCTGCTTTTGTATACTTTCTGAATTCTATATATGTTATAAATACTCCATACATTGAATTCAATACACTCACTACAATCAAAAAAGAAGAAAATCTTTCATATTTACCCACACATTTATAATGTCTGAGATTCATCATTCCTTTGTGTAAATCCAAGCTTCCCTCTGATATCATTGTCCTTCATCCTGAATAACTTTTGAAACATTTCTTGCATGCTTGTGAGCTGCTGATGAATTCTCCCAGGGGTTGTTTGTCTAATGATGGCATTATTTCACCTTGATTTTTAGAGATATTTTCACTGTATATTTTTTCCTTTCAGCATTTAACAATCATCTGGTTTCTGAGAAAAAGTAAGAAGTTATTCTTATCTTTGTTTCCTCTGTATTATAATGTGTCTTTTTCTCTCTGGCTGCTTTAAAATGTTTCTCTTTATAACTTTTTTTCAACAATTTGGTCATGATGTGTCTTGTTAGTTTCCTTCGTATTAATTTTGCTTGGGATTCACTGAGCCTCTTTGATTTGTGAGCATAGATTGTTTGCTTTTTAATTTGGGGGGAAACTGGTCTTTATTTCTTCATTTTTTTTCTGCTTCTCTTCCTTCTCAGACTTTAATTATATTTGTGTTAGGCCATTGCATATTGCCACACAAGTCACAAGGCTCTATTTTTTTTTCTTGATAGTTTTCTTCCATATTTAGTCTACATAGTTTCTATAGCTATGACTTCAATTTCCCTGACCTTCTTTTATATTTCCTAAAATACTGTTAATCTCATCCAGTCACTTTTTCACTTCAGATATCCTATTTTTCAGCTCTAGAATATCCATCCAGTCCTTTCACATATCTTTAATTTCACTCTTCATTGTGTTCCTGTATTTATTCAAACCCTTGAGTACACTTACAGTAGCTTTTAAAGTTTTATGATAGTGCCATCTTCTCTGTCATTTTTATGACTGTCCTTATTGACTAATTTTTATTATAGCTATAGATCACATTTCCTGCTTCTTCACAAGTCTAACAATTTTTTCTTAGATACTGGGCAGTGTGATATTTTTTGTGTTGATTGTTTGGATTTGTTATCTTCCTTCAAAGAGTATTGTGGGATTTTGGCAGACAGTTAAAATACTTGGAGATAAACTTGGTCCTTTCAAGGCTTGGTTTTTAAGTTTTGTTTTATAGGTGTGGAATACCCTTAATCTATGGTTACTTCAGCCCTACTTCTAAGGCATGGTCTTCCTGAGGGCTTTACTGAATGTGCCAGGTGTTTAAAGAGGTCTATACTTGAATGTCTTCCAGCATTGTGTGAGCTCTATGAATTATACTCTGTGAATTGAACTATAAGCTTATAGCTCCCTGATAGTTATGTTTTCCCCCGTAATTGTTATAATTCTTACTATCCCTGCCTTGTGTAGTCCCATTCTATGCATGCTCTGTTTAGTATTCAGGCACAGACTAAAGGGGAACTCATGCAAACTTCTGGAGCTTTTCTCTGTATACCTCCCTCCTTACCATTACTCTACTGCATAGACTCCAGCCTCCTCAGACTCCCAGAACTCTAATCTCTGTCTCCTCACTTAGGATCACCTGCATGTTCTGCTTGGGTTCCCCACCTCTATACCATAGTCCAGAAAGTGCCTTGGCAGAAAGCTGGGGTGATCATAGGACTTGCTTCTTCTGTTTCTCTTCTCTTAAGGATCACAATCCTGAGACACCTGGATGGCTCAGTCAGTTAGGCTGAGTCAGTTAAGCCAAGTCCAACTCTTGGTTTTGGCTTAGGTCATGATCTCACTGTCATGAGATCGAGCCCTGCATCAGGCTCAGTTTGGAGGCTGCTTAAGATTCTCCTTCACCTCTCCCTCTGCCCTTCCCCCCACTCAGTCTCTCTCTCTCTCTTTTTCTCTCTCTCTCTCTCAAAGAAAATAATCACAGTCCTCTTCTCTCTATTGTCTAATGTCTGAAAACAGTTGTTTCATAAATTTTGTTCAGTTTTCTAGTCATTTACAGTGGGAGGACAATCTGGTTCCAGTTCTTCTGCCGTGGCTGGAAGTAGAACTATAATTTGCTTTTTTCTGTTTAGTATTCAGGCACAGACTAAACAGACGTGGAACAATAATAGCTTACAGCTGTGTTGCCATTTAAGGTAAATGAAGAATGAGTGAATGAATAGAATGATATATTGTAAAATAAATTGCCGATGGTATAATCAGACCCCCTATAGCTTGGAGAAACTTTAAGCTCTTACTTTAAACAAGAATTCCTTAAGTAGTGTTACCAGTTTAATTTAAGTTTCTTTCTTCCTCTGGGTCAGGCATGCTTTAGAAATTACCCCTTCACAATGGGTCTTTAATTGATCATTAACACCAATGGAATGCTACCTCAAGTAACTTAAGCTCTTTTCTGTGATTTCCTCCAACATAAAGTTAGGAACACTGAGTATATTCCCAATTTGCCTTATTTCACTGAGGGACAAATAGCAAGCTCCAGCTTGTTCTTGTGATATTAGAATTAAGTCATCCAATCATGTCTTCAAAGTCAGGTATACTAATATTTTTGTGATTTCATAAGGAAAATAAAGTCTTTCTTTGTAAGATCTGAAAGTGTAAGCATCTGCTTTTGAGACTATAGCCAATTTCCTCACTCAATTTATGTTGAGTGTTTGGATTTTTTTTAACTATGGGGACATGATTAACAGTTTGAACAGGTCTCACAGATTTTTATGTATACTTTCAGATAGATGCCTCCACTTTGAGGCTTACATCAGACTAGATATTTTATCTGAGTAGAAAATTAAGATAAATGTGAAGGTGAATCTCTTAAGTATAAAAATCTATGATTTGAGTTAGCTTGTGTTATGTCTGGTGGAGACTACAGGAGATGTTAAGTAATTTCAAGCAAAAAGGGAAGTAAAAGAGACATGATTATTTTTGCTTGTTAATATTTAGTCAAGTGCCCACAGCACTCCTGGTGTTGTGTTGAAGACACAGTGTAACCAAAACTGTTACCTGTGTAACAGGTGGATTTAGTTAGCAGAGCATGAGACAAATGTGTCATGCTTTTCTGTGAAAACACAGCAATCAAAATGAAAGTCACAAATGCTGTATAAGCTGGGAAGCTTGACTGAGAACAAAGAAAGATGAGGGGAAGAGAAAGGAGAGAATGAATATGATTTGCATAATTTAAGATGAGAAGATTTCCAGAATCTCAAAGAGATATTAGCACTTCCATGCTCCTTGATGCACTATTCACAATAGCCAAGATATGGAACAGCCTATGTGTCCTTTGGCAGATGAATGGATAAAGAAAATGTGGCATATACATATAATGGAATGTTACTGAGCCTCAAAAATGAAGGAAATTCTGCAATTTGTGCCAATGCGGATGGACCTTGAAGACCATTATGCTTGGTTAAAAAAAAAAAAAGCGAGACACAGAAAGACACATACTGCATGATTCCGCTTATTTGACTATCTAAGGTAGTCAAATTTGTAGAATGAAAGAGTAGAATGGTGGTTGCCAGGGGCTGCGGGGAGGAGAAAACGGGGAGTTACTCATAAAGGGGCATAAAGTTTCAGTTAAACAAGATGAATGATCTCTAGAGATCGGCTGCACAACATTGTACCTACAGTCAACAACACTGTATTGTACACTTAAAAATCTGTCAAGAGGGTAGATCTCATGTTAAATGTTCTTATTACAATTTGAAAAAAAAAGATGAGAGGATTCCTACTTTTATTTGTGGTATAGAGATCTTATAGGAGTGTTAAAAAGACTTCAAGGTTAAAAAAAAAAAAAGACATTTTTTTTTGAAGTCCAGGCCTGTAATGACTTTCAGGTTTTCGACACATGCCTCGTTCTTTGACTTTATGAATGGAAAAAGGTGGCATGTATCCACTGGCTTAATCTAAGGTGTCAACAATCCCTCTCCAAAGCTATATTGAAATAAGAGGAGTGCCTACAATTACTAAAGATCTTCCGGTGATAACAGAGAAATTGCATAAATTTCTGGCTAATGCATCAGAATGATTCAGCGTTTCACAAAAAAATTCACTTCCACTGACTTTCCAGTGAGATACATTTTCAGGAATACTTTCTCCTCATACTTAGCTGAGTCAGTGGAAAGGCAACAACTGCGCACTCCCAAAGCAGTCATGGCTTCGGAAGGCTGGTCAGAGCCCTACTTTTGCTATGTCTTCTTTAGAACTTTCCCCTCTGAAAGCAGTAGGAAATAGACTGGGTGACCACGCCAGGGCAGAATCCTGCCTGCTGGCACAGTTTACCTACGCTAGGTGAGCAAGGGTGAGATGGCTGGTGAGGCAGAGAGCATGCTCTGAACTCCTTGTAATTGAATTGTCTAATACACCTGAAAGAATCTGCACCCAGCTTCTTGCTTATCAAGTGTACTCCCTAGGGGACCTGATTAAGGAAGGAAAGAAATAGGATATTGGAGCCCCTGCCACAGATCTGCGGTATGAGCATCTACGTAATAAAGGCCTTGCTGAAGCCATGCCTATTAACCTTTAACTTCCAAGGCTACCCATATAGTAAACACTGGGCTATACAGATTCTTCAGAGAATGTGCGGGAGTCTGTAGCCAAGTTTTCTGGGTAAGTATGAATGAACATCAAGCTTATTAAAAGTTAACTATTCTAAAAGGAAATTTATTTTTCTTTTATAAATAAAATGTTTAGAATACAATTTTCTTTTTTTTAATGTTTATTTATTTTTGAGAGGGAGACAGAGGGCAAGCGGGGGAGGAGCAGAGAGAGGGAGACACAGATCTGAAGCAGACTCCAGGCTCTGAGCTGTCAGCACAAAGCCTGATGTGGGGCTCAGATCATGACTTGAGCCAGAGTCAGACGCTTAACTGCCTGAGCCACTCAGACGCCCCTATAATACAATTTTCTTGAACACCTAATCATTATAAATAGCAGTCATAGTGATGAGCTATAATGTGGTGATGCCCTTAGGTATAATGAGATGCTAGGACACTTTTTCCCTATGATACTAAATGGTTCCAAACTTCTGTCCCTTTTAAGTTGTTGGTTTTCTTTTCTTCTCGTGTCATTTTCTTTGGCACTTCCCTCACAGATATGGTATTAGTGGTCACTACTTCCTGTTATTAAGAAATTTTTTAATACTTCTCTTAATTTGTTATTATTGGATATGGGCATAGATGATATATTGCCAGATTTCCTGTGCAGAGACTCGCCAATGAATCAAGTTCACTAGCTTTGGTGCATAGACTTGGTGGCATCTGTTTTGTCTGTTCAAAGGTATTTTTTATCACGATTTTTTTGGGGGAAAGATAGGTGAGGTTGCTTAGGAGCTGAACTCTTGTTTGTTGATGTTTTGGTACTATTTTATATACTTTTTTTTTTTTTTACACAGTGAAGAGTAGTTTGCATACTATCAAGCAGAGTAGTGGATGCTGTGGTGCAGGACCCCAAATGTTCCTTCAGGACTGGGGTATTCTCTCCCCCAGAAGTTGACAGCATTAGCTAAATCTTAAATCTCTCTGGGCACTGCCCTCAGCCACAGGGAGCTGCTTTGCCCCAGTCTGCTGCCTCCGCAGGTGCAGCTGACATCCAGTGACCAGTTTGTGTGAGTACACATTGGTCCAGACTTCTTACCTTTACTGAAGACAACTTTGAAAGGCCATCTCAGTTCCAGAACTTTCTGTGGGATTGGCTAAAGCCATCATTGTCACCGCACCACTGCTTCTCCTGACCAGTCCTGCTCCCCTTAGTCCCCTTCTAGGTATTGCTCCAGAGAGAATTCCCATTGAACCTCCTCAGGCAAATCTCTATCCCAGACACTAGCCCAGGATTTCCATCTCAAGTGACCCCCCCATAAGAGAGTCAGTAATAAGTTCCTCAGCCAAGGGCAGCTGGGCTAGTGACGTTCTTCACAATTCTGTGACACGAACATTATGCATTTGGGTAGTACCTCTATCTTGCCTCCTCTTCTACTCCAACTTCTTGACGTCCATACTTTCTACAGAATTTCTTCTTTGAGTGGAGATTTTGAAGTTTACTAGCTGAGGTCATAAAAATCAGGATTCAAAAGATAGACTATAAGCTAACATTTATTTGGATAATGACTTTTATTGAAGAGGTTTTATTTAGACCTTTGCTTACAGGTTCTGAAGTATCAAGGGCTTTTTCATGTTACATTATTTTATTTCTTCAATGTCAGAAGTATTCATTTTGATCAGCCTCTGTGTTTCCATTATTCTTTGAAACCAAAATTTATGTTCCAACATAAAAGAATATTTATGAACATGTATTTTCGTACCATGGCCTTCTTCAAATTCCCTAGCTCTCCTGTTCTGGTTTCTAAAACATAGACAAGTATTATATATCTTCATTATTTTCTTTGATTTAAGGTCTCCATGCTACTATTATGATAGCTTACTCTGGTAATCTCCATGCCCCTTTCATTCTTTTGTTGTTGTTGTTATTTTATTGAGGTATAGTTAACAATCCTACCCTATTAATTTCACCTGGCAGTTTCTAGTCTCAAACTATTTATTTTTTTACTTATTTTTTGAAGTTTATATTTATTTATATTGAGAGAGAGTGTGTGTGCACACGCAGGGGAGAGGCAGAGAGAGAGAATCCCAAGCAGGCCCTGCACTGCCAGTGCAGAGCCAGACTTGGGGCTCGATCTCACAGAACATGAGACCATGACCTGAGCTGAAATCAAGAGTCAGACACTTAACTGACTGAGCCACCCAAGCGCCCCTAGTCTTAAACTATTTAAATAGCTGGGTTCACCAACTTGAATGCAGGGATTTAAAAAGAAATGGAAAAAATGCCAAGCATGCTAATGTAGTAACAATTTTAATTTAATTAAATCATGTATAAACAACAAAAAAAGTATCACTGATCAAAACCAGCATACCCTAAACTAAGGTCACCTATTTCACAGAGAAAAAAACTTGGAAGGGACCTCAGCGAGGTCACCCAATCTAAGCACCTTATTCTATGGATGAAACCTGGAGAGGAGAAGCGAATTCCCCAGTATGTGGCAACCAAAGCTGGATCTCTTGACTATTGGTTCAGAAATCTCACTACTTTACCACATAACCACTGAATTCCTTTTACTTTTTCTCCAAATCACTTCATGAAGCCAGAGCATTTTCTTGGTTCAATACTTTGGAGACCACAGTTATTTTAACTTAGTTGTTCTTTGAACCTCAAGTGGGTTTCTGGCATTCCCACTTCCTAATTCCGTTATGCAACCCATCAGCCTAATTTAACCAACATGAGTTCACTTGGGTGAGGAAATATTTAGGCACTTTTATCAATATCAGGTTTTCCTTTTTTTTTTTTTTTTTTAAATGTTTATTTACTTTTGAGACAGAGAGAGACACAGCATGAGCAGGGAAGGGACAGAGAGAGAGGGAGACACAGAATGTGAAGCAGGCTCCAGGTTCCAAGCTGTCAGCACAGAGCCCGACGCGGGGCTTGAACTCATGAACTGTGAGATCATGACCTGAGCTGAAGTCGGACACTTAACCGACTGAGCCACCCAGGCGCCCCAGGTTTTCCTTTTTAAAGAATAACCTGATTTGGGGTGTCTGGGTGGCTCAGTCAGTTAAGCATGTGACTTCAGCTCAGGTTATGATCTCGCGGTTCATGAGTTCCAGCCCCGCTTTGGGCTCTGTGCTGATGGCTCAGAGCCTGGAGCCTGCTTCAGATTCTGTGTCTCCCTCTCTCTCAGCCCCTCCCCCACTCACACTGTCTCTCTTACTCAAAGATAAATAAACATTAAAAAAAACAAGTTTTTAAAAAATAACCTGATAAGACCTTTCAATAAGCTCAGCTTGAACCCAGCATGCTAAAATAATTGTCAGAAAATGTTCATGTTCCTTTTATAAAGTGCCTCACATAATACACTTCTTTGTGTGACATCTAGCTTTACCTGTGGTAGGATGAAACTCTTATTCCAACCAAAAGTATATGCACATTGGTTCCCTTCCATGTACTTAGGATTCATATAAAATAAATTGGTTAACTAAATAAGTAACAAATGAACAACGAGTTATACAAATATTTATCATGGGAAGAGTTTCAATTTGAATAAGAGAATTACTCTAGAAAGATAAGAATGACGCCAACTGGTGGGAGCAGGGACTCTGATTCTATTTTACAAATATTTTCCTTTCATATCTCTGGTCTTTGTCAATCTCTTCAGAGTCACCAAGGCAGACGGGCAATTGGCAGTTTCTTGCAATAAATTATTTTGCTTAGAAAGCCTGCATAGCAGGTATTGCCTGACTTAGCTGGAAACGATAAACTAGCAATGTTGTTATTCGAGTTAGAAGGACCAAAGGAGCCTAAAGTTACCTGCTGTGTTGTCATGATATCTGCTTAAGAGAGTGATAAAGAACTTCAGTCTGGGGGAGTCAGAGACTTCAGCATGACACAAAGAACTGGAATTCTCCAAAGCCTTCCATTTAGGTTAAATTTACCCAGGGAGGAAGCTAGATCCAGTCTTGACCTCACATACAACTCCATTCTCTAGCAACATCTCCAAAGATATCACAGACCTACAAAGGTTTCAGTTATAGAAATGTTTCTCAGTTCCCTGGTTTCTTATGAAGTTTTCTCACATGGCTGGTATGGGTGAATCTGGCCTTGCTTCTTAGTTTTGTGAAGGGACCACACCAGAGTGAACCACGTCCCTACTCTGGGTTTGGTGGGGGCTGATACGGATGGCACTGTGGGCATTTCAACATCCTGCTGCCTCTCTGGAGCCAGGAACTCTCATTTACAAATTCTTGACCCTCCTCCTGCACCAACCCCACCGTCTCCACCCCCAACAACAACCTCCTGGCATTCTTTACCAGGGCACTGAGATTCAGGCTGAGACCTGCTTCCTTACAAAGGACTTGTTTCCTTCCTATCTGGCATATCCCAGGTAGAAATCACGTTTCATAATGTTTTTCTCCTTTTGTTCTCAGATGTTCTAAGTCGGCTCCCTGCAGTGCATGTCAACATTAGAACACCTGGGGCAGAGCTGGCTCTCAGAACAACAGGAGAGACTTGCCAATGAGCTTGCTTAGGATTTCTCTGCAGTGGGGATTTGGGGACTGGGGCCTGTTTGGAATGTCAGAGAGAACTTGAGGAGGGGAGGAGTGTCACTGCTTCCTATTAGAACATGACAGAAAGCCACACAGATCATTTTAAAGAAGCCAAGGTTTTGACTGGATGTGAAGAGGTCACAGATCACTGCTGCCTTCTTGTTCAGCATACTCTGGTTTTGTTTCCTCTGTCACGATTGGAAGAGGATGTGTTGCTAACTAACCTATCAAGCTGCTCTTGTATAATGTGGGGTCCACAATCCACTCTTGAGGGGAGTAAAAAAGCTACTGAATGGATATACCACAAGAAGCCCTCCATTACTTTATCTTTTCCAGCACTAAGTATGTTGGTTCATTAAAGTCCAGACTTTCGCTGGCACCACCTTGGCCTCTCACGGTCACCTCCACAAAATCCCCAAATGAGTCAGCTGAAATGGGAAAGAGTAAAGAGGTGTGTTTCTGGCTCCTCCACTCAAGACTCTGAGCAATGAATGACTGCAAACAAAGTCTTTCAACCTGCAAGTCTCAAGGGCAGGGTGTGAGCAGGTGTGCAGCATGGTGCATGTTCAGCAGGTCGGACATGTGTACTTTCCTTCCATTTAATAACTAACTCTCCCCACTGAGCTGCAGTCCAGCTTCACCAACCTTCAAAACCCTTGTGTTTTAGGGCCAGGGATCAAGTGTTCCCTCTTTCTCTGCAGTGATTTTTCCCCCAGTTGCTCATGTTCTAAACATGTTTATTAATTAAATTTGGCCTCTCTGGACGATTTTCCGGAAAGATTTTTTTTCACACGTTGAAGTCAAGCATCTGCACACTGTTGGATGTGTGTTGTTTGACACTTTATCGATAGCCAAGTATGCAGATGGAAAAGCCCTTTGCCTGCAAGCTGTCTTGTATGACCACTGAACCCTACCTTCCATGCAATTCTTCAAGTTCCGTATAACTAGAAGGAGTTATTTGCTGGCTAACAGAGAAGACAAGATCACTCCTCTCATACCTCTGTGGAATGTTGCTAGGTAAGAAGAAATAAGGATTGTTCATCCACAGCCTGGGGAGTCCAGTAGTCTGGACTCTTGTGAAGGACCAGCACATATTTTGTAAGAATCCTGGATTGTTTTCCTTGATGTGAGGCTTAAAAATCTAGAAAAACATTATGAAATGTGATTTCTACCTATTTAGCAATGTGGTATTAGATTTAAACACACACACACACACACACACACACACGCACGCACACACACATACACACCTCTGTGGGGACAAATTTTAACCTGTATCTTGGAACCCCTGGTTAAATCCCAGGAGACAAAGGAAGACAGACCTTGCAAAGAGGGGTTTCAGCACATGGACTTGAATCAGACTGCCTGTGTTCAGATACTGACTCCTTTACTTACTAAGTTAGGCAAGCTACTTAATGTCTTTGTGCTTCAGTTACCCAATCTGTAAAATGGGGACAATAGTAGTTTCTACTTCATAGAGTTGTTATGACAATTGAATTAAAATTTGTAAAGTGTTGGGGTGCCTGGCTGGCTCAGTCAGTAAATTCTTGATCACAGGGTTGTGAGTTCAAGTCTCACGTTGGGTATAGAGATTACTTAAAAATAAAATCTTGGGATGCTTGGATGGCTTAGTTGGTTGAGCATCCGACTTGATTTCAGCTCAGGTCATGATCTTATGGTCATGAGATGAAGCCCTGCATCAGGCTCCATGCTGAGCATAGAGTCTGCTTAAGATTATTCTCTCCCCCTCCATTTGCCCCTCCCCCACTTACCCTTTCAATCTCTCTCTCTCTCTCAAACAACAACAACAACAACAACAACAACTTAAAGGGCACCTGGATGGCTGAGTTGGTTAAATGTCAGACTCTTGATCTTGGCTCAGGTCTTGATCTCAGGGTCATGAGTTTGAGCCCCATATTGAGCTCAGTGGTGGGCGTGAAGCCTACTTTTAAAAAATCTCTTAAAAAAATAAAATAATACAAAATTTTTAAAGTGCTTAGAGGTATGTCTGGCACATAGTAAGCTCTATACAGGTGTTTGTTAGCCAAATTTTTTTAAAAATGTGTTACAACTGTACTGGCTTGCTAGGGCTGCCATAATAATACTGCAGACTGGGTGGCTTAAACAACAGAAATTTATTGTCTCACAGTTCTGGAGGCTGGAGGTCCAAAACGAAGGTTTCAGCAGGATTGATTCCTCCTGAGGGTAGTGAGGGAAGAATCTCCCCAGGCCTCTCTCCTTGGCTTGTAGATGGCAGCCTTCTCCCTTTGTCTTCACATTACCTTCCTTCCATACGTGCGTGTGTTCAAATTTTCTCCTCTTATAAGGACACCAGTGATACTGCATTAGGGCCACCCTAATGACCTCATTGCAACTTAATCACAACAATAAAGGCTCTATCTCCAAATACAGTCACAATCTGACGTACTGGAAGTTAGGACTTCCATATATGAATGGGGGGGGGGGGAGGAGGCACAGAAGATGACATATAATTCAGCCCCTAACAGAAATTTTACATGAGCTCCTCTGTCTCCAGAGGGGCTATGTACGGTTGAAATAGCCACGTGTAAAAACAGCTTCCAAACCATGTGGAAGGGGGCCCTTTTATCTGCATGTTTCTCCTTTAAACCTGTTATATTCATTTATCAAACTAAAACTATACTTATAGGATACACCTCTCCTGGTTAGAGTGGGAGAGAGCCAAAGCATAAGAGACTCTTAAAAACTGAGAGCAAACTGAGGGTTGATGGGGGGTGGGAGGGAGGGGAGGATGGGTGATGGGCATTGAAGAGGGCATCTTTTGGGATGAGCACTGGGTGTTGTATGGAAACCAATTTGACAATAAATTTCATATATTAAAAAAAAATAAACATCACGTGAGAAAAAAAAAAAAGGATACACCTCTCCTGGGAACTTGATGAGTTCAATAACCCCAGACTATTTCTTTAGAGCAGGGCATTTAAGTGTCAAGTCTGGCTTATTTAACGGGTCCAAAGTTCATTTTTTTAGTTCAGTTGGATTCTCCCTAGTTCTAGTACCCTTTCATTCAAATCTATCAATATTAGTTAGGCTGTGATGTCATCAGTCATAAACCTTCATCTTTAGAGTAGGAGTCCTCGTCCTTTAAGACAGTTCACATACACTCAACATGCTTTTTGAGTAATTAAAACTTTTTGCTTCTGATTCTTCTTCATGACATGCCTTCATGGGTGAGAGACAGAACTCTCTGTACCAGCCAATGTTTGTAAGGACTTTAGCTTGTGAAAGACTGGATACATGTTAGTGTCACCCAGACAAAAAAAATATAATGTTCTAACTGGAGAAAGAAAACCAGAGAAATATCATAGGATTCATCAATTTTAGAAATAGTAAAGAGAATAAAATCCAAGTATAAGTTAGGATAAATTGAAAGGAAATTTTAAAAATCAATAATCCCCCAAACAGTTAGGTTTTGAGCTTCTTTAGAGCAATGCCATTCTTTTATTCTCCTTTCTCTCTTTTTTAATCCTCCATATAATTCTGGAGATATAATTGTGCTCCATGAATATTTCTGTGTTAAAAACAATTTAATTGAGGCTAAGGTTTAAAAGAGGTAATCTTAGAGTTTATCTGAAGGACGCTGATGAAACTCATTACATATCAAAGGCAGCGCAAGTTGCAAATATGAACAGACTCATAAAAGGAGCTTGGAAGTAGAGAATTTTTCTCTTAAAGAATCATTACTAAAAGGGGAAAAAAATCCAAAACAGTGTCACACAAGTGAGGAAAAATCTACTTGATTTGAGATCAGAGTTTAGCCCTCCTGCCTTAAGCATAAGAAGAAAGAACAAGAAACCACAGACCTTAGAAGGACATTCATCTAGACCAAACCACTCATTTTACAGATGTACAAACAGAGGCCCAGCCATACTAACAGTCCAAGATTATGCAGTTAACTGTTAACGGGATTACCAAGCTGTTTTCCTGATTTCCACACTCTGTGCTTCCTCCCTTCTTCCTGATGGATCTATTTAGTGAAGAAATTATTTAAAACATGCTTCAGATTCCTGACGTGTACCACTAAGAAGAGGGAAAGGAACTGCTAGACGTGGAAAGCACACACAGTAGCCAAGAAGTGGAAGCATTGCCAGTGTCCACCGATGGATGGAAGGGTAAACCACGTGTGGTCTGGAACACAGTGGAACTTCATCAGCCTGGAAAAGCAATGAGATTCCAACATGTGCTACAACATGGACATTATGTTGAGTGAAACCATTCAGGAAAGCACAAATGCAGTAAGACTCCACTTATATGAGGTACTTAGAGTGGTCAGAGTGGTCAGATTCATAGAAACACAAAGTAGAATGGTGGCTGCAGGGGGCTGAGAAGGGGGAGGGGAGGAAGGAATTGTTATTGAATGGGTGCGGTTTCAGCTGTGCAAGATGAAAATATTCTGGAGGTTGGTTGTCCATCAGAGTGAATATATTTAACACTACTGAACTGTGCACTTAGAGGGACACCTGGGTGGCTCAGTCAGTTAAGCTTCTGACTTTGGCTCAGGTCATGATCTCACCGCTCGTGAGATGTGCGCTCTACATGGGTCTCTGCACTGATGGCTCAGAGCCTGGAACCCACCTTGGATTCTGTGCCTCCCTCTCTCTCTGCCCCTCCCCCACTCACACTCTGTCTCTCTTTCTCAAAAATAAATAAACACTAAAAACATTTTTTTAATGATAAAAGGGTACATTTTATATTATGTGTGTGGGGTTTTTTTTTTTTACCACAACTAAAACAAACAAAAAGGAAAGAAGAGATGAACACAAAATAATAAAAGAGAAAAAAGCCAAAGAAGGCACAAAGCCAAAGGAAAAGCAAGAGAAAAGAGCAAAGATCAGCAGTTTCTCCCAGCCATGGGGCTCCTCACCACCTGCAACCCCCAAATCCAGCCTTCTGTTTTGATTCTTAGATCCATTTACTGTACTGGTCCATCTGCTTACAAAAACCACTCTGCTGTTCATGTCAGATCTCCCTGCTCTGCTGTCAAATTTCTTTTTTCTTAATGTTTATTTATTTTGAGACACAGAGCATGAGTGGGGGAGGGGCAGAGAAAGAGGGGGACACAGAATCCAAAGCAGGCTCCAGGTTCTGAGCTGTCAGCACTGAGCCTGACACAGGGCTCGAACCCACAAACCGTGAGATTATGACCTGAGCTAAAGTCAACGCTTAACCGACTTAGCCACCCAGATGCCCCTTTGCTGTCATATTTCTGATCCCAATGTCTATGCCCAAACCCATAACAACACACACACACACACACACACACACACACACACACACACACACAGAGCAGCACACACTGTGGTAAGCCAAAAACCCTCCTGGACCATTCTGTAATCCTCTCCTCCCCAGGGTTGACCTGTCCCCAAAGCCAAAATCCTTGTCATCTCTTCTAGTCTGTAGGTAGCCAAGGATCAGAACTAAACCAAACCATGAAGATAAGATCTATTTCAGGAATCTCTTTCTTTATTCCCTTGGCTCTGGCTGCCCAGCGCCCTCATGCAGCTCCTGGGCACACAACAGGCACTTACTGTGCTGAACCCGAGATTGTTTGGGTCAATGCCCTTGCTTTGCACAACTTTCTCTATGTGGTTTCTGCACGTGGTTCTTGCACGTGGGGCTCTCCTTCCCTCCATCTCTATGCCATCCTACCCCTTGCTAGTGTCACTGTCATTCCTACACACAATCTAAGTTTGCTCTCTGGTAACTGTCATACTAAAAATAGAATCAGACTACAGAAATCCTATTGTGACTATATGGAGAGATAGCAGTTTATTTGTAGGTGTTGATCTCTCAAGGAATATTTGCATTATAGCAGGTAACAGTTCAAATGGCCATGTCTCTAGTGGTGAGATTTTAGCTGTCAGAGACAGGCCTTGGGGAACATGATTTTAGAGGTGCAAGGCTTTTGAGGAACGTGTCCAAAGGACATCAAGCTCTGTGTCTTACTTGTTTCCTGCTTTCCCACTCCTGAGACAGCTGCCTTGTCTCTTTAGAGTGTCACCTTAGAGGAAACGCTTGCAGTGTTTTGGTGCTTGGCCTCATAGTCAGAGAGATAACATGATAAAGTCCTGCCTTTGGGTAGTTTATAATCCATATTTACTGACTTGCCCAGCAAAAATTGCTGTTTATTCAGGTGGTCAAGTCTGACAAATTCTCATTGGGAGACTTGAAAAGAATGGCCAGAGGAAACATAATTCTTAAATTCCTGGTAAACAAAGTTTCAGTCTCTCACAAAACCTTTTCCCTGGGGAGGGTGGGTGATGAGCATTGAGGAAGGCACCTGTTAGGATGAGCACTGGGAGCTGTATGGAAACCAATTTGACAATAAATTTAATATTTAAAAAAACAATAGTCAAAGTATGGAGAGAGCCCAAATGTCCATCAATGGATGAATGGATAAAGAAGATGTGGTATATATATACAATAGAGTATTACTTGGCAATCAAAAAGAAGGAAATCTTGTCATTTGCAACTACGTGGATGGAACTAGAGGGTATTATGGTAAGTGAAATTAGTCAGTCAGAGAAAGACAAATATCATATGACTTCACTCATATGAGGACTTTAAGACACAGAACCGATGAGCATAAGGGAAGGGAAGCAAAAAGAATATAAAAACAGGGAGGGGGACAAAATGTAAGAGACTCTTAAAAATGGAGAACAAACAGAGGGTTACTGGAGGGGTTGTGGGAGGGGGGATGAGCTAAATGGGTAAGATGCATTAAGGAATCTACTCCTGAAATCATTGTTGCACTATATGCTAACTAACTTGGATGTAAGTTAAAAACAAACAAACAACAACAACAACAACAACAACAACAAAACTCTTTTCCCAAACCTGCTGCTTTTGCATAGGATGCAAATTCTTGCTTAAGCTCCGTCTTTTAAATTTTCCTCTATGTTTGTTCAAGAAGCTAGTGATATATGGTCAAAAATTGCTAAGGAAGGTGGAAAAGAAATAGAAAGTACAAGTAATACGGAATTATCAGCTCATTATTTTACTGGGGACCAACTTGGCCAACATGATCTTTTTAAAATTATGTTTTTCTAATATGACTGGGTACATGTGGATTGTAGAAGTGAACCCCTACACAATAAATTCTTCACTGAAAAGCACTTCAAGGAATGGCACATATATCCCCAAATCACCAAAAGACGGTCAAGCACTGGGGTATATTCATAGCTCACCTTACAGTTGATGGGGAGATTCGCTAGTCATTCTGAATGCCGTTATGTAAAGATGTGCAGCTTCCTGTACATCTTTTTAATGGTAGCTCATCTTTGGTTCTCTAGTGAGACACCCAAATATCTGAATGTCACTCTTTGTACTAATAAATGGATTTTCTGTTCTCACTCACCTTGAGTTGTGGGAATGAAAAATCAGATCATGTTCACTGTTTTTCATTGAACTTGGCTTAAGAGATCTCTCCCTCCCTCCAGTTTTCCTTGTAGTGCTTTTTCCTCAAAGTGTCACATGAAATAAGGGAAGAATCTTTCCTATAGCAACATTTAAAGCCACCACCAGGTCTCTAGCACAAGTTTAAACCCAGAGAAAGCTCAAAATGAGCATTTGTTTTCCAAGGAAGAACAGTACCAATACACCATCTCTCTAACACAGACTGCCTTCAAACAAGCAAAAAAAAAGATCTATTTGCGAATAAACCAATGAAGCTGCCCAGCCATGCTAGCTGTTACGGTGCTTGATAGCTAGAACATCTTCAAAAGGCAAATCCAATTCTGTTAGAAAAGGAGTTAAGCTAACACTCCTGGGTAATCCAATAAAGCTTCCAGTAATTCTGCTTCTGTTTTCCTACTCTCAGTTATTTTATTTTTGTCTTTTGCTTATCATTTGGAATGGTGACTCATATTTGCTACTGGGCAGTTATCTTTCACTACTCAACTTTCATTTTCGACTGTGGGCACACTGAACCCTTTTCAATAGTATGGAATTCCTTTTCTAGGAAACATGTTTTGGCAAATCCTGGAGAACATAAACTCCATAAGTCTTATTTATAAACAGGTTACCTCCTTTCGTCTCATAAAAAGGTCTTTTTTCTTTTAAATGCACATTAACAGGGGGCACCTGGGTGGCTCAGTCGGTTAAGCGTCCGACTTCAGCTCAGGTCACGATCTCGCGGTCCCGTGGTTCGAGCCCCGCGTGGAGCTCTGGGCTGATGGCTCAGAGCCTGGAGCCTGCTTCCAATTCTGTGTCTCCCTCTCTCTCTGCCCCTCCCCCGTTCATGCTGTGTCTCTCTCTGTCTCAAAAATAAATAAACGTTAAAAAAATTTTTTTAAAAATATAAACTGCTAATAAAAAAAAAAAAAATAAATGCACATTAACAGGGAAGAAATACCAGTCTTTTCAAGAGCTAAAATCTTATTGAACCTGTATTTCAACTATTGTTCTTATCTACTTGGATTCCAATATTTTTTGAATGGACTAAATGAAACCTGGTTATTAGGGACCAGGAAAGAAAGCTGTCTCTCCTAGGATCCCCTCAAACTTAATTAACTAACAGTTTGGCTAGGGATGGACCCTATAGAAATTTAATCAATGTTCTTCTGCCAAAACTAATGTTTTATTCTTGGTCTTTGTTGTTGTCGTCTAATTTTTTTTAGTGTTTATTTTTGAGAGATAGATAGAGTGTGAGTGGGGAGGGGCAGAGAGAAGGAGACAGAATCTGAGGCAGGCTCCAGGCTCCGAGCTGTTAGCACAGAGCCCAACGCAGGGCCCAAACCCATAAACTGCGAGATCATGACATGGGCCAAAGTCGGACACTCAACTAACTGAGCCACCCAAGTACCCCTATTCTTGGTCTTTGAAAGGAAGAGTAAAACAAATAATAAAGATGTTTCTATAAAGATTTGTAAGCATCTGGGATTAAAACGTCTGCATTTGCACCACATTTTATAATTGTTGTCATCATCACATTGAAAAATACTTATTAAGCCCTTGAGACTGTATGGTGCTGTGGTAAGCAATGTGCAAAGAGAACTACATAGATATAATTCCCATTTTGCTGGGTGGAAAGGGGAAGCTAACACTGAGGCACAGCATGAAGAATGTAGATTTATTCCAGTGGGTGATGATTTATGAAGATTTAAAAAATAGGTGTGGGTTTTTTGTTTTGTTTTGTCTTCACAGTTAAATTTGTTCAAAAGCAAAATAATCATGGAACTGTGGAAGTAGAAGAAATCTTCAGGATCATCCAGACCTTTTATTTTTTATTTTATTTTTATAGAACACTTTTACGTTATAGAATCATGAACTGCCTACAAGAAACCCAAAGTGATTTTTCCAAAGTTACAGAAATTAAAGACATACTCGGGATTACAACCTAGGAACCCTAAGTCCAAATTTAATATTCTTTTCAATGCACCATTTTCCCACAACATTTTCAAACACACATGAATAAGTTATTACAGATGCTATCTCAGCAAAGATTTGAGAATTATAAGGTTAGAGTTAGAGGATTAATTTAAGAGAACAAGGAAAAGATGAGAGGCAAGACAAGAGCATGCCTGAGAGAAAGAAAAGTTTAAGAGGCAAGTGGAAATAAGGGGGGAATGCAAGTTAACATGCAGTGCCTCTCACAAATGAGAAGCAGTGTGACGTGAGGAATATAGTAGAGAACATGGCGCCCAGTGACAGGGTACCTGAGCTTGGCTTGTCATTAGCCCCAGAACTGCGGATCAGTTCCTTAATATCTCTGCACCTTTGTTCCTTCATGGATAAGACAGAAGAGTTGAACTGAATTCCCTCAAACGTGTCCTTTCTGGCTGTCACATGGTACAACTCTGTTATTTGATGGGCACCAAAACATAGGTGGTTCTGGAAAGAGAGTCCTATATTGTTATGGAAGAGTGTGTAAACTTCCCACAGGGCCACCAGTGGAAAGGTAGTAGTCCTGAGCCAAGAAGAATGATCTCTTTCACTAAAATCCTCAGAAACTCAGAAAATCAGGAAGTATTTTCTTTTTTTTCCTATCTCATTTACTTCTTTACCACACAGGAGGATTTGGTTTGGGTCGTTATTTGCTTCTATATTAGAGCCATGGGAGCCTGATTTTTTGTTATTGGCTCTAGGTCCATATCTATGCATATAAACATATATATTAATAACTTTAGAAGTTATTGGTAAGGGAAGCATTTCTTTCTTTCTTTTTTTGTTTTTATTTTTTTGGGTTTGTTTGTTTGTTTGTTTGTTTGTTTACTCATTTGGTTAAACTCTCCCCTCTCTCTTAAGTTCCAAATCTGGGGTAGTGTGTTTAGGGTAATGTTCCTCTAGTAGAGTGAATGCTTCTCACTCCTGACTCTCTCCAGGGGGGTGCTATGGTTAGAGAGGATATTCATTCTTGCACTGTCCTCGGTTCAAGAAAAAAAGACAACTAAGTCACACGTGCTTGGTACAGAAATGTTATCTTTAAAAATGCAGCTACCAGGTTGTATGCTGACAACCAAGCAGAGCACTGAAATACATTTAACAAACTCCTGATCCTGGGTTGTACCTCAGGGTACAAATCTTTTTTGAATTTTTTGCTTGATACACTAAATAAAATGATCAAACTTGTGTGTATGATTATTAAAGCAAAGAGTTGCAATCAAACTCATTTCAGCAAAAAATCCAGCTAGCTTAAAGCAGATTTAAACAAAGCTGTGTACTTTGCAGAGCCCATTTCCTGAGGCCTGAGATAAGAGCAATGAGCATCTAGTCATACCATCCCAAATATCTGGACACAACCTGCAAGTTTCTGTGGAATGTCTTTGTGTTTTGGGCTATGTCATTTGTATGTTTTGTCTACATGGCACCAAATATCTAGATGTTTGGGAACATCCAGATGATGGACTTAAAAATTCTTGTTTTGATGGGATTTGGGCATTATAACCAAGAAGCATTTCCAATCAGTAACACTGACATCATCAACCTTTGAAAAAGCATATGCTTCTTTTCATTTTTGATCGACATGAGAGAGTAAAAACTCCATAACTATAACATTATAATTCAGTTTTGCATATTAACTTCCATTTCAAAAATATAGTATGAAATGCCATAAATTATAAAGCAAAGAAAATGCCTCTAAAGTTTTAGAAACTTCTCCCTTGTTGTCTACTTCTCTGTTTTTCCTTTTTTACATTAAAAATTTGATCTTTGCCTTATTGCAACTATGAAGAAATCTAAATCTGAATAGCCCTTTTTATAATAGTCAGTCATTGTTTGTACTTGCAAAACTGGATTAAGAAATCACTGGTATTCTTAACACATGTTTTTTTTTTTTGCCAAAGAAAATTCAGCATATTTCTGCTTAGCCTTGAAATTTCCACCAACCAGACTGAGTGATTGTGTACCACCCACACTGTTCTCCTTGGCTTCCCTACTTCCCCAGGGAAATCTCAGCTTGAAACCCATATAACGTGTATAAACTCCTCTTGTGCCTTGTTGTGTTACACCTGTCCTGCAGGTGAAATGATTCCCCAGCTGTGCCACTTTATGAGATCTAGCACTTAGTCCATAAAAATCAAATAAACATCTTTTCTATGTTTTCCCCTTTCCGTCCTGTTCTGTGTCTAAAATTATAGACTACATCCTTCTATTTGATGTGAACACCTCTCTCTGTTCTTCCTTTTCTTATTTTTAGGCATCAAACTCCTCCTGGATCATAATTACTTTCTTAAGCATGAGCATATTACAGCACATGTAATGAATACAGCTTCCTCCTTTCGTTCGGCAAATACCTGAATTATTCAAAATCCACCCTTCCTTTTCCCCTCCCCTTCCAAACCAACACACATCACACACACACACACACACACACACACACACACACCTTTTAATTTTTTTTAAATTTTGTTTAATGTTTATTTATTTTTGAAGGAGAGAGAGAGACAGAGTGCGAGTGGGGAAGGGCAGAAGAGAGGGAGACACAGAATCCAAAGCAGGCTCCAGGCTCCGAGCTGTCAGCACAGAGCCCGATACAGGGATCAAACTCACAAGCTATGACATCATGACCTGAGCTGAAGTCAGTCGCTTAACCGATTGAGCCACCCAGGCACCCTGCACAAACAGAGCTTTTAAAAATTAACATAAACTAAATTTTGTCTTGAATATAACAATCAAACCTTTCTAATTGGCAGCTCCCCCTTGCTTTACTTCTATCCTAGTACTATCGAAAAAAGAAATATAAAATAAATGCATTATTAATTGTCATAATAAGTAGATATTAGGAATTTTAAAATGTTCTCCTTTATTCAAACAAGACATGCAATAAGTGAACAAATAGTATTATAAACCTTATTACAAACAAAGAATGCCCCTCAAAACTACAATCCATTTCTTCAGACGACTGTTTCTGAGTTCTGCTTCTCAGACACTTTTCAGTGTCTTTTACCACCTTCTTCTGCTCTTTCCGCTTCTTCTGAGAGTTCTCTCCATATTTCTGATTGTTTGCCTATGCTGCTTTTTCTTTATTAGTCACCTTGGGTGTTATCTAGCTTGCAACTATAGAAGCTGTGAATTTAGCACTCTTCCCGTATTAACCCCCTGTCCTTTCTTTCTTTCCTTCTTTCCTTTCTCAACATATTTCTATCACAAGTTTTAGACAAATGAACATTCTGTGTTTACATTATTATTGCCATGTACATATTATTCATGAGTGAGCCAATAGTATATAGTATTTCCTTTTCTGTATGTTTATTTTTCCTGGAGTTAGTCATTGCCCCTCACTTTTTTTTTTTTCCACTATCTATTTTTACCAAACTCTTCAAAGGAGTCATAAAACTCCTTTAAACAAGTCAGCCACCTCAGGTGATCTATTGGTTTCATCCAGGGGGAATTGGGTGACATCTTTCTGGAATTTCTCCATCCCCCTACTCCAAGTTGGGATTAGTTGTTCTTTTTGGCCTCTTACAAAGTTGCTGATGTTGCCATTACCATCATCCTGGGAATTGTCTTTCCTTTCTCCAGAGTTGTTTCCCCAGTCTCCTGGATTTTTGTCTTCTTTGTTATTGGTTTGCTCCACACCTTTGTCAGAGTACATCATCTAGTAGCTTCCCAAGGAATTTGAGAGAAGCAATTTTCAACATCTTTTTATTTGAAATAGCTTCAAGATTACATGGGTGTAATCATATATTATAGTTTTCCCCAGATTTTCCTATTCTTAACATTTTTGCCCCGTTAGTGTGCACATACACACATACACAAAAGTGTGTTAATATGTATACAAAATATTTTTCCTGAACCATTTACAACTAAGTTCTATATATAAAGGCCCTTTATCCCTGAATATTTCAATATATATTTTATAAGAATAAAGATATCTATATCTCTTATATATTTATAGGTCTATCATCAACTTTGATAAATTTGACCTTGACATAATAATCTACCATTCATATTCCAATAGATCAATTTTGTCAGTTGATCCAGAAATGTTTTTTTTTAATTTTTTTTAATGTTTATTTATTTCTGAGACAGAGAGAGACAGAGCATGAGTGGGGGAGGGGCAGAGAGAGAGGGAGACACAGAATCAGAAGCAGGCTCCAGGCTCTGAGCTGTCAGCACAGAGCCTGACGTGGGGCTCTAACTCACAAACCGCGAGATCATGACCTGAGCCGAAGTCGGTCGCTCAACCGACTGAGCCACCCAGGCACCCCAGAAGCGTTGTTTTTTTTTAATATATTTTATGCCCCTCTGCTACAGGATCCAGTCTAAGATCAGGTATTGCATTTAGATGTCATTAATCCCCTTTAATCTGGGATAATTCTATAGTCTATCTTTGTCTTTTATGATGCTTTTTTTATATAAAAAAAAAATACCACCAACCCTCCCCCCCGCTTTTTAAACAGGATGCTCCTCATTTTGGTTTCCTGATGTTTCTTCATGGTTAGATTCAAGTTATAGATTCCTCATCAGAGTTCCTAGTCCTATATGCTTTTTAGGGCATCACATTTGGAGACATCCATGTATCTTTGCCCCTTTGGTGATGTTAATTTTGGTCACCTGGTCAAGGTGATATTTAATTTTTTCCCCGTTAGATAGTTTGTTTTTCCCCTTGCAATAAGTAATTTGTGGGAATACACTTTAAGACCATGCTAATGTTCTCTTCGTTGTAATTTCCCTCAAATTTTGCATCCATTGATGATTCTTGACTAAACCAATCTTTATTTTGATGGCTGCAAATGATGATTCAACTCTTGTACTCCCTTCACATTTACACATTTACAAGTAAATGCTCAGCATTCTACTAAAAGATCCTGCCTTTCCCTTCCCATATATCCATCTGTCCGTCCTCCTGTCTCCTATCTATCTACATCTATCTATCTATCTATCTATCTATCTAGCATCTCTCTATTCTTGAGATGGATTTCTTTTTTCCCAATGGTTTATAATTTGTTACTGTTCCTACTCTCTCTTTCTAGAATTCCTATTTTTCAAATTCTGGCATGATCCTCTAATTTACTTCTCTTTTCTGTTTTTCACCTTTTGGTCTTTTAATTCTACTTTCTGAGACAGTTCCTCAATTATATCTCCTAATCCTTATATTGACTTTTTTTTAATTTTAGCTATCACAATTTTAATTTTCGAGAGATCTTTCTTGTTTCTGATTTTACTTATGTCTTGGATGCAGTATATACTTTTCTTTCAGAATATGACTGAACCTGTTTTCTGCTCTCTGCATTGTTTCTATTTCTTTGCTGTGAGATTTTGTGGGTTTTTTTCAGACTATTGAAACCAAATTATTATTATTTTATTATTACTTGTGTGCCTGTCATGTTGGAGGTGTTCCTCAAATGTCTAGTGATCTTTGACAGATTCTACTTAAGAGTGAGGCATGGCAGGGCTTGCTGACTTGTGGGCTTCAAGCCATGTGATTTGGTAGGGCCTATTTGTTTCACTGAGATGTCTCCAAATGTCAGTGTCTACATTTGTCTCCTCTTGAGGCAGTTTCTCCAGGGAGAATCATCCAATCTTCTGGTTGGGGGAAAGTGTGATGGCTGTGGGGATGGATGGGGAGTTAGAGGGCTGATTGGGGGCAAGAGGAAGCTATAAGCTTGGATGCTGGAGCACAAAGGTGGTGCTTTTGCAATGTGCTCACCCACACCCTCCATTATGCCTACAGTCCCTTCTCCCAGAGCCTCTCACTTTCAATTTCTTCAAGGAATTCATCTCTATTCTTGTATAGGCTAAGAGAGGAGTAGTCACCTAACTAGGTGGAGTAATGAAGTAGATGTGGGGAGCTAAATGCTTGTGGCACAGACTTTCAACCAGTCCTCAATCCTCTCCATCCCAAGGTTCACCTGATGCCTCAATTCCTGAACTTTTTAGAGTTCTGTAGAATGAATTAACTGTCTTCTCATTGCCTTCTGCCATCTGTAGATTTAGGTTTTAGCTTTCTCCATTCCATTAAGTCAGTTATGACAGGTCCTTCTACTTCCCGTGTCTTAGAAATTTGTGGAATCTTGCATCCATTGTCATCTCCTCTCTCACTCTCTCTGTACTAATGAGTGTATGCCATTTGAAATTCTTATTCTGTCTTTGATGATGCTTCATAGAGGAACAGAGGTAAAGATATGGATTTGATCCATCTTATCAATTAGAATATAAACAAAAATTTGAAATAGGAAGCAAAGTCTTAAGATTAGAATTAGCATTCTGGCCACTTGCACTTAATCCTTTCCAATTCAAGTGGAAATGGCTGCTTGATGTGAGTTCTGGACACATAAGTTTGTTTTGTGATTAAGGGAAAAGACAGGGCCCTAAGGGATTAGTTTGTGGGGAGGAGTCTATATTCCACCATTTAAAATGACAATTCAGATATAAGAGGGGAAGCAGTGATGGATTTAATGGGAAATTTAATCATAAAATAGAACTTAAAGAGGTGCAAGCTTCCAGTTATAAAATAAATCACAGAGATGAAAAGAACAGCATAGGGAATATTGTCAATAATACTGTAATAACATTGAATGATGATGGATAGTGACTACACTTATCATGGCAACCACCAAATGATGTATAGAATTGCCAAATCAGTATGTTGTACACCTGAAACTAATACAATATTATATTTTAATTATACCTCAATTTAAAAAGGATAACAGAACTTAATTTTCACGTGTTCAACAACTTCTAATGTCAGACAGCCATTATGTGCCAGCCACCATACTAGGTGCTTACTTCCTAGATGTTCTTGTTAGATCATCATTAATATCCTCAGCAGGAGAAAGTGTGTTCTTGACAGGAATGCAGACAAACTCAAGTTACAAAGATGAAATAAGGAAACTGTGGTTGACTCTATACAGTAATAAAACTGGAGAGTGACTATAAAATATAATCTGTAAAGGGTGCAGTTTGACTTATCTCAGAGGGATTTGCCCAATAAAATATTACTTAGGTATCTAAGGAGCCTGTATTTTATGATTTCATGACTAACTAGAAATTAAGCAATTTGGCTGAATCAATAGTTTATTTATATTCATATTTTGGGGCGCCTGGGTGGCTCGGTCGTTTGAGTGTCCGACTTCAGCTCGGGTCATGATCTCACGGTTCATTGAGTTCGAGCCCCAAATTGGGCTCTGTGCTGACAGCTTAGAGCCTGGAGCCTGCTTCAGATTCTGTGTCTTCCTCTCTCTCTCTGCCTCTCTCTCTCTCTCTCTCTCTCTCTCTCTCTCTCAAAAATAAACATTAAAAGAATTATAAATATTCATATTTTTGTGAAACCACAGCCAGTTTGGGGATAAAGTTTATCTTATCAAATAGTGACATAAGGTAGGAAAAGGAAGATCCATTGGATGGTCTACCACAAAAAGGGGAAGAAAATCCATATGTTGTTCAGGATTTTCAACTTGATACTCCATTAAAACCTTACTGAGTTTTAGTTAAATTATGTGACAAAGGAAGGAAGGAATAGTTTGCCTACACAATTCCTTCACAGACTTTGCTGTTGGTAAGGGGTAAAGGGAAGGGAGATTGTGGAACCCTCTACAATATATTGTTGAATGAAAGGAGAAGGTCATGATGTATCTATAATATGCAGTCTGTATGAGAGCATCTAGAAGTGTTTACAAATGGTTAAAAGAGGTTATGTCAGAAGCACCCGGTTGGCTCAGTTGGTTAAGTGTCTGACTCTTGGTTTCAGCTCAGGTCATGATCTCACCATTCATGGGTTCCAGCCCTGCATCAGGCTCTGTGCTGTCAGCGTGGAGCCTGCTTAGGATTCTCTCTCTCTCTCTCTCTCTCTCTGCCCCTCACCCACTGCCTTTCTCTCTAAAAATAAATAAACTTAGAAAGATTTTTTTATATTAATTTAAAAAAGAGGTTATGTCAAATTTTCAGGCTACATTAGGCCAACTGATGATATCCTCATTCCCCACATGTGGTCAATGAAGTGGAGGGGCGCCTGCGTGGCTCAGTCAGTTAAGCATCTGGCTCTTGATTTCAGCTCAGGTCATGATCTCACAGTTCATGGGTTTGAACCTCGCATCAGAGTCTGTGCTGTCAGCATGGACCCTGCTTGAGATCCTCTCTCCCTCCCTCTCTCTCTGTACCTCCCTGCTTGTGAGCATGCGTGTTCTCTCTCACACAAAACAAATAAATGAAGAAACTTTTAAAACATGATGTGGGGCAGAAAAAATCTAATCTACTGTTAATGGGATTGAAAATTAGTACAGCTACTTTGGAGAGTAATCCAGCTTCACATCAGAAAAATGCAAAATAAAACAGCAATGAGATACCATTTGGTGCACATCAGATTGGAAACAAATTTAAAATCTTACAATACAAAGCGTGGGCAAGCAGGTGGGAAAGTTGATACTGTGTATTCTTGCTGCAGTTTAAATCCAAAGGACCACTTTGGAGACCATTTTGGCATTTGCCAACAAAGTTGAAAATAAGTGTATGCTGTGACTCAGACATTGCAGGTTTTCATTTTATTTCAACTCTCTGTTGATTGAATTATATCATCAAGTAGACTTTTCAGAAATGGTCTATCTCCAGAACCCTTGCTTATCCAACACTATTATCTATATGTTGCCTGTATGTATCTGTTGCCTAAAGGACACTCGGTTTAGAACTTTTCAGTCAAATCCCTTATCTCTCAAAGCATTTAGATGTTGCTTCACTGTTTTCAGATGAATGTTTAAGAGAAGTCTCAAGCTAACTTAATTCCTTTTCCCTGTGTAGGAGGCTTGACCCCTTTTCCGGGAAGTCTATAGGAATTTCAGTAATATTTCCATCACGGAATATATCTTTGACTTGGTTCTCCACATATTCACTCTGTGCCTTTTTATTTCTAACATGTTTCTTTGTTCTGGGACTGTACCATTTTCTCCTCAGTTCCTTCTGTTGACATTTCCAGCTCCTTCTAGAACTTAGGCTGTCATTGTGTTACTTCATGTTCTTCTAAATTTCCTCAAGAGTGTGAAGAATATAGTATCTAAACATTTCTTTTCCTTCCAGGATAACTTTTCTTCCAGTTTGGATTCTCCACTGCATTTCTTTCCTTCGGGGGTGGGGGTGGGGGGCTATGGAGGGAGACTAACAAATTTTTGCACAGGTCCCATTTCACCTAGTTTTGCCTCCTACCTTGGCTTGACAATCCTATCCTGGCCTTTTTGCCCCCAAATAGTGTAGGCAGATTCTCCTTAACTCCAGACCTTGTTCATCTGGTTAATATTTGAATCTCTCCCTCAGAACATGATTTTAAGGGCCATGTTAATGGGTTGTGGTTTTGTTCTATTTTTGACCTGCCTGTGGGAGCAGGAAGGGGCTGGAGAGTTTGCAACTTGGAGAGATGAGACCATGGAACTTCCTCACCTCTTTAATGAGCCCTGCATAACAAGACCATTCTGTTGAGTTGGGGGAGGCAAGGGTCTGGCCTTGCAGGCAAATAGTTGGGGTCACTGAGGTTCTCTTGAGTTTCACTCTGTTCCCCTGCTTCAGGGTCATTAAGCTGGTGTATTGAGTGTGCAAGAATTGGGTGTTTCAATTTTCACTTTGGTGTGACCTAATGTTCTCCCTCCCATCTGCCATCCAGGGATTTTATTGGCACCTTGAACAAAAACAAAAACAAAGACAAACAAATAAACAAAATCCTCTTTTACTTTACACCAAAGGAAAAAAGATGTGAATTCTATGAGTTTTTCTAAATTGGGCTCATACTATTTGTCTGAGGCTGGAGGGTGGGGCTTAGAAGTTAGAAGTTAGAAGTTAGAAGTTCCTACCTTCTAAAAAAAAAAAAAGAGGTTAGAGTGGGAGAGAGACAAAGCATAAGAGACTCTTAAAAACTGAGAACAAACTGAGGGTTGATGGGGGGTGGGAGGGAGGGGAAGGTGGATGATGGGTATTGAGGAGGGCACCTTTTGGGATGAGCACTGGGTGTTGTATGGAAACCAATTTGACAATAAATTTCATATATTAAAAAAATAAAAAATAAAATAAAAAACACATTATGAAAAAAAAAAGAAGTTCCTACCTCTGTCACTTACATTCCCACTCTTGGTGCCACCAAACCTCACTCAGCAAGGTTTTCCAGAATTTTATCTGCCCACACTGATTGCCTCACTGTGTTTCTCTCTTAAAGTCAAGAGTCTATTTCCTGCATCTCCTTCTAATTTGTTAAAATTTGTGTTATATTGGGTGATATTCTTGAAGTTTGTAGAATAAGATAGACACCCTGGCTGGTCTGCAGCATCAATTACATACCTTTGCTCTTTTCACTTCATTTTTTGTGTGTGGCTTAATTTAGGGGAGGAAAGTTCTTTGGTGGCCCTGAACTTTGACTATCATCTAACAGTCTTTCCAAGTTCATATTGTATATATCCTCTCTGTGCATTGGGTTAAGTACAGAAGACTATTTACATTGAAGTGTTTTTCTTTTCTTTTCTTCTCTTTTCTTTTCTTTTCTTTTCTTTTCTTTTTTCTTTTCTTTTCTTTTCTTTTAGCGAGAGAGAGAGCGTTCGTGAACAGGGGAGAGGGGCAAGGGGAGAGAATCCGAAGCAGACTCCACACTGAGTGTGGCTCAATCCCACAATCCTGGGATCACAACCTGTGCCGAAATCAAGACTTGGACACTTAACCACTGAGCCACTCAGGTGTCCCTGACTTGAAGTTTGCTAATGGTAAATTGTGCCCTCAAATTCTTATGTGAATGTTTTCACCTGTTCTTCTTTTAAAAATCTTTTGTGTTCATCGTGGCTCTTTCTATATTCTTATTCCTACAAGCAGCCCACAATCCAGAAGAAGATGGAACATAAGATCTTTTAAACAAAATACATTTGATTACTTTCAACCCTTGGAGGAAAGGAGTAACTACAATAACAACACAATTAGAGCAGACAATTTTATTTAGGTTAGTGAGTCACATTATCCTAAAGGTTATCTGTCCGTTTTTAGCTTACCTTTAATATCAATAAGAAGAGTATGAAGAAATATAATCCCTTCCAAGATATTCTTAAATTAGGTTTATAGAGTTATTTTTGTCAGTTTTTACTTTCTTTTCTTTTTCTTTTTTACAATATCTTCTACTTAAATATACCCAACTTACATTCATACACAAAAAGGCCACTTGAGGAGGATTTATATTAATAGTCTAACACTAAAATGTCAATAGGAAAATCACAAAATGACATCGACAAGCCATTTAATGAAAAAAAAAAAAAACCACAAAAAAAATACATTAAAAATGACACTCACCTCATTAGTTACCAAATGCATTTCAATTAAAAAAAATACCACTATTTGCTTATCAGAGTCACATAGATAAAAAATAATAATTTTGTTCTAAGTGTTGAAAAGAATGTAATGAGATGCTCTGATTTATATATAAATAAAAGAGAATACAACCTTGATGGAATGTAATTTAAAAATTAATAGGAAGAAAAATTTGAGGTTTTTGCCTTGACCTAGACATTCTACTGCAAGGAAACTATCCCAAAGAAATGACCAGGGAAGAGTATCAGTATTTATGTACAAGAATATTTATTGCACTATTACTTATAAGAAGAAAAAAATCGAAAGCAACCTAACGTCAAGTACTAGGGTAATGCCTAAATAAATTGTATGACTGAAAATGAAATATTAAGCAATCATTAAAATTGTGTTTTGGAACAATTTTAGCAGCATGGGAAAAGTACAAACTGTAACGTTAAGGGAAGAAAGCAGGCTATTCTATTTATGCTAAATAACAATGTATCATCCACATAAAATAAATCTGGAAATATATACACCAAAATACCATCAGTGATTCCATCTGGGTAATGAGATAATAGGTAATCTTTATCTTAGTCTTTAAATTTCATTATATTTTCCAAATGTAATTCTTTAGTGAGCATGCATTATTTTATAATAAAGTCGATTTTAAAAATATATTTATATATGCTATACATGATATCTGTATATCCACATTATGTCCTCAGCAGGACAGGGACATATTATACCCTTAAAATGACATATGAGGTCTTTCATGATAAGTTCCCTACTTACCTCATTTTATTTTTTACTCTTCTCAGATCTTTCCACTTCATTTTAGTCATGCTGAACTACTTACAATCTCTCCAAACGTGTTTATCTACAGATGCTGGGTTGTTGTTGTTTTTTTTTTTTTTTCTTTCCTTCCTGGAATGCCGTGGGCTTGATTTCAGGAGCAGAGATATTCATTCCTTTGGAGGAGAGACTTGTAAGAACAAGACAGGACCTAAGGTCTAGGGGGTTCTGGGGTATCAGGCAAAACACCAAGACAGGAATTCGGGCAGAAAAATAGGGTAGAACGCCAGTTATCAGAATCAAGACACCAAGAATCACACTAACAAAGGAGACCATAAATGCACTGGAACTTTCTGTGAGTCCTGGCTAAGAGCCACTTGACCCCGAGTCCATAATGCCCAGCTAAAACACTGTAGTCCTCACTCCCTGAGAAATGGCCATATTTTCACTGAAAAACAAAAATCTAAATCAATAAATAAACAAATTCTAAAGCTAAATAAAAACCAACTTACAATTCTTACATCATTGTTTACCTTCATGAGGATGAAATCATGAAGAACTTGTTACATACTTAATCCTTACTGAATAATCATATAGGTCAACCTCTGGCAAGCTTCGCCTAAATATGAGCCTCTGAACCTCTTTCACACCGTGGAGCCTATAGAAAATGGCATTTATGTGGCACACAGGGGTATATCCAAGAGGACGCTTGTGGACAAAGATCATTCTTGGGTCTCTATGGGCCCCGGGCCCTGCCCAACCTCCCTTACGACTGAAGTGATCAGTATCTCCGCACACCTGAGACACATTCCCTGCACATCGGCTCTGATCTACATCATTCCAAGCAGAGACACATCTAGTCTGTTTGGAAATGTCCCCAGGAAAGGAGTTTCTACCCTTCTTCCTGAGGTAAACCTTTCCCTCAGATTTTGCTACGTGAATACCTGCCAGAGATCCCTTATTTTAAACACATGCTAACCTAGCTCATTTTTTAGGACTTTATTTTAGGTGCACAGCCATGATTGCATACTTTAAAAAAGCAATTTCCTGTCCTTTTCTTTTGTATAGCACCCTCCTCTTACACATACCTGACATACAGTGGCCAGACTATGACTTGCATTTTCATAGATTGCTTCATAAGTATCTTTTCAATCAGGAGTCAGCAAAATTCTACAGGTAGATACAGAAGTAAATCAGTTAGAATCAGCCAGCAGTTATTTTCCTCCAGTTGTGTGGGACCATATCATAGATTCTTGGCGAAGGAACACAGAACAAAAGAAAGAGAAGACATGACAAGTTTGTGTGGACCACTATCTTCTGGAGTTTTATTATTCATTGAAAACAGACTTATCTCCCCCTTTCTTATTCTCTGCTAAAGGACTAGCTCTAAGTGTCCTGCTTAATTTTGGTAATTATATTTCAAAGGAATAATGGACATGGCATTTATCTGGAAGCACTGATGGGCCACTTATTTTTAAATAAATAATATAATGATATCTCTTACAAACTACTTGGGTTTCATTTCTTGCCACCAAGAAGAGAAATATGATCAAGTATCTTTCAACTTTTTAAAATTGCCGTTTACATGACCGGTTCCTACCATGAGTGGTTAATGGGAAGGAGTGGCAGTCTAGACTTTAGATTCTCTGTTTTTTTCTGTTCCTCTTCTCTCTCCCCACCCCCGCTTCTCCAGTGTCTGTGCTTAAAGCTGTATAATCATGTATTTTTTTCCTACGGCCAAATACTTCCTTAAAATGATACATATACCCCGTACACTAGAAAGTAGTGGCTACTTACTGCCCCTTGCTTAGTTCTTGTTTTCTTGATAAATAATACTTAGTCTTAATAGTGACAGTGGCAGCCTTAGAAGAATTTCAAAAAGGGGATTTAAGTAAGTGACCTACTCTATGCATCTCGAAGAATATCTAGATGCAGGACAAGCAAAGCTTTCTCATAACTTTTTAACAGAAACTAGTGATTATATGGGATCAGTATTTTTTTTTTCAGTGCATATAAACTATGTTATTTGCCATAGGTTTATAGAATGGGATGTGTGGGCAGGCTTTTATGAAGCTGTTTTCTTTCATCTTAGTCAACATGCTTACAATTTGGTGACCTGCCAATGGATTAGGGGTGGGGCCTTGTGTTATGACTTTATAGGGCAATTGGCTAGGCTTTTCTAGCCCATGTGGATGACTGAAAGTGGGGCCAGCCCACAGCCTACCCAGCCATGTTTTTCTTATTTTAAAAATAGCTAAATTATACCCAGCAACTTTACTCCTAGGTATTTAGCCAAGAAAAATGGAGACACATATCTACATAAAGACTTGTGCACAAATGTTAATACCAACATTATTCATAGCAGCCAAAAAAGGAAAGCGATCCAAATGTCCATCAGCTGATGAATGTGTAAACAAAATGTGGTCTGTCCATACAATAGAATATTATCCAGCAATAAAGAGCAATGAGGTACATGCTACAACATGGATGTGCCTCAAAAACATGCTAAGCGTTAGGGCACCTGGGTGGCTCAGTTAAGCATCCGACTTCAGCTCAGGTCACGATCTCATGAGTTCGAGCCCACATCAGGCTCTGTGCTGACAGCTCAGAGCCTGGAGCCTGCTTTAGATTCTGTGCCTCCCTCTCACTCTGCCCCTCCCTCCACTCATGCTATGTCTCTCTTTCTCAAAAATAAATAAACATTTAAAAAAATTTTTTTTAAAAAGCATTCTGTGAAATAAGCCAGTCACAAGACACCACAGTTACATGTACATGAAATGTTCAGAATAGGCATATCTATAAAGACAGTAGATTCGGTTGCCATAGCTGGGGGAGGGGGAGGTGAGGAAAAGGGGGGAATGACTATTAATAGGTATGGGGTTTCTTTTGGGGGAGATAAAAATGTTTTAATATTGGTTGTGGTGATGTTTGCACAATTCTGAATACATTGAGAACCACCGAACTGTGCACTTTAAGTAGATTATTGGCAGGTATGTGAATTATATCTCAATAAAACTGTTATGACAGTAATAGCTCAATTATAACTCTCTGCCCAGTAAGGGTGGGTTGGGAATAGTGACTTCCTTCCCAAGAGTACATTACAGAAGGTGTGGGTGGTGGGGAGAAAGAGTCACTTCACAGGGAGGAAACCTGACAAATATGTCAGCCACGCAATCAGGTTGACATGGTATGTTGAGAATGCCACTTTGCCTTTATGGTCTGTCTCCCCCAAACCCCTACCTCTGAATAAAGTATAGACTTTAATAATAATATAGTCTTTAATAGTAATAGATCCATATTGGTCCGTTAATTGTGACAATATGTAAATAACAGAGGAAACTGGGGGGATAATAATAGTGCCTACTTCATTGGTTTTGGGGATTTAAATAATTTAAGCCATTTATATATAATGTTTGAACAGTGCCTGACAAATGGTAAGTGCTTGATAAGTGCTAGCTATTGTTACTACTATAGTTACCCTGCTTTCTTTCTGGTATTTTATTTTAAAATGAGACAGCGATTAAGAAAAAAGTCTACCTAGGAGCGCCTGGGTGGCTCAGTCAGTTAAGCGTCCAACTTCGGCTCAGGTCATGATCTCGTGGTTTGTGGGTTTGAGCCCCACGTGGGACTCTGGGCTGACAGCTCAGAGCCTGGAGCCTGCTTCAGATTCTGTGTCTCCCTCTCTCTCTCTGCCCCTCCCCCACTCATTATCTCTCTCTCTCTCTCTCTCTCTCCCTCTCTCTCAAAAATAAATAAACATTTTAAAAAAGAAAGAAAAAAGAAAAAAGTCTACCTAGTACAACTATTACCTGACTGTTTTTGTAAGAGGTTCAGAAATGCTGCCTTTTTACAATGTTTATTAAGTAAATGAGTGCCTGTTTCAGAGGGAGGTGATAAAGAATTGAATATGTAGGTACTTTTTTCTCTTTAAACGTCTACATTTTATATGGAATGGGAAGGAAGTAAAAGAATATATATACCCAAGGGGGAAAATATAAAGTCAATATATTATTTTGAATTCAGAATTAGTGGGGGACAAATAAATGAGAAAAGTACCATTTCCTTGCATAGAACTCATGCACAGAACAAGTAAATGGCAAAATTAATTTTAATTATAATTTTTTCACTGTTACTCACCTTTATCTGATGACCATCCTCAGGGGCAGTAAAATATCAATGGGAAACTGCATAAGAAACTCTAAATACAACTAGTACCCAAACAAAAACCACCTGGCTACAAATATTACATACATATAAAAGATAGGCATAAAATCCTGAATACCCAGATGAGCAACAGATAAATAATAAATGCTTTTTTAGTATACATATGTCTCAAAAATTGCATGAGAATAGTTATACTAGACAATTATTCATCATTTATCTGAAATTTATATTTAACCAAGTGTCCTACATCTTTATTTGCTAAATCTAGCAACTCTCCCCAAGGGTAAGTATGCTTTTCAAAGTTTATGATGTTTTCTTTCTAAAATTATCATAAGAAACTTTAAAAAATTAACAGTAGCCCCTCTGCATATCTCATACATTTTCTAAGCAGTAATTCTGCAAGCCATAGTTAAGAATGCTTTCTTCCTGTCAAAGGTCACTGACCCATAGAAAAAAAATTAGAAGTTACAGCAATTCTATCTTTAAAGAAATACAAATGTATCAAATCGCCAGCTCTCTCATCTAAATTCAAGAAAGAAAAATGGAGAAAACATGAATAAATGAAAGGGAAACAGAGCCAAGAGCAAACACAGAGACAGAGGGAGGCCTGCAGACAGACCTAGAAAAAGATCAAGGCAAAATGCAGAGGCGGGAAAAGGCGAGGGAGAAGACATCCTAGCTCTGACGTTGTGTCAGGGGAGGTGTAGGCTAAGAGGCTACGGGCTTCAGCGGGTAGTGGTCACCACACCCCGACCAATGTCCCCCCAGGGACCAGAGGCGTGTACTCTGAGGGGTGGATGTGAACGTATCCTACCTATGCAGCTGCCAAGGAATCCTTTGCTTTCAGCTAAGATGAGACCCTTGGATGTGAGGAAAGGAAGGAAGAAAGGCAGTGGGAAAGGAAAGGGGAGAGAAAGGAAGGGAAGGAGGAAGAAGTGGTGCCCAGCTTTCTCTTTACTTGTAAGCAATGTTTTAGCTACCTCAACAAAAGAGAAACTTTTTTCTTTCTAAAAAATGGGTAATCTCAAGTTAGGCTTGGGAATTAAATCTGTCTCTGTCTCTGTCTCTGTCTCTGTCTCTGTCTCTCTCTCTCTCATCCACACACACGCGCGCGCGCACACACACACACACACACACACACACAAACACTCCATGATTACACTCTACATGTTTGACCCTGACTCAGTTCAGCTTCATGTTCAGCATCCTTGAACCTGACAAGTGGCAAAGGTGAGGAAGAACTGAGTCACCAAAGATAAAGTATAATTCAAGTAATCCATCTATAAATCATAAAGATTTAGTTGTACATTAAATTGTTACCAGGCTTAAAGAGCCGGGCTTTGAGAAAAGATTTTGAGCTGTTATATTTTGGATCATTCAAAAAAAAAAAAAAGAAAGAAAAATGATATAATAGCATTTTACTACTGAGAATGGGTAAATTAATTTCTATTGTGTGTACCTTTTTTTTTTAACGTTTATTTATTTTTGAGACAGAGAGAGACAGAGGATGAATGGGGGAGGGTCAGAGAGAGGGAGACACAGAATCTGAAACAGGCTCCAGGCTCTGAGCTGTCAGCACAGAGCCCGACACGGGGCTCGAACCCACAAACCGCGAGATCATGACCCGAGCTGAAGTCCACCGCTTAACCGACTGAGCCACCCAGGCGCCCTGCGTGTACCTTTTTTAAAGCACACAGGTATGCACATTTTAGAGAAAACTCTCCTTATGTATCATCACAATAAAATATAAATGTCATCCTGGTCAAAATGTGGACATATCAAAACTCTTTCTTATATGTGCCCCAGTTGTCTGGAGAGAAAATGCCTAAAATCAAGAAGCAAGGATGGCAAGAGTAATGTTTGGGGTTGTTTAATTTAGAAGGAAGGCTGGATAATAGCCAATAAATTTCTTGGCTTTAAATAAGACCTTGGTGACATGTTTCATTTTGATTTCTGAGATTAATTAATTATGGGAAAAATCTTAGAATTTATTTAAAGGGTCACATGGGAAAAGTCATACACCAGTTAGAGGGGTTTGGTCTGAGACTGAAGAGTTCCAAGATAGGATGACTGGCATGTGGAAAATTACTAAGAAACAAGTAATGGCCACTGTTCTTGTTTTCCAAATTAGAAAAAGGAGAAATAATTTTTGATACCGCTGTAGAGATCATTAGAACCTTTATAAAATTTCTTGGTAAAGAACTTGGGTTACAGCAAGCTTGGGAAACTTTTCTGAATTTTCAGTGTTGTATCTCCAGCTTTGAGTAGAATGCTTGGGGTGTGTGTGTGTGTGTGTGTGTGTGTGTGTGTGTGTGTGTGTGTGTAATATATATAATATATTATATATGTGTGTGTATGTATACAGTAAAACAATAGATTGTATCACCAAACCCTTAAATGGTTTTGCAAATTCAAGAGCAGCTTCAAACTCTGATAAATGGAGAAACTTTTGTTAATGAAGATTAACAAAGAGGTCCAATGAAGAAAGAAAGAAATACAGATCATTTTACTGGTTTGGGACTGCTTTTGTCAATTTAGCTTTCTTAAGCATTTGCTAAGATTACTGAAAAAAAAAAAAAAAACCTCTGAAAATGAGTGCAGCTAAATCATCAGGCTTTAAAGAAACCTGCAATAGCTCTGTTGAAGTTAAAAATGCAAAGGTGAAGACTTAATTTTGATCTGTCTTCTATGTCTGAGAACAGTTTCACATGCTTCATTTGCTTTTTACTTTTTGCTGTAAACTGTAGAACATGCAAGAGAGATTTTTCTACAATGAAATACACCCAAAACCCAAACACACGCACATGCAGTTTTTTAAGGAAAAATATAAGACATAGGCAAAAGATCTAGCCTAGAGTTAAATTTTAGCTCATCTCCTCAGTCTGATCTCCTGGTTAGTCTGAGGTTTTCTGCAAAGATAACAAAAATAATGGCAACGTCTCATGTGTGGTCACAAACTCATTCTTCTTTCTCAAGTTCCCTCTTCATCTCATGTCTCTCCTCTATCAGAATTCTTTTACAACTTCTGATTATTTTTTAAAAATTTTACTAATGGTTTGTTCCAAAAATACATGTTAATAGTTTGTTCCATTTATTAATTACTACTTTTGCTGGAAACAATCTTTAGCCATGATTTAATTCTTTTTTTTTTTTTTTGTACCAGATGTCCCTTGCCTAATCTGCCTGTAACTCCAGATTTTGCAGCTTTCCACATACATTGCTTCATATTTTCCAAGGAAAAAGATCACTTTTTTTAGAAGTGCCATTATGTGAATGTTACTCTTCTTACAGAAAATTCTGAGGAAGCTTAATTCATCCCTACCAAGGGCATCAGTTTAGGTAAACAAATCCTCAAATACATTGTGTCTTCTGATTGGCACAAGTACTAGTTTTCAGGAAAGTAATTAATCAAGTAATTCTCAAAACTTACAAAGTAAATAACTATAGTTTAATTAAAAATCGAATATTCAGTTAAAGCAAAGCACTGAGTTATATTCTACAATAACTACTCTTCCACTTAAAACTTTCGGTGTAATAAAACTCTGAAAAGTACCTTCTTGCTAATAATTACTATCTCATGATTTCTATGAAACTCATGCCAAGAGTAAAACTTTCACTTTTGTGCATGGTACTAAGTGGAAAGTGGACTTGAATTCTTTTTCCTAATTTAGGAAAACTATTTATTCAGTAGCTATATTTTTTTGGCGCTGCATCGGGATACAGGTGCAGTTCCTTTCTAGATTTCACATTGTCTGGAATGTTCCATGTTTTGATCCAAAATATACTTTATGTTCCACAAATGAGAGGAAGAGCTTAGAGGCCTGGATTCTTTTACAAAAGTAACTTTTTTTATTCTTTCAAAAAAAACTGGTGTTTTACATATTTTATTCCCACTCTCATGATCAATGGGAAACTCTTCCCCATATTTTACTATTTTTCTCACTATAAAAAAACACATGAGTTTCTGAAAAATTCAGAAAATTATCAAAAGAAGAAAAGTCACTAGTATTCCATAAGACTTTTCAACAATTTGGACTGTCTGTCTTCAAGTTATTAGCCAATTTTAAATTTTACCAAAGTTTTGCATTATATTGCACGCCTGCCATTTTTGATCCTCAGTTAGAAAGCCAATTTTGTTAACTACTATTTCTCCTCAAAAACAGTCCAAGATTTGATTATATGAAATTGGGTGTGGGAGGGGGAATTCAGAAATAAGAATATCTGCTGGGACATAACAGAGAGAAGAGTATCAAAGGGAGTCAGCATAAAGACAATTTGTGTAAATCGACAATGCTCTAAGTATACCACACAAAGCTTAAATTGCTTTGAATTTCTAAAGCTTATTGAAATTTCTTAAATCAGTGTCACCCAATTAGCCTTTCTAAATCCTTTCCAGTAATTTTTTTTTTTTTTTTTTTGGTTTGAAATGTTAATTATGGGCTTGCAAGCATTCAGAAAGTATTAGGGTATAAGAAATGTTTGTGGGGGGAGCGCCTGGGTGGCTCAGTCAGTTGAGCATCTGACTTCTGTTCAGGTCATGATCTCAGGGTTCCTGAGTTCAAGCCCCACATGGGGCTCTGTGTTGACAGCTAGGAGCCTGGAGCCTGCTTCCGATTCTGTGTGTCCCTCTCTCTCTGCCCCTCCCCCACTCGCACTCTATCGCTCGGTCTTTCTGTCTGTCTCTCTCAAAAATAAATAAACATTAAAAAAGAGTAAAAAAAATGTTTACTGATATCAGTATTCTAGGTTTAACTAGTGAGTAATAACTCTTAAATATTCTCCAAACACCTTTTTGTTTGAATAAAAAAACAGCAAATAAACTCTCTCAAAATACAATAACAAAGTAATAGTAATCAAGGCCTGAGATATTATAAAAGTATTGCCCTTTATCATATGATGCAGTTAGGGTCTCTAAGCCATTGTATTTCAGTATTTAATTAATCATTTCTGAAGACAAACATTTACTTTCTTTTCAAAATTAAACACACATGAAGTCTTAAGATTTAGATTGGGTGACATATTACAGAATGTCAGGTTTGTTCCTTTTTTCTAAGCAGTACTCATTTTGGATGGGTGCTGAGCTAACCTGTGTATGACTCCCACTGCCATGCAAAATCATATGTTTTTGTTTGGTTTTGTTTTTGACAATCAATCCCCTGACTGATGGCCCGCGTGACTTAAACTTAGAAATTTTCTTCACAATTTTCAATTACATTTATCAAAATGACAGCACATGTCACCCTTTGCTCTTTTGTCCACTGAACAGCTAATTCTTTAAACTGGGAATTTTTTGTAAGGATCTAGAAAAAGAGCAAAGGGGCTATCTGCTGCCAAATATAATGGAATACACTGTAATCATATTTTTGTAAGTAACTTGTAGATATGTGCTATAATTTCCTAATAAATATTACTTGATTTCTCAGGCAATTCACTCAGAAATTACATTCTCTCCCACAATACAAAAAAGCAATGTCACAAAGGTGAATTCTAAGATACATATTGACAATAAAGGGCCGTAAGCACACAGTGGGCAAAAGTCCTAGCAAACTTGAAAAATATTTAACTGAACAATAATGGAGCAATGCCAAATGCTAAAAGTCACCAAAGATAATTTTAATTGTTGTAGATATAATGGTGCTCAATGACAGCTGTTTTGGAACAAAAAGGTTATTTCCTGCAAATTTCAGTAAGTTTTCTCCTAAAATAAACTCTCATTGATTGTTAAAATTACCAATTGTCCTTAATGGCAAATGGGCACTAGCGTTGGCTAATAACTTTGAATATGGAGTCATTCCTACATGTTGATTTGTAAACACTATCTGGAGGAAAAATTAAAAAGAAATAGTGTAGCCCAGTGTTATTTCTCCCAATGGAGATATTACAGGGCTCTTATGTAAGAGAAGTAGTTGAAAAAAATATCTCAAGCAAAAAGTACTTACGGACTGAATGTTGCAACTTTCCCAGTAAACACAGCTTCCTCTCTCCTTTCCCCTCTCTTTTTTTGGAAATGACAAGAATAAGCTTTTTCAAAAGCTAAATTTTGTTAAATTATAAACTTAAAAAATCAGTTATTTAACAAAAGAGACATAACTTATTAGCAAATACAAATATATTTTTTGTGTTGGCCTAATAACACTAGAATAAACTATGTTAGACGTTGTGTTTATTTATATATTAAAAGTCTATTTTTAACTTTATTTTGACCCAAGGTTATAATTTTATACATTACGCATAATGGTCCAATGTTATTTCTTGGCTTTATAAATTTTTAAAATTTGACAGCTACTTGAGTAAAAGTAACGTGGAGAAATACAAAGATAAAGAGGGAATGTTTCTTTTTCTAAATCTAGAGACATGATCATTTGGTTCATTTACTATTAATTCATTATATTGTTTCAACTTTTTTCTAATTAAGAAAAGTAACATGTATGTATTCATTAGTTTTAAAATTAAAAAGTTCAGAAAAAGGTAGAGAATAAGAATCACCTTGAATACATCCCACCACCCAGAGATAACCACTGTTAAGACATAAACTTAACTTTTTCCTTGGTATTTCTCTACACATGCGTACAGGCAGATATATTTTAAAACAAGATGTGCATAACATCTTGTTTTTTAAAAAGATTTTAGTTTAACAATAATGAGAAAAGAACTAAAATTTTTAGAAAGAACTCTCATTGTCCTTAAATATTTGAGATTTTTTACTTTATTTTATTCTATTTCCACCTGTGGGATCCACAGCATTCAATTATATATGCTTGTGAGGTAGCATTCCAGTATTTTTTACTTAAGTCTTCCTTTTAAAAACACTTCGTTTTTAGTAAAATATTTGTGTAAGGCATTTCATATATCAAAACAATGCATTAAATCTATGTTGTTAAAAGATTAAAAAGGTAAGAGAAAATTTCTAAGAGGCTTAGTCTTCTCAAACAAGAAATTAAACGTGGAAGTAATTTAATATAATTGCTAGTGTTTGCCAATCAAAAGTTTTAGAACTGAATTGTTTTGTTTCACTCTCTTTTGTAGGATACATTTAAAAATTTATCCTGTAGTAATACTACACTGACTTTAAAAAGAATAGATCTGTGTGTTCTGACATGAAAAGACCTTATTAAGTGAAAAATTCACAGAACGATGCATTTTAAATAATTTATGTCAAACAGCTGTGAAAGCGCATGTGTTAAACTACATACATCCTTCCATATGTATGAAAATGCATAGAGAAGAAATTAGCGAGAAACGCCTCAATCCGGGAAGGGAAGTGGAAGTGAGGAGGTAGTAAGAGGGAACTTTTATAATGTATTCTAGATATTTCTTTATTTCTTTCAACAAAAATAAATTCTTGCATTACTGGTATAATTATTTTTAAAGGGAAGAAATTAAAGTGATACAACACCATATTACCATTTATATTGGCCCCTTACTACTCTGAATTCTAGTCATTTCTGTAACCATCTAATCTCTTCCAAGAAAGTTAAAAGCTCCTAAAGAAGCCATATGCATTGTACTTTGCATTTTCTCCACAGCCCTGGCATTAGTTCCATGGCACAGTAGGTCCTAGTAAGTCTGTCTTCAAGGTATGAAATCATGAACTAGAGTATGATTTAGATGTCACTCCACCAAAGCTACAAAACTATTATCTTTTGGAGAGGAATGTACAAAGAGCTCTAGTTATGGATTTCATTATGAGTCCTTTATAACCAAGAAACATTGGATTGTCTTGTCCTTTCTAGTGTAATTACTAGAAGCTCAGTTTAAGTAAAGTTTAACCAGATTTGCATATATTAAAAAAAAATAAGATCTGGGAGAACTGAAAGCAATAATTTCTAGTACCACAGCAGGACCAGCTAAGAGCTTTGGGCACTTTTTTTCCTGCTGCGAAAGAACTCTGGGCACTCCATTGGAGCACAGTAACTGATGGAAAGAAAGAAGGCATTCGATTTTGTAAGGTGAACATACAAAGGAAAAGTAAAAAGGCAGCCTATCCCTAACTGTTAATATTCGCCTTGAACAAGATAGATGTGGCCTAGTTTGATATGGCAAGTACAGTTGTGAATTGTAGTTAAATAAGAAATTCAGTCTGCTTTATCATGAATTATACTAATTATATTAATGCATTCCAAAATGAGAAAAGATGGGATGGACATTTATTATAGGTGTTTTCTTTCATAAGACGTACTTATACAGTACCAAATAGCTTCAGTTATTCAAACTGATGGCTTCTTTCCAGATGTATTTGGATCCAGCCACGGAAATAGAAATACGGCTAAAAATGCATCAACCTCTTCATTCTTGACACTTCTCTTTCTTTCTTTTCACTCACTCTTTCTTTTTAGCTTAAAATCATGTGCAAACTTCTCTCTTCTTAAAAACAAAAATAAAAACCAAAGACCATAAACCCACCTTAGACTCAGTGTCCCGTTTGTAAAATCTACCCTCCTTATTTCACTGATAAATGTCTCTAAAAAGGCATCTACACACATTATCTCACCTTGCTCACCACAACTGGTAACCCGAAATGACTAAGAGACTGGACTCAGAAGTAGGTAGAGCCGAGTTATCTTTGATCTGTTGCATACTAGTTGTATGACTCTGGTCAAGGCCTCTCTCTGTCTCAGTCTCCTCATCTATCTTATGAGGATGACAACAATAATAATACTGCGTTCCTTCAGAAGGTTGTAGCAAAGAGTAAAAAGCATGACATTTACAATCCTTGAGACACGGTAGGTGCTCAATAAATATTTCTGACTGATACAGCTTCTACCTCTGTCTCATCTTTCACCGGTTACCAGGCCTACCTTAACTGACCTCTCTGTGCCATCTGAGAGTGTTGCTTTCTTCTTCTTTGACCTCCATTATACCAAGCTGTTCTCATTTCCCTTTTTTCTATTTCTCTGGCTCTTCCTTATTAGATTCCATCTACCCCTTCAAAGCTCATCTTCCCCAGAGATTTCTCCCAGGCCTCCTCACCTTCTCCCTGGCGATCTCATTCACATCAGTGGGTTCGGTTGCTAAGTGAACAATGACAACTCCACATTATATTTCCATGCCAGACCCTTTTCCAAAGTCACAGGAGTAGATTCCTGATTGTCTATAGACAACTTCACTAGGACGTCCCTCACAAACACCTGAAACTCAACATGTCTCAACCTGAGCCATTGATTGCTTAAGTCAGAAACCTGAGCATGAGCTTAGACTTATGGTCTCTAGTGCAAATGTTTTTCTTGAGTGTTTTGTTTTTACTTTTTTTTTTTTTTAAGGCCTTGGATCCTACCTCCTAAATATTTTTGTATGGCTGGATTGTACTCATCCTTCAAGATTAAGCTCGGGTAAGCTTAATGGGAAGCCTTCCCATTAACCACCCCCCTCAACCTGAGTTAGGTTTCTCCCCTTGCTAGTACCCCATGACACCATGTAACACCCCTTCCATAGCACTTACCACACTGTATTCTAGATTTTTTTTTTAAACTTGTCTGCCTCTTCTACAGAACTGTGAGCTCCCTAAAAGCAGGGTTTTTGCCTTTCAGCCTAACGCAGTGTGTGGCAAAAATTATGTGCTTCATAAGGATTTGAAAGTCAACTACATAAGCCCACCACTGAGCTTGATTCCACGGGTCTCGCAGCAGCACTACTGATAGCCTCGAATTTAGCAACGTGATGGAGAGAAGCTCACAGGCATTACAAACAATTCACAAAATAGTGAATCTGGTCCCAGATAAGTAAGAGTTAACTATATACTAGAGTTCAAGGGAGCCTTGCCAAGCCAATAAATTACTTGGTGTTTACTGAATACCAACTATTTTCCCCACATACTGAATATGTTTACTATTTCCATGGCTCACATTTCTTACTAAGAGTAATTGGAATTAAACTTTTTTTTTTTCCGTGAGAAGGAAGAGATTCCTTTGGTAGGATATCATCCTAAATAATGGCCCTTAAATACTTGAAAGATTTGCATTTCTTCCCTCTGTCTATTAGGACTTGGACTTTCTAATTCATGTGATAGAGAACAACGTTAAAAATCTGGCCTTATATTTTGAGTTCTAGTAAAACTTTCAGCTGTGCATAAGAAGTGCTTCGGCAAGATTGGGAACCAGGATGAGAATTTGGCATATTTGAAATCTTCTGATTTTTTTATAAGAAAAAAAATGTTTATGTAGAATTTGAGTAGTTACAAATAAAAAACTTGAAATATCACCTAGGATACATCTTAAATCTATATTTACAAGTTCAACCATGTGGTTCTAATTACTCTAGGAATCCTGGATTCCACCTTTCTAGGATTAGAAACAAATAAAATCAAAAACAAAACACTAAGTGTTTGATTTGCAGCCAGATTTGAGAACCACTGATTATTGATTTGTATATGGAAACACTTTTGAGTGATGCTGAAAGTTAGCAGTAAATACTGCCTTCATAAACAAATAAACAAACAGAAAACATAGTCACACACACACACACACACACACACACAATCACTGAAGAAAATTTGCAGCTTAAAACAATGCAAATACTTAACACTAAAACAATGGTTAATTTGCCAGAATTCTGGGATTTCTCTTAGAACTAGTCATTAATTATATCACAGTTTTTACATCAGATAGTTTCCCTTCTCTCTCTGAAGATGGAAGTAAGGACCTATTAAATCTATGGCTATTGACTGCTCTTGATCAATTGTGTTTGTTCTTGATTCACTTGCAAATATTTGTTGAGTACCTACCACGCACCAGGCATACAGACACTTTGTATGCGCAGTACCATGATTAAGGATTCTTCCTGTTTGGAATAGAGTGTTATTTTCAACATAATAGTAATTCAATAAATGTGTGTTGACTCACTGATTAAATTTAGTGTCAAGAATACTATTATTTGAGCACTTTTGAAGTGTACAAGAATGCTGTCAGAAAAGTTGCATTGTTAGAACAAGTAAGTTTCAGGAAATCCCCCTTGGTAGTGGTGGTACTTTAGTGATATATAAAAACTATTGGAGGATCATAATGTAAAGTTGAACAATACACTGAATCTTTTTTTTTTTAAGCAAATTTAAAGGAACCGTAATTCCTTCAACACATTCAAACTAGAAATGTGCTTCTTGAGATTAATCAGATAATTTTCAACCCAACTTGTAAAGAGATGGCGAAAGACTGTTCCATTCTGGAAAATAACCCATTATAGTATTATAGGAAAATGAAGTATTTGACTTTTAATCCAAGATAGTACCCTAAGTACACATATTTGCCAACCTTCACTACCCTAAAAGCCCATTAAAATGATTAAAGCCACTGCTAGTTCCTAAAGCACTTCTGGGTGGATTAGAAAAAGTCACCCCTTATTTCAGGTGGAATGAGTACATAGCTAGGGTTTTAGACCCTCTTTGTCCACTTGCCTGTCCTCTTTGAGCTGCAACCCTGGAACAACAGAATGACATAACAAGGTAGACGGGTGAAGCAAGGAAAAGTAAAAACACATGATAGTTCTTATTCAGCAAAGGAGGATATAAATATTTTTTTCTTGATATTTTGAAAATTGAGATAAAATTCACACATCATAAAATTCAGGCTTTTAAACAAATAAGTTAGTGGATATTAGTATGTTTGATAAAGTTGTACAACCATCACCATTGTCTAATTCCAGAACATTTTGTCACCCCCAAAAAGGAAACTATTCCCACTAACAATTATTCTTCATTCTTTCCTCTCCTATCTACTCTACTTTGTGTCACTATGGACTTGCCTATTCTGAACATTTCATATAAATGGAATTATATGATATAATTTTTTTTGAGACTCAGACATGTTGTAACACGTTATCAGTGCTTCATTCATTTTTATTGCTAAATACTATTCCACTGTATATACCACACATTCTGTTTATCCATTCATCAGTTGGTGGACATTTAGATGGTTTAGGTGGTCCATTTAGATGGACATTTTTTTGTCCTCCTTTGAATAACACTATTATGAACATTGGTATTCAAGTGACTTGACTTTTTTTTACAAGAAGCTTATATGGCTTCTGCAATGTTTAAAATAATTAGAAAGAGGGGCACCTGGGTGTCTCAGTCAGTTAAGCATTTAACTTCAGCTCAGGTCATGATCTCATGGTTTGTGAAATTGAGACCTGTGTCTGGCTCTCTGCTGTCAGCGCAGAGCACTTTTGGGGTCTTCTGTCCCCCTTTCTCTTGGCCTCTCCTCCACTTGCTATCTCCCTCTCTCTCTCTCTCTCAAAAATAAATAAACATTTAAAAAAATAAGTAGAAAGAAAAGGAAAAAAGTCATTATTTACATAAAAAGTCAAGGCTGAGATTTATTTTTCTTTTCGATTTTGTTTTTGTTTTTCCATTTAGACATAAATATCTTTTCATCCTGTGGTTGGGTTGACTTTGCCCATATATTATAATTGTTACTGATCTTATGGTTTGTAAATGTTTGTTTTATCTGTTTCATATGACATTACATGCTTTAAGCATGCAATATGATAGATTAAAAATATGTTTTCGAAAGTAGTGGAGGATTAGATTGGATTACTGAAGTTTTGGGGCGCCTGGGTGGCTCAGTCGGTTAAGCGTCCGACTTCAGCTCAGGTCACAATCTCGCGGTCTGTGAGTTCGAGCCCCGCGTCGGGCTCTGGGCTGATGGCTCAGAGCCTGGAGCCTGCTTCCGATTCTGTGTCTCCCTCTCTCTCTGCCCCTCCCCCGCTCATGCTCTGTCTCTCTCTGTCTCAAAAATAAATAAAATTTAAAAAAAAAACGTTAAAAAAAAAAAGAATTACTGAAGTTTTACTGAAAGAATAATTGGATAGTTACAGGAGATTTAAAACAGAAAAATACTTTGATGAGGAAAAAATATCCACATATCCATGTTACAGGGCTAGGAAAAGATGCTGCCAATATAAATGTCAATAAAGTATTACTTTTTAGTAGAGCATACTCATCCCCTTAACTCCCTCCCCAATCTCCTCCCAAGAGTGTACAAAAGTTTCTAAGCATAAACAGTTAACCTTTCTAAACATATACAGTTGACCCTTGAACTGTGCACACAGATTTTTCTTTGATAATACAGTATAGTCACTGTAAATATATGTTCTCTTCCTTATGATTTTCTTTTTTTAAGTTTATTTATTTTGAGAGAGAGAGAGAGCACACACACAAGTGAGTGGGGGAGGGCAGAGAGAGAGAGAGAGAGAGAGAGGGAAACAGAATCCAAAGCAGGCTCCAAGCTCTGCTTTGTCAGCGAGAGCCCAACTCGGGGCTTGATCCCATGAATCAGGAGATGATGACCTGAGTCAAAGTCGGATGCTTAACCGACTGAGACACCCAGGTGCCCTTTCCTTATGATTTTCTTTTCTCTAGATTATTTTATTATAAGAATACAGTGTACAATACATCAAACATACAAAATATGTGTTCATTGACTGTTTATGTTACCAGTAAGGCTTCAGGTCGACAGTAAGCTATTAATGGGGGGTCACTGTTATAAGCAGATTTTCAACTGCACAGGGAGCCCCTAACACTCATATTGTTAAAAGGTCAACTGTAAATGCAATTCATGACCAACCTACCAGTTACTCAAACATTTAAAATGCATTTGTTTGAAATGCAAAACAGAAGGAAAGTCTACCCTGTGCCAGACTGTCACCCCCAGAAAGGTGTCACCCCCAAATGTCGTGTCTTAGATGTATTAAAAATGTTCCTTTAGGTGTCAGGAGCTTAAGAAATAGGCATGTAGGTGCTGGAAAACCTCTTATGTAAAAGGGGATAAGGGAAATAATATTACTGAAAAATCACAGTGGGAAGAGAATATCTGAAATAATAAGGAAGCACAGAGTGGAGTTCCAGGCTCAAACTTCCAGGTCAGTCCTAAAGCTCTGTTCAAAACAAAAGTTGTGTATCAATAGTAGCTGTTCAGTGTATCAAAAGCAAAGTTGCCACATGAGTTCAAAAGTTCAAAACAAAATTATGTTCACAAAACCAGAAAGGCAGGTGGCTGCCTGAGACAAACTCACATCAGTAGCCGGAGCCTGGGGATTTACATATTAACCAATTTTGTGGGCATAAATTACGAAAATACAACTTCTAAAGGTGATTGAATCTATGACATTACTACTGGTACAATAACAAAGATTTTTGTTGGGCACCTACCACTTGTCGAGTTAGGCATAATATGAGCTAGGGCTACAACAGTGAATAAATAATTCCTGCCTCAGGGGAAAATCTGTATCTTACTCTTAGTTTTGCTGTGAATCTAAAGCTGCTCTAAAATAATAAAGTCTTTAAAAAAAATCCCTGTCTTTATGGAGTTTACATTCTAGTACAGGGAGACAAACAATAAACACAAGTTTAAAAACATAATTTCGGTTGGTATGAAGAAAAATAAAACCGTTAAGAGAATAAAGAATCGCAATGATGAAAAGATCCTTGAGGAGGTGACATTTGCATTATTTGCTTACTACTGGGCATGGTTTTGCAAATTAAACAGCCAGCAGCCAATCATTCAACAGACATCTCTAGCCCACTTACTTAATTTCAGGCATTCAGTCCAGTAGGTCCTTGGCATAAAAAAATAAAAAATCAATAAACCATGGCTTCTGTGTCAAGGCAATTAAATCTTAGTAGGAGAAGAGAGACACTTCACCAACCAAAATATAATAAGTATTGGACCAGAAGACTGAACTATGTGCATAGGAACAAGCAGACGCACAGAGGAGCATAATTACTCCCAGTAAGGTCTTCCACAAGGGAAGATTAAGGTCTTTGCAGTGCCTAACCTTTAGCACACAATTCTCATTTGTACACTCACACAAGGGGTAGAGGAACACAAAGAGGGCTACCAGTGGCTCAACATGACCACCCAGGACTCTGCCAACCCAGGCCCCACCCAGCTACCCCAAAGCTTAGGGAACCAACATCTGCTGAAATCTGTTCTTGGCATAGGTACACAAGGGTTGCTTTGCTTTTGTTTTTTCTTTTGATTGTTGCTGTTGTTGTTGTTGTTGTTGTTGTTGTTGTTGTTGTTAGCAACTGAAACTACCATAACTGCCTTTCCCCATGTCCAAGTTACTTGCCCATTTCTCAGCCTGAACATATTTATGTCCTTGGGAACTCTGGAACTTGTAGCGTGCAGACAATGGTCCTCTCAGCAATATACTCATTTTATAACTCACCGGTAATAGAGCTGAAATAATTTCCATAAAGAAACTTTTCTGATAAGTCCTAAATCTCCCAGAGTATAATAATTTGAGCCAGGTTTTTTTTAAGTTTATTTATTTAAAAAAAATTTTAAAGTTTATTTATTTGAGAGAGAGAGAGAGAGAGAGAGAGACTGTGCGTGTGTGTGTGTGTGTGTGAGCGGGGTAGGGGCACAGAGAGAGAGAGAGAGAGAGAGAGAGAGAGAGAATCCCAAGCAGGCTCCATGCTGCCAGTGCAGAGCCTGATGTGGGGCTCAAACTCACAAAACCATGAGATCATGACCTGAGTCAAAACCAAGAGTCAACACTTAACCAACTGAGCCACCCAGGCACCCATATTTATTTATTTATTTTGAGAGAGAGAGAGAGAGAGAGAGAGAGAGAGAGAGAATGTACACAGGAACAAGCAGGGGTGGGGCAGAAAGAGAGAGGGAGAGAGAGAATCCCAAGCAGGCTCCACACCTAACTCAGAGCCTGACTCCGGATCCTTCTCAAGATCATGACTTGAGCTGAAATCAAGTAACCAACTGACCTACCCAGGTGCCCCTGAACCAACTTTTAAGTAGAAGACTTAAGAACATTTTAAAACAGTTTGAAAGTTTTATGATGAAATGTGTTTGGGGGATTTGCTTCAGGATTGTATAAACGAGAGGGAGGTGAGTGAGAGTACAGATGAAACAAGAGTCGCCACAAACTGACACCAGATTATGAGTACAAGGGGGTTCATTTCCTATTCTGTCCACTTCTGTATATGTCTCATGCTTTCCATCATAACAAGTGTTTGCTTTTTTAGCTTTACATGACAAAGCCTACGACCTCTAAAATCACACAGGTGTCATGAGAAACCAATCTCATACAGAAATATGAGGTTCATCGCTATTTCAAAATCTATTCAGGGGCACCTGGGTGGCTCAGTCAGTTAAGTGTCCAACTTCCGCTCAGGTCACGATCTCAATGGTTCGTGAGTTCAAGCCCCGCATTGGGCTCTGTGCTGACAGCTTAGAGCCTGGAGCCTGCTTCAGATTCTGTGTCTCCCTCTCTCTCTCTCTGCTCCTCCCCCACTCACACTCTGTCTCTCAAGAATAAATAAACATTTTTTTAAAAGTCTATTCATTATACTAGTGACTTGTTACATGCAAGAAAGGAAGATACAGTGTTGATGCAGATTGAGGACTAGGATATATATATGTATATATATGAAAAAATACTTCAAAAAGTATTTCACAAAAATGTATTAAAAATACAATTTAGCATCCAAACGGTGCTTTAGTATATTAATGAGTGACTTTCAGAAAGAATATTCTCGGGGGCACCTGGGTGGCTCAGTTATGTGTCCAGCTTCAGATGAGGGCATAATCTCACGGTTTGTGAGTTCAAGCCCAACATTGGGCTCTCTGCTGTCAGCACAGAGCCTGCTTCTGATTCTCTCTGACCCTCTCCCACTCACACTCTCCCTCTCTCTCAAAAGTAAACATTAAAAAAAATTAAACAGTAATAACAAAATTAATCAATCAATTAAAAAAAAGAAAACATTCTCAGTGCTTTCACCCAGTTGCTAAACGACACTTGCTGAGTCCCTACTAGGAGCCTGAATCAGCATTTTCTCAAGTCATCTCATTGATGAGATTATGGGAATATATATTTTCATTTTATAGATGAGGAAACTAACTTCAGGGAGAGTGAGTCCCCGCTCAAGGTCACAATGAGCAGAGATAAAGGTCGGGACTCTTTCCATTCTACCACACTTACTTAATACTCTTGAAAGGAAAAGACTAATGAGAAAGTAGGACGACTCTCCCATTCTGAAAGCTCTGCCATCCCAGGGTGACCAGGAGTTCTCTTCTTCCTAACATCTACTCATTCTGCTTCCTACCTCTTGATATTTAGAGGCCTGTCTGATATGCAAAGTAGGTCAATTTTTAGGGGAAAAGTAGAGAAAATCCAGTGAAGCAGGGCAAAAACTCTTTTTTTTTTTTAATTTTTAATGTTTATTTATTTTTGAGACAGAGAGGGACAGAGCATGAGCAGGGGAGGGACAGAGAGAGAGGGAGACACAGAATCTGAAGCAGGCTTCAGGCTCCGAGCTGTCAGCACAGACTCGATGTAGTTCTCCAACTCACAAACTGCGAGATCATGACCTGAGTCGAAGTTGGATGCCTAACCTACTGAGCCACCCAGACAACCCCAAAAGCTCTCTTTTTTATTCCCTGAAAATCAAAGTGTCTTTGAACCTTTAAAATGTTTTCAAACCATTAAAAACTTTAAAATTTAATTAGTCTAACTTAAAACTATTGAAATTACCGAATGGAATTTCCTTGGAATTAAATGTCATCATTAACTTCATAGATGTTTACAAATTATAAAAGAAAATATTTTCAAAAACAAACGAGTCAAAGAAAAACGGAGTTATTTCATTCAGTAGGAAAGAAAACATTACTCTTGAAATGGCTTTAAAATTATTTCTTTCAATTCTTCCAAATTATCTTTTTTAAAAAATGTTTTTAATGTTTGTTTATTTTTGAGAGAGAGACAGAGAGACAGAGCATAAGTGTGGGAGGGGTGAGAGAGAGACAGACACAGAATCCAGAGCAGGCTCCAGGCTCTGAGTTGTCAGCACAGAGCCTGATGTGGGGCTCAAACTCATGGACCGTGAACATGACCTGAGCCGAAGTCAGACGCTTAACCGACTGAGCCACCCAGGCACCCCCTTCCAAATTATCTTTTTAAAAAAAATCTCTAAGTTTGGATACTAAGAAAAAATAAAATACTGATTTAGTTTTATTTTCTTATGTTTTTTGATTTAAATCAAAACATAGCTGTACATATTGTAACCTAATTATTGGTTTATAATCAAGATTAACACTTATATTAAAATGTTCCAGATTTTTTTCTTATTTATAGGCAACCACTCAGAAAAAGAAAGCTGACTTAACACAGAGAAGTATAATGAAAAAGATCAATCAGTTGGAGGTCAGAAGAAATGGGTTACGAGCCTGGCTTTGGTAGTTAAGATCTTGTAACAAATGGGCAAGTCATTTAGTGAAGGGCAAGATAACAGTTGACAGAATTAGGGAGAGGAAGAGAAAAGGAACTTAATCAAATTCAAAGTAAAATTGGGAGGTTGCAGGTAAAATTTTATAAGCTCTAAAAATCATGCGTGGGAACATAATAGAGTCATTCAAAATTGGATGTATTTGTGGAAGTGGGGTGTGTGTGTGTGTGTGTGTGTGTGTGTGTGTGTGTGTGTGTGTAAGTGTTCAACCTGTCTGGCATGTTGAACTGGTTATAATTTTTTAAATTTTAAATTAAGATCTTCTATATCTCCTGGGAATGTATGGTGTTTAGATGCTGACAAATGGTGTCTCAGATAAAGAGAAGGAGCAAATGTCAGAGCTGTGATTGTACACAGCTGCCATAAAGAAGTGACTCAATTGGATGACTGGAAACACAGCACACTAATTTTCCTAAACCCAAACTGAAAAGTGGTTAAATACCACTATTAATGCCAACACTCTGTTTTGCCAAACCCTTGAAAAATAAAAATTTTGTCATTATTTGATATTTCTCCCTTAAGAAGTAATATAACCGTATTTAAAAATACCTGAATTATCTTACTAGAACTAGTTTTAATTGGCATAAAATGGGAATCAATTCAGTTGTGGCCAACTCCCACTACTAAATCTATACTTTCTTCCCAATATAATAAACATAGTATGCAATTATGAACCTGGGAACAAAGTTCCCTTAGTCAGAAGAAAAGCAAATATGATTGCAAATCTTGAATGAGGTAAACAGCTAAGCACTAATTGCAAAAAAAATAAAAATAAAAAAATAAGTGCCACAGGACCAAACATCAATGGTTGGAAGGTGTCTTTGTGGTTGGGGAAAAGTGAACCAAGGAATAATCTCTTATGTCTGGAAATGACGTATGGATAGGACTGCGTATGCATGCTGTTATAGGGTGGAGACCATGTGCTATTTATCATTTTATCCCCAGAACTTACCAGAGGGCCTGGCACAAAATAAGCACTCAATGAATGTTTGTGGAATGGAAGAATTCTGCAATTGTAGCTTACACAGTGTTTTTCTAACTTTAAAAAATATGGTCAACAGTAAGAAACACATTTTACACCAATTCCTTTTATACACAAACATACATATACATAACACAAAAGTTATGAAGTGACACTCTTTAATTTAGGGAGTACATTCTGATAGTTTCTGTTCTGTTTTTATTGGACTTTAACAAATATATATTGGTTATGACCCACTGAATTGATTTAATAACCCACCAGTGGATCAAGACCAGTAGTTTAAAAAACAGATTTATACTATTTATATTTACATTGCTTAGCTTCTTACATTTTTAGGCTTCACTAACTATAGGTCACTTTCAAAAATCACAGAACTTTTTTTATCTACACAAATGTTTAGAAAGTATTCAGATCAGCTCTAAAATGTTGCGCCAGTTCTGAGTTTACTGTGTTGGGATTCTCTTTGGTCAGTGTTGTTAATTATGAGAATTTCACCAACCAAAAGCAGATTGGCCCTACCTTACACCATACCCAATTTTTAAAAAATTTTACTTTAGAAAGAGAGAGTGAAAGCAGGGGAGAGGGGCAGAGGGAGGGAGAGAGAGAGAGAGAGAGAGAGAGAATCTTAAACAGGCTCAATGCTCAGCACAGAGCCAGACACGAGGCTCGATTCCACATCCCTGAGATCGTGACCTGAGCTGAAATCAAGAGTCAGATGCTCAACTGGCTGAGCCACCCAGGCACCCCACACCATATGCAAAATTTAACTCAAAATAAATCACAGACCTAAATGTAAGAGTTAAACCTATAAAGCTCTTAGAAGAAAATTTAGGAGTAAATTTTTATAGCTCTGGATTAGGCATTGATGTGACGCCAAAAGAAAAGATAGATAAATTGGATTTCATCAAAATTAAAAACTCTTCTGCTTCAAATGATGCCAGGAAGAAAGTAAAAAGACAATTTACTGGATAGAAGGAAATATTTGTTAATTATCTGATAAAGAACAGTCAATAAATCTTATAAATTAACAATAAGTAACCCAATTTAAAAATGAGCAAAGGATTTTAATAGACTTTTCTTCAAGGAGGATACACATATGACCAATAAGCACATGATAAGATGCTTGTGTGACGAGTCATTAAGGAAATGCAAGTCAAAACCACAGTGAGATACCACTTCACACGCATCAGGTTGGCTAAAATAGAAAAGACAATAACAAATGTTGACAAGGATGTGGAGAAATTGGAACCTCCATACATGGTTGACAGGAATGTAAAATGGAAACAGGCTGGCAGTACCTTAAAAAGTTAAACATAGAAATACCATATGATCCAGCAATTCTGCTCCTAGATACATACCCAAGAGAAATGAAAAAAATATGTCCATACAAAACCTTGATGTGAATGTTCATAGCAGCATTATTCCTAATGGTCAAAAAGTGGAAACAACCCAAATATTCATTAACCAAGGATGAATAAACAAAATGTGATACATCCAGACAATAGAATATTATTTGACCATAAAAAGAATGAAATATCGATACATGTTACAGCACTAGTGAGCCTCAAAACATTATGCTAAGTTGAAAGAAGCCTGTCACAACAGATCTTCTTGTTTGATTTCATTTATACAATATATCCAAAATAGGTAAATCTGTAGAGACAGAATTGGATTGGTGGTTGTCTATGGTTACCGGGACTGAGTGCTAATGGGGAGGAGGTTTCTTTTGGGGATGATGAAAATGTTTTAAAATTTGGTTATGGCGATGGTGGTATAACTGTCAATAAAGTGAAAAATACTGAATTTATATATTTGAAATGCATGATATTCATGTAAATTCTGTCTCAATAAAGCTGTTTAAAAAAAAAAGATTGGAACTCTGGAAAGATCAAGAAATAGGAGGGGGCGCCTGGGTGGCTCAGTCGGTTAAGCGTCCGACTTTGGCTCAGGTCATGATCTCATGGTTCCCGAGTTACTTCCCCAAGAATTCTTGGTGTCTTATAGTGGGAAATGCTGTTCTAAAAACCATTGTCTGGACTCTTAACACGCTCAGTGTGTCGGTTGGGCGTCCGACTTCGGCTCAGGTCACGATCTCGCGGTTCGTGAGTTCGAGCCCCGCGTCGGGCTCTGTGCTGACGGCTCAGAGCCTGGAGCCTGTTTCAGATTCTGTGTCTCCCTCTCTCTCTGACCCTCCCCCGTTCATGCTCTGTCTCTCTCGGTCTCAAAAATAAATAAACATTAAAAAAAAATTAAAAAAATAAATAAATAGGATGCATGCAGCACTTCTATGCCTGAGTTCAGAATGCTGAGCCGCGACTTACCTAGATTTCAGGCAAAGAAATGGGGTTTTCAAGGGTCAATAAATGTTCTTTGACATCCTATAGAGCTGTGGCACTTCTTGTTGGAGGGCACAAATAGAAGGGCATGGATCCATTGACTTAAGCTCTGAACCTTCTCGGAAGTGATACTCACCCTCACGAAATTTTACTGCAAACTACAAAAAGGAACTTTCCGCACCGAAGGGAGAAGAACTAGGCATCTCCACCAAGTTAAGACGTTAAAGGACCAGAGAGCATTCTGGACAAGGACTTTCTTCATCTTTGCCTCCTCAAGGGGGACCAGGCCTAGAACAGGACGCTCAGTAAATGACATGGGAAGAAGGGACAGAAGGAAAGGCCTCAAGTCCACAAGACCAGAAGCTTTCTTACTGGGCATCTGTTAACCCCTCTGGAGGGGTGGTCGTGGAGAGAGCTGCAGAAGAAGCCGCCCACAGTCTACCTAGTACATTTACAAGGCAGAGTGCCCTAAACTGCTTCTCAAACTTAAGTCCCACGCCCCACGTCCTGCCCCACCCCCACCATGTGTCCCAGGCCCTCAGTGGAGGAAACACCACTGAAGAATTCAAGAAATTATGTTAATGAGTTTAAGAAATGCTTTTAATGATTAAAACCAAAACTCTGTCACTTTAAAGGACTAATGGACACCGGCGTGAAGTACAAATGCAAAAGGGGTGCACTGAAAGCGTGCAGGACCACTGGGCCGTCAGCTAAACGGCCCAACGGTGATCCTCAACACGACTTAACTTCTTTTTTAAGAATGTCATTAAAAATAACAACTTGTAAGAAAGAAGCCTCGCAGACCACAGTGCGAAGGGTGAGACACACCGGCCTGGAGATGGAAGGCGGGCTCCGGAACCCGCACTTCGTGCTCTTCCCAGACGTGGCCCTACGGGTCCCTATCTGAGCTGTGTTCGAACGCCCGCTCTGTAAAATGGGACCATTTCTGAGCCGCCTCCCAGCGGTGGTTGTGAGGAACGAACGAGGCCGAGTCGAGTGGGCGCGCGCCAAGGCAGCCTGCACGGCCAGGGGCCCTACTGTGCGCCGGGCGGCTGGCGCCCCGCGCCGCGTGCTCTCCGCCCCCGCGCCCGCCCCCGCGCCGCGCGGCGCCCGCCCCCGGCCCGGCCCGGCTCGGCCTCGGGCAGGCGGGGCCGACCGCACTCTGAGCCCGAGCCCGCGCCCGCGCCTAAGCCGCCGCCTGGGGCGCTCGGGTCGGCCGCCGGGACGCCGGAGCGGGGTGCCGCCGCAGGTCAGTGTCCGGGTGCGGGGCGGCGCTGGGGGCGGCGGGGCCGCGGGTCGAGGGGGAGTCCGGAGGGCGGGGAAGCGCCGAAGGGTCGGGGCCCGAGGAGGGCCGGGGCTGCGGGGCCGTGGGGCTGAGGGGACCGGGCTGCGGCGTCGAGTCTGAGGGGACGGGAGCGGGCAGGTCCCGGGCGAGGGTCTTGGCGCGCGCGCTGAGAAGTCCGGGCGCAGAAAGAGCCCTCCAGGCGGGGGAGGGCACGGGCTGCACGCGAGACGCCCCACACGGAGCGGCGGCCGCGCACCGGGAGACGCCAGCCGTGCGTCCCGCGCTCCCGGGACAGGCCCCCTCGAGGAAGCGCCTGGGTCGCGGTCCGAGAGAACCGGGGACCTCCGAGCCCCTGGCGGAGGTGCGCGGGCGTCCAGGAGGCGCTCGAGGCGAACTTTGGGACCGAAACGCGGGCTCCGATGCGTGTCCGTCCCTCGGCCGTGGAGTCTCCTGCTCAGTCCCCATAGCCCAGGCGGCGGTCACTGTGTGGGGGGCGCGGTGACAGTTGAGCGAGGGGCACCCTTGGGGTCACCCCATCCCGGCGCCCTTGAGCGCTGTGCAGGCGGTGAGCCGAGTGGAGGGGCTGGGATGTTGGCCAGACTCCCTAGGGTCGCAGGGGGATGGAGAATGCGTGCGTCCCCCGCCCCACCCCCGCGTTGGGAAAGGTGAAATTACCCGGTTGGGGGCTCCTACACTTGCCGAGCCTCAGCGCCCGCTCTGTGTACTCTGAGGTTGGGAGAGGCAGGTAACTTAAAAAGCGCTGGTCCCTCAGTGCAGGGGTTGCAAAGTGGGTGTGTAGTTGTGGTACTGTATGCTTTGGTATTTGGGGAGGAGCCTAAGGTAAGGAGGCAGAAACTGGGAGTAACCTATTTGCTGCTTTTATATAAGATCAGTTGTTAGGTAAAGAAGGGGCCTTTACCTCTGCTGGGGATCAGAAGGCTGCATTTCTAAATTCTTCTTGTTAGCTTCCGTTGCTTAGGTGAGTCGCCTCACTCTAATTGCATTTTGCGAAATGTGTTGATGTACCCAGAATTTGCAAGGTGATGTTGGTGACGATTATACTATATAGTGATTATTTGGCTGTGCTGTTGTTTTAACATAAGAATCTAATTCACTTGAGTCTAAGGATAATTCACTATTTTCTTGGGAAGACAGTTTCTATTTTAGAGGAATAAAGTCAAATAATAGTAATCTGCCATGAAGAAGCTGAAGTTTTTCTTCTTTTCCTTTTAAGATTGGGGGATGAAGTGTAAAATTAATTTTGTTTAAATCATCATCTGAAAACAAAACCAAGCAAGATGCTGAACTGAGTTGTTAGGAACCCAATTCCTGGAGAAGTCTCCTTATTTTGAAGTGCATTATTTTAATGTCAACTGTTTTTATCATTCATGAAACAAATTGTAAGCAGAGTTGTTGAGAGAAGAGTGAATAACTTATTCTTTAAAAGGACCCAGGTATCATCTTCTTCCACAAATCTCAGATGTTCTGTGGCAGTCTTCTGTCTATAGCTAAATGATCAATCACTAACTGAGAGCAGAACCAAACGGATGGTGTTAGATGATTTAGGAAACCCTTCTGGTATAGAGACTGACATAGACATTCCCTGGGGCTTCTCTTTTAAAGAAATACTTCACACTCTTATGATTGTTTTGTGGAAGACACTTACCCATGTTACCAGTTAGCGTTAGGAGTGACGTTTCAAGAGAACCTGTTCAAGTTTTAACATAATTTTTGTGTTGTCTGTTGTCAGGTGCACAGATGCATTCTGTGGCTAATACGGTGCCATAGTGATATATGAAAATTTAAAACTAACGTTATGTTAGCCAAAAAATGAAGCTTGTTACAAAACCATCTATTTTGCCTTACTCTGTACTCCACGTGGTTTTTCTCCGTTATTTAAGTTATATATGTTCACTTGCTGATAATTATAACTTAAAGCATCTTAGAATCACCTTGTGACCATTTTAATCTTCTACAACTCATTGAAGGGGAGAAATGTGTTGTTTTCATTTTTAAACCAAAATTCTTTTTCATATTTAAAAGTTTGTTTCTAGTCTTTACAATAACTACTATAAAAGCATGGCATTGATGAATGCTGAAGGTTTGGAGAATTCTTGGCTAAGATTTTTGGACATTGTTTTTCATTCTTTTAAATTATAAGAATATAATTTTAAAAAGTAAAACATATATGTCTGCCAGCATCGTATTCTTTATTGAACTTAAAATACTTTGATATATTTTTGTGATTGGTGTTTTTAATAATTGAATACACTTTTCTTTCAAGGGACAAATTTCCTTAATATTCATTTCTTCGTATATTTCAGAATTACATTTTAAAAACTATATCAATTTTTAAAATTTGCTATTAATTTCAAAATCCCTATGACATTTAAATTTTATATGGGAGACAAAGCCTGACTTTAGGCGTATGAATTAGAAATGCATTACTGATCACGGCTAATTGCTTTTAGTTAGTAAGTTACAGAACTGTAAACAAATACTTATTTTTCTCTCTTCTGTAATTCTCTGAAAATAAGATGTTTGCCATGAACCTTAATTATTAAGATAATTATGCATGTGAAAGCTGTGTGAAAGGCAATGCTGTGAAAACATACACAAGTATTAATACACTTCATTTAGTTTTCAAATTGTAAAACGGTTGCTAATGACAAGACTTTCATAAAGTAGGGAAAAAATGTTAAAGTAATACTTCACAAATTCTCTTATAAATCCTGGCCCATACTTTTACTTCTTTGATAGGATCGATTGATCGATCGATCGATCTGCTAATGGATAACACAGAAAATGTCATCATTCTGATTTGTGGGTGTCCCACTAAATTCATTGTTGCTTGAACTTGGAAATATATGTCCAAAGGTATAGTAAATGTACTAGAAGAAGTTTTTGGTCTCCTCTGTTTCCACTAAATAAATACCAGTTGTAGAGGATTTTTTTAAAAATCGCTAATCAAAAAAACTTGATTTAAGTCACCAATCTGTAAATGTAAACATACGCTCCCCGTTCTTGAAAACAGTTAAACTGAATTTTTAAGTTGCTTTTCTTATTTTTCCTAGCAAATCTTGATATTAGGGTAGATAGTTGAGGCCTAAAAGCAACAAAAAGTGCTTACAGAATCCTTTGAAACTGATCTAATTTGACTCCACCAAAGTACAGTAAGATTTGTGAATAACCATCCTGCAAGCATAGACAGCCCCCACATATTATACATGTCATAACATTCTAGATAAAATTTTTAAGTTGAAGATTATTTGAAATCTTCATGGAGTTTCTCATTTAGTATTTGTATTTTACCACAATACGGAGGTAGATTTTGAGAAGTTATATGGCATATGTTTTAGAACTAAGTTAATGAAAATGTCACGTTTTATTTTTATTTACCTTAATTACTTAAGTTGGCTCTTGGAAATAGATTCAAATACAATAGACCATATTTTGGAGATAGCTTTTTAGATGTTAAGACAAAAGCTATCACCAATAAGAGTATGTGCTTATTTATTTTTTTGAATGTTTATATACCAAGAAATATTTTTCTTTAACAATCAATACATATTAACATTTTAATACTGAATATTTAACCCAGAACATGAATGTTTACATTTTTCACAGTTTAAGTTATTACAACGGGGCAAGTCACTTGTTCTTTCTCCTATCTGATTACTAAGCAGGCCTGGCCCTGCTTTGCTTCTGAGATCAGATGAGCTCCAGCACAAGCAGGGTGGTAATGGCCATTGATCACTTATCCTTTCTAACTCTGCATTTCCTCGTCTATGAAATGGGAAAGTATTGCAGTTATTTTTCTATGCTTTTGTTTTTTGTTTTTTGGGTTTTTTTTTTTTTTTGGTATGATTTTAAGACTTTATCGTAAAACCTGTGTATCTTAAATGATATGACCTTGTCCTGAATTTAACTGAGCAGATATTTTAAAGAGAAACTTCATGGTTATCCACATCATATAGCTAACTCTTCTACAAATGCTAATAATTCACCCTAGTATTAATTTTGAGATCATTGTTAAGAATGAGCTAAAGATAATACTTACCATGTGGTGATCAATTTATAAAATGTTTCTGGAAATATTTCATCACTCTTCAATTTTAAATTTTATTTCCTATTCTTGATGATTTTCAATAAAAAATCAGACAAATAATTTTTTTGTTTTATTACATTATATTTGTGAGTCCTGTGTAGACACAACGTGGATCCTCTTGTGTCAACATTGTGTATCTAATGCCATCTAGGTGCAGATTGTGCTTTTATTTGATAAGTTCTATTCTTTACATATTTTTATGGTATACTCTGTGAGTATTTAACGTATGTTATCCAGGAGCAGGTTTATTGTATAATGAGGCCTGTGAACCTTCAAATCAAAAGACAGGTTTTTATCTCCGACTAAAAGACTAAAAGTGACTTGTACTTGTTGTAAGAATTGGGTCTTTTTCTGACAAGCTATAACCAAAAATTGGCTTTTAGAAGCTTAAAAGTGAGTATGCCTCCTAATAGCCCACCATTTTACTAGTAGGGAGTAATTAGAAAACCATGCATCATCCAAATAATAAATTAAAATATTTTTTAGTGTTTATTTTTCAGAGAGAGTGAGCACACAAGCGGTGGAGGGGCAGAGAGAGAGGAAGCCTCAAGCAGGCTCGAGGCTCTGAGCTGTCAGCACAGAGCCCGATGCAGGGCTTGAACTCACGAACCCTGAAATCATGACCTAAGCCAAAATTGGATGCCCAACCAACTGAGCCACCCAGGCACCCCCAAATAATAAATTTTAAATTCTGCTTATGAATTGTTAAATACATCTTGTTGTGAAGTGTCTCCTCTGCAAGAAAGTAAGAGACTTGATTCCAGGTCTGAAGCCCATTCTGTTCCGGGAATATGGAGCTACAGAGCCCATGTAGGAATATAATTAAAGGGTTAGGGAGACAGAGGGCAAAGAAAGCTTAGGCCTGTGCCTGTAGGTGAGTGTTCCTTTTCCTGTGGCTTCCCCTTCGGGTTGGGGAGGAGGAGCAATATTCACTTCCACTCTCTTCCGTTTGGGCTTTCTCAGAGTCATTGCTGTACCTTCAGCTATTTCAGTGACTAGGCCGTTCTCAACTTGAAGATCTTTTTTGCGACACGGTGCGATGAGTCTCCTTTCCCTACTGTGATTTCTCAGATATAAAGGGAAAATATGAAATGATCAATTCATGCAACACAAATCAATTAAAATTGAAATTTAAAACTTCATGGTCAGGTTTTAAACTAGATCACATAATGGTTTAGTTCAATTTGATTATCTGTTTAGGAGACATTCTACTTCATTGATTTTAGATAATAAATTCATTGCTAGTTTGACTGATTCACTATTTCTTAAAAAACGCTTTCATTTGTGAACTCATCTAGGAGAGTTAACAATGTGGATAAAACTTACTGAAACAGATTTTCTGACCTTCTGGCAAGAGTTCATATTAGCATAAACCTGGGGTGTGAATTCCTTCACAGTTTACCACAGATAAGGAGAAGGGAGATAGGAGGGAGGTAGAAAAATAGGGAAATACCCTGAGTAGGAGTGTAAGAGATCTGTGTATGGTCAACTCCCACAATCAGCAGATTGCAGTTACCGTGCATAGACCTCAAATACAAGGTTGGTTTCTAAGAATTTACCGTGCTCCTCAGTGACATCACAGAATTTTAAAATGTCTCTGGGGGCCCCCGGTGGCTCAGTCAGTTAAGCATCAGACTTCAGCTCAGGTCATGATCTCACTGTTCTCTAGTTAGAGCTCTCATTGGGCTCTGTGCTGACAGCTCAGAGCCTGGAGCCTGCTTTGGATTCTGTGTCTCCCTCTCTCTCTGCCCCTTCCCTGTTACCACTCTGTCTCTTTCTCTCAAAAATAAATAAGCCTTAAAATTAAATATATATATCTTTAAATTCTGAAATTGCCACCTAGCAGTGCTGTTCTCTCTGGCTCTGTAAGTTGCTTCAGAAGGGAATCTGGGAAAGTGACTGGAAAGAGAATATTCTTATCCTGTATGTTTAAGAAATAAATTTTCCTTTATAAGGAAGCCAGTGGGGAAACAGACCTGTCAAACTCTCTGAGTACAATGATGAAGTGCTAGGAAGAACCCCTTAACTTTGACCCCACCCCACTAGCTGGCATTTCACCTCTCAAACTGTATTTGTCATTTGAAAGTTTGAAGTCCACTTTCAAAATGCCAATATTCTTAGCAGGGTTGGTTCTTTAAATCACTGTCAGCAAAAATTTGAGAGCTTAGTTCCTAGTTTCCTTGCTACCTGAAAACAAGGCCTTTAGGGAATAGATAACATGCGTGGGAGTTTGAAAGAGGTGATCTGGAGGAGGAAAAATAAAATTAAGGTGATTCATGTTCCAGTTTCTCCATAAACCAGCCTCTTTGAAACGAATAGGAAAGTAACCATTGGAAATAGCAGTGATCGGAAAGGATATATTTTCTCATACATGCCTTTATTTTTCTCTGAAAAATCAATACAAGTCTTCCTTAAACCATTTTTTCCCCTCAAAGAAAACAAGTTGTTATTCTCCAACATCAACTTTCCTAGGAAATGTAATCAAAATTAAGGTTATGAGTTACGGTAATCAAGTATCTGAATATTATATCTCATTATGTCTTTTTATTTTCACTACGATGTTAGATGAATTATCTAGTGTCTCCATGAGTTAGTTCTTCCAGACTTTTAAAGTAGCTTCTTAATAGATTGAAATGAGGCGAACCTTTCAATCACACTAGAAAATAATGTACTGAAGTATAAATAATACTTAATGCTTTTGCAGATCCACAGATCATACAACTTAATACATGCTTTATTTTTTATTTTTATTTTTTGCCAACAGTAGTTATGGCAAGCCAACACATCTCTGTTAGAGATAGAAGCTTAGTAGCCATGTCAAAAGCAAGTTCATTAATTCTGTGAATCAGCTGACAGTAGTATTTAACAGTTAGGTTTGGGCCACCCTCATGCAAATTGTTTACTTGCCATTCACTTTTTCCAGTGTTGTGGAAGTCTGAATCTAAAGCAGAGAATCCCAAAGTCCTACCTTGCTAAATGTCATTCTTTTCTGTCAGTTGATAATTACCTGTGTAAACAAGTTTTTGATTGCATGTGGAAAAGTGTTTAGATAAATTCTGTCACTTGTTTTATGTAGTGGATACAGTTTGTGAAAGAGAACAAATGTATGAATGGTATATATGTAAATGAAGAAGATACTTTAACAAATTATTTGCACATGTCGGTAAAATCCAGAAGAGTGAAGAAAATACTCAGACATTTGCCAATGTAGGATTACTACATGTTTTCCTAAAGCATTTGGAACTAATTAAAAACATCCTGGCTTTATTTAAAAGCAGTATAATATATTTTTAAGCTTTGTTTTCAGTGAGGTCCAAATTTGTTGGCATATAGGACTAGAGCAGTACAATGTCTACAAAAATATAGATTATCAGTTACTTGAAGTAGGTACTGACTGGGTTTTATTCATCTTCCTAACTCCAGCATATAGCACCATACTTAGTAGGCACTCAATAAATGTTTTAAAAAGAATGAAGAAATCGTCCAAGGTGGTGGTTCTCAAGTGTGGTCCTTGGACCAGCAGCATCGGCATCATCTGGGAACTTGGTAGAAATGCAAATTCTAGGGCCACACCCAAACCTACTGAGTCAGAGAAACTCTGGGGATATGTTTTAACAGACTCTCCAAAAGAATTCTGATAGATACTGTTTTTGGAACCCCCCTTCTCCTGCATCCCATGAGATGGCCTGGACCTACACTGATGAGTGCACTTAGTTTAGATTATTTTTAGTGGGCCTTACCCTTGCTATAGTTAAGTTCATTGCTGCAGTCTCCCCATGATAGACTCTCTTGGGATCATCCTGTAAAATTAACTCCATTGGCTTGGCATTGTATTACTTAAAGAAGCTCAGTGTTGTCAGTAAGCTTGTGTCAAGAGAGACTAGCCGGCTCACTTCATAGTCTGAGTGTTACTGGTTCCTCTTACCTTAGAATGGTCGTCAGGAATCCTGAGTCTCCAAGTTCAAATACTGCAACTTCAGGACTTGGTTTTATAAGCTCACTGGGGATGATTCACCCCCAGAGGTTTCACATTAAACAGACTTACAAGATAATGGATTTGTACGCCTCAATTCCAGTTTAATAATAGTAGAACATCTGTGTACCCTTCCTAGTGATTATTGATGATACTTTTTTTTAATTCTAAAATTTTTGGTTCTGGAATTGAAGAAACTTGTACTTTTATGTATTTCTGATGTCACTATGATTGAGTTCCGGCTGCTTAGAAAGAGACCAGGCAGTGTATCAAACACTGGGATGCTGTACTCGTACTTATGGAACATTTCCCGAAGATATGCAGGATATAGGAAAAAAAATATACACAGAGACTTTCATAAAAGCATTGTTATAGGGACCAACACTTAGAAGTAACTTATTCAATAGCAGGGAAACAGTTAAGTAAATTATGGTGTAATCAGTAGGTAGAATGTTACACACTCATCAATGACAATTTAGAAAATGATAACAAATCTGAAAAATATTGAAAGTAGCATAAAATGTATTTGCACTATTGATTACAACCTTATATAAATGTATGTGTATGAAAAAGTCTGGAAGGGAAGGAATATACAAAAATTATGACAGTTATGTTAAATAGTGAGGGTTTTAAAATTGTTTATATTTTTCCCTCTTTTCCAAAGTTTAGCCAGTAATATAAAATTACATCTGTAACTAAAAGGATACATTTATAGCTTTTCTGTTTTTTAGTATGCCTGTAACTCTTCTCACTAAAAATCAAGGGAAAGAGCAAATCAAACATTGAGAATCCTCTACCTATTTTATTCCTTGAAAGCCAGTGAAGATAATGGTAAGACACCACATGAATTCTTTTTGGTTATATCCAGTTTTATTTCATACTTACTTTTATTCCACATTTTGGTCTCCTCTGTAGTCTTTGCTTGACTAGCCTCTATTTGAAAGGAGAAAAATATCCCATCTCTGTTACAGCCTCTTAATTTTCTCAGCCATACGTAAGATTTGATTTGGTTTATATTTATGTTCCCTATTTGATCTTTAGCATACACTGACAAACAGAGCTTTTATTTTTTATTTATTTTTCAAATTTCTAATGTTTATTTTTGAGAGAGAGGGGGTGGAGAGGGGCAGAGAGAGAGGGAGACACAGAATCTGAAGCAGGCTCCAGGCTCTGAGCTGTCTGCACAGAGCCTGACATGGGGCCTAAACCCATGACCCATGAGATCATGACCTGAGCTGAAGTTGGATGCTCAACCAACTGAGCAACCCAGGTATCCCTAAAAGGTATATTTTTAGTATATTATATATGTAATGTGTATTTAATATAATATATAAATAAACATAGAGCAATATATAATATACATACAAGTATATGTGCATACAACAGGCCAGAGCAATAGCCTTTGAATTAACTCATTTTTCCTTTTTTCTGTTGCATTGTTCTAGAAATCCTAAAGGGAAAATTAAGTGGTTTTGCCTTTGAACCAGATTACAGGTTACATTTTTCTTGTCACTTTCTTTGGAACCTCTTTTGAGTTTATATCAGCTTGATGTCTTTTTTTTTTTTAATTTTTTAACGTTTATCTATTTTTGAGACAGAGAGAGACACAGCATGAATGGGGGAGGGTCAGAGAGAGAGGGAGACACAGAATCTGAAACAGGCTCCAGGCTCTAAGCTGTCAGTACAGAGCCCGACGCGGGGCTAGAGCTCACAGACCGCGAGATCATGACCTGAGCCGAAGTCGGACACTTAACCAACTGGCCCACCCAGGCGCCCCAGCTTGATGTCTTTAGAATAACCTTTATCTAAATGAAAACAGTTGTAAAAGCTTTTATAAATTTTGTATCAGGAATATTGAATATTTCTCTCTTCTTTCTGTCTCCCCCGTTTCTGATAATTTAGTCCTTAATACAAGGCAAACTTCAGCTAACAAAATTCAGTTTATAGCGCTTAGAGTTTGTTTGTGGTTAACACAAACTTCATGTGATGATACCTCGAAGGACAGATTGACTGGGAAGAAGTTCCTTTTTAACGAAGATTTATTTATTCAACAAATATCTATTGAGCTCCTCCTTTCTGCCAGGAGCTGTTTTAGAGAAGAAGGATAAAGCAATGAACAAGACTAACAATTTCCATCTCTCCTAGGGTTTATGATTATTGTCAACTAGATTTAACAAGAACAGTAGTGGGAGAGGTGGTATCTAGAGAAGCCACAGGTTGGCCCATGTCCTGTGAGTAGGCAGCATTGCTAGACCAACATGGAGTCAGACAGCTGTCTTTGAGTTGCGTATGAAGTAGGGGAAAACCTGTGTCCTTGAATATTTTTCCTGGGTCCCTTATTACTATATTATTTTAGTTCATATGTATGTATTATATACTATGAATAATGTATTATTGCATTACTTTCTGTCTTCTCAGTAATAAATTTATTAACAAAGAAGGTAGAATGCACCCTTTGTTAATAGGGTACTACTGTTATTGAAAATCCAAATGACAAGGTGATTATTCACTTTGCAAAAGATTTATTTTAAATGTTCTCACAGTGAATATATATATATATACATATATATATGTATACTTTTAATTTTTTATTTATTTATTTTGAGGGCGAGGAAAAAGTGCTTGTGTGCAAGTGGGGGAGGGGCAGAGAGAGACACAGAATCCCAAGCCGACCTCAAACTGTCAGCGCAGAGCCCCAACACGGGGCTCGAACTCAGAAACCAAACCTGAGATGATGACCTGATAAGTTGAGCCGAAATCAAGAGTCAGACACTTAACTAACTGAGCCACCCAGGCACCTCTCACAGTGAAAATATTTAAGGGGTGAATTATACAAGTGAATTTGTAACCTAATTACTTACAAAAAATTATTTATACTTAATAGAAATGTAAAACAAAGTTCACTGGGACTATCCCATTAAAATATTTTTTAAAATCCCCCCCACCCCCAGGAAATAAAGTTAGCTACTTTTCTTTAATTTTTTTTTAAATGTTTATTCAGTTTTGAGAGACAGAGAGCGTGAGCAGGGATGGGCAGAGAGAGAGGGAGACACAGCATCTGAAGCAGGTTCCAGGTTCTGAGCTGTCAGCACAGAGCCCAAACTCGTGAACAGCAAGATGGTGACCTGACACCAAGTTGGACGCTTAACCGACTGAGCCACCCAGGCACCCCTAGCTACTTTTCTTTAAAAGCCAATAAAGCGGGCACCTGGGTGGCTCAGTCGGTTAAACGTCTGACTTCAGCTCAGGTCATGATCTCGTGGTCTGTGAGTTCAAGCCCCATGTGGGGTTCTGTGCTGACAGCTCAGAGCCTGGAGCCTGTTTCAGATTCTGTGTCTCCCTCTCTCTCTGACCCTCCCCCGTTCATGCTCTGTCTCTCTCTGTCTCAAAAATAGAAATAAACGTTAAAAAAAAACCAATAAAGAACTTTTATATATCTAGACTATAATATTTGAGCAAACGGAAACCCAGATACTGTTTGAAATGACTATCCTTTGGTCAGATGATTTATTATAGCTATTTCCAATTGCTATACTCACATATAAATTGTCTGTCATTTTGGTTCTGATGTTACATTGACAGAAAATATCTTATTAACCACTTAAACATAAGTTGTGAACAACATGACACTTTGGGGGAAAAATGATAAGGAAAATACATTTTGAAGGAGCTTATGTGAAGTTAAATAGAATTAATCCATTCATATATAGGCTGCCATGGCAAAATAGAGTGCAATATAGTTCAGATATAATCGAAACTCTCAAATTTTACAGATTTCACTGCAGTTTATTCAATTCCACAAACTCCACAAACATTTAATGAGTGACTGACCACTTGCTTTTCAACACTAGATATCCTTACATAGGAAATAAAATCTGCCCATCTGAAAACATGGCCTTAGAGACAGTGAACTAGTACTTCTTAGTCTGGAGAGCATATCATGCTGGGTAGGTGAACCAGCATCTAGCACCAGGGAGGCATATAACCACAGTACAGTAAAAGCCGAGAAAATCTAAGACATTTTTAGGTTGTGCACATGATTCATGCTGTGTATTTCTCTGTGTCTGCTGGAACAATCTTTAATCCTAGCAAAGTACGATACATACACACGATTAATTTGTCTCCTTTAAGCACATTACGTTTTAAAACGTCAGGTTGATGTCCTTTGTCATGCAAGGTATGTAAAATATTTACACTGGCCACCAGCTTTTGAATTCAGGAAATGCAAGCTAATTTTCATCTTAGCTGAAGGAAAACAATTAGAAGCCAGATCTACTCTGAAATGTAATTTAATGCATCCCATATTTTGTATTACACATTTATATTTGCTGATTCTTTGCTGTCATGTCTTACAATTTTTTTTACATATATTTTTTTAAATGTTTGTTTATTTTTAAGAGAGAGAGAGAGATAGAGCACAAGTGAGGGAGAGGCAGAGAGAGACAGGAAGACACAGAGTCTGAAGCAGGCTCTAGGCTCTGAGCTGTCAGCACAAAGCCTGACACAGGGCTCAAGCTCATGAACCATGAGATCATGACCTGAGCCGAAGTCGGACGCTTAACCGACTGAGCCACCCAGGTGCCCCTCTTACAATTTTTATGTACGAATTCTGTGTACCAAGAAAAATTGTTAATTCATAGAGGATAGAAATGAATGTTGTAGTTCTTATTCCTCTTACATATATATGTACTGCATACCTTCCCTAATTCACAGCCTATAGCATAGGGAACTGGGTATATTATCAGTACTTTATAAAAATTCTAAACTTGATTTGATTTCCCTAATTCACAGCCTATAGCACAGGGGACTGGCAATGATAAGTGCTTTATAAATACTTCTAAACTTGATTTGATTTCCCTAATTCACAGCCTGTAGCTTGGGGACTGAGTGCATTAGAAGTACTTTATGAATTCTTCTAAATTTGATTTGATTTCCCTAATTCACAGCCTGTAGCACAGAGAGGCTGGGTACATTCTAAGTACTTTAAAAATATTTTTAAACTCGATCTGATTTTGAGGACAGGTTTTTTCATATCACTTGTATCGGATTCTCAGTGCTAGTCTTCTCTACATATTTAAGGAATTCCCTAAATTACTCTTTATTGTATTTAACATTTTTTGATGATAAATAATGATTTGAAATTAATGCCAGAAGAGAGATCCATTTTACTTGTTGTAAATCGGGCAAAATGGGATATGAAAAGGGGGAAAAATGTTAATTATAGACTTCAGCATTCTGTGTTGGATCTTTTAGTTGTTCTGGTCAGAAAAACAGGTTTTAAATGGCCTAAGGGCCAGAGCACTGTTTTACATTCTTGTTTCGAGGCTTCTAATAGCAACTGTAACAAATTCTATTTAATACTACAGCTGGAGAAAAACTCATAATAATGTACATTAAAATGTCATTAAGACTTCTTACTCATGAATAAAATAAAACAGGATCCTTTTCAAACATTTTGTTAAATATTAGATAAAAGAGTATCAAGTTTGGGCCTATTGATTTGTTTATAGTATATAAAATAATTTAATCACTGTGCTATTTCATATATGAATCACAGGTATTACCGTCATTATTTAACAGTTAATCTCCTTTCACAAGGCAGATATGGGTTTATGAGTGACTTCAAATCAAAATACCAAAGAAATTGATATACATATAAAAGCAAAGCAAATAGAGGAAGCTTTTTTTTATATGGCCTTGTGACATCTCTGTACACCCCCTCTTCTCAGCAGGCTTTCCCTCTGTGGATATAGAATGAAGGTAGGAGTCCCTTAGCAAAAGATCAATGCAGGGAATTTGCACTCTCCACCCTTGGGCAGCCTGCCATTATCCTTCTGTAGCCACACCTGTTCACCTCCTACTAGGGCAAAGAAGGGCCCTGATAGAAATACCAAGAGAGAGAAGCAAAATGGCTGGGAGGGTAGAGCCTGATAAAAAGAAAGATGAACTGAAATGAATTTGAAGCTTTCTCTTGCTGATGATCCAGATTTGTTTCCTTAGTTTTGTTATTCATTTGTGTGTGGCTGGAAACTGTGGATGGCACACATGTTCAGGTAGGTTGTAGGCACAAAGGGAGACACCAAAGCTGCTAGAAGGAGGAGTTTATAGTCCACATGAATCAAAATGGGGTGAAATTGAAACATGTAACGAACACTTCAGAGCAGTATATGATTAAGAGCTAAAATAAGTAAGACAGAAAGCAAATGCTACAAAAGTTCAGGAAATGGCACATCGGTGGGGAGTAGAGGGTGTACCCAGAAAAAACCATGTAGATGGGTTAAACAAACTTGAAAAATTCAAAGATTGACAGGGTGACCTTTTGGGGAGAAAACAAAAAAATATATACAGAAAAAGAAACATGGGAATTAAGTATGATTCCTTTAATATGAAATATCCATAAGAGGCAAATCCATAGAGAAAGAAAGCAGATTAGTGGTTGCCAGGGCCTGGGGGAAGGGGGAGTGACTGCTTAATGGGTACAGGATTTCCTTTTGAGGTGATTAAAATGTTTTGGAACTAGATAGAGGTGCTGGTTGCACAGCTTGAAGAATGTGCATAATACCACTGAGTTGTGCACTTTAGAATAGTTAATTTTGTGTTCTGTGAATTTTTCCCCATAAAACAAAGAAAAAAAAAGTTCAGGGTTTGAGGCAGCCTAAAAGGAGGGGAAAGGAATATCCAGCCTAAGAAAACAAAGCCTAGAATAATGCGTAAGCATGGGTTGGGGGGAACTCTGCAGAGATCAACGCATTTGAAGTGGATGTAGTACGTGTATGTGAGTAGGAGAAATATGGTTGGAGATACAGATTTTAGGTCAGATGAGAAAGGGTCTGGAATGCAGGCAAAGGAGTGTGGGTTTTATCTTATAAGGAGTGGTGAGATTCCAGGTCTTGAGAAAAGGAGTGGGATGATTTAATCAGGAGATTAATTTGGCAGTAGGGTGCAGGGAAAACAGGAGGCTATCGCAACATCTGGACATAAAATGAGCAGGGCCTGTAGGAACAAAGAGGTAGGGAAAATGAGACTGATCTGCTTATAAACCCTTAGTTTCTGAGTTGGTACAAGGTAAGTGCAAATGGAAGCATAAGCATTTAAATTGTCATGACATTCAACCACATAATTTCGCATTTTGTAAAAGTATCCACAAGGATTGGAAAGAAAAGTTCCTTCACCTCAGAGTTGGAGCCCTAAAGGACAACTGGACTGGACTTCGTGACTGAGTCCTGTAGGCAGTCATCAGCCATGTACTCATTTTTATGGCATGTTTACTATGTGTCACACATTGTGCTAGCCACTGAGAGTATAGCAGTAGGCAAGACTTACGGAGCTTCCTGTATCCTAGATAGCCCTTTGTCAAAGGATTTTTAGAAATGAAAAGGAGGCATGCTTCAGCTCAATGTAAGGATTCTAATTACTGCAATTGTCCAATGATGGGAGAAGCGTTGTGAGGAAGTGAATACTATGTCAGTAGAGACATTCATGCAAAATGTCAAGACGTATTGTTTGATAGTACAAATAAACCGGATGACTTATAGGGTGATTCCCTAGCAGTTCCCTAGCCTATAATATTAATTTCATAGAACATATTTCTTTCGCTGTTGACTGTATTGGAACACCAGTGTATACTAAGTATCTAGACATTTTCATCAGAATCTGTAATTATGTTTACCTAAATTTGAATGCACATTCAATTTTAAGCATATCTGTACAGTTAGTTCCACAGTTCTTTTTAAAGAAAGTACTGTTCTAATGGCTTCTCACCCATCATTTAATTCCACCTTTAATATTTGTGGTAAGTTCCTCATCCAAGTGATGTTTATATCTGCAGAAGCAAGTTATCTAAATCACAGTCATGCTGCTGATCTTAAAATCATTCGTTCTCCCTCCTGTGATATATTGCTTGGGTTGAACAAGATCAGCCATGACTACCCATTTTGGGAATGTCTTTGGGATTCCATTTTGATGGGGGTGAAATTTCAAATTACTTTTATTATTCAACTTTTTATTTTTTAATTATTTTTGTTTTTATTTTTTTTTTTAATTTTTTTTTGAGAGAGTGTGAGTGGGGGAGGGACAGAGAGAGAGGGAGACACAGAATCTGAAGTAGGCCATGCCGTCAACACAGAGCCCAACGCGGGGCTCGAACCCGAGTTGTGAGATCTTGACCTGACCGAAGTTGAGCAACCAACTGAGCCACCCAGGCACCTCTTACTTAACTTTTTAAAAATGTTTATTTATTTATTTTGAGAGAGACAGCAAGTGGGGGAGGGGCAGAGAGAGAAGGAGAGAGAGAATCCCAAGCAGGCTCCATGCTGTCCACAAAGAGCCCAAGGCGGAGCTTGATCCTATGAACTGCGAGATCGTGACCTGAGCGGAAATCAAGAGTCAGACACTTAACTGACTGAGCCACCCAGGTACCCCTGCTATTTAACATTTTGACATAGTTATTATAAGCTTCAAAACTGTACTGTCAACATTTAGCAGCTGGAATTAATACAGATTAATTGCACTTTGGAGGATCTGTAGGACTTACACTCCTATGGGAGTGTTATCCTCACTATATTTTGGGGAAGATTCTAGAATGCTTTTAAGTAAGGAATGTTATTTTTTTAGTGCTTATGGTATCAAATGAAGAGAAAGGTTAACTGCAGAAGAAAGAAATCATTTTTTTCTAGTAGAATATTTTCCTAAAATAACCCATTTTCATTAAAATATGTGTAAAATTTTGAATTGTGCCTAGAATAGTGCCTGGTATATAGTAGGTACTAAATAAATATTTAATGAGTCTTGTTCATTGGATGTGGGGTGATGGTGGACAAAGCATCTCAAATGGAAAAATAGTATGAGCATAGGCACCAAAGTAGGGAAAATGTGAATTTAGAGAAAAGCCAGGGTAGTCTTCTGAAGGTAGCATTTGTCTGTAGTTATCAGTGTAAAAATACCAGTGTGGTTATATAATTTAGTGGGTTCTAATTTCTGTATAATATATAAAATACCAATGATGAGTTTCTGATGTTTATAGCCAGTGAATAGCTGAGCTTAAACATAAAAAGTTATTACCTGTGACTAATCTGGATTTTTGAGGTCCTCTGGCTGTCCCCTCAGTTCTTGCTCTAGCTCTCCTTCTAATTCCCTCTCTTTCCCACCCTCCTTATTTCCCCCTCATTTTTGCCATTTCCTATATTCTCTTTTTTCCTTTTTTTTTTTTCTTTCCCCTTTCTCTGTTTCTTGCCTCTAATGGCTTTCTTCCTTTTTTCTCTGTTTCCCAATTCCTAACTTGTCTGTCTTTGGTTAGGTCTCTAACTAGAATATGGAAATAAAATGTGTTTTTATCTACTTGTCAAATGATGAAGTATGGATTTTTTTTATCCTGAATTTAGCATGAACAAAATGTTTATGTTGCTCTTTCTGAGATTTACACATGGATTTTGATTGGTTTTATAAAAATTTTTTGAATCACTGATCTTCATATTGAGAGAAGGGGGTCAATAGACCTTGATTTGTAAATCCTGGTAAAGCATAGTAGCTTGTTGAAGTAACTCCTAATTGTCTCTAACAACCTTAGTTTTATCTCTTTTTCCAAATGCCAGTTACATGAGATATATCATATGATCCTTCATGATCTAGGTTTTTTATTACATCTTCATATATGCAATTACACAAGAGCTGGAACATTTGTCTGTTTTGTTCATTCTTTATCCTCAGAGCCCAGAACACTGCTAACAAATATCAGATGCTCAACAAATAATTGTCATTTTTTATTTCCAATCTACAGTCTCATTCTACTTCCTAATCCTAAGTAGCTATCATGACTTTTTGGAGTTATATTGTCACTAGGATAACTTAGTTTATAATTGATTTATAAATGTAACCGTATGAGTTCATGTTTAGAGAATGCTTTCTTTGCATTCAGTCTACCCTTTAGTCTACTCCACAGCTTAAATCCTTAGCCAAAATGTCACTAAACTATCCTTCTAAAGGACTGTTCTCAAGCACCAAAAGAGTAATCTAGCTGTTGATAGTAATAATTAATGTTTATTGAGTACTTATTCTGTGTCAGGCTCTGTTTTAAGCGTTGCGTACATTATCTCATTTTATTCTTCCAGCAACCATAGAAAGTACACACTGTTATCTCTATTTTTCAGATGAAGAAATAAACACAGAAAGGTAAAAATAGCCTGCCAGGTGATAAAACTAGGATTTGAACCCAAATAGTTTGAACCCAGCCACCCTGTCTTGTATTCTTTAACAAACAGCCTAATTTTGCAGTATTTAATTTGCTAGAGAATGAGATGTCTACACTCCCACTCTCACCACCATTACCACTACCACCATTCCACACTTAACAATTAGATCTACACAAATATAAACTGTATTCAGGTATAACTGTGGATTAGACCTAAACTTTTAGTTGTTCTGGTTCACTGCATCAGTTTGCGTGTCTTGTAAGTGCTAAGAAACTTTAAGTACTTACTCTTGTAACTTGTGACAAGGTAAATCACCAGATCTGTAACTTACGTTCAGTAATTCCACTATCACTTAAAACCAACCACTGTTAAGAGATTGTTCATTTCCATTTTCCTCTACCTGTTGAGTCTCTTACGCAAAAGTCTTTTTTTGTCATCTCAGGATCAAAAGGCAAATTTAATAGGAAGTTTTATATGACTGTTGTGAACGTCTAAGGAAGAATATAATTGGCCCTTCTTGAGTCTGGACTGTAAATGGAATCAGCCAGCATTTAGGGGGAATTTAGTGAAAGATTTGGTTTGATGGGATAAAAATTAGTCATTTGGGTAAGTTCATATACTTTCAGTTTCCTCCCAGTCCACCAAAGGGAATTTTCTTTTGATAGTACAACACCCTGTTCCTTTACCCTTAGAAAAGTTGATCTTGCAAGGAAGGTCATTTCCTAGTTTTTGTGAGGAATTGCTGGAGAATGAGTAGAAATGAACCGGGTATGAAAAGCTGGAGGGCATCTTAAAGTGCTGGAAAAGGGGAGGAAGACGGAGAGATTATGGATTTACTGGGCTGGGAATGGAGAAAATGTTGAGGAGGAGGGGTTTAGGTGAAGGAGACATTTTGGAGAGTGCAGTGTGTGAAAAAAATTGAAGGGAAGTAGGGAAAAGGGATATGAGAAGCGTGGCTTGTGATTATGAACTGAATCTTCTGTAACATATTTTGAAATACCTGAGTAAAGAATGGAATTCCTTTTAATCTTACAGGGAACGAGGAGTGGCCCAATTATGAGTTGAGTTGTGTTTCTTTCATTCTTTAGAGGGAGAAGATGGATTGTTAGTTTGGGTGGTGTTGAGTTTGAGGTTCCTGAAGGATCTCAGGTAGCAGTGTCCAAAAAAAAGTTGGAAATACAAATTTAGAACTCTTGAGAGAACAGTTGTGGTTACAGATAAAGATGGAGGAGCTATAAGCAAGCAGATGTGTTTATGGAAAAGGGTGAGCCAAGAAGGAACTTTCAGGACACATAAAATAGAAACACTCAGAAAGAAGAGGTACCAAGAAAAGCCACCCTAGTAGTAGTCATATGACCAGATGAGAACTAGGAGAAACTGGTCTTCAGGCAGCTAAAGAAGGAGACAGTTTCAGTGATAAAGGATGGACCAAATATCAAATACTATAGAACACCAGCGTGCTAGAGCCAGCTCAGACTGGCTTGTGAGAGTCAGCTGTTAAAATTTTAAGATTTTTGTAAGCCAGTTATTATCCACAACCATTATTTAAAATACAGTGGTGTATACTTGCTCTTAAACAAGTTATGTTAAAAAAAAAACACAACAAAGGTATGGGGCACCTGGGTGGTTCAGTTGGTTGAGCACCTGACTCTGATTTTGGCTCAGGTCATGATCCCAGGGTCATGGAATTGAGCCCCCCATCAGGCTCTGTACTGAGTGTAGAGCCTGCTTGGGACTCTCTCTCCCTCTGCCCCTCTTCCCAGCTTGTGCTCTCTATATATAATTTAAAAAATCTTTTAATAAAAACAAAAACAAAAAACAAACATAATAAACACCACAGGCATCACTTCCTAATCATTATACACTGTTGATCCTTCCTAATCATGTATACATTATACATTGTATACATTATACATTATACATTCATTATATCCGTATGGTAGAAATGCTGTATAGCGTGTGTCACTTCGCCTGTTCTTTCCATCTCCATGCTCAGTGACGTCATGTTGGTAGCATGAACTCAGTCACGGTGGAAGTATTTATACCACCGAAATTGGCAAATACTGCAAATCAGAGCATTTTTCCCTGAAGGAGAACCACTTGTTTCAAACACCAGAGCAACTTTGGATAAATAGAATTGAAAATTGAGACTAATGAATTTAGCAAGAAGGAAACAACTTGTAAATTTTGCTTAAGTGTCAGTAGCAAAGTGGATTGAGAAGTGAAATAATAGAAAGTGAAGAAACATGTTCAAATAAGTTTGAGGAGTTAAGGCAGATTATTACTGTTTTTTTTTCAATTCTTATGCACTTTTGGAGATTAATAAGTTAATCTCCAAAAAAAAGGAGTAACACGTGCAAATTTTTTTATGGTAGAACTTTTCTGTTGGAAAGTCTTAAAGAACTGGCTACCTACAGAACACATTTTGGGAAATGTCATTATATTTCACAAATAAGATGATACTGGTTGTAAGTCTGAGTGAGATAAATATCCCCATTATTAAAGGTTCTTAGTTTTCTAAAGGAACAATGTCAAGAATGGATGTTGAATTTTATTGAGTATTTTTTGCGTTGTTTGAGATAATCATCTCATTTCTTTTAAAATATGACCTAGTGCTGTGACATGTTATTTAATTGATATTCTGATGGTAAATCTTTACCTGAGGTAAATCCAACCTGATTATGGTGGTTTGTTCCTTTAGTATATGATTGGATTTGCTCATTAGCATTTTATTTATAATTTTAAATCAGTATTAATAAGTGGGACTGGTATTTTTCTCTTTGTTTTTCACTACTTTTTTTTCTTTAAAAAATTATTTAATATTTATTTTTGATAGAACACAAGTGGGGGAGGAGAAGAGGGAGAGGGAGACACAGAATCTGAAGCACGCTCCAGGCTCTGAGCTATCAGCACAGAGCCTGACACAGGGCTCGAACCCACAGACAGACCATGAGATCATGACTTAAGCTGAAGTTGGATGCTCAACTGACTGAGCTACCCAGGCACCCTTTTAATATCAATATTACGCTCTTTTTGAAAAAGTAATTTGACCACAAGTTTGTATATGTTTTTATTCATTCAATTTTGTCACAAGAAAATGAATGATCTCTTCCTTGAAAGTTACAAAAAAATAATCTAGAAAATTATCTAGTCCCAGAGCTTTTTGGGAAGTAATTCTTTGATAAGTTTTTGATGGTTTTCATTGTTAATTATTTTTCTGTTTTCTGAAAGTTGTTTCAAAAGTCAGCTTTTGCCGTTTATACCATTTCAGACAAATTAGTCTGATTAAATTGCCCTTTGGCCCAAGTTATTATCTATTTACATCTGCATGAGGATTTTTAGTAGAACCTAAAAAGTTGGATGAGTAGATATGAACAGCCCCTATTGAATGTGGGTTCTCTTGAAATGTAAGGGGTTTGTCTGCTGTTTTCACAGTCTTGGTTCTCTGGTTTATAGGGATGAGTAGAAGGATTTACAATCTAATGAGTATAAACCAATCTGTAATTAACTGACCAGGTGGAGAATGTGGAAGATCCTTGGTATGCATTACCCCCCAAATGGATCTTGTTTCTTCCCTACTGTAGTTTATGTTTGGAAACTACACCTTCAGTGTATGGTACAATGCAATTCTGAATGTGTTCAGGAAGGAGATTACTGATCTCAGTTATAGGAGGGGTTCCTGGGGGAGGTTATGGAAACCTGTCTGCCTCTGAAAGCTGCAGGAGCTGGCCCAATTTTCTCTTTGATCCAACTCTTAGGGCCACAAGCTAGGAACACATGGCAGTTTACTTTGTTCTTGTCTACTTCTTTATGAATTCATATATATGTCAAAGGGAAATTGAGACCAGTGTCAAGCATTGCTAGTATGATTTACCTTAATCTGGAATCAACATTCTTTAATTTTTCAGATGGAGATTTTTTCAAATTTTTCTTTATTAATATTCTTTCCTTTTTTTCCCCATATAGTTAGTTGAATTGTAAAAAAAAAATTTAATGTTTATTTTTGAGACAGAGAGAAACAGAATATGAGTGGGGGGGGGGGCAGAGAGAGAGAGAGAGAGAGAGAGAGACAGAATCTGAAGCAGGTTCCAGCCTCTGAGTTGTCAGCACAGAGCCCTACACGGGACTCAAACCCACCAACTGTGAGATTGTGACCTGAGCCGAAGTCAAACCCTTAACCGTCTGAGCCACCCAGGCGCCTCAGTTGAATTTTTAGTTGAATTAAGTGTAAAAAAATGTCAAAGTGGTAACCCATTATAGGTAAAGTTATTTCTCATGTGTTATACATGTTATATGTAATGAATAGTTTTGGTGTGGGTACTCCTTCGGTTTTGACTAACAAATCAGAGAGCATTTATGTAAATTGCTCTCATATAGGTTTGTAATCAGTCAGAAAACAAAACATACAGAAATGAAACACTAACAAATCAGATTTTTCCATAGAAGAATATTTCCCATTCTGAAAACAAACAGTTGTTATTAATGTTGAGTCTGCATTAAGAAATTTTCAGTTCCCAACAAGAAGTATTAAATAATGCTAGAGCAACAAACAAAATACATTGGCTATAGTTTATATTTCAAGTTAGAAATAACAAAATGGGATAACACTTTATACTCATGATCCACTATTTTTATGTTATGTATCAAGTAATAGAATAGTTTTTGCAAGTTCCAAGCTTACAAAGGTGTAGAATTAAAAAAAAATTTAGAATTCTGTATCGATTAGACTGTGCAGTTCATCAGGTCTGGATGTTGGGGCATTTAAGGCCATGATGATAAGGCTTTGGAACTAGATGCTATTTTGTCTTTATGGAATGTACAGCTATTCTAGAATCCCTGCGCCCTTCATAAGAACCAGGGATATGAATCCTGAGACCTTTGGCACATTTACTTGAATACTCTACTCTCTGGGTTTTCCTTTTAAAAATCTCCACGTGGAATGTGCTGCATCTTCTGTCCCTAAATGATTGTGACACATGCCTATAATTTTACTGTAACCATGTAACAGCCATGTGCCATCTAAAATGAAGTTCTATATTTCAATAAATAGCATCTTTGCTGTCTCTAACCTTTATCAAACACCTGTCTTTTGAGGTTATTAATCCTTTTAAGATCTAGTTTTTCTAAAGTCTGTCCAATAATGTAAGTGTCATTATTAATTTGACATAAAAGATGAATGAGTAGGGGCGCCTGAGTGGCTCAGTTGGTTAGGCATCCGACTTTGGCTCTGGTCACGATCTCGCAGTTTGTGAGTTCAAGCTCCGCGTCGGGCTCTGTGCTGACAGCTCAGAGCCTGGAGCCTGCTTCAGATTCTGTGTCTCCCTCTCTCTCTCTGCCCCTCCCCTGCTCATGTGTGCTCTCTCTTTCTCTCTCTCTCTCTCAAAAATAAATAAACTTTAAAAAAATTTTTAAAAAAGATGAATGAGATAAAGGACCTTAACTCCTGATCAGTGACAGAGTAGGAAAGTAGGTGAAATGAATCTAATACATGTCTCTTTAAGAATATTCTCCAGCCCTGTGTGATTTACAGTGAGTCTGTTGGTAGTCTGTTGGTTACTTCTAGAGAATATAAAAATAAGGGAAAACAAACATTCAGAATGAAATACAACAGAGAAAATAAATGTATTTGTGCTTGTACATTTTGGCAGCATAGGTTGTCTGAAAACTTTGAGTATATGTATATCAAAAGTTTTGTGTTTTTTTTGTTTTAATTATTCAGATTTGAAAGACATCAACTTTAAGCCACAGTGTACAAGAAGGTCATTTTCTCAAACAAGAGTCACCCTTCCACGGTAGGTAAATGCAGAATTTATTATTTTATTCTAAATTCATATTAAAATTTATTTTACTTATTAAATTGGTATTTTTAAAGTATTTTTTTAAAAGAACATGCAAATTCTTCATAGTATTTTATTGTAAAATTTCTTAGAGGGATTTTATTTTGGCTATCAGAATTACCTTCTACTATATAATTTACCAGTCAGTTGAAGGAGAACCCAGTAATGTATTTGTCACAGACAAAACAAAGATAGAAGAGTGACCTAGAAGTTGAAAAATAACTTAGATCCTTAGAAATAAGTCTCAGTACAAGTATATTATTTTAGGTTCCTATGATATTTACAATTAAATTGAGATTAAAAAAAAGTAATATCTTGCCTGGTTCCCTGTAGGCCATGCAACCATGATCCCTACTCACAAAGGAGAAAGTAATTTCAATATCCAATACTCATGTATTTTATTTGGGGGGTTAAAATATGATACTACAGATATTTATTTTATTGCTCAAAATTTTCCAGCTCCAGATGGCCAAAGCTGAAATAATTTGAGCAACTAAATAGCTATACTATTGAATTATAGCTCCCCAAATAAAATATACATATGTGATTCCATATTGATACAGGTAGATTATTGAACAAATAAATGTGCAGTTAAATATGTACAGTTTTTCTATATCACTTATACCTCAACAAAGTTGTTTAAAAGAAGAAAGACTGAAGAACTACCCAGATCTGGAGAAAAAGAAGACATGGCAACTAAATGCTATGTGGGGTCCTGGAATGGATCCTGGAACTGAGAAGGGACATTAGTGGGAAAACTGATGAAGTCCAAATAAAGTAGTTTATAGTATTGTGACAACATTAATTTATTAGTTTTTTAGAAATATTTATTTATTTTGGAGAGAGAGAGAGGGAGGGTGGAGAGAGAGAGAGAGAGAGGGAGACACAGAATCAGAATCAGGCTCCAGGCTCTGAGCTGTCAGCGCAGAACCCAACATGGGGCTCGAATCCACTAGCCATGAGATCGTGACCTGAGCCAAAGTCAGGCGCTTAACAACTGAGCCACCCAGGTGCCCCAGTTTATTAGTTTAGATCACTGTACTGTGGTTGTAATATGTTAGCAGTAGGGGAAGGTAGGTGAAATGTACATGGGAGCTCTCTATCTTTGCCACTTTTCTGTAAGCCTCAGATTATTTCAAAATAAAAAGTTCTTTAAAAGTCACACTGGAGGGGCACCTGGATGGCTCAGTTGGTTAAGTATACAGCTCTTGGTTTCAGCTCAGGTCATGCTCTCAGAGTTTCATGAGTTCGAACCCTGCATCAGGCTCTGCACTGGCAGCATGGAGCCTGCTCAGGATTCTCTCTCTCCCTCTCTCTCTTTCTGCCCCTCCCCTACTCGTGCTGTCTCCGTCTCTCACAAAATATATAAATAAACTTTGAAAAAAAGTCACACTGGAGTCCCTAAATAATCATTCTTAGTAGATTTTCATTGATTTATAGGGTGAGTTTCTGTTTGTTTGCAGATCTTAGAACAGAGAGAAGCAGGGGCCTTCTTTTCATCAAGGATAACTCCTTGAGCTGTGTTTCTTAATCCTGTCCATACACACTGCAGTCCCCATCTCCACAAGTTTGATTTCCACTTAATACTTCAGCCAGTTACTTTCAGTCCCCTGGAAGACCTGTGAGTGGGAAAATTCCACAAGGCTCTGCCTTCTCGGGAACCATCTCTTAGCAAAGTTTTTAGTTGGTGACAATCAGTGTCTGATTTGAATTTTCAAACCCAAACTGTGAAAGCATTTAGATCTCATTAATAACCTCTTGGTCCACCAATCTTCATTACCCAAGGCAACATCTGAACAAGAACTTAAAATTAGGAGTCTTATATTGGAATGGTGAAGATGAGGGAAGATCACGTTTTTAAGTTAAATGTCTGGGAATTCGGTGAATACAACTAGTACTAAGGGAACTTTGATTCTTAAAGGAAATCGATAGTAGGATTAACTTTGGTTAGAAAACCAGTGTAACTTTAGAAAAACCTAAAGCCATTTAAAATTGAAAGACCAACCTCTTGAAAGACAAAAGGTAAGGGGCAGGTACATACTTTGGCATCTGAATATGAGTGTTTGGTCCACATCCAAGCATTTGGGCATAAAAAATTAAATGCTAAATATTAGGAATTCTTCCCTGAAGTCTTTTACTTTTGCCAGAAAATCTCTTTGTGTGTTCAGCCAATTTAGAAAACTACACTATTTTACACACTTCAGGTGGAACAAGAAAAAAACAGACGTTTGTCCCTAGAGCAGTCAAATTCATAGAGACAGCAGGTAGAGTGGTGGGTGCCAGAGACTGGGAGGAGGGAGGGATGGGAGTTAGTGTTTAATGGGGACAGAGTTTCAGTTTGGGGAGATGAAAAAGTTCCAGAGATGGATGGTGGTGATGGAGTACAGTGTGAATGTACTCAGTGCTACCGAATTGTACATTTAAAAATGGTTGAAATGGTAAATTTTTATGTTGTGTATATTTTACCGCAATTTTTCTGAAAAACCAAAAGGAAATAACAGGTTTTCTGCAGTTAACATTTTACTTCTTTGCCAGGGTGCCCAGCTGTAAGGAGAATATCTGCTTGAGGGCATTTATTCTTAGGAGTTTTTAATTTTATTATTAATCTAGAAATGATTCCTTGGGCATCATTTACCAACTGGCAGTTTAAATGGCCCCTGTATCATAAATTGTGTGTGTAAAAGGAATCCTGGTACACAGGAAACAGAGCTGGGTGGTAGGGAGAGTTGCTTGTGAGGTTAATTTATAACTAAGACAAATGAATCTATAAAAAGAAGAAAAGCCTCATAAGAAATATGTTAACTGATGGTAAGGGAGAAAAAAGGGTTTAGATAAAAGATATCTGAGCTTGTTTGGTCCCAATGATTTTATGGCTGAGGAATTCAATTATAGGTGTACTGGGTGGAGTAAATCACAATTCTGTAAATTACTAATAGGACACAACGATCTTTATCGTCTTCTGTATGTGCTCACATGCAAAGTTCAGTCCTGCCCTCTGTAAATAAACTCTCTGCCTAGCTATACTGCTGTGTATGAATTCAGAGCTTCAGGATTGGAACAGAGATAATGTTTACTTTTAAAACCTAAGAGGCAGGTAGGTGGTACATTTAGAAATAAGATTAGGAACTAGAACAAATTGCTTCTGCTTTTGAATTTTGATTATGGGGTTTGTTTCATTTTACACTAAATTCTTCTAAGACATTTTTATGACTGAAAAAATATTTTTAAATAAAAGATGACATTCTTATTTGTGCATAGTTTCTTCCAGATCTTATTAATGTGTTCACATTTTTTACTTACTAGTAATTATAGTATATGTGGCATTTTTGCTTCTTTTACTGTTAGATCATATAAATCTTTCTTTGTTTCTACCTGGCTTCCAGATTTGTCATAGTGGCAACACAATAATACATGTACCACATGACTTACTAAGCAAGTTTTGAGGTAGTTTCAAGTTTTTTTATTATTATACAATTACTATTCTGTATCGTTACATATAGTGAATGTCTTCATGCACGTATTTCACTTTTTAAAAAAATAGCTGTTTGGGGACATTGCTGGAAGAGGAGTTTCTATGTTAAGGGGTTTGAGCAACTGTATTCGTCTCTCATCATTAGTATTTAAGGCATTTCAAATTGCTCTGGAGACATATTACCAGCAATATGAACAGAAATGTATTTCCTCCAAAGTATACATTTAAATGATTTCTGTTTGTAGAAATATGTATGTGTGATAGTAGAATGAGGGTGGAGAGTGAGGGGCTTCACCAAGTTTAGGTATCAGAATAATATGGGGGTTTTGGTGCTTTTTGTTTTGTTTTGTTTTGGGTTAGGAAAAAACCGACTTAATTCCAGGGAGTTGCAGATCATTTCCTGAGGTTATGCCAAATTTAAATAAAATGTAGACTGTGTTGCAGGTCCCTTAATGTCCTTCAAGTCCACATGTTGCTGGTTAGAAAGGAATGACTGCTTTTGAAAATGTGGGTTTTACAAAGTAGGACTTCTGGAGAGATGGATACAGATCAGTTGTTTAAAAAAGATTTATCTAAATCAAATATTCTAAACTTGTGCCTTGAATATTCGAGGGGAATAGTTACTTCAGAATAAAGACACAGAGAAAATTTTAAGGTACAAAATTACATGGTTAAAATGTATTCCAACGAACAGGAAAAAGATTAGGGGTGATTGTCTTTGCTTTTCATTCTAAACTTTAATTTGAGGGTTTAAGTGATAGAGTTAATGACCTGAAACAGAGATTGTAGTTTTTAATTACAGTGCAGTATATTGTTTTTTTAATATCAAATAAGCAATGTAATAACAGTACGGATCATTTAAAGAAGAAAATTATCTGTAATCTCAAATTGTTATTCAAACTATTCTACAAGTTGCCTTCTAGTTCTTAATATACACACATATTTTGATATGTGTATGTAGTATTTGATAAATACATTGCTATCCCTGACCCCCAAAGTCTACCCGATTAAGGACTTGTGGTGAATGATTTCTATATTCTCTTTCCATTCGAAAACAATGTTTTGAAACCTAACTTTATCTAAGCTACATAGTATTTTCTGAAAAAAATGTGTGTCAACCACCGTGGCTACTGTCTTTACTTAAAAATGTTAGTCGCAGCTGTAAAATGTTGAGGGTTAATTCCTAAAAATTAAGCCTGAAAGAAAAAGTTCGTGATATAGAGACTCTGAATTAAGAGTTTGTTAGACTGCAGAACACATGGTAGAATTGATTATTTGAGATTCTTGAATAATAAATTAAATGAAGCAGCGTCCTTAAGTAATTTTTAAAAAACTTACTGTACAAATATATCTGATAAGAGAGGATATAAAAAATTACTTTTGACAGTTCCTTAATTTTCACTTATATCCTATGCTTTCATTCTTAGAAGAGAAAAATATTTTAGTCTTTTTGTAATTTCTTAATTTTAATTTTTTCATCAACTAGCACTGTATAAAATGGATTTTGGCACGTAATTAGGAAAACTGTACATGTCCTCATCATCTCCCCTTCCACAGTTTTGTTTGCCTTTAAAAAAAATACCAAGAAGGAGCTGGAGAGTCCTAGCTATAGCATGCTTGATTCTTTGGCTACTTTGAATAACTCCCATGTTACAAATCATGTGTCTCAATTCTACCACAGTGTCATATAGTTAGAGGTCAATCATTGGAAGCCACTATTATTCTGTGGAACATGAAGTAACTGTGATCTCTCTCATTTTGTTCAATTTTTTCTTTGTACTGATGAACTCCTTGTCCTTCAGTCCAGATCCTGTGATCTGAAATCATTTAAATTACTAAAAGTTTGATATTTTTAACCTTTTATACTCTCAGTAGACAGGACGTAGGAAATTTAGTGACGTAAACATCTTTAATAATCTTTAAAAGTCATAAGACTTGGTAGCTGGGACAAAAAACAATTAAGTATAAATTTCAGGGAAATACCAAAATGGCATGACTTTTGTTTTCTTTTGTTAGCAAGCCACATGGCTTTCCTCTCAAACTCAAGGAATATGTAGTGCAGGCTCTACTTTTATGATTCTGGTTTCATCTGCATCACAGAAATATATGTTTTCCTAAGTTTACTCACTATAATTTGTGATTGCTATTTTTCTTATCTGCGAAGGAAGTACAACAGCTCCCACTGGGGAAATACCATGTTAAGTCAATCCTAAAATAAGAAATCTAAGGGAAAGGTCACATCCTAATAACTTGTGCAAATCTAAATTCCCATGGAGCCTTAAAATTATTTTGTAGGAGTAGAGTATTAACAATGTGCTGTTGAACTTCTTCCAGATGAGAGCACTTTTTTGTGTCCAGAAGTAACCACTGACGTATAAATATAATTGACAAGAACTAATTCTTTTAGCAACCTATTTTGAATATGAAGAGAAATCTAGCATGACTATTAAACCATGAAACATTTTTTGCTGGTTTCATTGGAAATATAAGGTGTACCATTCAGAAAGTATTATAATAATTACATACAAACAATGAAGACGATTTTTCCTACTACACGTAGATGTTTATTTTTATTTGTATTATTTTTTGAAGATTTTTATTTTTAAGTATTTGACCCAATGTGGGGCTTGAACTTATGACCCAGAGATCAACAGCCCTATGCTCTTCCTACTGAGGTAGCCAGTCTCTTTACTATAGACATATTTAATCATCAACTTTTTACCAATACTGACCTCCAGCTATGCTTTAGAAGAACGCTAACTATGTAATTCGAGAGAACATTGCTGTTTTGGGAGTTGATTTAGCCAAATCATGGGTTGTAATATTTCCTCTTCTGTTAATTAGCACTTTCTTAAAACTTGAGATCGCAATTCCTTTATCTGTTAAGTGGGAGATGTTTGTTGTGAGGATCGAATAAGTTCAAATATATAAAGGGCTTAGGACATCCTTACAGTAATATATAGCTTTAAGGTATTATTAGAATTTTTGCCTTAAATTTTTATCTTCTCCAAATGAAATCAAAGTGGACAGAGGACAAGTGGTTTATTCCATCCTACTCAAGGTAAAAGTCACCAGAACACCCTGATCAGTGCTCCATTCACTGGCCAAATCCAAGTCATTTTTTAAAAGGGTGGGATTTAAGTGGAAGCCATTCCATTATACTGTATAATACTGTACAAGTGTTACATTTTGCCATCAGGATGATTGTTTCCTAGTACATAGTAATTTTTTTTGAGGGTGCATTGTTGGAAATGTGTCTTGAAAATGTTTTTATTTGTTGCTTTACAGATATGCATATCCTTATTGCTTAACCTGTACTTTTTTTTTTTTTTTTTTTTTTTGAGAGAGAGCATGAGAGTATAAACAGGGAAGGGGCATAGGGAGAGAGAGAATCTTAACAGGCTCCACACTGGATGCAGGGCTCCATCTCGTGACTGTGAGATCATGACTTTAGCTTAAATCAAGAGTAAGATGCTTGGCCCATTGAGCCACCCAGGCACCCCTATTCTGTACTTTCTTATTACCAATTAAAGTAGAACAGAATGCAGTTTCTGCCTTTTGACCTGCTGCTATTTCTTTCCTTAATTCTGATTATGTGTTTTCAGCAATTTAAGGATTTATAGGAACATACCTGGTTGCCCTACCTGCTGGGGTCCATTCAGTAGCAAGAGCCATTTGTTGAAATTATTGACATATTTCTGCATTTAGTTATTTTAATTTTAGACCCCATAATAATATATTGGCACATAATAAGAAATTACAAAATAATTTGCTTAAATGCTTATCTGTATGATAGGATTTCAAAGAATCTCTGTAACTATTCAGTATGTCTTTAAAATATCTTTGTTCAAGAAAGGCGTTAAGCCCCTTTATTGTATTACTTAGTTTTTTTTTTATTTTGTTTTAAGCACCCATATGAAAAGAGTGACATGTAACAGATATGTACTCTATCACATTTTACCAGAAAAAGTGCTTACTAGAAGCAGTCACACTTCTAAAAATGCAGTGCCTCTGTGTCTGACAAAGTAGACTAACTTCCTTTACGTTCACATCCTTTTAAAGAGTAACTGACCTGGGATGGGGTGGTAGCTGGAATGTGTTGGAGTGACTTGACTTTCACCTTCCGTGAAACATGGTTATAAAAAATGCTGCCAAATTGTGTTCTCAGTATATAGACTATTTTTATCCATCAGACTTTGAAATAAAAGTAATAGCAACAACAAGTAAGAGTCTAAGAATACATTTTTTGTACACTTCTACTCCCCAGTGCCAAACTTTCTATATATGAATCTACTGATTGCTGCTACTCTACATTTGTTTTTCCAACCTTTTTAATTTCTCTGATGTTGATTTAGTTTAAATTTTCCTTACCTGAAAATTGCAGGTTATCTGACTCAACAGTTTACTGTTTCCATTTCATCCTCCAAGTTGACAGTTATCTTTCTAAAACGCTGTGTGTTTACATTTTACCTTTCTTTCAGGGAGCATTAGAAACTTTGTGGTCAGCCTCAGCCTACCCCTTCAGGCTGTCCCCTCCAATTTGCTACCACAAGTATTACGGTGCAGCCTTGCCAGACTGCCAGTGTTCCTCTCACAGCATTTGGTTCATAACTAGAATATACCAATCATTATATCAGACTATTACTGGTTTTGTAGTCAATATTAGGGAGCTTCTCAAGAGCAGAGACTATTCTCTGGGTATCCCTAGCACTTAACACAATTCCTAGCAAATATTGTACCAGTATTAAAATAATGTAATTGAAGTTAATGATTTAGATATACTTTTATTTCTACTAACTAAACATAGTATTATACACAGCCTTGCCTAAATATCATTTTAAAATTTACCAGCTAGAGATGCAAAGCATGTACAGAATTTACTTATTTTAAGAAAAGAATTTCCAGGGGTGCTTGGGTGGCTCAGTCGGTTAAGCTTCTGACTTCGGCTCAGGTCATGATATCACGGTCTGTGAATTCGAGCCCCGCATCAGGCTCTGTGCTAACAGCTCAGAGCCTGAAGCCTGCTTCAGATTCTGTGTCTCCCTCTCTCTCTGACCCTCCCCCATTCATGCTCTGTTTCTCTGTCTCAAAAATAAATAAACATTAAAAAAAAATTAAAAGAAAAGAATTTCCATGATACTATATGTATTTGTAATTTTATAGATTTAACCTTTACATAAGCTTTTTCTTTTTGCAAATAATGAAAGTGAATCCATAAAACCACATAAGTACCTAATCAACTACTTTTTACCTGTATAATTCAGGAATGAAGAACGTTTATTTCACAGACTAGTTATGGTCTTTCAATTTTCTATTGCATTTGAAGCAGGACTTCTAAGCCAGGTAAAGGCCTAAGATGGTTATTTGTGCTGACATCTTTTTTTTTTTTTTTTGGTAACCAGTTTATGTGTATTATTCACTAAACAAGTATTTATTGAACTAGTTTCGTATATCCAGCACTCTTCTAGACAAAACAGAGATGAGATAGTCCTTGCTCACAGTCTTATGTCAAAGATAGGACCTACACATATCACATGAGAGAATTAAATAACAGAGCTGGGCAGTGTGTGACTGAGGAAAAACATGTAGTAAAAATTTGTGGCAGAAAACACACATGCAGAGCTGGAGTGGTGAGTAGTTTCATTAGATGCTTGCCACTTGGAAGAAAGGATATGGATACATAAGAAGGAAGAAGCTGGAAATTGTAAACATAGGCATCATGGGGTAGGAAGTTCAAGATAATTGGTGGGCATGTTGCACTTGAGAGTCAATGGGAAGTTCACATACAGAGGAAAAGAGCTGGGTTTGGCAGGGAACAAACACTGGACTGAGGAACCTGGACTTTGTCTAGGAAGCATTGGGAACTTGAAGATGTGGGGATGGGGAAGAGGAAAGACAAAAGCTCTCTGTGGAAGGGACAGAGAGAGATATCTTGATAACTTAGAAGATTTGGTGACTAAGAAATGAAGAGGATGAAAGAAAAAAGGGTCAAAGATGAACTTTTGGCTGATATAGAGACGTGAGATATTCAAAGAAATAGAGAGGAGGGACACTTTTGGGGGGAGGAAGATGAGCTTGCTTTTAGACTTGTTGAATTTGAAGTGAAAGGTGGAATATCTAAGAAGAAATATCCCTCCTAGAGAGATGTGAATACAGGATGAGCCTCATTTCAGAGGGCGGAATTAGCCTGCTGATTGGCGTGTCATTGGCACAGAGTGAAGCTGAGGTCTTCAAAAAAACAAAAACAAAAAACCACACAGGTGAAGTTTGGAAGAGGAAGATGAGAGGGAGGAAGGAGAGGTATCATCGATGCCAAATGAAGAGGGTTTTAGGAAAAGGGAAAGAAAATAGTATCTCTAGTTATCTGGCATTGTGGTAATAACTACATATATAATCTTATTTAGTCCTCACAAAACCCTGTAAAACGGGAATTATGATTATCCCTATTTTACAGGTGAATAAAGTAAAGTTTAGCGTGGTTCAGTAACTTGCCTGAGAGTACACTGCCAGTGGGAGGTGGAATCTGAATTGAAACAGAGATCTTTCTGCCTCCCAAGCTCGTGTATTTTTTTTACTGAAATAAAATATAAAAATGACAGCATAAGATCAATGATGAATGAAGAAAGAAATAATGCCGTTAACAGTTATAAGGAGACTGTCATTTAAGATTAGAATGTATGTCCAACGATAAGAGTGTTTCAGCAAGTAATAGGTAGTATGTGAATAGGGAATGATTTTAGACCACTGAGAATTTTGGCAACAAGTAGGACAATTCTACTGGAGCAGCTAAGTCAAGTAAACTCAGGAGAGAGCACATCAGTGGAGAAGAGGAAATAGTATAGGGGTGAGGTCTCAGGAAGGCCATTGAAAAGAAACAGACCCTGTGGGGAGAAAAGACTGCTTCCACTAAGTTCGTAAGAAAGGATAATGAGGTTAATGTGACCCACTCTCCCAGTGGAGATAAGAGGTAGGGTGAAGAAGAAAGGTGTCAGGTAAGCATAAATTAAAAGGACTAGTTATAAAGATATTCCCGAAGTTATATCTTACTTGGAAGAAAAACTCATTAAAATAAAGACATGGCAGCCAAGTGACCTTAATCAAATCTCTTTCCCTCTTCTAGACACAGTTTCCCCATATGTTAGACAAATTAGGTTAGACAAATTGATCTTTAAAGACCCTTCTAATACTTAATTTTCTAAGTGAGTAGAATGGGTCAACTTTGGTCTGTTCACGGATATGGCAGTCATATAGCTTTATATATCAAAAGAATTTGCAATCAGGGATAACTAAAATTAGAGCTCAAAGGAGACTTGAATTTTAAGTTCACAAATCAAAATTTTTAGGTATATTCCTTTCCCCTTTATTAAAAATTATTAAAATGTCTGACTGTATTGCTAACTGTAAACTCTCGAAGTCAAGGACTATATCCTGTTCTCTGGCGTGTCCTTAGCATAGAGCATAATGCCAGCTACACAGTAACAACTCAATAAGTACTTATTAAATGAATGAAAAGTCAATTACAAAATAAAATGTCACCAGTAGAGGCTTCATATAGTACTCTCTCCATGTTTTTTCTCTGCTTTGATGGTTCTTGTCAGTCTCCCCCATGACAATTCAGAAACATGTTAATTATGTTAAGACAGTCATGTACCTGCCTTGTTTTTGTATCATTTTAATTGTTTTTCATTTGGCTACTAGGCTGATTTCTTATAAAACAAAAACAACAACAAAAACAAAAACAAAAACAAAGAAAAAACAAAAAAACAAAAACTAGGGGAATTGACTAGTTAATGGAAATCTCAGGATTTTTCAAAATTATCTTTTGTAGTAACTTAAAAATTAATTAGTATCCTAGTTTCCCATCTTCTATTAATTTAAAATTTATAATTTATACTGTGAAGGAAAAATGATTTAAAAAAAACAAATCTATTTCTGAACAAATGTAGTGATGTTTGTGTAAGGAAAAATAATGCCACAAGAAGTCATCCCAAATTTAGTAATACTTCCCATCTTAAACACATGATTTCAGTTGTCCCCAGGCTAGCTAAATGTTATAAAATGTCACCATGATACATTTACTTCCTTATGGGTTCTTATTACCTCCTCAACCCCCAGTAGATGGAGTTATAAAAACCCTGAGGTATGACAATATAGTTTATTACATGCTAGTTAGAAGTATTCTGCCAAAAGAAGCTGAGAACTACAGGAAATGGATTTAAATTTACAGCAGTTCAGTGATACGGAATATACTTTTTTCAAACCACTCAAACAGCAAGCCAATTTGTAGCTTTAATGCTTGGTATGGTGGAGACATTACAGCCATGCCAGAATCAACAGAGACATCTCTGGTTAGTGTTCTTAAATGAGAAAATATTTTTGCAAATACACGTTTTTATATACTTTATACCACTTTCTAGAATATTGTGAATTTTACTTAGTGCTATTTTGAGAGTCACTGATTCTTCTCATCTTTCTGATGAAGAATTAAGCCAGAGTTGACATTTCATTGTTAGCCAACTTCACCTTCAGTGATCCAATGATCTGAAGATGTCTTTTTATCCGTTTCTTTACCAAGCTTCAAGCTTGCAGATTGGCATTGGTCCTTCTTTACCCTGAGTTAGAGATTTACAGTATTTGTTTACATGGGTTACATAAAAATGCAGACTTCAGTAAATAGCTTTTTGATTCTTGGATAGAAACTGAAATATTGGGCAGGACAACTAAGTATCAAAACACCGAATGCTCAGTGGAAGCTCTATAGTTAGTAATCCTGGGTTTTGAGTGGACATAGCATAGTGTGTAGAATCAGCCATCCTGTGAAAATATGTACTTGAAGGAATGGATAAATGAATTTTTTATTTCTTCCTTAAAAGTGTATTCAATTTTAAGTATTTATTTTTTTTAAAAATCCACAGTATTATTTTAAAATGAGTCACCAGTTTACTATGACATACATATAAGCTATGTCGAAAAGATATTGTAGAATATATTCTATATTTAGAATATGAGAGGTAGAATAAAAAGTATTGAGTGGTAAAAGAGAAGGAAACTGGATGTTTTATCCTAATTTGCTTCTTCTTCTTTAGAGTGCTGTGGATTTTATTTTAGCTGTTACTTGCCTGACCACGGGCAGTGTCACCACTTCTGTTACAGTCTTCTGTACTTTGAGAGTTAGAGCCACCTATAAATCAGCAGTCTGAGTGGAATCTTGGCAGATGAGGTCTCAGTCAGGAAACAAGCATTTTGTTTATATTTAGATAATTTGAGAGCCTGGCCTCTGGGCATTCTGTAAGAAGTCCAGAAAAGAGAAGCCTGAAGAACAGAATATTTATTATGAATAGATGTTACCTTTCTCTCAGGGGTTTAATTCCAAGCAGCTTGAGTAAAACGAAGGACATTGTCTCTTTTCACTTACTTGGCAGTATTTTTAAAAGAGAGTGAAGAGTCCAAATCAGAAGAGAATGAAGACCATAGCAGAGAACATAAGATGACAGCTGGCACAAATGCCTTTTTGGCACTGTTGAGAAAGGCCTCAGACTCAAAATCTGAAAGGTAGTAAGAGAGATCATTGTTCCACAGTACAGTTGATACCTTTGGGAAGGTCCTTTGAAACATATATCCATGTCACAAAAGAGGTAAAATCCCAGGGTTTTTCAGCCAAGAATGGCACTTCTATTAGAATCACTCATCAAGTTGAAAGACAAAGCAAACAAACTGAACAAATAAAAATAATTCTTTAGCATCTGAATGGCACTGGAGTTCTGTGTTTTCCCTTGTAAAGCGTATGTACTGTAAGTTAGATATTGAAAGAACTAATGTTAAGTTCTGCTCTTAGAACCTACTGTGCAGAATGACTGTGCTCTAACTTTTCTCTCCTTGATTTTGATAGTCATTTAAATCACTTATTATCACCTCTACTAGTAAAAGATACAAAGGATAATAAGAAATCAGAATACTTAGATTTGTAGCTCATCTGTTCTTCATTTATCCTTGAAGCCTCTGGTATTCATCATTAAGGATGATTAGTAATTAACTTGAGCCATAGAATTAGATTTTGTACTGCTAGATGTGGATAAACCAGTTATGGGGACTTCCATAATTCCAAAATATGATTAGGTGATTAGTCATACACTTATTACTGCAAATTCTTGAGATCCTTGATTTAGAACAAGTTTTTCTATTAAAACAATGTATTGTATATTTTTTACCTCTGTTAGGTCATTAACCTTTTAGTTGTCCAACCAGTAAATAAGCAAGTTCTTCTGTCACTGTTTTTTATTGTGGTAAGTTATATTATTTAACATAAAATTTGACGTTTTAATCATTTTATTTTTATTTCTTTTTAAAAACATTTTTTTTAATTTGAGAACAGTTGACACACAGTGTTACGTTAGTTTCAGGTCTACAGCATAATGATTCAGCATTTCTGTTTGTTATACTGTGTTCACAAGTGTAGCTACCATCTGTCACCAGACAACACTATTATGATATCATTGACTGTATACCCTGTGCTGTACCTTTTATTTCCATGACTTAGTCATTCCATAACTGGAAGCTTGTGTCTCCCACTCCTCTTCACCCATTTTGCCCCTACCCCTACCCCCCTTCCCTTGTTGGCAGCCATCAGTTTGTTCTCTGAATTTATTGGTCTCATTCTGTTTTTGCTTGTTTTGTTTTTTAGATTCCACATATGAGTGAAATCATGCTGTTTGTCTTTCTTAGTCCGACTTATTTCACTTAACATAGTACATAATACTAGGTCCATCCATGTTGTGGCAAATGGCAAGATCTCATCCTTTTTTTATGGCTGTGCAATATTTCATGGTGTGTGTGTGTGTGTTGTGTGTGTGTTTATCATTTTTATCTGTTCATTTATCGATGGGCACTTAGGTTGCTTCCATATCTTGCCTATTGTCAGTAGTCCTGCAATAAACATAGGAGTGCGTATATCTTTTCAAATTTGTGTTTTCATTTTCTTTGGGTAAATACTCAGTAGTGGGATTATTGGGTCATATGGTATTTTTTTTCTTAATTTTTTGAGTAACCTCCATGCTGTTTTCCACAGTGGTTATGCCAGTTTACATTCCTACCTACAGTGCATGAGGGTCCCTTTTTCTCCCCATCCTCTACAGCAGTTGTTATTTCTTATGTGTTGTGTATTAGCCATTTTGACAGGTGTAAGGTGATCTCATTGTGGTTTTGATTTGTATTTCCCTGATGATGAGTGATGTTGAGCATCTTTTCAGGTGTCTTTTGGCCCCACTTTAAGTATACAATCCAGTGGCATTAACTGCATTCACAACATTGTACAAACACCAGCCCTGTCTATATCTAAAACTTTTCATTATCCCAAACAGAAACTCTACCCGTTTAAACAGTAACTCCCCATTACCCACCCCTAGCCCATAGTTATTTCTGTTCTACTTTCTGTCTCTATGAATTTGCCTATTCCAGCTATTTCATATAAATGAGTTCATATAATATTTGTCCTTTGGTGTATGGTTTATATCACATTTTTAGCACAGTGTTTTCAAAGTTCATCCATGTTGTAGCACATATCAGAACTCCCATTCCTTTGTTTGGCTGAATAATATTCCATTGTATTTACCTACCACATTTTGTTTATCCATTCATCTGTTGCTGGACAGTTGGGTTGATTCCACCTTTTGACTTGTATGAATAAGGCTGCAGTGAACCTGTAAGGGTTCAAGTATCTGTTTGCATCCCTGTCTTCGTTTCTTTTAGGTCCATACCTAGGAGTAGAATTGCTGGCTCTTATGATAATTCTGTGTTTAACTTTTTGAGGAACCTCCAAACTGTTTACCATAGCTGCTGCACTATTTTACATTCTTACCAGCAGTGTACAAGGATTTTCACATCCTCTTCAACTCTTGTTGTTTTCCCTAGTTTTGATTACAGCCATCCTAGTAGGTGTGAACTGTTATCTCATTGCAGTTTTGATTTGCATTTCCCTAATGACTAATGATCTTGAGTTATCTGTTCATGTACCAATTGGACATCTGTATGTCCTTGGTCAAATGTCTGTTCATGTCCTTTGCCTTTTTTTTTTTTTTTAATTGGGCTGTTTTCCTTTTGCCTTTTTATTGTTCTGTCACTTTTTAATTCATGTTCTCACATACCTCTCTATATAATAAAAAAGATAATTTGAGCTCAGAGAAATACTTCCTATCAGCCTTTCATTGCCACACACCTTGACTTTCATCCTGTTGCCAAAATCAGTACCTAAGACTCTCTCTTCAAATGGAAACTTTTTTTTCTGAATGCCTTGATACTGTGGAATTCCTTGTATTCTTTCCCAAATTTCAGTTTAATGAGCCCATGTGGAGGGATGGAGAGGTGTAACGAACAAACAAACATCTGTTTTCTTAGAGTGATGGAATGTTAGACCTGGAGGAGACCATCTCTTTCTCAAACTGAGATCCAAAGATTCTTTGAGGATCCGCAAGTATATTGTTGGGATCTGAGAGTTTTAGAATTTAAAAATACTACATTTTTACACTAATAATAATCTAAAAGGTCATTATTTAAAAGCCCAAATTTCACAATTCAAGGACATTTTAATGGTTTCTTATATCACTTCTCTCATCTGGGGATTCTAGGACCTCTGGGGAATCTGAGGACACAACCTTGGCAGGTCTCTAAGACTTTTTTCTTCCTTTAAAAGGAACCCATACATTAGTGAAGCTTAAGAAACTCTGATCAAATCCAACGCCTTTCCTTTTACAAATAAGGCCTAGAAAAGTTAAGTGACTCACCAGAATAACACGACAAATTAATAAAACCAACCAGCACTAAAACCCAAGTCTTCTAAGGCTTTATTCAGTGTTCTTTGTGCCAGAATGGGGATACTGCAGGGATCCCATCATCACTGAGTTTAAAATATAGTGGGAAAGCAGAAAATGAACAAGGAATAACTAAAATGATGTGTGTGAGGGAGGAGAAGGGTAATAGGAGTAGTATAGAATGATGGGGTGGTTTAACCTCATCTGAGGGTTTGGGCAAGAGATTTTTATGCTGACAGTCAAAGAGAGAACAGAGTTAGCTTAAGGGAGCCCTGAAAAGAATAACGTTCCAGAGGAAATAACATGTGTGGGGACTCTGGGGTGAGAAAAGCATAGTTTACTTACTGGTTTAAATGAAGAAAAGGAGTGAAAAGAGGGTTCAGAGGTAAACAGGGACCAGATTATTCCAGTAGATTTAAGACATTTAGAAGTCAATATGGAGTTTCAATAAGGAAGTGATGTAATCTGAGTTGCCTCTTTAAAAGGGTACTCTGGCTGCAGGTGCAGAATTGATTGGAGAGGAGATAAGGCCAGACAGATGTAGGGAGACCCTGTAGGAAGAAGCTACAGTAAAGATATGTGTAAGAGATGAAAGTAGCTTGGTTTAGGGTTGATAGAGAAGATCAAGAGAAGTGGCTAAATGTATTTAACAGGTAGAATCAAAAGGACATAGTGATTGATTGCCTGTAGGTATTATAGCAGTCAGTTATGATTCCCTTTTGGGGGGCATGATCAGCTGTGGGATTGTTGGAGCTGTTTACTAAAGATAGAGCACACTGAGAGAGACAAGTTTTGAGGAATAGGTGATGATTGCAGTTTTTGACCGGTTGCTATTGAGTTGGCAATGAGATATTTCAGTGGACATCTCAAATAGATGTTTGTATGCAGAGCTGAAGCACGGAAGAGGTAACCAGGGCAGGGATACAGATTTGGTTTCAATATATTCATGATATTTGAAACTTTCTATAATTGGATTGTCTAGGGAGAGCATATGGAATTAGAATTGTGAAAGAGCCTAAGACAGAGCCTTGAGGAAGGAGAAGCCTGAGTGATAGGGTAATTGGTATCTCAGGGGCCAGGAAGAAGACAAGGCAGTGGAAGAAAAGCAAGGATTCACGGGTCTGCTCTTTGATGGAAAAGTTAAATGGTTGGTTCCATACAATGTGTATGTACCTTGCACACAGAGATATATAGTTTTATACTACTGATTGTCAAATTAATTTTTCCAGTCCTTTTCCCAGAATCTAATCGTGTGAAATGTTATAAATTGTGATGTACAATGGTAAAATTGAATTTCTGGTTAACTCAGACAGCGAGAAAACCCTTTTCACTTCTGGTTGTATAAAATCTTTCTTAAACACAATAAGCCATTTTTCTGTCTTGGTAAATATTGTGGGGTGAAATAAAATTTAAATTGAATTTAGATAACTGAATTGGTGATTCGAGAACTTTTAATGTCTTAGTTTCACTTTGAATAGCAGATGACATTTTTTTCTGAAGATATAGAAAATATTAAAGATTATCTCAGGAAATGCTCTGGAAGCTGCTTTTAAAAACACTTTTAACTGCTTCCCCACCCACCCTTAGCATTTGTCCATTTTTTTTCTAAAAATACAGTAACAACTTTCAGCACACTAAGAGTATTTGATTGTTAATGAAAGTTATATTCCATTTGTTTTTGTTTAATAGCTGGGTTTTTATATAATTCTAACTCACTAGAACCAGGTGTATCAGTATATTCCTCAGCACTGTTATTTTTTTTTAATTTTTTTAATGTTTATTTTTGAGAGAGACAGAGACAGAGACAGAGCGTGAGCAGGGAAGGGGCAGAGAGAAGGAGACACAGAATCTGAAGCAGGCTCCAGGCTCTGAGTTGTCCACACAGAGCCCGACACGGGGCTCAAACCCACAAAACGCAAGATCATGACCTCAGCCAAAGTCAGACACATAAGCAACTGAGCCACCCAGGCGCCTCACTCAGCACTGTTAATTTTATCAAAATGTGTACTCTTTGATCACTGACTCCAAATACAGCTATTTCAAAATTATTCTGACATTACAGATACAGCTATGTGTGCGGTGAAGAGCCATCTGAAAGGTTACGCCTAAATTAGGTTTGAGCAGATTAAGTCATGAGTCACCTGCACAGGGCATATTTCCAGTGGTAGCAATACCAAAGTGAATCTTTTAATGAAATAAAATACCCTTTAAAATGGGGTCTTTTGGGAGGGAAACTAACATTTATACTTTGTGCCAAACACTTCTAAGTGCTTTACGTACATAATTTCTCTACAAATAAGGAAATTGAAACTTGAAGTGGTTCAATAGCTTCCCAAAGTTGCAGCCCTGACGTAGGGTGGTGCTGGGATTCTAGGTTAAGTTTATCTAATTTTAAAACCAGTATTCTTTCCATTTACACCTCTGTTCCTCACTGGAAGCCAGGAGACCTATGTTCTAGGTCCTGCTGCATCCTCTATGACCTTGGATAAGCACAGTAGTTCGTTTGCATTCACTATCCCCCAGGCATAGTTTTGCCCCTTCCCCCTGTCTAGAATGCTCCACACTTTCCATCCCTGTGTTCATTCATCCAGTTGGTAATCAGTCCATCAGTTGGCCAGATGATGGTCTTTGATCATGCAGTAAGTTATTGAGGTTCTGTGACATCAATATGAAAGTGACATAGATGCATGGCCTTTGTCTCTGAGGAGGTCACACTCTTGTAGTATCTTTATCTTCCTTACTATATAAGCCCTCGCTGAAATCCCATTTCTCCCATGGAGCCTTTTCTATGAGCCATCCCATTTTGACATGCTCTTCGGAAGTCCCTGTGAAACTTTTCATTTGTTTAGCAATTAATCAGCTGCTACCTTGTGACATCTCTTCTATCATTGGCTAGAATCTTATTCAAATCATGAATCATTGCTTAACTTTTCACCTCTTTGCAGCTTGTTTCACCAAGGTATAAATTCCTTAAGGGCAGGCTTACCCTTCTCTGTATTTCCCACAGTGTCTTGTAAATAGCAAAAAATTTTTGACTGGATTCATTCAGCAAATGTTCGTTAATTTGCATTAAATTTTTAAGTTCAGAGTTTACTCTTTTGGTCAGACATTCTAGACTGTCACTTAGCTTCCCTGAGTCTCAGTTTTCAGTAAAATGGAAATAATTCCTACCTCTTGAGATTAAATAAATAATATATGTAAAAAGACTTTGTACACTTTAGAAGACTATCAAGTGTTACTGATTATTTTATACTTTGTGGTGAAAGCAGCCCTGTCCTGAATTCTTGCAGTAGATACTATGTGTCCCAACATTTACTTCACATGTTCACTTGATCTATTTTTATCTCTATTATCCTACTGTATGGCTCTCTTTGCTGTTTTAACTTACTTGCTCTTCAGTTTATTCTAACTTTTTCTCCTTTATTTTGTGTATTCCCAAGTCTTAATCGCATTTACAGATGTGGACATGAAAAATAGTATGAACTGTTATGAGGCTAGCCTAATATAATGGATCACAGGGTCCATCAAATTAATGGGCCCATCATACTACAAAGCTGAGAATAATAGAATTTATTGTTAATTTTCGCTCAAGGTAGCTAAATTCATTCACTTGTAGTTTCAGATTGATATAAAGGGTTTGTTTTTAGGAATTTGATATGAAGATGCTTTTTAGTCTATATGAGAGTTCTGTATACTCTTCAAAGAATATATTAGGACTGGTACCATCAAAGCCTATATTGCCTTAGGTCGTCTGGATGGAACCATGGCAGACTTAGTAATAACCCCAAAATACAATAGTTTCAATAGCTAAGGCTTATGATTAAGATTTCCCAAGTGTTACAAATTTACTGAATTGCATTATTCTGGTCTTTGCTACTTTGGATGCTTTGGTTAATTTGACGCTTTGGTTAACCATCAAACAAAGTTTATTTTACTGCCTTCATTGAAGTATGCTTTTTTGATCATTTAAAAATATTAATAATAGAGTCATTGTCTTTTCTAGCTTTTCTAGAGTGTGATTCTTGTGTCTCTCACCTCTTGGAAGCCTAGAAATAAATATATTGACTATTATTGTTGTTTATGTTGAAAGATATTAAAATGAGATTTGTAATCCAAATGGGCATTACTTATTTCACATCTGGTTGCTTGAAAAGTGGCCAGATGCAACAATTCTTAATGCAAGACAGCCTAGGGCAAAACCTTTGCAATTCACACCCTCCTTTGCAAAACAACTGCCCTGTGTGAACCTTTCACATTAAGAAAAAAAGAAGAAAAGCAAAGAAAATTTGCTTCACTGCATTTAATTATAAATTTCCAATAAAAGTGTTCATATGATCCCTACATTCACGAGCTAACAACCATTAGAAGTGGAAGACAATGTGTAAAAAAACAATGGCAGCCTTGACCTAGTTTCAGGGCCAGACCCAAAGACATCATGAAACTTCTCCTCTCTTACATATCCTCACTTAGCTGATTTTTTTTTCTAACGTAAGCTCCATGCCCAGTGTGAGGCTTGAATTCATGACCCCTCCCCCCCCCAAACCAAGAGTCATATACTAAGCTGGCCAGGTGCCCCCACTCTGCTGAATTTTAAAGTGATTGATTATATTCCCAGTTGCCTGTGACAGTCTCAGTTTTATCTGTTGTTTGAATGTTGTTTTTAATATTGCCCTCTGTCACTCTTGAAACTGTCCCAGGTTGGGCAATAAAGTATAGGGTCTTCTTGTTTCATCCCTCAGAGACACTGATTAGGAGGTGAGGGCTGGGAATGAGGAGAACTTACTAAAGGGGAAATAGTATTAGGGTTAGGAGGGTACTGGGATCAAAAGGCTAGTGATCAGAATTCTCAGTAACTAAGTGATTTGTGAATGCATTCTGAGCATCACAAGATCCATCAGATTAATACTGGCTGCCATGGGAGAGGCGGAGGACAAGAACCAGGTCAGGAGTTTGTGGTATCTTTTATGCAATACTAACGTTAAGCTTCCTGTCTGAGGTTTTCCATATTGTGAGTCTCTCACCTCTTGATACTCTTTGAGGACTGGTGATGCTGATATCTAGTAGAAGCACTTCACAGAATTAAAAAAAAAAAAACAAAGATGGAAGATAATAGTTCTTTAGAAAAATGGAAACATATTATTCTTGATAACCTTGCTCTTTGAAAAGCTTAGCTGGATATCTCTTCCATTTACCTTAATAATCTACTGAGAAACTTAATTTCATTAACCATAAAATAATCTCTTTTAAAGAGTCCTCCATACTTGAAGGCTGTTATGTTTGTTTTTTTATTTATTTATTTTTTGAGAGAGAGAGAGAGACAGTGAAAGGGACAGAGAGAGAAGGAGGCAGAAGATCCCAGGTGGGCTCTGTGCTGACAGCAGAGTCCAATGCGGGGCTTGAACTCACGAACCGTGAGATCAGGACCTGAGCCAGAGTTGGACGCTTAACTGACTGAGCCACTCAGGTGCCCCAATGGCTGTTATTTTTTCATACTCAATTGTTGTACAGTGTCTTTATTTTATTTAAAATAATTTTTTATTTTATATATATATAATTTTAATTTTAGAGAAAGAGAATGCAAGCAGGTGATGGGGTTGAGGGAGTAAGAAAGAATTTAAGTAGGCTCCACGCTCAGTGCAGAGAGCGGGGCTTAGTCCCAAGACTTTGAGATCATGACCTGAGCACAAATCAAGAGTTGGATGCTCAACTGACTGAGCTACTCAGGTGCCCTTGTAACTTTTTAAATTCCAAGAGTGGTAGCCACCATTGAAAAATATGCAGAAAAATATAAAGCAAAGATTAATTGTTCATAATCCCATCACCCAGAAATAACTAAAATAGTATAGTTCCTTTCAACCTTCTTATACATATACATATATACACATATGTATATGTACATATATATGTATGTGTGTGTGTGTGTGTGTATTTTAATGTGTATTCAGTGGAGTTCTTAAACTCCATAACCATAAGGAAAATGCTTTTAGTGTTCTGGCAACAATAGGAAAATAATATCTTACATTTGCATAGAGCTTTAAAACATGTAAAGTCTTTTTCAGATAGTAAAATATTTAATCCTCTTAATACCCCTGTAAGGCAGAGTAGATGTTAATTTCCATTTTACGTATGGGGAAATTGAAGCCCAGGAGTGCTCATTGACTTGCCCAAAGACATTGATAAGTAGTAGAACCTTGATTAGAACCCTGTGCTCTTTCACAGCCCAAGACTCTTTCTGTGTACAACTCAAGGAATTATTATACTAGAATCTTCAAGTACCAAAAACTGAATCTAGTCCAAAGAACTAATTGTGAGAAACTGGTTCTTTAGCTGAGAAAAGAATGTAAGGAAGAGGAGTGTTGTATTTGAATAATGGTCTTTATGTTTGTATAGGGGCAGTACTCAAAGAATAGTAACCAGCTTTCTTAGCATCTCTTCTGAAAGTAAAACAAGGGGGCTGAGTTTCCTGTGGACATTTAAGTTTGGGGTAGGATACTTTCCTGCAGGCCTTTGAAAAGACCTTTCAAAGGTATTACCTGTTTGGAATTAACAGTCAGTCAAGTCTTGAACACCTAATGCTGTACTAAAAAGAATAAATGAAGTAAAAGGCATATCCTCTTGTGTTTTCACAGCATACCTGGAGGAATAAAACAAACATATGAAACAACTTAGGTGTAAATTATGTAGTATTGACCCTATGTCAATGAATTATCAGGAGTTAGAAATAATAAATTGACACTCAAAGAGCATTTACTTTGTGCTAATCAAGGAAATATTAAATGTTATAGCATAAATAAGATCGAGAAGCCAAAAACAAGTTATGGCAGAGAGCAGAAATGAGAATATACACATTATTTCACACATTAATGTATCCACCCCACATTTATTGAACATCTACCATGCTGTAGGTACATAAGAGTGACTAGATATATCCTTTTAAATAGAATTTAAGTTACATGTTAGGAAATAGTGAATAATAAGGTGGGTGAGTAGGTGGGTGTGTGGGCAGGTTATAGCAATATTATTAACCTATGCAGAGGTTATGTGTATTCTAATTAAGGACAGAAGTTTATAATAGATGAGACCTAAACACTTATAATTCATTGAATGGGATAACTAAAGGAAAATGTTAGAAGTCATCTAATCTACCCTCCTTTCCTTATTTCCACTTTAAAAATGGGGAATTAAGACCAGAGCCATTGTGGTTTTGTAAACAGAGTTAGTGACAGAACCAAAGGTTGAATCCTGGTCTTCCACTTTCCAATTATGCATACCATTCTGCCTCTTGACTCTTGAATCTAGCTGAAACATCTTTTTCTTCTTCCCTGTGCCAGCTATGTGAATACCAGAACTTAGGTCCTCAATTAAAGATTTGGATTGTCATCATTATTCAATCATTGGTAGAAAAATATGACTTAGAAAACGAATCTCTTTCATGTCTCATCTCCGTGGATATCTTATTTATAAAATGACTAAAGGCTCAATGAGATTAACAATATACAACTTGGAAATAAATGTTTTATAGCCATCACAGTGAAGAGTCTGTATTTTAGACCTAGCTCTATACACTGAGTAGCTGTATAATTTTGTACAAGTCATACCACTTCTTTTTTCTTTATCTATAAAATGAGAGGGTTAGAAACACTTTTAAAGTCTGGTTCAGTTATTTATAGAGCTATGTCTTATTTGAGTTAAAGCACAGACTTATTTAAGGAAAAAAATTCTTATGATTGTCAGCATTCACATAATTTTTATTATAATGTAACTTAAATATGTACAAAACTAGCTATGAACTTAAAAAAAAATTTAATGTTTATTTTTGAGAAAGAGAGAGAGAGAGAGAGAGAGAGAGAGAGAAGGAACACGAGTCAGGGAGGGGCAGAGAGAGAGGGAGACAGAATCTGAAGCAGGCTCCACGCTCTGAGCTATCAGCACAGAGCCCAGTGCAGGGCTCCAACTCACGAACCACAAGATCATGACCTGAGCTGAAGTCGGACACTTAACCAGCTGAGCTACCCAGGTGCTCTTAGCTATAAACTTTTAATGCGTATAGCTCTTACATTCAACCAAAACAAATCAAATAACAAGTTACAAAATTCTTAACATTCAAATTAATAATTCAAAATGGAAATGAGGTTCTACACCCTGTGCTATTCAATGCCATAGATATGATTAAATTCTCCCTCAACTTTTCTTATTGAACTGTTCTGTGGAACAGTCCTCTTGACAATATTACTGGATCTCATTAAGTTTTCACTTAATTCAAATGAATCATTTACGTATTAAAAGTCTGCCTGTGTCCTCTGTCATGAATCCTAAAGTAGTAATACTGGGTGCCATATTTGAGTTTATGAAATCATAAATACAAACTGTGGCACTGAACTTGCCAGTAAGTATTCAGTTACAAAACCATCCAGACAATCCAGATATCCAGATAATCTAAAATATAAATCACTTCAGTTTTTATCATTAAAATGAAAGGAAAATTGAAAATATAGAATTAAGAACTTTTTATCAAAAATTAGAAACAATTTAAGTGTCCATCAACTAAATGGATAGTCAAAATATGGTATGCTCATATACAGCCTCGCCTAGATTATTCATCGATAAAAAGGAATTTACTAGTGATACAAGCTACAACATGGATGAACCTTAAAACAGTGATGCTAAGTGAAGAAAGCCAGAGGGGCACCTGTCTGGCTTAGTTGGTAGAGCATGTGACTCTTGACCTCAGGATAGTGAGTTCAAGTCCCATGTTGGGAGTAGAGCCTACTTAATTAAAAAAAAAAAAGGCAGACACAAGACCATATATTGCATGATTGCATTTATATGAAATGTCCAGTAAAAGCAAATCTATGAAGGCAGAAAAATAGATTCGTGGTTGCCTGGGATTGGAGATGGGAACTGGGATTGATTATAAATCAGCATGAACAATCTTACTGGGTAATAAAAATGTTGTAAAACTGATTTATGATGATGGCTAAAAAACTTGGTAAATTGACTAAATTTCATTGAATTGTACACTTGAAATGAATTTTGTGGCATATAAAATATCCCCAATAAAGGTTTTTTTTTTTTTTTTGGTACTTCCAGGAAATACATATCCATAGATATCCCTCCTCCCTGGTAAGGAGACCCAGTTGAAACAACACTGTTTTAGTGGAACCAGAGAGAGCATCCAGTAATTAGGAGATCATGGAGTCTAGTCTAGCTTTGATTTGGCATTAACTCTATTTTATCTGAGGCAAGGCATCAGACAGGTCATTTTTGCCTTTGTTTCCCCATTTATAAATGAAGAGGGGGTTAGATTATATGCTCTCTAAGGACTTCCTGTAGATAGGACAACGTCATCTTTACATTTCTGTTATCCTCTCTCAATCTCCTACTTACCATCCCCACCCCCCCAAAAATGCTCTTTTTCAAAGCCCCCTTAATCAGCTTGGCATATTGTTCATCTCATTAAATCTTGGTCACTGAAACTTCCTGACCTTAATGTATAGGTCTTTCAAGTACACAGTTCCCAGAATGTGTATCTGAAAGTTCCATACTAGACTGAATGCCACATCATTCATTAATCTCCCAGAGGCTATGTTCTCATTTTCTGTAACTCTTATGGATGCTCTTCCATAGATAACAATACACTTCCCCTTCAGGCAGTACATGAAAGAAACAATGAACGATACAATGGAATCATCCTATAAAATTACACAGAATGAGAATCTGGCCCATTGTTTTCTCCTGCTGCCTAAGGAAGAAGTTGTACTCTTTGGATCCCCATTAAGATTTTGGCTTGTCCACCTCCTTTGATTCCCAAGTAACAATTAAGCAATCTGGCCTTCTTCCCACTTCTCATTTCAATGTGTAGGATCCTTGTCAACTTGCCCAGAATGACTTTAGGCATTTTGAGCTGTTCATCTGACTGTGTGCAATAGATAAATAAAAACATAATTAGAAGGAGGACTGACTTAAGACTCAGTTTTATTTTTATTTCTATTGGGGAGGGAAATGTGCTTATTTTCAAATTGGAAAAGTTATTTCTTGTCTGTCTTCATGTTTTAGTCTTCTGCTTTCCTTTGTGTTCAGTAAGATGTTCTGAATGTTTACAGTGAAAAGTTTAGGGACACCTGGGTGGCTCAGTGGGTTGAGCATCCCCAGCTCTTGATTTCGGCTAAGTTCATGATCCTAGGGTCATGGGATTGAGCCCCTCATCAGGCTCCATGCTTAGCATGGAACCTGCTTAAGATTCTGTCTCTCTCTCTGCCTCCCTCTTCCTCTGCCCCTCCCCCCCCCACACGCATATGCATGCTCTCCCTTTCCCTCAAAAAAAAAAAAAAGAAAAAGTTTGTGAAAATGGGGTTTGTGTTTGTAAATATAGAAACATAGCATCTTACTTCCTAGAGCTTAGTATGTCTGCAGAAAAGCAGCCTTGGAGTATAAAGAACAAACCAGGTAGTTGGAATGTGGTTTAATTAGTCCATAAACTTGTCAGGAATCTTAGACTCTTCTTCCTAAAGCTATGCTGACCCACAACATAAGTTTGGATGAACCAGTTAAGTTTATATCCTGCGTATCCCCTATAATTGAGGAATAAACATTGGATAAAAACTGAAAATCCTGTTAGTGGAAATGGTTAAGTAAAACTGAAGTATTAGTTATTTTATTGGGGGTTGATAAATGGTTTTGTATATGTCATAAAAAGAAAAAACACCAGAGCGTGGGTGTCCTCATTGTAACTGTTAGGACCAAGGATAACAGAGAAAATTGAAGTTGAAATAAAATTCTTTAAAAATAATTGAAAAAAGAGAAACTTAGGTATATTTTAGGATATGAACATTCAATGAACAGAAGAAACAGATGTTCCTAACCAAGAAAGTTTGGTGTTGAAGATATCTACCTTTTCAATAATAGAGGACAGATTAGATATTTATCCTTCCTTTGTAGTAGGAACTATGTTTCAGGGTATCCACGTAGCTGTACTTCCCAAAGGAAAGCTCTACCTTGTTGCAAAATGCCAGCTAACAAATGTAGGAGTGATAGAATTAGAAAAACTTAATTTCATAAATTCAGAGTATTGATTCAGGAGAAGATTGTTAAATGTCCTAAGTGAATGATGGCTGAAACTGAAAAACCTTATATGCCAAAGTCACAGAACACAGGTCACTTCCTAGTTGCTAGGAGAAAAAGTAACGATCTACTTCTAAATTAGCATCATCAATGGTCAGTTGTACACTGTGTCTCTGATGTGATCAAATAGGAAGTCTAGAACATCACATACGTTACATTCAAGTAAAAGATGTTTAACTTTGAATTCATAAATCTTTAACACCCAGTGTGTAAGTAACACAGTGTTAGATAAGCAAGCTAAATGATACCACAAGAAAGCAACCAGACAAATCCAGGAGGTGAAACATTCTACATGATAACTGGCCTGATCTCTTCAGTTATTCAGTGACCTTAAAATTAAGGGAAGTTTTTAAAAAAGACTTAAGGGACATGTAACCAGATGCATTTCATCATCCTGGATTAGATTCAGGTTTGGAACAAACCAGCTATAAACATTTTGGGTCAGCTGGGGAAGTTTGAATACAGAGTGAATATTATTTGAAATGAAAATTTACAAACTGGAAAGATGAAGATTGTTGACTTGAAGCAAGTTACCACTAAGTACCATATATCATTTTTATTAAAAAAAATACAAATACTGTATATATGTGCTTAGGTACACGTATACACTTAGGATCAAACGTATGCTCTTAGAACCAATGAGATAAACACAGAATTCAACAATGATGATCACTGAGTAGTAGAATTAAAATGATTTAGTTTTTAAATTTTCAACAATCAACATACTGGTTCTGTAATAAGAAAAGGTTATTGACCAACAACAACATAAAGACAAGCCAACATGTACTTTATTTTTTAAAGAAGGTAAATATGTTTCTTTTGAAGAAAAAAGGTTCAAAGACTAAAAAACACTTTTCTTATCTTTCAAAAACATCTGGTAATAGTTTGTGGATTAAAGCTTTGCCTATTTGCCTTTGGTCAGTGTGGGATAAAGAATTAAAAAGATGTGAGCTTGAATTCAAACTGTCAACTACAAACATGTTTACTTCCAGCAAAGTCACCGTCTCTCTCTAAACCTCTCTTTTCTCATCTAAAAGAATAATTGTGAGAATTAAAGAGAATTTAAATCCATGCCTGGAACAGAATAGGCTCTCAAAGTTAAAATATTATGAATTCTTATAAAAAATTTAAATCTTGCACATGACAGCTATCTGATTAATAAGATAGCAAACACTAACATCACTATTGCTTTTAAATATGTTCCATCAACATCAATATGTTTCATGAAAAAATGGTATGTGGAATATGGAATTTTCAAAATCAAGTGTGAATTTTACAAGTTCACTTAGAAGTAGACCATTTTATACAGGGTTGATAAAAAATAAAGTATAACTTTATGACTCAGACCCATTACCAGGTTCCGTATTGAAGCCCTATTCAGTAATTGCCATTATTTTCTCGTTTTGCTTTGAATAACCTCCCAGTAGCCCCAAATGAAGTAAAAATACCACGCAGCTTTAATGTACTTTAAAGTAATTATAGAATACTATTACCTCAAAGTAGAAGTTTTTCGTAATTTTATTTTCATAAGAACAAGGAACTTCAGTAGAAAGGCCACTCACTGTTTCTACCATGAGAACTCCAGAATACTAGGATGAGCCTTGAAGAATCTACAAATGAGGCAAGAGGACATTTGTCAGAAAAATGCATTCTGGAATTGATTGCTCAAATATTACCAAATTTTATTTACCAAGTTGTTACTGAGTACTTACTTTGTAGAAAGCAAAGTCTCTAAACTCTGTGATGAACTGTGGCATTCTCATTAGTGATTCATTCACATTAAGTGAATCATATCATAGTGCAAATGCTTTCATGCTGATAGACGTCTAACATAATAGTTGGCATTAAGGATATAATGGATCGGAACAATTTATTTGAACATTTTATTGCGTCATTTTCATGACAGAGCACAGTTTGGAGCTTTGGACTGGGAATGAAGAAACCTGATTTTTAGTTCAAACTCTGCTCCTAATTATCTGGGTAATACCTTGAGCAAATCATTTCATTTTTCTGGAACTCATTTTCCTTATGTGAAAAATTAAAAGAGTTTGAATGTATTAATCTCCCTGGCATTAAGTTTTGTGAGTCTGTGATGTCAATAATCCATATATTTCCTTTGGTACAGTTGCAAAACTTGTAAATTGCTTATTTTACATAAACTAAACTTGCATATAGCACTGTGGCTCTGAGGTTGCTTTAGAGTGTTTGTGGAATTCTAGTGTGGTTCACCAGTGATAAGATAGATCTGTTACCCAAGGAATCTGGTATAACTGATCTTGAAAAATTAATTGTTAAAATCTGAATAATGAAGAAGATGTGTTTAAGAAGTTTAACATTTCGTTGGGGCGCCTGGGTGGCTTAGTCAGTTGAGCGTCTGACTTCGGCTCAGGTCATGATCTCACAGTTCGTGAGCTTGAGCCCCACGTTGGGCTCTGTGCTGACAGCTCAGAGCCTGGAGCCTGCTTCGGATTTTGTGTTTCCCTTTCTCTCTACCCCTCCCCTGCTCATGCTCTTTCTCTCTCTGTGTCAAAAATAAGTAAACATTAAAAATAAAAAAGAAGTTTAGGATTTCGTACGACACTAATATGGGTCAGATGATAATGTAGCCCATGGTATTTTGTTATGCTGGAAAGTACATGACTGGAGAAGTTCAGATATTACAGGCAAAAACAAGTTAACATAGTTCAGGTGGGATGCCTTTGGTTCAAAGGTACAGTAATTTGGAAAGTGTTTAGTTGATCCCTAGAAAGTAGTAAGACAGGTTAGGCTCTTTTTCAGGTATTACTGGCAAGTTAACTTTTGAAGGGGAAAAAAAAAAGGAGATTTTCAGTTGGTTTTTCTTTTACAGACTTTTAACTTCCTATTGGGCATATTTTTCCAGATAAGAGTGCCTTTTATACTGTCACCTAATTAGCAGTCAAGTACAAAAGAAAATAGTTTAACTTACGATCTGAACATGAATAAGAATACAGTAAAAAGAATTTCCATTGCATTTAAACTAATTACAGGCATGCTATTAAGTATTCAAAATTAGAACCCAAGAGGACCTCAAGGATTATTCTACTTTGCAGAAAGGCCTTCTTCTCATTCTAGAGATGAAAAATCTGAACCCAAAGAGTTAACAAGTCTGTATCTGAACCCATATAAGAACCTAAAACTGAGGCTTTCTGCCTCGTGTCAGTGTGCTTTTCCATATACTACACTACTTCAAGGTCAAGAAGACCTTTTTAAACACAGATATTCATCTACTGGAGCAATCGGCTACACGTTAACACCATTTCATTGAGTAATCAAAATGGTGTATTAATTTAAAATACTTATCCTGTAGAGAAATATACAATCCTGTTACTTTTTGAAAATCTGAGCGGTTATAATTTTTTATTAAGGAAGAATGGACTTTGCCTTTAATAAAATAGCACAGATGTTTCCTTTGTCTCTTTCCATGGGAATAGCGGGCTTACTGTGATTGTTGCAGTGGAATTTACATCTTAGGATACAGGATTATTTGGTTTTCTGTTAGACATGTGTCCCATTGGAACATCAGTTCTTCCATGTTGTGTCCCCTGTGATGACTGTGAAGAAACCCTGAATTGATGCAACCATGGCTAGAAGATAAAGTTCAGAGCCGACTTTAATTGCTGTAGAAAAAAGGCAGCAGTTCTGGGTAGAGGGAGCGGTGAGCTTAGTTCGTCATTCTGCTTGTTAGCAATTATCTGGTGTCCTTTGGAGTACCAGCACGAAATGCCCTATTGGAACAAGAAGAAAACTGTTGTTGTCAGTTCATTAGGTCTCTAACCTCTTCTTGAATGATCCATGTGAGACAGATGTGCCAGCAGCTGTTCTGTCATGATTCTCATTGTCCTCAAAAACAACGCACATGTGCTTTTTGCCAACTGGGGATGCTGTGGTAGGCTCTAGAGATACAAGGCAGTGTTAAATACTGTTCTCCCAAGGAGCTCCAGCGTAAGTATTCACAGCACTTAAAGCATTAAATGAAGCAACAAATGGAGTTCCTAGCAAAAGAAAAAAAATACTATGTACACTATCTTATACCAATACTAACATAGCTTATTTTACATGAAAGAAGAAAGTAATTAAAGCAGTTTTAAAATTTTAATTTTAATCTAGAGAATAAAATCCAAATTTAGCCTATGGCCAAAAAAAAAAAAAGCAAGGTTTTAATTAGCTTTCAAGAGGAACACAACACAAAAAATATTTAATATTCTATTTTATGGGGATATTTGATATAAATTATTCTAAACACTGAATAATATTTTAAAAGCTGTATACAGATATAATACTTAATACTATGATTTTATTAACTGTGGATTTTTAGACATTCTCTTTGTTACTGAATCATGCACAGCTGTTAGGAGTCCAGTTGCCCTCTCCTAAATGTACTAAAATCTGAGAGTTTTTTTGACTGAGTAATATTCAGATTCTTTTGGCTAAAGGTAGGAATCATAAATAATCATGAAGACCAAATATTGAAGAAAGCATTCTCAAATGCCAAACTACGTTTTTTTCAAGTGTCATAAACTAGGATAGAATTAAATAAGCTTTGCAGTTTCCTTGTTATATGGCCATTCCTAATTATCTTCATTCTCTCTCTTGTTGTGCATGTCTGCTGTGCCCACAATCACATCCATACCCCTGTGTTTCCAAAGTCCAAGAGGAGATGACCTTCTCAGCCTCGCCATCACACAAAGTCCTACATCCCTCAATAGAAGAAGCTGAGTTAGCTTTTGTGTGAGTCCTCACTCTGCAGAATTACCAAGGCCTAGCCTTCAAAGGAGATTCTCCATGGAATGGAAAGCCATAGACTTCTGAAGTGTAGAAGTACACTTCAGATGCAAAGCACTGATACCGAATTGGTATGCAGAATACCTAGACATGGCCTATAGCTCCAAGATCTTACATGACAGTCCCATTTATTGGCATGCTTTTTAGTTACCTTGTTATAATATCCTTTATATTTTGATATTGTAAAGAGTAGGATACTTGGGAATCATAAAGTCTTGAAGACAGAAATATTTACATGCAGGGGCATGTGAGTGGCTCAGCTGGTTAAGTGTCCAACTCTTGATTTTGGCTCAGGTCATGATCTCACAGTTTGTGGGTTTGAGCCCTGCATCATGCTCCACACTGACAGCAAGGAGGCTGCTTGGGATTCTCTCTCTACCCCTCCCCTACTCTCCCTCTCAAAATAAAGAAAGAAACTTAAAAAAATAAATAAATATTCCATGCATGTCAAAGCTCCCATAAGTTTTCTGGTGATCATATACTGTCCAGTCATAGGTATGACTGTAAACAAATACATTATTTCTGGTATCAATGCTAATTGACCTTCAAAGTTAAGTGAGCTAAAAGATCACTCTTTTAGGCATTTTGGGATAATTTTGATAAATACAGTTAAGTATGAAGGATATGAGGATAAGAACTTTGGATTATTAATGAATTTATCTCCTATACCTAGAATATCTGGCACTCAGGAGGTGTTTGAATATTTGAGGAATGCATGGATAAATCACTGTAAAATAATATATAATGAGTCTTTTTATCTCAGAGCAAAGCAGCTGCCTAGTTAGATACAATTGAGATTGGCTCAGTTTATTTTTGTCCATTTTAATATCCATGTGAGCAAGTTATTTCTCAAGTGACCCAGTGCTACAGTGTGATACAAAATATTAAAATGTTACTAACATTAAAAATATGATTTAAAAATCCACATCATACAAGTATTGTGTTAATAACTTGGGATGTTTTCTTTATTGCTTGATATGCTGTCAAGAGTTTAAACAACATTTGATAGAAATTGTAATTTTTGCTTACCGGCTTTTTTTTTGAAATCTGCAAGATAAGAACACATCCATCTTATTCATCAAGCCAACACCTAACTCAGGGCCTGCCAATATATTCTGATTTTTTGCCAATAAATATTTGTTGAACAAATAAATGAGTGAAATACAGTGAATAGGACAGGTTGTTGCTCCCAAATAATACAGTCCAAGGGGAGAAGGGAGGACAGGATGTGGTGTGTGCTATAAGAGTAGATGCCATTAGAGTCAGGTGTTATCGAATAATTAGCTGTTAAAAAAATAATTTTATGTTTGAATAGCTAAAGCACAGTATAAGAACTTGTTAGAGGGTTGGAAAGTGTAGCTACAGCAGTAGCTAGACAAGATGAATGTTGTCTGAGGGGGAAAAAAAGAATAGAAGTAATAGTAGGTGAAGAATCCAGAAATTAGACTCTTTGATGATAGTTGGAAAGAATGGATCTGTGTATTGTCCAAATAATAAAAGAGACTACTATAGAACTGGAGTACCAGGTTAATGCTATTGGCCTCGGAAACAAAACTGAGATTCCAAGCTACATCATTGTTGAAGAAATACGGGAATAAGATAGAAAAAGGCAGTGAGAAACTGCCCACACCCACTCTGTATCCATGGATATGGGTACTGAAAAATGAATAACACAGTTATTCACTGATATTCCTTGAAAGAGTTAGCATATTTTCCCTTTAAGTCACCCTATACTCCCTCCCTGCGGTGACTGATTTGTTAAAAGAGATGATTTAGACGCTTGTAAGAGTAGAAGTTGGTGAAGGCCAGTAGAAGGCTGGCCTTGGGAGTCAGATACCTAAAAACCTAGATTCCAGTTCCAGCTCCGTCACTACCTAGCTGTTTAACCTGGAGAATTTACTTATTTGGGGGCCTTGTCTTTCTCGTCTTATTAACAGAATGTTAGACTTTTATAGAGAGTTTCATTCTAAAATGGTATTCTTCTGCCAGTTTTATCATTCTTATAATCTGGCATAATCTTTTTAAAAATATTTATTTATGTATTTTTGAGAGAGAGAGAGAGAGAGAGAGAGAGAACGAATAAGCAGGAGAGGAGCAGAGAGAGAGAGAAGGAGGCACAGAATTCAAAGCAGGCTCCAGGCTCTGAGCTGTCAGGATGGAGCTCTCTGCGGGGCTTGAACTCATGAACCGTGAGATCATGATCTGAACTGACTGAGCCATGCAGGCACCCCTAATCTGGCATAATCTTAAGAACATTTTAATAAACTTGATCATTTTTTTAAAGTCAGAGGCACTTTGGAACCTGAGAGCAAGAATGGGGTGAGGATAGGGAATGGAGTGAGAAACTGCCACTTAATAGGAAGAAAGCCTAAAACTTGCCTTCAGACTCAAACACATCTTGGGACATTGAGGAAGGGTGTCCGTAAGCAGAATGGGACTTAAATTTTTGTTCTGTTTAATTATCAAGAAGGAAATTATCCTTGACTTGTGTAATTTATTTTGATATATCATAAATTCAACCAAAAACTTTGGACTAATCGCACCTTTAAAGATTATGTCATTGTGTATATAATACGGGTAATTCCCCAACCTTGAGAAAGAAGAAGAAACTCCTTTATTGATAATTCAAATTGAATATAGACAAAACTAGTTCTACATACCTATAATTACCTTAGTCATTTGGACTGCCAAGAAGAAGCTTGCTTTAACTTGAACTACCTTAGTAAAAGGTTTTTGGTTTTTAAAGGTTTTTAACCACTATAACTGCCCAACTCTCCACTTTATTCTGTGCTGTCGAGACCCAGCCCGAATTCCCCCTCCCCCAAGTTATTGTTCTGTGATTAACAGGGAAACTTGCTAGTCCCCTTGCAATGTAAATTAACCAGATATATATTTATTCCACCTGGAGAATATTGGGATAAGTCTAAGAGAATTATTGCTATCTGATATATTGCCCTATGTGGGGGCATCTGTATTAAATCCACAAGCCACTGCAATTCTATCAGGCCACTTAAGTGACAAGTGGAGACCTGCTTCCATACTGAAGTCTGGCACAGCTAGTGTTTCTCTGAGCCAAAAAGGGCAAAGGACTTGAGCAAGAAGCCAGCGTTTTCCTGATTACAAAACTGACCACAGTTCCTTGCCAACCTGTCAGTGTGATTCTATTTTTTTCTGGTAACGCATTCTTCTTCCCAGAGAGGACTCCACTTTTTTTTTTTTCATTATGACATGGCAATTATCACTTAAACATCAGCTTGTGCTCAGACATCAACTGGTGCAGCATGACTGCCTTTGCTAGTGATGGATAAATTTAATAATCAGATTTTTAAAAAGCAAACCCTGATATATAAAATCTCAACTGTATCTCTCAACTATTTAATTTTATAGAATTTGGATAGTAGTATCATTTTGGGTTTTATAAAGTGGTGGAATACCTTTAAAATAACATTTTAATAGCATGCTGATGCCAAATTTCAAAATATAAGTACATGTTTGGGGCACCTGGGTGGCTCAGTCAGTTAAGCATCCGACTTCGGCTCAGGTCATGATCTCGCGGTTTGTGAGTTCAGGCCTCACATTGGGCTCTGTGCTGACAGGTGGGAGCCTGGAGCCTGCTTTGGATTCTGTGTCTCCCTCTCTCTCTGTCCCTCCTCCTCTCACACTCTGTCTCTCTCTCAAAAATAAATAAACCTCAAAAAAATTGTTTAATAAAAGAATAAAATGTAAGTACATGTTTGAATTAAATAGTTTTCAGGGCACCTGGGAGGCTGAGTCGTTTGAGCATCCGACTCTTGATTTCTGCTCAGGCCATTATCCCAGGGTTGTGAGATCAAGCCCCTTGTCGGGCTCCACACTGAGTGTGGAGCCTGCTTGGGATTCTCTCTCTCTCCCTCTGCCCCTCTCCCCAGCTCATGTACTCTCTCTCTCTTTCTCTCCCTCTCTCTCTAAAATAAATAAAAGTAGTAATAATAATAATGAATTAAGTAGTTTTCTTCAGATAATATGGTTAGAGACTCAACCAGGAATGGGAAGCTAGAAAAAACTTTGTCCAGGTAACTTAATCTGGTCTTTCATAACCCAGAGATGCAAAGTTTTCTATTTAAGAAGCAATTGAAAACTGAACAGTCTCTTTGCTCTGATAGCTCTAAATACTGTACAGCTCACGCCCCTCACAAGACACCGAACATGTGGGTCACTGGCGAGACAGTGTGGCAATGTTTTCCTTGTAATGTACCAAGTCTTGCCAAAGCAGTGAACAACATTATGACACAACATTTGTCACAGCTGGCTCTCTAGCAGGAGAGTGCCAGCCAATTCAGGCCTGGTCCTTTGTGGGTTTATTCCCACCTCTCCCAAATATTTGGAAACCGAAGTCTTAACTCATTGGTTGTGTTCACAAGTTCTACTACTGCAAGTCTTTTTCTTTTTTAACGGATTGGTCTTTTGCAAGAAATAGACAAAATATCAGTGTGAATTACAGCAAATCCCTGTTCCATGCTGTTATGGGTGAAACTCTGGGAGATTCTCTTATTGACCCAGAAAGCGATTCCTTTGCTGATACACTGTCTGCAAGCACTTCACAAGGTAAAGTCAATTCCAGATATGGCTGTTGGGATACTATGGGCATATATGGAATGGTAAAATTGCTCTTGTAGTTTTTTTTCCAAGCTGTATTCTAATACAAGATATGGATAGTTCAGTGTTTTAATGCTTAGTTTGCCGTGTTAGTGTTCACTTTTAAGCATCAGAACTTTAAAAAAAGAAACCTAAACTAATCCATATTGTATCTCTGTGAATGGCTCCCATTTCCTGAATTGTAAGCATTAAAGATATATTTATATTTTTAAAAATCCTATTCATTTTTATCTCCTCAGTTTATGTGTGTCTCCCAAATATACTTAACATCTTATTAGAATACCTGAGGGGTCCCTTTTCCCCTTATATAGTCTTGTATGTTACATATCTCTCCTAGCTGTTTTTATCCCTCCTACAGCACTTTTATTCCTCTTAAAGTGCTCTCAGCATGTTTTTGTTCTACTTTGAAATTTTAGAAATTTGTATATTTTATCTCTCCCAAAGAATTGTAAGCTTCTGGAGTGTAGGACCAACCTATATTCTTCTTTATATTTCTTAGGATACCTAACATGGTGCCCAATGCTTTGTAGAATAGATTGTGGGACCTATGTCTATTCCAATTCCAAGCGTTTCATTTTACCCATAAAGAAAACAAAGTCCCTAAATGCCTATTGCATGCTAAATAATTGATTAATTACTACTTTCACTCAGATGTAGAAGATTTAAGCAGATACCTCGTTTTTCAAAATTCCTTTCTTGGCCATTGCAAAATGTCACTTCTTCATTTCTACAGCTCCTTCTACTGGAGTTCCTTAGCTCAGCTTCTTATGTTTTGTACTGTTTCATATTTATTTCTGTATTTCTATTTGTTTTTTTTTCTCATAGATGGCACATAAAAATAGATTGTGTTAGTGTGATTCATGTTTTATAATATAAATGCTAAAGCATTACAATTAAGTCGCTTAATTGTTGAAATGAATGGCTTCACATCTTAACATTTTAATTTTTCTGGAAGCCTGAAGTTTGAATATATTAATCATAGTTTTTTTTTTAATCAAGGTGTTTAAAAATTAAGAAAAAATATTTCCAGAAATGCTGTTTCATTATTTTATGGTGATTTGATTCAACACATATATCTGTCCTCTGAGCCTCTTAAATAGGAGATTGGTTTCATTATATTATATAAAAATCTGTTTATTCTGTTTTTCTGAAAGCCACAAAAATTGTTGCTTTCTGCAGTTATTGGTTTAACCTGTATCAGGGCAGGATGTCCTAGCTATACTGTGAAATAGTTCTTGAGTAAAAATTTGATAATTTTGTCTCTGAAAAGAGTATGTACACCAAGAATGCAGTGCAACAAGTAGTTTTGGTTAACTGAGGACATGTACTATGCATGGTAAGGGAGAGTTATGTGATTTAAGTTTTCATTCTGTACTAATCTCTATATGTTTACACCTTGACTTTGCCCTGGGTTTAATTTTTTTTGAGTCTCAGATCCCCTCCAAAAGAATAACTCAGTTATTCTTAGCACTTAACATGGTACAGAATAGAATATTAGCAATTAAGAAATTATATATTGTGCCAATATTTTAATTTTTGTTTATACGGTCTTGAATTACTTCTTATTCATGGGTTGTTTGTTAAAAATATGAATTCCTAAAGACCAAAGACCTGTGGTTGTTAACTTCTATTACATTTTGTAGATGACCACTGTTTATACCACCCATGCCAAAACAAACAAACAAACAAACAAACTTGAAATTGGACATATCATCATCATTAGCTGCGGAGGCCATCAGAGGTGAAACACTGTAGAGTTTAGGTATTTGGCTTGAATACAGTAACTAATTTAGGTGCTCCTTCTTCCTCACCATAGGCAAAGTGGGATTGGGGGTTGTTGCAAGTAGCTGTGTGCTGCTACTTTGAAGAAAAAATGGCTTGTTGAGTGTGAATGATCCCAGATGTACAAGCTATATTGGTCCTATTCATGAAATTCAAAAATGTATGCAGCCACTATGCCCAAAAAGGACTCATGCATTTTTTTCCTGGGCTCCATTATCACTGTGATCCCCCTTTATCTTAGTCCCCTGTTTTCATCATGAGCTCAAGTAACCCCAAGTAACCCCATGCTGGCCCTAAAACCATTTCCACTAGTAAAAATTGGCAAGATCGAAGGGAAGCTTCCACAAACTCAAGCTGAATGTGCCTCCTGCTTTTAGTGCCAGACTTAGTCCTGTGTGAATTCTATAACTTTAAAGTGTTGCACCAGAGCATTGAAAGATGATGACACACTTGTCCTTTGGAGCTGATTGAGCAATGGAAATATGCCTTGGAGACATGATAAATGCTGCAATAGATGATCCTTTGAAACGAGCGCCTCTCCTGAGATAGGAGTGAGTGATTGATTGCCCGCCATTTTTATTGAGGGATACTTAAACTGTGTCTGTGTGACTCCAGGCAACTGTGTATTTAGAAGCATTTAGATAGTTGACCAAAGTTTTTCACCTTCCTAGAGGTTTAAAGGGACCCCTGTAGTGTCAGGGAATGTAACTCTTAGGCTTGTCTTGGCCACATACGTTCCATGTGGATTTGAGTAAGTCACTTATCCTCTCTTCCCTGTTTCTACACATAACAACAGTAAATACAGGGTTATTGCAAGGATTAAATGACACAATATTTGCGAAAGCACATCTGAAGTCCTACATAGAGTTTATTGTTTTGGTCTTGGAGTATTAATCACTTGTGGATAGAATAGAAGGTTTCTAGTATCCTACGTCTGAAACATTTTAAGGAATATGGGGGGAAACTGCAGAATTCTTTGTGCACCAAAATAAGTGGCAGTTTTTGAGTGAGATAAGACTTAGGCATGATTTCCCATGAGTGTCTCGATAAAGAAATGATCAAACTTAGAGAAAGCATCTTTCTGTCTGACTTTTTTTTTTTAATGGGGGAACTACCTCCCACTTTCATTAACATTTGTTTAGGAAAAGATTGAATTTCCAAAAGTTGAAATCATTCTTTGGCCCTAAATGAAAGCAGTGATTACACATTTTCTTTCAGAGACATTGAAAAACTGTCTTAGATTATAATGTTCTTTATAATGAAGATTTAGGTAATTGACACAGTTCTGAATTTCATAATCTCACATGTAATAATATTTCAGGGTCTTTTTCTAAAATTTCGCTCTTGTCCATATTAATTTTTTTCTTTAGTATGGCTCTATTTTATCATGTATTTCTTTGAATTAACTGTTCAAACCTCTTTTCTGATTACCAGGACTTAGAAGATTTAGTAGATTTCTAAACTCAGAGACTCTCCTCACTGTGTTTCAAAAACCTGTCATTTCTCATGTACTTCCCCCTAAATTATGAATTATAGGACACACCCAAAACAAGGGTAATTTGTATTAGATGTATTTTTAAAATTTTTTATTTCTTTTCCCCTGGCATCCCTAAGGAATACAACTTGTCTTTAAAGCTGCCTGACAGCAGTTACCCATCTAAACTGTTTGTCACAGTGTAAAACATAGGTCATCAAATGGAAAACAATTCATAAAAATCTCCGATAGAGGTTGTCATAGATTATCATCTTTGTCAACATTCTCACTTATAACTTGAATAAGGTAACCCTGAGGAAATACTAAAATCATCATAGCCTGTTGTGAAGTGCATACTCTTTGTATCAGAGGAAATCCAAGCAGAGTAAATTTCTTCATTGTATTAGATCAGTGGAACTGACACGGGTTCTGTTATTTTAACTTCTTTTGTACACCCTTAAATTAGGCCTAAGAAAGTTGTCCAGTAAATGTCCCATGTCCTTCTACTAGTGTTGAATATTTGCAAAAGTATATGTGATAGTGAATGAATCAGACTCATTCTGAATGGAACTAAATTTCCATAAACATCTACTGGATTACCCCTTCTCATAGATGCAGTTTTGCACCTGTAACTAGTTTAGAGACACAGGAATTACATATGCATCTGATAGCAACTGCTGTCCAACTCCAGTAACCTCAGAATTAAGATCATGTGGCTATTTGAGTACACAGTTTTTTAGACCCATGTAATTTTTATCAGGGTAAGAGATTTGCCAACACAAGATTGAGATTCCCACAAGCGGTGAATGGTTTACATTATAAAGTAAATTTAAAACAGTCAACTGTCAATTACCTACATGTATCATTATCCCTTATTCCCTCATGCCAGAATTCCTGTACAGCCTTTTAGCTGACTTTCTAAATGAGAAGCTTCAGCTATCCAATCTAATCTGCCAGATAAGTGGTCCTCAGAGCCTATCAGACTAATACGTATTGAGCGCCTACTACATACAAGTAGTGCACATCGTGAACAATGTGATTTCTAAACACCTCTGCCTGGCTCTCAAAGCCTTTTATACTCTGTTTCCACTTTGTATATTTTATTTCCCTCCACACCCCAGAGATTGGTTTGCCTTGCTATACTTGGGCTAATCACATTGTCCTAAGAATAAGCCGGACTCACTCTTGACTCCAAGCCTACCACATCCTGGAATGCCTTTCCTAATACTTCCATCTTTTCAAATCCTCCCTATCTTTCAAGGTCAGGTTCAAGTAACCTTTATGCCATGAAGCCTTTTCTTAATTCGTCATTGTTTTGTTGTTGTTGTCATTTAATTTTTTTTTAAGTTTATTTATTTTTGAGAGAGAGAGACAGAGTGCAAGCAGAGGAGGGGCAGAGAGAGAGGGAGACACAGAATCCAAAGCAGGCGCCAGGCTCCAGGCTCCGAGCTGTCAGCACAGAGTCCTGTGCGGGGCTTGAACCCACAAACCATGAGATCATGACCTGAGCCGAAGTCGGATGCTTTCCCGACTGAGCCACCCAGACACCTTTTAATACATTACTGTTAATTGTTCTCTCTCTCCTCTAAACTGAAAATATGTTCAGAATAGATCTCCTCTCCCTCCTCCACTGCTAACACCCTAAGCCAAGCCATTGTCTCTTGCCTGGATTGCTATCCCACTCTTTGACAGGTTGTCCTGCCTCTGCCCTCACCTCCCAACTGCTTAGCCTCAACCCATCATGCAGAGGGATCACCTTAAAATGTAAGTCAGATCTGTCAGTCAGCTAACAACCCAGCATCAATTCCTCACTTCATTTAGGATGAAATCCGAGTCTGCCTCCACCCCAACCCCACCCTGGTCAACATATCTGTCCTTTCCTCACTCAGCTCCAGCCACACTGGCCTCCTTACTGTTCCTCCCACATTCCAGACATGCCCCTGCTTTAGTGCTTTTGCTCTAGTTCTTGCTCCTTCCTTGAACCCTCATTCTCTGACATCTTCTCTTGTCAGCTCCTTCTAATCTTGGCTCAGATATCACTTCTGGTAAGGACTGCCTCTACCCCCACTGTTGAATTCTCTGTCCTCCCCACCATCCTTCCCCTTCCCCCTGCTCGGTATTCTTATTTCTAAAGCACTCATCATCTTCTAACATAACATATAATTTACTCATTGTATTTATTGTTTATTGCCCACATTCTCACACTAACATATTAACATGTTAACTAACATTAACTAACATATGAAGGCAGGAGTCTTTGTCTTGTTGGCTCACTCGCTGATATGTCCCAAATGGCTAAGACATGTTCGGTAGATGGCCGGGCTCATTAATACTTGTTAAAATAAAAAAACAAAACCCTCTATGTTGATTGGTATCACACTATTTAGCCTTTAATTGAAGACTGCCTGATACTATTTTCTGCTTTATACATTCCCCTAGTCCAAATTATATAGTCATTGAAGATAAGACTCATGTTTTATTATCTTCTTTATTCCACAAGTATCTAACATATAATAGGTATCTAATAAACTCATTGTTGACTTATTAGTACCAAGTTGATCTGCTGCTGTAGCTTACCAGCTCCTGTGCTCAGACACTGGAATATGTTCAGGAAGTAAAAACAAAAGTTTAGTGTACATGCCAACATATTATTCTAAAATCCATGCTAATATAAACAAACCAACAACATTATATATGTTAACAACCAGGTACAAATACATTTTGAATTCCCTATTATGCAGTGATTTGCATCATGTGGCTCTGTTGGTTTGAATTATCATTAGTTGGATATCATGTGAATATTTGAATATCATAGGTTTGTGAATTATCCCAATGCCTGACTTCTTTTGCAGTCCTGCCTACCTTTTGATACATCCAGTATTCATTTGACTTTCAGGAGACCTATTTGCTAGCAGTGCTAAAAAAAGCAACATATTTGATTAAGTAACCAATATCCAGTATGTAAAGCAGTTAGCACAGTGCCTGATATGTAATAGGTGTCCAACAAATTTAGTTTTGTCTTCTCACCCCTAAAATGGAAGTTGCAACTTGGGGATAATACAGATTTTCATTATCCATGTTATCAAAAATTTTCTGTTACCATGATTAATTAAGTCAGACTTACTGTTTACTCGCTTACAATCTTTTCCTTGGCAGTTCCCCCCCCCCCCAGAATATTTAGGTGTTATCTGATAGATACATATTATTAATCACAGTTCCAGAAGAAAGAAGCCCTGGTTCAATTTCTTGTTTGGCAAAGAGCCAATGGCAAAATTGTTTCAACAAAGAGCAACAGTTGAAATACGCTTCTGTCTTTCTCAGGTTCCAGACATGTAAACACCATGGCTCACCTTACTTCTTCTCAATTAAGTCACTTCTTTTGGAAAAAGTGAAACATTCATTATTCTTATTTTTGACTTTACATTAGCAGTTGAATATTTTTTTGGCAATTGAAGATTTTTAACATAAGATTGTTGGATATTACTTTACTGTTGTCTCATGCTTTACCTAAAACCCTGATTTTAGTTTTTAAAATTTTAAACCTGTTATATAGACTGTCTGGGAAAGTTAGCTTAATTGACTAAAATATGATCCTAATAAGAACCAAACTTGTCAGTTTGATGTGAGTATGGCCAGATTTATATAGAAATCTCTGCCATTTACAGAGAAGTCTCTTTGCCATTGATATAACCACATTTCTAGCCATTTATAAGATACAAACAATTGGCCTAGGAGAAATTGATCCAGTTTGCAAGCATATGTCCTAATGAAAATTTAATCATTTTGGGGCGCCTGGGTGGCTCAGTCGGTTGGGCGGCCGAATTCAGCTCAGGTCATGATCTCGCAGTCCGTGAGTTCTAGCCCCACGTCAGGCTCTGTGCTGACAGCTCAGAGCCTGGAGCCTGTTTCAGATTCTGTGTCTCCCTCTCTCTGACCCTCCCCCATTCATGCTTTGTCTCTCTCTGTCTCAAAAATAAATAAACGTTAAAAAAAAAAATAAAAAAAAATAAAAAAAAATTTAATCATGTTTGATATCATATACATTTAGTTACTTTGCTTAAGGAAACCCAGGTAATCTAAGGGACATACTGTATGATAGAAACAAGTGTCTTTTCCTTGGAATATATTTATCAATAATAATGCAAATCTTAATCCTCCCCTTGGGTCATCATAATTCAAAACACATCTCTACCATGAAGTTATCCCAGATTAGTTCAGAACATATTAGTCTCTTTCTACTCTACATTTCTAAGGCACTTATTGTCTCTATCACTGGTTTGGTCTCTATACTGCCTTCTCTTATAAACATCTTTCACCTTGGTAAGCTTCTCAAGGTCAAGAACTACATTATAATGTATTTCTTGTAAATCCTGAAAAATACCTTGCATATAGTATTAGGTAATTGGTTATCTTGATTTGAGATAGTTTGGGTTTTATATTACTGACTGAGCATGTACTGAGATTAAGATATTGAGAAAGGAAAATACCAAAGAAAAGTAAAACAAGGAGAGGCTTTGGGAAGAAAAATACTGTACTAAAATGTAATGATAACTCTTCTAAGAAAAAAAGGTTTATGAAATAAATTGTTGATACAAAGAAGAGTTAGATAATTACCATAAAACTGGTAGCTTGGATTTAAGCCACTGACTTTATTTAATTTAAATAGAATGTCTCAAAAGACAACTAATCCAAAAGTGTTAACTTCCCAAATATAGGACACCTGATGTAGGCATTAATATTTGTGAAAAGATTCCCTGCATTTAAAAAAAATACAGGGTTCTTGTAAAGTAGAATAGGCCTTGCATATAAGCCAGGCATATCTAAAGCAAAATCAGGGGCACTGGGGTGGCCTAGTCAGTTAAGTGTCCAACTCTTGGTTTCGGGTCATGGTTCATGAGAAAAGAGCCCCACATGAAGCTCTCCACTGACAGCATGGAGCTTGCTTGGGATTCTCTCTTTCTCCCTTTCTGTCTGCCTCTCCATCACTCATTCTTTCTCTCTTTCTCAAAATAAATAAATAAACTTCTAAAAAAATAAAGCAAAAACATAACTTTTAATACTCTTTAGGATACAATGTGCACCCTTTGAATTTTTACCTTACCTGTCTCTGCTGATTTGAGAACCTTAGCTGAATATGTATTTAGCCTGTATTATACAATGAAGCCAGTTAGAAAAATAGGTAGTTTATTAAGACCGATTTTAATACCATTTTACAACTTCTGAATTTAGAAAAATTCTTAAATAAATACACTAGAAATTCTATAACAATACTTTTAACACAAATGAAAGAGTTTTTGTTGGCTTATGTATGTGGTCTGCATGTTTTTTTCTATCAACTCCTACTCCCAAGACCATCTCTCCTATTTAAGCTTTTTACCAAAGTATAACATACATAGAGAAAAGTATGTAAATCATTTTCACAAATGAACAAATGTGTAATTCACACTCAGATAAAGAAATAGAACAATACCAGCCCTCTGGAAACCTTCTGACTATTCTAATTTCTAACCCATGGATCAGTTTGCTGTTTTGGGATTTTATATGAATAAGTCATACATTGTTTACTCTTCTGTCTGGATTCCTTTGCTCAGTATTTGTTTGATAATCACATTACTGAATATAATTCCACTTCATTCTTATTACTGTATTTCATTGTGTGAATATATCAAAGTACACTTATATGTCCTGTTGAGGGGCATTCAGGTAGTTTTCCTTATTTCAAATAGTACAACTACGAATATTCTCATGTAGGTCTTTCAGTGAACAAGGGTACACATTTCTGTTAGATGTATATGTAGGCCATACGATGTGTTCAGCTTTAAGAGACACTACCAGACAGTTTTGAACATGGCTGTACCATTTATACTTCCCCCAGCAGTATCTGAGTGTTCCACTTGGTCCACATCTTTACTGGTACTTGACATTTTCTATCTTTTTCATTTTAGCCATTCTGGCACCTTTATGGTAGCATCACATTGTAATGTTTATTTCCCTTTTTCTGATAACTAACAAATTAAGCACTTAAAAATATATATTTATTATCTGTTTAGCTCTACTTTTTTGTGAACTGCTTGTTCAGGTCTTTTGCCCATTTTTACATTGGGTACTTTAGGTATGAGTTTTTTTTTGTTTTTTTTTAATGTTTATTTATTCTTGAGCAGAGACAGCACATGAACAGGGGAGGGGCAGAGAGAGAGGGAGACACAGAATCCGAAACAGGCTCCAGGCTCTGAGCTGTCAGCACAGAGCCTGACGTGGGGCTTGAACCCACGAGCCGTGAGATCATGACCTGAGCTGAAGTCGGACACTTAACCGACTGAGCCACCCAGGTGTCCCGGAGTTCTAAAGCATACTTTTGTCAAATATACCTATTGCAGATATCTTCTCCCATGTGTTGCTTTTTCATTTGCTTAATAAGAAGTTTTAATCTTAAATATAATCAAGATTATCTAATTTTTCTTTTATAATCAGTGCTTTTTATATCCTGTCAAAGAAATTTTTGCCTACTCCAAGGTTGATGAAGTGTTACTTGAGTTTTTGTTTTAAAAACTCTTTTGTTTTATATTTCACATTTAGATCTGCAATCCACATGGAATTGATTTTTGCATATGTTGTAAGGTAGGGGGTGATTCACTTTTTTCCATATGGATATACAGTTGACTTCATTTATTGACAACATGTTCCTTTTCCCAACTACACTGCAGTAACATTTTGGTCATAACCTAAGTGACCATATACATGTGGGATTGATTGTGGACTTGCTCTCCTGTTGCATTGGTCTATTTTTCTTTTTGCGCCAATTAATGTGTTATCTTAATTTACTGTAGTTTTATAATTGGGTTTAATATCTGGTAGTAAAATCCTCCAGCACTGTTCTTTTCTTCAAGATTACCTTGGGTATTCTTGGCTCTTTGAATTTCCATATAAATTTTAGACTAAACATGTCAGTTTCTACACCAAAATGCTAATATTTTGATTAGAATTCTTCTGAATCTAGGGGCGCCTTGGTGGCTCTGTTGGTTAAGCGTCCAACTTCGGCTCAGGTCATGATCTCACGGTTCATGGGTTAGAGCCCTGCATCAGGCTCTAAGCTGATAACTCAGAGCCTGGAGCCTGCTTCAGATTCTGTGTCTCCCTGTCTCACTCTGTCCCTCCCCTGTTTGTGCCCTCGCTCTCTGTCTCTCTGTCTCTCTTTCTGTCTCTCTCAATCTCAAAAATGAATAAATAAACATTATAAAAATTTTTTCTGACTCTAGATAAATATGGAGAGAATTGACAGCTTTATAATATTGAATATTCCAGTCCCTGAACACAGTATATCCTTTCATTTATTTAGATACTTTTTTTTTTAAATAATAGTCTTGAGTTTTGATTATAGCAGTCTTACACATATTTTGCTAGATTTTTCCCCCTAGGTATTTGATGTTTTTGATGTTATTGTAAAAATCATTTTTAAAATGTCATTTTCCATTTGTTGCTGGCCTATAAAAATACAGTTCATTTTTGAATATTGATTGACCTTATATCCAGCAACTTTTCTAAATTCTCTTATTAACGGTAATGGTTTAACTTTTTTATACACACAATCATGTCATCTGTGAGTAATGTTAGTTTTTTTTTTCCTTGTCTAATCCTTGCTGTTGTTTTTTTCCCCGTTTCATTGGATAGGATTTCCAGTACACTGTTGAATAGAAGCAGTGATAGCTAGTGTGCTTATCTCATTCCTGATCTCAAAGGAAAACTTTAGATATTTCACCATCAAGTATGATGGCTACTTTAGGTTTTTGTTTGTTTGTTTTTTACAGATGTTCTTTATCAGATTAATGAAGTTACCTTTTCTTCCTAGTTAAGAGATTTTTAAAATCATGAATGAGTTTTGAATTGTGTAAAATGCTTTCATATAGAATATGTTTAATAATGCTATAATAGCTCAGGAGGAGTATTTAAACATGAAAATATTTACTATTTTTACTGTTACATTTTACTATATACTATTATATACTACTATATAATACTATGGCTATTTTAATATCACATTGTAATATTTTTTGAGATAATATATAGTATAGCTAGTGAAAATCTGCAAATGAGCCCATAACCACTGGAAATCTGGCTACATCTGTTTTGACACTTTTGTTCTCATGTTTGTTTAGCTTATGACTATTGTCTTCTCATTAAGGGTGCTTGGCACAGTAAATTAAAAACAAGAGTACACAGAAGCATAGTGTATCACATCATTTTGCCAGACTAAACAACTCTAAGTAAGACAATGCCTTCCCACTCTGATAATTTCAGGCTATTAGAGATGCTTCAGTAGTAAAGCATTATTTAAAACCGCTACAACTCTTATCTTTTCCTGGTTGCAGGAGGGCCCTTTACAAGATTGGAGAGGTGAACAAAGCAAAGAGAAATAGTACTCTGGCAGATCTTTGGTGGTCCCTCCTTTCTGAGTAGTTACAAACTCCTGGACCATTCCCTTAATTTTTTCTTTTCCACTCAGTGTCCTCTCTCCTATTTTCATTCCCTTCTCACTACAAAGCCAAAACCAAAATATGTCAAAGGAGCAAGCAGGAGAGAACATTCCGATTTTTTTTTCTGACCTCCACATTGTTCCTTCACTTGCTGCTCATACGTGCTTAGTAAAGTAGGAATTTCAGCTAAACTATAGTAATAACTGTTCAACAGACTTAGCTTTACTGTTGATTAGATTACTAGTAAGCCTCCCTTTAGAAACACGTGAAGGTAGTTTTAGTAAAAGACCCAAGCTTGAGTTAGTTTGACCATGATGAAAACGAGGACATGAATCTCCAGCTCAGGAAGCAGAAGAAAAGATGGTCACAGATGAAGGCATGATCCTGTTATCTTTCCTGTCTCTTGATACCTCAGGATTGGATTAAGCAAGCTATATAAATAAGACGTGGCCCAGGCAAGAGAAAATGAACTCTTGAAAAACTTAAGTGAATGTGTCCTTGTCTAAAAGCTGGTGAAAAGTGCTTTGTTGATCTGAATGTAAAAATTTGCTATGAGACCTTCTGGCTCATTATAAAGAAAAGTGCATATATGGTTACATACTGGAATGCTTCAACCTCTGCCAAGGTTCCCAGTGGGAGTATCAACGGGGAACCAGACCACAGAAGCATTGCATTTGGGTTTTAGTCTAAGTTAGAGAACAGAATGAAAATATATTTTCTTGGGGCACCTGGGTGGTTCATTGAGTTGAGTGTCCAACTCCTGATTTTGGCTCAGGTCCTGATTCTAGAGTTGTGGGATTGAGCCCCACATCAAGCTCTGCTCTATGCATGGAGCCTGCTTAAGATTATCTCTCTCTCTCCCTCCCTCTGTCTTTCCTCTGCTCACACATGCACGCACACACACACACACACACACACACACACACTCTCTCTCTCTCTCTCTCTAAAATACATTTTTTTTTTTTTTGAAAATAAATTTTCTTACTTTGAAGGAACAAATGACACAGCAGGTAATCCATTTCTAATCCTTTTAATTCATGGTGTACAAAATAAGAGGTTCTCTGTTCAGAGAAACCAAAACAGGATTCAGACCCTAGTACCTATTACCTGTTGACATCAGGCAAAGCAATTAACCCCTTTCTGTCTAATGTTTTCAATCTGTTGGGTGATAATAATTGTATTATATAACCCATAGGACTATTTATAGATTTAAATTATATGTATGTATACATTTATAAATTTTACACATAAACATTTAATAAATTATAAATTACATATATAATGTTTTTAAGGTACAGTGCCTGTCATGTAAGTACTTCAGAAGTATTAGCTATTATTAAATTTTACTTTTTCCTGCTTTACTGATCAAAATCAGTGATACCAGTGAAGGAAAAGAAATGAATTGATAGAATTTGTTTTTTAAATGCTTGAGCCAAAAGGACAGTCAACTATTGATCAAGTACAAAAAATATTTTATGATCTTCCTTTATTTTACTTGATACTACATTAAAATTTTCTCTACTTTTCCAGGTTTTATTGTATGATAATTCCTTTTAGGAAGACTGAGAAATAGGCAAGGAGTATATTTATTCCCTCTGTTCAGTGACACTACAATTAAAAGATATTTAACTTAATTTTTACTTATATGAAAGTAATACTTGTACCCAGTTTTCAAAGTCAGGATAAAGCTTCTCATGAAGAACAGTGACCCTCAGTCTCACACCCAGTTCCCATTCCTCAGAAGTAAATTTTACTTCTTTTAAACATTTCTCCTGGAGCTTACCTCTATGTCTTTAAAATAACATGCTTATGCTGCTAATTTTAAAAATTGTATTCATTACCCACTGACTTCCTACAATGGAAGATAAGAGGTTAGCCCTTTGTCACCACACCCCTTTTCCCAAAACACAAACTTCTTCCCCCCAATCATGACCCCCCCCCCCATCTTCATGATGCAGCTATTTGTAATTGTAAGTGAAATAAGTTGTCCGTGTCTGCATCATTTTAGCTTTGGAAATACTGCTTCCAGTTGAACCAGGCACGGTATGCTACAGTTGTTTCAGATCCTGAAGAGCTGTTTATTTTTCTGAAGTTAACTTTTTTTTTTTTAACCAGAAACTTTTTGCTCATTTTTGCTGTTCCTTTTCCACATGTTAGGTACTCTCAAACTCTCTGAAAGTAATAAGAACTCTAAATGGTCATATATATCAGGGATTCTGATTTCCTGGGTGATGTCACATGGCTTTCTTCACTTTCCTGTTCTCTTCCCTCCAGGCTGCTCGAGAACTATTGTCCTGTAGTCTTCCCTTTCACTCCTCTCTGGTATTTAGGGCCTTTGTTTCCTGGATGCCATATTTTCTTTTTGTTGTGGTGTGGAACTAGAAAAAGTACATGGGGGGGGGTGACTTTTTTTGAGCACTGATATTTCTGAAAATGTATAAAATTCCAAGTTGGAAATAATTTTTTCTTTGAATTTTGAAGACTTTGCTCTGTTGATTTTCTGGCTTCCAGTATTGTGTTCAGCAGTTCACTATCATTCTGGTTCCTGATCCTTTATATGGGACTTTTTTTTTCTGTCTGGTAGCTTTTAGGATGGTGTCTATAAAAAAGAGCATTAATCTTTTTATTTTCTTTTTAAGTTTATTTTGAATGAGAGAGAGAAGGGCTGAGACAGAGAGAGAGAGAGAGAGAGAGAGAGAGAGAGAGAGAGAATCTCAAGCAGGCTCCACGTTATCAGGACAGAGACTGACACAGGGCTCAAACCCACAAACTGTGAGATCATGACCTGAGCTAAAATCAAGAGTCAGTCACTTAACCAACTGAACCACCCAGGCACCCGGAGCATTAGTCTTTTTAGTGATTCCTTTCTGCGTGGCTTAACTAAGAAGTCCTTTCTCTCTTGGGTATTGTTGTTCCTTGTTTTTTGTTTTTGTTTGTTTTTAAAATTTTTTTAATGTTTTTTTTTTTGAAAGAGACAGACAGACTGTGAGGAGGGGAAAGGCAGAGAGAGAGCGAGACACAGAATCCAAAGCAGGGTCCAGGCTCTGAGCTGTCAACACAGAGCCCAAGGAAGGGCTTGAACTCATGAACCACAAGATCATGACTTAAGCCAGAGTTGTTGGATGCTTAACCAACTGAGCCACCCAGGTACCCCTGGATTTTATTGTTTTAGCCAATGTAAATCCTTGCCCTTGGTCACTCTATAGTTAAAGAAAACTTGAGGGACAGCTTGATAACAGTTTTCAAGTACAAGTGGTAATGGGCAAATATGCAGAGAATGGTAACTGTGTGTTTAGAAACAGGGTGGGGGGGGGGAAGTTACAAACTCCAACATAGGTTACACCATCACTTCCCAAACTATTCCATCAAATGTGAGGCTCCTCAGATGTTGCATACTGTGCCTTTCTTCTCCTTTGTACGTTCTTATGAATTATTAGCATATGAGCCTTAAGAAGTTCTGCATAAACCTGTTTAACCTTGCATGACCTAGCATTTCCGAAATTTATTTGCTTACCAAATTTTTCTTTTTAATTATTTTAAAAGGAACATCATTAACATATGTATAACACAGTTGGAGAAATGCCAGGTAAGACCTAGACTTTCCTGGCTACAAAAGAGCAATTAAGCATTGGAATGAGTAACTGAGAGAAGCTGTGGACTCCTTTTCCAGAGGTCTTTAAAACAGGACATCTGTTGAAGGCGTAGTCCTGTTTGAACAATAGGACTTTGCTAGTGTTTCTTCCTCTTCCTGTCCCCTAGTGGTAGCTTTGGAGGCCACGAGCCCACCTTTTACATGATTCTAGTACTGTGGTTCCTGATATGTATAAGAATGACTGCTACTACTAATAATTATATTTATTGAGAACTTACTAAGTGTCTGGCCCTATGTTAGGTGCTTTACACATATTCGCTAATTTAATCTTTGTAACAACTCCATGAGGTAGGCAATATTCTTTTATAGATGGGTTAATTAGGGATAAAGAGACACAAAACTGACCCAGCAATAGGTCAAGATTGAAGCCCAGAGCATCTCACATGATAACTGGCTCATTTACCTCCATTGTTAATGTTCAGAACGGCAGCCCGCAAAAAAATAAGTAACTTATGTGTATTTTTTATGTAAAAACTTGGACTGATCTCTCTATTAGATTTGGACTTGCTCACTCTATTAGATTATTCCCTAAACCTTTTGATGAATTCAGAGTTTATTAATTTTTGTTAGGAACAAATTCCATTACAGATGATTTTACTCTAATTTGCCATCCAGTTGCATGAGACTTCTTGCCTTCATAAATTTGATGTTGTTCCTATATATTAAGACCCCCAAAAATCTGGATCTGTGAAAATTGGGACAATCCTTAAAAAGCCCCATTTTCAGCATATTCACATATAGTAACACCTTTGTAATGTGGTGTAGAGAACACTAGGGTAGGAGGCAGAAAACCTGGATTCTCACATGGTCAGCTATGTGCTATGTGCTGTGGGCAAATCACTTTCTCTCATTGTCCTAATCTGTCAAATGAGGGACTTTGAGTATCTCAAAGAGGCCTTTTCCACTCTAATATTTCAAGATGATTTTTGTCTCTGGGTATCAGCTATCATAATGGGAGAAGACTTAAATTAGAAACTTCCCAGGTCAGTTTACACCGCAGAATGATTTGCATGAACCAATGGGAGGGGCTGGATAAATAAGCGGGAGCCATCCTGCCGAGTACTATATTAGAAGAGATTGAAAAAAATTAGTGACTTAAATGTCTCTTTAAGGTCACCTCCAACAAGGCTACTGAATTTTAGAGAATCTATGGAAGTCTTTCTCTTTTTTAGTATATGTGCTGCCCAAGCGAGCACAACACCTTTCTCTAAAGTTAAGTTTTATTTGATAATAAATAGGGGATAGTATATCCCCAACCCTCTGTACTGGCACATCCTAGGTGTTCACTGAAGGCTTGTGGAAATTAATTGTTGTTTAGGATAGAACAGTAGGATCAGAAAGAGAATTTGTTTTTCTAACCAGTTTAGAAAGTTAAGAAAAAAAAGTTTAGAAGGTGAAGTGTGCAGGCTATGGCATTTTCAACCTTCTGGGTTCATTATCCACCTTTACTACTTAGTAACTGTGTGTTCTCCAGCAAGTTAGATACTTCCATGTCTCACTTTCCCCTTTTCTAAAGAGAATTATGAGTGTACCTGCCTCGTGGGGTTGTTGTGAGGATTAAATAAACATGGTCCAAGTGTTGTATTTGGCACAATACTTAGGAAAGATTTAGCATTCTGTTAATATTAGCTAATGTAATTAGCTAATGTATTAAGGAGATGCAGTGTTTCTCCAGAAATTCCAATAGAAGTTTTCCTTTTCTTAGGGGACAGCGTAAAACCCAAAGGTAAACCACATAGTTCTGGTGCTTGATTTAATACATTATCACCTTTTCTGGCCACTTCCATATTCCCAAATAATGATACATTTCCATATAGAGAGGTTACTTTATTTTGGCATGATACTGGTTGTATTTTTGTTTGAAATACATTATACTTTGGAGTATTGTGCACAGTCTGCTCATTGACTATAATAGAGCATAAAGCCAAGTTTGAAGGTTTAAATAAATGGCACAAATTCATGTCCTTGCTTACAATGTCTGCCTAAAGACTTTTGCTTGAAACACAATTAAGATTGTGAAATTGATGGATAAACGCTGATGCAACCCATTCCTGTCACCCAGCTGGAAAGTTAAGACACTTATCCCTGAGAAGGGCTGTTGCTCATGAAAATATTTTGTTCATTTGTTCTTTCATGGGTAATTGCACAGAGTAACAAAAAACACCTACTCGACTTACAGCTTGGCAGAAACAGTAGCTTATGTTTTCTAGAGACAAAATTAGAAGCAGGCTCCCTGGACCTATCCCTAAGTCAAAATAAAATAAAATGTCTAGGAAACCACTATGCCTCCCAGTTACTATAGTCCATAGAGTAATATTGTTTAGGTCAGTATGTCCCAAAATAAAAGGACAGAGAGAAGTGAAAGGAGAAAAGGAAAATATGTATTTGAGTTAATATGTTTTTGTAGAGATGAAGAGGCAAGGTGTTTTTCTTTCTTATGTTGTCTTTCATATGGGGTGGGGGGGAGAATTTATAGGACCCTAATCTTGTTTCTGCAGTTATCAAGAGAAAAACTGAATGCAGTATACTTTGTTGAGGGGAGAGGTTACAGCTTAAATTGTATTTTACTTACAATATTGAAGATTAACATCTTTTCTAGGGGAACCCAAGTGTTAGCAAAATTACATCATTGAGAGAGTATCTTCATTCTTTCCCTCTCCTTTTATTTTTTAAACATTTTTATGCATTTTTAATTGTAATTTTTATTTATTTTTTAAGTAATCCCTACACCCAACATGGGGCTCAAACTCACAACCCCAAAATCAAGAGTCATATGCTCTACTGTCTGAGCCACCCAGGCACCCCTACTTTTTTTCTATTTTCACAGAAAAGTGAATACTCATTCTACTCTTCTCTATAAGGTATCATTCAGTTGGCAGACATTTAGTGAGCAACAACTGTGCATAAGGTGTAAAGAGAAAACAGAAAAATAAGACACCGTCCATTTAGAAGTTGAAATCTGAGGGGCTTCTGGATGGCTCAGACAGTTAAGCATCTGACTCTTGGTTTCAGCTCAGGTCATGATCTCAAGGTTCATGAGTTCGATCCCTACATCCAGCTCCTCACTGATAGTGTGGAGCCCACTTGGGATTCTCTCTCTCTGCCTCTCTCTGCCCCTCCCCGACTCCCATGTGCACGCACGCTCTTTCTCTCTCTCAAAATAAATAAATAAACTTTAAAAAAAAACTTGAAATCTGATAGCAGAGATATTTATCCAAATAATTATATCAGAATTAAAAGGGAGGTACAAAGAGCTGTAGGGACGCAAAGAATTTTTAAGTTGGAGACTTCATGGAAGGTTTCCTGAAAAATGTAGCATTTGGATACTATGGGATTTCCCACAGTGGGAAAGACAGAGGGATTGTGACTTGTAGTGATGGGGGATAAGAAGAAAATACAGCAGCCTTGGCATGAACAAAGATGAGCAGACTAGGAAATGTGCAGCATGTTTAACCTGCACAAATAATGTGATATGCCTAAGTAGAGAGTACGCCAAGAATGGAAATGGGGTTTGGGATCACTAGTGGAAAATAAGTAAGTTAGGACTCTGTCGGGGTGGGGGGAGGGGCCTTGAATGCCATGTTAGACATTTAACTTATTAAATACAATGTATGAAGGTCAGAACTTCTCCTGCATTTCAACTAATGTGCCCTTACTAGAAGAGGACAGAAAAAGTGTAGCATTCTGGGGTGGGGCAGGGGGAGTGGGAAAAGGGAGGGATGACGAGGTGGAGCACAGGGAATGTTCAGGGCAGTGAAGCTATTCAGTGTGCTTCTGTGATGATGGATACATGGTATTATGCATTTGTCAAAATAGCAGAATGTACAACACAAAGAATGAACTGGAATGCAAACTATGGACTTTAGTTGATAATAATGTGTCAATTTTGGCTCATCAATTTTGTGACAAGCATACCACATTACTGCCATGTGTTAATAACAAGGGAAATGCAAGTTAATAATAGGGGAAATTGTGTGTGTTTCAGGGGTCAGGGAAAGTGAGGAGGGGAATAAAAGTATATGGGAACTCTGTATTTTCTGCTCAACTTTTAAGTAAACCTAAAACTGATTTTAAAAATAAAGGCTATTTTGGGGGCACTTGGGTGGCTCAGTCAGTTGAGCATCCAACTCTTGATTTTAGCTCAGGTCATGATCCCAGGGTCATGGGATCAAGCCTTGTATCTAGCTCCATGCTGAGCAAGGAGCCTGCTTAAAATTCTCTCACTCTCCCTCTGCTCCTCCCCCACCCACCCCCCCACCCCCATTCGCATGCCCACACTCTCTTCTCTAAAAAATAAAAAATAAAAAAAAAATAAAGGCTATTTTTATTTTTTAATGTTTATTTATTTATTTTGAGAGAGAGCGAGCAAGCAGGGGAGGGGCAGAGAGAGAGAGAGGGAGAAAGAGAATCCTAAGCAGGCTCTACGCTGACAGATTCAGGGCTTGATCTCATGTGAGGTCATGACCTGAGCCAAAATCAAGAGTGGGAGGCTTAATCACTTAACCAACTGTGCCATCCAGGTGCCCCAAAGCTATTTTTTTAAAAACGGCATTCTTTCGGCCATGAAATATACTACAGGTACCATTTTTTAAGTTAGATATTACATCTTTAAAATCACATGAATTTTTCATTCTATTTGTTTATACATAAATGTCTATTTTAACATTAAAATTTTCCCCAAAATTTTTCAATAAATTAAGTGACCCCTTGGAGTATGATTCCTGTATTAAGAAGCATGGCTTTGGTTGACAGGGCGTTATTGAAGTCATAGCAACCAATTTTTCTTGCAACATAGATTTTTTTTTGCATCCTTATTTTTATTTCCCAGTATTCATATAGATGCTTATACACTGCCTTTAACTCAGTCAACCTTTATTTTGTTTGCAGATGAACTTTGCAGCAGACATGAGAAATAGTTGATAAACCCACTTTCATGGATATTAAAATTGAGACAAAAGAGGTATATTTTGATAGGAAAGTAAGTTATACCCAGAAAAGGAGATAGAGAAATGTAAAATAAGCTTGCTGAGGAGAAGGGCAAAGTAAGTGGAGTGACCTGGGTTAGTTAGGTTTAAATGAATTGTGAAACAGAGGGCACAGTTTGATGGGTGCCCTTGTCATTTAGAGCATAAATGTTTTTCTGGATGTCATTGAGACCCAGCATGACCTTTAAGCTATCACCAATACACATTCCTCTTCTTGTGTAGTGTTTATACTGTGACTCAGATAACAGGGTTGTTTGGGTACTTATTTATGTAGATATTCAGACATGTGAACCCGCACGGTGCCTAATGAGTCCTCTTGGAACCACTGAAGCACATTCATAGGACAGTCTCCTTATTTGTGTTTTCAAGGCACTTTGTTTTCCTCATGAAGACCGCAGCTGGAATCTTTAACCTCATGCAAGAGTCAGCCTTTGAGAGTAAATTCCTTAGCTCTCTGCTTGCTGGGAAAAAAAACCAAGAGGCCCCCTGACAAATACCCCTAGGAGAGTAGCCCTTCCTCCATAAACTGTTTTCATCAATGAGAGAATGAAGAGATTATATACAGAATAGGATCCTGGGTCCATCTTGAGTTTCAATCCTCTGTTTACCATCTATTGGACACTGGGAAAGTCACTTTACTTCTCTGGTCCTGGTTAATCTATAAAGTGGGGATAAGATCTTGGGTTACATGGAATCAGAGATAGAATGTGTCTGGTATACGTGAAGTACTTCAATAAATATTAGTTCGCTTCTCCCCCTTCCCTGCCTCGTTCTGCTAAAATTTCACAGCCGCCTCATCACACAGCCACCTCATCAATTCATTTGGTATTTAATATGAGCACCTAGTATGAGCCAGGCCCATTGCTAGGTGATAGAGATATGACTACAAATAAGACACATAAGCCTGTGATTTCAGGAGCTCTCGGGTTTGTGAACAGTTCATTTCTTTGTCTCCAATGTTAGCGGTCCCAAGTTCACACAGCTTTTCACTAGTGTTTTTGACCAAAAAGTTACCAGTTAAAATACTCAGTGACTGCCTTTTTGGCACCACTTTGAAGAGCAAACTGGTTTCAGGACAACCAACGACCCATTAGGTACCATTTGGGTTCACATGTCTGAATATCTACATAAATAAATACCCAGAGAGGTTCCTACTGCATAAAGGTTTAAAGTCCACACACTCTGGTGCCTCACAAGTCCACATTAAATACTAAGAACTAAAATCCCTCAGGGATTTCACTCACTGTGACCGCAAATCATATTTTGAAAAATGTAGGTGGCATGTATCATCCTCAGCAGGCAATTGATGAAACAAGTTATTTTGCGGTCTTAGAATACATATAAGTGTTTTTACCTTTGTCTTTTATATGTTTTCTTGTTTGTGTTTTTGTTTTGTTGTGGTTTTGGTTTGAGGGTAGTTTAAAATTAATGCTGGGCTAGATTCTCATTTTGACATTCACTCATTTATAATCAGATATGTTTCCACATAGCTCTAACCTTTCCATTCTCAATATGAAGAACACTTTCTCCTCTTTAAGGAAAACTGTATGCACAGAAAAGATAAATATTTGAGGAAGTTCTCATAGAGGGATCTTCCCTTCTTTAAAAGATTCACTTTTGAATTAACTTTAAGAATAAAATTATTCTTGGGGCGCCTGCATGGCTCAGTTGGTTGAGCGTCCGACTTTGGCTCAGGTCATGATCTCACAGTTCGTGAGTTCGAGCCCCACGTCGGGCTCTGTGCTGACAGCTCAGAGCCTGGAGCCTGCTTAAGAGTCCGTGTCTCCCTCTCTCTCTGCCCCTTCATGCTTATACTCTGTCTCTCTGTCTCTCTCTCAAAAATAAATAATCATTACAAAAAATTAAAAGAATAAAATTATTCTTGAGGCACCTAAGTGGCCCAGTTGGTTGAGTGTCCAGTTCTTGATTTTAGCTCAAGTCATGATCCCAGGGTCATGGGATTGAGCCATGTCTCGAGCTTCACACTGAGCACAGAGTCTGCTTGAGATTCTCTCTCTCTCCCTCAGCCCCTCTCCTCGCCTGTGCACTCTCCTTTCTTCTCTAAAATTAAAAAAGAAAAGTTTAAGAATGAAATTATTCTTACAATGCAGTTAAGGAATAAATTTTTACCTAAATTTAATGTGCCAAATTTTCTGTCACACAAGACCATTATAAACACAAATAGGGGAGCAAAATTTTTATCCTGAAGAGAAAAATATTTAGGATCTCTAACTTCGAGAAAGTAAAACTGTCCCAGAACTTTATGCCTTTAAAAAAATCATTAACAAAAAAATTAATAAATAATAAAAATCATTAGCATACTTGATTTGATGATCTTCTTTAGGAGATAACGAGAGCAGGACTGTTTGTGGGACATTCACATGGGCACGCTGACCACAGTGATACTATTCTAAGGTTCTCTACTGTGAGTGATATCCTGGTAAGGGATGGCTTCTTTCCTTTAGTAAAACAGCCTGGACAGCACTCAGAAGGTGGTTATGTGTTCTTCTCTCATTATGGTAACCTAGATGAGATCACTGAACCAAAGAACCTTTAAGTTCCCTTCCTGTATATCTTTTTAGAAGATTACTCTGCTCTTCAGGACTAACTCCATAGCTGTTCTTCTTTCCATTTCAGAAATTACCATGGTTGACACAGAGATGCCATTTTGGCCCACCAACTTTGGAATCAGCTCCGTGGATCTCTCCGTAATGGATGACCACTCTCATTCTTTTGACATCAAGCCCTTCACCACTGTGGATTTCTCCAGCATTTCCACTCCACACTATGAAGACCTTCCATTCGCAAGAGCAGACCCAATGGTTGCTGATTATAAGTATGACCTGAAGCTCCAAGAGTACCAAAGTATGATGTTTATTTTCACTTTTCAGATGGCTAAGACTAAAATCGTTCTAACCTCTCAACACTGGAATAAATGCTCCAGAGACTAAAACTCTATAGAAAATATATACCATTCATTTATTCATCCATTTATCTCTGAAATGTTAGGTATTTACAGTATACCAAAAAGAAAGGTAGTGTGTAAATCCCCAGATTATTCTTTTTTCCCCTCCTTCCTTCCCTTTTCCTTTCCTTATTTCTTGTTTCTTTCCTTCGTAGGAGCATTTTCCAGCATGATTACATTGCCAGGTTTATCTCAGGCTAAGAGTCCATCACCCAAACTTTGAATTCTTTTGGCTGCTTAAGTTAATAAGTAACAGTTTGCTACTTTATATAACTTATGATCACTAAATTGCAAAGTTGTCCATTTTTCCTAATTCTGCAGTTTGAGTAACTTATACTGAAACCTGTTTCTCTGCACAAATTTAAATTTCGCCATTGTAGTCTATTGATAAATCTTCCTGCCATTAACTAAATTCATGTCAAAACATCAGACTCAAGACAAACCAAAACTGCACTTTTCAAGATAAAATGAATTTCTGTGATGCTATTTCCTTGATTTTATCTTCATGTGCTGAAATGCTTGTTTTCCAAAGCCACCTCCGTGTAATTGGCAACCATTACTTGACAATAAGAACTTCCTGTATTTCTAGTTTTTTTCAAAAAGATAAATAATATACTTCGTTATATTTGCATGGTTTTCAGTTAGAGCCTAATATGGAAATTTAATAGGCCTGATCCTACCCAGCAGAAAGGAGCAGAAAGGTAGTACTTACTTGCCATGGGTTCTCTCACTCTCTATCAAAAATTATTTTACAGACTACCTTTTCTAACACAATATTGTTGGAAAACCTGGTCTCTTATTTTTCATGTACCTTCAAGCTGGGCATTCCAGTACCTTTTCCACAGCATTGGTTGCTTCTGTGTTTCTTTGACAAGAGTGGTTTAAAAATACTTCCTAAATGCAATATTTAAATAAAAATATAGGAGCACCTGGGCAGCTCAGGGGGTTAAGCGTCTGACTTGGGCTCAGGTCATGATCTCACAGTTCATGGGTTCAAGCCCCGCATGGAGCTCTGTGCTGACAGCGCAGAGCCTGGAGCCTGCTTCAGAGTCTGTGTCTCCCCCTCTCTCTGACCCTCCCCTGCTCACACTCTGTCTCCTTCTCTCTCATGAATAAACATTAAATTTTTTTAAATAAATAAAATATATAATTTAATATTGTGATGAATGCCAAATACAGCACATTATGTAACAAAATAACCTTAATGGTCTCAGATACTATGTGGTGTCTGTCAGAGCTTTAGTACTACCAGGTATTGAAGGGTCATAGAACCACAGACCTAATACCCTTCCCCATTTTATTTTTACAGGTGAAGCTCAGAGGTGTTGTGACTTGCCTGTGGTTACAAAGCCTACTTTTTCCTATGTTTTGTTTTCATGTTCCATAATGTTTCTACGCTTAAATAATAAACATGGCAATAAGGGAGACTTGCCACAGTGCCTTTTTAGCAGTTTGTCATGTGATAATTATCTGCTCACATTTTTCTGTACACAGGTGCAATCAAAGTGGAGCCTGCATCCCCACCTTATTATTCTGAAAAGACTCAGCTGTACAGTAAGCCTCATGAAGAGCCTTCCAACTCCCTCATGGCAATTGAATGCCGTGTCTGTGGAGATAAAGCTTCTGGGTTTCATTATGGAGTTCATGCGTGTGAAGGATGCAAGGTAAAAAAAAAAAAAATTTTTTTTTTTTTTTTTTTCAAAAAATTTTCTGACAGTTTACTTCTTATTTCATTTCTTGTTGTGAACACACAGCAAGGAAATGAGATAAAATTGTCAAACTTTTGTTTTGGTAAAACCCATTCTTCAAATGATTTATTTGAAAACCTAAGAAAATCAGTGAAAGCAGAGCTGCTTTGCCTCACTTCCTTCTCTCCAAACTGGTCCTTGAGCCACTGATCTAATTCAACCCTTGCATCTTGCAGATTAAAAAAAATAATAAATGAGTTGTTCAGTATGTCATGGCAAGATAGCAATGAGGTGACCCAGAACCCAGATTTTCTGAATCCTCTAGTTTTGTTTTTTTCCCCACTATTCCAAGTGATATTTTGTATATGTAAGGCTTGATAGATTAGGTAGATAGATAGATAGATATGTTTATTTGATACCTAGAACAGTCCCATGAGGTTGAGCTTATTTATGGCCACCTTACAGATGTAGAAACCCACCCATGGTCATCCATTAGGAAGTGGCAGAACTAGGGCTAACTAGAATATATATCTTACAATTCCTTAACCAGTGCTCTGTGTTTTCTTATTTCACATTGGTCTGAGACATGTATGATGGACAGGCAAAAAGATAGAACTGTTTTGGAAGAGACATAGTGTTTTTCCTCAAGTCCCTTCTTTGTGAAAAGTGTATTTTGGAAAGCTCAAATATTTATTAATATTCTGCCCAATTATTAAGAAATTCTTAACCAACTCATATTTTAGTAAGTAATCTTTTAAAATAATTTTAAAATACTCAGTGAATAAAATAGTAAAAAATACTATTTGTTATATACCCTAAGGTTCAGAATATGTTGTTCATAAATATTTACCTTATAAAATAAACACTGCTTATATAAGATCCTATTCAAACCTCAGTTGGGCTTTTTATTCAGAATAAAAGTGTACAACAGCAGTTAGGTAGGTGTTAGAACATCTGGGTTCCTAACTGGTGTTAGAACATCTGGGTTCCTAAGCCAAAACAGAACTTAATATTTATTGAATATCTACTACGCACCAGATATTGTATAAGATGCTTTTTTTTTTTTAACCACATTCTGCCTAAGTTTTTGCATCTATAAAATGATGGGGTTGAATTAGATGATCTCTAAAATCTCTTTAATTCAGTTTATTTTTCTAAAGGCAACCTAATAAAATGAAAAGAGACAAGATTGTAGTCACCCAGCCACCTGTCCAGAGTTACTAGCCAATCATATAAACCCTCAGTCACCTCATGTGTAAAATGACTCGGTTGAATTACTTATCCAAGGTCTTATTCATCTCTAAGGTCTAAAATTCCAAAATGACTTTTTGAAATACTATTGGCAGAGAGATACTTTCATTTAAAACACTAATAAGTATTCATTGTGTGATTGAAACCAAACTAAAATATCTGTGATGAATGAAATCATAAGGTATGGTCAGTTATTTAAGATTGCAGTGACTAGTGAAAATATGTCATTTTATTGTGTTAGATTTATATAATTTTGGAGTAAATTGTTGCCAAATTCTGAGAAACACCTGAAGAAACCATTCTGTTTGGTCATCTTGGTAATTAACATTGGTAGATAAAAACAGTGTGATTGGTTAAGTTTCCTCCATATATTACTGCTTTTTATAGGCTTAGAAAATGAGAACGTTTAAGCAAATAGTTCCATCATGTCAGTATTTGTGGGCAGTGGCCATTACTGATAACAGCTAAAAATTGAAAGACAGTAGTTGGTTACAGTAATAAAAACTAAGTCCTGAGGGCACAAAACTTACAAAGTAAAAGCAAGCAAAGAAGAAAAATAGCAAGAAGGAGAAGGACAAAGTTCAGATGCCATCAAATTAGGAACAGAAAGGGTCCTAAGGCAGAGATGGAGAATGAACACTTAATAAAATCCAAAGAAGACCCTGGATTACAGACTTCTGAGACTAAAATGCAAAGAAGGTTATGCTAACCTTGGAAGGCAAAATAAATATCTACTCATTTTATTTTATTTTTTTAATTTTTTTAACGTTTATTTATTTTTGAGACAGAGAGAGAGAGAGCATGAACAGGGGAGGGTCAGAGAAAGAGGGAGACATAGAATCTGAAACAGGCTCCAGGCTCTGAGCTGTCAGCACAGAGCCCTATGCGGGGCTCGAACTCACGGACCGCGAGATCATGACCTGAGCCGAAGTCGGACGCTTAACCGACTGAGCCACCCAGGCGCCCCAATATCTACTCATTTTAAAGATAAGAATAAAAAGAAATGTTAGTGGAATAATATAATTTAGCTTCTCCACATATAAGTCAGTAGTTCTCAAAGTGTGTTCTGGAAGCCTGTGGATTCCCTAAGACCTTTTCAAGGCACCTGTGAGGTTGAAACTACTTTTATAACAATTCTCAGTTGTCATTTACCGTTTTCACTCTCACTCTCTCAGGAGTATAAGTGGAGTGTTCCAGAAACTACATGACATGGAATAGTAATATAGCTTTGGTGGCTAATGGAATGTTTGCCTGTTATGTTCTTGTACATAACAATTTTTCAGTTTTAATTGCTAGTCTGACAAGTATCAGTAGATATAACCCACATAAACAAAAGCTCATGGGGTCCTCAATAATTTTTAAGAGAGTAAAGGGGTCCTAAGACCAGAAAGTTTGAGAACCACTGTTATAAGGCATTGAGGCTGAAGAAATACTCATTCTTTGCTGCTGTGGAATTAAACAAAATTGCTGCCGCAGTCTGAATGCAGCTAATTTAGATCAGTGGCTATCAGTAATCAAAGATATCTTCTTAGCTTATCAACAATACTCAACAAAAAGCCAGGAAAGTGAACAAACAAATGTGTTTGACTCACCTGTATTTTGTAAAGGGTACTTTGGCAGTTTAACATTTGCCATTTCAGCAGAATGTAGCATGTGCCCATGATTAGAATACAGTTAACTATAAACCTGCAGACTAGTTTATGAATTGAAAAGAGTAGTCTGGGGTGCCTGGGTGGCTCAGTCGGTTAGGCCTCCGACTTCAGCTCAGGTCATGATCTTGCAGTTTGTGGGTTTGGGCCCCGCATCAGGCTCTGTGCTGACAGCTTGGAGCTTGGAGCCTGCTTCGAATTGTGTGTCTCCCTCTCTCTCTGCTCCTCCCCTGCTCATGCTCTGTCTCTGTCTCAAAAATAAATAAACATTAAAAAAAAAAAAAAGAATAGTTCTAGTATTGCTTATGATACATGTTAGTGGGTCATCTGAAACAGTTTTACATTGTCAATGGAACAGGTTTATATTAGTGATCCCTGCCAAAATTCAAACAGGAATAAACAGAATTGGGCTTGGATTAAAGTGGAATAGTGACAGATTCTTGGTTATTAATATTGCAGACTTAGATAAAAAAGAACCTTTGGCTATTGAATAATATATACACCAAAGCAACTCCTAAGCTGTGTGCTGAATTTGTGTATATTTTTAGTTTATGGTTTTATGTACATGTACAGTACACAAATAATATTCAGGATTATTTTCCTTTAACATTGAAAGACCCCAAATCATCACAAAAATAATATGATACACATTGAAAGATATCGTATGAGTCAAAACAAAACTTTGCATTGTAAGTAACATAATTCTCTCATCAAAAACACCTTCCTTTCCAGCCATGCCAGATAACTGAATACTCTGGAACCTGCCCATTTAAGCTAGCTAAGCAGTATGTTCAACCACGAGGATCAGTTTTTAAAAGTGAAAATTTTAAAAAGCACTCAAGGAATAGCATAAAACATATATGATCACAATGGCAAAAATCCAAACAAAATTTCCCACCAACATTTATTCATGAGAATGGTTCTGTACATTAGCCTTCTGTTAAAATGTGAAAAAAATGGGGCGCCTGGATGGCTCAGTTGGATAAGCGTCTGACTTCGGCTCAGGTCATGATTTCATAGTTTGTGGGTTCAAGCTGCGTCTTGGGCTCTGTGTTGACAGCCCAGAGCCTGGATCTTGCTTCAGATTCTGTGTCTCCTCTTTTTGCCCCTCTCCCGCTTGCACTCTGTCTCTCTCTCTCTCTCTCTCAAAAATAAATAAACATTAAAAAAAAAATTAATGTGAAAAAAATACCTTTTTTAATATTCAGAGGTCCTTAGAACCTTAATTTGAGAATTAAGGAGGCTTCAAGTTCTAACAGATCTATATATAGGTCTATATATGTACCTATTCTTTGAGATATTGCTGATCTCACAAGAGGTAGGGAAAACTTCTCCTAACCAACAAGGGCAAAACAAACAAACAAAAAAAACCCTAGGTCTTGAGCTGTGACCTGCAGGCACACTTACTGGGGCAGGGTTTCTCTTGTGATAGGTGCCCATAGGAGGTGCAGCATTGCACCAAAGACAGATGCCTATAGCAGTATCCAGAGCCATCAGTGAGAGGGAGCTGAGTCTGGGGCTTTTGAATTGAGCCAGCTTTCTGAAGAGAATCTGAAATAGTCACAAGTCACTGGAGCCCCTGGCTTCTAACAGAAGCGTCTGCAAATTCTTTTTGGAGGAAAGACTTCTCAATTTAGACCCTGTAGGATTCCCACAGTTTGAGGTCAATATACAAGTTCAAAATATCAGTAAGCATATTAAGAAGTTAATCACCTTGAATAACATTTATCAAAAATAAACAAAAACAGATTTAGACCCCTCTGCCCCTATACAAGGAAAGCAGATAATGATAATTGGGATGCCTGATAGAGAAAAAAGCTGTGTATGAATTGTTTCAAGAAAAAGGGCAGAATCACCCCAATGAACAAGCAAGAGTAGACTTGACAGGAACAACTAGGCAGATTTGAAAATAAATCAGTATGTTTAGTGAAGTGAAACTTCTAAAGTGAAAAATATAATTATCGAAATAAAAATTCAGCAGAGGGGTTAATTAGCATATTTTACATAATAGAAGAAAGGATTAGTGAACTGGAAGATAAATGTAAAGAAATTACTGAGAATGAGAACCACAGTGCCTTAAAGAATATGTGCTATCCAGAACCTGCTAAAAATTGAAGCCTCTTAGTTCTTGAAAGATTCATAGAATCTTGGAATATTAAAAATATGCCTTCTTTACTAATCAATAGAAGAGTAATGTACAGAACTCTTATCACTGATGAACTTTGGTAAGAAATGTTGCCCTTTTTTTTTCATTGTAATTATATATTTTTTGTTGTTTTATTTGATTGCTCTGATGTTTACTTTTATAATCAATATTAGTATGACAAAAAGATGGAAACTAGAAAGGAGAAGTTGAGAAATATGGAAGGCTAGAATAAGAAGGTCTAATACTTAGCTAATTAATGTCAGAACTGATAAACAAGTGAAATCATGATGCAGAAAACAGTCCAAGAAAATAAATGAAAAGAAACACATGCTGAGACACACTGCAGTAAAACTGCAGAATACTAAAAACTAAGAGAATATATAAAAGCAACCAATGAGAAAAGAAAAAAAACACTTTAGAGTAAGTTAACAGTAGACCCCTCCACAGCAGCAATCATGGAACTCCAAGTGAAGATAACTGAGTATTCTATAATCTTTTAACAATGAGAGTGAAATGAAAACGTTTACAGGTTAAAAACAAACAAACAAACAAACAAACAAACATGATACTGAGGGGGTTTAAGCCTCTGACTCTTGATTTCGGCTCAGATCTTGATCTCATGGTCTGTGAGTTCAAACCCCATGTCGGGCTCCATGCTGACAGCATGGAGCCTGCTTGGGATTCCCTCTGTCCCTCTTTTTCTGCCCCTTCCCTGCTCATGTGCACTCATGTGCGTGCTCTCTCTCTCAAAATAAATAAATAGTAAAAACAACAACAAGAGACTGAAATAGTAAATTTCAAAGATGGTACAGCATAGAAAGCAGAATATATTTGCAACATCTCTAACAGACAACAGATTAGTGTCTTAGAATATATAAAAAATTTCTAAAATTCAGTATTAAGGAAGAGACAATCCAATTAAAAACTAGGAAATAAAGAATCAGGAAAATACAAATTAAGATCACACTTAGATTCTGTTATACATTGTGAAATATTAAGAGGTCTGACAGGAGCGCCTGGGTGGCTCTGTCATGTCAGTTGGGTGTCCGACTTCAGCTCAGGTCATGATCTCATGCCTTGTGGGTTCCAACCCCACCTTGGGCTCTGTGCTGATGGCTCAGAGCCTGGAGCCTGCTTTGGTTTCTCTCTCTCTTTGTCCCTCAACAGCTCATGCTCTGTCCTTCAAAAATAAATAAACATTAAAAAAATTTTTTAAAAGTCTGACAATACCAATTGGTAGAGGGAATGGAAGTTGATATTTTCACTCTGAAAAACAATTTGGTATGATCTTGTAAAATTTATCATTCACCTCTGTACAATCCAAAAACTTCACCCCTAGGTAACTCTTGTACATGTGCATCATAAAACATTTACAAGAATATTTATAGAAGCACTGTTTATAATAGCAAAATATTGGCAACAATTTAAACATCCATCAATGTGAGAAGATAGGAGCCTTCTTAAAGAAAAAATGATAAAATATTTTTAAAAACACATGAAAAGATGTTAATAAATTGTGAAATAGTCATAGAATGGAATATTATGAAATTGTGAAAATGAATAAATCATAGCTTTTCACAAGAAAGTAGATACATTTTAGAAATCTAATACTAAATTTTAAAAAATGAAACTCCCAAAATACTGTATGAAGTATACCATTTAATAAAGCCCCCAAACAAGCATAAGTAAGCAGTGTATTTTTCAATTTTACATACAGTGTGGTAAAACTGTATTTTCTTAAAAGTCAAGAAAATAATAAATACAAAATTGAGAATAATGATTACTTTGCCCAGGGGAAACAGAGTGCAGGAGTTGGATAGGGGAAAAATACGTAACTATTCCAGTCGTGATTTTAAATCTTGGGCTATGGGCTCATGTCTAATAATTATCTTATTATGTTTTATAATTACATATATTTTCTACATGTTAGTAATTAATATTATACTTAATAAGATAACAGAAAAGGAAAAGAGTATACCAATGGCCTTGTGATATCTCAGTCATGGTTTAGGATCAAAATAATATCAGAGATGGCCCAGAAAGGAAGTTAAGTGACGCACATATTCATTCAACAGATTTTATTAGAAGACTGTTGTTGTATTTAGGTCATATCCAGTGACTCCCCATGAAGCTCACAATTTTAATTAGGCAGTGGGGGATGGGCAGAAAATAAACACTTAAAATATAATAAGTAAATTATATGGTATGTTAGAAAGTCCTAACTGTTACTAGAAAATAACAAAACAAAACAGAAACTAGAGCCCTGTGAAGAAAACCAGAGGTTCCAAAAGAGAGGTGGGGGCAGAGACTGGCCACAGTATTAAATAGGGCATATAAGCCTCATTGAGAAGTTGACATGTTAGCAAGCTTGAAGGCAGTGAGACGAGTAAGCAAGTGTATATTTAGAGGAAGGTCTTTCCATGTGAGAGAAAAAAGTCAGGAGTGATTTCAAGGAGTTTGGCATCAGAGACTGGGAGAGTGTTTGTACCAACCGAAATGGTGAAAGCCTCCAGAAGTGAGTTTGCAGGGTAAGACCCGAGTTTCAGGGTTGGACATGCTAGGTTTCAGGTAGCTGTTAGATTTCCAAGTGACATGCCTAGTAAGCAGTAGAAACTTGTCTGGAGTTCAAGATGCAAATGCAGAGAAAGTGAAAATGTGTGTCAGCAGCAGAATCCATACTAGTTCAGGGGTTTTTGCACGAAATGGGGCCAGATAAATTTGAAAGAGTTAAGAATTGAGTTTCATGGAGATGAGAACAATAGAAACTAATAAGAACACTCTGACAACAACAACAAAAAATGGAGTTATTAGCAAACATTTCCAATTAGAATTTCTTTTAGGTCTTTCAAAAATATATAAATACAGCAGAATTCAATTAGCCTCGAATTGACCTATTTGCTGTTTTGAGATGGCAGTCCATTGTCTAAGGATTTGTTTATTACTTCTCTTGTTCTTTCCTATAATCTTTTTTTGTGTGTAGGCTACAACAGTTATGGAACACTCTTTCAATCGCATAAGTAAATGAAACCAATTCTGTAGGAAATTATGCAACATAGAGAATTCTAAAAAATTGTCCACATGTGGATTTTTATTGGCCCTGATCATGTTTTAGAATGAAATGATTATAACTTCGCCAAATGGCTTAGCACAATAATAAAGGCTGGGGCATGCTGTTGGAAGGATTTGCAGAGAAACTGAACTGATTACATGGTGTTTTATTTGCATTACATTAAATCCAGAGCACTTCTTAGAGTGTGCTGAAACTCAAACGTAGAGCCAAGATACATTGAATGACATCAGTTGGATATGGTCACGTCTCAGAGCTAAAGAAGGACACTGGAGATCTTGTAGCAGTTACATGACTTGTCTGAAGTCACCAGTGACAGAACCTTCCTTTGCTGATACCTAGGCCAGTGCCTTTAGCCAAATGTTGCTGCTTCCGTGTATCATAAAGACTTAAAATTTGCTTTCTTTTTTCCATATCCCTTTGCAGGGGTTCTTCCGGAGGACAATCAGATTGAAGCTCATTTACGATAGGTGTGACCTTAACTGTCGTATCCACAAAAAAAGTAGAAATAAATGTCAGTACTGTCGGTTTCAGAAATGCCTTGCTGTGGGGATGTCTCATAATGGTAAGTGAACACTTAGTACACATATTTAACTGTTCTCATTATGGCTGCCAGATAAGTAGCCTGTAGGGCCATTGCTGAAAATGTGGACAGTTTTCCACAAAATTCCAGATTTCAGAATATTATATGCTGATAAAGCATTTCTCATTTCGGGTGAGGTTTAGGCTCTTAGTGTGCAATCTTTCTTTCAGTGGTTTGGCATCTGCCATGATGGGAGAGAAGACTTGAAAATATGAGAAGTGATAAGAAATAACTGTAGTATTTCCAAATGAATGTAATGATTGTGATTCATTTTTTATGTTGCTTTAATAGCATTAAAAATGGCATTATTCTTGTGTATATCAGTAGTTTCTTTCTGCTTTGAGAAAACTGCAGGTTTCTGGCTGTGGAACTTTAAGTGGAATATCAGAATCTAGAGTATATCCTTTTTTTCCTCTTTGCTGTGCAAAGATGAGTATAGATATAGCAGTACCCTTGACTTCAAAGAGCATACAGGCTTGTGGATAAAGCAAAGATTTTAAGCTCCCACAAAACTTCAGTGTCCATAGAATCATAAGAAAATAAAAATTTCTATTTTATAAACCTGTATCTAAAATCAAGCTTACGATTTTGAGTGTTGGCTTAAGAGAAAGAATGTAGAAGACCTTTGTTTTCATGAGTTGTAGAACTAACTCAGTAGAATCACGGAAGATAGGCCTATTTGAAGAAGTAGTTCTTGATTTCCATTTAGCTCTGATTGGTGTTAACAAAATCACAAAACAAATTTGATAGTAACTTTATAGTATTATATTTGTCAAGTATTTGTTCTTTCAAAATTCATTATGGGCTCAAGAAATCTAAAATGCCAAAGTGTTCAAATAAAATCTGAAGTCTTGTTTCACTGGATATTCTATTTTTTTTTCTTTCTTTTGCCTTCACCGGTCTCAAAACTGATCTGGTAAGAAGATAACATTTGAAGTCAATCTTCATATGTTAAGGCTCCAAAGCATCTGTGAAAATTAGTTTTATTCCATCACACAGATGTTTGGTTTTCACAGCGGAAATCTTAAAAGTATTTGAGAATCGCTAATTGGTTGATATCCTACTCTTTAAAAATAGTTTACGAAATTATATTTTTATAATTAATATGGGCCATTTCCTCTGAAGGCAAGAATGTATTATGAAGAAATCTGTCAGCTATACTGGACAGAGTGGAAATTTGGTCCAAATTTCCTCACAGTTGATTATGTCTGCTGTGTAGCAGTATACAACTGCAGTCATTGATTGCAAAAATAATTTACTGGTTTAATTCCATCAATTTTCTTTCATTTCAAGTCAAGGGTTATATTTTAGATGATGCAGTCAAGTTGCAATACATTTATTTTATCTTTATGGTGAAATCTTTGACTTTGAAATCATTATTACTAAGACTGCCTAGAAAAGCATGCCAGTTCTGCTTTTCATGCTATTTATTTTTTGTCCTTTAAATTTGTCACTTCACATATTGATGTAACATGTATTTCCTGTTGCTTGCACACATTCACATAAAATATGCCTCCTTTTGCTTATTGTTAATAAGCAAACAACATTTAAAGCCCAACCTATATAGTATTGATGGTATAATTTTCTCTTCCCAGAAAATTCAAAGAAAACCATCATAAACCTAATAATAAAGTCATCATTTGACTTTATATGGTGATTAGAATATTCTGTTTAGAGAGAAGAACAATCTTTTCTTTTTAATGTTTATTTTTGAGAGAGACAGAGCATGAGTGTAGGAGGGGCAGAGAGGGGGGCGGGGGCGGGGAGAATCCAAAGCAGGGTCCAGGCTCTGAGCTGTCAGCACAGAATCTGACATGGGGCTCGAAATCATGAATTGTGAGATCATGACCTGAGCTGAAGTCAGATGCTCAACCAACTGAGTCACCCCAAGAGAAGAGCAATCTTGATAGGGAGTGTTCAGTTAATTCTTCTTGCAAAGACAAAAAAAAAAAAAAAAAAAAAAAAAGAATTAGACTTACGCAGTTCAACGTTTACAAGATTGCAGCAGTGACTGAGAAAATCCCTTCTAAGAAGTGTCCACAGGAATGTGTTTGCTGTATGGAAAACATTTGATCAAAGCACAAGAAGGGAAAGCCAACAACGAGGTTTTGAATAGTTTTGCCTGTTATCCTGAGAAAGGAAACATTTCCAAATCCTCCAAAATTTCTAGGAGGTTGTAGTAACTATCTAAAATTATTTTGTTATTATATTAATGTTTTCTGTGAATGGACCTCACTATAATAACCCACCCAATTTATCAAGAGGCTTATAGTGTTGTACCAAATCGGCACCTTGCTGCTTTCAGTACACACAAGAAGAGATGAACATCCCCCGAAGTAAATGTACTCCATTCTCTATTACTTGTGTTTCTGCTCTTTGGTGTCTGTTTAATCCATTCGGTGCATTTAGGTTGCCCATTAGCCACCACTCCCAGCTTTAAAGGAGGCTTCTATAAGTAACCTTCAAGGAACCCTCAGGGCCCTGGGCAACATTGTTGGAAAATCACTGAAACAAGGGTTGCTAATCCTTTCAACTTTGAAAGTTCTATGATTCTGAGTAAGTCAGACAACCTACCTCACCAAAGTTTTCACTTTTCATTAAGCTAGTCCATATATTATAGACAGTGTCACCATCTTCTCAAATATGTAGGTATCTGACACCTATATGTTTTGTTGCCATAAAAATATAATTCATATGCTTGAATCAGGTCATCTAGATGTTCTGATCAATTGCTCAGCAATTTAAGGCATTACATCTGATGATCACATAACAATGTAGCCTAGCCCCAGAGTACAAATCTAGAGCAGTCCAGGCTAAAGAACATAGATGGTATATTTGGTTAAGAGTGTATGGTTCCATCTTCAGATGGAACTTCCATTTTAATTGTGACATGTAGCCTAAACATCGTAGAAGGACAGGAGGATTTCAGAATTCTTACACTTGGGAACCTAGTTGTTTCTCAGATAATCTGTTTTCAGCACTGGGTAGGAAAAATATCCAAGCGTTGGACTGAAGTGCTTTGGGAGCAAAGTTTTTATTTTTCTGCAGTGATCAGGATAAACACGTGTTGCAATTGTTTTGGTCATTTAACATATCATCATTTCTAGACCATGGGCCAGTTCCACTGATGGCTCCCCAGTCTTTGTGAGTCATGCTTGGCACAATCAGTTCAATACCCTGTCCAGACACCTTTAGAGGAAAGCTCCAAATGAAAGTAAAGCAGAAATAAAGACCCAGCTTCCTAGGCTACCCAGAGGTGCATGTGACTTACCAAGTGATCATAGCATAACCTGCTTCTTGTTTTACATTTTGAATTAGTGAAGCTGGTGTCTACAGATTCTTGATAAAAATGCTCACATACATTAATATTTCTTCAGTCAAGTGGACACTTAAACTTTTATAGTTTTTCTTAGTATAATTTTTGTTTTAAAATTCTGTTGGCAAGATCCCTGACATGAATCATATTTTTAAAATGTGACTCCTTTATTTTTTTTTAATTTATTTATTTTGAGAGAGAGCATGTGAGCGGAGGAGGGACAGAGAGAGACACAGAATCCGAAGCAGGCTCTGGGCTCCAAGCTGTTAGCACAGATTCCGACGCGGGGCTCAAACCCACAAACCATGAGATCATGATGTGAGCTGAAGTCAGACACCCAACCGACTGAGCCATCCAGGCGCCCCTTGACTTCTTTATTTTTGATAAGATAATTTATTCATTAAGAATTTTGACTACTGGAGTTCCTGGGTGGCTTAGTCAGTTAAGTGTCTGACTCTGGATTTCGACTCAAGTCATGATCTCACATTTGTGAGATCACGCCCTGTGTCGGGCTCCTCGTTAAGGAGCCTGCTTAGGATATCTGCCTTCCTCTCTGTCTTTCCCTCTCTCTCTCCCCACCCCTTCTTCCCCTCTCCTCTGCTTGTCCTCTCTAAAATAAAATTAAGATAAGATAAGATAAAAATAAATTTTGAATAGTGAATATTTCGTATTTGGAGCTGCTTTTCATGTATGAACTAAATAATAAAATTATAAGTATAGCCTGTTACTTTTTAAAAAATAATGTGAAGTAGAGAAGAATTGACTTACTTATGAGTCATTCAGTTAGGTTTTCCCTATGCCAGTGAGATTTGAATGAAAATTATGCTTTTCATAAATGTAAAAATTAGTGAAGCTTTAGCTTTACTGATTAGGACATCCTATTATATAATGTATGGGTTTTTTTTTTTCTGTTATTTAAAAAAAATGCTGACAACTTTAAAAATAATTTCTCAGCAGCTTCATAAAAATCCAGAAAAAGGGCTTCACAGATATTTGTGGCACTCAGCATTTTACAAGTCAGTTCTCTCCTTCCTTGTAAAAAAGAAAAGCCTGAATGGCAAATAAGTTTAAATTTTAATACTTGGGGTTTTTTTTAAAGTCTTCTTTGTAATATAAAGGAAAAATTATCCAAATGTTAATTTTCAGAAAATATAACAATGGATGAGGTCCTGATGCACATGGTAGCTTGTGCTGAGACCCACATGGCATTCGTGGCTACGTACAAGCTAGCCTCCACCTCCTTTTCCCTCTGTTTATTATGTCCTTTGGCTCCCTGTCACAATCCTACCAGGCATTCAAGGCCCCATTCAAATGCCTTCTCTTCTGTAAGACTTTCTAATTCCCCCTCTTCCCTCTGTGTTTTAAACCTTTCTTGTGACACCCACACTCTGCTTTGTAAAGCAAGGGAGTGATCAGATCTATACTGCCCAAATCTAAACTACTGACAGCTGTAAAAAGGATAAGTTAGAGAAACAGGGAAATTCATAAGACAAATGCAATATTCTGAACCAAGACAGTGGGAAGGGTTAGTGAGAAGAAATTAAATTGTGAAAAATATCGGAGCAGTGACCAGTGAATGCAAGTGTCTGAGGGAAAGAGGGGTCATCAAAAATTGTTCAGGGTATCTAGTCGGGTGATAGAATGAATTAACTAAGAAAGGGAAACAGGGAAAGGAAACTGGAGGGGAAGAACAAAAATTCATTTTTAAAGTTGCATTTGAGGGTCTTACAGGATATCCAGCATCCATATATAAAAGAATATAGAAACAAGAGAAAACTAACAGTCCAGATCTCAGGAAAAGAGAGGGCAGGAGTTATGAGCACATTTTGTGAGCTAGAAGAATGAATTAGGAACAACAGAATATAAGGGAAGGAAGAGGGGCCATCATAAAGGTCTGGAACATAGGCAGAAAGATAGGAGAACCAGAAAAGCAGAAACCACAATGAGAACATTTTAAAGTCACAGGGTGAAGAAGGTCAACAGTAGCAAAAGCTGGGAGAGTGAATGCTGGAGTGCTCAAGCAGAAACAAGAACTCCGAAGAGGCCCCTAGATCTGGCTGTGAGAAAAAGCAATGGGGACTTTTAAGAGCAAAGTTTTGGAAATTTAAATGAGGCGTAAGCAAGATTGCAGTAGGTTGGGAGGTAAGTAGTGACAAATGCAGGCAAGGAAGAAAGACTACTCTTTCAGTAGTTTCAGTGGTGGAGGAAAGATGGACTGAAGAGATTATAACCAGGGTTAGAATCTTCAACATCCGCTTAGGTGGAAAGGAAGGAGCTAGTGAAGAGAGGTACATGAGAGAGAATAACCTGTGTATATATAGGCTCTCCCCTACTAGACATGTCCTGTCCTCCTATTCCCCCAGTCCAGTCTGTCTAGCACAGTGTCTTGCATCAAACAGGTGTTCATTGAGTGAATTCAATGATCTCAGGTAAGACTTCAGGGAATCAGTGAGTCAGGTAAGGCCAGGGGTGTTTTGCCCATCTCTGCTTTGTGAAGAAACCTAGACAAATGTTTACATGTCCTCTGCAGATAGTTTGACAATGTTACCCCTGAATAAAAATCACTTCATATTAGTGCTAAAGCTGCTCCTTGTTTTACTTAGAGGAGCAAGAAAATGATAGTTATTAGATTGCTCTGGCAGTGCTTTCTGCGCAACCTCAGAATGCACAAGTGTTTTCTCAAGAAAGAGAGGTAGAGGGGCGCCTGGGTGGCTCAGTCGGTTGAGCATCCGACTTCGGCTCAGGTCATGATCTCACGGTTTGTGAGTTCAAGCCCTGCATGGGGGTCTGTGCTGACATCTTGGAGCCTGGAGCCTGCTTCAGATTCTGTGTCTCCCTCTCTCTCTGACCCTCCCCCACTCATACTCTGTCTCTCTCTGTTTCAGAAATAAACATTAAAAAAAGAAGGGTAGAAAAACATAACTTATTGGCAACAGACCTGTTAAAAGCAATAGTATTATCTGTCTTATTTACATAGGCTTTTACAAAATAAATGTTAAAATTGACCATGAGACATAGCCTTACCAATTCTCAAAAGCCTAGTATGATTGCCAGTTCACCCCTTAGATGTTGACAGACAAAAATACTTTTAGTACAACTCAATTCATTCTTCTGTTTTCTGATTTATTATTTTGAAAATCGCTTTAATGTTTAAAATTAAGTAACATTTGTGTTGCATGCTCCTACAATTAGATAGGTGTTTTAAAAGAGTGTTATTAACTGTCATTAAGAAATATTGTTTCTTAGCACTATACTGATATCCAAAGAGCAGGGTATCTAAGTACTGCATGTGTTCAGTAAATCAACACTAAATACACAGTACTGAATCTGTTATATGGTAGCAGTGAACTGCATTCAGTTCAGTAAAAGTGTATTATATAAAGGCAAGCTAATACACTTTCACCAGAAACTGAGTCTCTACAAACCTCTTCTTCCTGAAGGCTGCATACTGATGCTGATAATGACAGATTTTTTTAAAACCAAGCAATATGAATTCTCTGTAGGTGATTAATTATACGACACTGAATGCCAGTATTTTGGAAGTTGCTGTTTGTCAGGTGCTAGATCTTTAGAACAGACATAATGTGTCTTTTTTTTTTTTTTTTTTTTTTTCTTCAGGGCTTCAGGGACTAGATAAAAATTGCTTAAAAGAAAGAAAGAGTGTAGTATGTTCTGCAACATTATATGTCGTCAGGATTTATAGAATTTTATAGCTAAACTTAGAGCTAAAAGAAGGAAATTTTAGAAGTCTTCTTTTCCAAGTCCCTCATTTTATAGATAAACCAGTTGAAAACCAAAGAAGTTAAGCCACTTGGATAGTTTTTCACTGAGCTGAAACTAGAAAGTTGACTTCCTGACTACTTGAAGTGTAGTGTTAATTTCATTGTCTTCCAGAGAGGCCAAGAGTACTCCCTCAGTGACTCATAGGAACACATGGAGCATTTTCCTCTGTCTTTGAAGCAATAGTGGAAGATGTGGAAAAATATACTTTTATATGGGCACACTCAGCCTTTATATTTCTGGTCCCCAACCCAGAACTTTCGTTTTCTATTTCTTAAGCTCTAATTTCAGTCTTATCGGAAACAGCAATCCAAAGGGAGAATTCCCCCCTCTTCTTGGTTTTCAGATGCTCTACCCAATGGGTAGAAACTGAGGTTTAAGAATTAGTACACCATTCCTTAAACAAGTTAAAGACAGAGAGATAGAGACATACATAGATAGAAGAGGTTTTCAGGATTTGTTCTGTATCTATGGGAAAGAATCTAGGTCTGTGTCCCTGACTACAAAATGATATCTGTAGTCTGGTCTATAGTCCACAGTAAACATGGTTAACTTAGACCACTTCATCCACAAGTAACAAAAGCTGGGTTTATTAAGCATTACTATGTGCCACGTGCTATGCTGAACACTTTCTGTGCCTTATCTCACCACCTCACGTGCGGTAGATAGATATTATTACATAGGACTCAAAAGCAGCAAAATAAAATTGAGTTTCTCCCTTAAAAAATGCATACAAATAGGGGCGCCTGGGTGGCTCAGTCAGTTAAGCCTCCAACTTCAGCTCAGGTCATGATCTCGCGGTCCGTGAGTTCGAGCCCCGCGTCGGGCTCTGTGCTGACCGCTCAGAGCCTGGAGCCTGTTTCGGATTCTGTGTCTCCCTCTCTCTCTGACCCTCCCCCATTCATGCTCTGTCTCTCTCTGTCTCAAAAATAAATAAACATTAAAAAAAAAATTTTTAAAAATGCATACAAATAAAAAATGGTATTTCCTCTACAACTTCAGATTTCCATGTTTTATGCAAATTTAGTTTCACCAAATAGAATGTGTTTTTTATCTGTTTTGTTGAACCTCTGGTATATAAAAATGCTAAAATCACCTATCTGATTAGTTGCATTAATAGTTAATTGAATCTGATGTGCAGCATGAGCACATTTAATGAGCATTTAATGATACGGAAAACTTGTTCATAAGAGCTAGCCTTTTGGGAGAACTTTGACTTCTAAAAATTCACATATTATTTAGATCGTAGCAGAAGGCTTTTTGCCTTAATATGTCCTAATTCTAAATTAATTTTCAGAAGCTTTTTTTGGCTGTTTTTATTATGTTACAGAAAACCAAGATTAGCAAATATAATAGGTGGCTATGTTTGGCTGGGCTCTTCCTAACAGAAATTTTATTTTATTATTATTATTTTTTAAAATTTTTTAATGTTTATTTTTGAGAGAGAGAGAGCACGAGGAGGGGAGGGGCAGAGAGAGAGAGGGAGACACAGAATCCAAAGCAGGCTCCAGGCTCCGAGCTGTCAGCACAGAGCCCGACGCGGGGCTCGAACTCATGAAGCACAAGATCATGACCTGAGCCGCAGTCGGATGCTCAACCGACTGAGCCACCCAGGAGCCCCTATTTTATAATTTTTTTTAATTGAAATATAGTAGGCACACCATGTTACATTAGTTTCAGGTATACAACATAGTGATTCAACGTCTCTATGTGTTATGCTGTGCTCCCCACAGCGTAGCTACCATCTGTCACCGTACAATGCTATTACAGTACCACTGACTATATTCCCCATGCTGTACCTTTCATCTCTGTGACTTATTCATCCCATAACTGGAAGTCTTTACCTCCCACTCCCTTTTGGCTGTTTATTTTAAATTAACTTTTTGGATTACCTTTTAGGAAAAAAAGTATTTTCCTAGATGTGTATATTTATACTTTATTACCTGTAAAAATTTAACCAGAGCCTAGAACAATGTTGCGCACACAGTAGATAGTCAGTAATTATTCATTGTGTAAAGAGATGGCACTGTGCACTCTGTTACATAAAGAGCCACAGATTGTTGGTGATTCCAGCCACTCTGTTTTGTTAGAGAATTTGGGTTGTCTCCACGCTTTACACTAAACCTCTTCTCCCTTCAATGTGCCATAATTCTTAGCCCATCCCCCCTCCCACAACCCCTCCTGTAACCCTGTTTGTTCTCCATATTTATGAGTCTCTTCTGTTTTCTCCCCCTCCCTGTTTTTATATTATTTTTGTTTCTCTTCCCTTATGTTCATCTGTTTTGTCTCTTAAAGTTCTCATATGAGAGAAGTCATATGATTTTTGTCTTCCTCTGACTAATTTCACTTAGTATAATACCCTCCAGTTCCATCCACGTAGTTGCCAATGGCAAGATTTCATTCTTTTGATTGTTGACTAATACTCCATTGTGTATATATATGTACCACATCTTCTTTATCCATTCATCCATCGATGGACATTTGGGCTCTTTCCATACTTTGGCTATTGTTGATAGTGCTGCTATAAACATGGGGGTGCATGTGCCCCTTCGAAACAGCACACCTGTATCCCTTGGATAAATGCCTCGTAGTGCAATTGCTGGGTCGTAGAGTAGTTCTATTTTTAGTTTTTTGAGGAACCTCCATACTGTTTTCCAGAGTGGCTGTACCAGCTTGCATTCCCAACAAACTTCCTGTTTTTAAACTTGATACTTTAAAGTTTAATTCATCAAGCATTTTTTTGTATACCTACCATGTGTATTGCACCCAGGAGCAAAGATGAGAAAACTCAGTACCCATAGATTCTAGTAGAATAACCAACATAAACCAATATAGAAGTACAGTATTAGTTTGCTACCTGAGCTAATATATGAATGCAACAGCAGCCCATTATTTGAGAAGCTTTTCCTAAACTGTCCGAAACCCCAGGTTTTTTATACACTCCTCATTGGGAGGAGGGATGGCGTATCAACACCATTTTCCATGGAAGATACATAATTTTAGAAGTTATCGAGTGATTCTAATATGCCCTGCCTCCCCTCGGTTCGATACTTCTCAACTGAGAACTGCTGATAAAAAAAAGTAATAAATATAGTACAGGGAAGCAAATGATGGGACTGGCTTCACAGAAAATGATTTTGAAAGGAATCTGCTATCTGGTTCTCAGGAGTTTGTGGGGTTTTTTTCCTGTTTTATTCCAGTATATATTACACGAAGACTTAGCATGTGCTGGACATTATACTGAGTGCGGAGGATATGATACTGAGCAAGATTCCTGCCTTCATGGAGATTACATAAGGGAGACAAGAAAACATTGTAGATAATTACTGTGATCAGTGCTGAGAAAGAGAATACAATAAGTAATAAGATCATATCCTGTGGGACCTAAACAATCTGGGGCAGAAGGGTGGGGGACTGTGATAAGAATGTGAGCAACCATTCATGGCCCATCCCTGTGGAACTAAAAAAAGAATGGGGAAGAGTGAGTAGATAGACAAGATTTTTGACCAAAAAGTGGTGATTGTTTTAAGATTTCTGTTTGAAGAGGTCATGGGCAGAGGATAGATTTACCAAATGGATATAGGCTAATTTAATTTAAAAGCATCCTAACTGAGAGGTAAGATTCTCTTCCCCTCTAAGTCAGAGACCACAAAGGAGCCACTCCACCCCCCCAAACACAATACCTGTATTAGTTAGTGATAGAGCTTATATAGGGTCAACTGAAGTGAATATGAATTTGAGACTCAGGGGTACACAGCAGTCTCTCCTCTAGCCAATTGTAAATGAAATTCACTAAGTATTCAGATGGAAATGTGTTTATGGTAGAATGCTACCTTTAGCATAATAACATATAGCAGGGAATCATCCATTTATTCATTCTTGCATTCAGCAACCACCCACAGAGCACAACTAAGTGCTAGAGATATAAATGAATATGACAGTCTGGGCCCTCAAGGGGAAATGGTCACAAAAACACACAACTGTGCCACCACATGGGAAGTGTAAGAGTAGAGCTACACACAGGGTAATATTGGCTGTGATATCCAAATGTCCTTATTATGGGAAAATGTAGAGAGTCCAAAGTGGGGCCCAAAGGTAGCATTATTCAAAATATTTTGCAGATCGTATTGGTGGGGGAGGGGAGAACCATCTGAGTTGAAAGAGGTACAAACATGATTTTTCCCCCAACCTAGACCTTACTAACCTCTGCTAAATGTTCCTCTTTGCCTTTCTTTCTTTAGTTTTCTTCTTCTTTACACTTCCTCACCCCACAGGAAGCCAAATGTTAAGTAAGGAAATGGTCTTTTTGACAAACATCATTAAGTGGTAATCCTAGAGAGTCAGGGGAATGATTATGGCTTCTCTCTACTAAATGTAAAAGGTCTAATAACATGAAAGAAAGCACCATCCATATTTCTTTATAACATGGACAAAATAAATCATACAGACTCTGTGAGAACAGAGCCTCTGTCTGTACAACTTTGAATTCTGCACAGTTCCTTCCTTCAATTTGTGAAAGAATTTGTGATCCTTTTAGGGCCTGACTGTATATTAAGGGCTGGGGATACAAAAATGATTAAGACACTGTCCGTGGCCTTCAGGATAGTGTTCTAGAGTGAGATAAATAGACTATAAAATTAAAAAGCACAGTTTCGAAATCGTTGTCATTGAAGTATGTACCAAAGGCTATTGGAGTACAGGCAAATAAATAATAAATGCTGCTTGAAGAAGTCAAGAAAAGCCTCACAAAGAAGGTGACATTTGAATTGGGTCTTGAGGGATCAGTAGGAGCTGGTCCTCAGTTATTTCATGTGTAAGTAAATATACTTTAATTTCTTTGCTACACTTTCAGATTCTTTCACCTTCCTAGCAAGATCATGGATTAATTTTATTTTAATTAAAGAACTGAACAATTTAATTCTTACCGACAGCCTGTGCTATTGCCATGAAATAAAAAACGTGAACAAAGTTGGAGATAGAAAAACAAGACCTTGAGATTGGCAGAGAGAAGGAGGGGCTTTCTACGGTCTGGGCACTAGGACCAGGGGAGAGCAGCAGTAATTCAGTGATGTATCCTTGTCATTTCTCTCCCTCTATAGCCATCAGGTTTGGGCGGATGCCACAGGCGGAGAAAGAGAAGCTGTTGGCGGAGATCTCCAGTGATATCGACCAGCTGAATCCAGAGTCGGCAGATCTCCGGGCCCTGGCAAAACATTTGTATGACTCATACATAAAGTCCTTCCCGCTGACCAAAGCAAAGGCGAGGGCGATCTTGACAGGAAAGACAACAGACAAATCAGTTAGTTCTCTTCTGCTGTCTACATTGGGGTGGCTGGGTTCCTTGTTGTTGTTGTTGTTGTTGTTGTTTTGTCCTTGAGAAAATAATTCACCCTGTTACACACACATATACAGAGTCAATGTTCAGCTGTTGGCTGTTACATGTTGCTGGCTGTGTCTGAAACACAGGAAAGGAAATGTTTTCAGATAGGATAAGTAAAACTTATTTTGAAAAGGGAAAAAGTCCTTCAAATTCTCCTAACAAATTCTTTGAGAATAGTAAAAAGCCTGAATAACTGAATAACTGGCCACAACTATATCCATCCCAGCAGCCCTGCTTTCTCTGGGAATGGCCTGACCTAGGCTTGGAAAAGGTATTCAGTCCCATTATTTTACAATTCAGGAGAACTGCTAGAGTCACTTCTTACAAAGTTCCATGTGGGGGCATAAAAATACATCTAAGTATTTTTCCCTGTAGCTCTGTTGATTGTTCCTGGGCAGCTAGAGGCTGTATCCTCTTATTACGTATGTGAGTTTTATCTTCTGTGAGGCTCTGAGCTGCCTGGGCTACTCCTCCCGTAGATTCCAAACATCTGCAGCCTCTTTGATTACCACTGTTTGGAAAACCCAGAATAGGCTATAATTGTTACTAAGTCAGATGTTCCAAAGCAGAACTCTTCCTTGATAGGAAGCTGAGAAAGCAACATGGAACTGTATTAAAACAAAACACAGCTACACCGGAATTTCAGTTCTGCCATCAGCTTGCAATGTGACCTGGGTCACATCTCCGTACCTGTTTTCACAGGCAGGGGTCTGCCTTTGATTGTAATATCTGCAGCAGGTTCCTAGGGTTGTAAGAAGCGCAGAACATGTTCAGAAGACACCGTCCCAGCCCTTGAAAGCCCTTTTGTGCCATCATTTATTTTCAAATGAACACCTCCAGGAGAGGCATGCAGTTACTTTATAGATATGTGTAACTTAGTCCCCCACTCAGTTATATTTCGGGGAAAATATTCATTAGCCTTTAATGTATTTTGATGACTATCTCACGATGTGGTTTTTTTTTTTTCCTTTTAGCTGTAAACCATTAGAGTAGTTATCAGCTAATAGAAAAAGAAAACTCCAGTGGGATATTGCTGTGTAAAGAGCCAAATGGTCTTTGGACACTGAAGGACAATGAGTTTCCTGACTGCAGGAGAGTCACTGATACCTTAACAGTATGGTCCAGTTCTCCACAATTAAAAACAATTCTTACACATTCATTATGCTCAAGACACATAACTATCCTAGAGCTCCTATTATTATTCCCTCTTTAAAGATGAGGAGACTGGAGTGCAGAGAGGTTGGACATTTTGTCCTGAGATCACGCAGTTAGCACACAACAGAACCAGGCCTATGATGCAGGCCTCCTTGCTTCTACCTCAGTGCATTCTGAGCATGATACCCCCTCTTGGAAGCTACTTCCCCATTGGCTAGAAATGAGCCAAATTGACAAATGCACTTGGAAAGCTTCACCTTGGGAAAATATGCTGGCTTATGATTTGTTTTTATCACTTTTTAGAATGACAGTAATCTTTTACGTTGTCCTGCTATCCCAATATATTCATAGCCAGGAAATTTTTGTCTTTTACTCTTTTGTTCCTCCCAAATAATAGCAGCTAGGACAACTGTCTCACATACAGGCTGGACTACAGACTATAGGTCTTAGTAAAGCTGAGTCTGTGTATTCATTAATGAAAAAAATCGGGGCACAGCAAAACAAAAGCAAGTGAAGACATCTTTGTAGCTGATGTGACTATGGAAAACAGTTGTGTTCGTTTGAAGGGAGGGAAATAAAAGGAGAACTGGTGACATGGCTAGAAATAGTTAACTGTGTAAGGCACATTTTTAGCAGCTTGCTGAGAGCCAGTGTGGGATAGGGACCTGGAGGCTGGGAGGCCTGGAGCTGGGAAGGGAGCTGGACAGGGAAAGAACCCTAAAGCAAACTGTTTACTCCACACTTTTGCCTTGGGCCATTTTTTTTCCAGGAACTGCTTTCTCACATTCTCTTTATCTCCCACTCCAGACCTGCTATCCAAGCTGGAAATCCCATCAATTTAATAATAGTACCTGGAAGATAGGAGGAAGGCATTTAAAAAAAAAAAAAAAAATCCCCCAAGTAGGCAAGAATTTAAATGTACACTACCAGTGACTGGTATACTCTTCCCTGTCACTGAAAGGCAGAGAGCCCAGTCCACTGTAAATCACTTTAAAACCTCACGCCAATTGGCGATTTGGCTCTAAATCTTTGAGTTAAAAATAAGATAATTGTAGACTCTTTATGGGATAACCGAGTATTAAGGATTTTAAGAGAAAGGGCCGCAAAATGCTTGATTATGGGCTTCTCAAGTTCAGAGGCCAAATGTTTGTCATTTTTTCCCCTATAGTAACTAACACTGTGCTTTGCCCATAACAGTTACTCAGAATGTATTTGCTTAATTGAATTAAAAACTCTTGCCTATGCCCCTTTGAAATTCTGGACTTTGAACAGAGAGCCTCTCACTCGCCCAATATTTGCTAACCAACCTGGACATCATTAATGGTCTAGATAGAGGCAGAATTGCCTCTTGTTAGGGTCTGGAAAAGGAAAGAGAAACTGGGCCAAATTAAAATAATCCAGTCCCTGATTACACAAAACTGAAATAGAATTGTTTGGCTCTCTCTTTTCTCCTTATCTTGCAAAATCAAATTAAGCATTAGTGGAAAGAAATAGTTCAGAGAGGAATATGGGAGAGAAAAAAAAATCCAAAATGTGATTTCCAATGAGACTAGATATTTGTTCTTTATCTTACGTGGTCATGTTATTTATTTGATAGCATCTCTCTCAGGGGTGTTATGTTATCTCTTGGCCAGGACTTATGAAAGTTAAGATTTGCATTGATAGAAAAAGTCATGCAGAAGTATGGACTCCTGAGAGGGTAGGGGATGTGGAAAAGTGGCCATGGCTGGTGCAGTAGAACAGCTTGGGTCTCATTATACACCCTGCTTGAGACTGATGTCATTAGCGTTGGTTAGGCCAAGCCTGGGGGAGGCTGTTCAGCATAAAGGACGGCCTGTTACCCAAAACCTTTGGAAAAGGAAATGACTTTATTGGAGAGGCCATTCTTTAAATTTGTCTTACTGCTCAATTTAACCATTGCCTATTCCATCTCATTTTGGGATACTGGCTAATCTCTCCTCTCAGGACCTGTACCAGCATATGCCTCTAGGCCAACCAGGGCTTTTCCCTTCTCAATTAAACTTCTGTCTCCTGTATCTTATTTCCTGGTGCTACTTACACCTTTCAAAACAGATAAATGAGCAGATAAATTAAATGCTCTGCTTCCCTCCCATGTTTCTTAACCTTAACATCCTATCTTTGGGATATGATACTCCTACTTTTCATTGTCTTGCCTAAAAGAATAATGCTTGGAAATTTAGGCTCAGGGCCAGATGGGATATGGAATCACTGGATATGGATAACTGGAAAAGAAATTTCAATAGCAGTAAGCCTTTTAGCCACCCTCAAATGGGAATGGCATTGACTCTTCTCACAATCTCTTTCCCTTTCTGTGGCTTGTGCCAGCCCAGCAGCGTCTTTTAAGAGATCCCACTGAACTCTGAAAAACATGAATATAGAACCAGGGTGCCTGTTCCATGACGACAATTTGAGAACTGAATGGACTTTGGAAGTTCCCAGTGTTTGAATATTACCCTGATGTGCCGAACACACTGGGTGTATCATTGTCACGTGATCCCATGTTTGTTGATGAAAATAAACAGAGAATGGTTTTCAAAAACCATTTTCAGTGCTATGGTTTGTCATAAAACAATAAATAGAAAAACCCTTGGTGCACCTGACAACTTTTCATCCCATATCTGAGAGATGATGAGGCCCTGGCTGCACTCTATCTGCAAACAAGGAATAAAACTTATTTGTTCTATATTGGACTTTGGGTCCCAAAGCATCACATTGCTTATGATGGGTACGTGTAGAGTCACTGTTTTTATAATTATGAGAGCAAACTGTGCCATCATAAAAATGGTTTTTCTAAATAGTGTGTGAAATATGAAACTACCAAATAAAAACAATATGGAAACGTCACCTTTTGTGAAAACAATTCTGTACCCATTCAAATTCTCCTATTCTAAAATTTACAATGGCTGTCAAATTTAGTAACTCAAGCTGTTGGGAAGATATCTCTTCTTTTAAATCCTACACTTACAGCTAAACAAAGTGTGGTCTCTTTCTCCTTCATCTATGGAAAAGCCTGAGGGAGTTGGAATTTGCTCCCTTGAGAAGAAAGATACCAGACAAACCGTCAGAGAAAAGAGACTTAGGAGCCCAGGTATAAATAAAGAACAGGATAGTAGTGCTGATTTGTTTTGATAGCTGATGAAGAAATTGGGCTCCTGGGATCATTAGTCCATATATTAATGTTAATAAAATAAATTCCTTTACTGCCGGGACTGTCATGAATAGCTAAAGATAGATCTGAACCAATAGTATTCTTTCAGACAATAAATAAATAGCATATAGTTAAGAAGAGCATGTGGATTTTTTTTTTTTAATGACTAGATTCATTTGACCAACACCCTTGTTTGCCAGCTGAGTAACGCTTTGGCTGGCAATAGATGGCTTTTTAAGAGCTATGGTTATGTGCTAGTTCATTAGAGTGTGAATAATTCTTCCCATTAAGTTTTTATTTGTCTTCAATCTCTAAACCACACAGGAAAACAGAATTACATTTGCGAGATTTTTCAAACTTAACTTCAGTCACATCCAGCACTAAACTAGCACTTCTAGGAAATATAGTTCAAAAGGCCCTGCCTCCAGGACCCCACCATAGAAGAGCTTCTAAAAACCCCAAATTCCTCCAGAATAGTCATTTTATTTAAAAAAGAAAAAGTGGGGAAGTCATGTAGAAAGCAACAGAAAGGGAAAAGAACTAATCATGAGTCAGGAGATCTAGTTCCATTTCAAAGTTTGTTGTAAATAGTTATTTGACTTCGGAAAGTCTCTTGGCTTCATTCAACTTATTCATACCTTGTCAAAGAATGATGATGTAGGTGATTTTTGAAGACCCCTTTGGTTCTATACATCCCATGGTTCTCAACAAGAGGAAACTAGAAACAGGCAAAACCAAAAAGACATTGAAGAAACCCAACCAATGAGTTTTGATTCACATTCACCCACTATAGCTAATCCAGAAGAACCAGGTATCTCTAAATGGGTGAAAGCTAGTCAGAAGTATAAAAAAGGAAGAAGGAAACAAAATGAAGAAGATAGGCCCCAACAATTCAATTTTTCTTCCTTGAGCCTTTGCTCTAAGCTATCATGAAAACTAAGGATATCAGGAGAGATTCATGAGAAGAGGCACACATTTTTTCAGGCCAGTTTTAACTCTGACGTGTTCACCAAGTGATGGTTTGTGAGAGGGTAGAGTTGTCTCTTACACTAATTATAGTCTCCAAAATTGGAGCAATCACCAGAACAATCTTTGCTTTGGTTGACTCTCATTTATCTCCTTTAGCTTGCTATTTTAGTACTCAAAAAGAGCTGTAAACTTACAGCATTCATTCATGCATAATCCCTTTCATAACTTGTATATTAAAATGCTGATGTTATGGACTGCTAAGGAACACTGTTGTTCTACTTCTCCAGTCAAAAAAGTAAACTTTTATTACTCTACTTTGTTTTCATTATTAAGCCAGCTTCCTCCATGATCTTTGTGTTACACATTAGAGGCATGCAAGAGGTCTGTAACTAAATATAATTATATTTATCTATATAACACAGTACCTTTAATCCCATCCTGGCTTTGATATGGGGAGCCATTTTTGAAAATCAGAATATATAAAAATCAATTACATTTGATGTATCTCTCTAAAGAAAACTAATTTCCTCTTACAGAAACTGTTTTTGCTTCCCCTAGAAAAACACTGTGTTGAAGTGCAGTTTTCTTCATGTCAGTCTCACCTTTTTCTGGTCTGCCCAATATTTGAGAATTACAAGCATCACTACGGCCAGAGGCAGATTCACTTTATATAAATTAATGAAGCTTAACCTTCAGGGCTTCTCTTTTGTACAGAGCCCCTTCCAATGTTCTGAGAAGGGCGCGAACAATTTTGCTCTTATAATTTGTATTATTGAACCTAACGGTTGTTATTAAATGTACCCAATGATTGAGTGCATTTCAGGCCCCACAAAACCTGGATCTGTCCCTGATAATGTCCTAGATGTAATTAAACATTCTTTCCTGTTAAGGAGAGGTGCTTATCTGGCCATTTGCTACAATGTCTGAAGATAAATACATCCTTAGCTCCAAACTAGAGGCGTAAAATCATTAAGACCAAATTTGAGGATGATATGGTTCCTCTTATAACAGCAGATCATCAGATGATACCGTACAAGCTAATAGAACTTAGATGGCTTCCCTTTGATGTGTAGAAAATACAGAAATATGGAAGTGAAGTCCTTTTTATGTAGAACATTTTACCAGAAGTGCAAAATTAAATTAATAACCCAAGATAAGTTACATAAGCCAAATTCCACCTGGTTTTAAGGTCAGCTCTCTGTAAATCAGGTGAGTCACTATCTTTTCACTGTTTCAGGGTAAGGAGGTCCAGGGTGAAACGTGCAACTGTTTGCAGGCTAAGAACCGGTGAATTGGTAGCAAAGAAAGGCAGGTCTCCAGGCAGACCATGTCTGGTGATCCCTCTTGCAGTTTGACAGATTTACATGGAGGCCGAAAGTGCCTGTGCAGACTTCAAAAATGCGATGAAAACAGCATAATCTTGGAAAAACAAAAAAATCCACTGGTATTCATTTGCATGTCAATATCCAGAATTCTCTACCAGTTCATCACTTTTCAAATGCTGAAGGGATTTTAAAAAAAACAACAGAATGGTTTGGCATGATGGTGGGGGCTGCTGATTCCTTTCTCTGTCCTTGAGTGTTTACTGCCAGGAAATCCTGACCAACATCGATTGCCAAGGGGTTAAAGTCACATTGTTGTTAAATTGGGAGAGAAAATTAGCAGGATTTTGTGCCCTATGTTCAACTATCACAGAGTTTCAAAAACAGGAACCTGGGACTTTATATGAGGGGACAGGGGAAGTCAAGGGGAAGAGTCACAGGGTGATTTATCAGGGCATAGTTCCAGATAAATTGCTTACATGGAGGTGGAAGAATTTCATGCATACATTCTGTGCCAAGAAGCCAAATGGTTGAGCAGAAGCTCATCCAGAAGTTGCAGTGGGCAGTTCTGGGTACAGTCTTTCCAATGTGAAGAGGGGATGATTTACATTCATGTTATTTTGTACTTCTATATATACAGGTAGACTTTTCAAGTATCCATACCATCAGATTCCCATGGCAGTAACGAAAACCAGTATTTCATTAACATAAGTTTATAATATGCTACAAAACTCCTAGAGGACAGAAACCACTAAGTTCTATAAAAACAAGTCTTTCTCATGATTAGAATCTGACATTCTGGGGGAACTCAGCACATTTTAACTGATGTGACTGATTATCTGCTCTTTTTTTTCCCCCTCTCTCATTAATATCAATCCTGAAATAGAAAAAAAGAAAAAAAAAATACAAGCAGAGTGTCCAAAAACATAGTAAGCATTATTTGCTCCTAATTTAGTTGAAGAATTAAAGCCAATAAGCAAACCTATTCTTGAGTCCACACATCTGCCCTCCTTTGGGGTTGGATAAACAATACAATTGAAGTGAAGTTTTGGGTTAGAAAAGTAAGAATTTCTGGAATAACTCCAGTGAATGGTGTTGAAATAATATGCAAGTTTGCAAATCTACTCAACATCTAAGAATCCTTAGTGTTATTTCCTTCAATGTAGAATAGACTTAATGGTGAAAATCAAAGACTTGTGTAGAGATTAACAATCTCCAAACCAGTGGGTCTTAAAGGTGGCTCCTTCTGCCACTCATTCTGTTGCTTCCTCTTGCCCATCAGGAGGGAATTCTGAGCATCTCTGCTTAAGAGAAATGTCATGTTCAGTGTGCATGCATATACATGCACGCTCACACAAATCCACATATACACCACACACACAGCTTCTGAGAAATGCAACTAGAATATCTTCAAGAGAAGAAATGGAAATATCCAGCTTAATCCATCCCTCTCAGTTGGGAAATTTGAGCCTAGGAAAGATAAAGTACTTTCCTAAAGTCACATAGTTAACCACAGAATCCAAGCTATAAGCCAAATACCCTCAACTCTTCTTCCAGTGTTTTCAAGTATACGCTTATTTGAATGGGATTGGGGCTTAACTTCTATAGTTCAGCATTTCCAATGTATGTAAAATGCTGCCCCTTCTCAATCAGAGTAGCCGGAGGATTTCACAATGACCACAACACTTTGGTCAGTTCTATACAAGAAAAATGAAAGAGAAAGATCACTTAATGACTAGCAACTTGCTTTTGAAGGCAGCCTATTGCAAACTTGAATAAACTGATCCATGTGTTTTATTGATTATTTGACCTTTAAGGACAGATATTTTGAAAAATAAGTTCAAAACCCTTTTTTAATTTTGCCACTTTATGCAGCGCTTACCCACAGGCTTTAAACATCTGGCTGTTTCTAAAACAGATTGCTTCCAGAGCATTAAGAAAAGAAATAGACATTTTCTTGGCTTGGTATTTCTCATCTGCTTTCAGACTGATTTCTTTTTAGTTATAAGTATATTTTACATGCACACTGCGTTTCATTTGAGATCTGAGTAGATTTAATCTAAAACTGCAAGATTACTTTATGTTCAAGTGGATGTATTCAACCCTGAGTTGCCAAAATGATTTGTTTTTTATTGAAAGAAGGTTAAAAACACATTCTATTGAAAGCCAAAATAAACAACGCATTTTGTATGATTTTAAAAGTCAGCAACAAAGACTCTCCAAACAACAAAATTGGAACTCTTAGCCAGTCATAGGTAAACTGTTGCAGTATAAGCTGAAAGAAAAGAAGACCAAGCTTGGTAAAATATGTTTGGATCCGGAAGACAATTAGGAGGAATAATCAAGAGTTAAGAGTATTTTCTCATAAACTATTTTTGACCTTAAAGATTCTAGTTAACAAAGCAAATGTGTATAAAGAAACTGGTAAGGTTGTTCACCCTAAATTAGAAATCTCCAACTCAACTACGTTTTCTCCCTTTTTTTGCAGCCATTTGTTATCTATGACATGAATTCCTTAATGATGGGAGAAGATAAAATCAAATTCAAACACATCACCCCCTTGCAAGAGCAGAGCAAAGAAGTAGCCATTCGCATCTTTCAGGGGTGTCAGTTCCGCTCAGTGGAAGCTGTGCAGGAGATCACAGAGTATGCCAAAAGTATCCCTGGTTTTGTAAACCTTGACTTGAATGACCAAGTAACTCTCCTAAAATATGGTGTCCATGAGATCATTTACACGATGCTGGCCTCCTTGATGAATAAAGATGGGGTTCTCATATCAGAGGGCCAAGGATTCATGACAAGGGAGTTTCTAAAGAGCCTGAGAAAACCCTTTGGTGACTTTATGGAGCCCAAGTTTGAGTTTGCTGTGAAGTTCAATGCACTGGAATTAGATGACAGCGACTTGGCAATATTTATAGCCGTCATTATTCTCAGTGGAGGTAAGATTCATCTTCTTATCTTCTGTGAAAGGGGGTGGGATTGTGGTGGGATGGCTGAAAGAATTTTGACTTCCCTTAGCATTCATCCTTTCCTCTGTACTTACTGCATTTTGCTACAGAAAATGCCAATGATCTAATGCCATGAGAGCATCACTACACAGGTAAAATACCAGGAAAGAATATCACAACTTTGCAGTTTAAAGGCTGTCAGCAACCCAGGCTTTTTTTTTTCCTTCATAATATTTTTTCAAGTCCAATCCAAACATGGAAAACAAATGCCCTTCCCTTCCCTTCCCTTCCCTTCTCTCCAGAAGTCCAATATATTCTTCATTTCATTTAAGTAATGACATGTACAACTTTGCTTAAGTCAGTGCTCACTTGGCATAGAGAAAGCACAACTAACTGGTTTGGGGCAGATTTTGTTTCTGCCCTACCATCAGGAAGATATTACTTTGAATTGCATTCCTAATATCAGGAATCAAGGAATATTTATCTACTGACTTCTGCCCACTCTCTCAGGAAATCTACCTGATTTCCAGAAATCTTCTCTGATGGCTTCCCTGAAAGTTCCTTTGTGAGATGGTTAGTTGTGATTAAGAATACAACCTGAACCAAAGAGCACACAGAGAAATAAATTGAGTTATTTAGCAGTTCATTGTAATTTTGTCCTTGTAAGTACATGATCTAACTAACCAACTCCAAAAGCCAGATTTTATACTAAATGCTACTTTCATTGGCTTCTCCACACATTTCCAGCTTAAGTAGAAGTTAGTTTTACTGTCGTTTCTCTTTATAAAATTTGTTTATAAACAATTGCTTAAAAGCAATGAGTTTTTGTTACTGAAATGGACTTCAGGTGAGCTTTTTGTATGTACTCTACAAAATATCATCTGGCAAAAGCTGACGTGGTGGGAGGGAGGGGGGTTTGGTTGTCCTATAGATGAAAGCTGCGTATAACTGTCCAAGGTATTGTTAAGAACACGGTGCCTTCTGTCATCCTTTGTTGTCCAATTACTTGGGAGCAGAGTGCTTCTGAAATTAGGTGCATCATGTGTTAATAATAATAATAATAGCAAACACTTATTAAGTACCTACTGTGTCCAAGGCAGTATTCTAAGTGCTTAATACACATTCACTTAATTCTCCCAACCCAGTGAGGTAAGTACCATTTTGCAAATGAGGAAACCGGAGACTGAAAGGTTCAATCACTTGCCCAGAGTTACCCAGCTAACACAAGATGGAGCCAGAATTATGAACTCTGGCAGTCTGGCTCCAGAGTCTACAGTAATACTGCCCTTTACATGACTTGGGTGCAAATAGATAACACATACAGCGCAGGTTAACTCTGGAGCCTGCAGTACAGTGTCAAGTTGTAACACATTTAAGAGTGACATTTTGGGGATTATATTTAATGTAACAAAAACTACCATCCAGCATGTTTTAATATCTTCACTGAATCTATTTAAACAGATTAACCCTTGATCCTCCCCGGATCCATGACTAATTCAGCAAAGAAGAATGAGATTCTAATTTATTTGAGGTTCATTAGGAGAAAAAGCTTAAATTTTGAAAACCCAGTTGAGAAAAACAAGTTGATACTGCTTAGCTAATATTTTGAGGCACATTTTACTTTTAGTGAAAACTAGATTTATTAATATTTGATATATTTCTGAGATTTTTCCTAAGCATACTATATATACCATGTTTTATTCCTTTTATTCACTTAATCATTTCCCCAATCATGTTGTTACATACTCTTTAATATATTTTATTAATTTTTGAAAATAAAAGTAATACATGGTCATTTCATAATTGAAAGAGTACAGAAAGGTATGAGTGAAAAGTAAAAGTCTTTGTCCTCAGAATAAAATAAGATTAACAAAGCCCCGTTTCTCCTCCTAGAAAGTATCTATGCATGTGGTACCATATATATGTATATGTGTATGTGTATATGTATATGTATGTATACACACACACACACACACACACACACACATACTACCATTCTAATGACTAGGAAATATTCCATTTTATAAAGGACCATTACATGCTAAATTATCTATTTATGGTTACTTATAATTTATTACAAAACCTATAAAGAAGAATATAGAAAACTATTGAATATGTGTTCTAAATTTGTGTTTTAGTGACCATTCTTATATGTAAATTTCTGTCCAAATTCCTTTCTTTTTTTTTTTTTTTTAAGTTTATTTCTTCTGAGAGAGAGAGAGAGAGAGAGCATGCATGCTCCTTTATGAGCAGGGGAGGGACAGAGAGAGAGAGAAAAAGAGAGAGAGAGAGAGAGAGAGAATGCCAAGTAGGCTCCATGCCCAGCTCAGAGCCCAGTGCAGGGTTCCATCTCACAAACCATGAGATCATGACCTGAGCCAAAATTAAGAGTCAGATATTTAACTGACTGAGCCACCTAGGCATCCCCCCAAATTATTTTCTCATTGTAAATTACCAGAAGTGGAATTGCAGGGTAGATGGCCATGAATATATATTTTTTAATGTTTTATTTACATTAAAGACAGAGAGAAGCAGAGCATGAATGGAGATGGGGCAGAGAGAGAGGGAGACACAGAATCTGAAGCAGACTCCAGGCTCTGAGCTGTCAGCCCAGAGCCCGATGTGGGGCTCAAACCCACAAACGATGAGATCATGACCTGAGCCGAAGTTGGACGCTTAACCAACTGAGCCACCCAGGCACCCTGGCCATAAATATTTTTAAGTCTTTTTGTCACATCACTGCCAGATTGTTCTCCACAACATTTATACCAGTTTGTATTCCCACCATAGACATACACTAACGGAGGCATTTGAAATAAGCCATTCAACATGATTAATTTCTAGCCGGGGAAGGATAGACAAGAAACAGTCATGATAATTCTGAACTTTTGAACCTGAGCAGTATTGTTTTACAGGCATGTGAAAGAATAGGGTGTTTTCATCTAGAAAAAGATGCTATTACTGCCCATAACTCACGGATTATTTAAAAGCTAGATTATTTTAAAAAAAAAAAGTGATTTGTTAGGCTTTAAAATTTTCATTAATTGGTTAAAAAAAATAACTGAATACCTTGATTCAGTTTAATAGATACTACAGGCTTTGGCTTTTAATTATGAAAATTTTAAATGGTACAATTTAAATATAGATGCTGTAAAAATGAATTACTTTTGGTCTTCTACAGACTGCTTTAACAGTATCCAATATCCAGATCTTATTGGATCCTGACAACAATGAAAGAAATCTGAAGGTAGCTGCCAGCCATAGATTAAAATCTTATACCTGTGGTTATAATGAGAAGAAAACCCTGTGAATAATTTTAGACTTCCTTTTAAAAATAGAATTAACCATTGACTGGTTTCCATATCACAAAAGGCAAATCCTTCCCTGACCAAAGTTTGCTTTTGTAGATGAAGTCTACCTACAGGCAGTAGATAAGAATGAATAAACTGGACCCCATGTTTGCTCAACACACAGGAATTTGATTCTCTTCTTTACTCAGAGAAGCCGATTGGGTATAGGTCAGAGAAAGAACTGCTCAAAGCCTTTCCAGTCCAGAGACTGGACTCCAGTAAGATCAGAATCCCAGTTATCTGTAGTATAGTGAGATCAGTATCTCAGATTGTGGTTTATTAGAGTACAACATGTAATTTCTCAGTTATTTTTTTTTCCCATCCTGGGTTTTCCAGAAAAGAAGAACATTCATATAAGCAAGAGGCTTTGATCCAGTAAACAAATTTGTGATCCTACACAATCTTGACAAGAGTGATCATTTTCTCCTCTGTAGTTTACATTGAAGTCTATGGATTGCTTCAGAAAGAAGAGCTTCTTTGGCAGGGGTCCCATTGACCTCATTCTGAGCTAGCCTTAAAATCACAGAAGAGTTTCATTCTGGTGAAGGCATCATGACCCTAGACTGAAGGGAGTATGGGGAGATGGGCATCATGTAAGAGTGAAGTGGTAGGGAATTAGGGAGATTAAGGGCAAAGGGTCCCCAGAAGAACAAAGAGGATTTTTTTGGGGGGGTGAAAGTATCTGATTTGACCCAACTAAGTATTTGCTGAGGAAACTGGAGTTGCTATAGTAAGATCACTGTCATTCAACTTCAACCATAGAAACTGCTGATACTTTTAGATTTGGTAGTTAGATTGGCCTGGTGCTTAGCATCTTTGGCTGTCTACTCAGCTGTCAAACCAAGCTAGCTGAGAAAGATGACCTAGTTCTTCTCAAGTTTTTCTCCTCTCTCTCTTTCTCCTCTGAGCTCAAGGCAAGAAAAAAATGGGACTAAAAAGAACAACACTGTAGAATCAGACAAAGGACAGCACTTCATACGTTTTCAACAGCATTTCATATACGTTCTCTTATTAGATCCTGAGAATTTTTGTGTATTTTTATTCTCATTTCATAGAAGGAAAAGCGAGGCTCGTAGACTTAAGTAATTTGTCTGAGATCGAGAAACTAATGAGCCGTGGAACTAGGGCTGAAACCCAGGTGTCCTGTCACCTCAGAGTGCTCTCTCTGCCACACAACCTGTCCCCTTCCACCTGGCTAGCGGATCCTGGTCACCCTTCTTACACTTGTGTTGGTGGCTGCAACCTGTGCTGTCTACACAATACTCTGTAAGGTATGGGCCCATAATTTAGAAGTCATGCTTCCTCAGTAGTCGTGATAAGTAACAGCTTCCCTTGCTCCCTCTAGGATGGGTGGTGTCAAGAGTAATAAAACTGCCTCCAGCAAGGGGCATGTTTGCAACTGGCGCCACAGCTTCATGCCAGCCACACTAGCAAACTCCCAAAACTGCCCAGCAACCACAGCCAAGTGTAAAGCTCAGTAAAGCTGACAAGCTCCAGGACACTCCATTGGACACTTTGCCCCCTTGAGCATTTGCTGTTCAGTGAAGAAAAGCATAGGAAGGTTCCAGCTGGAACTCTGCAACAGGAAAAAGCTCTTTTTGTTAATTCAGAACAGTTTGGAATCCATTACAGTTCTTCCCCAACTTCCAGGACAGGGGGGAGGAAATTCAATGGGTTTTATAATATATTTTTTGAGGCAAATTGCCACCGTCATCCTAATGACAGAGAGGCTGTAAATATTGATACAGTGGCCACAGATGGTAAATCATCAGCCTCCTCATTTACCCTCTTGAGTCTGGCTTAGTTACGCAAACCACCTCTATAGCAGCTCCTTCCTCTTCCAGCAATCCCAGCCATGTTCTTTCTCGGTGAGGCAACTTTGGACTCCAACTGTTCTTGGAGTGTTGCTATGTGTTTCTGCTGTTGAGAGGGCAGGGGGCAGGGAGAACAGGGTACAAGAAAGGGGAATTGTTCTCATGGCTGTACATCTGCAGATCAAGGAAGAGTAGATATTCTGAGACAATTGAGTGAGTCTTAGTTCTATCAGGTCAGTAACCTGAGGCTTCTGTTTCTTACCCTTAGTCATGACTATATATGTGTGTGTATATATATACATATATTTTTTTAATTTGTTGGAATTAGAATCAAAGGACAGCATCTAGTTCAGAATATATACTTACTGGGTGCATGTTGAATGCATAATAGTCAAATAATAATAATAATAATAGTAATAGCAGCTACCATTTACTGAATACTTCACCGCGTGCCAGTATATATTGAGCACTTTACGCACATGCAGTAATCCTTGTTTAACCTTTCCTGCAGCTCTGCAAAGTCTGTTATTATCCCCATTTTACAAATGTTGAAAACAAGTTTAGAGAGATTAAGCAACTTGCCCAAGGTCACAGAGCCACTAAGTGGTGAGGCCAAGGTTCAGACCTAGGTCTCTCTGACCTTAAAACTGATACCCTTCTGTGTATTGGGATGTGGAAGCATCCCAGTTAATTACCTTGATCTGAGAGTTTGGTGCAGTTATCAAAAACTGCCCATTTCATTTTGCCTCTAAATATTTCAATCAAGAGTTTTCATGTTTTAGTCCAGATATTACTTAATAATATCCAAAGCCCTTGAGACACCCTTTTAACCTAACAAAATTACACCCTAAGTTTGAAAATTGCTGTGGGAAGGAACTGGGCCCAGTATAACACTGAAGACTGGTACTATGTTCTTAAACTTGTTCAGGTAGCATGGCCCTTGGAAACAATGGCACTGGACATAGCACTCACCACAAAAATTGGCAATAAGCTTTAAGTAACAGAGTGAATACATTTGTTCTTAATCAGGTACCATCCTACCAGCCAGGTTTTAACAGCTAAGTGTTGCAGAAAAAATTTATGAGAGAAATTTTGAATTGTTAAAATATCATCCAGTAACTTAATTTCATCTTGTCAGTCAGAAACAATCAAATGAACATTCATTCAGCTATAGCTGCAAACACTTCATGCCAGTTCATAGACATAGGGTTTGAGGACTCTGAGTTTGAATGTTTCATTTCTCTTCCCCATCCCTAACTGCCCCTCAAAACCTTGAGGCTATTTCCAGCTCATTTGTAATCTTTCCATTTTCTGCAGAGCTATTTCTGTAAGTTAGAATGAACAGTATAGCACTTCTCTAAACAGAAGACAGAGTACAGGTGCCTGAGTGGGCCTCAACTTTTCTTGAGGAAACCCCGAGACCTCTGATTCTGCAGGGCCCAGTGGCCCCCACATCTTCTTTGTCTGTTAGCATCATCCTTAGTTAACTGGGAGGAGACAACCCAAAATAGTTTAAGACTTACCCTCCTATGCCAATTAAATATCCAGCTATTTTATCCATACAGTTTTTTGTACAAGACTCAGGCTGCTGCCTAAGTGGTAAAAGTTGTTTTTCTAACTTCTTTCGCATGATATTGAGAATAAACAAGGACATATGATTTCTCATGTTTCTAAGCCCTCAGTAGGACAGTTGAAGAATGTTATTATGTGGTTCAGATCTCTCATCTGGGCCATGATGGTGTCAGAAAGTAATAGCATTCTTTTTTTTTTTTTTAACGTTTATTTATTTTTGAGACAGAGAGAGACAGAGCATGAACGGGGGAGGGTCAGAGAGAGAGGGAGACACAGAATCTGAAACAGGCTCCAGGCTCTGAGCCGTCAGCACAGAGCCCGACGCGGGGCTCAAACTCACGGACCGTGAGATCATGACCTGAGCCGAAGTCGGACGCTTAACCGACTGAGCCACCCAGGTGCCCCAATAGCATTCATTTTTAACTGAAAAATGTTTAATGGGCATCTACACTGTGTCTACCTAGTGTATGGCGTTCATCTCTTCTGCTCTTCCCACAGTGCTGCCATGACCAGTGGGAGACCCTTGTGAGATGACCAGGATGGCTCTGAATAGTGACTCAATTAGGAAATGTCCCATTAGACCACTCTTTTCATAACCTTTGTAGACTTGGTTTGGACAGAGATGAGGTATATCTATGAGTTCTCAACTGGCATGCAAATTCTAAAAAACAAAGAGCTGGCAGGGGGATGGGGAGACAGGGAGAAGATGAACCCTACTAGAATCATCTGAAAAACTTAAAAAAAATACAGGAGTACACATGAGCGCGCGCGCACACACACACACACACACACACACACACACACACACAGAGGCTTCTGTTGATTGTAGGCCATAGAAGCATCTTTCTCTGTGATTGCTCAGAAATACCATCTCTTCCTCACCCTGGGCCTGGTAGGCTGGAATCATCTTAGTAAGTGAGCACACGATTGTGTTTGACCTCAGTGACAGACATGGGATTGAAAGCCAAACTGCTGAGTCATTCCTGTCACTGCACCAGCAGTCTTGGAAAAGGTTCAGTCAGTCAGTCAGTGGGCTGCTTTTTGGAGCACTTTATCATTTTGGGTTCTCACAATGTGTGTTTAAACTCTGGGTGACCCCAGGCAGCCTTCCAGACTGGCACAATTCACCAAGACATTCAGACTGATCATCTGCAAGTGAAGAAGAATGAAACTTGAGGACTAGTTCAAGTCACTTATCACAGAGAGGCCAGCACAGGTTGTGAAGGAATCATGCACTCCCAGGGAAAGCACCTTTCAAGGGTCTTGCCAGCTTCACAAATAAGAAAGCCAGAAGACGCAGGATGGGGCATTGGAAAACATTGGACTCACGTAGACAGCCCTGAGTTCAAACCCCACCCCCTCCTCCACCACTTACTAGATGTATGATTTCACTCGATTATTTACCTCCCTGGGCCCTAATTTCCTTATCAGTACCCTAAGTAAATGAAATAACATTACATGAAGGCTCTGGCACAATGCCTGGGACATGGTAAGCACACAGTAAATGCTCATTTTCCCTCCTCCCCCCCCCCCCACCATGATAGAATTTGAAGTAACTCCACAGCAATCCTGCCAGTCGTATTGCTTGCAGTTCCACCAACAGTCATTCTTAAATCCCTTATCACAATATAAATGCCCCCAGGGAGCTATCAGCTAATCCCTTGTATCAGCTATCACTTTAAGGGGATTAGTTGTGGATTGAGAACAAAACCCCAAGGGAAAGAGACACTGGAGGAAGGGGGAGTGGCCTGACAAGCTAAGGGGAGAACTCTAAGCCCCCTTGCCCCTCAAAGAGACAGATAATAGCAGCAGGAGAGTGATGAGTTTCCACACTCCCAAAGTTCTGATAAAGTTTTGGGCCATTAGATGTTGAGAGGTCATTTTTGAGGTTAGTTAGAGATCACACCTATGTTTTGAGATCACAGGCTCTTCTCAAAAACATTGGAAAGGAAGACATGGAGTGTTGCAGAGAACTTTTATGTTTGGTTATTGGCATTTCTAGAGGTTGAGGAAGCAAGGAAGAGTGGTTGGATTTGGAACAGGAGTGTGTCCGACTTGATGAGAAAGAAGAAATCACTCTCCTTCATCTTTTCCTGTCCAGCCTTCTTCCTCTACCTCCCACCCACCCCCCATTTCCAGTCCTGATCCAGTGTTGGACATAGAAGGAGCAGAAATTTATCTATATCCCTCGGCTCAAAGGAAGAACACACTGCTCTCCTGGCTCTGACACAGAGAAGGGGAGCAAACCATATGGCTGAGCTTCATTTGAGCAACCTTGAATGACTAGAACAGGGAACCCTAACTCCAGGGTGAAGGAAGACAGGAAAGCAAGGACTTCCCAAGGGCAGGATGGAAATCTCAAGTAAAATTTCCATTCTGAAAGACCTGGAAATAAAACTGAGCCCAAGCTCATTTCACTCCATGGAGGTACCATTGAGCAATGCAAAGAGCTTTGAGGACAGCAAAGAAGAAAGTGCTACCCACCTGTTATTAGGTACCTTTGTGTTTACTGCCATAGTTGGAGAGGTGGCTTTTGAGTAGGTAAGTGTTTAAGATGAGGGAAGTTGGTGTGGAATGGCTACTCAATGGCCAGATAAAAGAAAATATGCCTGGCTTGGTTTCATCATGGTGGTTATCCCCTTTCACCATCTTGGCCACATCATATGTGTTATTGTTGTGAGGAGTGGTTGTCATTTGGACATAGAGAAAGCATTAATCAGAAAAATGTTAGAGTGTTAACCCACTCCAGAATAAAGGACTCTGCTGGCTACATGTGCCTTCATGGCAGAATGTGCTCGTTACAGAAGATCTTTATCTGTTTGATAACACGTTTACAATATCTGCTAGTTCTGTTGTGCCCGTGCCCAGACAGCCACCATCAACTGCCTTGCTGCTAAAGTCATCCAAGGTGCAGCCTTCTGATTAATTTAGGCTTGCCCTGCTAGGATTCCTAATACCAAATCTCCAGCAAGGTGCAGCTCCAGGAGTGGAAAGGGGAATAACATCTGGAAGAGGGAATGGAGAGATGGCTGAGAAGAAGGGAGCAATTGAGGGGGAAAGAACAGGAAATATAGAGTACCCAGGAAAATCAGAGAAATGAGAGAAGAAAGGTAGGAAGGAAAAAGAGGAAAGTGACATTATACTATTAGAAATAGCTACCTTACTATGTGTCAGGCACTGCGCTAAGAGCTTTCCATCTATGAGTTGGACTACTCTTATGTCTCCATTTTTTTTAAATGTTTATTTATTTTTGAGAGAGAGAAAGACAGAGCACGAGTGGGGGAGGGGCAGAGACAGAGGGAAACACAGAATCTGAAGCAGGCTCCAGGCTCTGAGCTGTCAGCACAGAGCCTGACGCGGGCCTCAAACTCACAGATCGTGAGATCATGACCTGCGCCCAAGTCAGACGCTTAGCCAACTGAGCCACCCAGGTGCCCCTTTATGTCTCCATTTTTTAAGTGAGGAAACTGGGGCACAGAAAGGTTAAGAAACTTGCTCAACGTTACCCAGTAAGTAAGTTTTAAGGCTAGGATTTCAACTGCTTCTCATTAAGGCAGGAGTGCTTACTCTTGCCTGTGCATCAGAATCACCAGGGAGCTTTTAAAAGCTCAAGGTCATACCCCAGGCCAAGAAAATAAGAATCTCTAGAGATGGGATCCAGGTGTTAGTTGGTGGGTTTTTAATCTTTCCACATGATTTCAGTGTGTAACCAAAGTTGAGAATCACTGCACTCCATCAAGCTCCAATTGAAAATTAAATATGAAAAGAAGCATACATGTGAAACTTCCTTACAATATTTTTCCCCCCAAGGGTAGGAATGTGGGAGGGAATTGCTACAGGCCATACCATAGTTTACCAAAGGTAAAGTTGGCTGAATTCACAGTTTTGCCTAATGCTCACCATGATTCCAATAGATCAGAAAAGTGTTGCAGAATCCCTAACACCATCACTTCAAGGAACAAGTAAATTGAGGCACCAATGGCTTCCTTGTTTTATTATTGCTCTTAGACTGTCTTGCTTATATGCATTCAACTACAAGAATGAGAATCTGCCCAAACCCCTCAAACATGGGTCTGCATCAGGAATTATCTTCTAGTGCCCCTGAATTTGTGCTCTTACCAGGAGCAGTTCAGAAATCTTCCATTTCCCAACTGTGTAAATGCCAGCCCAACCCTGCTTATACTCCTGACCCCATCCCTGTAGAAACTGCCTTTATTTGCACAAACCGAGAGAATAATAATATCTTACAAAGCCCCAGTACGTAGCTCATTCTCACCAGAACCTTATGAAAGAAACAGCACCGTTCTAAAAAAAATTAAGCCAAAACCCAGAAATATTAGAGGACCTGTCCAGAATCATACAGAAACTAAGTGGAAGTGATACAGGACTCAAATCAAGTCTTCAGTTTCCAAATCCACTGCTCTTTTTAGCTCATCTGTGAACTTTGGAAGAATGGAATAAAGGACATTGGAGAGGAAGTGTAAAAGGAAGTCCTACCTCCCCTTTGGTTTTCACCGGGCACCTGAACTAAGGTCTTTCATTGTCCGTGGATCAGTTTACAACTACCCAGCTATCAGACTTCTTTTTTTTCTGAATCCCCTGGATACAGTCCTTTTCAGATTACTCTATTTCAGAAAGCCAAAAGACCATAGCTTTAATAGCAGCTCTTAGAATAGAGACAAAACCACCTACTTGGTTTTTCTCCCTCTCCTCCTGAAGACTCCATTGGAGCCCTCTGCTTCCCTAAGACACCTTCTGAGAAAATCTGTGTTCAGGAAATGCCTGGCCCAGGTGGGCAGATCCCAGGAGAGTCAAGAGAATTGAAATCTTCTTCAGATAGCTCTCCACATAACAGAGCCAGATCTGGATATGATGGGAGTTTAATAGGTTTGCTCATAATCAGCAGCCCTCGCTAATCAGTTCCAGCATTGTGTGAGTGGGGACCAGAAAGGTTGCTTTCCCAATTCTTTGCAGCCTGGGAGTAAGGAACCACCAGTAATTGACTCCAGCTTCCTAGAAGGTTGTGTCCTGGAGTATGAGAATCAACACTCACTTTCCCATAAGGGCCTTCTAGACAGCCTAGGCCAGTGAATGAGGTCCCTTGACCCTGATCCAATCCCAGACCTCAACTCTGACCCTCAGCAAGGTGTAGAGAGATCTCAGACGGGGCTCCTAAAAACAGGGTCTTAGCAGGCACTGAGCCACTGAGGAGTGGAGAGGAAAGGGTGGGGACCCAGGATGGCTCTGGATGCTTAGACAGATTGCCTAGCTTAGCTCAGCAAGGGTTTGAGTGCGTGTGGAAGGAAAGTGAAAGGAAGGAGAAAGAGGGAGAGGGAAGAGGGGAGGCCTTGTAGCTGATTACAGGGTAGAAGGTGGGGAGCAAACCTGACAGATCCCTTTTGCCTTTGATTCTAGGGATTGCTTTAAGACCAAAGGATGCTTTTTAGGTTTTTTGTTTGTTTGTTTGTTTGTTTTTTTTTTAAAGAAGCCAAGTGTTTTAAATTTAAAATGTAAGCCTGTAAATATACTTTTCTAATTAAATTTTGAGTGTATTTTCCCCAGGTTAATTATGTGAATTATGTATTTACAGAGGAGAAAATTGGGGCCCCTGAACTTGAACAGCTTGCTCTGGGTCACAGAGCTGGTCAGAGTGTAGTACTTTTTACACTTGACTGCAGTCTGTTTTGCCTTGACTGAGGCTCAGTAAAGGGGACAGTGGGACAGATCTGTAAGTGATCTAACTTGTCACTGGAGAAAATATAAATCAGTGGCCACAGAATTTCAGCCCTTCAGCCAAACTTCATCTGTCACATAATAAAAAAATTACTTGCCAAAGAAGGGTTTGAAAATTCAAACCAGACCCTTCTCCACTCCTCGAGGAGCCAGTTCCATTGTACTGCACTGAAGCCAAGTGTTTCCAGCAAGCCTGATCAGCTGCGTTTTAGGGTTTGGTTGTTTGAGCTGTCATGATAAATGAAGCCTACTAGGTTAATGTAATCTGTTCTGCAGAAGTTTTGACTGATGCTGCCCACGAGGAAGGAAGAAGGAGAAAGGGCTGTAAGGAGCCAGTGTCCCAGTGAGCCGAGGTTCTACACAAGGGTGTGGGGTCCCAGCTGGTGGAGGAGCCACATTCAACACCTGCCTTCACACAGAATGCTGCCACTTGAGATGCAAATTCATTTGCATAGCCCCTGGCAGTTGAAATCTGGAACATTTGTCAGGGAGAGAATCAGCAGTCATGAAACCAAAGGCACTGGTCCAGGACATGTCAGAGACTGAGGCATCAGGGTTTTCATTACTGCATGGCAACTATGAGAAAAGGCACAGGCCCTCGAGGGGCGCGATTATCCAAGCCAGGACAACATCACTTGTTTCAGCCTCAGAACCTGTGATTTTTGCTGATGGTTCCAAATTTAAATGCCAAGAGAGAAAAAGTATACTTATTCCAGTCAATGGGATATGTTAGAGATGTTAGAAGAAAGAATCGATCCAAAGTTTCCTTCTGTAATTAAAAATGGGGAAAAAAAAAAAAAGAATGAAAAGAAACTTAATGTAAGAGAATGTTCAGAGTTCTGAAAACCTCACCATGAGGCCGTCTAACATTCCTCTCCTGTGCCTCACCTCAGTGGATAGAGGTTACTAGAGTTTATTAGACACAGAAAAACACAGTTTACAGGAGACTTCTTCATTGTGTAGCGATCCTGTCTTTAGGCTTGTTCACCAACCAGGAGAATTGTACTTTTCAATCCAGGACTCAGCCAGAACAACCTTCTCGCTCATTAGCTCAGCCAACTGAGTGCTTCCTGTGTTTCCACCAGAGGCTCAGAGACGATCAAGGCACAGTGTTTGCCCTCTGATACCTCATGACCTCAAAGGAGAGATAAAGAAGGAAATCAGTACTTACAATACAATTTATAAGTACAATATGCTAATAATACAGCATTTGAAATTAAACAGACTTAGATTCAAATATCAGCTCTGCCATTTACTAGGAGGTGGCAGATTTGGGGCAAATTTTAACACCTGTCTCTCAATCTTCATTTTTCCCTTCATAAAACACTGACCTCATGGAGTTATTGTGACAATCAAATGATATATTGTGTAGAAAGCCCTTAGCACATTCTTTGGAAAATGATAACCATTCAATAAATGTAATCTCCTCATAGGATAGAGATCGAAGTGTTTATAAGGTGCAACAGGTCTAGAGAAAGGGGGTTGGGAGAACAGGGGAGAGGAAGGGATAATGTCAAGGAGGGCTCCCAGGACATAGGAGACATGGGCTTATATTTTGAGGAATAGGTTGAAATCAGTAAGATGGGTGAAGGGAAAGGAAGACCATTTCAGGAGGGAGGAACAGAATCTGCCTCAGCACAGTCATGACAGAAAATAGGATGTTTGAGGGACTTAGTATGGTAATACCTTAATATGGCCAGAACAGAAGGAAGTGAGGTTAGAGGATGAAGGGTAGTAAAAGGTAAGTAAAAGCTCTTATACAGTGCCGTAGTTTACAGGGAAGGGAAGACAAGCTAAGGTGAAAAGCCTTCAAGAACTAAAATTTGGAATCAATACAAGGTGTCAGGTGAGTGTCCTGAATGATGTACAAGAATCCTGCACCTCTCTGGTGAGCTTGACGGAGAAAACCTTACATGATAACCACAATGCAACAAACTTAGAAATTAGAAAATAAACTTAGAAGTTAGAAAACAAGACAAACACCAAAACTTTCCACTTGGAAATTTTAAAACACACTTCTGTATAACTCTTAGATTAAAAATGAAATCAAAATAGTAAGACATATTATTTGGGAGAGAGCTACATGAGTACTGTTTACCAAAGCCTATGGGGTAAAACCAAAGTGACATTCAGGAAACTTTAGAGTTTTAAATGCATCTATCAGAAAACAAGAAATACTAAAACTAAATGAATTAAGCATTCAACTCAAGAAGCCAGGAAAAGAGAAAAAAATAAACCTAAAGAAAGTTAAAAGAATGAATTAGTTAAATTGAAAACAAAATAGAATTTTTAAAAAGTTAATAAAACCAAAAGCTGTATTTCTCTAAAAAGAAAAAAAAGATAAGCCTTTAGCAAATCAGATTTTTAAATGACAAAATATGCAAAAATAAAAAGCATTCAATTATAAATAAAAATGATAGGAGATTTCAGATTCTGAGAGAATGTCATTACAACTCTATTTCAATATGAATTGCAAAAATTTTACTTTTATAAAGAGTAAAAGGTCTTTACTAAATCTCGACTAAGCTCTTCACTAGGAAGATTAAATGCTACAGAAGAAAAATTAAAGGTAGCCAGAGATTTACCATCAGGCTCAGAGAGTTCTGCCAATGAATTCCAAGAAGCCATCAAGGAACAGATCATTACTACATAGAAACAGAAGGAAAATTTATCAACTCAGTCTATAAGGCTGGTTAACATTTATTACCAAACAGACAAAGGATGGCACAAAAAAGACATTTCTGTCACAAATTTTAAAACTCAAAATAGGAGCGAATACAAAAGTATAGGGAAATCTATGAATATAATGTACTATGCTAGAGTAAGATAAAACCATATGGTCATCTCTTTAGAGAGAAAAAGTTTAAAGCATTTGATGAAATGCAACAACATTCCTGACTTAAAAAAATTAAAAACTGTGTAACTCTTAGAAAGCCAGGAGTAAAATGTATCCACCATAATCTACAGTAAACTTCATAGTTGTGGTAAGCCATTAAGAATCATTTTCTTCGGGGCGCCTGGGTGGCTCAGTCGGTTAAGCGTCCGACTTCAGCTCAGGTCACGATCTCACGGTCCGTGAGTTCGAGCCCCGCGTCGGGCTCTGGGCTGATGATGGCCCAGAGCCTGGAGCCTGCTTCCGATTCTGTGTCTCCCTCTCTGTCTGACCCTCCCCCGTTCATGCTCTGCCTCTCTCTGTCTCAAAAATAAATAAACGTTAAAAAAAAAAAAAAAAAAAAAAAAAGAATCATTTTCTTCATGGTTAGGAATAAAACAAGAATACCTCCTACCACTACTGTTATTTAATACCATATTAGAGATATTAGCCAATACACTATGGCAAGAAAAAGAAATGAGAAGTATAAACACTGGAAAAGAAGAAATAAATGAAACTACCATTATTTGTGGATGTAATTGTCTATCCAAAATAGAAAAACAAATCCATGATAAAAACTATTTGAATTGATAAGAGTTTAGGAAATTGGAATATATTCAGTGTACTGAAGTCAATAATTTTTTCTAAGCACCAGCAGGGATATATTAGAAAAAATAATGAAAAAGAAGCATAGAATACTATTAAGCAAAGAAGTAAGTTAAAGAAGTAAAGGATACTGTGTTTAAGGATTCATCTAACAAGATCCACATGAAGAAAAACATGAAAAGTTTAAAAGTAATTTAAGTTCATTGTTTAAAAATTCAAATACGGAAAGTATAAAGAAGAAAGTGAGAATTACCTCACTACTCAGAAGAAAGCTCTATTAAAATCTGGGGCTCTATCCTTCCAAACTATACCAGTATTTAAAAACTATGTCTTGCCTCACTGAAAATGTATATGCTGGGGCGCCTGGCTGGCTCAGTTGGTTGAGCATCCCGCTTGTGATTTCAGCTCAGGTCATGATCTCACAGTGTGTGATTTCAAGCCCTGCATCAGGCTCTTCGCTGACAGCACAGAGCCTGCTTGGGATTCTCTATCTCTCTCTCTCTCTGTCTCTCCACACACATCTCCCACTCACACTTTCTCTTTCTCTTTCAAAAATAAATAGACATTAAAAAATATATATGCTATATAAGGATATATGTATATGTATATATACATACATACATACATGCTATATATTAAGGGGAAAAGGCAAAGCTTTAAAAAAATTTTTTTTAATGTTTATTTATTTTTGATAGAACACAAGGTGGGGAGGAGAAGAGAGAGAGAGAGAGACACAGAATCTGGAGCAGGCTCCAGGCTCTGAGGTGTCAGCACAGAGCCTGACACAGGGCTCGAACCCACAGACCATGAGGTCATGACCTGAGCTGAAGTCAGTCACCCAACTGCCACCTGGGCGCCCCAAGGCAAAGCTGGTTTCAAAAGCATATCTAAAGCTGTGGTGAGAAAGTAAGTGGAGGTTAGAAAACAGACTCATCAGGAACGAGCAGAAGTTGAAAATGAGATTTCTGAGTGAGTAGAAACATACTGGCAGAAGAGTCCTCAGTCTGGGGGAGGATTACGCCACCATCATGTTATGTCAACTGATCAGACAGATTTAGCCCCAGCCGGGAAGCGATGCCCCTGGAAAGAGCTCTAATAGTCTTGGTTTCAGTCCATCCTCCTGCTCCACTGTCTACTTAACCTCCCTCACCACCTTATTTTAGAACCAGAGCAAAACAAGCCAACAAAAAGACAGGGGAGTAGTTTCGCTGAATATGCCTCAGATGTGGGGCCAGAGAATGCTGTAACGGAACCTCTTGTTCTTCTGCTCCCCCAGACCGCCCAGGTTTGCTGAATGTGAAGCCCATTGAGGACATACAAGACAACCTGCTGCAAGCCTTGGAGCTCCAGCTCAAGCTAAACCACCCGGAGTCCTCCCAGCTCTTTGCCAAGCTGCTGCAGAAAATGACAGACCTCAGACAGATTGTAACAGAACATGTGCAGCTATTGCAAGTAATAAAGAAAACAGAGACAGACATGAGTCTCCACCCGCTCCTACAAGAAATTTACAAGGACTTGTATTAGCAGAGAAGTCCAAATTCACTGACCACGTTTTCCTTCTTCCAGTTGCACTATTATTTTGAGGGAAAATCTGACACCTAAAAAATTTACTGTGAAAAAGCATTTTAAAAAAGAAAAGGTTTTAGAATAATAGATCTATTTTATGCATATTGTTTATAAAGATACATTTACAATTTACTTTTAATATTAAAAATTACCGCATTATGAAATTGCTGGTTGTATTTGAAGACTGAGTCTTATGCGTTCCCTCCCCTCCCCCCACCACCAGGCTCATTCCCTTTTATTTCCTTCCCCTTCCTTCCTTCCCTCCTCCCTCCCTGCCCCCTTTCCATCCTTCTTCTTTCCTACACATTTGTCAAAATGGGAGTGGAACTGCGGACTGACTTTCATTCTCAGTAAATTAATTTTTTCTTCACTTCGCTCTTCTGAACCCTCCATCTGCCTTAACACCCACAACTAAGAAAGGCAGGGAAGCCTCAGGACAAAAACTTCTCAGAGCATGTGTTTCTTACCCTGCATGTGCGAGTCTGGGGCATATCCCTCAGGCCTACCAAGGATCCAGTCTTCTTCCACAACCCCAACCAAGACTTTCAGTCACCAAGAGCAGCCTACGGGCAGGGTTCCACGGCATACATGGTATACCCGGGGGCAAATGCTAACTGCTGGGAGATGTGGGTAACAGGTGTTTTAAAATTTGGCATCTGCCAAAAAAGAACTTAGAGTTGAACTAAGGAGAAAAGATTAATCTTTCTTAAAAACAGATTATAATGCTCGGTATAATCATGGACCAATAAATGGCTCAGACTCTAAGTACTGTTAGAGTTCAAAGGAAGTAAGGATGGATGAAGATTGGAATAGTTAAATGTGACTCTAAATTTATTGAAGTGGGCTTCAGAGGATGTGTTGGATTTGGGATAGGTAGAGAGTAGGAGAAAAGATATTCCAGGAAAGCAAAACAGCAGGAACAACAAGAAGAGGAACCAAAACCAACCGTGAATGAGGGAGAAGAGCCAAGTTCCAGTTCTGATGTACACAGACCAGTTTTGCTATAATTATTCCTACTGTCCTCCTTGGGACCACCATGCCCAGAGATCTCTTACTTTTCTAACCTGAAAGTCTAATTATCTGTATCATTTAGGTGATGCAGGCCTCCCCAGCATGCAGATTATATGTTCCCTAAAAGGAGGGACCTTCTTGGCACATTAATAGATTCGATGATTGAAGCCACCAAATTCAGTGACTTTGAATCAATACAGTGACTTTGAAGACTGCCTTCAAAGAGAGACCTCTCGAGGTCTTTCTCCTCCAGGATGGTTATATCTACTGACCTAAATTACTTCCCTGCTGCTTCTCCCTTAGTTTATCTTTCCTTATGGCACTAATACTTAGGAGGACATAACTTTACATTTGAGGCTTTTAAGGCCAGAATATCAGGAAAGACATTTTCATCCTTTACCCAAAAATAAACATCTCCAAAGAGTCAGGTTACAGAAGTGAGTCCTGTCTGCAGCCCTAGAAATGTAAGATCCCTAATTCTTTCGGAGCAATGATTTCTGAGCTCAAACCTTTAGATACAACCACCACATTTTGGGAGGAATGAAGAGACTGAAGTCATTGTCAAAGTGTTATCAAAACACTGGGAAGGAAAGTAACAAACTCAGTGCGTCACATGGCTATTGTTCCCTTGATGCCAAACATCAGGATATTCTCAAACATCTCCGTGACTAACCAGAGGCTTCACTACTGTTCCATGTGGAGAGTTTATCATCCGGCAGATCTCAAAAAAAAAAAAAAAAAAATTGTGAGCAGTAGACAAGGTGAGGATTCCACCTCAGAGGAGATCCCTTCTTTACAAGTTTTCTTAAACAAAAAGTCTTTCAGCATGCTGCCTGCTCTCTGTTCCCACCAGCCTCGTGCAGCCGGTCCAAACCCTTTCCACAATCTCAGAGTTGTGGCTGCCAATGTGGGGAGTAAGGGGGACGCTCTCAGCTCTTTGGCACTGATGGTTAGCATTAAATAGCTTTTAAACCCTGGCAGCTTGTAAGTTCCCATCTCTCTTACTTCTTCCCTGTGGTTTGGACTATCATTTGCTAAATATTTTACGACACATCTTATACAGCCTCCAAAACTCCTGCTCCTTTCTTCGGTCTTCTGTTCCCCCCAGGATGATTCACAATTTAATCAACAAATGTATCATCAGTTATTCGTAGTACTTTCTCCGGACATAAACACACTTAGGGATTTGTGTTAATAAAAATAGGAAGAAAAGTAACTTTGGCCAAGAGTCCAAAAAAGGAGGGGGGAGATTTTCAAGGCTCCCATGAGAGCCTACACCCAGCACCGCCCTTGAATTTGGCCTGGCTCCCCTCTAGCTCCCTGCTGCCTGTGGAGCACTGGAACAGCAGGGTACCCATGGGAGAGACCATATCTACCCAACCCATCTAACCACCATCGAAAACTGGGCTGATCTGAGTTTCTGACTTCTTTTTTTTTTAAATTGGGGAGAGGAGCAAGAGAATGGGGGTCTTCAGTAGGAACTCAAAGAGTCAGGAGTCACTAGCTGATGCCACAGTGCAAATTCTGATTGATAACCTAGGGGACAGAAACCAGGGAGACAGCCACACCAGTGCCACTGAAGAAAAAAGGGATGGCAGGGAATTAGGCTTCTGTGGTACGCCTACTTACTTGCTACTGGATTCCAGTGACTTTTCCTCATGTCCCTAGAGGCTAACGAAGGCAAGCTCTTTTTATGGGCAAGCCCAACTTGCTAGATATCTATTACTAACTCTGTAGTGCTGATATAGTGGGCCAAGGGTGAGAGGGGTTGGAAATTGGCCCCCAGATACCTATTCCCTTAGAAATACCCACTGGGAAGCAGGGGTGGAGGCCTCTAAACAAAGCCAATCTCATTTCTAAATCCCAAAAGAACCAAAATTCATTGCCAGTAGGATCATCCCCATTGCTTTCTTGTTCCTCTTTCCCACCCACTCATTGGAACAGTTTGGGGCTATGAGACAGAGACAGACCAAGACGCCTGTTCTTCACTAGGTAGCCACCTCCTTATTTTCCTCTCTCCTCACCACATCCTGGTTCCTGGCCCTGGCCCATGTTGTCTCCGTTCACATTATTAGCACTGTTATTATCTGTGTATCCCCAACCCTCACCATGTGATTGTGCATGGTTGGCCCACCATTCTAATGATTGAAATGAAAAAAACAAAACAAAACAAAACAAAAAAACCCAGCAGGATCTTAGTATTAAGACTGCCAGATGTCATCTGATCCCACTTCATTCAATAATATGTACTCAGTTCATATCCCACTCACCATGCCACCCTGTGAAGATGAGTGTGACCAGGCCCTGCCCTCAAGGGGGTCATAGTCTGTTGACAAAGTCAGACACACAATTACAACTCAGCCAAAGGGATGGATTGCCTAGAGGTGTGAAAAAGGGTTCACAGGGGATGTGGGTAGACTCAGAAGTGTAAAAGCATATCATGTGTTCAGAAAACAAGAAATTAGGTGTGGCTACCAGAGCTGAGGTAGTGAGAAGTGAATGTGGCCGAGTCAGCATCAGACTGTAACAAGCCTCACCCTCCGTGGTAAAGAGCTACCTTGGGCTGTTTTTGTAACCAACTGGGATCCAGTGGATGGTGCTAACCAGAAGAGGGACGTGATCAGCTTTGCATGTTGAAAAGTGAGCTCTCTAAAGATCAAATCCCCTCTAGCATGCTTCCAACAGCTGTCCAACCCTGAAGGGATGGGGACCTCTCTCCCTTCTAAGTCCCTTGGTGATTTCCATCCGGTAGGCCCATCTCTGCCCCTGGGGTCACACATACCACATGCTTATTCCTGCACCCTAGGGGTTCTGACTCACTGCATACTCTTCAATCAGGTTACAATCTTTTGGCCCAATTGTTTGAACCAAATCCTAGGAGCCGGAGCCTCACGTCCCCCCTAACCCACAATGTCCCTCTGCCTTGATGGCAAGGTCACTTCTACCTCCATGTAACAAAACTTACACACCCTACACACATTTCCAGGCAAGCCCTGCATTTGTCATAAAATTCTAGAAAATTAGAACTCAAAGGAGCTAACCCACTCAAATGACAGATGAGACGTTAAGTAATATGCCCAAGGCCCTAGGCGTCTACTACGATTAATTTATTCAAAGGTGTTATATTTCACACTTTCTCTTACCAACCCTGACATGCCCACTGGTGGAGTCAACAGTTTAACAAGAGAATCTCAAAGTGCATGACAAACTTGAAGCTGGTGCAAGTATCTGCACTAGACAGCAAGGAGAAAGAATGCTATAAAGTTTTTGGATTATTGCGATGATCAAGAGATTATTATGTGAGTCACTTAGGACTGCGTCTGCCACAAAGTATGTGGACCTGTTACAGAAGACAGTATCTTAATTTGAACTTTAGAGATAGACAAGATTGGGTTAAAATTCTAACTTTACCACTACTTGTCCTATAACCATATGACTTTGGTCAATCTGTTACCTCTTTATGCTGTAATTACCCTCATATGGAAAATAGGACAATAATACCCATCTTACAGGTAATCATGAGAATTAAATGTAATAGTGGCTGTAAAACACTTCACACAGTTCCTTGGCACATCTTAACCAGTCAGTCTGTGTTGGCTACAGATAACATTACGGTCATTATTATTATTAAAGTGCCCTTCATTCAGGGCGTCTTGAGTGGCTCAGTCGGTGGACCATCCAATTCTTGATTTCGGCTCAGGTCGTGATCCCAGACTCAGCCCTGTGTCAGGCTCAGCACAGAGCTTGGAGCCTGCTTAAGATTCTCTCTCTCTCTTCCTCTGCCCCTCTTCCCCACTTGCACTCCCTCTCTCTCTCTCTCTTCCTCTGCCCCTCTTCCCCACTTGCACTCCCTCTCTCTCTCTCTTAAAAAAATAAAAATAAAGCTCCCTCCATTCAAGAAGGCATCCTGGACTCATAGAACAGGCTCTTCCTGTTCAAGTATTCTAGGCCTTACCTGAATATCCTATAGACTGAGAGCCTGGTAAAGGGATTGGATCTCAGCATTTGGCAGTACAGTGAAAAATACATTCTCCCAAAAGTATTTTGCTTCCAGTCCATAGACACTAGGAGAAAATAGTTATTTGAAAGACAACTGTCGTGTTCTGATTTAGAAAAATTGCCGGGATGAGGCTAGGAAAACATTTTCTCCAAAGTAGTGGGACTTTTCTCTTGTGACTTATGCTCCTAATTTTAGACTAATATTACATAGTTTGTGTTTCCAGAGGGGTTATAAAGAATAAGAAAATTGCTAATTTGGGTCTGTAGGGAGTGGGTTGGGATATTTCCATCCCCTCTAGAGTTTTGTAAATATGTTCCAGGCCAAAAGTTCCCAGGAGAATAGCATTCCTAGGGTCTATTTAGTGCCATGAGCTGAACTCAAGGAGGATCCAAGTGGCTTTCTGCAAGAATTGGAAAACTGTGATCCTGTGGCCACTTTTGCATAATACTGGAGGCCATGAAGTGTATATTAGAGTAAGTCTGAGGCTTAGCTCTGTCACTTTCTAGGTGTGTGGCCTTGAGCAAGTCACTTTCCTCTCTGGGGACAAAGAACCTGACCTACAGAAAGAAGTTCTTCAGCACATCACATCTAATCCATTCATTATGAATAAAGGAATGGGTCTTAATTTCCCTATCTGTAAAATGGGAATAAGAGCACCTACCCTGCATGTATTCTAGAATATCACATGAAGGAACCAGGGCAGGCCTGATCACCATTATTCACAGATAAGAAAGTGAGCCCCAGTGAGGTACAGGAGCTAGCCCAAGTTTACACTAGGAAAGGTAGAGGCAAAGCTAAGGCTAGACCTCTGGCTTCCTGAGGCCCAGCCTAGGGCTCTTTCCTACCACATGCTGCGATGTGCAAAGACAGTGTTGCCTGGTTGGCAAAGGACAAGCTTATGGCGTAAAAGACTCCAGTTTGAATTTTGGCTCTGCCACATACTAGCTGTGCAACCTCAGACAAGCTGCTTCCTGTCTCTGGACCTCAGCAACTGGTTTGTGATAATCCCAATTCCTGCCTTTATAGGGCTGCTGTGAGCATTAGAGGTCACATGTAGTTGACATGCCTAGAGCCCCTAAATAACTAACATCTTCTAGAGACAATCTCACGCAATCTGCTGAGGCACTTGTTTTGACTTGGGGACATCAGTGTGTCAATGTCCCCAACCATAGAAGAAACCGTGAGATTCCAGCCTGGGAGGAATTGTCCAGCATTGGCCTGACGGTGATTTGCTGTGGCCCTCAGTTTCCCCATCTACACAGTCAGAGGCTCTGTTCATACCCCAGGTCCTTGGGAGCCTCTAGGGGAGGCTGGAAGGGAGACAGAGTTCTCTGGCTGACCAACAGATGCCTGTGTTCTTTGTTGCCCGAGTGTGTTCTCCCTCAGTGCGTCCGGGGCCTGGACAAGACAACAGCCAGCACTCATTAGAGGCCTGGAGCTGCTCCAGCCAGAGGGGGTGCTGCCTCCAAGGGGAGGGGAGGGGCCACCGGATGGCTGGTTGGTTCCCACCCAAGCCAAGCTGCTGAGAGAGGGGCGGTGTGCTGAGTCAGCGAGCTGGCGGCTCCACACTGAGGCTCCCTGGCCACCAGAGCCTGCCAGATGAGATGCAGCCAGGAGGGCCTCCCAGGAGCCCAGCGTGTTACCGATGATGCTGCTGCTGCTGCCACAGCAGCAGGAACCGTGCCCTGAGAAAGCCTGTCCCCAGCCAGGCCTCCCAGGGCTCCGGGGTAGGGAGCGGCTGTTGGTGAAGGAAGATGTTTTTAGGAGCTGCCTCCTTCTGGCAAGATTCTACCCGGGTCCGCTTCTACTCTCCCCAGTCTCCCTGCTCTGTCGCCAATGACAGCCATTATTCCTCTCAAACATCAAGTACAAGCTTTACTTATAAACCGTTTTGCAGCCATTTAATCCTCGCAAAACCCAGTGAGGTGGTTTATGGGTCAGTGTCCCACAGGAAACAATGGCACACTCAGAAGGGGGACCCCTGGGGAGAGTTTAGTGGGGGTGGGGTGGAGGAGGGACTACTTGCAAACTGTGGGAAGGTTAAGGGAAACCACTACAGCATGACAAGACCCTCCTCCCCCCCCCCCCAACCCACCCCACCAAGGCTAGCCAGGGCACTAAGGCCAGCGGGGAGAAGGTTATTGGAACCCGAGAGAGCTGGAGCCATGTGAGAGGGCTACCTGGCTGGGGCCACCCGAGAGACCTCTGGCCCAAGGACGTGAGGAACATTCTCACTGCTGTCCCCCGGATGGCAGAGAGCAAAGTGGTAGATATATGCCCTTCTTCTCTCTCTTCACATCCTCCCTCCTGAATCTTTCATTAACTAAATCCTACTGGAAGCCAGGGAACAAAAGAAGCAATTGATACCATTAGGCTCCCAGGCCCAGAGCAGGGTAGAGAAGGGAGGAGGGCAAATCCATAGGACAGGCAGAATATCCAGCATGGGTAGGTGGTATCATTAAGCCCACGATACTGAAAGGAAATGGAGAATTTTAAGTCTGAGGTCACAGAGTGGTAACTGTCCATTCTAGGATTCAAACAGGTCTGTGTAGCTCCAAAGACATAGTTCTTTCCATTGTATTAAACCAGCTGTGGGAGAAGACCTAAGAGACTAGAACAAGAAGAAGAGTGTATGGGGCACCTGGATGGCTCAGTCTGTTAAGTATCCGACTTCAGCTCAGGTCATGATCTGTTTCGTGGGGTTGAGCCCTGTGTTGGGCTCTTTGCTGACGGTGCAGAGCCTGCTTCAGATCCTCTGTTCCCCTTTCTCTCTCTCTGCCTTTCCCACACTCGTGCTTGCTCTCTCTCTCAAAAATAAGTAAACATTAAAAAAAAAAAGCTGATACACTCAGCATCTCCTTATGCCCCTAGCCAGGGTGGACCCTGGCAGCTGGGAAACTGGCACAATTTTATTGGATACTTCCCACATCTTTCCATAGCATTCCCTGGAGACCTAAGGCATGTAGCCCAAAACAGCCCATGTAAGTTTTATCCTAAAAGTTAATGTAAGCTTTGTAGTTTATGTCGAAAAAAAATTTTTTTAACTAATGTTTAGGGGCATGTGGATGACCCAGTCGGTTAAGCGTCCCACTCTTGATTTCAGCTCAGGTCATGATCTCACGGTTCATGAGATCAAGCCCCCCATTGGGTTCTGTACTAACAGCCCCTCCTGAGCCTGCTTGGGATTCTTTCTCTCTCTCTCTCTCTCTCTCTCTCTCTCTCTCTCTCTCTCTCTCTCAAGTAAATAAACTTAAAAAAATAAATTAACAGGGGCACCTGGGTGGCTCAGTTGGTTGGGCATTTGACATTTCAGCTCAGGTCATAATCTCGAAGTATGTGAGTTTGAGCCCTGAGACAGGCTCTGAACTGACAGTGTGGAGCCTGCTTGGGATTCAACCTCCCTCTCTCTCTGTCCCTCCCCCACACAACTGTCTCAAAATAAATAATATATAAAATATAAATAAATAAACTTGGGATGCCTGAGTGGCTCAGTTGGTTAGATGTCCAACTTCGGCTCAGATCATGATCTCACATTTCTTGGGTTCGAGCCCTGAGTCGGGCTCTGTGCTGACAGCTCAGAGCCTGGAGCCTCTTTTGGATTCTGTGTGTCTCTCTCTCTGCCCCCTCCCCTGCTCATGCTCTGTCTCTCTGTCTCTCAAAAATAAATAAACATTAAAAAATAAATTAAATTTTTTTTAAATAAACTTAAAAAAAAGTAAATTAATGTTTAAAATAATGCTTAGAAGTTAAATGACTTAATTTATTTCTACTGAAAAATTAAAGGAGAAAAAGGCTCTCCATGGAGGGGTACTATGTGTTTTCGATGGCTCTAAGCACCCCTAAGAAAGGGCCATGTACCCCACCCTGAGAAGCACAGGCCCTAGTTTCCTTTAGGGAAAGAATTTGCTTGCCCAACACCTCATAGCTAATGATCATACTTGGAGTCCCATGACCCTGCTCCCTGCTTGGTTGAGAGAAAGGAAGCCTGGCCAAAATGGAGTCTCAAAAGGGAAAAAGGTGGTCAACCTGGAAGGGGTGTGGAGGAAGGGGCATGAGCTCAACGTCAGCCAATATTCAGTGACATTATCTGTGCCCAGCTCTGGGGACACTCAGATGTGCCTGGCATGACTTGGGTCATCAAGGAGCTCACTCCCCTAGAGGAGAGAGGCATGTAAACTGCCAAGGCCAACAGTACCTGACAAATGGAAGGAAGAAGAAGTTTCAGAGGCAGGCAGGTGGGTTCAAAGTCCCTCCTCTACCAGTTCTTGGGAGTATGACCTTGGGCTAGAAAGGTTTTCTAATTCCTCGTTTATAATTGGGCAAGGTCATACTTACATCATAAAGTTACCGTGAGGAAAAAAGAGATGAGGTTTGAAAGCATGTAGCACTTTGACTTAGCAAATGTGACTTAGTTGTCATCTTTGTACTGTGATAAACACCAGGATGGAGGACTGTGCACACCAGGGCTAAGTGGGACAGCCGTGCTCTTTCAATCAAAAATTGCACTGGAAGGGCACCTAGGTGGCTCAGTCAGTTAAGTATCCAACTCAGGTCATGATCTCACGGTTCGTGAGTTCGAGCCCCGTGTTGGGCTTCGTGCAGACAGCTCAGAGCCTGAAGCCTGCTTCGGATTCCGTGTCTCCCTCTCTCTCTGCCCACCTCTGCTCGTGCTCTGTCTCTCTGTCTCTCTCAAAAATAAATAAACATTAAACAAAATTGCTCTTGCGATCCAATGTCAAAATAGATTATCCTAAATTTCCCAGGGAATCTGAGCTCTGTGGCTTCTGTTGCCATGGAAGTGCAGGAGAGGTTTAACTCTGGGTGGGGGTAAGGGAAGGCTTCATGGAGGAGGTGACATTTGAGATGGACTGGGAAGATTTGTAAGGGTTGACCAGGCAGACAGGGAAGAGCTGTCCGGGCAAGGGGCTTGTGTGCAAAGGCTCCAGTGCATGGCACATTAGTCAGGATGAGTATTTTGGTGTGGCTGGAACAGAAGGGTGGTGGCGGGCAGGGGGAGAAATGACTGGAGCAGAATGGAATCAAATTAAGCAGGGTCTACACTAATGGACAACGGAGTTTGAACCTTATCTTAGGGGAGCAGAGAGCCATGGAAGATTTTAAGCCAGGAAGTGTCAAATCAGATATATTCATCCTGTCGTCCAGCAAGGAGATAGGACTTGATGGGAAGGTGGAAAGACCTTTAGGAGGCTCTGGCTGTCCCACAGATGAGAGATGAAGGTGGCATGAGTGAGGGGAGGGCATCAGCAATGATGACGGAATGGGTGGACAGTTTTGCAGAACAGTCCAGGGCCTGCTTAATGCGAGGGTGGGGGCACTCCAGGGTGGTTCTCAGGGTTTGACCTCGGTGACATGGCAGGAACAGGGACATGCTCCTTATTGAGATAGGGGTTTAGGGGCGCCTGGGCGGCTCAGTTGGTTAAGCATCTGACTCTTGATTTCGACTTAGGTCATGATCTCATGGTTTGTGAGTTCAAGCCCTGCATCAGGCTCTGCGCTGACAGCATGGAGCTTGCTCAGGATTCTCTCTCTCCCTCTGTGTTTGACGCTCCCTCGCTCATGCCCTCTCCTCTCTTAAAATAAATAAATAAACTTTGAAACAAGAAGAAGAAGAAGATGGAGGTTTATCTCAGGGAAGGATAACAGGTTCTGTTTTGGAAATACTAAGGGTGGGAACCTGGTGGACATCCAGGAGGGGGTCAAGTTAGCTGTTAGATAGATGGGTGTCTGCAGCTGAGAGGTGACATGGGCTGGAGAGGCACAGTTGGGGCAGTACAAGAGAGTGAGGACAGTTATAGGACAGTGACAGTCAAGGAGAAGACCAAAAAGTATTCCAAAAATTCACGTTGACTCTCTAAGCCCAGTTTTCCCACCAAAGTCAAAAAAGAGGTTTCACTTTCTCTGCTTTCTTTTTATCCATTGGTTCCCTAAGTATTGAGTGCCTTCTACTTGCTAGGAGCTGCTGGAGAAACAGAATTCCGATCAACTACCAGTTCTTAAGATCTTCCCACAGACAAGGACATATGTCATCTCATTGCTCCTACACAGTGACCCCTGGAGATGAATAGTATTCTATTTCACTCTCATCACCCCCACCCAGGAATTGGGGCTTAGAGATCTGCTTAAATGGGGCCCCTATGGGTGTTTCAGTCCCATCTTTACACACACAGACACACACATACCATTGAAGACGTGTGCCTTGCTCTGACTCCTTCATAGGACTTTATTCTCTCCCGTAACTCAACAGAAAGCTCCCCTGAGATCCTGTCTCTGCTTTCAGAAAGAGTTTTATTATCAGGAAGCAGTGGCCCAGACAGATGGCAGGGCTCAGGGCCAGCGTCCTATATCACTCTTAGATTCCTTCTCCCTGCAGGTGCCTGCCTTCCAGACTAGGAAACACTCCCTCCTCTCCCCTCCCCTGCCTCCCAGACTAGGAAACACCTCCTCCCTTCCCTTCCCCCCACCCCCAACCCATGTCCTCTGGGCCTCAGCCACAGCCAAATGCTAGACTTGCCGTCTTTGAAATTCAGCCTCCTAGTCTGACTCCCCATATTTCAGGCCTGAAACCTTGGGACCTCAGTTTTCTCATCAATAAAATGGAGGTTATAACCGTTTTTTACAGACCTAGCAAGGCTGTTTGGAGGACAGATGAGGCAGTGGGAGGAGAAAGTGCTTCTCAGACACTATAAACTAGAAATCTTGGGGCTGTGGAGTTATTGTTCCCTCGTTAGAGCTGTCTTTTGCACCTGCCTGCCTGAGTCAGGCCTCAGGACAGGCACTGCCAAGGCTGAAGCCAGACTTCAGTCCCAGACTAGGAAGATAAGGCCAGGGCACTACAATTCCACCCCAGGGAATCAGCTTTCCCCCCCAAGAGCTATTGGAGGTTCCTGAGGCAGCTCTCTGCCCAGGTTTTATGAGCTCAGAGAGGGTTTACTCTATGACTAATATTCCACCCTCTCACCCCGCCCCCCCAGGTCGCCACTACCTGCTGGGCAGGAAGTCCATGGGACTCAACCCCCTTTAATCACCGCCACCTCCCCATGACCCGGCTCAATCAGGTCTCTTTACAGTCGGGCAGAGCCGGCTGGGCCTCCTCAAACTTCCATATCTGCACCAGGAGATCGCTGATATGGCTAATGGCGTTTGCTTGCCTCCACGCCCTGGGCCCAGCATTCCGGGAGTCACGCAACCCCACAGGCCCAGGGCGGAAACTGATTCCCACAACAGCAAGGCCCGAGCCTGGGGAGCCTCCCACCCCATAAAAAATACAGGCAATGAGCTTTTCTTCACGGCAACCGGGCCAGCCAGCCTCAAAGCTGCAGGGCGGTCTTCCCCTTCCCACTGACAGTCCACCTCCATTCATTCATTCATTCATTCATTCATTCATTCATTCCTGCACCCACCTGCGTTCTCTCTGGGCTCCCAGGGGCCTCCACACCTCTAGTGTCTCCTGCCAGGGAGGAAGAAAGTTGCTAACCTGATAGCCACTGTCTTCAATCACTATTCACTCGCTCACTCATTCATTCATTCATTCATTCATTCCATAGTCACCAAGCATCTTCTCCGAGCCAGGCACTGTTGCTGAATGCTGGCCACATAAAGATGAATGGGTTAGTCACTGCCCTCAAGGAGTGTGTTGTCAGGATTGGAAGGGAGAGAGTGGAGGTTGCAGAATACAAGGGTAGGAGTCCACCCATTCCCCTCGCCGGTAGGTGCTTGAGTGCACAAGGTCAGCTCCCACCGCCAGCCTCTGCACTGCTTTGCCTGACCTGATTTGCCACCGTCTTACTCCTCTCTGAGAAGAGCCCCAGTCAAAGACTGATAGGAGTGGGGAAGAAACACCCCAGCTCCTCTACTCCCCAGGTCAGATACAATCTGTACTGACTCCTGGAGATGCCCAGTGGGATTAGGATCCCGCTTATAGACACACTTCATTTAGTTGACTTCGATTCCGGGGCCTTGATGGTATTCTCATCACCTCTGCAATAAACTTACACTCAGATCTTTGCTAAGAGTCTGCTTGGGGGCAAGTCCAAACTAAGATACCCAGTTAGCAATGCCAGTAGCCTGTTAAGACAGTGGCATTTACCCATTCATACAGTCAGGGAAAACACCCTGAGCACCTACTGTATACTAGACCCTGCATCCTGGGGATGCTGGGAGTGACCCAGTCATGGACCCTGCCTCCTAGACAGTGTCTAACGAGGGAGTCAGACAATTAACCCAACAGTTACCAGTCAGAGTGATATGGGCAACTACAGAATCTTGTTCAGGATGCTAAGGGAACATAGTGGAGAGACCCAAACTCAGTGTGGGGGATGGAGAAGGCAACAGCTGGGCTGAATCTTAAAAGTCCAAAAGGAGTCAGTCAGGTAGAGAAAGTGTGGAAGTGTTCCAGGTAAAGGAAAGTATAGGTAAAGGTACGGAGATGTGATAGAGCCTGGCCTGGTTCTGGAAAAACTAAGTCATCCACTGGGGATGTGGGACCTGACTCATCGGAAAGAAGAGTGGAAATGAGGCAAAATCCAGATCCTAAAAGGCCTTTTATTTTTCCAACATTTGCATTTTTTATAGGGAAATCTGAACAGAGCAGTGTATAACCCCAGGGAAGGAAGCTCGGATGAGGGTGTGTTTCAGACACCAGAGGATTAGTTGTGCTAAACAAGGTCCTTCACCTCTCCTAGTCCTGCTTCCCTGATGTTCCAGGCCTGGCTATGACCAGATGGTTGTTTGCAAAGGGTGCTGCGGGCATGTCTGCAGCAAGGACTCACAAGGCTTTGGAGGACAGATTAGACCAGGACAACAGCGGGGTGGCACAGAGCTCCCCCTCTCCAGCTAGGGAAAGCCAGCCATTAAAGCCGCTTCCTGGTGGGAAGCCTCCCAGGACCCAGCTTCCACTCTTCTCAGAGATCCCAGTATATTGAAAATATGGAAGAATTGGGTCTGGGTTATAATTTATGTGGTAAAGGGGAGGGGTGATTCAGACATTCCTGGCCACATCAGGTGAGCCAGTGGAAGGGAGCCACAGAAAGCCAGTCCCTGTGAGGGGTGCCTGAGTAGCTCAGTTGGTTAAGTGACCAGCTCTTGGTTTCAGCTCAGGTTCATGAGATCGAGCCCCACCCACATCAGTCTCTGTGCTAACAGTGTGGAGCCTGCTTGGGATCCTCTCTCCCTCTCTCTCTGCCCCTCCCCTGCTCACACATGTGCACACACACTGTCTCTCAAATAACAAATATAGGAAGTAAAGGAGGGAGGGAGGGAGGGAGGGAGGGTGGAAGGAAGGAAGGAAGGAGGGAGGGAGGGAGGGAAGGAAGGAAGGAAGGAAGGAAGGAAGGAAGGTAGGAAGACAGTCCCTGTGAGCAACACGGAAGCCTGTGAATGAGGGTGGAGAAGCCTGATTTGATAGCAGAGTCTTCAGTGGGGGTAATTCTGAGCACAGCAGCAGGCTGTCACTTAAATCTCTCCAGCTCTGCTGACATATCCTAGGAAAGAAGAAGCCTCTGGGTAAAACCTAAAAGCTGCATTAATAAAATCTCTGTTCCAAATTCTTTTCATGAATTAATTCTCTGGCTTAGTCTTAAAAGAATCCACCAAGGCACTTGTTAAATTTCTATGCCCCCTTTCAAGAGGTAACTGAAGTGCAGAATTGGGAAGTAATTTCCCCCAAAGCACACAGTTTTTAAGCTGGCAGAGAAGGGAGGGAGCCAATTTCCCACACTGCACCTCTGCCCAAGGTGAAGCTCTGACATCGCCAGAAGTCCAGCATAGCCAGGCAGCCCCCAGATGAGGAACTGCTGCTCTTTTCTGGTAGCACAGGCCAGCACTTCAGCTTGATTGGACCAGCCCAAGTCACACAATATACCACCTAACCAATCACTGTGTCCAGGGGAATGCAAAAAGCCAATGAGCTTATGCCTGTGTTCCACCTATCCCAGAAACAGAGGGTGGAGCCCCACCTCTGATACGTTGGGAGGTGAGGACATTTCCAAACAAAAGTCAGGGAAGGAGCACACACCTTGCAACCACCACAGTTTTGTGAGGGAAACGTGATATATGCCATCCACTACAAGGCATGGTGCCCAACAGAATTGTGTCAGGATCCCACCAAGAAACAGCAGGCACACTCAGACTGGGTAATTTGCGAAGAGTTTAATAAAGGGATTATTTACAAAGGAGTGGGCAGAGTGTTAAAAAACCACAAGGATAGTGCAGAACCTGGGGCTAGACACAATGACAAAGAGACAGCAGTCACCATAACCTGGAAAGAAAGCAAGCTGTGGGAAGAAGACAACCTGACAGAAGTATTGACCTTGATCCAAAGTGGTAGCCAGCTTGTGGGGACCCCACAGGGAGAGAACCAGGGGAATAAGCCCCAAATCCCTCTCTGTTTACCCCTCTGGGCTCGTGCGTGTGTCCCATTGACTGAAGCCGGCCAGGAACCAGAGGGTGAGGATGTCTGTTGATGCCAACCATTCAGGTTGCAAAGTATCCAGGACAAGGGTGGGCATGGACCTTGACAGGCAGATGGAAGGTGTCCAGCACGTATGAGAACCCAGCAGGTCTTAGAAGCAGAGCGCTTGGTCCCCACACTGGGAAACTCTCTTTCCAGCAGCGTTCTCAACATCAGGTGTGCTTGAGAATCACCCAGGGAACTCTCATAAATGCAGTGTCCTGGGACCCACTTCACAGACTCTGGTTCAGTATGTCTTATGATGGGTTCTCCTGCACCCAAGACAGAGCCATGGGTGCAGGTGGTGTCTGAGGGAGATGACTACAGGAAGCAGTAGTAAGAGAATGAAGAGTACCAGACAGAGAAGGAGGAAAAGTCCATATAGGGGTGCACTGCTGAAGTCACTGCTCTCTCAGTAAATAAATACTCCCAAGAGTATGTGCTAGAAGGACAGTTCCCATCCATATTAGTCAAGGATCACCCTCAGGGGCATCCTGACTATGTTTGTGTGTGGGCTCCCCCAACCTTGGAGAAAGTCCCAGGACAGAGTGTGAAAAGATGTGCTGCCCACACCACGCATGGGACAGTTAACAGCTCAGGGTGAGGCTGGGCATGCATAAAACTGTCACCACATCAGTGGATGACATCAGAAGAGGGCCTGTCACGTGAAATGGGCACCAGAGGCACACACATCTGCTAAATAAGTCTTGTGTGGATCCCAGAAACCTGCACTATAGGCAAACATCCCAGGTGTTCCTGAAAGAGATGGTCAGTAAACCATAGTTGGGGAAACTTCCATGCAGGACGAGACACCATGTTTCAGGCACTGGGGGCTGTGAGCAAGTCAGAGTCCCTCAAAAGAGAGAATGAAGGGTCAATTATACTGATATATCATTTTGTATTCTGAGTGTATCAGGTATCTATGGTTGCATAACAATTTATCCCAAAATCTAGTGGCCCAAAACAATGATAATCATTGATTATCTCATACTGTGTCTGCAGGTCAGAAATTTGAAGGCAGCTTAGCTGGAAGGTTTTGGCACAGAGTATCTCATGAGGTTGCATCAGATATCAACTGGGGCTGCATCATCTGAAGGCTTGACTGGGGCTGTGGGATCTGCTTCCAAGATGATCCACTCACATGATATTAGCAGGAAGCCTCAGTTACTTGCCACATAGTCTCCCCTGCTTGGGTGTCCCCACAACATGACAGCTGGTTTCTCCAGAGTGAGTGATCTAGAAGAGCAGTGTGGAATCCATACTGCCCTTTTATGACCTAGCCTTGGAAGTCAATTTTATCATTTCTACAAGACCCTATTGGCCATACAGCTCAGCTGTAGGCACTCTGAGAGGAGACTACACAAAGGTGTGGCTACTAGGAGGCTGGAATCATTGGAGGCCATCTTTGGAGGCTGGTTACCAGCCCAGTGTTAGCACAGAGCCTGCCATATACAGGTAACTCAGTTAGTGATTGGTGAGTGTTGACTGGGCCCTCACACTGTGCAAGGCCTGCCCCTTCCCCAAAGAGCTAATGTTATTTTTGGAAAGTAAAATAGAGATTTACTAAGAAGAGTCCAGCACAAGCTAGTACTCCAGAGAACCATAAATTGAATAGGCTCAGATGTTTAAAAGTGGCCCAGGAAAGTGTCCAGGCACCTTAATGGCAGGCAGACAGCCAGCCAAGCCCCTATTCTGATGACATAGAAGCAGAAGTTCCTTACTGCTTGGAAGTTTGGGGCAGGAAGCTCCCACTATCTGCATCTTGACCCGAGTCTCTAGCTTAGTGGCTGAGTGACATGGGGCTGATTCTGCCTTCTGTTTCTTGCCTGATGGCTGACACCACCCACGACTCTTGTTCCAGTTTGGGCCAGCCCTGAAGACGATGAGAGCTAGAAAGGCCCCAAGAGGCCATCAGGTCTTATGTCTGATGTGAAGAAACTGAAGTCCAGAGAGAAAAAGCAGATTATCTAAGAGAAAAGGGGGAAACATACTCAACACCCACTGGGGGCTGGGCCTTTTGCTGGGACCATGATACCCAACATGTCCTTTAATCTTTACGGCAACACTGAACGATAGGAATGATAAATCCTATTTTACAGATGGGGTCAGGGAAGGCAAGTGCACTGTAGAGTCACGTAGCTAACAAGGGGTTGAGCCTAGTTTTGAACCCCAATCTCTCTGGCCTTTAAGGCTGTGGTCTTGCAGGGTAGAGTTGGGCAGATTGAAGAGATGGTGGAGTCGGGCATCTGTGTCCCTCCCAATGGTGGACTCCGGACGCCCTGTTTATCTCCATCCCCCTCTAGCCCTGGCATGAGCTCCCTGAATGGTGCCAGGGACACGGGGCCATGTTTAGCAATCCCCAAGCAGAGCAGGCCCGCCCTGGGATGGAGCACACAGTGGTGACACCACCGGGCTTTTGGCTGCCTCCACGGTCCTCATTGCAGGAAGGGCAGCTGCCATGTGAGACGATTATTGCCACATGCACGGGACTCAGCATCTTAGGATAGGGCCATGGGGACTCAGGGGATCTGAGCTCTGGTGCAAAGGCTCATATGATCAGGACCAATGTTGTGCAACAGTTTGGGTCAAGGGTTTGCCAGTCAGAGGCCCCGATAAACAATGCTGGGCTCCTTAGATATAAACACAACAAGTTTTTCTTGGGTATCTATTGAGTGGCAGCCACAGGCCAGGGCACTGGATATGCATTCGTTCCTATTTTCACAGTACTCCTGGGTTCTTATAGATGAGGAAACTGAGGCTCAGAGGGGGAAAATGGCACCCAAAGTCACAGGGTTTTTTTTAAGTTTTTATTTTTTTGAGAGAGAGGGCGCACACACATACACACATGCATCCACGTGCTCGTGCAAGTGGGTGAGGGGCAGAGAGAGAAGGAGAGGGATTGAATCCCCAGCTGGCTCCGCACTGTCCGCTCATAGCTCGATGCAGGGCTCGAACTCACAAACTAGTGAGATCATGACCCGAGCCGAAACCAAGAGTCGGACATTTAACGGACTGAGCCACCCAGCCGCCCCTCAAAGTCATAGATATTAAGTGCCTGAGTCAGAATTTGAACCCAGAGCTATATGACTCTTTGACCCCCACCCCAGTCTGCCACCTCTGTTCTAAGGCCAGGCTCTCTGCACCGAGACTGCATGGCTGGGTGGGAGACCATTTCTTTGTGTCCCCCCTGGGAAGCATGCTCGCATGCAGCAAGCGTCTGGATTTGCAGTGTCGTCCAAGGCTAAACCTGGGCGTTCGGTTCCTGACTAGACCTGCGTCCGAGTCCTGATCCACTTCAGGTTCTGTGGCTTCAGCCAAGTGCCTTGGCCTGCGTGGTCTCCATTCCTGGAACCTAACACAGGGTGGGAATTTCTGTGTTGCAAGTTGCTCTGAGAGTTCAAGGAGCTGATGACTCTGGAGTGCCTTGAAAGCACTCAATAAATACTCGCCAACCCACTGGGTGTTTTTTAATCAATTTGCGTCGCTGTCCTAAAAGGCAGATGTGGGATCAGGGACCCCATAGCCAGGATCTTGAGTTCCACGTGAGCCTGAGAACTCCATTCAGAGACAGTCACCTTCTTATTAACCGTTGCGTCTGCCAAACATGGAACCTGATGAGCTCCCAACAGAACTGTACAAATGACACCACCTCTGAGAAGCCACCCTGGATTTTGCTGGTTCCCATCACCATGTTCTCACTTCTGTATTTCTTTAATGCCCTGGACAGACCTCTGGGTTGGCATTTATCAGATTAGAAAAGGATACAGTTTTGTGGTCAAGAGCAAGATAGATCTGGAGTCAAGTCTACCTCTGTCACTTTCTAACTCTGTGGCCTTGGACAAATGACTCAGCCCCTTTGACCCTCAATATCCTTCTCTGTAAAATAGGAATGTCTTCTCAGGGTTATTATGAGAATACTGTTCATGCTCTTAGCACAGGGATTGAGACAAAATATATGCTTAATAAATGGCAGCATCATCACCATTACTGTTGCCTTCATTTTACTCTTGTTGTGTAAATGCTCTTGTGTCCGTCTGCCTCTCCCCTCTAGCTCTGAGTAGGGAAGTTGCAGGACACCCAAGAGAAACACAGAGGAGCAGGACTTCTGTTGAACATCTATGATGTGCCCATCTCCATGATGGGGGTTTTGCATAGTCTGTTATCCCTTTTAACCCTGGTGACAGCCCCCTTCAGGAGATGTGGCATTCTCCTCATTCTTTTTTTAAACTTTAATTTCTTTTTGAGAGACAAAGCACAAGCTGGGGAGGAGCAGAGAGGGAGACACAGAATCCAAAGTAGGCTCCAGGCTCTGAGCTGTCAGCATAGAGCCCAATCCAGGGCTCCAACTCACGAACCACGAGATCATGACCTGAGCCGAAGTCGGACGCTTAACCGACTGAGCCACCCAGGTGCCCCTCTCCTCATTCTGACAGAGCAATGAGGTGAAGCCCAGAGCCAGTAAGTAACCTGCTGAAGGCTGCAATGTGCAAAGAGGTGGAATGAGTACTCTGAGCTCAGGCTCCTCCCACCAAACTTATCACATTCACCTATGCATCCCAGGACCTAGCAACAACTGGGACCTAATAAATGCCTACCCTCTGGGAGGGGGATATACTTAAGCTACATACTTTGCAGGGGTAGATAAGGGCACTTTTACCAAAGTTTGATGCAAATGCTAACAGGGAGATGGACAAGGGTTTGATGGGCAGCCTTTGGAATCCAGTCCCTCCCTCCCTGCCCGGCACAACCCCATTGCTCAACACAGGCTCCCATGGGGACTGTCCTCACCCCAGCCTTGGCTGCCTCCACATCATGTCCCCCACCCCAGTGTCCTTCTCATTTGTCCCAGAGGGGCTGTGGATGTGTGTGTGTGTGTGTGAGGGGGGACTCCCTACTTCCCCTTCTGAAAAGATTTCCTTTATTTTTCTTTACTATACAATTCATTTTATTGTAGAAAAAATAGACTCAATAGAGAATGAAGTGCTCTATTCATTTCAGAATGAAAAACGAGAAGTTAAGCATCAACTACGCCCTGGTCACTGACAGACAAGGGCACTTACCATCTCCCAAACTTCTGGTCTAAGTGGATACATACCCACATTTACAAAAAAAAAAAATTTTTTTTTAACCAAAATGCTGTTTGCAAATATGCTTCATTGTCATAAAAACAGCGTTATGACAATAGTAATTCCTGTTCATCATGGACAAAGTACAAACTGTGAGTGGCACAAGATCAAACACGAACATCACCATCACTGCCAATATTTGGTGGTGATTTCTCTCTGCATCGATTTTTCAGTGCCAATAGAAAAGGTATCAAATTGTTCCACAGCGTTTAAATATAAAAGTAAATATATTTTCTTTCTAAATCAAATATGTTTTCAGGGTGGGGCCACCTGGAAAGTCAAGGAAGGGCCTCTAGTCTGCGGTCTCTCGTGGCTGCTTCTGCAAATCCTCCCCTGCCTCTCAGAGGAAGGTGGTTCCATCCCTGCAGGCCAAGCCACAGTCCCCAGGTCACAGCCCCAGCGTCTGCCCCCATGGCCTGTGTGCCAATACACCTATCATTGGCTCAACTACCTCCAGGCCACCTCCCAGCACCCCCCCCCCACCCAAGTCTCAGTCGACACAACCCTTTCCTCCCCACTTCTGTTCCCTCTGACCCTTGAACTCCCCTTCATCCAGAACCGTCCAATACCATCGACTCTGGGAACACTGGCTTTGGCAGGGAAAAAGCTGGTAAATTCTTCTCAGTGAGAAAGCTGATGTGGAGAGATTGAGATGCTACCTCTCTGTCTTCCATGAGCCTCTTACATTAAGCAAGAACAAGTCAGAAATTGACGTGGCAACAAGTTATCCTGCACAAAGCATGCACCTGCAGTAAACAAAAATGCAAGTACGGGCTTTCGTGATCTTTTCCATTCCGTCTTCATCGCATTTACCCCCTACTCGAGCTCTTCTCTTTCTCCTTCTCGGTTCCCTTTCCTAGTCATCCCAGCCCTTAGTGGCCTCACCCTTTTTTGAACTCCTAAGGCTTCAGGATTATGGATCAGAGGGTCCCCACATGGGACGACTCAGGCCACTGAGATGGAGCTGAGCATGGCTGGTCTTCAAGCACTGCAAGGTCAGGGTCTGCATCTGCCCTTGGTGGTACCTGGGGGGAGGTGGCCAGGAGCTAAGCAGGAGCGGCTCTTGACTGAGAGTCATGACAGTGGACAGAGGACATCTGTCCCCAAACCTTATCTCCACCAGTACAACAGAGAGGCTCTTCCTAGAATGGGTCAGCAAGTGTCGGCCCGAGCTTAAGGACAAACCTGGTATTTTATGGCTGCCATGGAACAATAGTGGAAACCCAGCAGAAGCCTCGGCATCATCTGGGGTGGGGGGAAGCCCAAGGCTGGTGGCCAGTTTCCTGGGTCGTGGCAACAACATCTGTGCAAAGTGGCCCAAGACCAGGCAGTAAGGAGGAGGGGGTTCCTGGAGTGTCTGGAAATAAAAGCGGATGGTGGATGGATGATGGGCTAACCCAGTGACCCCAGTGGCAAAAGAGTGGCCTTCATTGCCCCACCCCCACCTGTGGCCTCACCCAAATGGGTCTGGCTTCACTGCAGCACGATTCAGGCTGTCCTAGATAGCCAACGACGACCCAGAGCAGGGGAACTATTTCTATCACCTTTTTTTTTTTTTTTTTTTGTACGTGCTCATTGCTTATGTATTCATGATAGTGATAAAATGAGCAATTCCCTGCCTTGGCAAAAACGGTGTCCAGACCATCGGTGACTTGTTGTCATCATTATGAGCTGCCACAGAGCTATTTGCCCTGACTGGTGACCTCCGCTGTTTCCCTGACTGACCTGTGGTACATCTGTCCTTGCTGGGGGCTGGCACCTCTCATTAACGTCAGCTTTCAGCAGTGCTCCCCGCTCACCAAATTATCACCTGCTCTCTGGTGGCAGAGTTACTACCTTGTTAAAGTGGTGCATATATTGAAGTCATTTCTAAATCCAACAGGTGCCTCACACATGGCAGGCAAGCAGTGTTCACACTCTCATTTGGCCCGAGAGCCCAGAGAAGGGCCCTAAAAGGGGAGCCATTTTCTGACAACCATAGTGTAGCTGCCAGCAGATCAGGGCCCTTTGGTCGGGTCATGCCCTTGCTCAGACACCTTCAATGGCTCCCTGTGACCTACACAATAAAGTTTAAAATCTCCATCATTCAAGACCCTCATGGTCTGACTTCAGTGGGCTTTTCCAGCCTCACCTGCCCCCTCCCCTTTCACACTCTGACTTCCAGCTACAAGGGGCCACAAAGCCTTCTCTAGCTGTCAACAGTCCATTCACCATTCAAGGCAGTCCATTCACCATTTAAGAGCTGTCCCTGGCTCCCTCCTTGGTTTCTGCCACATCTCTTTTATTCTAACCTTCATCAAAATGGAACTTAGAGGGACGCCTGGGTGGCTCAGTCAGCTAAGAGTCCAACTTTGGCTCAGGTCATTTTCTCACAGTCTGTGAGTTCGAGCCCCATGTGGGGCTCTGTGCTGACAGCTCAGAGCCTGGAGCCTGCTTCCGATTGTGTCTCCCTCTCTCTCTGCCCTCCCCTCCTTCGTGCTCTCTCTCTCAAAAATAAATAAACATTAAACAAAAATTTTTTTTAATTAAAAAAAAAATTGAACTTAGGTTACCATAGGATTTTGTCTGCTGTCACATACACTGGAACTTCTTAGGGTTAGGGGTGTTGTTTTAGCTATGTGTCCTCCATACCCTGCACTCAGGAGCAGCTCAGTAAACCATGTAGGTGCTTTTCACATGTAGGCTCTCTAATCACCATGGCAACCTTGCAAACTAGACAGTGTTTTTTCCCAAATGAAGTCTCAGGTTAAGCAACTTGCCCCAAGTCAGATATGCTTAGTTTCCAAGGCAGAACTCTTTCCACAGTGTCTAAAGTATGTCTGATGTTTGCATGCTCAAAACAAACACAAAACAAAACAAATCCCACTCTGCTTCATAGAAGCAGCATTACCTGGACCTAATCCCACCTCTCGTGGAACCGAATGGTTTTTTGGGAGCTCTCTACCTGGGCAAACACCCCCACCTTCTCTGAATTTCGGTTTCCTCCACTGTCATGGGTTGATACTAATAGCTTCCTTCTTAGGCTGACAGAGATAACACACACAAGGCACGCAGCGCTGTGATAAGTCACCGTCCTTCCTGGGTGCCCTGCCCTGTCGCCTTGCCGCTCAGATGCCTCCTCCACACCAGGGGCTGAGAAGCGCTGGCTGGGGCGGGGCAGGGGGCGGAGACTGGTCCCTCCTGACTGTCCTCCAGAATCACACATCTGGCCCCTCAGGGTGGGAGTGGGAAGGAAGCCAGGCTCCCTGGACGCTGATGAAACGTGTCTGTTGTGGGCCTGTTGGGCAACGCTGAAACTGGGGAGGAAGGAACAGCAACCGCTGAGTCTCCTGCTGGGTCCGAGGAGGCTTGAGCAACGCCCCCAGCAGTTGCCTCATCTCTGCCAAGCAGGGTGATGATGCCCCAGGGTGGGGTGTTGCACCATGTTCTTAGAAAGCTGCCTCTGTACATGCATTTCCATTTGGGGCCTGGACTGGTTTTGTTTAATCATTGTCTTTTTCACTTCCAAATTTCTGAGGGCAAATTGGGAGACCATGATGTGGTGAAATGATCATTAGCCAATTAGCCAACTTTCCCTGAGTACTTACTCCACATCCTGTACTGTGCTAAGTCCCTTCATGTACGTGATCTCGTGGAATGCACACACCAACCCTCTCAGGTAGGTACTGTTCTTCTGCACACGAGCCTGTGAAGAAACTGAGGCCCAGAGTGGTTAAGCAACTTGCCCATGGTCACACAGCATATAAATGGTGGAGCCAGGATTTGAGCTCAAACTAAGTGAGTCCAGGACCCTTAACCACTATTTGGGCACTGCCTCCCATGAGTGAAAAGAACCTGACTTGGAAGTCAGGCTGTTCTGGGGATGAAACCCAGCAATGATGCTGGCTCACTACATATCCCCAGCAGGGCCCTTCCTCTTCTCTGGGCCTCAGTTTCCTCATTGGTAGAGTAAGTGGGTTAGAATAGATTGCTGGTTCTCAAAATTTCCTTCTGCTTATTTAGAAAATAGAATGCTTCAAGCAGAGACTGGCTGCAAACAAGAGAACTTTAGAGAGTGATGGAAACATTCTAAACCTGGATTGTGGTGATGTTTGCACAATGTACATTTGCTAAAAAGCCTTGAATTGTACACCTCCGATGGGTGAATTTTACGGTGTGTAAATAATACCTCAATAAAGCTGTAAACTACTAGAATATTTTATGAAACAGTGATACTCAATCCCCAGTACCCACACAGGATTGTTTGAAAACCAGTGGGCTGTGTGGATTCTGGATGGCCTCAGACTCTGACCTTCTGGAATCCTGAGTTCATCTTAGCGCCTGCTTTGTGCAGATCGCTATGGTTATGTGTGTGCAGGGATTCCATCTTCTGTACCGTCAGCCCAGCCCCAGCACAGCACCTGACGCACCATACATGTCCAATGAGCGTCATTCGATGAATGGCTGACGGAGGAGTAATGCACATTTTCACAAGGGTGGTCCAGACTTCAGGCTGCTTGGAGACAGGCACCGTGTTTTCATTTTCCGAAAACCTAACTCCCAGCACAGACCTGGTACAAAGTGGGAATTTGGTTATGGTGTGTTGAATAAATAAATGACTGAATGGATACAATGAGTCAGTCCCTCCTCGTGAGGGAAGACAGGATATCAGTGTATAGATACAGTTGCCCCCCTCCCCCTATCTGCAGTTTCATTTTCCATGATTTCAGTTACCCACGGTCAAGCTCCAAAGCAGATGATCCTCCTTCCAAGGTATCGGCAGAAGATCAGAAGTGGCCTAACGCGACGTCACAGTGCCTACGTCATTCGCCTCATCACATCTCATCACGTGGGCCTTTTATCATCTCACATCATCACAGGAACAAGGGTGAGTATGGTACAGTAAAATTTGTTTTTAAGTTTATTTATTTATTTATTTATTTTGAGCAGGGAGGGACAGAGAGAGAGAGAGAGAGAAAGAGAAAGAGAATCTCAAGCAGGCTCCGCACCACCAGTCCAGAGCCCGATGTGGGGCTGAAACTCATGAACCACAAGATCATGAGTGGAGTCAAAATCAAGAGTCAGATGCTTAACCGACTGAGCCACCCAGGCACCCCACTACAGTAAGATATTTTGAGAGAGAGAGAGAGAGACAATCACATAACTTTAATTATAGTATATTGTTCTAATTGCCCTATTTTATTGTTGTTGTTGTTGTTAATGTCTTCCTGTGCATAATTTATAAATTAAACTTTCTCGCTCAGGTCATGGTCTCATGGTTCGTGAGTTCAAGCCCCATGTTGGGCTCTGCACTGACAGTGCAGAGCCTGCTTGGGATTCTCTCTCCCTCTCTCTCTGCCCCTCCCCCGCTCATACTCTCTTTCTCTCCTTCTCTCTCTCTCTCTCTCTCTCTCAAAAATTGGGCAGGGGTCAGAGAAGCCAGTGGGCAGTGGGCTAAGATGTTCAGGAGAATTGGGACAACTTACAGTTTCTTCTTTCTTCTTCTTCTAAAACTCTTGGCTAAGCTCCTGACTACTACTGATAGCTATCTCTTAACACCAGGGCCATTTCCTCTCTGTTCAGAAAAGCTCAGAAGTCCAGTGGCTTTGACTAAGTGGTCTGGGGAGAACTGTGAGCGAGGTGCCCCGGTGTCCCCTCAACACCTTCCCCGGAGGCATCTGCGGTATAGCGCTTGCTACAGCAAACCAACTCCAAATTGAGTTTCAGAGGAAACGGGGAAAGAATAGAATAGTCTCCCAACCCCTGTAGCACCTGGTCCGTATCTGTTTTCTGACTTAATGCTTGAAGCTGGTCTGCAAGGTGAGTATGATTAACACCGTTTGTCAGTCAATGCGACCGAAGTTTGATGATGCAACCTACCCAGAGACAAGTGGCAGAATAGGATTCGAACCTAGGACGAGGGCGCTCCGAACACCCTGCTTTACTGCTGAACCGTGTGCCTCTCCACCGGTTGGTTTCAGCTTAGACATGTCATGTACCTTCTTTGGGTTTCCCCGTCTGCAAACCAAGGAGCTAAAAGCTAAGTGAGAGGGTCATCTCCTGACCTGATTCAGAAGTGTCCCAGACGGCCATGGGTGGGTGCAGCCAGTGTGGCCTGGTCCCACAATAAGTGCTAGCAAGAGATGACTGATTGAAGTGGCTTTCAGCAAGGAAGCCAGCCTATCACAGGCTGGAGGCGAGACCTAAGCATGTGAGTCACCCCCGGCTCTCCCTGCCACTAGAGGGGACGGGGACAGCCCATGTCTGGTCTCCTTGGGTCCCTACCCCCACCCTCAGGGGTGTCTTATAACCAGGGCACAGTCTCCACCGAGATTAGGAGTACGTGCTCAGACACACACACAGACTTTGCAAACAATGCAGGGAAATAAAGTTCTCACAGGAAACATTATCATACTGACTCACGACAGACCCATCCATAAAACAAACTCCTGGTACCTGGGGCCGGCTCAGAGAGAGTGGCCTGGGAGATAGCAGGCCCACTCTCTCCTGGGCCCTGGAGGAAGTGGGTGCCGCCGGGGGGAAGGGCAACTTCCCCTCCCTGCTCCGACGTTGTCCTGGGATCTGAATTATTTGTCAAAAAGAGGAAAAAAAATGATTACTTTTAAAAAGAAAAGCACAAGTCCCAGAGCATTATGGCCTCTTCACCCTGTCACAAGAGCTCTGTTGCAGAAACCTCTCTTAGCACCATGGTATTTTGCAAGTCATTTGCCATGCCAATGCAGAAAACATTACTGTCTCCAGGGGCCTGTGTCTCCATCAACCCTTGCTTAGCAAAGCAGGCTTGACTGCTGCCAGTGTAGAGGGAGAATTTGCTCCAAGTCTGTTTTCAGACTTGAGAAGGCAGCTTGACACATCTTCAAAACATCACATGGACAGGTGTCTTACCTGTTTGGAGCCTCAGTTTCCTCACCTGCAAAACGGGAATAGTCATGAGAATGAAAGTAAGAAGATGTACATTTACCATGTGGCACAGTGTTGGTTTTCCTGACCCTCTGTGCGAAGCAGCCTGGAAAAGGGACTTGGGAATCTCAAGACCCCCCTCCAAGTCTTGACCCTCCCCTTTCTTAATCCTGGAATGATTAAACCTGGGCCCTGTCCTCACCTCCATCTCCAACTCTGGAAAAGCAGGGTATCTAATCCGCCCTGATCTGCCCGACTCCCAGGGTGCAACATAGCTGTGAGGGGAGCTGGGTTGTCAACCAGGCTTAGGACACTGGCTCATGAGGGGTTCAAGTACCAAGGCCATCGAAGGGCCCTAGAACATTTGGGTTGTTGCTGTCCTGGCTGAGCCCTGGCCATTTTCCCATCCTAGAATAGGAATGATCCATGGTGCCTGGGATCTCCCCTGAGGAAGAAGAGGGTCAACATCCCCCTCTGGTTCCCCCTCTGGGAATAAAATGGGTCACGACTGGGAAGGGTTTGTACCCTCCTTCAGGCCCTGGCAGACCCTAGCCTCCCTGGGAGTACTGCCAGCCAACCTCCAATCCCAGGTACATCACCCATACTTGGGCCACACCTGGCACTAAGGCCCTGATAAAATCACTCCTAGCCTGCTCTCTCCATCCATTCCCCCTCATGGTGACCACGGTGCTCTCTCAAGAACATACTCTGACAAGGTCACACCTCTGCTTGAAACCCTGCAGTGCTTGAAGCCCAAGCTCGTTATTTTGGCCCTCAAGGTTCTTCAGGGTATGGCCTCTGCTGAACTCACCAGCTTCCCTCCCCCGTCATTTTTCTTACCCACCCTATGCTCTGGACTCCCTTAAGGACCCACAGTTTCCTAATCTTGCCACAGTTTCATATCTCAGTGCCTTCTGCATGCTCTTGTCGCTGGTAGGTTGTTCCTTCTGTTATCTTCTAACAAACTTCTATTCATTCTTCAAAGCCCAACTTCAATATCCCCTTTTCTGTCAGATAGCCCTAAACCATGTTCCAAACAGTTCCTTTCTGTGCCCTCTCCATCTTTCTGGTGTCAGCTATCACACCATCTTATCATTTACTTCTTTATAGATCTGTCTCCTGCTTGGGACCACAAGCTTAGTAGGTTAGGAATTGATTTCTGAGTACTTTGTCCCAAACTCTTAAATTTCCTCACCACATTTAGGGAATTTCCCTCCCCAGCATGGTGACTGCTCAGACTGTCGCTGTTTGAGGAATCTCGGAGGGTGCTCAGATTTACAATCAAACATCTTTCAAGTCAGCCAACTTTGCCTTGAACCTTTGGTAGCTTGTTTTTCTACCAAATAGATGCCAAACGGGTCTGCAGTGGCTGGTGCATGCCTGCATTTTTAAAAGGTTTTAATGTGTAACTGTTTAATTCTTCCCAGGGAGATATTTTCTAAGGCGATAGAGATATTTTGTAAATAACACACTTCTTTTGTGTTGGAGGTGAAGCAAGGAATGAAAAGTCAATGCACGGGAAGCACAAGTGTTTTGCCAGCCCCTAAGTCAGCTCAGAGGATGAGAAATTCAGCCCTAAGGAATGAATGCCTAGGGATGTATGTCTGTCAGGCAGAGTCGTCTGGAGCACTTCCTAGAAATCTTGACCTGTCCCTGTCAATGGGGAAGGCTAATTAAAGGAAATAAAAGACTAGTAGCCAGGAGATTCCAATGTGCTGGAAAAACAAAGGCAGCCAACCTGCAGACTGCTAAGTCAGCTCTCTGCTTTGCCCCTGTCTGGCTCCCCCTCCCATCCAGCCAAACGCTCTTTCTTTTCTTTTCTTTACCAGATTTGCCACCAGCAACACCTACTTGTCTCTCTTCACCCCATGGGAGAACATGCAGGGCCAGGCAGCTGACCACAGTGGTTCAGAGTGAGGACAGGGAGATGCAAATTTAAACTGCTAGACACCTCTATTCCTCCATCAGAATGACTAAAATGAAAAAGACTGACCTGAGGTGCCTGGGTGGCTCAGTCAGTTGATCATTTGACTCTTGATTTCAGCTCAGGCCATGATCCCCGGGGGTCATGGGATCAAGCCCCGCGTCGGGTGAATGCAGAGCCTGCTTGGGATTCTCTCTCTTTCCATCCCTCTGCCCCTCCCCTGCTCGTGCTCTCTTTATATGTAAAAAAAAAAAATTTTTAATAAATAAATAAAAATAAAAAGACTGACCTTAGCAAACATTGGGGAGGATGTGGAACAACTAGAACGCTCATATGCTTCTGATGGGAGCGCAAAATGACGCAGTACGGCACTTATGAGGTTAAATACACGCCTGACCAGAGGAGCCCACCATCCATGCCTAGGTAATTTCAAAAGTGAAATGAAAACATGTAGCTACACAAACAACCATACACGAATGTGCACAACGCCATTATTTACATAAGCCAAAATGTGGAAACCACCGAAAAGTCTATCAACAGATGAATAGATGCAACAAAATGTGGTCTGTCCCTACAGTGGAATATTATTTGGCTGTGAAAAAAGGAGCAAAGTCCTGATAGATGTTATAACATGGATCAACCCTGAAAATATTATGCCAAGCAAAAGAAGGGAGTGACAAAAGACCCCATATTGTAAGATTTCACGTACATGAAATGTCCCCCGAATAGGCAAATCTACAGAGACAGAAAGTAGATCAGTGGTTGCCAAGGGCTGGGCAGAGGAGAGAAAGAAGAATGACTACTAGTGGGTAGGGCATTTGTTTTTGTGGTGCTGAAGATGTTCTAAAATTGGCGGTGGTGATGGTTGTACAACACTGTGAATATAGTAGAAAAACAACAACCGCACACTTTAAAAGGGCAAATTGCATGGTATTTGAATGACACCTCCATAAAGCTGTCCCATGCATACCTATATCCACATGGCGACGAAGACCATGACTCAAGCCCAAAGCAAGCATTCAGGCAGTGTGAGGAGTGCCATAATTAGACCTGCAGATTGGATCTGGCCGTGGGATCTTGTGTGGCTGGCAGCATGGAAATCCTCATTGAATCTCTTTGCTTGTAGGCTGGGCATGTGCTCTCCAGGCCTCTGTTAGGCGCACAGGATTTACTAATTACACAATCTGCTTGGCTTGATGTGTCCATGCCTGCACCAGGTCGGGGGACCCTTGGATACCCGGGGCGGAAGGGACATGGCCCTGACCTAGACCGAGCTCCTCTTAGAAGCCACTGTACCTCACCCTTTCACTAAGCGTTACATCATGATATGCCACAATGCTGGCAAGTAGGGCCGCTGCGTCTATGAACTGGCAGAGAGTGAATCCTGGGACAGGGCCCCACTGTCCGTGTGAGATGAGTCTGATGTGCTGTCGCTCCCTCTTTTGTATAATCACAGCAGTAGAGAGCATTTATGAAGTGCTTTCTATGTGCTGGCACAAGTGTAAATCTTAGTATGTAACGTCTCCTTTAATTCCGACCCTAGAGGGGGTGTCAAGTATTAGCCCCCTGTGTGCTCACTGGTGATTGTATACCTTGTTCAAGACCACCCAGCTGTAAGTGGTGGAGTGGGGAATGGAACGCTAGTCAGTCAGGCTCTAGACCCACAGATGGCCTCCCTAAGGTCACAGTGGAGAGCCAAAGGGCCTGAAGGCTATCTGCTCCTGCTGCACCTGTCATCAGGAGAAGGCAGAGGGTGGGGAGGACACAGGGCTCGGGCAGCCAGAACAGGTTATTCAGCCCCATGAAGCTGGGGCTAGCCACACTGGCTACAGATCAGGGGCACAAAGGAGCAGGATATTTACCCTGTGATGGGCAGGAAGGGCAGAGAAAAACACCAGAGGTGTTTCTGTCCTGAAGAGCTAAATCAGAGATATTACCAGGCATTTCTGGTACCAGGCTTCACACTGATGGAGAGGATGGAGGGAGGAAGGAAGGGAAGGAAGAAGTGAGGGCGAGGAGAGGGAAGAAGGGAGGGGGAGAGGAGGGAGGAAGTGAGGGTGAGGGGAGGGAGGAAGGAAGAAGGCAAAGTCTTCTCAGCTCAGTGAATATTAAGATGAATGGCTTTATTTCTTGGTTGTTTGGTTGGTAGGTTGGTTTTCAGGGTCATGGGTAATGGACAAAGCATAGGTTCACTTGCCTGGTCAAAGCAGTCCCTGAACTTTCTTACTGAAAAAAACAAAAACAAAAACAAAAACAAAACCCGGCAGCCAGGCCTTTAGCTCCTGGAGATCTCCCCCTGCCCAATTCTTCCTTGACCTTTCCACCGCATCTTCCACTCTACACCCATTTAACAGAGACTCAAGATCAAAATCGTGATTGTGAAAGGTTTATTCAGGTAAGAGGTATTAGGCTAGGCTCACTCTTAGTGATGGATACAGGTCATCTTATGCACAACTCATTTTAAATGGTATGTAATAAGTACAAAACATAAGCTCGCGCCATTTCCAAGTAGTGAGAGAAAGAGTAGCTGGTGTCATTGAGCGCGCACTACCTTCCAGGTGCTGAGCGAGGCCCTGCGCACGTCGTCCTCCCACCTCTCCACGTGCTTACAAGGTTAGCTGTCCTTCCCCCATTTAACAGGTAAGCAACCGGCGGCTTCGGGGGGAGTCATGTCACACAAGGGCACATAAGTACCAGCTCTTGAATTCTCCAGTCTTTGAGAGTGGAAGCTTTTTCTTTTTATCTCTTTTGGCCTTTGCTGATGCCTGGTGATAGGACTTTCTACAACTGGGCCAACTTCCCCTGTCGGGCTCTTTACCAAACATTCCAGGTAGACTTATCACCCTGTGATAACATGGGAAGTTCTCATTCATTCCATCTGTATCAAAGCCTAAAAACAAAACAAACAGGAAACTGTATTCATAAAAAAATATATATGAATTCAACTGTATCGATCAAAAAAAAGTCTGTAGAATTGTTAAAAATGTATTTACAAATTCCTTTTTCCTCTGTGCTTCATTAGTGCAAATGACATACCCCGTTCTGGTATCAGGGCCGGGACTCTTGCCGCCCAGCTGCTGTCTCTGCATCCTGGCCATCCCACTGCTCACTGATGCCTCTCTGGACAGGGTCGAGGCTGTGTGCTGGCCCAGTGGGCAGAAACGAGTGAGACCCAGGCTGCTGGGGGCAATCAGGCATGCTCATTAAGTAGCAATGAATGCAGGGCCTACTCTGAGAAGTGCTGTGAGGAAGGCTTAGATAAAAGGCGTGAGAGTGCAGAGAAGGGAAAAGGCCTTTCTGTCTCAGGGAATCAGCAAGGCTGAAAGATGGGTAGGAAACAGATGGGGGAACACCGTGAGGAGGGCCGAGGGCCCAACTTCTTTCTCACCATCATTGCTGCTACCACGGTGGCCACGTGCCAAGCTCTGTGCCAGGCACCTTATCCACATTACATCACTTACTCCTCAGAGCAACCCACTGAGGCTGTTACTGCTACCGCCCCCTCCTTTCGGATGAGCAATCTGAAGCTTCTTGCCCAAGGTCACACAGGTAAGTTCCAGAAGCAGGCTTTGAATCCAGGTCTATCAGAAGCCAGAGCCCCTGCTCTTAGAGTGATTTACCATTTTCAGAGAACTTTCAAATTCGTTATCCCATCTGATCTTCCTGTACCCAGAGTTTCTCTATGTCTCACCAGCCTGTTGGCACAAATGAGTCACCCTACCGGTAACAGTGTGAATTTTACTTGCCCTCCCCCTCCCCCTCCCTTTGCTCACTTTGGTTCTCTGGCCACCTGCAAAGCCTCACCCACCTCTAGCGAGAGTCCCAGGGGGTATCTATGGTCACCTTTTCCTGCACTGCTCCCCCGTTAAAGCTCACTGCCCAAGAAGGCCATGGAAGGTCCCACCCAATCTGTCCAGGCGTGTCCCCTTTGAGAATCCTTCCCCAGCAAGCCGAGGCTCAGGACCCTGCATGAGGTGTGCGACCTCAGCTCAGCTACCCCTGGCCCACCCCCATGAGCCTCAGTTTTCTTATCCGGGAAAGCAGAGAGGTTAGTTCAGTTCCACATGTGTTCCCTGAACAGCGGCTAAATATAATGGTGAACCATGGAACCAAAGGAAGGGGGTGAATCGAGCCAGGCCCTCGATAAGACACACACATAAGCAATTATACCCCCAAGACCCATGTGCAGGGCGTAAGGGCCACAAGGGAATCAAACTGTTGTGGGAAGGGCTGTTTCTGGCTGGTGAGAGGCCCCATATGGCAGCCATTCATGGAGGCCTTAACATACACCAGATCCCAGCTCAGAGCTTTACCCGCATTAACCCATTTAATCCTCCCCCAAAGCCAGTTGAGGCAAAGACAGAATTATCCCCATGTTAGAGAGGAAACTGAGGCTCAGGGAGGTGAAGTCATTTGCCCAAGGTCACACAGTTAAGTAAGTGGTGGCAGAATTAGGTCTGACAGCCCCTAGCTCTTAATTGCTATCTTCACAGAAGTGGGGTCAGTAAATCTTGGCTTTGTAAACCAGCTCAGTCCTGATACTGCTCAGATCAGTCCTTCCCATGTTATGATTGTAGAATCACACATTGTTTCCCCATCTGCACAGTCAGCTGGAACAAAAGTCCCTGGAGCTCAAGTCAAACTATGGGGACCAACTCTGAAATCATGGAAAAACCTCAAGTGGATGGTCAGGGCTGTTTCATTGGAAAGTTTTTCTCCCGTGCAGTTTTCAGAAAACTTGGGAGCCCTGTGTCCCTTGTTCATGCTAGACCTCGGCCTGCGATGGTGTCTGGCTGATCAATGATAGTCATAACCATGAGTATCATGGAGAGCGCTTCACATGCACCCCCTCATTTCATCTTGATGACAGTACGCAGTGATATTCCATCTCCGTTTTACAGAGAAGAGAACCCGGTCTCGAAAAGAAGAAGCCTCTTTCCGGAGGTGACCCAGGCAGTAAGTGGCTGGTCCCTGAAACAGGTCTGGTGACCCTAAAACCTGCCCTCTTAACGATGACTTGAATGCGTTGCTCATTTTCCGTTCTCGGGGATTCTCAACCGAGGCTGCCCATTCACAATACCTGGGATACTATTTAGAATACTATGGTGAGGCCCATCCCAGACCAATTAAATCAGTCTCTGGGAATGGACTCAGGTTGAAAACCTTGCCTCTAGGACATGCCTGGCATTCTACCAAGAGCCTCAGCCAGACCTGGAACTTCAGAAAGAATTGGATAGTGGGAGGGGGAGAGAGGAAGGCTACCTGATTCTTCTTCTCCTCCCTTCCCCTTCCATCTCCTCCTTTTCCAGCCAACCGAGGGACTGGCCTCAGCCTTTCTCTTGATCTGAGATCATTTGGCCTTTGGGATAAGATTTCTATGTGACCCCTCCCCCACACTGTGCCTCATAAGCCTGGCACATAATAGGTGCTCAGTAAACATAATAGGTGGTGAACAGATCGTGAAGAGAACCCTCCAGCCATTCCTTCCAGGCAGGTGAGATTGCATGGATCTATTCTGCTGGAGTTCAAAGAACATGCACAACCGGAAGGAGACTTGCCCACCCCGGCAGGTAGCAAGATGCTCCCATCAGCCACGCATGAAGGTGCCCTTTGCACCACCTCTTTCCCAGTAATAGGTATTAACTTAAAAAAAGAGATCCTTTCTAATTTAATGGGTAGAAAACAATCTCGGTTTTGGTTTGAATTTACATTTCTTTGAATACTGGTGAGGACGAACATTTTTTTCATGTGCTTATTAGTCATTTGTATTGCTTCTTCTGTGAATTGTCTGTTCCCAATTTACTAATTTACGACGAGAAATGTAACTGCCAAGGGGACCGGATACACGTGTCCTCCAGCCAACACACCAGCTCCCTGTAGGCACACTCCTCAGGATGCCAAACTCTAATCAGGAGATGCTTGGTGAACACAGCATGAGCAAAAGGAGGGGTTGATTATAGGATTCCAGGATTTAAGGCATCAGGGCAAGCTAGACTTACCGCCGGGGTCCACAGAATCCCTGACTACGGATCCTCCCTCTTTCCCTCCTCTGCCTCCCTAGCTGCCCAGCTTCAGATGGACATTTCTTTCTTTAGAAACATGACTACATTCATTTTAGTGCTTCCTCTGGCCCACGATCCCTCCTTGATTGTATGCTTGAACTCTCAAAGCAATCTTCATCCCTAATTCCTGTGCCTCCTTGGGCCACCTTCCCATTTCCTGGGATTTACAAAGTCTAGTCTATAGCTTTGGGGGTGTCTGCCCCTCCCCTTGTTGTGCTGGAATTGCCTCCCTTCTATAAAGTGTGAGCAGTTTCAGGGGGCCTGGACCTTCCGCATTCAGAACGTTTACGTACTTGTGCCTTTTCCAAGCCCTTCCGTAGACTATCGTGGGGGGCCTCTGACTTCCACAAAGTTAAGATCCATTGCTATAGAAGACTCTGAGAGTGGAGAGGAAGGAATGAATGGCACCCCCCCCCCCAAAAAAAAAAAGAACTAGAGGAACTAGAAAGAGGAGATCCAGCTGGGTGTGTGGTCTGAAGGGTGCCTGGAGCAGGAAGCACAGGACAGATTTTGTTTAAGGGCAGGAGGAGAAAGAGGATTTTCAGTGGGCAAGGGCTGGGTTTCTCTGACCTCGAATGTGCTGCAGTCTCCTTCCTGCTGGCCTTCAGTGCCCTTTACCTCTACCCCAGACCTCCAGAATGATCCTCCTAAACCAAATCTGACAGACTCACTCCCCTCCTTCAACCCTTCCTGTGTGCCCGCTACCCATGGGATAAACTCCCAAATCCCTGAGGACAGCATGCAAAGTCCTTCACAGCCTGGCCTCAACTTTCCCTTCCAGGCTTGCTGCTTTTCCCCAGCAGATTGCTGGATGGTTCCTGAATATGCCATGCATGCTCACACCTCCGGGCCTTGGCTTGGGCAAGGCTTTGGCTTGGGACACCTTCCCCGACTTGGCCCACTCCTTCTTGTTTTTTTAAGACCCAGCTCAAATGTCCACTCCTCCCTGGAGTCTTTCCTGAGCCCCTTCCTTCCTCGAAACCCTTAATTATGGCATTTACCACATATATGAGAGTGTAACTTTTCCAAGCATCCTCCTCTCCTAGACAATGAGGATCCTGACATCAAATATCGTGTCTGGTTTATCTGGGTGTCCTAACCTCCAGCATGGTGCCACACGTAGTAAGGCTGAATGAATGAGAAGTTCTCTGATGCTCGTGGGGAAGCACCATGCAGAGAGAATCAGGAGGTCAGGCTCAGGTTCCTAACCCCTTGGGGGCTTGGACAAATTCCTTATTCTCTCTAGTCCTCAGTTCCTTTTCTGCAGGAAAGCACTGGGACTTCACTATCTACAAGGTTATTTATTAAGGCTATCTCTGTACAAGAAACTGTTCTAGAAATAAACATATTGTAATAATTATATATAATGCATATGATATATGCATTGTATAATACACATTGTATGTATTTATTATACAATAATGTATATAAATATTTCTGGTAGAATGAAAAGACAAAAGCAAAGTCCTAGAAGTCACACGCAGTCTACCTAGAACCAAGGAAGGCAGGACTAAGACCTCTCAAGGGGAGAGAGTTTTTAACTTTGGGGCAACAGTGTGTGTCATTACAAGAAACACCATGCTGCCTTGGGCCCAAAGAACTAATGTGGTGAAGTGAAATAAACATGGATATGAGAGTCTGGCAGAACACTGCTCAAATCTCAGCTCTGCTACCCTCCGCATGACCCATAACAAGTCACTTTACCTCTCTGAGCTCTGAAAGCTGGACATTGTCCGGCTACTCCAGAGAGTTGCTATTAGGACTCAATTGGACATAGGACTCCATGAATGCTAGAATTCCTTTCCCTTTACTCCCAAGGGTTGTAAGCTACAAGGAAAGGGAGCTTGGACAAGAGACTCAATCCTTAGCCTCAGTTTCCTCATCTGTCAAGAGGGCTATTTTGAGATGAAGTGAGATCTTGGGTGCAGACAGCTGTGCTATCGATGTTAAACTGAGTGTTAGCTTCCCTCCCAGCCTGGCAGTGGAGTGTAAACTCCAGCTCCATCTTCTTGGGCAGAAAGCTTGAAACAAGGGATTCAGAGCTCTGGAGACAGCTGAGAAGGAAGCACAGTCAAGAAAAAGAGTCAGAGGAAGGGCTGTGGAACACGTGACGATTTGCCTTCTCCCATCAGAAAACGCTCTTAAACAAACAGCAAGTTTCCTCCATTAATAAGGCCTGTGGAATGCAGATGAGATTTTTTTTCCTCCTCCTTTTTTGCTGATTAAGTTCCCCCGAAACCCCCTTAAGAATTTTAATAAGAAATGCAAAAATCAACAAAAGTCCTGCAAACCCTTTCCTGTTATTAAATAAAGGGAAAGTAAATATTGCAAATTGGACATATTTCATAAGAGGATGTTTTGTTTGGGCAAAAAAAAAATGAGAAAGAAAAGAAAAAGCCATTTGCTTTCTGGCAGCAAATACAAGTCTTTGCTGAATTTTGGTTTCAAATGTGATGACTGGGGCATTATTGCTGGTTTGCCTGGAATTCAGGCCTTTTGATATCTGAGGCAGCCATACCCAGGAGAGCAGGAAAGCCAGGTTTGAGCCATGTTGGACCTCTTCTCCCCTGTCTCCTGTGAACAGAATAGAGAGTTTTCCAACCACCAAGGAAGTTATGATCCTGAGCTCAGAGGTGAGCACCTCTAAGGGGTCACACACAAGACAAAAGCAACTTGGAACAAAGAAGAATTTTATGGGAAAGTAAAAACCACAAAATGTTCTCTGTACCTCCTTTATAGGGTAAGAGACCTTTTATGAGACTATAAAACATATTGTATCAATGCAGCACAGTAGTCCTGCAGTCAGGTGGACCTGGATTTAAATCCTACCTTTGTCACTTCTTAGCTGGGCTACCTTGGATAAATTACTTAACCTCTCTGATACACTTTCCTCATCTTCCAAAATGGGGAGAATAAAGGGGCACCTGGGTGGCTCAGTCAGTTAAGCATCTGACACCTGATTTCTGCTCAGGTCATGATCTCACAGTTCATGGGATCGAGCCCCGAGTGGGGCTCTGCACGACAGCTGGAGCCTGCTTGGGATTCTCTCTCTCCTCTCTCTGCCCCTCCCCTGCTTGCACTCTAAATAAATAAACATTTTTTAAAGGGGAGAATAGAAGTATTTACTAATAGGCCTGGTATGAGGAATAAATGAGTGGGGAAATGAGCCAATGCAAGGAAAGTGCTAGGCTCTATATATATCTCATGTTATTTTGTGTAATATGAAAATGTAAAGGAAGAGGAAAAAGATTTCTCTTTATTTCTTTGTAGTGATTGGCAGTTTGCAAAGAACATTAGCACTCATGACTTTACATGCCTGCCAGCTCAGCCCCAGGAGACGGGCAAAGTGAGCCTTACCCTTCATTTGTGGTTGGAGCACCTGTTGCTGGAAAGTGGGTGTGACCCCTCAAGGACCCGCATGAAGAAATGGTCTGTGACCATGAGGTCAGAAAAAATGACCAAAGGAAAGGAGGGAGAGAAGCCAGAGGATGTGGCCATTTCCAGCCACAGAGAAGCCACATCTGCCCCAGGGCCCCTACACCCCCTCCCATTCCTCTCTGTCCTCCTTGTGGGGTTCCTGTGACCTCACCTGGCACTGGCTTCTCCCTGGCAGGGACAGCAGTCACAACGTGTTGGGACTGCTTGTAGAATGCCAGGATGGGATCTTACGCTGAAATGCTGGTGCATTGGACCCCACCAGCCACATTCCCATAGCAGAGCCTCGGCCTGTGCACCCTATAGGGCTAGAACCTGTCTGCCACTTCCCCTGATCCCTTTCTTCCAGGCTCCTCTCAGACCCAGAGTACTGGCAACCGCCCTCATCAAACCGTTGATGCTAAACAGGAAAATTATTTTGGTTTTGTGGTTTTTCTATCTTTGTATTTATTTGTTTACCTGAAGCATCTTTTTGTGCAAAAATTAAAATCAATGAAGAAATACAACAAATAATTTAACAATCACCTATATTCCCACAGCCACATTTGCTTCTAGGTTTGTTTGTTTGTTTGTTTTTGCCCAAAGCAGAGCTTGAACTCACAACCCTGAGATCAAGACCTGAGCTGAGATCAAGAGTCAGACGCTTAACTGACTGAGCCCCCCAGGTGCCCCCCACCCTCCCACCCCCACTTTTTTAAATTGCAAACCATTATGCCTTGATTTTTAAAATTCTCTGTATGTATCTCTTTGAACATCTGTGCCCAAGATACTCTAAGGAATTTATCCCTAAGTCAAATGTGCTTGATTGTGAAGAACAGGACAGGAGTAGGCATACCTGGGATTCATCCCCCCTCTGGTGCTTATTCCCTGTGTGACCTTGGACAAGTCACTTCACCTCTGTCAATCTGTTTTCTTACCTACAAAATGGGTATATGATAATTCCTAACTCAGTGGGCTGATGTGAGAGTTAAAATTAAGTGAGACTGTCTCTAAAAAGTAGCTGGAATAGCACAAATGGTAAGAGCCCGGTCTCATCATTCATGTTACAGATTTTTCTAGCAACAAAAGAAGGATGGAAAGGCACATCCTTTGTGCTTTGCACAAGGGACCTGGGCCCAGCAAAGCAAAGCCTCAGAGGCTTGCCCAACCCACCTTACTATATGCTGTCAACTCTATCCCTGAGCCTGGCCTGGTGTTAGCTCCCCAAATAACTGAGCAAATGTACCTCTCAGCGTCTTGGTTTCCTTGCCTGTACAATGCGATAACACCTACCTCAAAGGGCTGTTGTGAGGCTTAAATGCTAGATAATAAATGCAGGGCACTTGTTAAAACTGTGTCCTTTCTTGCTCACCTTGACCCTTTCTCCTTCAAAGCAGTGAAATTACCTGAAGTTTCATCTTGCTGGCAGGGTGAAGCTGGACTGTCCCTAGTTTGATTTTTGTTTCCCAGGCCTTGCACTTTACTTTGCAGATGCTGCAAGTCAACACGTGGAGGTTTTGTGGGGTCCCCGTGTTTGTTTTTCTCCCTGGAAATTGTGTCCAGGAAAAGCTGGGTGCTTTAAATTTGCTAAAATATCTCCATCTAGTGGGCTCGCTGAAATACTGCACAGTTAGGCGCTGTCTGGGAAAAACAATGGGGCGACAGCTGGGGCCGCCCTGCCCAGCTCAGAAACACTGGTGGCTCCCCATTGTCTACGGGGTAAAGTCCAAATGCCAAGCCTGGAATTCAAGCGCCTGCACAATCAGCCCCCGCCCTGCCTATCGAACTTTATCGTCAGCAGCGACCTCCTGCCCAGCCAGCCAGGCCCAGCTCCTCCCCTCCAGTACCTCAAAACCCACACCTGCCTGGCACGCGGGCCTGCCGGGCCTGCCCATGTGCCCCAGCCCACTGTCTCCCTCCTCCTTGCCACTCTCCTGAAGCTAACCCTCCTTCCAGGCTCAGCTCAAAGGCCACTTCTTCTCGGAAGACCCCCCCCCCCCCCCCCACCCATCAACCCATCCTGGTCTTCCCTGACCTCCCACCAACACTTGTTGTTGACTATTTTTGTATTTCAGAGTTAAAGCTGTGTTTTGTCAATGCACTGCCCTCTTGTGTCCAACACAGTGGATTTAAATGATCTCAGGCCCTGGAGTCCCCGTGGATCTGGATCCTTATCTGGCCTTTACCCCTTCCCAGCTCTGGGAACTAGGAAGAGAGAGGGAACCTCACCTATGAAATAAGTAGTGAGAACACCTGCCTCACAGGGCTGTGGTGAGAATCAAAACAGGATGCCAAGTGGCCAGCGCATATAAACACCCAACAAATCATCATTAGAGTGGTCAGATACACAGGATATATATACAAGATAAATACAGGATACCCAGTTGAACTTGAATTTCAGACAAATGATCTTTTGAAAATTTTATTCTAGAGAGTGAAAGAGAGCATGAGCAGGGGAAAAGGGCAGAGGGAGAGAGAGAAAGAGGGAGAGAGAGAGAGAGAGAGAGAGAGAGAGAGAGTCTTAAGCAGGCTCCACACTCAGCATGGAGCCCAACTCACAACTCGATCCCATAACCCTGGGATCACGACCTGTGTCGAAATAAAGAGTACGACACTCAACCGACTGAGCCACCCAAGCACCCCCAATGATTTTTTTTAGTATAAGTATATCCCAAATATTACATGGAGGTTTCATGTAACATTTCACAGATAAGTGATGCTAAGGATTATTGTTCATTTTATGTTTGCTAATGATGTTGGGGAGATATACACACATACATACATACATACGCACGCATGCACACAAACTGGCAGATTCTATGTTTGCAAATTCACCTACTGGCTAACATTTATTTGTGATGCCAAAATCAATATTTATAGCACTTAGTCATTCGCAGACATGCACATGCAGAGCACAGAAAAATTTGAGTCTCCCCATATGCACGTTCCCAGCTGAAGTCAACACTTGATACTCTTCTTGTTCCAGCTCTCATACTGTAAATAAGTTTGCTTTTGGCAGTTTCTTTAGTACCACCTTTTTTCTCATTTTTGTGCTTTCTGTTAGCGATTTCACTGTTTAAAATGGACACCAAGCAGAGTGCTGAAGTGCTGTCATGTGTTCCTAAGCCAAGAAAGGCTGTGATGTGCCTTACAGAGGAAATACCTGTGTTAGATAAGGTTCATACGGGCATGAGTTACAGTGCTGTTGGCCATGAGTTCAATGGTAATGAATCAACAGTAGATATCAAATAAAGTATCTTTAAACAGAAAGCAAGGTTATGTACTGATCAGTTGATAAAAATATTGTGGCCAGAGTCTGTCAGGAACCTAACCCTGTATTTCCCCATGAGCAATGGTTTGGTGTTCATGGTGACTCTATAGAACTGTGAATAATGAGAATCAACTATATATCATATCTATGTAAACATATCAACTATGCATATGAAATATATATGTGATAAAAATTAAATATTTATCTATTAGGGATACATGCAGAAATATTATGAGCGAAATCAATGTGTAGGATTGCTTTCAAATATTCTAGCAGTGGGATAAAGGCATATATAGGGAGAGTATAAAAGAAACAAGATAGCAAAGGTTGAAGATTGTGGAAGCGATGATTTATTAGAATATTCTCTCTACTTTTGTGTTTGAAAATGACCATAACAAAAGGTTTTATTTTTTTTTTTCTCAAAAGGTTTTAAAAAAACACACTTTAGTGAAAATCTCAGGGGAAGAATATCTTATTCAGTAGCTTTCACTCTGGACCTCTGTGGGGACAGGGCTCTCCATGACGCCACCTGAGATCTCATTATGGGCAAATCCCAAACCCTTGAATGCAGAGTTCTGTGCTGAGAGGTTCAGGAGATGTGGCTGCAGTGTCGGTGCCACCTAAGACATGCTCTGCCACCTTTGGCAACTCGCAGTGCCTCTGAACCTTTTTTCTTATCAGTTAAATAAGGAAATTGAACTGGACAACCTCCAGGTTCCCTTTCCTCTCTCATTCTAGGGGCACCTGGGTGGCTCAGGACGTTAAGTGTCCGACTCTTGATTTTGGCTCAGGTCATGATCTCATGGTTCATGAGTGTGAGACCTTCATCGGGCTCTGTGCTGACAGCGTGCAGCCTCCTTGGGATTCTCTCTCTCCCTCTCCCTCTGCCCCTCCCACACTTCCACTCTCTCTCGAAAAATAAATAAATAAACTTTAAAAAAAGCCTATCTCATTCTAAAACTAATATTTCCTAAACTGGCAAGTTCTGGTAGTACAATATTAGAGCTTTCTGCCAGCTGTCTCTTCCCTGCCAATTCATCCTGTGATACCACTGTTTGATGAACCTTGCTGAAGTTCTCCCTTTTTGCAACACTCTAACCAGGAAGCTATTCTGATTTTGATTTATCTTAAGTCTGAACTCTTAGCAGAGCAATTAAGGCCTGTGCAGGTAGACCATCCCCTGAAAGCCTCTGCTTAAGGAGGACCAGGAAACAGGGACAACACCGTGTCCATCAGAATATTGCAGGAACATAGAAGAAAGTCATCCAGTTCAGCTCGGGGAGTCAAAAGGAAGTCTCCTGGAGGAAGAGATATTTGAGGTGAGGCCTAATTACTAAGGAATTACTGCTGCAAACAGAGGGGAGAAGGATGTTCTAGGCCAAGGCAAGTTGTGTGTGTGTGTGGGGGGAGGGGGGTGAAGTCCTGGAGACAAGAGAAAGTTGGGGAAAAGTCCCAGATTTCAAAGCCCATCACACCCTAGCCCCATGAATCTCTGTCATTATTTGCCACCCTTCCCTGTCACCCACCTTCCCCACCTGCCCAGCATGTGTGGTATGTGTGCTGGGGACCCTGGGATTCTATTTGGGAAGGCATATATTGGACTCCTTACTAGAAGTCCTTTAAAATAACCAGGTCAGGAGAAATTTTTACACCTCCCAACACATTTTGCTTTGCTCATCCAGCATAATTCTGACGGCCCACTTTTCAATAGAGGTACCTGAGTCTTAGAAAAGTAAAGTCACTCAAGACCAGGGAGGAGGTGGGCATTCAAAGGCAGGTCTGACTCCTGGCTGTTATCTGCACAGGGCAACCAGTGCACTGCACTGGGCAACCAGTGCACACAGAGACTTTGAGTCAGGTGTCTGTGAGAGGCCGCTTCCTTACAAGTTCCGGGCATGCTGCAGCTTATACATACACACTGAGAAAGCGGAGGTCAGCGTCAGGGCCAGGTCAAACAGTAAAGTCTTGTCGCCTCAAGTGCCTATCCCTACCCCCTCACCACCACCACCACCACCACCACCCCCCCCCCCCCCCCCGACAGATTCTAAGTCTTCATGCCTGGGTTAAAGCTTGGGCTCCACTACCTCCTGGCTATGTGACATCGGACAAATAACTTCGGACCTCATTTGTAAAATGAATCTTGCGAGACTGTCGTGAGGATTAAACGAAAACACCATCTGTGTAGGAAGCGGTCCGTACAATCCTGGGAAGGGTAATACAGACAACTCGCTCACACGCACCAAAGAGCCAGCAGCAAGCACAGAAAACCCTCCTTCACGCTGTGCGCAGGCGCTCGAGGCAAAGACCCCCGCGGGCGCTCCCGCGGACTCTGCGGCTGCGCATTCGCACGGTTTTGCGACCGTACTGCTTGACGGCGGCGGTGTCAGCCCTCCGGCTGGTGTTGCCGAGGTAACGAGGGGCGCATGGAGCTCTGGAAGGTAAGGCTCCGGGGCCCATGGCGAGCTACGGCTCGTGACGCTAAGCGTCGCGGCGGCTGCTCCCTGTGGGGGGGGTCTGCTGTGAGAGACGTTGGCTTCTTCGAAAGTCCTCAGGAGCTGGAGTGGGGAGTGTAGAGACTTTCCCCGGGGCCCCACAGCCAGAATAGAATGGGCCGAAATGGGGAGCCAGGCTTCCCGGTTCCGCCGGAATTAGCCCCTCTCCCCTTGTCCGAGCACCTGTAGCCGTTCATGCTTCTCTTCTTCGTTCTTTCCGAAGAACACGACGCCACGTTCGGTGCTGGGGGCTGGGGACGTCGAGGTGCATCGGACACCGTCTCTGCCCGAGGGGAGCCTCAGCAGCTAATGCGGTTCTTGGGGCGCTGGGGGCACTCAAGGAAATCCGCAAAGGGATAAGTTAAGACAGGGAGTTATGAATTTGGTGGGCCCTGAACACTTTCTGGCTTGTGTGCCATCATTTACTGCAGTTGCAACCTCCATCTGACTAGCATTTTGCACACGACAGGCCCAGTATGAGGCGCTTTGGCCTTTTTCACGCAATTACCCACCTTATCCTCACAACTGCTTTCAAAGGGTTATCTTTTGTTTATGTGGCTTAGTCTCAGGTCCTAACTTGAAAGCTCCCCAGGGACTGGATTGTTTGCCTTGTCCCTTTCATCCTTGCCTCCCTAAGCCCAGGAGGTACACCTTTGGAGCTTCAAACATTTTTTAATTGGGAGGTGAGCTTTACTAGGTGGGAGGTTTTAACCAGGCTTGTTTGGCAGAGTGTTCCAAGGGGGTTGGAAAGTTAAATGGAGCTACCTCCCCCATTTTTGTTCTGCTGTGTTTTGTTTTATTTGGAATAAACATTTACTGAACATCTAAACAGTGTGTGTCTGCTCAAGGGAAGAATAAGGAACAAGCCCTGCTTTTGATAGTAAATATACTTAACACTACTTGTGTCTGGAGTCAAGTATGCCCAGGTTTGGTAAAGGAAAAGCAACAAATCCCTTACAGGTGGGTAGCACTCAGCCCCTGAGTCCCTGTCCTCCTCTGAACAACGGGAATAGTAATAGTACTTACGTTAAGGAGATGTTGGGATTGAGTTTGAATAGGCTATCCTATCACCAGTGGTTGGCAGCTTTGGCTACGTGTTGAACTCACCTGGGTCCCACCCCAGAATTTCTGATAGAGTTGCAGGTAAGTTCTGAGCATTAGGAGTTTTAAGATTTCCCCAGGTGATTCTAAGGGCAACCAAGCTTGAGAGCCACTGTTGCATACAAGGTTAATTAATCTCTCTTCAGCTATCATTCCCTGCTTAAGAGTCTGCATTGACTCCCAAGTCTGAACCAGCCTTCACATTACAAACCCCTTGACAACTGGCCCAGTCATTCCTCTGTATCTGTGTGTGCTTTAGACATGGGTCCTCCTTTAGGCTAGTCTTCTTGCAATGCTATGTCTCCATACGATAGGGCTTGGGTAACTGGCCCTCTTTAAGCCTCAATTTCCCTGTCTGTGAAATAAGAATAGTAGTACCCATGTGTATAAAAATGGCATAGACTGCCTGGTGTGTTGTACCTACTGATGATGATCACCTCTTCTAGTTTTATTCACATGCCACATCTTACATTATGTTGTGCTTCTATAATGGCACTACAGAAACATTTCTTAAATGCCTTTTGCAGATATGGAGAATAGTGAATTCCTTTCTCCCCTGCTTTGTCTTTTTTTTTTTTTTTTTTTTTTTAACGTTTATTTATTTTTGAGACAGAGACAGAGCATGAACAGGGGAGGAGCACAGAGAGAGGGAGACACAGAATCTGAAACAGGCTCCAGGCTCTGAGCTGTCAGCACAGAGCCCGATGCGGGGCTCGAACTCACGGACCGTGAGATCATGACCTGAGCTGAAGTCGGACGCCCAACCGACGAGCCACCCAGGCGCCCCCCCTGCTTTGTCTTTCAAATTCAGCACAAGACAACTCTTTCACAAAACTATGCAACTAAAGATCATTTGGTTTCTCCTATTTAATTTTATTGAGAGATCATTCACATCATAAAACTCACCCTTGTAAAATGTACAGTTCAGTGATTTTAGTACATTCACAGAGTTGGGAAGCCATCACCATCACTGCAATTTAGTTTTAAAACCTTTTCAGCACCCTCAAAATAAACCTGTACCTATAACCCCATTTCTCCCTTCCCTCAGCACCAGGCAACCACTAGTCCATTTGGGGTCTCTGGATTTGCTATTATGGACATTTCATATTAGTGGTCTTATACAATATGTGGTCTTTTGTGACTGCTTTCACTTAGCATAATGCTTTCAAGCTTCATATACACTGTAGCATGTATTAGCACCTCATTCCTTTATTGCTGGTAATCCATTACATATGGACACACCCCATTTTGTTGATCCATTCATCTGTAGATGGACATTTGGGTTGTTTCCACTTTTTGGCTATTATGAATCACACTGCTGTAAACATTTGGGTACAGATTTTTGCATGAAAATGTTTTCAGTTTTCTTATATCTGTGCAAGGAGTGGAATTGCTGGATCACATGGTTATTCTTTGTGGGGTTTTTTTTTTGTTTCTTTGTTTATTTTGAGAGCAAGTGCAGACAGAGAGGAAGACACAGAATCCTAAGCAGGCTCCACTCTGTCAGTGCAAAGCCCGATTCAGGGCTTGATCTTACAAACCATGAGATCATGACCTGAGCCAAAGTCAAGAGTCAGATGCTTAACCAACTGAACCATCCAGGTGCCCCGATCATATGGTTATTCTGTGTTTAACATTTGAGTGATTTCCAGACTGTTTTCCAGTCCTGTTCAATTTGAAGTTGAAGAAACAGGGCTCAGAGAGCTTAAGTGGGTTATGCAAGTTCACATGATAATAATGGCAGGTTTGCATATATAGGAGGCCTACTATGAGCCAGCTTCTTGATGTGCATGCTGCCACATGGGCGGAAGTGACACCAGATCACAGACTGAGGTTTTGTGAAAAACGGCATGTTTTGTGGCAGGAAGCTTTCTGTTACACACACTTGGGTTGGAGTACAGGGTTTTTGCCACCAAGTGTCCTAGCTCATTCTTGCTTTTTAAGAGTATAGCAGCAATCGGAGGGAAGATTCCAACCCAGGCAAATTCAAATATAACTTCATTTTCACTTGTTCAAGGGAATTTAATTGGAAGTTCTTGCAGTTAGCCATTTAACATTTCCTCTTTTTCAAAAATTCCAAATGTAGCCTATACAAGTTAAATACTACCTAGAAGTTATAAAAGTGAAAAATCTGATAAAAGTCCAAATTGTTCCTGGATATCTCTTGAAAGTTTCTCACTAGATTCCAACATCCTGCCTCAAAAAAGCATTAAGTTTTAGAATAAATTGCTGCTGCTTCTGTTGAATACTCAATACTATAGTTGGCTTGGATTGAGGGATAAGTCAGCAAGTGAAAATTTAGATAAAATGCTCTTGGAAGAAAATCTCTTAATTGTGCATCAACATGCGATACACATTGTTTTGTTATGAATGCTTTACAATAATGTGTGCGTATGCTCTGGTTTCTCTTCAGATAGTATAAATCTTTTGCCTTTTACAATAATGTGTGTGTGTATAGATAAAATGTATATATGTATCATGTTCAGTATGTAATTCCATTGAGGGATCTATTTAAAAATTAAATTATTCTAGCATTTTGCTGCTTAGAATATTTGGTCAATTCTATAAAGGTTCCAACTTGCTGATTCTTATTTTTCATAGTTATCTTTGTAATTTATCAATCTCTATAACTCTTCCTTGGTCTGTGTTTTCCTTTGTCCCGATCTAATTCCTCAGTTTCTTTGAGAGGATGGATGTATAAAGGTATCACACATTGGACAAGGCATGCAATTTCTTTTTAATGGTCATAAACCCATAAAACCACTTACCTTCCTCAGATTTGGCCACCATCATTGGCTGTTTCAGGCTTGATCGCATGTATTGCCCAGTGGGATGCTGGTGTTAACTGCAGGAGGCACTTAACGAAGTTTTACTTCGTTCTTTGGATCCATGTAGATGAAACGTGTGATCTGGCTCCAGTGTATCTTTAAGCACCAGATATGCTCTCAGCTTAAGTCGAGCCCAGGCCCGGGATGGAGGGAGCAGCAGATTCAAGTCTCCCCTCATGTTCCAGGGCGTCTGTTGGGAGAGTGGAGTGCCCAAACTCTTGCACTGTTTACATTTTCCCTCCTTACATGGGGTTGAGTTTTCCTAAGTCAAATGTATCTGCTGTGGCTCTGTTGCTTTATCATCCAAGGCACTCAACTCCATTTCCTTCCTTTAGCCATTATTGAATTGCAGCTTGTTGTGTTACCTTCGATTTGCTTTTGTGTGTGTTTTGTCTCTTCAAATTGAGTATAAGGCCTGGAAGGGAGAGGTACTCACTTTGGCTTCCTTTACTTCCTCAGAGTATTCAGTGCACAGCAAGCAATTCCATCATTCTCCGGAACCCTTTAGCTCCTAACCTTGAGAAATAGTGAGCCTTCAGACAAAGGGAGACAGATGCAGCCTGTGCTCGCAGCAGAACCCAGAGAGAAGAGCATAGGCTTTAGAATTCCACAGACCTGGGATCATCTGAAGGGGCCTTTTACAAAATCTTTGTAACCTGAACCTGTTTTCCTCATCTGTAGAACGGAGTTGGTAGTACTCACCCCATAATAATAATTAAAGCAAATATACCCACAGTGCTCATTATGTATCAGGTACTCTTCTAGGACCTTTATGGGTCTTAACTCCAAGATAGAGTCTGTTTTTAGCCTTATTTTGCAAGCAAGGAAGCCAAAGCATGGAGAGATTAAGTAACTTTTGCCCCAAATCACACAGCTGCAACTCTGGCTTTAGGGTTCCTGCTCTTGGTGCATGATAGACCCTTAAATGATAACTGTTTCTGTCATTGTTATTATTTATTAATTTACCTTAAAAATTGGGAGATGATTGACCTAATGTTTAGAATGGATTTTAAGGTCCTTTTTTGAAAAACAAAATGCTGACTTAGATTTAATCCTTTGAGGACAGTGTCTCTTTTGGTTTTATCTTTATACCCCTAGCACCTCTGAGTATTGGGAGCCGCTGGTAGGTACTCAGTAAATTGTCTGTTGCCTGAGTGAAAGAATGGGAGTAATCCTAAAAGGCGGGAATCCTATCATGCTTGCATTCAGACTTTTGCATGGCATTGTAACTTTGGGCATGTCACTAGGCCTCAGTCTTGTCCACTATAATTAGAAATATTGCCACTGGCTTCTTGGGCATGGTTGTGGGAATTGAGATACTCTACGTGATTGGGATTTGTTCTCATTACCCTTTCTTTTAGTTCCCTGCATTGTATATATTTATTTTTCTGACAGACTACAACATTTTCTGAGCCTAGAGATGCACTCCCATTTTTGATCAATATAGTTATTGATTGGCTGTTTCTTTCTCCCTGTTATACTCTTTAAAAACCAGCTACCCTTGAGAAATGGCGGAAGCAGTTTTCCACGCCCCAAAGCGGAAAAGAAGAGTGTATGAGAGTTATGAATCTCCTTTGCCAATCCCTTTTGGTCAGAATGGTGGGCCTAAGAAAGACTTCAAAATATTCACTGCTGAAATGATAAACAACAATGTAATTGTGAGAAATGCAGAAGATATCGAGCAGCTGTATGGGAAAGTAAGTGCCAGCTGCTTTGGTGTGGCTCCTTCCTCACAGCCCTGAGCCAGCTGTCCCTGTTGCTTCTCCCCATCCATTCCCAAAGCAAACTATAATTGAGCCATATTCTTTCCTTGCCATTTGGTGCAGTGTAGTATGGGAACAGCACAATTTGAATCAGGTGCCCCAAAGCCATATGTTAATGAGGATAACTCCCCGACCCATGAACCCATATTTCAACGCATTGACCTTTCTTGTCTTTCCATTATAAAAGGCTTGAGTGTTCATAAAAATGTCCAGCAGTTTACAGAAATGTAATGAGTAAAAAGTAAGAATCCCCACTCGCTCCCATTCCATCCCCGGAGGCAACCTAAGTGGCATATTGTTCTGTGTCATGGACAGATGAGGCTTCAGCATGTCCTTGGCTCCTTATCTGTTCTCTTTTCTGGTTGAGGACCTCTTCTTAGATGAAGGCAAGTTCTAGTTTTTGCTGTTTTCCATAAATGATAGGTGTGGGTTGAGATTGGTAGCTTGCTTGCTTTTTTTCCCCTCCATAGCCAATTCATTAATGGGGGCATTTTTTTTTTTAAGTAACTAGAGGGAAGATATAAAGCTATGAAAAGTAGAATGAATCTCTTGTTAACTCAAATAGTTGTTTTCCATAATTTGGCTATTGTTGAATGGATAAAGAAATTGTGGTTTGTATACACAATGGAGTACTACGTGGCAATGAGAAAGAATGAAATATGGCCCTTTGTAGCAACGTGGATGGAACTGGAGAGTGTGATGCTAAGTGAAATAAGCCATACAGAGAAAGACAGATACCATATGTTTTCACTCTTATGTGGATCCTGAGAAACTTAACAGGAACTCATGGGGGAGGGGAAGGAAAAAAAAAAAAAAAGAGAGAGAGAGGTTAGAGTGGGAGAGAGCCAAAGCATAAGAGACTCTTAAAAACTGAGAACAAACTGAGGGCTGATGGGGGGTGGGAGGGAGGGGAGGGTGGGTGATGGGTATTGAAGAGGGCATCTTTTGGGATGAGCACTGGGTGTTGTATGGAAACCAATTTGACAGTAAATTTCATATATTAAAAAAAAAAAAAAATAGTTGTTTTCCTTCTGCTAAAAAATTAGTAATTAAACGTGTACTAACTTGTTTTCTCTTTTCCCGGAAGGGTTATTTTGGAAAAGGTATCCTGTCTAGAAGCCGTCCAAACTTCACAATTTCAGATCCTAAGCTCGTTGCTAAGTGGAAAGGTAAACTTAAATCTTTCAATTCTTTTGACTAGTTTTTTTCTTTTATTTTTGATCTTATGCTTCAGATTACACAGGAAATTCTTGAAAATTATATAGGAAGATTCTCTAGAGAAGAGGTAACATGCACAGTGGCAATTTTACTGCTAAAACTAGCAACTACACTAATTCTAATCAAGGTGGAAGGGTCCTTATGGTTGGTGAAAATGTGTTTTATCGAATTTCTGGAATTGTCAGAAATGTTATTTACGCTTTTCTGTTGTTGAACGTTGACTAACAGGGTACTGTGCATGTGGAAAGTACTAGTAATTAAGTACCTCATCACCTGCATGCAAAATGAGTTTTATATTTTTTATTTTTAGAATTAGAATTTACAACAATAACCATAACATTAATGAATTTGTTAAAACATTAACCAATGTGTATAGTTCTTACTTGCTTACCTTGACTTCTTTAACATATAAATCTTTTACCCTAGTGTATTTGTTTAAGGAAGTCTCATGGTGATTACATAACCAATGCTGGCAGATTAGAACATAATTAGAAAAAAACACAAAGTAAAACTGTGGTAAGGTACCATTTCAGCAGTCAGATTGGCAAAAATCTGAAAGTTTGACAATATTCTCCTTGGTAAGGCCCTGAGAAATATTCTCACGCATTGCTGATGGGAATGCGGGTGGTCCAGCTATTACAAGGGGAATTTGGCAATGCCTAACAAAATTATATATACATTTGCTTTTTTTTTTTTTAAGTTTATTTATTTTGAGAGAGAGAGAACAAGTGGTGGAGGGCCGGAGAGAGAAGGAGAAAGAATTCCAAGCAGGCTCTGCACTGTCAACGCAAAGCCCAAGAACGGCTGGAACTCACCAACCGCAAGGTCATGACCTGAGCCGAGATCAAAAGTCAGATGCTGGACTAACTCAGTCACCCAGGCGCCTCTATATACATTTGCTTTTTCCCCTAGTCCTCCTCTCCCCCTAACCACTGGTAACCTTAATATGTTTTCTGTGTCTGTGAGGTTGCCCGTTCTAGATATTTATGTAAGTGGAATCATACATTTTGAAGCCTTTTGTGTCTTTTACTTAAGATGTTTTCAAGATTCATCCCTGTGTAGTATGCATCAGAACTTCATCCTGAATAATATTCCATTTTATGGATATATCATGTTTTGTTTATCCATACATCCAGAGATGGACATTTGGGTTGTTCCCACTTTAGGGCTGTTGTGAGTAGTGCCACTGTGAACATTCATATACAAGTGTTTGTGTGGACATATATTTTCATTTCTCCTAGGTACATACCTAGGAGTGAACTTGCTGGGTCATATGATAATTGTATTTTAATTTTTTTAGGTAATGTCAAACTGTTTTCCTTAACACGTACCCCATGTCACATTCCCACCAGCAATGCACAAAATTTCTAATGTCTCTACTTCCTGTTTTTTGGCTTTTGATTTTTTGGTGTTTTATTTTGTTTATGATAGCCATCTCAGTGTGAAGTGGTAAAAGTTTTTAATATTCATGAAGTCCAGTTTATCTTTTTTTTTTTTTTTTCTTTCATTGCCTCTGGTTTTGGTAGCATATTTAGGAAACCATTGCCAAATCCAAGCTTGTGCAGATTTCCCCCCGTATTTTCTTCTAAGAGTTTTATAATTTCAGCTCTTAAATGTAGGTCTCTGATCCATTTTGAGTTAATTTTTGTGTCTGATGTAAGGTAGAGTTCCAGCTTCAATGTTGTGCCCGTGGATATCCAGTTGTCCCAGTATATGCATTTACTTTTAACCCAGCAATTCCATTTCTAGGAATTTATTTAAAAGATACACTGGCAAATATGTGAAAAGAAATAGCACAAGGCTATTCACTGCTGTGCTTTTTCTTACATTAAAAGACTGGAAATAATCCAGACACCCATTAGGAGGGGACCAGTCATTAAACTGTACTACATTCGTATAATAAAGTGCTGTGGAGCTGAGCTGAGAATACAGAGATGTATTCCTAAGTGAAGACAGCAGAGTAAAAGGGAGTCTGCATAGTATGTTATGGTTTTTCTGGAGGTGGGTGGATATAAATATATTTTTTAAATTTAAGGAAGGATATACCACAGATTCTTTTTCTTTTTTAATTTTTTTTATTTTACATGCAAATTAGTTAGCATATAGTGCAACAATGATTTCAGGAGTAGATTCCTTAATGCCGCTTACCCATTTAGCCCATCACCCCTCCCACAACCCCTCCCGTAACCCTCTGTTTGTTCTCCATATTTAAGAGTCTCTTGTTTTGTCCCCCTCCCTGTTTTTATATTATTTTTGCTTCCCTTCCCTTGTATTCATCTGTTCTGTGTCTTAAAGTCCTCATATGAGTGAAGTCATATGATATTTGTCTTTCTCTGACTAATTTCGCTTAGCATAGTACCCTCTAGTTCCACCACGTAATTGCAAATAGAAAGATTTCACTCTTTCTGATTGCTGAGTAATACTCCATTGTGTATATATATACCACATCTTCTTTATCCATTCATCCATCGATGGACATTTGGGCTCTTTCCATACTTTGGCTATTGTTGATAGTGCTGCTATAAACATGGGGGGGCATATGCCCCTTCCAAACAGCATCCCTGTATCCCTTGGATAAATGCCTAGTAGTGCAATTGCTGGGCCATAGGGTAGCTCTATTTTTAGTTTCTTGAGGAACTCCATACTGTTTTCCAGAGTGGCTGCCCCAGTTTGCATTCCCACCAGTAGTGCAAGAGAGATCCTCCTTCTCCGCATCCTCATCAACATCTGTTGTTGCCTGAGTTGTTAATGTTAGCCATTCTGACAGGTGTGAGGTGGTATCTCATTGTGGCTTTGGTCTGTATTTGAGCATTTTTCATGTGTCAGTTGGCCATTTGGATGTCTTCTTTGGAGAAGTGTCTATTCATGTCTCTTGCCCAGTTTTCACTGGATCATTTGTTTTTTGGGTGTTGGGTTTGATAAGTCCTTTATAGATTTTGGACTAACCCTTTATCTGATATGTCATTTGCAAATATCTTCTCCCATTCTATCGGTTGCCTTTTAGTTTTGTTGATTGTTTCCTTTGCTGTGCAGAAGCTTTTTATTTTGATGAGGTCCCCGTAGTTCATTTTTGCTTTTGTTTCCCTTGCCTCTGGAGACGTGTTGAGTAAGAAGTTGCTGTGGCCAAGATGAAAGAGGTTTTTGCCTCCTTTCTTCTCGAGGATTTTGATGGCTTCCTGTCTTACATTAAGGTCTTTCATCCATTTTGAGTCTATTTTTGTGTATGGTGTAAGAAAGTGGTCCAGGTTCATTCTTCTGCATGTCACTGTCCAATTTTCCCAGCACCACTTGCTGAAGAGACTGTTTTTATTTCTTTCCTGCTTTGTCAAAGATTAGTTGGCCATACTTTGTGGGTCCATTTCTGGGTTCTCTATTCTGTTCCATTGATCTGAGTGTTCTTGTGCCAGTACCTTACTGTCTTGATGATTACAGCTTTGTAGTATAGCTTGAAGTCTGGGATTGTGATGCCTCTGGCTTTGGTTTTCTTTTTCAAGATTGCTTTGGCTATTCGGGGTCTTTTCTGGTTCCATACAAATTTTAGGATTATTTGTTCTAGCTCTGTGAAGAATACTGGTGTTACTTTGATAGGGATTGCATTGAATATGTAGATTGCTTTGGGTAGTATCGACATTTTAACAATATTTGTTTTTCCTACCCAGGAGTATGGACTGTTCTTATATTTTTTTGTGCCTTCTTCAATTTCTTTTGTAAGCTTTCTATAGTTTTCAGCATATAGATTTGTCACCTCTTTGGTTAGATTTATTCCTAGGTATTTTATGGTTTTTGGTGCTCCACAAAGCATCTTCACTGAAAGTGCCCCATGCATACCTACAGAAAGGGTTGGTGAAGTAACTTTCATGGCAGTGTTGGTTCTGGGTGTGGACCTGTGAGTTCTGGGCTCTAGTTCTAGCTCTGGGAATCTGGCTGGCTGAACCTTTCCGCCTACAATGTTACATACTGGTCACCTGATGGTGTGGGTTTTAGTCCTCATCTTCCTTCACCCTGACTTTGGGCAAGTCATTTATCCTTACCCAAACTCAAGCCTTCACCCCAGCGCGTTAGAGGCTTGGAATAGAGGATAATCAATCGGCTGTTAAAAGCCTAGGAAAGTGAGTTCACAGACTCCTACCTCCTTAGGAATTTCAGTTTGCTGTGTCATGACCTCCCTCTTCTGGTAATTTAACATGTAACTATTTAGCAAGTTTTACTGACAGCCTTCCATGTGCCAAGCGCTAGAGATAAACAGGTAAAAAAGCAAATCCCCTCTCCTTGAGATACAGTCTAATTGAGGGCACAGACCAGAAATGATGGATTCTAACCCTAGCTGACATATGACCAAGTGAAGGATTATAAAAGGACTGATTAACTTTGCCTGAGAAGATTAGGAAGAAACACCAAGGAGGAGGAGCTGGGCTCTGAAGAATGAGTAAGAGTTCACCAAACAGACTGGGGGAAACAGGCAGGGGAAGCCATGCAGAGGCTGAGAGGGAGCAAATGCATGGCAGGTCCATGGAATGGCAGGCAGCCCGAGGTGGCAACAGGGCCAACAAGTAGAAGAGAGTGGACAGAGAGGGTAGAAGATGAGGCTAAAGCCAGAATCTGAAGAATCTCCTAAAATGAATATTTGAGATTTACTCCTTCAGGGTGGCCCACAAACTTAATTTTTGCTTCCCTGGCATAAATTCATTTCCTTCAAATTTCTATTACTGTCTGAAACTTAGTTCCTACATAGATCAGGAACAGGTTCTCAATTATTAAGATCATTACACTATTTGAAAACTTTCTAGGTTTCTGGCCAAATGTTAGTAACTGCTGAAGCTGGATGGCGGGTATAGGCAAGGTCATCATGCTGTTTTTTCCACTTTTCCTTTCTCTCTTTTCGAAACACTAATTATGAAAAAAAAATTCTGAGACATACAAAAGTAAAGAGAATAGTAGAATAAATTCCCATGTTCTCACCCATCAGCTTTAATAATTAACTCATGGCCAGTCTCGCTTCATCTGTTTTGCTCACTCTTCCAGTCCCCAGGTTATTTTGAAAAAGATCCCTCACATCCTATCACAGCATCTCTAAGTGGTTCATTAGTATTTCTATAATGATTCTTTTTGAAAAATCTAACGGCTTAAAAAAAAAAAACAAAGTGGGGCACCTGGGTGGCTCAGTCAGTTAAGCATCCGACTTTGGCTCAGGTCATGATCTCACAGTCTGTGAGTTCAAGCCCCAAGTTGGGCTCTGTGCTGACAGCTCAGAGCCTGGAGCCTGCTTCAGATTCTGTGTCTCCCTCTCTCTCTGCTCCTCCCCTGCTCATGCTCTGTCTCTGTCTCTGTCTCAAAAATAAATAAAAACATTAAAAAATTTTTTTAAAAAAAAGGACGCCTGGCTGGCTCAGTAGGTGGAGCATGCAAGTTTTCGTCTTGGGGTCATGAGATCAAGCCCCATGTTGGGCATAAAGCTTACTTAAAAAAAAAATTATAATATTAAAAGAACCCAAAACATAATTGTAATACCATTATCACTTTTAAAAATTAATATTAATTCCTTAGCCTCATCCAAAATCTATGCATCATCTCAATTTTTTTCTTTTTTGGAGACTGACTCAAAATCCATCTAGGGCCCATACACTGCAACTGACTGAGATACCTGAAGTTGATTTTAACATATGTTTCCCTGCCATGATTTTTTTCCTGGTGGTTCATTTGTTGAAGCAATGGATCTTCTGTCCTACACAACTTACCCCTGGTCTGATCTCAGATGATTACATCCTTATTGTGCTGTTAACATGGTGCTCAACAAAGGAGGTCACAGGCCCAGTGCGGTCCTTCATCTGCTTGTGGACAGTCCAAGAAGGGCTTGCACCAACCTTTAAGCAACCGACTCACTCAGCACATTGCTTAGTTCAGCTCACCTTGTTTCCACAGTCAGATTTTCATAGAGCAGGAAGCCGTAGGTAAATAACTAAATACCATGTCATCTACATCCATTCTGGTGTAAAGGACTTACCTTGTGACACTTGAGTACTCTGAGCAACACTGGCTTAATAAATATACTCTTTGACACTGTTTCCTATGAATTGGTGGAGTTAGAGGCTTGATTGGATTCAGGCTCAAGTTTGGGGGCAGCCTATCTCATGGGTGGTCCTGTGTGTTTCCTCACAAGACAAAAAATGTCTTCTTGTCTCCTTGTATGTCATCAGCACTGTTGGTGATCATGCTTTAATAGAGGATGCAAAATGGTGATATTCGAATCCTATTATTCCTTCTTTGTTTAGTGGTGAGAATGTTCTATAAAGAGAAACCCCTCACTACTTGGTTACCCTGAGAGCCAGATCATGTTTACCAATTTCCAAAATGATGAATCCTCCACAGGTAAACAGTGAATTTCTTCTGGCATGTATTAGTATGTACCAGTATAAATTAAAAGATTCAAGCATTTTGGGGGATACTATTACCAATGACTGGATTTTAAAACAAATTGTAGTATTATTCTTATTGATGCTCGAATGTTTCCATGTTTGGCCAGCAGAGTCTCTTTTGAAATAAGCGTAGCAGTTTTTGATAAGCTTCCTTGCTTCCTGGTGTAAGTTGTTTCATGTAAAAAATCCTGGCTCTCAATCATATCAACATAATTAATCATTTAGTTTTTTACACAATATGCTACCACCTATGAAATAACTGCTAAGGGGTGCCTGTGTGGCTCAGTTGATTAAGTGTCCGACTTGGGCTCAGGTCATGATCTCACAGTTCATGAGTTTAAGCCCCGTGTTGGGCTCTGTGCTGATAGCTCAGAGCCTGGAGCCTGCTTCAGATTCTGTGTCTCCCTTCTCTCTGCCCCACCTCTGCCCCTGCTCACACTCTGTCTCTCTCTCTCTCTGAAAAATAAACATTTAAAAAATTTAAAAAAAACTGCTGAAAGCAATGTGAAGGTTATTTTGCCACTCTTCCTTTCTTTAAAGTATAGGGAAGGTTGATTGCACTGACGGCACCAACTTTAAGCTGTATTACAAAAAAAAATTTTTAATTAAATAAAAAATAAAAATAAAAAAAATAAAATAAAAGATGCTTTGTGGAGCACTGGACAATAGCGATAAAGTGCGCAGCTTTAGGGCCTTGATGTTCTCATCCAAAAGTAGAGGGCATGTACATTGAGAGGTGGCATAGAGGAGGCAGATTATCAAGCCTCTAATCCTAAGCACATGCCACTGCTGCTGAGCTGCAAGGTTGAGTTGAGCAGGATTTCAGGGTCACATCTGAGCACAGCAAGAGCACCGTGATCTGTCAGCATCCCCTTCCAGGGGTTGGGTTCACAGAGGGATGGCTAATGAGGCACGTGTTTGCCATTGCTGGTTGGGCAGGATTAGTGAACCTGTTAGATGTGCGATTTGGGGCTTCTTAAAATTGTCTTTGTCTTTGTTGCATTTTCAGTGTTTTTTTTTCCTTAAGGAAAAAAATTTGAACTAACAGAACGTCTTTGTTGTTACAGATATGAAGACAGACATGCCTATAATCACGTCAGAAAAGTAAGTCATGATGGCCTTGGCCAGAACTACAACTTAAATCAGATCTGTTTGTAGATAACCTTTTCCACTGTGGTAGTCCATGGCTTTTTTTTTTTCTTTTTGGTAGTGTATGTGTCCTTGAAAATTATGTCTGAACTTATTGTTGATCAAATTGAATTTGAAATGTATTGTTTACTTTTTTAAATAATCCTAAACCAAATATTTTGCCCTTCTAATTCCTTCCAAATTATGAACAATTACCCTGTAATGTATATGTCTTTAAGTGCTAAGATGCATACACTTATACACTTAGATCTAAAATTGGCCTCCTGCCCTGTCTTCTTTCCTTGCTCTACACTTGCAGGGTGACAGAAACGCTTTCACAGAGACTCTTCCTCATCCACTCACACAGCCACAATTCCTTCCTCTAGCTTTTCTTTACACTCTTCCCATTTCCTCCAAACTTTTCTCCCTGACCCCCCCTAACACATGCACTGCCTAGCTATCACTGTACATCCCACGATCCAGCCTACATACCACTCTCCTAGAGGTTCTTTCCTCACCACCACCCCACCCTTGGTTGAGGTCATTCCTCTGGCTCCCATGCAGTCTGCCTTGGCGTCCCTCCCTGTGCCGTCCATCACATACCTGGATTGAGACTATCGGTTCCTGGAGAGCAGAGACCATGCCGGATTCCTCCCTTCAGCCCCAACACTTAGTGGTCCCTTGGTAGGATTTTGTTGACTCAATATTCATGCATTTAAATCTTCATTGAGGGGCATCTGGGTAGCTCAGTCAGTTAGGCATCCAACTCTTGATTTCAGCTCAGGTCATAATCTCATGATTCATGAGTGTGTGCCCTGTGCTGGGCTCTGTGCTGACAGCTCAGAGCTTAGAGTCTGCTTGGGATCATTTGTCTCCCCCCAACCCCCACCCCTGCCCTGCTCACACACATGAGTACTTTCTTTCTCTCTCTCAAAAACAAACAAACTTGATAGATAGATAGATAGATAGATAGATAGATAGATCGATCGATAGATAGATAGATAAAGGCACCTGGGTAGCTCAGTTGGCTGAGTGTCCAACTTCAGCTCAGGTGATGCTCTCACAGTTCATGAGTTCGAGCCCCACATCAGGCTGTCTGTTGTCATCACAGAGCCCACTTCAGATCTTCTGTCCCCCTTTCCCTCTCTACCTCTCTCCTGTTTACACTCTGTCTCTCAAAAATAAACATTAAAAAAAATTTAGGGGTGCCTGTGTGGCTCAGTCGTTTAAGCATCTGACTCTTGATTTCAGCTTGGGTCATGATCTCATGGTTCGTGAGTTCAAGCCCCACATCGGGCCCCATGCTGACTCTGGCTCAAGCTTGCACTCTGTCTCAAAATAAATAAATTTTAAAATATATATATAAGAATTGTACTAATAAATAAATACTTAAAAAACATATAAATAAATAAATCCTCAGCATCCTTGAAGGGCAACTCAAAGTGCACCTCTTCTGTAAGCCTCCTAAAAATATCCATGCCCACGTTGATGTTTCATCTTGCTTCTAGCACATACTGGCAGAATCTGACAGCTCCTTTTTGGTTTCGTGCTCGGTAACCCCATGGCCAGAGGAGTGGCCAGGAGGCAGTGATACCGGGGAGATCTCAGTGGCTGCTCTGGCTATAACTGCAGGCAGGGGCTGGATGTCAGGTTCTAGTCCATGGGAGGGGCCTGCTAAGGACCCAGCAGAGCCCCCATCCCAGGAGTAGAGCCCCCATCCCAGTAGTAGCTGGCAGAAAAGCCGCAGTCAACATAAAACTCAGAAACAGAGCAGAAGCCTGACCCTCAGAACTGCATCCGGATCATGCTGGCAGTGAACATGGCATGGCATCAAGCCATTTTGAGTATGTGAGGTTCTGGGTGGGGGGAGATTGCCACCTGCCTGGGGTTCTCCCTTCATAAGCTCTGTAGTAATAACGTTCCAAGGATTTTATTGATCCTTGTAGTAGTTTCCTAGAGCTGCCATAACAAAGTACCACAAGCTCGGTGGCTTAAAAGAGCAGAAATGTATTCTCATACTTCTGGAGACCAGAAGTCCAAAATCAAGGTGTCACCTGGGGTGTGCTCTCTCGGAAGACTCTAGAGGATGATCCTTCCATCTTCCGTGTCTGGCCTTAGCTTCTGGTGGTAGCCAGCAATCTTTGGCCTTCTTTAACTTGAAGATGCATCCCTCCAGGTTCTTCCTTTATTTTCGCGTGGAGGTCCCCTTGTGTCTGTCTCTGTGTCTGTGTCCAAATTTCCTTCTTCCTTCAAGGATACCACTCAGTACCACTTCATCATAACTTGGTTACATCTGCGAAGGCCCTGTTTCCAGAGAAGGTCACATTCACAGGTGCCAGGGGCTAGGATTTAACCATATCTGACAACTCTGTCAGAAAATTATGCCCCCTTATCAATACTTGATTCATTATTTGGCCGTAATAATTACAGTCACAATCTAAATATTAAAAAAATACTAAATATTAAAAAAATGGCTTATTTTTATATTTTAGGTTAATTTTCCAGTTTAAATACTTGTTATAATTGTTTCTTTACTATTCCCTCTGAAACTCTGATCCATTTCTCTCTCTCTTTTTTTTTTTTTTTTTAACATTTATTTATTTTTGAGACAGAGAGAGACAGAGCATGAACAGGGGAGGAGCAGAGAGAGAGGGAGACACAGAATCTGAAACAGGCTCCAGGCTCTGAGCTGTCAGCATAGAGCCCGACGCAGGGCTCGAACTCACGGACCGTGAGATCATGACCTGAGCCAAAGTCGGACGCTTAACCGACCAAGCCACCCAGGCGCCCCTCTGATCCATTTCTCAAGTGCATTCACTCTGATTGGCCTTTACCTTCCGTGAAATCCTTTCTGGAGATGGGGATCAGGGCCTTCAGATAATGCCCAAGGAGACTGAAGTATGTTGGTTGTGTCCTTGAAGGACTAGCCCTGAGAGGGGTGCTGGTCTCCCCTCCTCTTTTGTGGTCCTTTATTCAGCCAGCATTTACTGCAGGTGCCTGTGTGTCAGGCATTGGCTAGGTGCTGCAGATAGAAGAGGAGGAAAAGATTCCGTCCCTGTTCTCAAGGGATTAAGTCTAGTGGGAGAGGAAGAGATGTAAGCAATTGCACTCTTCTGTGATAAATATGGTGATGTATTACCATCACCATTGTCATGGTCAGTGGGTACTGGTTGCTCCAGTAGTGCTGGTTCCCAGTCTGTATGCTTTACCTGACATCTCAGTTCATCTTCTCAAGAAGCCTTTGAGGTAGATGTACTTATTTCCGTCTCATACATGGGGAACCTAGAAACAGCTTGTCTGAGATTATGTCAGCTCAGACCAGGCAGTTGAGCTCCAGAGCCTCTGAGGAATTGACACATAGAACAGTACCGTAGTTGTACATGCTGGTGTTTCTTGGGTATACTCCACATACGAGGTACTCTACTATCTCTGAAGTCCTCACATCACCCCTGGAGGTAGGTCCTGTTGTTATCTGACAGGTGAGGAAGTGGAACCCGAGGAGGTTACGTAACTTGCTCAAGGGTAGTACTTAGACCTAAGCACACTGACTCAAAACCATTTTGCTGTGATCTTCCAGTAATAAATAGGCATTAATCAATAGGCGGTGGAGAAGGGTGTTCCATGCTAAAGAAAGAGGTGTGTTCAAAGAAATAGAAACAGAAAAAGCAGAGGTGTATTCACATGGTACACAATTTTCTGTAGTCTGGTGTCCCTAAACTGAGTCTGCTTTTCCCTAGCCTCATTGTTGCTTCTAATCATAGCTACCACCTTTTCCTCCTGCCGGTCTGCGCCTCATGTTTCCTCACTTTTACTTTTCACTTTTTTCTTCCTGCGGCCTCTCTAGCAGTGTTTGGGGGTAATCGCAGCAGGATTTGGCTTTTTAAGGTATTGCCAGCCAATGAGCCGACACCTGCTCTGTGACTCATAGGCCATATGTCTTAGTCATTTGTGTATCTGGCTGTTTTCATCACCAGTCTTACTCAGAGGCTTTCTTCCACATGCTTTTGCAGCCACTGTCTCACTTGAGCTTTCATAAATGAACATCTGAGGTCATTATGAGGCAGGAATGCAGGTGTGATTCTGGCCTCTTGCAGAAGAGCAAAGAGACAGAGAGGCTAAGTGGCTTAGCTCGGAATCACACAAAAGAACCAACTGCAGAACCCAGATCTAGTGCAGGGCTTGTTCCCACATGGCTGTCCCTGCTCTCAAAGAGCAGTTAATTAAGGTGTACATTTCCATTCATTAAAAATGTTATTTGTGGGGTGCGTGAGTGGCTCAGTCGGTTAAGCACCCAACTTCAGCTCAGGTCATGATCTCATGGTTCATGGGTTCAAGCCCCACATCAGGCTCTGTGCTGACAGGTCAGAGCCTGGAGCCTGCTTTGGGTTCTGTGTCTCCCTCTCTCTCTGTCCCTCCATCACTCGTGCTCTGTCTCTCTCAAAAAATAAACATTAAATGAAATTTTTTTAATATTATTTGTATTTCTTAATGTAATGTGAGTCAAAATGATTTTATTTTTTTCATATTTATTTTTGAGAGAGACAGAGCATGAACAGGGGAGGGGCAGGGAGAGAGGGAGACACAGAACCCGAAGCAGGCTCCAGTCTCTGACCTGTCAGCACAGAGCCCGACACAGGGCTTGAACTCACGAACTACGAGATCATGACCTGAGCTAAAGTCAGACATTTAACCGACTGAGCTACCCAGGCACCCCAAAATGATTTTTTTTTTAAATAAATGAGCCTCTATGAGGTAAGTGCAGTTAGTCCTGGTTTAAAGATGAGGAACTGGGCCTTACCACGGTTGTGTAGCTGGTACAAGAACATAATGGAATGAGAGTTTGAACCCATATTTGCCTTGACCACCGTACTGCAGAGAGCAGAGCAGTGGCCTGTGTGTGCTCTCTCTCTCAGTTAGAGATCTTTTGTTCAGAGGGGCAATTGCTGAACCTTTCTTTCAGTGATTCTTCCACATATTTTGAGTCAAGGAATTTGATGAAAGTTGTGGATCCCTTCCCAGAAAAGTACACATTGACACAAAAATTTGTGTTCAGATAAAGGAGATTCATAGACCACGAAGCTGATAAAGCCATTGCTGTAGGTGGTATGAAAAGCAAAGATTCTTTTTAGGTCTCTTGAATGAAAGTTCTTTTAACTGCTTGTAACCGTGGCCATGCTCTCCATGCAGGTGAGAAGACACCCTGCTGTTGTATGAGCAGCTACATTTTTTTAATTCTGATCATTAAAAGTAATACATAACACCCTTTATGTGGTTACCCCATTTTCTGGGTGGGGGAACAAGCATAGAGAAGTTAAGTAATTGACTTTGTCAAACAATTACAAGTGACGAAGTCAGGCTGAATGTGAAATGTGCAATACAGAGCTCATGCATGTAATCACGATGTCACCCTGCTTCTCAGGTGTGAAAATAGCTTTGCTAGGTTTTAACCTTTAAATCTAAGATACAATTCCCAATATGTAGGAAGGCATGTTCATCCCCATGTAGGATAAACAGGGTGTGGACAGCTGGGAGATTCTTCTGATGGGTCAGGGTTAAGCAGCCACAAATCTCTTAAATATAACAGCCCGCTTCCTTGTTCAATTGCGTGTGAGATGTAGCAGTTTATGACATATTCAGCTATCCTTACACAAAGCAAAATACTCAAGGTGAAGAGTAAAATTACCTGTCTTTCAACAAACCATGCCTTCTTAAGTGCTATCAGGCTAACAGCTGTAGAGGCAGAAAGTTGCCTTTAGCCCTTCTGATGATGAGATTTTCCAGTATGTCGGTCTGAGCCCACACGGAAGTGTTCCAGTGGCGTTGTCATGTGGTGACATCTCACTGGGACAGAACCCTGTTGTCTTACCTATGACTTTATGTAACTTGGGAAATGTTTGGGGGTTGCCTTTACATTTGAGGAACTAAGCAGGTATTTCCTCACCAAAATATGCTTCAGAAATTATTCTGAGAAAAAGGGCCCTTCCTGCTAGGATGCTTGGCTATATGTATAGCACCATAATCATTTCTTTTCCTATGTAGTGGAAACCTTAGTAGGTACTATGAAAACTATTTATTAAATTCTCATTTTGGAGCTCTCGGGTGGCTCAGTCGGTTAAGCATCTGACTCCTAATTTGGGCTCAGGTCATGATCACGTAGTTCGTGAGTTTGAGCCCCATGTCAGGCTCTGCACTGACAGTGCGAAGCCTGCTTGGGATTCTTTCTCTACTTCTGTCTCTGTGCACTCTCTCTCTCAAAATAAATAAATAAACTTAAAATCCTCATTTTTCACTCCAATACTGAACAAAAGCTCTTTACGTTGTGAGTGGGATATTTTTCAGAAAATATTGTGATATCCAAAATTGAGAATAATGTAAAAGAAATCCTGACAGATGACTCCCTATTCTCTTTATATTTACCTAAATCATTTGGCCTACCAGTTTTAAATTACATAAATTTTCATACTTCATTAAACTAGGGTCAATTTTTTTTTCAAATTGAGAAAAATAGGGGCGCCTGGGTGGTTCAGTCTTTTGAGCATCCAACTCTTGATTTTGGCTCACATGATGATCCCAGGGTCGTGGGATCGAGCCCCATGTTGAGCTCCATGCTGAGCAAGGAGCCTGCTTGAGATCTCTCCCTCCCTCCCTCCCTCTCCCCCCCCCTCTCTCTCTCTCCCCCCCTCCCCCCCCTCCCCCTCTCCTTCTCCCTCTCTCCCTTCTCCTTCTCCCCCTGTGCCCCTCTCCCCCACTCACACACTCGCTCACTCTCTTTCTCAAATAAAAAAAATTATTCGAAAACCAAAAAGTTAAATGAAGCTCTAATAATAAAAACAAAAATAACACGTGCTTATTAGAAATAATTAGAATAAGAAAGCACAAAAAAATTATAAAGAAAACATTTACCTATGGCCTGCCACTGAGAAAAACTGCTATAAACATTTCAGCATACTGCCTACCCATCTTTTTTGCATGCTGTGTTGTCTTTTGAATATTGAAATTCAAGTGTTACTTCATATGTGGAACTTGAGACACTTAAGAGAGTACCATGAAGGAAAGGAAGGGGAAAAAATTGTTTCAAAGAGAGAGGGAAGGAGGCAAACCATAAGAGACTCTTAAATACAGAGGACAAACTGAGGGTTGACGAGTGGGGTGGGTGCAGGGGAGAGGGGAAAATGGGAGATGGGCATTGAGGAGGGCATTTGTTGGGATGAGCACTGGGTGTTGTATTTAAACAATGAATCATGAGAATCTACCCCCAAAACCAAGTGCACATTGTATATACTGTATGTTAGCCAACTTGACAATAAATTAAAAAAAAAAAAAATTCAAGTGTTACTGACATTATTTCCCTTTTGCAGGTATCAGCGTAGTATAGAATGGGCCACAAAGCTCATGCAAAGACAGGGGCAGGATGAGAGTACAGTGCACAGAATCCTCAAGGATTACACAAAACCACTCGAGCACCCTGGTATAAAAAGGAATGAAGAATTTCAATGGCATGATGAGCTTAATTCTGAAACCATTCCCAAAATGGAAGGTATTGCAGATAAAGAGGAATTTTCTGTGATGAATGGGGGCTCGGAAAAGTCACTAGACCTGGAGGGTCCTAACGAGCAATCAGACCACCTACAAGAGAGCTCAGGGCCTGACCCACTGACTCCAGATGGCTTGGATGAACACTTAGTAGAGGTTGCCACACTGCAGCACTGCCCCCCACCCCACGTTCATTGCAGCAAAGATGTTCTCCCCCGGCGTGACACTCAGCCTGGGGACAGGAGTCCCCAAGTGGATCTCATCTGTGCCAGAGAGAGAGGGCCCAGTGATGAGTATGTGCTGGTAGAGGAAGATGTGTATCATGTGAGCGAGAAGGAATGTGCCCCACGTGAGGAAGTGAGTATAACTGGCCTTTGACAACATGGGTTCAAACTGTATGGATCCACTTATACATGGATTTTTTTTTTATATACAGTACAATAAATGTATTTTGTATATGATTTTCTTAATAACATTTTATTTTCTCTAGCTTACTTTATTGTACGAATACAGCATATAATACTTAAATATGCCTTAATGAGCTGTGTATGTTATTGGTAAGGTTTCCATTCAACAGTAGGTTATTAGTAGTTAGGTTTTGGGGGAGTCAAAAGTGATAACAGCTTTTCTATTACAGGACGTCAGCACCCTCAGCCCTGCATTGTTCAAGAAGAAAATCATTCACTTCCTCCAGTACCATCTATTTCTGGTCCATAGCAGATATGGGATGACCAGGGTGTCCCTTACTCGGAACTGGTAGCAAGCCCATATTAAGTACTCAGGGCATGTGAGAGGTGGTGAGACAGTCAGAATCCGCAGGCACTGCATCCCAGCCCTTGTGGCTCAGTAATTACGAGGGCTGTTTCTACTAAAACTTCAAGTCTGTGAATAACTTAATTTTTTTTTTTTAATGTATAAATTAAAGCAGCTGCAATAATATTCTTTCCCTTGGGTGGGATAAAAAGAAGTGTTGTGGTAAGTACATGTAGTCTTGAGTCTGGCTGTAGCAGAGGGTCTCGGGTATGGAAGTCAGCCAGCATAGGAGAAGCACTGGGAAGCAGACCCAGAGCCACTTCAATGATGGATGCACAGTCAGAGACAGATGCCCTGAAATGGTCTATAATAGCTAAAAATGAGAAAATCTAATGGCTAAGTAGTACGTGAAACACCATTTGAAGAAGTGCTATCTACGCTTCAGAATGAGATGGTGAAGTCTAATTAAGAACCTAGGCACACACTTGTGAGGTACAAGTCGGTGAAAAGGACATAAAACAGACCAACAAAAGGATCACAATTGCGGGAAAAATTCTTGGGGAAAAAAGAAATAAATGAAAATGTTAGTCGTAGAAAACCTAAAACTTATTTTTCTACATAATAGTAATAAAAATCTATATTTTTAACAGTATTAAGCCAATAAATGTGAATTGGGAAATTTATAAGAAGCATGTTTGTTTTAAAATGCAATCTGCTCTGTGTAACATGTAGTCCTTTCATTTGTTCTCTATGTATTTTCTTTCTTCTGTCTTCAGTTGGCACCAAAAAAGAGATTAATATGCAGAAGAAATCCATATCGGATCTTGGAGTATTTGCAACTTAGCCTAGAAGAGGTATGTTTCCTGCATGTTATTTTTTCAGCTCTTGGTCTCAGGGCCTGGGCAACCTGTAAATGCAGCCCACCTATAAATGCAATTCTGTCTGTAATTCAGCAAGTGAGTATTCAGTAACTGAATGTTATAAATCGGTCTTGAAATGACCATAGGCAGCTTCCAAAGTAGGCCTGCCTAAGTTTCACTCCTTAGCCTTCCTTTCATCAAGTCTAAGATTTTGGGGGTGGGGGACTTCCCTATATCATGAGATACTGTTTATGTACCATACCATTCACCCATTTAAAGTGTACAGTTCAGGGGTGCCTGGGTAGCTCAGTTGGCTAAGCCCCTGACTCTTGATCTTGATTCAGGTCATGGTCTTGCAGTTTGTGGGATCAAGCCCCGACATCGGGCTCTGCGCTGACATCACTAACAAGCCTGCTTGGGATTCTCTCTCCCTTCCTCCATATTCTAGATAGATAGATAGATAGAGTGTACAGTTCAGTGGTTTTCGGTATATTTGTGGAGTTTTGCCAGCTTTTAATAAGCTATATGATGCATGCTTTAAGTCATGTAATGACTGCTAATTACATAAATGGATTCTAGATATCTCCTTCTGTAGGATTACTAATACATGTTCTCTTAATGGAATAGCTGCATTCCCAAAAGTTGGCTTAAAAGTGACTCACTAAAACTTGCATCTGGGGCACCTGGGTGGCTCAGTCGGTCAAGCGTCCAACTTCAGCTCAGGTCATGATCTAGCAGTCTGTGAGTTCAAGCCCTGTGTCAGGCTCTGTGATGACAGCTCAGAGTCTGGAGCCTGCTTCGGATTCTGGGTCTCCCTCACTCTCTCTCTCTGCCCTCCCCTGCTCACACTCTGTTTTGCTCTCTCTCAAAAATAAACATTAAAAAAAATTTTTTTAAGTGCATCATAAATTTTTCCTCTGATTTAAAGTTCCTCTATGCTGTGTTCACCTGTTGTTCAGTCCCTCTTTGTTTGCTTATGTTTATACTGTTCACAGAAGTGTCCTTTCTGCCCTGGAAGATAGCACCCGTTCCTCGCACCCATGTGCCTCTTCCCCAAGAGCGCTCCTGCCTGTCTTGGGTAGCCTCAGCAGTGTCTAGCACCATTCTCAGGAAATGTGTGTTGAATGCATCCACATTGGTAACTTCATAGACATGTCCACAGAGAAATGATTGTGTCTCCATATTCTCTTGATTTCCTTGTCTGTACTTCCTTCCACACAGTGAAGCCAAAGGTACAGCCTTATGGACCAGGAAAGGATTTTTGGAATTATTTACTTCATCTCATTTTATATGAGATAGCTTAGTCTGTTGTCAAAGACAATAGCCACTAGGCACATGTGACTATTCTATTAAACTAATTAAAATGGAGCAAAATGCAGAATTCTGTTTCTCAGTTGCGCCAGCTACATTTCACACACTCAGCAGCTGCTTGTGGATGTAGCAACTGTATTGGATAGCACAGGTGTAGAACATCATCATCACAGAAAGTTCTGGACAGCACTGTGGATACCCATTCTCTAATCTGGTCCTTGATTTCTTCTCTGTAAAATGAGGGTTATATAGCATCTCACTCATAAGATGTTCTGGGAATTAACTACTGCTTGTGATGGGTTCAGCACAGTGCCTGATATATAGTAAAATGCTCAGTAAGTGTTACCGCATGCTATTCTTGTCATTATCATCATTATTAAGTTATTAAATTACTTGTAAATTATAATTAAATTACTTATAAAAGCTAGTTGGAATCTTTTCTTTTGCAGTCAATTTTGCAAAAATTTTCACTGGGTACTTCCTGTGTGCCAGGCACTGAGCTTAGTAGTAACAATACAGAAATAAACAGGCTATGACTCTGGTTCTAAAGGTAGCCCAGAAATAATTACATTCAGTGCAGTCTGTGGATGGTGCCAGTGTTGCTCCTCTAGTATCCTTTACCCAGGATGCTTAATAATTGATTACTAATTATAGCTGGGAAGACTTTACAATGTCGGTAGTATCCGTGGAGGTTAAAGGATAAATGGGGGATTGCCATTTGGACACTGGACAGCATGGGCTCTTTCTTGCAGCTCAGTCCTGGATGGCAATACAGGATGGCTAGACTGTGGAGGGCACATCTATAAGTATCTATCAGGAGTCTGTCTCTCTACCGGGTGGCACCAGGGCACTGCAGACAGCTGTGTCAGGGAAGGGTGAGGACCATAACAAGCATCAATAGGAGGGTGGGCCGGATAGTTGAGGCCAGGAGGAGCCAGGCAGTGTCTCTGCCCTGGGAGGCAGCAGCAGTAGGCAGAGAGCGTTAGGTGTCAGCTCACTGTCCCAGTAGGTGACCACTTGTATTCCGTTCGGTGCTTTTTACAAGAAAAGGGGCTGCTGTCCACTGCTGTCTCCCAAACACTCCCTGAAGAAAAGCAAGAGTGTTGGGAGGTAGGTGAGGTTGCTCTGTGTTCTTGGAAGCTGCTTGGTTCCAGAGGACATTCCAGAGAGGTGTTACAGTTTTCAGGGAGTGTGCAGTGAGACCTAGCTCTGCTTCTCAGTTCTGTTTTGGCAGATTTCCTATGAATGAATCACCCATGTTTGGTGCACCACTCTGCAGTTTAATGTGTTTCCATAAATGTCCTCAGGAACACGGGCGGCCCTTCTGTGGTGATTCAGAGGAGTTCTTTTTAGGGATTGAGAATGGTAATACCACAGCTGACTTAAAGATCTGCCTCTTAGAGATCTGTTACTGAGAACTGTTTTTCTGTTATAATGCTTTGGGCTCTAACTGGATTTAGTGATGTGACATTAAATCCTCATTAAACTCTTCCCTCCATTTTGCTCTGATAGTAAAAACTTACTAATGAGATCTCAAGGGACATACTCGCTCCCTCCCCTGACTTCCCCAGTCTGCTGATGATTTAATTCCAAGTAAAGCCAACTCAACTGAATTAAGATCCACTCCATCTGTAATAAGTACCTAAGAGCAGTTTGTGTACATTCATAAAAGCCGTTTATTTAGGCCAGTAAATATTAATGAGGCATTGGTTTCATCAGTTCTTAGAGAAACACTTGTTGACTGATAATGGAAAGTTTCTAAGGAACTTAAATTCTAACACATACCAGGAAGGAGTCTCTTGCTTAGCAAACAGAGGATTGAAATTTTCCAGGCTGTAATATCTAAATCGTTCCTTAAAAAGGAGGGAAAACGAAAATGAATTGAGCAGGTAGGTGCTTTGTGTAGCCTTTAAAATTTTTATAAGATTTAATCTCATTAAATCTTTTTTTTGAGTCCAATAATAATCATTGTATTCATTTTTTTAAATATGAAATTTATTCTCAAATTGATTTCCATACAACACCCAGTGCTCATCCCAACAGGTGCCCTCCTCAATACCCATCATCCACCCTCCCCTCCCTCCCACCCCCCATCAGCCCTCAGTTTGTTCCCAGTTTTTAAGAGTCTCTTATGTTTTGGCTCCCTCCCTCTCTAACCTCTTTTTTTTTTTCTTCCCCTCCCCCATGGGCTTCTGTTAAGTTTCTCAGGATCCACATAAGAGTGAAAACATACAGTATCTGTATTTCTCTGTATGACTTACTTCACTTAGCATAACACTCTCCAGTTCCATCCACGTTCCTACAAAAGGCCATATTTCATTCTTCCTCATTGCCAAGTAGTATTCCATTGTGTATATAAACCACAATTTCTTTATCCATTCATCAGTTGATGGACATTTAGGCTCTTTCCATAATTTGGCTATTGTTGAAAGTGCTGCTGTAAACATTGGGGTACAAGTGCCCCTTTGCATCAGCACTCCTGTATCCCTTGGGTCAATTCCTACCAGTGCTATTGCTGGGTCATAGGGTAGATCTATTTTTAATTTTTTGAGGAACCTCCACACTGTTTTCCAGAGCAGCTGCAACAGTTTGCATTCCCACCAACAGTGCAAGAGGGTTCCCGTTTCTCCACATCCTCACCAGCATCTATAGTCTCCTGATTTGTTCATTTTAGCCACTCTGACTGGCATGAGGTGGTATCTGAGTGTGGTTTTGATTTGTATTTCCCTGATGAGCGACGTTGAGCATCTTTTCATGTGTCAGTTGGCCATCTGGATGTCTTCTTTGGAAAAGTGTCTGCTCATGTCTTTTGCCCATTTCTTCACTGGATCATTTGTTTTTTGGGTGTTGAGTTGGATAAGTCCTTTATAGATTTTGGATACTAACCCTTTATCTGACATGTCATTTGCAAGTATCTTCTCCCATTCCATCAGTTGCCTTTTAGTTTTGTTGCTTGTTTCCTTTGCTATGCAGAAGCTTTTTATCTTGATAAGGTCCTGATAGTTCACTTTTGGTTTTGTTTCCCTTGCCTTGGGAGACATGTCAAGTAAGAAGTTGCTGTGGCCGAGGTCAAAGAGGTTGCTGCCTGTGTTCCCTGGGATTTAGATGGTTTCCTTTGTTATATTTAGGTCTTTCATCCATTTTGAGTTTTTTTATTTTATTTTATTTTTAATGTTTATTCATTTAAAAAAATTTTTTTAATGTTTATTTACTTTTGAGAGAGAGAGAAACAGCGTGCGAGTGGAGGAGGGGCAGAGAGAAGGAGATGCAGAATCTGAAGCAGGCTCCAGGCTCTGAGCTGTCAGCACAGAGCCCAACGCGGGACTTGAACCCACGAACCGCAAGACCATGACCTGAGCCAAAGTCGGACACTTAACTGACTGAGCCACCCAGGCACTCCAATATTTACTCATTTTTTGAGAGAGAAACAGAGTGTGAGCAGGGGAGGGAAGAGACAGAGGGAGACACAGAATCCGAAGCAGGCTCCAGACTCTGAGCTGTCAGCAGAGAGCCCAACATGGGGCACAGACTCACCAAACCATCAGCTCATGACCTGAGCTGAAGTTGGACACTTAACCAGCCAAGCCACTCAGGCGCCCCTATTTTGAGTTTATTTTTGTGTATGGTGTAAGAAAGTGGTCCAGGTTCATACTTCTGCATGTTGCTGTCCAGTTTTCCCAGCACCATTTGCTGAAGAGACTGTCTTTATTCCATTGGATACTCTTTTCCTGCTTTGTCGAAGAGTAGTTGGCCATACATTTGTGAGTCCATTTCTGAGTTCTCTATTTTGTTGCATTGATCTATGTGTCTGTTTTTGTGCCAGTACCACACTGTCTTGATAATTACAGCCTTGTAATACAGCTTGAAGTCTGGAATTGTGATGCTTCCAGCTTTGATTTTCTTTTTCAACATTACTTTGGCTATTCCAGGTCTTTTCTGGTTCCATACAAATTTTAGAATTGTTTGTTCTAGCTCTGTAAAGAATGCTGGTATTATTTTGATAGGGATTGCATTGAATGCATAGATTCCTTTGGGTAGTATCAACATTTTAACAATATTTGTTCTTCCAGTCCATGATCATGGAATGTTTTTCCATGTCTTTGTGTCTTCAGTTTCTTTCATAAGATTCCTGTAGTTTTCAGCATGCAGATCTTTTACCTCTTTGGTTAGGTTTATTCCCAGGTATTTTTTGGTTTTCAGTGCCATTGTAAATGGGATCAGTTTCTTGATTTCTGTTTCTACTGCTTCATTATTGGCGTCTATAAATGCAACTGATTTCTGTACATTGATTTTATATGCTGCAACTTTGCTGAATATATGTATCAGTTTTAGCAGTTTTTTGGTGGAGTCTTTCGGTTTTCCAAAAGAACATCATGTCATCTGTGAAGTGTGAAAGTTTAACGTCTTCCTTGCTGATTTGCTTGCTTTTTGTTTTTGTTGTCTGATTGCTGAGGCTAGGACTTCAAACACTATGTTGAACAACAATGAAGAAAGTGAACATCCCTGGCATGTTCCTGACCTTAGGGGGAAAGCTCTCAGTTTCCCCATTTGAAGATGATATTACCTGTGGGTCTTTCGTAGGTGGCCTTTATGATTTTGAGGTATGTTCCTTCTATCCCTCCTTTCTTGAGTTTTTTTTTTAATCAAGAAAGGATGCTGTATTTTGTCAAATGCTTTCTCTGCATCTATTGAGAGGATCATGTGGTTCTTACCTTTTTTTTTTTTTAACTAATGTGATGTATCACATTGATTGAATTGTGGATATTGAATCAACCATACAGCCCATCAATCCCAATTGATCATGGTGAATAATTCTTTTAATGCATTGTTGGCTTCACTTTGCTAGTATCTTGTTGAGAAGTTTTGCATCCATATTCATCAGAGAAATTGGTCTGTAGTTCTTTTCAGTGGGGTCTTTGTCTGATTTTGGAATCAAGGTAATTCTGGCCTCATAGAATAAGTTTGGAAGTTTTCCTTCCGTTTTTGTTTTTTGGAATAGCTTCAAAAAAATAGGTATTAACTCTTCTTTAATTGTTTGGTAGAATTTCCCTGGAAAGCCATCTGGCCCTGGACTCTTGTTTGTTGGAAGATTTTTGATTACTGATTCAATTTCCTTACTGGTTATGGGTCTCTTCAAATTTTCTTTTTCTTCCTGTGTCAGTTTTGGTAGTTTATATCTTTCTAGGAATTTGTCTGTTTCTTCCAGACTGCCCAATTTGTTGGGATATAATTGCTCATAATATTCTCCTATTATTGTTTGTATTTCTGCAGTGTTGGTTGTGATCTCTTCTCTTTCATTCATTATTTATTTATTTATTTGGGTCCTTTTCTTTTTGATAAATCTGGCTAGATGCTTATCAATTTTGTTAATTCTTTTGAAGAACCAGATCCTGGTTTCATTGCTCTGTTCTGTTTTTTTTTTTTTTTAATTTCAATATCACTGATTTCTGCTCTAATCTTTATGATTTCCCTTTTTCTGCTTGTTTTGGGCTTTATTTGCTGTCTTTTTCCAGCTCCTTTAGGAGTAAGGTTAGGTTGTGTATCTAAGACATTTCTTCCTTCTTTAGGAAGGCCTGGATTACTATAAATTTTCCTCTTATGACTGCCTTTGCTGCATCCCAGAGGTTTTGGACTGTCATGTTTTCATTTTAATTGGCTTCCATGTACTTTTTAATTTCTTTAATTTCTTAGTTAACCCATTCATTCTTTAGTAGGATGTTCTTTAGTCTCCAAGTATTCGTGGTCTTTCCAAATTTTTTCTTGTGGTTGATTTCAACTTTTATAGCGTTGTGGTCTAAAAATATGCATGATAGGATATTGATCTTTTTTACTTGTTGAGGGCTGATTTGTGACCCAGTATGTGATCCACTCTGGAGAATGTACCATGTGTACTTGAGAAGAATGTGTATTCTGCTGCTTCAGGGTGAAATGTTCTGAATATGTCTGTTACATCCATTTGGTCCAGTGTGCCATTCAAAGCCATTGTCTCCTTTTGATTTTCTGCTTAGATGATCTGTCCATTGTTGTACATAGGGTGTTAAAGTCCCCTACTATTATGGTATTATTTATCAATGAGTTCTTTATGTTTGTGATTAATTGATTTATATATTTGGGTGCTTTCAAGTTGGGGGCATAAATATTTGGAATTGTTAGGTCTTCTTGGTGGATAGACCCCTTCATTATGATACAATGTCCTTCTTCATCTCTTGTTACAGCCTTTGTTTTAAAATCTAGTTGGTCTGATATAAATATGGCTATTCTGGCTTTCTTTTGCCATCCAGTAGCATGATACATGGTTCTCCATCCCCTTATTCTCAATCTGCAGGTGTCTTTAGGTCTAAAATGAGTATGTGGTAGCCAGCATATAGATGAGTCTTGTGTTTTTTGATCCATTCTGATACCCTATGTGTTTTGATTGGAGCATTTAGTCCATTTACATTTCAAGTGATTATTGTGTTGCCTGTAGAATTGGTGTTTCTGGTGATGTTCTCTGGTCCTTTCTAGTCTTTGTTGCTTTTGGTCTTTTTGTTTTGTTTTTTCTCCGCTCAAAGAGTCCCCCTTAAAATTTCTTGCAGGGCTGGTTTAGTGGTCACGAACTCCTTTAGTTTTTGTTTGGGAATTTATCTTTCCTTCTATTTAAAAATTTTTTTTAAAACATTTTATTTATTTTTGAGACAGAGAGAGAGAAAGCTTGAACAGGGGAGGGTCAGAGAAAGAGGGAGACACAGAATCTGAAACAGGCTCCAGGCTCTGAGCTGTCAGCACAGAGCCCGACGCAGGGCTCGAACCCATGGACTGCGAGATCATGACCTGAGCCGAAGTCGGACGCTTAACTGACTGAGCCACCCAGGTGCCCCTTTCCTTCTATTTTAAATGACAGCTTGCTATAAAGAATTCTTGGCTGCATATTTTTCTGATTCAGCACATGATCCTCACAATAGATGCAGAGAAAGCATTTGACAAAATACAGCATCCTTTCTTGATAAAAACCTGCCACTCCTTTCTGGCTGGGGACTGTATCTCGGTTGCCACACTACATAAGAGGGCCCTCCTCATCTGTGCCAGGTGGCAGCAGCAGCATAATGTTTGTCGTTTGGTTGTAAATGAATCTCCCATCCTCATATTTATACAGAAAGTAACCCGGTTTTACTAATAGCCACCATTTAGCCACTAGTACACAGCAATTTTGCATAAGTCTATTCAGGTGTAAACATGAATCCTTTTCTCCTCTACGAGTAGAGTGAAAAACAGGGTCTATTTGGTGGTATCCATGTTTGGCATTGTCTTAACTGTTATCACTTTTGCAGCACCTGGCTGGCTCAGTCAGTAGTCAGGGTTGGAAGTTTAAACCCCATGTTCAGTGTAAGGTTACTCAAAAAGATAAACTTTTTTAAAAAACTATTTTTATTTCCAAGTATGATTTTACTCAACTAGAGCTGACTTTCCTTGCTTTTCCTCCTGCCTCCTCATACAAGTAAAACATGTTACTTTATAATGGGAGTGCCTGGGTGGCTTAGTCAGTTAAACATCCGACCAGCTCAGGTCCTGATCTCGCGGTTCATGAGTTAGAGCTTCCCATCAGGTTCTGCTGTCAGCAAAAGAGCCTGCTTCAGATCCTCTGTCCTCTCTCTCTCTGCCCTTCCCCCACTCATGCTTTTCCCCCCTCTCTTTCTCAAAAATAAACAAACATTTGGCGGGGGGAAAAAAGTTACCATATAATGAAGTTCATGGAAAGATAGGGATTACTTAATAGGAAATCACTTTACTGCATGGGTGACTAAAAAACTCATGTTTTGTTATGCAAGCCAAATCTGCACTGCCTACTTTTCACATATTTCCATATATTTCTTTCTGTAAATTTTTTTCTCAGCTTAATATGGTTATTTAATTTTACAGAGGAAATCTAATGAGCAAAAGTTGCTGTTGTTACAGCTATTTACATCATTTTCCAGTTTAGCTATGTGATTTTTCAGGGGAAAAATACATGGAAATATCATACAAATGCTTTTTTAATTGATTTTTAACCAATTTGTGACTTTTATATTTTCTTAGATGTTTTTTAAATCCTTGAAATTTGCATGAATCATTTATGTTAAAAATTTGTCACCATTGTGAAGATGATTTAAGGATGTTAGTTTGTACTTGAGGCAAAGAGAAATCAGTCTGTAAAATAACTTCTCAAGAATGTGGGACAGTTTCTAATGAGCATTTTCTGCTTGCTCTGTTTTTAGGCCTTTTTCCTGGTCTATGCTCTAGGATGTCTAAGCATCTACTATGAGAAGGTAAGATGTCTTATTTAGATACAGTCCACTTAAAATTTTCCTGGTGCCTCAGTGGCTCAATTGGTTAGGCGTCCAACTTTGGCTCAGTTCATGATCTCATGGTTCATGGGTTTGAGCCCTGTGTGGGCTCTGTGCTGACAGGTCAGAGCCTGGAGCCTGCTTCAGATTCTGTGTCTTCCTCTCTCTCTGCCCCTCTCCTGCTTGCTCGCTCTTTCTCTCTCTCTCAAAAATAAACATTAAAAAATTAAAAAAAATATTTTTTCCTGGTGTTGAAAGCAGCTTGTAGTAATTTTCACATTGCTGTAATACAAACGTGCCTACTTTCACCCAGTAAAATTGGATCAGATTTTTTTTTCTACATTTGGGCTTTGGGTCCTGAATTGGGACTATTAAGGCAAAAGCCAGCTTTGACTCTTTTAGATTCGATTTCATTCCCAGAGACTAGGAGAAGATCAAGATCTTAAATAATGATCAGGAAATCTGTGTCAGAAAAGTACTAAAAATTAGCAACAAAAGTTGAAACTGTCCGTGTTTAGCACTTACTTCGGTAAAAGCTGTGTGTTGGGTACCTTACCTGCAGTACCTAATCCTTGCCTCTGCCTGGTAAGAATTCTACAGATAAGGTAACTGAAGCTCAAAGGAAGTAAGTAACTCACCCAAGGTCACACAGCTAGTCTGGTTAGAACTAATAATTGAAGCTATGTCAAGGTATTCCCAAAGCCGTGATTCTATACTGTAGCCTGCTGCCCTTAGAAAGTCCCACAAGAAGCTGGTACCACGGCTTACCTTCTGGTGGAGGCATTGGAGGCTGGGCGCACAGACAGAAGGGGAGACTTCACTGGACACTTCTATGCATGTGAATATAATACCTATTCAAAATCATTCAAATGAAATTAAAATTAAAAAGAGAAAGGTAAGCAGAATAATAGACAGAGACAGTATATTTTGTTCTGTACCTGGGAGTGCATAATTTTATCATTCTTCAAATTCTAATTATATAAATTCTTTTCACGACTATTCCAGTGGTTTGGAAACAGATGTCGGCTGATGGGTGATTCATTTTCTCAGGTGGTGGCCATTCTTAGCCCACCTTTGCCTCCTCTCCTGGGCCTTAGCCAAAATCTGCCAGAACATTCCACTGCTACATAGAATCCTCAGCCTCTGAAACTTGATGGGCTAGCCATATCGAAAGTTCAACCTTCCCTGAAAAGACTCTTTCTTGTTAGAGGAGGGCCAACTGTTTCCTTGCGTTAGGACTGAAAGGCCACGCATAGGGGCGCCTGGGTGGTTCAGTTGTCAAGCATCTGACTTTGGCTCAGGTCATGATCTCATGGTTCATGAGTTTGAGTCCCACATTGGGTGAGCTCATGCCCCGCTTCTGGTGAACATCAGCCCTGCTTTGAGCAAAACATGAGCACTGCTTCAGGTGAGCCCTGCTTCTCTTTCTCCCTCCCTCCCTCTCTTTCTCCCTCCCTCCCTCTCTCCCTCCCCCTCCCTCTCCCCCTCCTAGGATTCTCTCTCTCTGCCCTTTGCTCATTTGCGTTCTCTCTCTCCCTCAAAAGTAAATACATAAAATAAAAAATAAAGGCCACATATGTATGGATTTTCTATCTTAGGAATAACTGCAAAAAAAAAGAATAAGGAAAGGAAAAAAACCTGTAGCTCATATTTATGGATTTTAAATCTTAGGCTGAGACAAACTGAGCAAGTCTCATTGACTGAGCCCTAAACCATCCAAAAAATTGAATGTTCTCTGAACCAAGCCATTCTTGGTCTCTTCACATCCTCCATTAGGAACAAAATGCCCTTTGAAGCTGTTGGATTGCTCATTTGTGCCATGAGATAACCCACCCTCCAGTTTCAAGGACTAAATGAAGCGTCTTTTTTTTTTAAGCTTTTACAAAATTACATTTTGGCTTTTCTGAATGTGGCCTGACATACAGTAGCTACTCTCTTGGGTCTGTGAAATGTTTGTAACATGCTGCCTTGTGGCTTTGGTGGACTTGTCACACTCGAGCTCGCGGCACGCACTCATCCTTCTGCCCAGAGTGTTCTTCCACAGCCACCCCACCTGCCCCAATTTTCCCACCATCCCCTTCCATTCGGCTACTTCCTCCTCATCTCAGATGTTGCTGTCTCAGGGCAGCCTTTCCCAGGTCCTCCAGACCAGTGCTCTCTGACAGAAGTAAACACAAGCCTCAGATGGGAGCCATGTGGGTCCTTTTTAAAATTTTCTAGTAGCCACTAGAAAAAAAGGGGCGCCTGGGTGGATAAGTCGGTTGAGCATCCAACTCTTGGTTTCTGCTCAGGTCATGATCTCTGGGTCATGGGATTAAGCATGGAACCACTCTGAGCACAGAGCCTGCTCGAGATTTTCTCTCTCTCCCTTTCTCCCCACTCCCTTTCTCTCTCTCCCTCCCCCTTCCCCTCTCCCTGCCTCTGCCCCTCTGCCAGCTCACATGTGCACATGTTTTCTCTGTCTCATAAAAATAAGGGTGGGGGGGGAGGTAAAAGAAAAAAGGTGAAACTAATTTATATTATTTGCAAGATTTGTTTAACTCAACATTTCCAAACTTACTGAGATAGTTTACTTTCTTGTTTTCCTACCAAGTCTTTGAAATTCAATGTGTATTTTCCCCTTGAGGCACATCTCCCTTCGGGCCTATGTCTGATGCTGCCATACTGGACAGCATGGGCCTAGATCTTCTGTTAAGTCCCTCCGTTGTGGGTACCGTGTTTCCTGCTTCCACTCCGCACTTAGTGTAGATGTCCGTTCACTGGCTGAATGATGAGTGAACACATACATAATCATGCCCCTCTTTTTTTTTTTTTTTTTTTTTTTTTTTTTTTTTTTTTTTTAATATTAGGAGCCTTTAACAATCCTGAAGCTCTGGAAAGCTTTCCCTATAGTTCAGCCCACATTCAGGACTACGTACATGGCATACCATTACTTCCGAAGCAAGGGCTGGGTTCCCAAAGTGGGACTGAAGTATGGGACAGATTTACGTAAGTAATTCTTGACTCGGTAGGTGCGAGAACCAAGGTTCGCAGCAGATCCCAGGGTGAAAACTGAATTGGTTATATGTACTGTTGCTCATTTTTTTCTAAGATGATGCTTTCCTTCTGGCTTAGGTAAGAATATTTGGATTGAAGTGGAGGGTTTGTCCAGGAAGAGTGGAAAGGAAGTCTAAGGGGCAAGCCCGGGATAGAAGCCTGGAGGCCTAAGTGTTCAGGTTTTTTTCTCTCACCACTCTGTAATCTGAGAAGAGAGTTTTACAGCTCTGCCCCCTCCTCTCATTAGCCACTCACGCCTATGATTTGGGGAGTCCCTCATCCTCTAGGCCTCCATTGTCACATCTAGCAAATGAGAATAATCACAGAATTAGAAGAATAATCACAGCTACCATTTGTTGAGCATCTACTATGTGTCAAACATTTTAAAATTCATTATCTCATTTAATCCCTAAAGCAGCAAAGGATACTCTTATTATTCTAATTTTTCCGATAGAGAGACTGCAGTTGTGAGAGAATGGGTCATTTGCCCCTAATAGTTTCCAGGACCAGTTACTTACGGAGCTGGGCTTTTTCTGGAGCCCAGGCCCTTAGAAACTGCATCTTCTTATCTTAAAGTAAGGCTTTTGGACCAGATGAGCACTTCATTCAACAGATCATTACGGAGACTCTTCTGTGAGCCAGGTCTTGTTAGGTACCAGGAAGACAGAGGTGAATGAGACAAACACAGAGCTGCCTTGATGGAGCTGCGTACATTCTGGCTGGGGAGATCAATAAGCAAACAAGTAAATATATAATCTAATTTCAGGGACTATTAAATACTAAGAAAAATAAAACATAGTAGAGGGATAGAAAGTCAGGAAAGTTAGGAAAAGGCTCTGAAAAGATGTGATCAAAACAAGCAAAATGTGACCACAGTAGGGAACAGGCTACTTGAGAATCTGGAGAAATACATGGTAGGCCCAATGTGAACAGCAAGTGCAAAGGCCCTGAGGCAGGAATGAGCTCAGTTTCAGGAACAACATAAAAACAGGGTGTCTAGAACTTAGAGATCCCAGGGGAAGAGCAAAGAACATGGTAGGCACAGAGTGAATAGCAAGCACAAAGGCCCTGAGGCAGGGAAGTCTCAGGAACAGCATAAAGGTAGTGTATCTAGTACTTAGAGATCCCGGGGGAGAGTTACATGAGGTGATGTCTGCAAATTAAGCTTGGGCAGATTATGTAGGGCCCGGTTGTTATTCTGGTGATTAGAAGTCTTGGGAGAGTTTGAGCAAAGGAGTGACTTAAATGAATAGAACTCTCTGTCTCCTCTGTTACTGGTAGACTGTGGGATGGGGGGCAGGGGGCAAAAATGGAAGCAGATAGACTTTGTTAGGGAAGCTGAGCCCAACCAACCCTGCAGACAGAATGGATGTAGGAGTTTCATTTAAGAGGAATCAGGGATAATGCTTACATACATGGATTCATATTTTAGACATATTAAGTAAGTCCAGTGGAGATACTGTAAAATAGATGATTCTAGAGCATAGGACAGCCTTCAGATAAAAATTTAGAGTTGTCGTTGTGTAAGTGGCTCCCAAAGCCACAGGCCCGGGTCAGTGGGCATAAATCCTAGGGTCCGTGCCCAGCACTAGTGTCACTGCCAAGACCCTCAAACTCATTTTCCTCACCTCCCAAGTGAGGGTGCTTCCTGGATGCTTTTCAGAATTACTTGTGAGGTTCAGACAAAAAATGGCAATATATTTGAAAGGTCTTCTAAGAAGTCACGGCCCCTGAGGTCTTTTGACCTGTGTCATATGGTCCTTCCAAATGCTTTGAGCCTTTTTAAATACCCAAAGAAAGCCAATTCATTCTTTTAAATCTTTAAATGCTCTAAACTGTGCTTAACCTGGAATCATAGGATAGTCTTCAGGAAACCCCAGCACAATATAAAATACTGTGTTTTAGATTGGTGTGTTGTTATGGGTCAAGAGTCTGAACCTTTCACTAAATTCTCAAGCGGGGAGGGAACATGTCTGCAGTTCAAAATAAAGGTTGAGAATTTCCTATTCCTCTAAGATAAATGATTCCTTTTGTTTGTTCCACGGCTGGATTTCAGGTACAGATATCCTAACTCAGGGTTACCACACGAATGATCAGGATTAGCTTGAGATTAGTTTGCTAGGTTTCCATGTAATTGTGTTGGCCACAGTTCACGATGTTTAAATAAGTTATGTGCCCATTTTCCTTCCTTGGCTTCCTGCCCTGTTCTTCTTTTCATACTCCTGTAAGAGTAGCCACTCAGTGTAAACACTTGGCAGGTCTTCTTCAGCTTTTTCGTTGTAGGAGTGAAACTTGAATTAGAACTTTCCAGTCAAGAAGTCTGCAGGGACACATTGAGAAGTGGCAGGGGGCTAGTAAAGAGAGCTCTTTGGGTTCATAGCCAGCTCTGCCTCTTTACTGTGTGACCTCAAGCAAATTACTTCTCTCTGAGTTTCCATTTGCTCATCATATAACATGGATAACACCATAACGTACACACACACACACACACACACACATTTAAAACATCTTCATAAAAACTAAAATAAAAAGTTGCAGGGGACAGGAGCCTATGTTGAGTGCCTTCTAAGCATACCTTATCTCATGTATTTTCAATACTAAGCCATATTTTTGAATGAAGAGTAATTTTAAAACCAAAACTGCCTTATGGGGATGGTTTTTTAAAAGAAATGAAACAACTGCTATTTTCCAACTCCCCAGAGGCCTTTGCCACAGCTGGGTCATATCATGTAACTTCAGGCTGCTTGTATAATTAATTTGAGACCAGGTCTCTGGCCCAGCAGCAACATGAAGGGTGTCTTCACATTTCCTGCTTTAGCAGAGGTTCACAAGCAGTGCTAGCCTGGGATAAGAGGAACAGCTTGCTGGGGTGCCTGGCTGGCTCAGTTGGGAGAGCATGTGACTCTTGATCTTGGGGATGTGAGTTCAAGCCCCACATTGGGTATAGAGATTACTTAAAATCTTTAAAAAAAAAAAAAAAAAAAGAAGAAGGAAAGAAAAAGAAAAAGTAGGGTTGCCTGAGTGGCTCTGTTGTTGAAGCATCTGACTCTTGATTTCAGCTCAGGTCATGATCTCACAGTTGTGATATCTAGCCTTCTCTCTCTGTCTCTCTGCCCCTCACCCCCTCACTCATGCACACATGCTCACTCGCTTGCTCTCTCTGTGTCTTTCTCTCTCAAAAACAAAAAAACCCACAAAATTTAAAAAGAGGAACGGTTTCCTAAACTTTACCTCTTCTCTGGGCACAGTTCCTCGGTGGCTGCTGTTTTTTAGCAATATTATTTTGAGGGTTGATGACCTAATCACACATACCCTAGAACTGCCAAGACAGGTTAAACCCAGGACATCCTCTCTTGACCATTGTTTCTGTTTACAGAGGTAATGACTCATGACAAAGGGCCCTTATGAAATTCACATCTTATCAGGGAAACTCTTCCCTTGAATAAATCTTGTCAATCACATTTCATTCTAGGAGTGGTACTCGAGCTAGTGATATGGATCTCAAATCAAGTGCAGCTGCTGAGCTACTTGACCTTGATCACCCACTGATGAAAACTAGACTAGAAACCAAGTGGGAGCCTTTCCTTATATTCCCCACCCAGAAGCTCCCATAGCTGCTGGCTCTTAAGGCAACCGGGCACCTTTTCTTGGTGCTTTTCTTCCCTCGTCTTATTTACTCTTCATACTCCTGTGAGGCGTGTGGCATTCACCTCCTTTTATAATGCGCTGAGGAAATTACTGTTTAAAAGGGTCAAGGGAGTTGCCAAGGGTCCCACAGCAAGTAGGTGCAGAGATTAGCTCTGTCTGGGTCCGAGCTCCGTGTACTTCCACGGAGTGGTACTTCTCTGCCAGCCAGAAAGCGAAAATCCAACTCAAGGTGTAGATTTTTTGTTTTTTTCTGACGCAGGCAGCTACTGGTTAATGTAACTTAAGATCTAGTTACTCCCAAGCCTCCTTCCCATACACTCCAGTTTTGGATTTGCATTGACTAAGTTCGGTCATGTGATTTCGCAGCTGCCTGCAAATTAGAAGTCAGAGGACAAGTGGAATGACGGGAGCTGTTAGAAGCCAACAGAGTTACAGGATTCCCAGAGCCCAGAGGAACCGTCCTGGGCATGGCGCCCCACCTAGAGACTGAGCCAGGGAGAGGCTTTAGAGCAGCTCCTCTGTACTCCTCACAGAACAAGGAGGTGCACCTTCTTCCGTCTCCCTTTTTGGTTCTTTCCTGAACCACTCTCTTGGCTTCTTTTCTAGTCAAATTTTTTAAATACTTTAACATTTTCCACATCTGCGCATATAAGCCTTAGTATTTCTGCATGCAGCTCATAAGAATAGGGACGTTCTCCTACATAACGGTAATACCATACTATACCCAACAGAAATTAGAAATTTTCTTTTTTCTTTATTAATTTTTCTTAACATTTATTTTATTTTTGAGAGAGAAGGAGACACCGAATTCGAAGCAGGCTCCAGGCTCTGAGCTGTCAGCATGATCTTGAACCCACAAACCATGAGATCATGACCTGAGCCGAAGTTGGACGCTTAACCAACTGAGCCACCCAGGCGCCCCTAGAATTTTTCAATATCACCAAAATATCAGAAAATTTAAATTTTCTTCTGCTGTCCCCAAAATGTGTCTTGTGGCTGTGCGGAGGGAGGTTGTTTTTGTTTTCAATACCAGCTCTAGTCACAGTTCACTTATCACATTTGGTATTATAGGTTTCTCTTTTATTTTGCTATGGCTGCCATAATAAATTACCACATACTGGAGTGGGGGGCTTAAAGCAACAGAAACTGGGGCGCCTGGGTGGCTCGTTGGTTAAGTGTCCAACTTTGGCTCAGGTCATGATCTCGCAGTTCATGGGTTTGAGCCCCACGTCAGGCTCTGTGCCAATGGCTCAGAGCCTGGAACCTGCTTCGGATTCTGTGTCTGTCTCTCTCTCTCTCTGCCCCTCCCCTGCTCACGCTCTGTCTCTCTCTCAAAAATAAATAAACATTAAAAAAAATTCTTTTTTAGAAAAACAGCATAAACTTATTCTCTCCAGAGGCAGTAGGGGAACCCGGTCCCTTGTGTATAGTGTTTCTAGTGGCACCTGGCGTCCCTTGGCTTATCACTCCAGTCTCTGCAAAGAACCTTCTTCAAATAAGGCCACATTCACAGATTCAGGGATTAAGATGTAAACGTACCTTTTGGGGGCCACGATTCACCCCACTACGGCCTCTTTAGCTTTTTTAAATCTAAAATGGTTTCTCTACCTTGTTGGTTTTTCATGATACTGAGTTTTCTTGAAAACTCCTAGAGGATGTCCCACATTCTAGATATGTTCGATTGTTTCCTCATCATTAGACTCCATCTCACCATTCTTCAGCATGCATGGGTTCTCTGTGTATTTATTGTGCCCCATCAGGAGGTACTTAACATCAGGCTGTCCCACTGTATGATCATGTGGCTGAAGTGACCATTGTCAGATGTCTGTTGTAAAATTACATTTTTCCTTTTGTAATTAACAAGTAATGTGTAGGGTGAGACTGTGTGTATCTGGTTCCCTGATAATTACAACAGTTGCCCGAATTAATTTCTTACACTAATCATCATTTTGTAATTCTGTCGTTCCTTCCACACGCCATCTCTGACGTTCATTTAAAAGAAGGAGCTTTCCCTTCATTTCCCCGTTCTTTCAGACTTTATTTTTGAATGCCCAGGATTTCTTAGACTTCCAAAGTTTTCATCTTTCTGCTTGAGAGGCATTTTTGTAAAAACAATTTTACTTTTCCCTCTGAATATGCTGTCATCATGATTATTACTATCCTAGGTAACATTTTGAACCCTTACTTTATGCCAGCCACCATGTCAACGCCTCTACATTCAGTCACTACGCCAGGTTTTTTATAATAAGGAAGTTGAAACACAGGGCGTCGTCATGTCGTCTTGATACTGCTAAGACTTGAACTTGAGTCTGTCTGATGTCAGTGTTCATGCTTTTAACTTCTAAACTATACCATCATCATCAGTCATCTGAAGTGACCCAACCTGTAGGTAAGAGCTGCTTTCGAGCTGTGAATGTTCCAGTGTTCCAGATGCACATGAGATTCAAGATGTGTGCCTGATCATAAATAATGGTATTTGAGGGCTAGAAAAGGTCCCAATTTCCCCTTGTTCTTCATTTTGTAATTCTGGACACTGAGGCTCAGAGATATTAGTAACTTGTTTGGAGTCACACCTCCAAGAATGGCAGAGACTGGACAGGAAACAAAACTCCTGAATTCAAGTTTTTTCCAGTACGTGGTTTCTTTCCACTGCGTCTCAAAACATTGAGGATTGTATGTTGGGGTATTTACTTAAATTTGTGCCCTTACACAGTGAATTTGAGCTGCTTGCCAAATCCTTTAAATATACTTTAAATAGGAAATAAAATAATAAAAAGGAAATGTGACCCTAGAAAATGTACTGTAGGTGAAGGGTTGCTGTATTGTCTCTAGGATCCTACAGGGTTACTAACTGAGGCTGTTAAAGTTGGCTCTGAGCTTGCTGAGCCTTAGGGAAATGGGATTAGCTACAGTGCTGTTACGGCCAAAAAGGAAAATTCTGTCAATTCTTCAATGGATAAAAAGTTTTTCTGCTTTGATTTGCACTGGCCACAAGCTTACAGGTGTAATTGTGTATTACAGGTAATTTTTATAGCTATAGTTACATATAAACCCCAAATCTCAGAGGCCTAACAATTTCATTGCACGTGAAATTCAAAACCAGTATCTCTGAGTGGTGGGCCAATCGACTCCCAAAGGTGCTTCAGGAGCCCAGGTTGCTTCCTTGTGGCTCCATGGCCTTCACCACATGGCTTTCAAGGTCACCTTTAAAAAGGAATAAACACACAATTGGTGCATGGAAGGGTTTTATGGGCCAGGCTTTCTGCTTGGGAAACTGAGAGACAGGGTCTAGCCATGTGCCTGGAAAGAGAGGAGAAATAGGTTTGATGAACAGATAGCTACTCCCCACCACAGACTGTGTGCCTCTGCAGGATTCCGTGCACAGTTCCAGAGTCCACGTGGCAGAGTCCCTGCTCCAGGCTCTTTTGGGCACTGGCTTTTGAGCTCCATAGATTAAATTAGTAGGGCAGACTAATCTCCACAAGTGGCACGTATGGTTACTCATCTCTGGTACCAACACTCAAGTCAACTTGTACCTAGCCAGAGTAGCTCAGGCACTTTGAATTACACTGATGAGAAATTAATAACAAAATGTTATTATATGAACTTCACATGTTGTGACATTATTTCACATTCTCACTCTGGAGATTGTAAGACAAGAGGCAAGACAAAAATCACTTGTATTTCAGTTTGGATTTCATTTGTGGGGTGAGGGTGGGATGAGAATGTTCGAGTCCTGGCCACAGATTTGCTTTATTAATTGCATTTTGTTCCAAGGGGGGGAAAAAACAGTTTGGGTTTTAAAAGTAGACCACTGGACATTTTGCACATTACCCATGTACAGATAATTGGGTATTTATAGCTCTTTGGAGAAGAGAAAACATCAATAATACAGTAAGATTTTGATTTTAAGGGGTTATACATTTTCTTTCTTTTTCTTTGCAGTGTTGTATCGAAAAGGCCCTCCATTTTACCATGCAAGGTTTGGAGTGATTTTTTTTTTAATGTTTTATTTATTTTTTGAGTGAGAGTGTAAAGTGGGGGAAGGGCAGAGAGAAGGGGACAGAAGATCCAAAGTGGGCTCTGTGCTGACAGGCTGACAGCAGCACGCCCAACATGGGGCTCGAACTCATGAACCGTGAGATCATGACCTGAGCCGAAGTCGGATGCTCAACCAACTGAGCCACCCAGGTGCCCCTGTGATGATTTTTTAAGTAAGGTAATGGCTTCAAAGGACAGGAGGAAATTTCTGACCTCCAGTGACCTCCTGTGCCACAGAAACAATTACAATCATGTTTCTCTTGGCCTGTTAGGAATAGATGCTCTGCAACTGTGCTTTATACACTAATGTTGTACTATGTACATAGTAATAAATAGGTTATAATATGTTTTAGTATTACACATTCAGTTACTCTATGCAGTAATTGTTCATCTTAATATCAGTGAGTATCTAAACAGTTGAATGAATTCACAGCTTTCTCGTCGGGTAAAGTATTTCTGTTCTCTCCTTGTCACTGTTGAGATCAGCCTGAAAGTTTGTAATTTAAAGTAGGAGTTTTTCATTAATATTTTTCCCAATAACGTTGTAGGAGAATTTAGGAGGAGATGATGTACGTTTTATTTTCTGTATCTTTGTTTGGTAGAACAAGCATTATTCTTTTTAAAGAGGTTGATTTCATGCTTTTTAATGCCCTCTGTGTGTCTTCCAGTTATTCTGTCATTATTGAATTAGTCGACGACCATTTTGAGGGCTCTCTTCGCAGACCTTTCAGCTGGAGGTCACTGGCTGCCTTGAGCAGAGTTTCAGTTAATGTCTCCAAGGTAACGACATCAGCTTTGGCATTCACAAGTCCATTTAAATGCTTGGATTTTTTTTCTTAAATGTAGTAGAATCATAAAAGTCATCTGTAGGAACTTCACAGTGTTCCTGCCAGTGAAGTTCTAAAAAGGTGGGGGGCTAGAAGCTGACCTCTTCTCGTGTTCCCTGCCCCTACCCTCTGGTACTGAGCACCACGAATTGAGCTTCAAAGATCCCTAGTGATTGATGTTGGTGGGCATTGCCTCCCTTCCCGGGCCTGCCGTCAACACACGCTCAAAAGTTACTCACACACGTTCACAAAGGAGTCAAAACATTGATTTCTTTTCAAAGCTAGCAGATCTCTTGAAGCGAGAGGAAGGATATTAGTATTTATAGCTAAACACTGTACATGTTTTGTCACCACCCTGTCGGTATCCTTATCCCTAAGAGTGAGGAATCAGAGTCAGAGATGTTAAGGGACAAACCCAAGATCATGCAGCTTTATATGCAGAATGGGGATTCAGACCCAGAGTCGTCTGACTGCCGGACTTGTCTTCTGCCATATCCTGCTCCCGTCAAGATAGAAGGGAAATTTCATCTTACCCCAGGACTACTAAGGATGAAAGCTTTGTGTGTTCTCTGTTACTCAATAACTTGCTAACCAAACACAGACAGTGAGCCCCTCTGAGTCTGTCCCACTGCTGCTGGAGGCGCTGTGGGAGGTGACACCAGAAGGCCCAGCAGAGGCCAGGGGGCAACTGCCTTGTCTGCAGGTGAAACTGCTTAGGTTTAGCCTGTAAAAAATAGCTTTATCTTTTAGAAATAGGAAATCTGTACTGTTTCTAGTATTTTTACACCCATTGTATGGGCCTGGTCCTTAGTTAGATCCCGGGCCCATTCGTGTTCCTGGAGGAAACCGGTATGCTTTGTGAGTTTCCAGGAGCACTCAGTGGGAGGGAATGGAGACTGCTTGCACTTCCTGATCACGCACCCAAATTTATATTATTATTGTGTGGGATGTGGAGATTGTTCTTTGTTTCTCAATAGGAACTTATGCTGTGCTATTTGATTAAACCCTCTACCATGACTGACAAAGAGATGGAGTCACCAGAGTGTATGAAACAAATCAAAGTTCAGGTAGGTAAACTCAGAGACAAGTTCATGGCATCCTAAAGACCGTATCCACTGTATTGTGTCCTCTGGACCACGTGGTCCCAAGAAAAGAAAGGAAAACCTCTTGCCTTGGTAACAGGAAGCCCCCACAGGCCCTCTCCCCGCTGAGCCTGCTCTCAGTCCCCCTTAACTCCTGCTGCTGCTTTACCTGCAGTGTCATCTGGCTTCCATCCCCACCATTCAGCTGAAACTGCTCTCATAGGCGGCCTGGGACCGCCCAGCCAAGCCTCTCCCAGTTCCCAGTCTTCCTGGAGAGTTTTTCTCTGGCAAGACTGCCACATTCATCATGCTGTCCCCCAGGGTTACTCGCTATTTCTGCAAGTAACTGCCTGTCTGCCTGTGACTCCTCCCACACACGCAGCCGTCCTCGTCCTCTTTCATCTCTAACATTGCACCCCATCTCCTTGTTCTCACCACCTGGTCCCTCTACAGCCCCACCAGTCACCATTCGGCTTCCCCGGCCTCAGCGCCTCATCCATCCAGTTTGTCTTGCCTGTGCCCACTCGGTTAGCTGTTCCTAAAATGCCAGCCCAGATCCGCTTCTCCCTTCTCAGTGCCAGCCCGGATACACCAGATGCATACCCGGATACATCTCAGATTTGGTTCTCGTGCTAGCTTTCAGATTCCTTTTCCTGAAATGTCCCAGTGGGATACCAAGGCCAAGGCACATTTAGCTTTTAAAATCTTTGTGTGATTATGGTAGGTGGTATTTGCGTATAAGGTGTGTACATTTTCTCCAGATGTTTCAGGAACAAGGAATAGGAACAGGTGTCATCATTATACAGACAACTCTTTGTGAAATGTTACTGTGATGTCACACACCTAGCATGTTCTTTCATTTCTGATGTTGAAACTTTCAGTCACCTTTTTATTTTGATTGGTTGCAGGAGGTGATTCTAAGCCGTTGGGTTTCTTCACGAGAGAGAAGTGACCAAGACGAACTTTAACAATTCAACCTCAGAATTCTGATTTACCAACAAATACTGTTGAGTGTCCTACAGTAAGCCAAGTTCTGTGTGAGGTAAAAAGTCCTCTTACTATAATCACCCAGTAAGTGAAAAGTTCTAAAGGGCATGGCCCCCCCATCACCAAAAAGCAATTAGTATTTTAAAAGATAAAATGACACAGGGGAGAACAAAGAGCCCTCTGCTGGCCTTCAGATTCTGTTCTTGAGTAAGTCACTGACCCTGACTGATCCTGAATTTCTCGTCTGTGGGCCCGCATCCTCACCTATTCAGTAAGCACATTGGACTAGATGAGTTCCAAGAGGACTCTTCCAGCTACAGGGAAATTCTGTTACTCTCTGATTTTACCTGACAACGACAGTAGTTTACATTTATGTGACACGGTACAGTTTCCCAAACTCTTTTCTACGCATCTCATTACTCACATCCAGTGTGTTCCTGAGAGTGTGCCGGAAAGGAGACTTGGGGATTATAAGACTCTGTGTGCCAATATGTTAAATGGAAAAAATGATGTGTCTCATCTTTTCTAAGAACTTCAACCAATTACTCAACCCTGGAAAATCCACTTATTATCTGTCCAGGATTTCTGTATCGTAAAGCCTTTCAAAAACGTCATCACCTAATCATTAACTCTCAGCTCACTGATGGGCACATTTGTGTCCAGTACACCACAGTGTTATACAGTATTAGATAAAAATTGCATCTTGCTTCAGTGAACTTGTTTGTAAAATAAAAATAGGTAGTGAAATAATGTATGAGGATACATAATGAATGCAGTTAGCATTTAGTAAAACTCAGTAAACAAAGCCTTTTTCAAATTGGTTACATACCAGTCAAGGTTTTGCAGGGCAGCAGGGGTGGAGGGGAAGATGAGCAGGAGGGAAACCAGTGACAGCCTGAGGGAAACAGGTGTGTGAGATTCGTCCAGTGTCCAAATTCAAGACAATGGCAGTCTTCTCTTTGACACTGCATACCCCAGAAGTGGACGGTGAGAGCTGGAATGTTTGCATTCCTGTGACGTGTGGTCTTGGAGCTTCCGGCGGCCTGAGATTCCACCTGATGTCGTTTTTGAACATGGTGCTTCTGTTCACGTCATGATCCTGCCCTCGCAACAGAAGCATTAGATCTGCATGATCTACATTTTAAAGATTTGGCATTGAAATAAGGGAGCTCCTCTTTTTCCCTCCGATGCAGACCAATATGATTACCAATTTGAAAGAGCCTCTCAGTAATATGCCTTTTTGCTGTACGTTAGCGATACCAGTAGCTCAACATTTTTACTACCCGCTTTGCTCTCACCAGGCTCCTTAGCAAAGTCAGAGACTTGGCTTTCAAACATCACTTTTTTAAAACCCTGAAAGTCAGCAAAAATTTCAGGCTCTATTTTTTTCCCCATTTCATCTGTCATTTGTGGTGACACTTCTCTCCATACCTGATCAGTGCGTCATATGCCTTGATGGTAAAAACTCTTCTGTGAATCCTTCATCACAGTTCTGTCAGCCCGTGAGCACCCACATCACCTGCTTATCATCTGCTAATGTGCCTTCAAGGTTGTGGTGACTTCTTCATGTAAAGGCTACAGTAAAGATGTAGAAAAGCCACAAGACTGCACAGATACTACTTATAAACGAAAGCTGTAGAAGGATGTCCAAAAGCACCATCTTTAAACAAGCCTTGTATGAAAGATTTTCCTCCTTCATGTACACCGTCTGAACATGCTGCAGTGGGCCATGCACTCTTCAGCATTTCCCAAGGGCCCTGGGGTTCTGGAATGATGTACCAGCAAAGGTTTTGGGTTACATGAGCCTCACAGTTACCAGCTAAAAGCAGTATTAGCTTGTCTTTAGATGTATTATGTCCTGGCACTTTTTTCTTACCTTCTGAAATAAATGTAACAGATGGCATGTGTTTTTTTTTAAAAAAAGCTCAGGTTCAGCAAGATTGGAAATTTGCTCTGTGATAAAACCACCTTCACAAATGGCTGTGGTTCAGTGGGGAGATGCTGCCACCTTACAGAGCAGAAGTTGCTTCACCCACTCTCTTCCAAGCATGTTTTATGTGGTTCTTAAATCTCAAACCTCCGAGATTTGCTTTAAAACTGGAATTCTTCACCAAATCCTCTCTCTCAGCTCTCCCAAGGTGTCTAAGCTGCCCAGTGTACCAGCATGTGTTCAGTAGCATCACGCTGACTGGCCATGCACCCTCCATACAAGAATTTCACTGGCTTTATAACAGCACGCCACACTCAAGAACGCCGCGAAACTTTGTGGAACCAGCACTTTTTACAAGTTGTTTTGTTACCCAGTGCAAAAAATATATACACAAAAAAGAAGGAATACATACTTGGCCAAGACTGTATCTTTTATGTGACCACCTTTCTGAACTATCACTTCTAATTTTTTTTTTCTTATAAAGGGATTTCTTGGGCCTTTAAAACTCCCATACTTTAATAGCACCTGGTTGGCTCAGTCAGTTCAGTGTCCAACTCTTGATCTTAGCTCAGCTCATGATCTCACGGTTTGTGGGATCGAGCTCCTCACTGAGCTCTGTGCTGACAGCACGGAGCCTGCTTGTGATTCCCTCTTTCCCTCTCTCTCTCTGCCTGCCCTGCTCACATGCTCTCTCTCTTTCTCAAATAAGTAAAGTTTAAAAAAAAAAAATCACCTACTTTCTTCTTGGGCTTTTCCAGTCCCATAAGAGACGTTTTTACTTAATACAGCGGGGGAAATGATGCGACAATACAGCACACATCTAAACAGCACAAGCATGGAGCAGTCAGCTAAGACCAGCACGTGCCGTGTGGTCTGGACACTCACAACTTGAGTGATTTTGCTGACGACTCCTATACTCATTGTTTTGTATTTGGATAGCCAATATACCATTTTTTTTGTAAATAGTTATAGCAGATATTCAGATAGTAGAGTTTAAGATGGGGCAGACCCCTGTGTTCTTGCTTATCACACAATAGGCTTTTTTTCCAATACAGAAAATCAATTTGATTTCAACAACTACAAATACATGGAAAATGGGAATTGAAATTTAAAAATAAAAATAGTATCATTTAAAATAGGGGCGCCTGGGTGGCGCAGTCGGTTAAGCGTCCGACTTCAGCCAGGTCACGATCTCGCGGCCCGTGAGTTCGAGCCCCGCGTCAGGCTCTGGGCTGATGGCTCGGAGCCTGGAGCCTGTTTCCGATTCTGTGTCTCCATCTCTCTCTGCCCCTCCCCCGTTCATGCTCTGTCTCTCTCTGTCCCAAAAATAAATAAAAAACGTTGAAAAAAAAAAAAATTTAAAATAATAACATAAATCATGAAATACTAAGGTATAAATCTTAGAATCACACAACAGACTTTTGACTTCAAATGGTGGGAGCCTCCACAGGATGAAGGTTTGAGGCTCAGAGACGTGACCACACCACACCACTGCCACGGAGTGCGAGCGGAGGACTTGACCCCAGAACTCTCAGTCCTATTTAGTGCCTTTATAAGATCTCCACAGCTAAAGTGACACCAACCTAGAAAAGCACGTGAAGTCAGAAATACGTCACGATTAGGGCCTGAGTGGAGGTTAGAAAGGAAGGCTGCCCAACACTCCAGGCAGGCCTGGTATGTGCTGGTACATCTGGGTGGTGGTCCCCTGCCTCGGTGTTGGGGTGCAGCCTGGGGCCCCCACCAGGAACATGCTCGTGCATCTGGTTTTGGCATAATCTTCAGCAGGTTCACAGATTCCATGAGGACCATCTGTGGACCCCACTTACAAACCTGGAAGCGTTGTGTGGTTCTTAACTTGTAATTAGTCTCCACAGAGATAATTTTATTGAAGGCTGGGTAATGGGGTGAGCCTTCTACAAAGGAACCAGTCATAGCTCAGCTCTCCTGTGCACAGCAAGTCAAGAGCTGAGGGCTGTTCTGTGGCCAGAAGGGCTGTTCTGTCGGCTCAGTGAACTGCATTACCTTCATGCTGCCTCCTGAAGAAACCATGGCTAGAACAGGTCGGTCACCCTTGGGAGGTGGGGCCAGCTGGGGCAGCAACAGGGCACCGATAAATGGTTCTGTATTGCAAACCTGCCCTGCCTTTAAGGCACCACCTCCTCAGGTTAGACTGAGTAGCTTACAGTTATCAGGATTTTTTTTTTTAAGTTTATTTTATATTTATTTATTTTGAGAGAGCACAGGCAGGGGAGGGGCAGAGAGAGAGAGAGGGAGACAGGGAATTCCAGGCAGGCTCTGCAATGTCCGCACACAGCCCAACGCTAGGCTCAAACCCACAAACCTTGAGATATGACCTGAGCTGAAATCAAGAGTTGGATGCTTAACCTCCTGACCAACCCAGTTGCCCCAGTCTTCAGGATTTTTAAAATGTTGAGACTCTGGTTGTCAGCACTTGCTTGGTTTCTTTAATTGGCCTTGGCTGGATGACAAGATGGCTACGGTTACATGCTTTAGAGTCAGACACAGGTTTGCATCCCAACTCATCCCCTTACTCACCATGTGATCTTAACCTGTTTCCTCATCTATAAAATAGAACTAATGTTCTCAGCCTTCACATACAAGAGAATCCTGTTCAGCCACAAAAAGGAGTGAAGAGCTGGTACGTGCAACATGGATGGATCTCAAACACATATCAAGTGAAAGAAATGCCACATAGTGTTTGATTCCAGGTATATATCCAAAATAGGTAAATCCATAGAGAACACAGATCAGTGGTTCCCAGGGTCAGTGGGGGAGGACTAAGGAGCAACTGTTTGGTGGGTCCAGAGTCTCCTTTAGAGGTAATAGAATGTTTTGGAAGTGGAGGTGATGGTTGCACAGCACTGAATCTACTAAGTGCAGAATCTTTCCCTTGAAAATAAGTTTATGGAATAAGAGTCTCACCTCCATGAGAAAAAAAAAAAAATTAAAAATAATAATCATGTCCAGAGGCTTGCTGGAAGATTAAGTGGCTTGGCCCTTACAAGGTGCTTATTAGTACCATGCCTGGCTCGTGATGGACTTCCAGTAATTTCCAGCTATGCTGATTCATTTGGTGAGGCAAGAGGAAGTTCTTCTGTCTTAAGAACCACCATTACCCATCATCATCAGGCAGTGATTTGTGCAGTCGCTTATCGTATGTTGATTCTCTTAGCTTCAGTTTTAGAGACTGACATTTTTCTGACCTCATTCCCAGACTGTGCGGGGAAATCCCGATGTCTGTGCCTCTACTGGCCTAAGTTCTCCTGTAAGGAGACTCAGTTCTATTAAGTGATTCATACAGGGATTGGCAGGGATTAAACCAACATGAATGGGACGTGGTTTTAGGCAGTTTAACCGGGATTGAGCTGCTCAGGTTTCCCTACATTTTTGAGCATAGTCTGTACACAAGTCTGAAAAGTCATTGTTACTTGTGGAATAAAATCTTGATTTCGTCTTTTTTTTTTTTTTTTTTTTTGCCCTTATTGTTAAAGCATTGTCATTTTCTTTTTTTTTTTTTTTTTTTTAAGTTGCTATTTACTTGAATTGGTTTTTAACTTAGTTTTCCCCTTGTGGAGGAGTACTTAGGTTGAAAAGAAATGAGTTCTCTTCTCCCCACCACCTACCTCCCATTTGTGATTTTACCAACTAAATTGATTTCTTAAAAATCTGATTACAGACTCAAATAATTATACCATGAATGTTAACTTCCATGAAACTAACTGAGGTCCATTTCTAAAATTGAGAGTTATCTAATGCTTGATTTATCTTCAATCTTTACTTTTTTTTATATATAAGCTGAAAAAGTTTAGTCTTTCTACCACTTTGTGTAATACAGGGAGACATCCTGTAGGAGTACATGATATGAAAAAGCACATTTGTGAAACTGTTAAACTAAGAGGTAGTGGGTTTTTTTAATTTCAAAGTAATTCACTCTTTTTTAAAAAATGAAACATTGCAAGCGTTTAAGATGTTTAGAATCTTTTCATTTTCAGAAACAATGTTACACAGGTAGATAGTCTTCCTTTTATTTTAATGTTTATTTATTTATTTTTGAGAGAGAGCTGGGGAGGGGCGCAGAGAGAGGAAGACAAAGAATCCCAAGCAGACTCCACACTGATATTGCAGAGCCCCTGTGGGGCTCGAACTCACCAACCATGAGATCATGACCTGAGGTGAAATCAAGAGTCGGATGCTTAACCAATTGAGCCTCCCGGGTGCGCCTCTTCCTAACTTTTAAGTAGCACATTCTGATAAAGTAGGAAGAATGGCATTAGAAAAACCTAGGTCCAGATTCCAAGTCTACACTAGGGAAACAGTGGTGACCTTGGGAGCCTTCCCATATCACTCTGAATCTTAGCTTCCTCACCTGTGAAATGGAAATGATCACAGCATGCTGAGTGTGTTTTGTGGACTAAATGAAAGTGTCTGGCATGAAGCGTGTGTACTTTTTCCTCTTTCAGATAAACCAAAAGTATAAGCACTGCCATAATTGTTTTCTCTAGGAAATGTAAAGCCTATTTTATGCCCTGGTAGGTGACAGAGTGGAGGAGAAGGAGGTGACAGAAAAATAGTTGGAGGTAAAGTAGTGAAGACAGCTCTGGGGATGGGGAGAAGTTTCTCCTCCTGTGCAAGGGGAGCCAGAAATGGCCATTGTGTGTTTTTTCTAAAATAATGTTTATTAGGTTTTCCTGGTTATAGGAGTGATTCATGCATGCCCTGAAAGCTTTGGGGAAATGCTTTGGGTGGATCATTTTAGACTTTCAAATCAGTTAACCCTGAGGCTAACTTTATGACCTTGCAGTGAAAAGGAGCCCAGCAGTCAGTCATTACTTGAGGGTTGACGAGGACTAGATGTGTGCCCAGGGCAGCACTAGACCGTGAGATGGAAGAGGTGCATTGTGGGGGTGCCAGTTCTGGAGAACTCTTCTGGGAAGCAGAGTTGGTGCCAATGCTGACTCTCCTCATCCTTCAGTTAGCATTTAGCTGGTATGATAAAAGAAACTTAATGGAAGGATTCTCAGTTCATAATTCTGCAAAACTGAGCAACATTGCCATCTATTGGTGTTATGTCAGTGCTTAATTTCCTTCATTAGGGGTAAAGTTTGTAAGGTGGTATTGTGATTTTTATGAGAGGGAATTTGTAGCCTCCTGAAGTGAAAGAAGAAATAGGCTGACTGCTGCCATTCTCACCCCCAGGTTGGAGAGCAGTCCCTAAAACAGGGACTGGAGGCCGTGAAAGCTTTGTTTGAAAATCAAGGAATGCTGCACTAAGAGAAAGCATGAAATTGCCATTTTTAACATTTACCCTTATTTTATCCGAATTTTTATGACATGTATTTCCATTCCCTGTTTGAATGTCGATGGAAGCACAATCTTTATTTTCTCCTTTATCTTCTCTAATGGTGGCAAATGGTGGCCCAGTGGTTATGTGCACGGCCTTCACAGTCAAACCTAGATTTGATCTCTGATTTTCCAACTGTGTGACTTTGGGCAAGTCATTTCCTCAATTTCCCTTTTCATGTGCAAATTGGGAATATTGTTAGTACCTACTTCTCAAGGTGGTCTTAAGGATTAAAAGGGAAGAAAGATTAAGAAACTTACTCAGGTATGGAGTCCTTAATGAATATTCATTAATTACAGCTGCTCTGATTATCAATAATTGGGTAAAGAACTGGACCAGAGAAGTAGAGTCCAAAAATAGTGTGTTAAGAGAATAGGGACAAATTGGAATATATCCCAAACTCAATACTCGATTTTTCATCTTTACCCAGTCAAGTCTTTATAACTTCTTGAACACCACAAAAGAGTAGTCATGATTCTGTTTAAAGCGATATCATGTTCTGGGTGGGAAGTTTTGTTTCTCTTAAAAGGACCCAAACTTATAAATGCAAATGTTGGTGTGTGTGCCATGCATTTTCCCCCCACTGAATTTGCCGAGTTCTGAAACATTACCCAAATGCCTCCTTGGTAACAGGCTTTACGGATCTGTAGCAAGTTTTCTGAATATCTTTATTATGGGTAAATTACCGGTTCCTTAAAGATGGATTTGGTTTTTTGGAAATTAGACATCATTTATTTGGTGCCATAGCTGGGGCATAAGATTAGATGTGGCAGTATATCACATTTGGTCAAAAACAAAGTGAACTCTGGAAGCAGTTTCCAGAGAGGAATGCTGAAACATTTCGCTCCTTGGCTAAAGTTCAGTGATTATTTGCACATATGAATTCTGATGTGGTTGTTAAGTCACCTCATTTCTTCATAATTACTCCTCCCACCTGTTCCCCCTTCCTTCCCCTGAAGGTGTTAGAGAAAGAAGTCCACCTTTCCTTGTATCCTTCCTGAATTATGCATTTAAAGTAGACAGAGGAGGGGCCCCTGGCTGGCGACTCTTGATCTCAGGGTCGTGAGTTCGAGCCCTACACTGGGTGTAGAGATGACTTAAATAAATAAATAAAGTTTAAAAAATAATAAAGTAGGCAGGGGATGTGCTTTGCCTTGGTAAACTCAATACCCTGATCTCCTCATGTGAGGTCAGGCAAAATGAAGCAGAATGACTTGAGGAATTGCCATCCACTTTGCATATATGCTCATAAAGGCTAATTGAGAAGTGGAACCTGTTTCCTGACTTAGATTCCAAGACCCTGGCTTACTTGCTTTCCTTACGTCTTTCCTTCTTTCTTCTCTTTGTTTCACTATTGCTGTCAAAAGGCTACCATGTGCTTTTTAAATAAAAACAATCCAGTGAATTTACTTCATTAATTGTGTCTTGCTCACCTTTCTACAAATTCCTACTTTCTGGGTTCACATGGAAAGGTGAATTTGTTCAGCTTTAATTATAGAAATAGTTTTCATTGTTCTGTAAATAAAAATGCTGCCACTCTGCTGTATCATGGAATCTCAGTTTAAAAATCAAACCATTATGAGAATAATTTAGTTGTAATCCAATACAATTTTTAAAACCCAGGGTGTGGTGCCTGGGTGTCTCAGTCAATTGAACATCTGACTCTTGATTTTGGCTCAGGTCATGATCCCAGGGTCGTGGGATCAGGCCCCATATCAGGCTCCATGGAGCCGGCTTAAGATTCTCTCCATCCCTCCCTCCCCCTCTGTCCCCTCCCACCAGCTCATGCTCTCTTTAAAAAAACAAAACAAAAAAACAAAAACCCTTATAGGTGCACCTGGGTGGATCAGTTGGTTAAGCAACCAACTCTTGATTTTGACTCAAGTCATGATTTTGACTCAGTTTGTGAGATCAAGCCCTGTGTCAGGCTCCATGCTGACAGCACAGAGCCTGCTTGGGATTCTCTCTCCCTCTCTCTGCCCTTCCCCTTGCTTACGCTCACATGCTCGTGCTCTCTCTCTCTCTCTCTCTCTCTCTCTCTCTTGCAATAAATAAATAGAACATTTTTTAAAAACAGGACAATCTTTATTAATTTTATAAATTCTTATACTGCAGTATGTGGAAATATGCTAAACGTAAAGTCATAACACTTTGGTATTAAGCACAGTTTAACCCACCTAAAAATCTCTAGTATCTACTAATGGTAGGAAGTCCCGAGCTACCCCTCTGCTGGCATACGGCACACTCAGCACACACCGCTCCCCTCAGAAGGGTTTGTCTCTTCCTCAGGGCAGTCGGTCACGTAGAAACCATGCTCCTCTATCCCTCGGTAGAGTGTGATGTACTTGGAAGCCTTCCTTGTCCTCGGAACCACGTACTTTTCCGTGAACTCACCCTTGTCCAGTTGCCCCTTGCCTTCTGTGGTCAGAACGCAGTTAATGAACGTGAGGGTGTAACTGTAGCAGTTGTGATGGTCTTCTTCATACCTTACAAAAGAAGGATGGTGAGAAGGGAAGGCTTAGGTTTAAAAGCTGCTCAGGGGGCACCTGTGTGGCTCAGTCAGTTAAGCATCTACCTTCGGCTCAGGTCATGATCTCACAGTTTGTGAGTTCAAGCCCCGCGTCGGGCTCTGTGCTGACAGCTCACAGCTTGGAGCCTGCAGCCTGCTTCGAATTCTGTGTCTCCCTCTCTCTCTGCCCTGCTCCCCACCTCCCCCGCCCACTCACACTCTGTCTCTCTCTCAAAAATAAACATTAAAAAATTTAAAGAGGGGCGCCTGGGTGGCTCGGTCGGTTAAGCGTCCGACTTCGGCTCAGGTCATGATCTCATGGTCCGTGAGTTCAAGCCCCGCATCGGGCTCTGTGCTGACAGCTCAGAGCCTGGAGCCTGTTTCAGATTCTGTGTCTCCCTCTCTCTCTGCCCCTCCCCTGTTCATGCTCTGTCTCTCTGTCTCAAAAATAAATAAACGTTAAAAAAAAAATTTAAAGAAAAAAAAAGGCTGCTCAGGAACAAGCCATGAAGCTGTTGAAGGACTTGCAGAATTGAAATTGGGCTGTCAGCGGACTGGGCCCCTATGTGTGCTGACCCCCTTGGTGACAGAGCTCCCAGAGGTGCAATTTCGAGGGACACTTGGCAGTTTGGGCCATGTCCACTTGCAAGTTACATAAGACAGGAGTGGGCATGTCTACATGTGCTGACTCATTGTATGGAAACTGCCAACTTAGGGAGCTGACATTCTAGAAATGGAGTTCTCCTTCCAGGTTTTAGGGTATCCCAGTGTCTAAACTTATTTTAAGGGAAGCCTCAAGACAATTTAGGTTCACAAGTATGCTATATATCTAAAGTGTTGAGGGAGCAATAAATTGAGAAATTTCAAATTTGCCAAATCACAAAAACATTATTTTTACATGTTAAACATTTAAAAGATGTTTAAGGGAATATAATAGGGGTCTTGCTGTACATATTAAATGTTAAGTATGTAAAAATATCTAGTCAAATAACTGGAGTACTAAGCTGTGGTCCTTTTGGTTCTTAAGATGCTGTGATTCTGGGGCTCCTGGGTGGCTCAGTTGATTGAGCATCCGACTTCGGCTCAGGTCATGATCTCATGGTTTGTGCTGTTGTCAATGCAGAGCCTGCTTTGAATCCTCTGTCCCCCTCTCTGTCTGCCCCTCCCCCACTTATGTTCTCCATCTCTCTGTCTCTCTCTCAAAAATGAATAAACATTTATTTTAAAAAATGCTGTGATTCTATTGTGTAAGTGTACATTGGCTCACCTCTGCAGAAAACCCAAAGTAATTCAACCCCTGTTTAAACTTTGTTACAGGTACTACTCTCTTGGTACAGGCTCACCATGAACTAAACAGCTTAAGAGTCCTCTGAGCTGGGGTCCCACCTGCATGGTGAATGAGTGGGTGGCCCCTGCAGCCCTGTACCTCTGAGGCAGCCAGGCTCCCGAGGTGGAGAAGTCTTCCAGGTACTTGTCCCACTGATCCATCAGTCCATACATGCCGGGCTGCAGTAAAGGGATGCTTACACTCTGCTCCCACCCTGCTTCATCTCGCTGGACCCCGTGCATGGTGTAATTATACACAACTCCTGCAACCAAAACTGGAGTCATGCGGAAGCCTAAGGGAAAATGCACCTCTGTTTAGAGGCCATCAGAAAATGACAACTGCCCCTGGGAAATGCCACATAACAGAAACCCAGTTGTACTTTGTGATTACTGTCGAAGAGCAGTAGACCGTGAGAGGCCCTAGAATCTCACAGGATCAAGCTGGGGAGGCAGCCACCCACCTAACAGATTTAGAGAGGGCCTTGCCTAGAGTCAGGATTGGGGGTTACGAGCCTCTGCCTCCCGGGCCCTCAGCAAAGCATTTCTTTCAGGGAAACCCAGTTCTTGCTCTACCTGTTCTCCAGCACCGTGAAGTTGCCCCCAGGAAATGGAGACTAGAATAGATATTCATCTCCAAATATTTTTTGCTCAAGTTTTCTATTTACGAATGGGTCTATCTTCTTTCCTTAAATCAGCAATAAATTTCCACTGATGAAATGGGTGGTAAATTTGCTCATGTGGGTAAATCTGAGTTCAAAAATCCAGTCCTGGGTTTCTGTTCGCTGGTCAGTTTCTCCCGCCTTGAGCAGGTGCAGAAAGGTTGCCTTCAGACTTGACTTATGAGGCCTGTGATCACAGCCTCACCTGCCTGGCTTTGCTCACCATCCCTAGGCCCACGATCCCCTGTGACTGGGGTACCAGGCCCTCTTCCTGTACGCTGGATGCTCTGGCTTCAGGGCCTCCAGGCTGTGCCCTCAGAGCTAAGTCTGGGCAAAGGAACTGCTTTGTTTAAACATGCCTTTTTTTTTTTTTTTTTTTTTTTTTTTTAAGTGAACCCACCACATGCCCAAGTCCTCTGTCCCTTGGTTTATTCCTGAGGCCCGTGCCTGGCCACCAGAGACCCTGGTGTGTGAGGACCCAGTGGCAGTGTGCTGGGTCCAGATTCTGGTTCCAACACAAGAAGAAATCATGTTCCTCTCTCAAAAAACCAACAAAACAGGCTTGGTGATACTCTTGGCTGAGAAAACATTAACAAGCTTTCAAATATTTAGAATTGTCATTAGTACTAAGTTACTGTAAAGTCAAGTATTTCTCTTTTAAGGGGGGTAAGCATCGCCCACCTAATGGTACGGTATGAGAACCCCGGGAAAAGAGGAATTCCCTAATTAAATGTCATGAGCACTTTTTCTCTAGAAATACCACTCTCTCCTACCTAGTAGTGTGGGGACATTTTAAGTTTTTAATAAAACAAAACAAAAAACCAGTGGCAGTGCACTCACCATTTGTGTTGGTTATTCCCACGTGAAGATCAGACCTTCCATCGTACTCCCTGAAAGAAACAAGTTTTCTGTTTTTTCTCATTTGCACATGACTGGCATGAAGAGTCCATATTTAAAAGCAGGAGAGTGATCTTGGCCGGTGCCAAAACTTGCCATCAGTGGCCATGTGAATGGAAGCACTGTTTCAAAACTGGTTGAGCCAAGAGTACATCTGAGGTAGAAAATACTCCCCTGGACCCCCAGCTGGATTTTTTTGGCCCCCCATCACTAAAGGCAGTGGAAGGCCTTGGAAGGCCATTCCTCCTAGAGCATAAAGTCAGCTTAACTCTTAGGTGCCCAGCTGAGGGGCACAGCTGGAGGTCAGTTCTTGAAAGAGATCCTCATACTTCCCGCCTTGTAGGTGAGGTTACAGGCTGACCGGGGAGAGGATCCTGAGTGCATCTCAGTGGACCTCTACCTTCAAAACTAAAGTAGCGTCTTTTGGTCTTTATAGCCTGCAGCCACACCTACTTTTCCTGGATGGCCTTGTTTTCTGAAATTACTCTTTACCTGAGACTGTTCATTAAATCTATGATTCCGTATGATTTAACCTTCATTTCCAATCCCAGGCCATCATTTACTAGCACGGGGACATTAGCAAGTCACTTTCTCTCTCTGATCTCAGTTTCCTCATCTGGAAAATGGGAATATCATAAACCTTCTAGCAAGCTGGTTGTAAGAATAAAATACCAGTTGAGTGCCTGCAAGTGTCAAATAAATCAGAGGTTATTGTTGGCTCAGTTGGTAAGCATCCAACTTTGGCTCATGATCTCACAGTTTATGAGTTCCAGCCCTGCATCAGGCTCAGCTCAGAGCCTGGAGCTCAGAGCCTGGAGCCTGCTTCAGATTCTGTGTCTCCCTCTCTCTCTGCCCCTTCCTTGCTCATGCTATCTCCCCCCCTCCTCTGTCTCTCTCTCAAAAATAAACATTAAAATAACTTTTAGTAAATAAATCAGAAGTTGTTGTTAAATGATAAAGCTCCTTCATGAGACCGCAGGTTCCTCATTAAAGTGAGCAGTCCGAGGGTTTAAAATGACTGAAAACAAAAATGGCTGCCCCACCTTCACAGTGATCCCCCAGGTCATCTTGTTGCAGCCACCACTTTGAGGGTTTTGAGACTGTGGGTTCAGAGGCTGAGAATGAAGCCGGGCAACAAGGTACCAGTCTGATTGTAGCGCTGCACTTACATACCCCAAGATTGCTGCATAAGCATGTCACTGCACTTTGTTTCCTGCCTCAATCCTAGGTGTTCCTTCCCTCCCCCTGTCCTTCAGTTATTTCTCAGTCATGCAACAGATATTTATCAGGTGTGAACGAACTATGGGCCTGTCGTTTGAAGTGAAAGGCTAGTAGCACAACAGGAAATAAGCCTGACAAGGTCTCTGCCCTCTTGGAGTTTGCTTGCTTCCAGAGAAGACTTTTTAGTTTAACGAGTTTTTAACAGATAAGTGCTCTGAAGGGGAAAAAAATGTAGACTGTTACAGAAGCATGTCATAGGGGCAGTGGCAGGGCCACCTCTCTCTCATACAACTCCTTTGTACAAATTAAGAAAAGTTCCCTTTTTTCCTGCAGATGCAGCTCTGCCCAGCATGTTTGGCTTGCTAGGTGTAGTGCCTCCTGAGTTTCAGGACCCAAAACCACCTTGACAAAGCATCTTTGTGCAGTGTACAACCTGTACAACCATATGTGGCAGCCCTGAGAGATCTTAACCCAGTTTGATGAGAACCTCAGTGATTTCCGAGGGTCATTGAAGGTTCTCTTTTACAAAGTAGATGAAATTTTCTCAAGGTGAATAGTGGGAGTCATTCTTGAGAGTTTGGAAATTGGATGAGAGGGAAAGGAACAGTTTAGAAGTTGGCCTTAGAAGGTCTGGTGGGCAGGGGACTACTTGAAGTTCTGCAGATCCTGGCGTGAGGGGATGGGAGGATGCTAAAGCATATAACCTGTTTCAACACCACCACGTCCCTTCTACTGATGCCAAGGAAGGCCAGGCCCATCAGTATTGCTACCACATCACAGAGTACATAAATGCTTATTAGGGGCCAACCCAAAAGCCTATCGTGTTCTGGAGAGCAGGGCTCTGGCTCATTCACTGTGACATCCCTGGCATTTCCCACACAGAGATGCTTGGTAAGGATTTGTTGAATGAATCAGTGTTATAGTGGATGAATTCTGAATTTTAATCATTTTATTCAAAAGCTTTCAGAATCTAGCCAAGTAATTCTCCAAGTTAGCATGAATGAGGGGATCTTGTGAAACATTTTGGGCTTCATGATTTAGATAAGGGAAATGAAGTTTCTGCCAGTTACATTCTGAACTGAATATGAAAAGAATAGCACGGAAAAGAGCATGTTGGCTCCACTTTGTGTCTGGTGCCCGGGTCATGTTTCTGCCTTAACACTGCCCCTCACCACCCTGCAAGGTCGGCAGGACCCTCATTTTGCAGATGAGGAACAGAGACTCCAGAGGGTCTGATGCTGTCTGAAAACAGGATAGGAATTGGGGGCTTTGTGGTACTACGGCCTGCACTGTTCTCTCTGTATCCTGTGACCTCCAGGAAGAGTCAGGGGTGCAAAAGTGCACACTTTCGTTCATTTTATCCACATAAGGACAGGAAGGAAATCAATTAAGGAAGTTAGTAAGCAGGGAAATAAATAGACAACTCCAACCGTCTTACCCCAAACCAGAGCTCTTGAGGGCACATGAGCATTGGGAGGGGGGATTTCAAGAAGGCTAGGATGTCTCGGCATTAGGTCACAATGATGCTTACGAACACGCTTCCTAAAGCACGTGCCATCGTTCTGTAGCATCCATGCTCTCAACACCTGGCCTGTGCTGGGCCACTTCTAGTTCCATTTGTAAACTCCACAGGGACACTAAGGAGGTAAGGTCCTTTCTTTTGATTTCTGAAATCTTTCTTAAAGTCAGGTGGCATCCACAATTGAGGCACACCAGGTCTGGTCTTCAATTTAATTCACCACCATGTAGAATAGTCTGTATGTGGCCGTTTTTCAGGCTTTTGTACATGGTACCTGTTTGCCACAGATATTTCAGGCTAACTCACAGTAAAGGAATTATTTTGACTGGAGTAGCCGCTGGGTCGTTTTCCCAGTTAGCCTCTTAGTGCAAAATCTATGGGTAAAAAAAAGTTCCAAGCTTTCAGTTTTCCTCTCCTAAGATTGTATAAGCAGGTTTGACATTCACGTGTTCTTCATATATTCTTGCACTTATCCCTCTAGGAAAGTACATACACCATCTATCTTTATGAAATGAGTAGACCTACATTTTAGGATTTAATGCCAAAAAAACTGGCAAGACTATCCACCAAGCCTCACCCTGTATAGTACATGTTAGAAAGTTTTAGTGACCACAACACAAAAGGAAAAGTTTACAGAATTCAATGTAACACTTAAAAAACACCGTACCTAAGAAACGTCCCTTGAGTTGGTCTGAGGAGGAACGAACATTTTTCTTGATGCCCGTTGGTAAAGGGATTGGAGATGCTAACAGGTGCTTCCTCCAGCTTCCTCGAGCTCATGACTTGCTGGCAGAGGGGGCAGCACAGGGGCACACTGAAGCTGTAGATGTATTTCTTACAGTGGTTGAATTTAATTAAGGGCTTTGCAGCCTCTGCAGGGTGCATGGTTTTCCCCTCCTGGGCAACCAGGGTTAGTTTCCGGAGACTTCCTTTTCCTCATTACCTGGCTGGCAAATAAATGTACGCCTCCCGAGTAACCTGATCAACAATGACGTCATTCTGATTGACAGCTTCGGAAGCCAAACCAAATAGGATTAACCCGTTACCAGACCGCCCCATACACTGGTATCTTAAAGAGCTAGTTTTCATTTGTGCTCACTTACAAAGGTTCTTTCTAGCCTTGTACGTTCTGCAGCCGCCGTCAGTCAGCTCCTACTCATCCTTTAAAGCCCTACTTTTCTGTGAAACTTTGCTCCACTTCTTCGAGTGGTCCCTTGCGCTGGTGGGACTAGATTCATGCTTCTCACGGGCTCTGATATTTGATTAGTCATTAGCCTGTGAGCTGCTTGGAGTTAAGGACCCACATTTATTTTTGTGTTTCTAGAAGAAGTTATGTTGTTTTGTTGTTGGATAAATACATGAAAGAAATCCTTGGAGGCTGTTGTCTTTTGATGTTTTATATTGTAGAAGTAATCTTGCTCATAAAAAATTAACAGTACAGTTAGAAATAAGGATAGTGGTTACCCTCGGTAGGAGGTACTGACTGGGAGAAGGCATGAGGGAGTTTTGGGGGGTCTGGAGCTGTTCCGATTCATGATCAAGGGGTTGGTTGTATGAGAGTTTGTGAACATTTTGTGAAAATTCCTCAAGCTGGACATTTTACTACAAGCACTTTTTGATTCTTCAATTTTAAAATAATTTTGAGAAACTACACAAAAATGTGAGAAAAAAAGGTAATGTCTTCTGTTCCTCCGTAATATTTTTCCACTCACCGAATCCAGCTCCCTGAGAAAACTAATGGTATGTTAAATGAAAATTTCCACATAATTTTTTAAAATTCCAACATTGTGTACGTTTGGAATGTGTGTATTTTTCTCATCTTGGAAATGTATCTACAATATCAGGAATACAGGTCCACCTAGTCCTTTCAGATGACTGCAGAGGAATCCATAGTTTGGTTGCACCACACTTTTTTTTTCTTTTAAGTAATCTATAGACACCACGTGGGCTTGAATTCACAACCCTGAGGTCAAGAGTCATGTGCTCTATTGACTGAGGCAGCCAGGCACCCCTGCACCACACTTTATTTAGCCAAACCCTTATCAATGCTTAAAGTTCCAGAGAAAAGCAATGACAAAGGGAAGACCCACAGAGAAGGTACCATGGCGGGTAAGGTCGCTTCGGAAAAGCGTTTCATAGCATACATTTAAGTAAATTACAGTAGGCTGAAATGCAGAAAAATGCATATTAATTGTTAATAATATGAAAATGATCATCAGACTCACAGAACTATAAAACACCTTAGAAATCATTTCAACCATCTTCTCTTGTTACACTGAAGGCAGACAGGCTCTCTAGCTGGGCTAGATGCCCAGCTTGGGTGACCAAGGTCTGAGATTGTTCATTATTAATATAAACCACACAGCTCTTGTTCGAATGTTTGAGTGACCCAAGTTACTTTCAACTGAGAATATATTCATCTTCATGACAGCAATACCAAGAGGTATTTTTAATCTTATGAAAAGGAATTGAGGCATCATGCCTTGATAAACATTTTTAATACACCAGCATTCTCTTTTTAAAAACAAAAACACTGGCATCTTAAATCCTTTTTTACCTTATTTTCTCTGTTTCCCAAAAAATGTTCTTACGGTAAAAATAAAACATAGATACAGATGATTACCCAAAACAAATGTATGGTTTAATGAAGTACTTTACTGTGAACCCCTTGTAAGTATCACTCAAGTCAAGAACTGGAACTTTTCTAGCCATCTCAGAAGCCCCTCCCATGTCCATCCTCCTCTCTTCCTCCAAAACTGACCCCTACCCGCACTTTTATAGTAATCACTCCTTGTGTTTCATTTTGGTTTCCTCACCTAGGTGTGCATCCATAGATATTGTGGCTTAGTCTTGTCCATGTAAACATTTTTGGTATGTGTTTTAAGTTTTGGTTCCCTTTCCTTCCGTTGATTTTTCTTATCATATATCTGTGAAGCATCCAAATCATGGGACCTGTAATATCTCCTACAGTCTGATGTTGCTGACTGCTTCCTCAGGGTTCAGTTCAACACACTGCTCTGCCCTCTGTACATCCTTCACATTCGCAGCTGGTTGCAGAGACTGGATCAGAGTGAGATCTGATCCTCTTGGCAAGACTTTGCGTGGTGGTATTTTCTCTCACCAAAGGCACATCAGATCTGGTCTTCACTCTTATTTGATGTTAGTTCCCATTAATCTCAGTGCCTAGAGCTCCATTCATTCATTGGCAGTGGTACAATGATGATATTCTATCATGTTGTTTTCATACACTAGCTGGAATAATTGTATGAGGAAACACTTCCCCTCACCTATTATTTATGTATGCAGTGGTAAAAGTATACTGGAAAGATTGGATATGTGCCTGATTCCTTATTCACATTTCAAGATAATGAGGACATCTCTGACATACTCAGAAAGTGCCCAGTTGGTTTCATATAGTTTTATTCTAGTGTCACTTAATGAACTCCTAGATATAAACGTATTAGCTGGATTTCAACCCAATGCAGTTTTTATTCTTATTGAAGCTCAGATTGTCCCATTTGGGCCTCTTGAGTTGGCTCCTGAGTCCTTTTCACTTGAACCTAATAGTCTCTGATGATTTCCTTGCTATCTAGTCCATCAAGATGTTGCAGGTTCATCTCAGACCTTTCTCTGAACCCAGACCTGGAATCGGCCATTCCTCCAAGAAGCCCTGATTTCTTTCTTTCAGTGGGAAATGATAATTCAAGAGTATAGTCTGCACACTAAGGATGTACTGGTTGATTGTTTCTCTACCTTTTCAGTGGGCAAAGTGGGGTAAAAAAAAAAGTGCATCCTCACATGCACACACACAAAGATAAAATACTTCATGAGTTCATACATACTTTTTTTTAAATTTTATTTATTTTGAGAGAGAGTGCACAAGTGAGGGAGGGGCAGAGAAAGAGAATCCCAAGCAGGCTCTGCACTGTGAGTGAACTATGAGCGCAGAGCCTGATGTGGAGCTCAAACCCACAAACCATGAGATCATGACCTGAGCTGAAGTCAAGAGTGGGACACTTAACCTACTGAGCCACCCAGGCCCCCCCATACTGTCATTTCTAATTCAAATTCAGGACTACAGGGTTTTTACTTACCTTGTTCTATATTACATTTCCATCTCTTTTCTTCCCCACTGAAAATTTTGGTTGTTCAGGATACAGAGGATTACCGAATTAGAATGTTCCATGATCACTCATTTGCTAATTCCATTTTACACATACAACAGTCATGGGGTGAAAATAGTAATATACCACTTCTGATTATGATTACTAAGTAGAGTTAAGTGTTGTTTTTGTATATACTCTCCTCATCTTCATTGCTTAAATGGTGTTTCTAGAGGCACCTGGGTGGCTTGGTGGGTTAAGCATCTGACTCTTGGTTTCTGCTCACAGTCATGAGCTCAAGCCCCATGTCGGGCTCCGTGCTGAGGGTGGAGTCTGCCTAAGATTCTCCCTCTCCCTTTGCGCCTTCCCCACTCACACACATGCTCTCTTTTATTTATTTATTTATCTTATGAAAAGGAACTGAGGCATCATGCCTTGATATATATATGGTGGTTCTATATCTTCATGGTCAGAGCACCTACCATTGTAAACAGCAATCCCCTTTAATCCTCGCTAAGGCTTAATTCTAGACACAAGCTTTTATTTACTGGTTTCGTCACTCTTCAGTAATTATGGTTGTCTGAAGTGCATGGTCTAAAAGGTAACTTACGGCTTATAGGAAGAATGTTCCCCCAAGTTTTTGCATGTTGATAACAATTTATCTCTGTTCTTTCTACTTGGAAGATCAGTTTTGCTGGATATAGAGTCCTTGGCTAACGTTTTATTTACTGCATCATTCCATTTTCTTCCGGCATAATGCACTGCCATCCAAAAGCCTGATGACAAACTTATTTATGTTTATTCATGAGCAGGGGAGGGGCAAAGAGAGAGAGGGAGACACACAGAATCTGAAGCAGGGTCTGGGCTCTGAGCTGTCAGCACAGAGCCTGATGTGAGGCTCAAATCCATGAACCGTGAGATCATGACCTGAGCCAAAGTTGGATGTAACCAACTGAGCCATCAAAGCACCCCCTGGTTTAATAATTTGAGTCTTTAGCTAGTTTGTCATTCTAGCTAGTTTGTCAGTTTTGTTGATTTTTTTCCCCAAAGAACCAACTTTTTGTTTTACTGACTTTTCTCTATTGTGTCTTTATACTCTACTTCATTTATTTATACACAGATATTTACTATTTTCTTACTTCTGCTTGTTTTATATTTAGTTTCCTCTTCTAGTGTCTTATTTTTAAGTTTTTATTTAAATTCCAATTAATTAACATACAATGTAATATTACTTTCAGGTATACAATACAGTGATTCAGCACTTCCGTAAAACACCTGGAGCTCATCACAATAAGTGCACTCCTTAATCCCCATCACTTATTTAACTCATTCCCTCACCCCCTCCCCTCCCTTCTGGTAACCATCAGTTTGTTTTTCTATTCCACATATGAATGAAATCATATGGTATTTATCTTTCTCTGACTGACTTATTTCTCTCAGCATAATACTCTCTAGCTCCATCCACATCATTGCAAATGGCAAGATTTTGTTCTTTTTGATGGCTGAGTAGTGTGTGTGTGTGTGTGTGTGTGTGTGTGTGTATTTGTATTCTTTTGGTAAATATCTAGTAGTGTGAGTGCTGGATTGTAGGATAGTTCTATTTTTAACTTTCTGAGGAACTTCCATACTGTTTTCCAGAGTGACTGTACCAGTTTGCACCAGTGCAAAGAGGAACCCTCTTGCATTGGGTTCCCCTTTCTCCATATCTTGCCAACACTTGTTTCTTGTGCTATTGATTTTGCCATTCTGACAGGTGTGAGGTGATAGCTCATTGCAGTTTTGATTTGCACTTTCCTGATAAGTGATTTTGAGCATCTTTTCATGTTTTCTTTTTTATTTTTAACATAGGCATTTGCAGCTATAAATTTCCCTCTAGGCACTGCTCTCAGTGCACACTCTACATTTTGGTATGTTGTGTTTTTATTTTTTCATTTATCTCAACATATTGTTTTCTCTTTTCTTTCCTTTTTTAGAGAGAGATAATGTGTGTGCACATGAGCAGGGGTGGGAGAGTTAGGGGGAGAGAGAGATTGAGAGAGAGAATCTCAAGCAGGCTCCACACTAGGTGTGGAGCACAGGGCACAGGGCTCAATCCCACAACCAAGAGAACATGACCTGAGCTAAAGTCAAGAGTTGGATGCTCAACCAACTGAGTCACCCAGGCACCCCTCAAAGTATTTTCTAACGTCCCATGTGACTTCTTACTTGAACCATTGGTTGTTTAGGAGTGTGTTGGTCAATTTCTACATATCTGTGAATTTTCAAATTTTTCTTCGATAATTGAGTTTTAATTTTTTTTTTTTTACTTTTTACAAATCACAGCATCTTTAACACAAGAAAATTAACATGCATTATTCTTCATTCTGTGTATGGTGATGAAGGTAGGCAATGACCCATTACTACAAACATAATGGCCTCTGTCTTAAGTGCTTTCTTTCCTTTCAATATATAATTGAGTTTTAATTTTATTTCATGTCCATCTGAGAACATACTTTGTTGATTTCAATTATTTAACATCTATTGAGACTTGTTTTGTAGTCTAATATATGACCTATCCTAGAGAGTGTTCCCTGTGCACTTCAAAGAATGTACATTCTATTTTTGTTGGGTTGGATATTCTATAGATATTCATTAGGTCTGGGTGGTTTATAGTGTTGTTCCTATCTTCAACTTATCTTTTGTCTAGTTTCTATATCCGTATTGAAGTCTCCAACTATTGTTGATCTATTTTTCCTCCCATTCTGTGAGTTTTTGCTGCTTCTGTTTTGGGTGTATATATATTTATGATTGTTTTATTGATTGACTTTTTAGAAATTTTTTAACAGTTATTAATTTTGAGAGAGAGAGAGACAGAGTATGAGAGGGGGGAGGAACAGAGAGAGAGGGAGACACAGAATCCAAAGTAAGCCCCAGGCTCTGAGCCGTCCACACAGAGCCCAACATGGGACTCAAACTCATAAACCACGAGATCATGACCTGAGCTGAAGATGGATGCTTAACCGACTCAGCCACCCAGACACCCCACACTTTTATTTTTCTAAAAGCTTTTTTGTTTCTAGTAAAAACGTTGTCATACATCTATTTTATCTGATATTGGTCTAACCACTACATTTCTCTTTTGGTTACTGTTTGTATTATATTTCTTTTCAATGTATTTGTATTCTTGAATATAAAGTAGTTTTCTTGTAAACAGCATGTAGTCAGATTATAGTTGCTCCATTTCATTCTGCCAACTTCTGCCTTTTAATTGAAGGCTTTAATCCATTTACATTTAATATAGTTACTGATGAGGTAAGATTTACATGTGCTGTTTGTGTTCAATATGTCTTGTTTCTTTTTTTGTTCCTCTGTTCCTCCATTATTGCTACCTTTTGTATAGAATATATATTTTCTAGTGTACCATTTTATTTCCCTTGTTATTTCTTTCACTGTATATTTTGAAATTTATTATCTTAGTGGTTTCATCTTAGTAGTTTCCCTGGAAATTACAGTTAACAAATTATAACAGTATAGATCAGGTTAATACCAATTTAATTTCAGTAGCATACAAAAATGTTGTTTCTATGTTATGCCTTTCCCTTCCCCATCCTTTGTTGTCATACAAATTATACCTTTACACATGTGTGCCCATCAACACAGACTTATAATTCTGTATGCTGTTGTCTTTCAAACAAGGTAGATAAAAAAAGTTTTTACAAAGCTACAGCAGAGCCTACTTCAGATTCTCTGCCTCTTTCTCTGCTCCTCCCCCACTCACACTCTCTCTCTCTCAACAATAAAAAAAAAGTTTAAAAAGTTACAAACAAAAAATGCATTTATGCTTCCTTTTATGTTTATGTAGTTACCTTTACTTGTTCACTTTATTTCTTCATGTGAATTCAAGTTACTGTCTAGTCCCTTTTCACTTCAGCCTGTAGGGCATGTTTTCAAGTGAGGATTTCTTGTAGTTTTGTTTATCTAGGAAGTTCTTATGTTCTTTCATTTTTGAAAGATAGTTTTCCTGGATATAGAATTCTTTTTGATGATCTTTCTCTTTTAGCTCTTTGAATATGTCTTTCCATGCCATATGGTCTCTATGCTTTCTGATGAGTAATCAGCTGTTAATTTTATTGAGAATCCCTTGTGCATGATAAGTTACTTCTCTTTTTCTACTTTCAAAATTCTTTGTCTTTCATCAGTTTTAGTATGATGTGTCTACATATGGGTCTCTGAGTTTATCCTAGTTGGAGCTTGTTGAGCTTCTTGGATGTGTAGATTAATATTTTTCATCAAATGGGGAAAGTTTCCTTGCCATTATTTCTTTAAATATTCTCCATGCCTCTTTCTCTCTCTTCTCTCTGTGGGGTTCCCATATGTTAGTATGCTTGAATGTCCCAAAGCTCTCTGAAGCTCTGTTCGTTTTTTTTTTTCTTAACAGCTTTATTGAGGTATGGTTGAAATACAAAACAATGCACACATTTAATATATACAATTCGATGAGTTTGGCATATGTATATACCCGTGAAACCATCACCACAATGAAGGTAATAGATATAGCCATCACTGCCAAAAGTTTCCTTGTGCCTTTTTGGTTTTTTGGTTGTTGTGTTGTTTGTAGTAAGAATACTTACCATGAGATCTACTGTCTTAAAAAAAAATTTAAGGGGCGCCTGGGTGGCTCAGTCAGTTAAGCGTCCAACTTTGGCTCAGGTCACGATCTCGCGGTCCGTGAGTTCGAGCCCCGCGTCGGGCTCTGTGCTGACTGCTCAGAGCCTGGAGCCTGTTTCAGATTCTGTGTCTCCCTCTCTCTCTGACCCTCCCCCATTCATGCTCTGTCTCTGTCTCAAAAATAAAATAAAAACGTTAAAAAAATTAAAAAAAAAATTAAGTGCACAATACATTATTGTTAACTATAGGCACTATGTTGTACAGCAGATATCTAAAACATATTCATCCTGTGTAACTGAAACTTTATACCCATTGAATCTATTCATTTTTATTTACTCTTTTTTCATTATGTTCCTCAGACTAGACAATCTCATTTGACTCATATTCCAGGTTCACTGGTTCTTTTTCTGTCTGCTCAAATTTGTTATTAAGCTCCTCTAAGTAAAATTTCCATTTCGGTTATTATACTTTTCAGCTGCAGAATTTCTATTTGGTTCTTTTTTATATGTTCTATCTTTTTTTTGATATTTTCTATTTGATGAGAAATCATTCTCATACTTTCCCCTAGTTCTTTAGACATGGTTCCTTTTTAGTTCCTTGAATACATTTAACATAGCTGACTTTGGGGCACCTTGGTGGTTCATTTGGTTAAGTGTCCAACTCTTGGTTTCAGTTCAGGTCATTATCTCAAGGTTCATGAACTGAAGTCCCACTTTGGGCTCTGTACTGACAGAGCATGCTTGGGATCCTCTCTCTCCTCTGTCTCTCCCCTGCTTATCCTTGCTCACTCTCTCTCTCAAAATAAATAAACTTAAAAATAAATAAAATAAAATAGCTGACTTTTAGGGGTGCCTGGGTGGTTCAGTCGGTTAAGTGTCCAACTCTTGATTTCAGCTCAGGTCATGATCTCACAGTTCATGAGACTGAGCCCTGTATCAGGCTCCATGCTAACAACACAGGGCCTGCTTGGGATTCTATCTCTCTCCCTCTCTTTCTCTGCCCCTGCCACACTCATGTGCTCTCTCTCTCTCTCTCAAAATAAATAAATAAACTTTAAAAAATCACTATAAAACAGCTGACTTTTAAATCTTTGTCCGGTAAATTCAAGATCTGGGCTTCTTCAGGGATAGTTTCTGTTGATTGCCATAATTTCTTGTTTCTTTTAATGTTTTGTAATTTTTGTTGACAACTGGACGTTTTAAATAATGTGACTACTCTGGAAGTCAAATTCTCTCCATTACTGTTTTGTTGCTATATGTTGTTCTAGAACTTCTTAAAATTTCTGAAAAGCATCCAGAGGAAAGGAACACCTTACCTTCAGGGATATAAAAATAAGATTGATGAATGACTTATGACAGAAGACAGAAGGGTGCGCCTGTGTGGCTCACTTGGTTAAGTGTCCGACTTTGGCTCAGGTGATGATTTCACAGCTCATGAGTTCCAATCCCTGAGTTGGCCTCTGTTGACAGCTCAGAGCCTGGAGCCTGCTTCTGTCTTTCCCGCTCTCTCTGCCCCTCCTCTGTGCATTCTCTCTCTCTCTCTCTCTCTCTCTCTCTCTCTCTCACACACACACACACATACACACACACAAATAAACATTTTTTTAAAAGCCAGAAGACAAGAAAGTGACATTTTAAAGTGTTTAGGAGAGAAAGTATCACCCTAGATCTATACCCAAGAAAAATACCCTTCAAAAATGAAACGGATACATGAATTCATACACACACATATATATTTGTTTGCTTTGTCAGTTGAGATGGCTGAGAAGCAATGACACCTTTGTAGCCATGAATATACCTAAGACATAGATCTTGGTTTCTTTTTTTTTTTTAATGTTTTATTTATTTTTGAGACAGAGAGAGACAGAGCATGAGCAGGAGAGGGGCAGAGAGAGAGCAAAACACAGAATCCAAAGCAGGCTCCAGGCTCTGAGCTGTCAGCACAGAGCCCAACACAGAGCTCAAACTCACAAACTGCGAGATCATGACCTGAGCCAAAGTCAGATGCTTAACCAACTGAGCCACCCAGGCGCCCCTAGATCTTGGTTTCTAATAACATTCTCCAGAAGAAGTAACTTGGCCTCCTTGAAAAAAAATGGCTGATCCTAGGATTGAAGCAGGTAATATACAAGATGAGCCTGGAGCATCTTGAAGTCCCAGATAGTGATGAAGCCCTCAAAAAAGAAGAAAACACACAATTATGGGAGTATTTTCAGGAGCCAACTGAAAAAGCTCTCAGTATCCAGAGACAGAACAATTTGAACAATACAGTAAAGAAATTAGCATTAGGTTATAAGACAAAGTATCAAATAAATATCCATGAGTCCATATTGATATATATAAATTAATAAATAGGGGAGCAATAGACAAATATCCCATGTAGAAAAACCCATATAACATATGTAGATACTCCACCATCAAGGAGATGGAGCATAACTCCCCACTCCTTAAAAGTGGGCTGTGCATAGTAATTTCCTCCAAAAGAGACTAGTATGGAAATGGGGAAATTTTTCAGTGCAAAACCCTGACAAACACTACTTCATCCAGGTGACCAAGGTTAACATCAATAGTGATAAGTCATTGTTATAGTATGTACCCTTTATATGATGTGTTGAGAATGGAGGGATATTATACAAAATATCTTACCAGAATTCTTCAAAACTGTCATGGTCGGGGCTGGGGCCAAGATGACAGAGCAGCATGGAAGTTCTCTGCTTCTCTCATCCTTAAAATGCAGCTAGATCAGCACCAAACCATTTTGAACACCTAGAAACTTGATCTGAGGATTAACAGAACAGTCTGTAAAACTTGAGCCACAGAACTCAGCAGGTATGTGACACAGTGAGGTGAAATGGGAAAGAGAGAAGCCGCAGAGGGTAGGGAGCTCTATTTGTGGAGAGAGGAAAGAGAAAGGGAGGAGAGTACAGGAAAAGCAGTCCCCTGGAAGGTAGCTGGAGAGAAAGAGAAAGAGTGAAAACACCCACAGGTGACTGAAAAAGAAAGGGAGCAAGGAGAAAGGACAGGGTTTCAATACCATTAAAACTCTATAAACAGGGGAAAGCAGCATCAGAAACTTAAGAGCTCAATAGCTGGTGGTGCTCTGGTGGGAAGTGTGAATCCCCAGGGCAGGCAGTGAGGTCTGAGGGTTCAAGGGCCACACAGGGAGAAGCAGTTCCCGTGCTACGAGGGCATTTGGTAGAGGCCCTATGGCCTCCAAGGTCCCAGTGGACCCCAGAGAATATCATTGCTGGTATTGGAAAAAAGATGCCAGGGTGCGATGAAACCTGGCACCAGTTGTATGTTGTGATTCACCTTAATCTCTAAACCACTGCTGCTATGCGATCACACAAATTTATTCTGGGGCAAGCTAGCACCTAGCCACAATCTCTGAGCCTCTGCAGCAGTGCGATCACAGGAACATCCCCAGGCTCAAGCCAGCACCCACAACTGCTCCACGAAACCCTCCCCCAGAGGGCAGGAGTGGGTCCAAGGCACAGGACCATCAGAAGTGAGGGGTTTGGAAACACAGACCCATAAGAGATAAAAATTCTGGAGGGAGGTGCCATCTGGCAGGCTGATGGCTTGGATACAGACAGTGTAGAAGCAGGGAGTGGATGGAAACCACAGAAAAAGGAGGGTACTTGTTTGCTGGTCATTGAGAGCACAGTGTACTGGTGCTAGAGACTGGGAAGCTAGGTGGCAGTGTTTTCACCTCTCCCATGCAAGCATATACACGTGCACACACCCCACAGTGATCTACCCCAGTAAGCTAAGCAGCGCCACCTAGTGGAGAACGGAGCCATTACACCAAGCCCTGTCCAACTGTGCTAATCAAGCCCTAGAGGACCACCACAAGTCTCTCTACCTGCTTAATGTATGGACTATAAAGTGCTTCATAGTTTGACTTCTAGGGGAAATTGGTTGTAATTTCACTCAAATTTTATTCTGTTTGCTGGTCCATCTATTCAGTTTTTTTTACCTTTTTATTTTCTTATTCTTGGATGCGGAAAGAAAAAATTTATTTTTATTTTCCATTTTTATAAAATAATTTTTAAAAATATTTTTACTACATTTTTGTAAATTTATTTTTTATTTTACCTTCTTCATTTTATTTTATTCTATTGTATACATTTTTAAATTTTTAAACATTTTATTACTTTTCTTTCTCTTTTTTCTCTATTCTATCAAGCTTCTTTCAACAACAGACCAAAACACACCAAGGATCTAGATTCCTTTATTTGATTTTTTTGTGGGTTGTCTCTAATTTTTAATTTTTATTTAAGTCTTTTTCTTCCTCCAAATGACAAAATGAAAGAATGCACCCCAAAAGAAAGAACAGGAAGAAATGACAGCCAGGGACTTAATCAACACAGATATAAGCAAGATGTCTGAACTAGAATTTAGAATCATGATAAGAATACTAGCTGGGGTTGAAAAACATGGAATCCCTTTCTGAAGAGATAAAAGAAGTAAAATCTAGTCAGGATGAAATTTAAAATACTATTAACTGAGCTGCAATCTTGAATAGATGTCACAGTGGCAAGGATGGTTGAAGCAGAGCAGCAAATCTGCAATATAGAAGATAAAATTATGGAAAATATTGAAGCAGAAAAATAAGAGGGAAATTAATGCAAAAGAGCACAATATGAGAATTAGAGAATTCAGTGACTCATTAAAAGGAATAACATCCTAACCATACAAGTCCCAGAAGATAAAGAGAGAGAAAAAGGAGTAGAAGGTTTATGTTAGCAAATCATAGTGGAAAAACTTTCCTAACCTGGGGAAAGACACAGACATCAAACTCCAAGAAGCACAAAGAACTGCCATTAGATTTAACAAAACAAACATTAATGAGGCATATAATAGTCAAATTCACAAAATACACAGACAAGGAAAGAATTATGAAAGCAGCAAGGGGGAAAGGTTCACAGCAGATCTGTCATAGAAACTTGGTAGGCCAGAAAGGAGTGGCAGGATATATTCAACGTGCTCAATCGGAAAAATATGCAGGCAAGAATTCTTTATCCAACAAGGCTGTCATTCAAAATAGAAGGGGAGATAAAGAGATTCCCAGAAAAATAAAAACAAAAGGGGTTTGTGACCCCTAAACCAGCCCTGCAAGAAATTTTAAGTGGGGACTCTCCGAGGGGAGAAAAAATGGAAAAAAAAAAAAAAAAAAGACCAAAAGCAACAAAGTCTAGAAAGCACCAGAGAATTCTACAGACAACACAATGGCAATAAATTCATATCTTTCATTACTCTAAATGTCAATGGACTAAACTCTCCAATCGAAAGACATAGAGTCTTTTGATGGATAAGAAAACAAAATCCATCTATATGTTATTTACAAGAGACCCATTTTAGCTCTAAGGACACCTGCAGATTGAACGTAAGGGGATGGAGAACTGTCTATCATGCTAATGGTCGCCAAAAGAAAGCTGGAGTAGCCATGCTTAGACAATCTAGATTTTAAAATAAAGACTGGGAGCGACAGCGACGCAAGATGGCAGCCACCACGGGCTCGGGAGTAAAAGTCCCTCGCAATTTTCGACTGTTGGAAGAACTGGAAGAAGGCCAGAAAGGAGTAGGAGATGGCACAGTTAGCTGGGGTCTAGAAGATGACGAAGACATGACACTTACAAGATGGACAGGGATGATAATTGGGCCTCCAAGAACAATTTATGAAAACCGAATATACAGCCTTAAAATAGAATGTGGACCTAAATACCCAGAAGCACCCCCCTTTGTAAGATTTGTAACAAAAATTAATATGAATGGAGTTAATAGTTCTAATGGAGTGGTGGACCCAAGAGCCATATCAGTGCTAGCGAAGTGGCAGAATTCATATAGCATCAAAGTCGTCCTGCAAGAGCTCCGGCGCCTAATGATGTCTAAAGAAAACATGAAACTCCCTCAGCCGCCCGAAGGACAGTGTTACAGCAATTAATCAAAAAGAAAAACCACAGGCCCTCCCCCTCCCCCCCTCCCATTCGATTGAAGCAGTCTTCATTTTCCACAGTAGTAAATTTTCTAGATACGTCTTGTAGACCTCAAAGTACTGGAAAGGAAGCTCCCATTCAAAGGCAATTTATCTTAAGATACTGTAAACGATACTAATTTTTTTGTCCATTTAAAATATATAAGTTGTGCTATAACGAATCATCCTGTCAAGTGTAACCACTGTCCACATAGTTGAACTTCTGGGATCAAGAAAGTATATTTAAATTGGTTCCCATCGTAACTGGTGGGGCACATCTAACTCAACTGTGAAAAGACACATCACACAATCACCTTGCTGCTGATTACATGGCCTGGGGTCTCTGCCTTCTCCCCTTCTCCTCCCCCTGCCTCCCTCCCTCCCTCCCTCCGTCCCTCCCTGCAACAGCCCTCCAGCTTGGGGTGGCTTGCTAGAGTAGGTGTGAAGGTTTCAGGTCACAGCCTGTGGGACTACTGCTGGGTGTGTGGGGGTGCTCCAGCTGCACCCCTGCTTTTTTTAAGTCTTAAATGATGCCCCCCACCACCACACCCCCCCCCCAAGCCATTGTCCCTTCTTCACTTTCCACCACCACCCTTGGCCGAAGCATAGATTGTAACCCCCTCTGCTCCCCTCTGAAATTGGCCTTTGGTGAGGAATTCAGGGCTCTCCCCATATCTTCTCCCCCACCTTAATCGAGGGGTGCTGCTTTTTCCTTCCTCCTCCTCAACTCCCTTTTTGTACCATCACCACCCAACACTTTCCACAATACTTCCTTGCTTTGGCCAGAAGCCATCAGGTAAGGTTGGAAAGAGTCTCTGACTTCCCTCGTTTAGTTTTGGAACCACATTTACTCACTCTCCACCAGCCTGGGAATGAATATTGGGTCCTCAGCCCTGCCACCCTCTGCTGTCATCGTCAGCTGATGCGGTTTTTTAGCTCAGGTTTTGATAAAGTGAAAAGAACAGTCACCAGGGGTACTCACACCTGCCAGCTCTCAAAGTTCTTGGTGGTTAAACTTGGAGAAAGGCCACAGAAGACACTCGTAAGCACACACGATCCCTCTGAATGAATTTTCTTTTCCTGTAATTGCTTTTGCTTTTAAAAATTGAAGAAGTTTTACACAGGGTTCTCATGTGGTCATCTTGCAATCCGTTTGGGTCTAGTTTGGAATGTGGCAACTGGAACAAAAAGAACCTTGAATTCGGTGCATACTTTGGTTTTGGTGCTGCTGTTTCTCACGGTCCTCAGCAGGGATTGAAAAAGAACTCGGTGTGCACAGCAGATCCCCAAAATTGGCGGGCTTGACTTCCTGGCAAATTGCTGCGTTTTTCCACTTTTCTGTTCAGGACCACTAAATGCTGAGATGTGGATGCATACCGAAATAAAAGCGATTCATTGTGTTCTAAAGTTTTTTTTTTTTTTTTTAATTTAGTGTTTGTGTAAAACCACCTTTTGAAGCAGCAACTATCAAGTCTGAAAAGCAATCGATGTTTCCATTAATCTTTTTCTGGGGGAAACCTTAGTTCTAAGGATTTAACATCCTGTAAGTAAAGTTTAACATAACAGTATTCCATAAGCAGCCTTTTTATTGTCAGACCATTGCCTGATTTTAATATAATAAAAAAAAAGTGTGCGTTAAAAAAAAAAAATAAAATAAAATAAAATAAAATAAAGACTGTAACAAGAAATGAAGAAGGGCATTATATCATAACTAAGGGCTTTATCCCCCCAAGATCTAACAATTGTAAACATTTATGACCCCAACGTGGAGAAACCCAAATATATAAATCAATAAAAAAACTTATAGAAATTCATGGTTAATAATACCATAATAATAGGGGACTTCAATACCCCACTGAGAGCAATAGACAGATAATCTAGACAGAAAATCAACAAGGAAACAATGGCTTTGAATGACACACCAGACTGATGGACTTAACAGATACATTCAGAACATTTCATCCTAAAACAGTGGAATACACATTCTTCTTGAGTGCACATGGAACATTTTTCAGAATAGATCACATACTGGGACACAAATCAGCCCTCAACAAGTACAAAAAGATTGAGATCATGCCATGCATATTTTCAGACCACAACGTGATGAAACGTGAAATCAACCACAAGAAAAAATTTGGAAAGACAACAAATACTTGAAGATTAAAAACCATTTTATTAAAGAATGAGTGGGTTAACCAACAGACTAAAGAAGAAATTAAAAAGTATGTGGAAGCCAATGAAAATGATAACACGACAGCCCAAAACCTCTGGGATGCAGCAAAGGCAGTCATAAGAGGGAAGTATATAACAGTCCAGGCCTTCCTAAAGAAGGAAGAAAGGTCTCAGATACACAACCTAACCTTACACCTTAAAGAGCTGTAAAAAGAACAGCAAATAAAACCCCAAACCAGCAGAAGACAGGAAATAATAAAGATTAGAGCAGAAATCAATGCTATCAAAAAACAAAACAAAACAGTGGAACAAATCAATGAAACAAGGAGGTGGTTCTTTGAGAGAATTAACAAAATTAAGAAACATCTAGCCAGTTTGATCAAAAAGAAAAAGGAAAGGACCCAAATAAATAAAATCAAGAATGAAAGAGGAGAGATCACAACCAACACTGCAGAAATACAAGCAATAATAATAGAATATTATGAGCAATTATATTCCAGCAAATTGGGCAATCTGGAAGAAATGGACAAATTCTGAAAAACATGTAAACTACCAAAACTGAAACAGAAAGAAATAGAAAATCTGAACAGACCCATAGCCAGTAAAGAAATTGAGTTAGTAATCAAAAATCTCCCAACAAACAAGATTCCAGGGCTGGATGGATTTCAAGGGAAATTCTACCAATATTTAAAGAAGAGTTAACACACTTATTCTTTTGAAGCTGTTCCAAAAAATAGAAATGGAAGGAAAACTTCCAAACTCATTCTCTGAAGCCAGCATTACCTTGATTCCAAAACCAGGCAGAGACCCCACTAAAAGGAGAATGATAGACCAATTTCCCTGATGAACATGGATGTGAAAATTCTCCACAAGATACTAGCCAACAAGATCCAACAGTACATTAAAAGAATTATTGACGATGATCAAGTGGGATTTATACCTGGGATGCAGGGCTGGTTCAGTATCCGCAAATCAATCAATGTGATTCATCACATTAATAAAAGAAAAGATAAGAACCATGTGATCCTCTCAATAGATGCCAAGAAATCATCTGACAAAATACAGCATCCTTTATTCATAAAAACCCTCAAGTAAGTAGGGATAGAAGGATCATACCTCAAGATCATAAAAACCATATATGAAAGACCCACTGCTCATATCATCTGCAATGGAGAAAAATTGAGAGCTTTTCTCCTATGGTCAGGAATAGGACAGGGATGATCACTCTTGCCACTGTTGTTCAGCATTGTGTTGGAGGTCCTAGCCTCAGTAATCAGGCAACACAAAGAAATAAAAGGCATCCATACTGGCAAGGAGGAAGTCAAACTTTTGCTCTTCGCAGACAATATGATACTGTATATAGAAAACCCAAAAAATTCCACCAAAAAACTACTAGAAATGACCCATGAATTCAGCAAAGTTGCAGGATATAAAATCAATGCACAGAAATCAGTTGCATTTCTATACACCAATAATGAAGCAGCAGAAAGAGAAATCAAGGAATCAATCTCACTTACAATTGCGCCAAAACCCATAAAACACCTAGGAATAAACCTAACCAAAAGGTGAAAAATCTATACACTGAAAACTATAGAAAGCTTATGAAAGAAATTGAAGAAGACACAAAAAAATGGAAAAATAGTCCATGCTCATGGATTGGAAGAACACATATTGTTAAAATGTTGATACTACTCAAAGCAATACACATATTCAATGCAATACCTATCAAAATAACACCAGCATTCTTCACAGAGTTAGAACAAACAATCCTAAAATGTGTATCAAACCAGAAAAGATCCTGAATAGCCAAAGCAACCCTGAACAAGAAAACCAAAGCTGGAGGTGTACAAAGCTGTAATCATCAAGACAGTATAGTCCTGGCACAAAAACAGACACTTAGATCAATGGAACAGAATACAGAACCCAGAAATGGTACCACAAATGTGTGGCCAACTGATCTTTGACAAAGCAGGAAAGAATATCCAATGGAATAAAGACAATCTCTTCAGCAAGTGGTGCTGGGAAAACTGGACAGTGACATGCAGAAGAATGAACCTGGACCACTTTCTTACACCATACACAAAAATAAATTAAAAATGGATGGAAGACCTAAAAGTAAGACAGGAAGCCATCAAATCCTAGAGAGAAAGCAGCCAAAAACCTCTTTGACCTTGGCCACAGCAACTTCTTACTCAACACATCTCTGGAGGCAAGGGAAACAAGAGCAAAAAAACAAGAGCAAAAATCAGGGCCTCAAGATACAAAGCTTCTGCGCGGTGAAGGAAACAATCAGCAAAACTAAAAGGCAACCGACGGAATGGGAGAAGATATTTGCAAATGACATATCAGATAAAGGGTTAGAACCCAAAATCTATAAAGAACTATCAAACTCAACACCCAAAAACCAAATGATACAGTGAAGAAATGGGCGAAAGACATGAACATATACTTTTCCAAAGAAGACATCCAGATGGCTAACAGACACATGAAAAGATGCTCAACGTCACTCATCATCAGGGAAATACAAATCAAAACCACAATGAGATACCACCTCATTCACACTTGTCAGAATGGCTAAAATTAACAATTCAGGCAACGACAGATGTTGGCGAGGATGTGGAGAAAGAAGAACCTTTTGCACTGCTGGTGGGAATGCAAACTGGTGGAGATACTCCGGAAAACAGTACAGAGGTTCCTCAAAACATTAAAAATAGAACTACTCTGTGACCCAACAATTGCACTACTAGGTATTTTTCCAAAGAATACAGGTATGCTGTTTCAAAGGGGCACATGTACATCAATGTTTATAGCAGAAGTATCAACAATAGCCAAGTATGGAAAGAGCCCAGATGTCCACCGACAGATGAATGCATAAGAAGATGTGGTGTGTATACACACACACACACACACACACACACACAATGGAGTATTACTTGGCAATTAAAAAGAATAAAGTCTTGCCACTTGCAACAATGTGGATGGAACTAGAGTGTATTAGGCCAAGTGAAATTAGTCAGAGAAAGACAAATGTCATATGACTTCTTTCATATGTGGAATTTAAGATACAAAACAGATTAACATAAGGGAAGGGAAGCAAAAATAATATAAAAACATGGAGGGGGACAAACCATAAGAGATTCTTAAATATAGAGAACAAACTGAGGGTTGCTGGAAGGGTTGTGGGAGGGAGAATGGGGTAAATGGGTAAGGAGCATTAAAGAAGATACTTGTTGATATGAGCACTGGGTATTCTATGTAGGGGATGAATCATTGTGTTCCACTTCTGAAATCATTATTGCACTATATGCTAACCAACTTTGATGTAAATTTAAAAAAATAAATTTAAAAAATTTTCATGATCATCAAACAGTAGGAGAACTTCAGAAACTGCTACAGCCAAGAGTAACCTAAAGAGACATTATTACTAGGTGCAGTATAGTATCCTGGATGGATCCTGGAATAGAAAAAGGTATAAACTAAGGAAATTTGAATAAACTGTGGACCTCAGTTAATAATAATGCATTAATATGGTTTCATTAATGATGACATATACACTGAGATACTAATAATAGGAGAAACTGGTTGTTAAGTAAATGGGACGTCTATGTACAATTTTCTGTAAATCTAAGACCTTTTTAAAATTAAAAGTATATTTTAAAGGGGGGGGAGAATATTTTCTCAATAAAAGCTAAGAAAATTAATTCTTGGGTGATCCCCAGTACAAAAAATACTAAAAGAGTTCTTCTGGTTGGAAAAAAAAAAAAAAAAGTGATCCTAAATAGAAACATGAAATGGTTGGGGGAATGAAGAATACCAAATTTTAAAACATTTTACAATATGTTGTTGGATTCAAACATATGCAGAAGAAATACATGACAACAGTAGCATGAAAGTGGAGAGGAGAGTAAATGCAGTTAACCTGTTGTAGTGTTTTGCATTGTTTAGGAACTGGTAATAGTACTAATTTAAAGTAGACTCTAATAAGTCACAGATGCATAGTGTAATCTCTAGGGTAATCACTAAAAGAATAACTTTTTATTACTTATGTATGTATGTATATTTATTCTTGAGAGAGAGAGAGAGAGAGAGAGAGCATAAGTGGGCAAGGGACAGAGAGAGAGGGAGACACAGAATCCCAAGCAAGCCCCAGGCTCTTAGCTGTCAGCACAGAGCCTGATGTGGGGCTTGAACCCATGAACCATGAGATCATGACCTGAGCTGAAGTTGGACACTTAATGGACTGAGCCATCCAGATGCCCCAAGAATAATTTTTTTAAGTTCATTTATTTAAGTAATCTCTACACCTGGGGCACCTGTGTGGCTCAGTCAGTTAAGCAATCAACTCTTAATCTCAGCTCAGGTCTTGATTTCAAGGTCATGAGAGCCTACTTAAAAAAATTATCTCGGGGCGCCTGGGTGGCTCAGTCGGTTGAGCCTCCGACTTCAGCTCAGGTCACCATCTCACGGTCCGTGAGTTCGAGCCCCGCGTCGGGCTCTGGGCTGATGGATCAGAGCCTGGAGCCTGCTTCCGATTCTGTGTCTCCCTCTCTCTCTGCCTCTCCCCCGTTCATGCTCTGTCTCTCTCTGTCTCAAAAATAAATAAACGTTAAAAAAAAAAATTATCTCTACACCCAATGTGGGGCTCAAACTCACTACCCAAGATCAAGAGTTATATGTTCCAGGTGCCCCTAAAAGAATAATTTTTTAAATGTGTAATTAAAAGCGTGTAACTGGGGGTGGGAGGCCCTTGGATGGTTCAGTCAGATAAGCACCTGACTTCGGCTCATGTCATGATCCACGGTTCGTGGATTTAAGCCCCATGCCGGGCTCTGTGCTGACATCTCAGAGCCTGGAGCCTTCTTGGGATTCTGTGTCTCCCTCTCTCTCTGCCCCACCTCCACTTGCACTCTATCTCTCTGTCTCTCAAAAATGAATAAATGTTAAAATTTTTTTTGAGTGCCTGGGTGGCTCAGTTGGCTAAGCATCCAACTCTTTTTTTTTTTTTTTTTTTTTTTTTTGAGAGAGGGCACAAGTGAGCAAGGGGCAGAGAAAGAGGGAGAGAATCCCATGCAGTCTCTGCACTGTCAATGCAGAGCCCATGTGGGGCACAAGCTTATCTGAAGTGGGGCTCAAGCTCACCCCATGTGGGACTCGAACTCATGAACTGTGAGATCATGACCTGAGCCGAAGTCACTTGCTTAACCTACTGAGCCATCCAGGTCCCCAAGTGTCAAACTCTTGATCTCAGCTCAGGTCTTGATCTCAGGATCATGAGTTTGAGCCCCGTGTTGGGCTTTGCACTGGACATAGGGCCTACTTAAAAACAAATTACAAAAAAACTTAATATTTATTTATTTTTGAGAGAGAGAAGGAGACACAGAATCTGAAGCAGGCTCCAGGCTCTGAACTGTCAGCACAGAGCCCCAGGTGGAGTTTGAACTCATGAACCATGAGATCATGACCTGAGTCAAAGTCCAACACTTAACCACTGAGCCACCCAGGCACCACCTCCCTAACCAAAATTTTTTTTTCAAGTGTGTAACCAATGAAGAAAAATATGGAATAATGGAAAAAACTAATCCAAAGGAATACAAGAAAGGAAAAGTAAAGAACAAATAACACGGGGCGCCTGGGTGGCGCAGTCGGTTAAGCGTCCGACTTCAGCCAGGTCACGATCTCGCGGTCCGTGAGTTCGAGCCCCGCGTCAGGCTCTGGGCTGATGGCTCGGAGCCTGGAGCCTGTTTCCGATTCTGTGTCTCCCTCTCTCTCTGCCCCTCCCCCGTTCATGCTGTGTCTCTCTCTGTCCCAAAAATAAAAATAAAAAAAAATAAAAAATAAAAAAAAAGAACAAATAACAGATGATATAAATGGAAAATTAATAGCAAGATGGTAGATTTAAATCTAAGTATATTACATTTAATGTAAATGGACTAAGTAATCTATTCAAAAACAGATTATCAAGATTGAAAATCAACTATATACCATTTATAAGAAATATAGTGTAAATATAAAAACACCTGGTAAGTTGAAAATAAAAGGATGGAAAAAGATATACCATACAAATGCTGTCTGAAAGTAAGTTGATATGATTATGTTAATATCAGACAAAGTATACTTTAAGACAAGAATTTCTAGGCATTTCCTTTTTAAATTAGCGCTCTCAGAAACAGCTTTTATACATTTATCTTTACAGTGTATTACATGCACCCCTGTGTGGTCAAAACATTCTTTCACTGAAAACATTATCCTGATGCAACAAACAACTAGCATTCTTAGAACACCTTTTTTAGACATGTCTTACAGGCACTGTATGTCTCACATACAGTGTAGTGAATACTGATATAGCACTGTCCTGATTCACATGTGCAACTAGCACAAAACAGGACATTTCTTAGTAACATGTGTTGGCAAAGCAGAAGATAGAGCAATCTTACATTTATTTGTTTGAACCTAAAAAACAGCTTCAAAATGTATAACTCAAATAATGACCAAACTTAAAGAAGAAAAGACAATTCCACAGTGGGGTAATACTAGAAATGAATATGAATCAATAAGAAAAAGATAACTAGAAAATACTCAGTAGTTTAGAAATTAAATTACACACTTCTAAATAACTTATGGGTCAAGGAATAAACCATGGAAATTAGAAAGTTATTTGAACCAAATGGTAAGGAAAAGATGACATAAAAACTTGTGGAACACTACTAAAAGTTGCTTAGAGGGAATATTATAGCTTTAAATACATAAAAAAGAAGAAATTTTGAAAATTTGTAATCTAAACTTCCATCTGAAGAAGGTAGAAAATGAGTAATTTGAATGCAAAGAACACAGAAAAAGGAAATAGTCAAGATATAAGCAGAAATCAGTGAAATAGAAAACACATGTACAATAGTCAAAATGAACAAGGCCAAAAGTTTGCTTATTGAAAAGATTAACAAAATTGATAAATATCTAGTTAGTCTGATTTTTAAGAGATAAAACATTAATAGTAATATCAATAGTGAAAAGGCGACATTATTACAGATCCAATGGACATTTTAAAAAAGAAGATATGAACAACTCCATGACAATAAATTCAACAATTTAGATGAAATGGACTAATTTATTTGGGGGCAGAGGGAAGAGAACTTTCCAAACCTGCCACACAAAGAGAAAATCTGGAGTCCTATATGTAATACAGCAATTAAATCTTTAATTAAAAACCTTCCTATAAACTGAGGAGATGGCTTCAGTAGTAAATTTTTCCAAATATTAAAGGAAAAAGTTAAAAATTATATTACACAGACTTTTCTAGAGATGAGAAAAGAGTGAGGTATCCAAATTCATTTTATGCTTAGTTCAAATATCAAAACCTGACATGGACATTACTGGAAAGGAACACTACAGACCAACACACCTAAACACAATATTATTATCTCTCAACACACCTAAACACAATATTATAAATAAATAATAAATAAATAAACAAAATCTGATGATTTAAAGAAGGAATAATATGCTAAGGGGGTATGTCTGAGGAATTCAAGGTTGGTTTAACATTTAAAAAATCAATCAATATAATTTAACACATTAAGAGAAGAAAGGATAAAACAATATGGTTTTCTCAATAGATTGGGGGAAAAAAGGATTTGATTTAAAAAACAGACATGATTAAAAAAAAACAAACTTTAAGAAAACTCGAAAGAGAAAGAACTTCCTTAATTTGATAATGGCTTCAAAACCCTTAGGCTAACATTTTAATTAATAGTGAAATATTAAATACTTTCCCAGAATTCAGGAAAAGGATAAGGATGTCCACTATTACCTCTTCTATTTAAAATTACACTGAAGGTGTACCAAGTGCATTCAGTGGTGCACTAAAGGCAAAAACAAAACAGAACAAAACAAAAAAACAAGATATAAAGATTGAAAACTGTTATTATTTGCTGATGGCATTATTGTGTGTGTAGAAAATCCAAAACAATGAACAAACAGCCCAGTAAAATTAATACATGAATTTACCATGGAGAAAGCAACAAATGATTAGGACATTTTAAAAAATACCTTTTACAATAGTGTAAAAAAAAAATCGTCTAGATACCTAGGAGTAAATCTAATAAAGGTTGTTGAATACTTACACACTGAAAACTATAAGTTTTCCAATACACTCCCTATATTTCTGAGAGAATTTCAGAAGTTCCAAGTAATTGGAAGTATATGCCATGTTTATTAATTGGAAGATTTACTATTTTTACAGCAAAGTAAAAGAATAACATATGGCTATATACAATAGTACAGATAGATCAAATAGACATAATATTGGTCAAAAGAAGACACGACAAAAGAGTACATATTGAATTATACCATTTATATCAAGGTCAAGAACAAAACTAATTTGTGTGATAGGTGAGAACAGTTACCTTTAGGAGGTATTGACTGGGAAGGGGCATAAGTGAGCCGTCTAGGGTATAGATAATGTTCTTCATCTTGATCTAGTGATGAATTCATGAGTGTATACCCATGTAAAAAAATTCATAGAGGCATAGATGTGTTTTGTACATTTTAGTCTGTTATATCTCAATGTTTAAAATTTTTAAAGAGAAATTTTTTTTAAAGCAATGGGAAACCATTGAAAGGGTTAAAGGTGAGTGACATGATCCTATTTATGTTTTAAAAAATATGTTTTGGGTGATAACTTACTGGGAGAGGGTAGGAGCAGAAGGAGGAAAAGCAGGTAAGAGGCTATGGCACAGGTCTAGACAAGAAATAATGGTTGCTTGGACTGGAACTGTTATGCCCAGAATTCGTGATCCCCAAAGACCACCAGGGAGCCGAGTCCGATGTAAAAGCAAAGAGCCTTTATTCGACCTAGCTCGAGCTCAATCCCCTACCTGCACCGACGCAGCGGTGAGATACTGGGGAGAAAGAGCGAGTTTCAAAAGAACAAAGGTTTTATTGGGGCCTGGGGCAGTTGGTGAGATAATGGCTGTGGCCCCAGCCGATTGGCTGGGGAAGGGTCCGAGTCCTGTTAGGCAGGTGAGCGGAGGTTACTCAAGGGGAGGAGGCGTGGTCAAGGTGAAGGACACAGAACAAGATGGAGTCAGCCAGCGTAGGCCGCCCTTTCAGAACCATGAGGATGGAAATGGAGAGAGTGATGTGTAGAACAAAAGCAAAAGAAAAAAATTAAATTTCCTTACAACTTACAGCCCATTTACAAGTTCTTGAGATAGGCCAAGAGACCTTCCTCTAGGAACTCAACTGCCTTGATGTTAATACTCTGCAAAGGGCAAAAGGCCATCTTAGCTTAACATTATCCCGCTCCTCCAGGATCCTGTGAGTCTCCTTTAACATCTAAATATTCCTTTGGAAACTTCCTTTATTTCTACCCCCCAAGGTATATGTTAGCAATCATCCTCCAAACATAGGGCCCACTGATACACATCCAAAAGGTGTCATGACTAAGGTTTTACTAGACAGAAGTAAATGACCTTTTCCTCATAGCTAGCCCCTCAAGGTCCTGGAAACCTTGCTTCCAAATTCCTTAGACACTTACACTATCCCTAACTCCCTCCTAACTTGAAGGTACATAGTCACTCCTCATGATCCTCGAGCAGCTCTTTCTGCCCATGGGTCCTGTCCCCAAGCTTTAATAAAACCACCCTTTTTGCACCAAAGATGTCTCAAGAATTCTTTCTTGACCATTCACTCCGGAAACCCCAACATGTCCACATCAAGAAGATGCACTGGAGAGAGGTATGGGAGCAGGATCTGCAGATACAGAGAACCAGAGGAAAGTGTCACGAATATCTTTTGGGGTTTCCACCACAGGAAACGGAAGACGAAAAGCCGGGGGGGGGGGGGGGCGGAATGGAAAACCTGGGGTGGGAGTAGATATCTTGGAAAAGAGCAAATGGGAGGGAGCTAAGGAATTCCTTAAATGGGAGTGGAGGTCTGGCCTGGCGGGAACAGTCGAGGCAGGGCCTGAGATGGGGGCCTAGGGAATGCAAGTTTGGGTTCTAAGGCACATTTGTAATTTACGCACGCATTGGAGGGGTGGGAGCTTGGCCTCCTGAGGTGTAAGGCGTTTCTAAGGACCCGACACAGGGCAGGCCGGTAGAAACGACAACAGGAATAAGACTGGGAAGAGTAGGTCCCCAGCCAGGCCCGCTTGGGGACCAGGAGGCTCGCAAATGCCTGACCCAGAGCTCATGGATGGGAGGTCGCCCAGCCTCAGCCCTCAGGCGGAACCAATTATGACGGCGGTGAGGTTTCCGGCGGGCGCTACAGAGATGCCACACGGAAGGGGCGGTGTACGCCGGCGTGACGCGGCCGCGCGGGATGGGCAGGGCCGAGGCGACGACGACGGCGGCGAGAGCGAGAGACGGTGGCGCGACAAGGGCCCTCAAGCCCGGCCACCATGAGCACCAAGCAAGTCACTTGCAGGTTAGTGCAGGGGGTCCAGGAGTAACGGGCCACTTCGCTTTCCCTTCGCCCCTCCCAAGCCCCCGCTCCGGCCCCTTGGCGGCTGGTGCACCGCAGCCCCACTACCAGGGAAACTGAGGCTGAGCGGATTCTTGAAAAGTTGCTCAGCTGTTCGCGGTCCGGCTTTCCTGGGCGGAGCTCGGGCTGCGGCGGGAACCGGTCACCTGGCGTGTGTGTGGCTATGTGTTTGGGATGAGACCCCAGGTCAGGCCAGCGCCGGGGCCTGTGAGCTGGAAGGACGAGCTAGCCAGGGCCGTGCAGGTCGCTGAGGCCTGAGGGTGGGGGTGGAGCCCTTGGAACTTGGAGTTTAGCTGGAAAAGGAGATTTGGAATTGGGTAAAGAGACGCTAAGTGATCGTTTGCCAGTGGGGATACCACGCAGGAATAGGCTATTGATCTATGATCAGGGCCTAGAACGAGCTGGGGTCCCGAAAGGGGTCTTCGTTTCCCAAGAGTTTGAAGATCTCTGCGGCCTAAATTTGCAGACTCAGCAAATAAGAATTGTGCGGGGGAAATAAAAATGTCGGGTAGCATTTACTGAAAGTTGGTGAAGTGCTTCGCATATTTCCAAGTGCTCTATATTCATTGTCACTAGACTTCACAATAACACTGCCAGGAAGATATAATTCCCATTTTACAATACAGGAAATTCAGATTGAAAGAGATTAAGTGACACTCTTACTGAGACACCCATTTATGTGGAGAAGTACAACGGTAATGGATGGATGGTGTAGAAAATTCGAAACCGGATGCTACACTGCGACTGCTCCTGTGAAGCAGAAAGAGCTTGGTTGTGTAACACCCTCGTTCCTTGGTGAACTTGTGGCTTACCAGTCCTGGGTTCCTAGTCTTGTTGGCCTGATACTTGGACAGTACAAATTTTAATAACTGGTTTCAGTGTGTGGGAAACATTGCCCCCCAAAATCAGTTGTATAGTTTATGTAATGAACAGTTTATTAAATTCTCATCTATGTTGTTACTTCTTAATTAGCATGAATAATTGAGAAGGGACTATGTAAAAAGTTTTCGGTTAGTATTAATATGTATTAACTGTTCAACCAGTTTATCCAAGGCCATGGCTTATATGAAGCAGTAGTCAGAAATTTGCACTCAGTGTCTACAGAAAATAGGTTATCTGTGTTAGAAATATCTTTTGTGAGACCTGTTTGTGTTCATTTTTATTTGTATGAAGCAAGCGTTGTGTGTAATTGTATAGCAGATTTTGGTTACTCTTCTTAAGATGTGTCCACAAAAGAGTACACATTTGTGTAATGCTTTATAATTGAATTTTAACTCTTTATAGTATCTAGTTTTACAGATAAGGACTTGGAACTTACTCCTAACTTCACATTTAAATGCAGGAGCAAAAACTTAAATCAAGATCATCTTGTTTTTTTTTCCTTCTGCACTGAGATGGCCTAACCTGAAAGCTTTAATTTAATTTAACAGGGGCATCCTGCAGGATGTTGTTGCATATAAACTCAAGAGTGGGTTGGAATGTTGGAAAGGGATCACTTCTGTTTAAGTACTGATGTTTGGTGGAGCCCTTAAAATGCACTGGGTGCTCTAACGGCCACATCGCCTGTAACCCAGCAACCCTCACTGTTCCACAGATTGTGAAACCAAGCCTGTGCACTGAAGTGATTGCCTGAGGTCATTCAGCTTCTAAGTGGCCAAGGTGTGGCATTGGAGCCCATGCGCTCATTGACCCGATGACATCCAAATAAATTTGAGAAATGATAAAGTTTCTTCACTACAGGAATTTTTAAAGCTATTCATATGTGCCTATGTAAGGAAAATGCACATAAAAATATATAGAAAGTAAAAGAAGTTTACTTGCAAAAGGGTGTGAGGGAGTCCAATCTCACAAGGACTGCGTCACCAAATAAAAAAGTAGAACACATTTAAATGAAAAGAAACTGCAGTATTACCTAGAGTACCAAGTTCACATCAGTGTTTCATGGTGGAAAAGCTTCTCACATTGTATTATCTTTACAAAAGTCTTATCTCCAGACATTGGTAACTCACAGGAAATGTCCAAGATAGGATTTATTTTGGAGACCAGGCCTTAACAGGGTGCTCAGCTGTTTTGGATTTATCTGAAGGTGAAAAGTGTTTTTTGCTTTGTTTTCCTGGCTGTGGCATGTGATGTACATGCTTATTCTGAATAGCAGCAGGACAGAGTTTAAGTTTTGCCTTTATTCTGATATGCAGACATCTCTAAGAGATGGATGTTAAAATGCTAGGATTCCCAAATTTGACGACAAAGACACTCCATATGTTTATTGCCTGGAATGGCAAGAATGGCTACTCACACAGTTGTGCTGTCAATCAGCTCTTCTGATTTCTCCCATGCCACTCTATCCACAAACAAGCTGGGAATTATTTTTGCTGATTCTTCTTGCTAACTATTTTCCCATGTCTTCCAGTCTGTTTTTAAAGTCCTGGTGCAGCTCTCTCCGCCCCACCCCTGCTTGTGCTCTGTGTCTCTCTGTCTTTCACAAATGAATAAACATAAAAAAAAAGGTCGGGGGGGGGGCACCTGGGTGGCTCAGTTGGTTGAGCATCCGACTTCCGCTTAGGTCATGATCTTGCGGTTCGTGAGTTCGAACCCCGTGTCGGGCTCTGTGCTGACAGCTCAGAGCATGGAGCCTGCTTCAGATTCTGTGTCCCCCTCTCTCTCCGCCCCACCCCTGCTTGTGTTCTGTGTCTCTCTGTCTTTCAAAAATGAATAATCATAAAAAAAATTTTCTTAAGTCCTGGTGCAGGCCTTTATGATAGCTTGGTAACCACTTTCTTTCCTTCTATGATAGAGGTTCCTTTGTCTTATCATCACTAGGCAAAGACCTAGAATTTGTTTCCTTGGAACATCAAGCTTGGAATCACAAAAAATGAGGGACCTTGTCAGCCAGTAAGTGGTAGAAGAGCTTGAAATCTGGAGTTGGGCAGTTCGGGATTCTGATCCTGCTACCACCTGTGCCACAACTTACTCATCTATAAAATGGAGATGGTAACGCCTAACCCGCGGAGTTAGTTAAGGGATTAGACAGTAACAGCAAACCATCATAGAGTGTTTTTTGGGGTGGTAGGCTAAGCATTTACATGCATGGTCTCAGCCAGACCTCAGAGTCATCTATCACAGAAGTCTAGGGAGTACAATTATTATATTATGGTTGGGGAAATTGAGGCTTGGAGATTTAAATAACTTGCTCATGGTCATATAGCAAGCTCTCTGATTTCACAGTGTTAACTATTACACTATACTTCATCCCTACGTCTCTTAACATTTGTTTCAGGCCTATCACCAGGCCCAGCATTAACCCCTTTACCTGTCACTGGATCTGTTATCACATGCCGTACAGCCATAAAATTTAAGTCTGAAAATATGTAAGGAAATGTAAAGAAAAGTGACACTGAGAATGCAGATTACCCATATACTCAGATATGATTTGCAGAAGCATTTTGCTAAAGATATGCACCATTGAAAGGCATGTAAGAAACTAAATTGAATTTGTTTGGTTCAGTCCTGCGCTGCAGCTAGAGCTGCTAGTGGTTCTGTGGCTAGAAGTGAACCTGATGTCCTTTGCAACATATTTTTTTGTTTTGTTTTGTTTTAACGTTTTATTTATTTTTGGGAGACAGAGAGTGACAGAGCCCAAGCAGGGGAGGGGCAGAGAGAAAGGGAGACACAGAATCCAAAGCAGGCTCCAGGTTCTGAACTGTCAGCACAGAGCCCGATGCAGGGCTCAAACCCATGAACCGCGAGATGATGACCTGAGCTGAAGTCAGGCGCTTGACTGACTGAGCCACCTAGGTGCCCCCTGTCCTTTGCAACATATAGTAGCTACGGTCCTTTGGGGTCACCCAGGATAACAGACCCTTTTGGAGTCCCCCCGAGAAATCTCCCTACTCTGAGTCTCCAGTTATGCACTGTGCCCCTTCATACTACTCACCCCCTTCCCATTCCCCACCCCAGTTCATGTCTCAGCCTTCTCTCTAGGAAGATATAAGGGATGGTTTGACCCATCCCTTAAGATTGAATAGTTGGAAATTCATTACAAGGTGCAGTATGAGAGAGGCCTGGATTAAACTTAGTATAACATAGATGGGGAGGGATAGCTCTAAGCAGTTGACAAGATGCTCCAAAGGACAGGTAGGATGTGTTCAAACTAGTTTTCTGTTTGTTGCTGGGGAGTGGAAATGATGACATATGCTACAAAAATAGGACTGAGCTGGCTTCATTTCTTACATAACCCTTATTTCATGCTCCCCTTGAAGGCACTGCACTGATGGTGGTCTAGAAGTTATTTTTGAAGCTGTTTAAATCTCAGCTTAGTCACTTACAGAAGTGAAATGTCTTGCATGAAGTCACCAGCTTATAAGTGACTAATTAGAAGCTCTAGTTGATGGTTAAGTATTTGTTTTCCTAATGGGGAAGAGAGTGAATGAGCAGAGTTTGGAAGGCAGATTGTCTGAAGAAGACTTACGGGAGGTGGTAGAATTATAAAAGGCACCCTTGTAGGACCACGAAGAATCTGTCCTCTTGTATGCCTGGTTAACAAATAGTATTTGGTAGAGAACCTCTGGTAGTCTCCTACTCACCTTTTCTGTTTCTGTTTCTTTTTCTTTCTTTCCTTTCTGTCTTTTTTTTTTTGAAATCTTTAGTGTCTCCAAAGGAAACTATTACAGAAGTATTTATTAGATCTTATTTTTTGTGGACCTGTTTATATAGCCACTTTGAGCCTGTTCTCGTCCAGTATTTATGAGTTTACTAATCATGGTAGTAATCTGTCTTTCTTTGTCATTCAGAGTTGGCTCTTGGTGCTGAATTTTTTTTTAACTTTTATACCTCCAAAGATCTAAGATTGCCATACTTAAGGACTATTGAAATAATGTAGTCTTGTAGTGTTTCTCAAAAGAATTTTTAAACTCTTTAGAAGTGTAATATACTTTTCTGTCCAGGATCTGTACATCCAGAGATTGGCTGGAAAGATTCACAGGACTCAGCGCATGTAGGCTCAGAAATTTTTTTTTTTAATTTTTTTTTTAATGTTTATTCATTATGGAGAGACAGAGCATGAGCAGGGGAGGGGCAGAGAGAGGGGGAGACATAGAATCTGAAAAAGGCTCCAGGCTCTGAGTTGTCAGCACAGAGCCTGATGTGGGGCTCGAGCTCACAAACTGTGAGATCATGACCTGAGACGAAGTCGGACGCCGAACTGACTGAGCCACCCAGGCATCCCATGTAATTTGGTTCTCTTGGTGAACTTAGAGGTGGCTCATGCTAGTCAAACTGAGAAGAGACCTAAAAATAGATACCCTTTCCTCATTTTCCTCGGAGAAAAGGAACCGTCAGGTGGGCCTAGTCAGTACTTCCTCTGCTTCTTGGGAGATGGACAGGTGAGGAAAGTTGGAATTGTGTTTAGTGAGCAAGGAGGGATTGAAGGTCTTCACATCTTGTGGCTTCCAGCTGAGGCATCCTCCCAGGCCTATCGCAGAGGCTGATGTGCCGCATGAATTGTCACTTGTGTTCTCTGGCATCCCTTCTCTGGAAAGGGCATTCTCAGCCTCTTGGGCCTTCCTGACCTACCTTACAGACCATTGCCTTCTTTCTGTTGCCAAGCCTTTCTCCAGGTCCAGGCAGAGCCATTAGGTTTAGGCTTTCTGTGTTCAGTCACATTTCCTGATGTTCCAGCTGTGCCTTCCTGAAGTTGTTGCCAGGCTGGCTTCATTAGAGACCAGATGTTCCCAACTGTGTGTTTAAGAGCACTAGCTCTCTCGGGTCAGAGGCCTCAGGCTGGGAAGCAGCATACTATTCCTGCCACTGGTGAGTCTTAAGGGTTGAAGGAGGGAAAGTGCACATAGTAGGCTGAAGGAGTGAGAAGTCTTGGGCTGGTCCACGAAGGAAGGCCGCTGAAAACAATTCAGTGCAAAAGGTGGGCTACAGTGTTTTTGACAGGGGCCACAGCATGGGTAAAGGCAGAGTGACAGGGAAGTCAGTTTTGGTTGGAAAAGGTCAGGGTATCTGGGAAAATCGGAGCTGGGGACCCCCTCCTAGCAATTTGACCTTCTGTAAGTCTTCACTGGTCTCTGAGCCTCAGCTTCCCTAATTGCATCATGGGTGTAGTGGTACTACAGTATTGCTGGGGTTAACTGAGCTATTGAAGTGAATGGGCTAGTATTGATAGATCTACTGTTCAGTAGATCTTCGGTATTTTTTCACATTTCATGTATTTCTCATAATATACTCTTTCAGAGGGAGGGAGAACCTTCCTTGCCCAAAAGTCTTTATTCAAGAGGCATCTGAGTTACTAGCCCTCTCTAAAAAAGATAAATTGTGAAAATCATATAGAAGAGGGAGGAAATGGGTAAAACCAGAAGGTTGTGAGTTGATAATGTGGAAGCTGGTGCTGGGACATCTTGAGAGTTCATTCTGCCATTTGGTTTACTTTTGTATATGTTTCATATGTGTTTGGAATTCTCCATAAAATGTCTTTTTAAATAAGTTAAAACATGGGTTCACAGATAAAGCTCCTTTACAAAGCAGCCTCCTAACAGGCTCTTCCCCTGCACTTTCAGTCCTCTTCAAATCTGTCTTCCATCTTGCAGCTCAAGTGGCTTTTTCTGAAAGAGGCCTGGGAAAAGGTGTGTATGATAACTGTACAAGCATGCCCCAGAAATAGTGCATGTTCGGTTCCAGGCCACTGCAGTAAAGCAAATTTTGGAATCAAGTGAATCAAGTGAATTTTTTGGGTTTCCCGGTGCATGTAAAAGTTACGTTTATCCTGTAGTCTATAAAATGTGCAATAGCATTATGTCTAAAACACCATGCACATACCTTCATTTAAAAATACTTTTAGGAGTGCCTAGGTGGCTCAGTTGTTTAAGCATCTGATCTCTTGATCTCACTCAGGTCATGAGTTCAAGCTCCACATCAGGCTCTGCACTGATAGCATGGAATCTGCTTGGGATTCTCTCTTTCTCCCTGTCTCTTTGCCCCTCCCTCACTTGCTCGCTCTCTTTCCCTCAAAAATAAATAAGTAAACTTAAGGGGGAAAAAAGACAAAAATGAAATTTGCCCCATTGACTCTCTTTTTATAAACCATTTCTCTGCAGCATGTGATGCTGTGTGATAGCATTTTGCCCACAACAGCACTTCTTTAAAAATTGGGAGTCCAGGGGCACCTTGGTGGCTCAGTCAGTTAAGCGTCAGACTTCTGCTCAAGTCCTGATCTCATGGTTTGTGAGTTCGAGCCCCGCATCGGGCTCTGAGCCTGGAGCCTGCTTCGGATTCTGTGTCTCCCTCTCTCTCTGCCCCTCCCCCTCTTGCGCTCTCTCTCTCTCTCTCTCTCTCTCTCTCTCTCTCAAACATAAATAAAATGTATAAATAAATAAATAAATTGGGAGTCTATCCTTTCAAACTCTGCCACTGTTTTATCAACCAAGTTTATGTAATATTCTAAATCCTTTGTTGTCATTTCACCAATCTTCACAGCATCTTCACCAGGAATAGGTCTCCCAAAATCACGTTCTTTGCTCATCCATAAGAAGCAACTCCTCATCTGTTTTAAGTTTTATCATGAGATTGCAGCAATTCAGTCCCATCTTCAGGCTCCACTTTTTTTTTTTTTTTTTTATGTTTATTTATTCTTGAGAAAGAGACAGAGCAGGAGCAGGGGACGGACAGAGAGAGAGGGAGACACAGAATCTAAAGCAGGCTCCAGGCTCTGAGATGTCAGCACAGAGTCCGGTACAGGGCTCTAACCTTCGAATTGAGAGATCATGACCTGAGCTGAAATCCAATGCTTAACCCATTGACCCATCCAGGTTCCTCTCTCTCTCTCTCTCTCTCTCTCTCTCTTTTTTTTTTTTTTTTTTTTTTTAATTTTAAAACTGCTTATATTTGAGAGACAGACAGACAGGATCTGAAGTGGACTCTGTGCTGAGAGTGGAGAACTGACGGGCTCAGACTCACAAACTGTGGGGTCATGGCCTGAATGGAAGTCAGATGCTTAACTGAGCCACCCTGGCACTCCTTCAGGCTCCACTTCTAATTCTAGTTCTCTTGATATTTCCACCACATCTGTAGTTAACTTCTTCCCCTGATGTCTTGAACCCTCAATGTCATCCATGAGAGTTAGAATCAGTTTCTTCCAAACTCCTATTAATGGTGATATTTTGACTTCTTCCCATGAATCACAAATGTTAATGGAATCTAGAAGGGGAAGCCTTTCTGGAACCAGGTTTTTAATTTACTTTGCCCAGACCATTAGAGGAATCACTGTCTGTGGCAGCTATAGCCTTACACAATGTATTTCTTAAATAGTAAGACTTGAAAGTTGAAATCACTTCCTGATCCTTGGGCTGCAGAATGGATGTTGTGGTAACAGACATGAAAATAATAATTAATTTCGTACATCTCCAGCAGAGCTCTTGGGTGACCAGGTGCATTGTCAATGAGCAGTAATGTTTTGAAAGGAACCTTTTTTCTGAGCAGTAGGTCTCAATAGTAGACTTAAAATATTCCGTAAACTACATTGTAAACAGTTGTGCTGTCATCCAGTCTTTGTTGTTCATTCATAGATCACAGGCAGAATAGATGTAGCGTAATTCTAAAGGGCCCTGGGATTTTCATAATGGTACATGAGCACTGGCTTCAACCTCAAGTCACCAACTGCATTAGCTCCTAACAAGAGAGTCGGCCTGTCCTTTGAAGTTTTGAAGCCAGGCATTGACTTCTCTCTAGCTAAGAAAGTCCTAGATGGCATCTTCTTCCAATAGAAGGCTGTTTTGTTTTTATTGAAAATCTGTTGTTTAGCCACCTTTGTTAATGATCTCATCTAGATTTTCTGGATAATGTGCTGCAGCTTCTACATCAACACTTGCTGCTTTACCTTACACTCTTATGCAATGGAGACAGCTTCTTTCCTTTAACCTCATGAACCAACCTCTGCTAGCTTCAGACTTTTCTTTCTTTCTCCCTCCCTCTTTCTTTTTCTTTCTTTCTCTTTCTATCTATCTATCTATCTATCTATCTATCTATCTATGTTTATTTATTTTGAGAGAGAGCATGCACACAAGCTAGGGAGGGGCAGAGAGAGAGAGAGAATCCCAAGCAGGCTCCACACTTAGCGCAGAGCCCCATGTGAGGCCCAGTCTCATGACTGCAGGATCACAACCTGAGCCAATTCCAAGAGTCAGACACTTAACTTGAGCTACCCAGGTGCCCAGCTTCAGACTTTTCTTCAGCAGCTTTCTCACCTCTCTCAGCCTTCACAGAATTGAAGAGAGTTAGGGCCTTGCTGTCAGTTAGGCTTTGGCTGGTGTTATCTTCTCTCCAGCCTAAAACTTTCTCCATATCAGTGCTCAGGCTGTTTGGCTTTCTTATCATTTGTGCGTTCACTGGAGTAGCACTTTTAATTTTCTTCAAGAACTTTTCCTTTGCATTCACAACTTGGCTAAATGTTTGGTGCAAGTGGCCTAGCTTTTGGTTTTTCTCAGTTTTTGACATGCCTTCCTCAGTAAGCTGAATCATTCCTAGCTTTTAGGGTAAAGTGGGAAACTTAGGACTCTTCATTTCACTTGAACACTTAGAGGCCACTGTAGGGTTATTAATCGGCTTGATTTCAACACTGTGTGTCAGGAAACGGGGAGCCACCCAAGGAAAGAGAGAGAGATGGGGAACGGCCTGTTGGTGGAACAGTCAGAACACACACATTAATTGATTAAATTTGCCATCTCATATAGACATGGTTCATGGTGCCTCAAAACAATTACAATAGCACCATCAAAGGTCACTGGTCACAGATCACCATAACATATAATAATAATAATGAAAAAGTTTAACGTCTTACAAGAATTACCAAAATGTGACTCAGACAGATGTGAGTAAATGCTATTGGAAAATAGCACCAACAGACTTGCTCGAAGCAGGACTGCCACAAACCTTCAATTTGTAAAATGCAGTATCTGCAAAGGACTATAAAGCAAAGTATGCCTGTAAACAGTTTTCTTTATGACAGAACTCTCAGAACCTTTCCTCTGCTACTCTCTGTTGTAAATCTCTAAGACAGACTAGATTGTGCCATTTCCTAAGTTGACTTGAACATTTGTTATCTCTTGTTTTGAGATGCACTCATCAGTGTCTCAGCTGACATAGGGTAAGTTGGAGCACAGTGAAATGATGCTCCAGCGTCACCTCTCGGCAGGCCTGTTTGAACCCCCTGCAGTGCCTCTCTTCTGTGCATTTTTCTTGCTGTTCTCTCTTTCCTCTCTCCCACTGGCATCCCTACCACTTTGCAGACTCTGCTTGGACCTGACCTCCTCTGGGATGTTGCCCTCTCTCAGCCCATGGTATGTGTCTCCTCAGCACTCTGCATGCTTTGTGATAAGGCACAGGTCACTTTTATAACATCACCTTAGTTGTCATTGTTCTTTACTGGACTTTAATGAGAGCTGGACTTTGGGGGTACCTACTGTGAGATAGGTTCTGTACTGAGCATTTTATATTTTTTTTAACCATACCCTTGCCAATGTGTATGTTTTTAAAACTAAAATAACCATATATTATTACAAAAGCAGTATATGTTTATGGTAGAAATGTTAGAACGTACAGATCAGGAAAAAGAAGAAAGTAAATATACTTTACCCACAAAGATTGCCTCTCTTAATATGTTATCATATATTGGAGCACCTGGGTGTCTCAGTGGGTTGAGCTTCCGACTTCAGCTCAGGTCGTGATCTCACAGTTTATGAGTTCAAACCCCACATCAGGCTCCATGCTAACAGCTCAGAGCCTGGAACCTGCTTCGGATTTTGTGTCTCCCTCTCTCTCTGCCCCTTCCCCGCTCACACTCTGTCTCTCTCCCTCTCAAAAATAAGTAAACATTTAAAAATATGCTATTATATATCTTTCTGGATTGTTTTCTAAAATCTATTTATTTATTTTGAGGGTGGGGGGAGGAGCAGAGAGGGAGGGAAAGAGAATTCCAAGCAGGCTTCATGCTCAGCACAGAGCCTGATGCGAGGCTCAATCTCACACCCTGTGAGATCATGACCTGAGCCAAAGTCGGATGCTTACCCTACTGAGACACTCACTCGCCCCTATAAATGCTGTTTTGTAATCTGCTTTTTTGTTAATAATCTTGAACTTTCCATGTCAGTAAGTTTTCATTTTATCTTAGTCTATACTCAGATTTCTCCATTTGTTCCAAACATGTCTTTTACATCTGGTTTGTTCACACTGGAATATAATCCTGGACTAAACATTGCATCGGGTTCTTATGTACCTTATATAATGTCTACTAACCTAGCACAGCTCCCTCCTTTTTAAATTTTTCTTAACAGATTTATGGAAGTATAATTTACATACCATAAAATTTAGCCATTTTAAGCATACAAGTCAATGATTTTTAGTAAATTTAGAGTTTTATAAGACCACAATTAAATTTTAGAAAATTTTCATCACCCCAGAGTTACCCCTCTTGCCCATTTGCAGTCACTCTGCATTACCCCTTCTCCCAGCCTGAGGAACCACTTGCCTACTTTTTGTCCCTATGGATTTGCACCCCCGACCTTTTTTTAAAATGTCAGCTCTGTGCCCAAAATGGGGCTTGAACTCATGACCCCAACATCAAGAGTCATATGCTCTACCAACTGAGCCAGCAAGCACCTCTGCCCCTCTTCTTGACATTACATATAAGTAGGATCATACAACATGTGGTCGTTTGTGTTCGGGTTATTTCACTTACCCTAATGTGTTTGAGGTTCACCCACGTTATAGCATGCATCAGTGCTTCACTCCTTTATTGCCAGATAATTCCCATTGTATGGATATATTACATTTTGCTTATCCATTCACCAGTTGATGGAATTGTAAAAGTTTACACTTTCTGGCTGTTATGAATGATGCTTATATGAACATTCATGTACAAGTATTTGTGTGAACATACGTTTTTATTTTTCTTGTGTAAACACCCAAGAGTAGAATTACTGAGTCATATGGTAAATTTAAGTTTTTAAAAAAACCACCAAACTGTTTTTCCAAACTCAGGTTCCCTCTACTCCTTCCATGACACTTACTTGTTAAAGAAACCTGGCCCACATACCGCCTCTTCTTTTATATTTATCTGATTGCTTTCTCGTGACGGCTTTTAGCTTGTTCTCAGTCCCCTGCATTTCCTATAAACTGGGGGTTAGATCTGGAGTTTTGTTGGATTCAAGTTAAATTTTTTTGGCTAGAATGTATCACAGGCTATGCTGTGTACTTAATCCATATTGGGTCACATCAGCAGACACGTAATATTTCAACTTCATTTTGTTCCATGTAGATATTGGGTCCAGCATTGTTTGTTGAAAAAACCATTCTTTCCCCCATTGAGTTACGCAGACAAGTTTACCAAAGTCAATTGACCATGTGTATGTGACTATTTACAAGTTCTTTAAAGAGATTCCCTCAGCCTCCTTGAACTCCAGCCTGTGTCTATTCAGCTCAGCAAGACTGCTGTGCTCTGCTTGGGGTTCATCTCCTTGCACCAAGGCCCAGAGTGTGCCTCTCAGCAGAAAGCCAGGCTGAATGTGGGCTTACCTCGTTTCCCTTCTCTCAAGGACCAGTCTTGTGTTGCCTTTTGTCCCTGTCTCAGAGCAGTTGTTTCCTATATTGTGTTCTGCTTTCTAGTTTTTTTGTTTGTTTTTAATTGGAGGGCTCTTTCATAGCTAGAAGCAAAAATCTGTTCTTTCTTCCTCTCTGTGCTTCAGTTTGAATAGTTGCTGTTGCTGTGTCTTCAGGTCTTCTGAAGTGTTCCTTTGTACTCTCTAATTTACAGTAAGTTCTTGCAGTGTAATCTGCATTTCAGATATTGTAGTTTTCACTTCCAGAAGTTCCACTTAGTTCTTTTTTATATCTTCCATTTCTTTCATACTCAGCATAATTGAACATATTTATGATCTTTGTTTTTAAAGTCCTTGTCTACTGATTCCATCATCTGTCATTCCTGTTATTGACTAATTTTTCTCCTTGGTTATGGGTCACATTTGTCTGCTTTTTGGCATCTCTAGTAATTTTTTATTGGATGCCATTGTGAGTGTTTTTGAGCATTTGGATTTTATGGTCTTCCTTCAAAGACTGTTAAAGTAGGTTTTGTCTGACAGTTATTTGCTGTCAGCTTGATCCTTTTGAAGCTTGTTTTTAAGCTTTATTAGGGTGGGTCTAAAATACTCTTGGGGCGCCTGGGTAACTCAGCTCATGATCTCACGGTTCATGGGTTCGAGCCCTGCGTTGGGCTCTGTGCTGACAGCTCAGAGCCTGGAGCCTACTTCAGATTCTGTGCTTTCCTCTCTCTCTCTCAAAAATAAATAATAAACATTAAAAAAAAAACTTTTTTAAATTACTCTTTACTTTAGGACTCTTTACCCTTATTACCAAGGCATGTCCCTTTGGGATCTCTCTACCATTTGCCAGGTGTCTCTACTCTGGCTGGACAGAATTAGAATGCTTCCCAGTTACTTCTTCAGGACCAGAATTAGACCTCTCGGTGGAACATCTTACATACTTCTTTTGGTGCTGCACTCCGTTACTTGATCTTTGCCACAACCCAGTAAAGTAGGAAGTGTAATTTTCATTTTCTAGATGGAAGTAGTGAGGCATAGGGAAGTTGGTTTTGTGCCTTGCTCATAGGTGGCAGGGCTGGATCTTGGGCTCAGGTCTTGCAATTCCATTACAACCATACGCTTTAAACCCCATGAGAACAGAGAGAACAGATTTTCAGAGAGCATTTTCTCAGTTTTGAGGCTCACATTTACATATGCAACACCTCAAATCAAGAGGGTTATCTGGAAACAGAAATTTATGGGATCATTTTTTTTCCAGAAATCTCGTTGAATTAGTTGTGCATCCAAAATCACTGTCCTAGAATCCAGGAAATATGGACATCTCCAGTGCCTAATAGAGCCTTGATACATAATATATGCATAATAAGCATTTATATGCTAGGCTCAAGAATATGGGGATCTTATAAAGTAAAGTTTTAGAAAGCTTCTAAAAGTTTTATGCCTCTGCTTGTCTCTTCAGGTATTTTATGCATGGTGTGTGTCGGGAAGGAAACCAGTGCCTGTTCTCACATGACTTGGCCAACAGCAAGCCATCCACCATCTGCAAGTACTATCAGAAGGGCTACTGCGCCTATGGGACTCGTTGCAGGCAAGGGCTCCACAGCTACTCCCAGCTTTTCTCCCAAGTTAACTACTGTCAGGGATTCAGATTCCTCACGTGGAGTGTGGGTATTGATGAGAGGAAAGATTTAATTTGAAAGTAATATGACAACAAAAAGTATGGCAAAATCATTTTGAAATCTCAATTTTATTGCCATGAAAATAATTGTAATTTTTCAAAATCACTTTTCAGGCCTTATTCTTATGGGTCTCTAGTTATAAAATCGCACTCACAGTGTGTATCTCTTGCCTTTTTCCCCACTTAACATGTCCAAGTTTTTCCCTAAGCTGCTACTTTATTTCCTAAATGTAATTTTATGTTTCATAGTGCTAACATACCATCATCTGATTCACTATTCCTCTCTTAGATATTTAAGTGGTTTCCTGTTTTTTTTGCTATGAGTACCCCTGCAGTGAACATATATATGCATATAGAGTCTGCCTTTTTTCCACTGACATCTGTAGGCAAGTTTTGTGAATTCTAAACAGAAAAACATGCCAAAACTCAGTTCAAGTGCTTTTATGGTGAAGAGCTGATCTGTTCTTTCCTGTGCCGCCTGGAGGGTGGTGGAAGTTGCCCCTGCCCCACCGGCAGGTGCCCCAGAGAGACAGTCCAGGAAAGGCCTGCCTGGCTGTTACACTGGCCATCATTAACATTTTGGGGACACCTGCCAGAAGAACACTGGCTTGGGTCTCAGAAGATTTCAGTTCAACGTCTGGGTGGACTTTTGGGGATGTCTGTGTGTGGTGTGGGTTATTTTGTCTGTCCCACGCACATCCCACAAGGCCACTTAAGTGTAGGTGATAGATAGCAATGTACCGCTCAGTCTGAATTGCCAGGCATTTTGTACTAATTGATAAGCTTTTGGGAAAACTTTTCAATTAGCAATAATTGCATGTCAGATAAACCTCATTGGCTACAATACTGCCACTGCGCAAAGCTAATTGATAAGCTTTTTCTCACTTTTCTTTAAGGATTTTTTTTTTAGATTTATTTATTTATTTTTTAGAGAAAGAGAGTGTGAACAGTGGGGTGGCAGAGAGAAATGGAGAGGGAGAATCCCAAGTAGGCTCCGTGCTGTGAGCATGGAGTCCGACACAGGGCTCTATCTCATAAACCGTGAGATCATGACCTGAGCCGAAATCAAGAGTCAGATGCTTAACTGACTGAGCCACCCAGGGTCCCCAAGCCTTTTATCATTTAAAATATGGGAAATGATTGTCTCACTCTCCACCTCCACAAAAGGAGAAGAAAGGATGTTCCATGTGCAGGTTGTGTGTCCCTCATATGTTTGCTCTGTGTTTTGTTTAGATACGATCACACGAGACCTTCTGCTGCAGCTGGTGGTGCTGTGGGCACTGTGCCCCATGGCGTGTCCTCCCCGGGTTTCCATAGTCCTCACCCTGCTTCTGACCTCACTGCATCTATTGTGAAAACTAACTTACATGAGCCTGGGAAACGTGAAAAGAGAACACTGGTACTTCGAGACCGAAGTGAGTGAGCAGAGTGAAAAGCAGTCTCGGTTGTTCGTCATGCTCCTTTCTGGCCCTCTCTTGTCAGAGGGCTCCTAATCTGGTCCCCTCCAAGCTGTTCAAGGGTGGAGCCCAGAACTGTCCTGAGAGCAGCTGCATTTGGCTGCAGAGCATTCAGTTGATGCAGTGGGTCTCGGGTTGGGCTGATTGCCAAGTTCGGCCTGACAAGACATGTGGAGTGACCTTTTGTCAGTTTTTAACTGCTGTCTGCATGGGGTGGTTCTGAGAAGCACCAGGCTTTCAGAGCTACATATTTTGATAAAGAGCATGTTTCACTGTTTTACTTCCAGGTCAGTTCATAGTCTTAGTTCTTGTGCTCAGCCATTGTTTGGTATGTTAGGTTACAGCTTTGGTAATAGAATAGCATTTTGGGGTTTGTGGAGGAAGTAGGCTACAAACCATACAAGTTATTTTTATTGGTTGGTCCTCAGCAGGTGAAGGGATTTCTAGCTCTTGGAATTGTGTTGCGTTAGCTAGGTAGTCTCCATCCTAAGCAAACAAGTAATCGCACTAATCGAATGTGTCCTCTCTAAAAAGGCTAGAAGCGCATGCGGCAGAGGGTACAGCTCCTGGTGTGAGGAGGGGGCCATAGGGGAGTCAACACTGGCTTCAGGACCCAGAGGCTCGCTCTAGATTTTGATTCTCGTTCACTTTAAAATGATAGGTAACTTTCCTAATATAAAGGAAAGTACTGTGTTCTACTGACTTCATTCTAAATTCCATTTGACTTCTATTATGGTGTTAAAAAAAAAATTCTCATGATTGTTTTTTAGTGTTAATGGGTCCATGGTTGACATTTCCATAGTTGTCATCTTTAAACCGCAACTTGAGTGTTCCTCTGTATACAGATATCATGGTCTGGTTTGCTGTTTTCCTGTGTTGCCAATTAATGTTTTTCCTTTCTTAAAAAATCATGGTTGCAGGAATGTCATCAAGAACATTTTATACTTTTCCTTCTATTTTTTCCCTCTTGGCCTATTTCTGTATGATCCAAAGAGTAGAATTCCCAAGGTCAGAGTTACTTAATTTGTTAGGTTTTGACTAAGTGCTTACCAGAAATTTTGGGCCAGTTTTCATTTTTGTGTGTACCGTGTGTTTTGTATTAAGATCTCTCTGGCATGGCTGAAGAAAAGACTTGCCCAAGTGTGGTGAGTAATCCAGGAGGCTGCAGCGATCTCCAGAATGGCCCAGAGATGAAGCCACATTCCTACCTCGATGCCATCAGGAGTGGCCTTGATGACTTAGAAGCCAGCAGCTCCTACAGCAGTGAGCAGCAGCTGTGCCCCTACGCAGCTGCTGGGGAGTGCCGATTTGGGGATGCTTGTGTCTACCTGCACGGGGAAGTGTGTGAAATCTGTAGGTTACGAGTGCTGCACCCCTTCGACCCAGAGCAAAGGAAAGCTCATGAGAAGGTAAAATCACAAGCTTTTGCATGAGCTCATTTCAAGAAATTTGAAATGGGCCAGGTGACAAAATTGTTGGTATTCCTGTAAGCCATCTTTCTGCCAATACCTGCAGTGTGTACCTGGCATATTTATACTCTATTTTCAAGTCCTTTTTCCTGTTGTCATTTTGACAATTTTTGATTATTTAGAATAAAGAAAAAGGGTAGAGGCATCAGAAGACATGTATGTGTCTCTCTTTCTCTCTCTCTCTCTCTCTCTCTCTTTCTCTCTCTCTCTCTCTCTCTCTCTCGCGCGCACACACACACACACACACACACCCTCACCCTCCCTAGGTTTACATATCTTTGTGGCTGAGATCCAGCCAGGCTGAGTTCTAGAGAATTTAAGAAGCCAAGTATTGGAAGGAACCTTTCAGGTCATTAGGTCCCCAGTGTTCATGGAGGTGCTGCCTCCGCTAGGCTCTGTGCTCGGAATAAAGATGGGGTGAGAGAGATAGAGAGGAGCCCACAGCTATAGTGTTAGAGCTTGTGAGGACGAGCAGGCCATGGTGTGTGAGGGGGAGTCTGCCACTGTCCATTGTCTCCGCAGGGATGTTCAGGTGAGCACAGAATTAGAGCTTTCCTGTGCACCCAGGTTAGTTGGTCTTTGTCCTATACATACTGGTTAGTCTCCCATCTGTGTCCACCACAAGCTCCCAAGGGCAGAGCCTAGGTCTTCATACTCTTTGCATTGGCTCTCACACTTGATACACAGTGCTTCACACCGGAGGTATTCAGCATCTGCTCACTGAATGAGTACATTCATTAAATAAACTTGTTCTCTTGAGAAGCGGTGCTGCTTCCCTCTGATTGTGGACTACTGGCCTGATGTTTGAAGTTAAGGATTATTCAGCACTTCTGGTAATTGGTGTGGTTCAGAGTGGGCAAGGACAGCACCCAGAAGAGCCAGGAGATCATGGCCCCAGGCTTTGTGAACTCTGTGATCCCACACTGGTCCTCTCATCTTTTGGGACCTCCGTGGTCTCAGCTCTAAACTGGGGGTGACCATAACATGCTGGGAAAGCAAGGGGCTGGGCCGGCATTGGTTTGAACTCTTTTTGTTGTCTGAGAGAGCTTTGTGTCCTCAAGGCAGGGGCTGCCTGGGCTCTGCCTGTGGCTGTCAGAGTGTGCATTCCTTGCTGATCTTGGCTATGGCAGTGTGGCCGCAGCCTGCTCCCCAGCAGCCCAGAACCTAATAAGAAGTTTCCCTCCTCTCTCTCCATACTTCAGATCTGCATGTCGACATTCGAACACGAGATGGAAAAGGCCTTTGCCTTCCAAGCAAGTCAGGACAAAGTGTGCAGTATCTGCATGGAAGTGGTCCTTGAGAAGGCGTCTGCTTCTGAGAGGAGGTTCGGGATTCTCTCCAACTGCAATCACACGTACTGCCTGTCCTGCATTCGGCAGTGGAGGTGTGCCAAGCAGTTTGAGAACCCAATCATTAAGTAAGTTCAGCTAGGGGTTCGATTTGGGGCCTTCTGTCCACTTTTCATCCCTCCCTTGTCTTGCACTGCGAAGGTAACTAGTGTGAATCCTAGCCCCTGACTGCAGGGACCTGGGCATGTCAGGTATCCTTCTTGAGCCCGAGTGCCTTTTCCTTTAAAACACTGGTCACAACCTCACAACTCCTGCCGCCTGCTGCTGGCCTTTAGGGTGTCTGGGGACACTCAGCAAGGATTGGCTGTGTGATAAGGTGTTAATGGCACTGGCCTATTTGACTCCTCTTTGCCCTTAGGCTGATTACCTGTTCACCTTCTCAAACTTTTTTTTCATATGTAAAATAGGGTTGTTGGCGATTAAATGGAATAATGCATCTAACACATTGCACGTAGTGTCTGACACGTAGGATGTGGTCAATGGAGCCAACACAGGATCCTTTTCTTCCCCCCAGCTTTATTGAGATTTAACTGACAGAAAACAACATAGGATTTTTCAGTTTTGCGGAGGGATGGGGGAAGAACTTAGTCATATTGAAAAGTGTGTTGTGTACTGTTAGAAACTCTTCACAACCGTTTGTCATAATTCTCTCAGACCCAGTGATGATCATTCTCTTTTACAGATAAGAAAACTGGGGTATAGTGATGTCAAGTAATTTGCCTCAAGTCACACATTTGTGTGGTACAATAATAACAGGTTTATTGAAATAAAAGTGTGCAGTTCAGTGGTTTTTAGTATTTTCACGGTTGTACAACCATCACTTCAATCTAGTTTTCGAACATTTTCATCATCCCCAAAAAGAAACCCATGTCTGCATTCCCTGCCCATTTTCCCCCTGCTCCTTCTGTCCTGTGGATTTGCCTATTGTGGACATTGATTGTAAATGGAGCCTCCGGTACGCGGCCTCTCTCTGTGCAGCACTTTCACTCAGCAGGTTTTCAGAGATCGCCCATTTTGCACGTGTGCCGGCGCTTCATTCCTCTTCACGGCCGAATAGCATTGCATTGTGTGGATGTCCACGTTTTGTTTGTTCATCAGTTGACAGGCGTTTGGATGGTTTTTCTCTGGGTTATAATAACTAATGCCTCTATGAATATTCACATACAAGTTGTTGTGTGGCCGTATGTTTGAATTTCTTTTGGGTAGATACCCAGAAGTGGGATTGCTGGGTCATAGGGTAACTGTTCAGCTTATTGAGGAACTGCCGGGCTGCTCTCCACGGCGGCCACACCACAGATGAGGGCTCCACTTGCTCCCCACCTCATCAACACTTGTTACTGGTTGTATCTTGATTTTATTTATTTATTTTCTTAAGTGTATCTATTTTTGAGAAAGGGAGCACGAACAGGTAAGGGGCAGAGAGGAGACCGGGAATCCTAAGCAGGCTCTGTGCTGAGCTTGAACTCATGAACCATGAGATCATGACCTGAGCCAAAATCAAGAGTCTGAGCTTAACTGACTGAGCCCCCCAGGTGCCCCTCTGTTTCTGATATTAGCCATCCTCGTGGGTATGAAGTGTGATGTATTATGGTTCTGATTTGCATTTCCCTGATAACTAATGATATTGAGCATCTTTTTCTGTGCTTTTCAGCCATTTTGGAGAAATGCCTACTCAGATCTTTTGCCCATTTTAAAATTGGGTTTTTTGTAAAGATTTTAAGTAATCTCTACACCCAAGGTGGGGCTTGAACTCACAACTGCAAAATCAAGAGTCACATGCTCTACTGACTGAGCCAGCCAGGCATTCCAAAGTGGGTTGTCTTTTTATTGTTGAGAAGAATATGTTTTTAACAGTAAATAAGGTTCTACACCTGAAACTATTACTATACTATATGTTAACTAACTGTAATTTAAATAAACTTGAAAAAAAATGTAGTAAATAAGGTTCTTAGATGATTCTGATTGCACTTTTTGGAATTTTGGGTTACGAAAACACCTGGAGTGGCCATGCATTTGAGCAAGGGGTTTGGTGGTGCAGTGCGCACAGGGTTTGTAATTCATCTGGCCCATACTGATCTGATTCTAATTTCAGGTCTTGTCCAGAATGCCGTGTGATATCAGAGTTTGTAATCCCAAGTGTGTACTGGGTAGAAGATCAGAATAAAAAGAACGAGTTGATTGAAGCTTTCAAACAGGGAATGGGGTAAGTACTTTGAGTTCAGGCATGATGCCTGTGCCTGCCGCGCAAATGCACTATATTTACATACCTTTGAACCCCACAGGTAATAATGTAATTTTTAGATTTTCAGTTTTGAGATGTAATTAACAAATAAAATTTTAAAAGATTTAAAGTGTCACGGTGAGTTCACACATATCATGAAAGGATACTCCCATCCAGTTAATTATAATACACCTATCACCCCTTTTTTTTTTTGCTTCATTTTTGGGTGAAAACATCCACGTTCTGCTCTTAGCAAATTTCAGTTTTACAGTGTTATCAACTGTAGTCACCATATTTTACATGAGATACTTATTCATCATATAGCTGAAAGTTTGTACTGTTTTACCAACCTTTCCTTATTTACCCTAACCTTTAGTCCCTGGGGACCACTTTTTTACTCTGTGAGTTTGACTGTTTTCATTTGTTTGGGTTTGTTTTAGATTTCACATGTAAGTGATATCAGCATTTGTTTTTCTTTGTCTGGTTGATTTCACTTAGCATAATGCCCTCAAGTTCCATCTGTGTTGTCACAAATGGCAGGATATCCTTCTTTGTTGTGGCTGAATAATATTCCATTTTATGTATATTCCACATCTTCTTTATTTGTTGACAGACACTTGGGTTGTTTCTGTATCTTGGCTGTTGTGAATAATGTTATAGCAAACACGGGAGTGTAGATATCTCTTCTAACAGGCATGAGGTGATATCTTATTGTGGTTGTGATTTGCATTTCCCTGATGATTAATAATGTTGAGCAACTTTCCATGTGTCTCTTGAACGTTTGTACGTCTTCTTTGGGGAAAACGTCTATTCGGTTCCTCTGCCCATTTTTAAATGGAATGTGGTGGTTGTTTTTTTGCTCTTATATGAGTTCTTTGTAATAATTTCTCCAATTCAGTAGGTTGCCTTTTCATTTTGTTTGGTTTCCTTTGCTGTGCAGAAGCTTTTTAGTTTCATGGAGTCCCACATGTTTATTTTTGCTTTTGTTGCCTTTGTTTTGGGTGGGCAAATCCACAAAGAACATTTGCTAAATAAGGTGAATGTCAAGGAGCTTACCCCCTATGTTTTCTTCTAGGAGTTTTTATGGTTTCAGGGCTTACATTCAAGTCTTCAGTCAGTTTTGAGCTGTTGTGTATGGTGTAAGATAGTGGTCCAGTTTCCCTGGCATGTTTTATTGAAGAGCTTGTCCTTTCCCCATTGAATATCTCTGGCTCCTTTGTCGTAAATTAATTGACTAGATATGCATAGGCTTATTTCTGGGCCTTCTATTCTGTTTCACTGAACTATGTATCTGTTTTTATGCTAGTACTAAACTGTTTGGATTACTATAGCTTTGTAGTACAGCTTGAAATCAGGAAATGTGATGTCTCCAGGTATGTTGTTCTTTCTTAGGATTGCTTTGGCCATTGGGGGTCTTTGGTGGTTCCATATATATTTTGGGGTTGTTTGTCCTATTTCTGTGAAAAGTGCCATTGTAATTTTGATAGGGGTTGTTTTCAATCTGCAAATTGCTTTGGGCAGTGTAAACATTTTAATGGCATTTTTCCAATCCATGAGCATGGGATACTTCCCATTTATTTATGCCTTTGATTTCTTTCATTGTCTTAATAGTTTTTCAAGTGTACAAGTCTGTTTCACCTCCTCTGCTAAATTTAGTCCTAGGTATTTTATTCTTTTTGATGCAGTTGTAAATGGGGTTGTTTTCTTAATTTCACTTTCTGATAGTTCATTTAGTATATAGAAAGGCAGATGACTTTTTATAGATTTTGCATCCTGCAACTTTACTGTATAAAGTATGAATATAACATTTACATATGTTAGAACCCAGCAAGGTAATATGATTTTTGCATTTGAAAACTCACATATTTTTTAAGAGAAAAAGTTTATATTTACTCAGATAATTTACTATTTCCAGTGCTCTTTGATTTGGTTTATAATTCTTTCCAGTTGGTATAATTTACCTTCAGCCTCAAGGACTGCTTTTAACGTTTGTTGATGTGCTGGTGATGAATTTTTAGTTTTCTTTTTAGCTGAAATTGCTTTTCTGTTCATTAAGGATATTTTCACTGAATATTGGTCTGATCGGCCCTATTTCCATCTTTGTCTCCTTTTGCAGTTAATACAGTTCTGGGTTAACAGTTTATTTTCTTTTTGTACTTTGCAAATATTGTTCTATTATATTCTGGCCTCTAGTTTCTGAGAAGTCAGTGGTCATTCACATGTCATTTCTCTAGGGTTGCTTTCAAGATTGTCTCTTTATCTTGGTTTTCAACAGTTTGCTCTTTTGCCTGGGAATGGTTTTCTTCATATTGTACTATGTATTTTTCTCTGAATATGTAGGGTTTCATCATCCACCAAATTTAGGGAAATTTTGGCCATCAAATTTTTTCCCTGCCCTGTTTCTTCTTCTCCTGGGACTCTTAATTACATGTGATAGACTTTTTGATATTACCCTAATGAGCATTGGGGTCTGTTCATTTCTTTCCAATTTTTTTTTTTTTTTTAGTATTTATTTATTTTTGAGAAAGAGAACAGAGTATGAGCAGGGGAAGGGTAGAGAGAGAGGGAGACACAGAATCCGAAGCAGGCTCCAAGCTGTCAGCATAAAGTCCAACATGAGGCTCGAACTCACGAACCGTGACATCATGACCTGGGTCGAAGTCAGACACTTAACTGAGCCAACCCAGGTGCCCCTTAAGCAACGTTTCTAATCTCAGTTCGTTTTGTTTTTAATTTTTTAATATTTATTTTTGAGAGAGAGACAGCGTGAGCGGAAGGGACAGATAGAGGGAGACACAGAGTCTGAGACAGGCTCCAGGCTGTGAACTGTCAGCACAGAGCCCGACGCGGGGCTCGAACTCACGAACTGTGAGATCATGACCTGAGCCGAAGTCGGACGCTTAACCGACTGAGCCACCCAGGTGCCCCAAGTTTGTTTTTTAATCCTTGGTTAAGTTGTTGAGAGCCTGTTGCACTGATGTGTGGGCCAGCCATTTGTGCTGAGTTAACATATAGTATTGGCATGCTTCCTCTCGTGTACTTTTCTGTGTGGGATTGCTTCCAGTGGATGATTTCCTCTCTTTCTGTTGGTCCTTCAGGCCCAAGAAACTGGATTTGACCCTGAAGGTTTAGACACCCAACATTGGCATGCTTGAGGCAAAAAGCTGTTTTTTCTAAAAAAAAAAAAAAAAAAAAAAAAAAAAAAAAAAAAAAAAGCGTCTTGACATTCTGTTCTTCCCGGTGCCTAATTTCTTGAAGGATCCTCCTGCTGCCTTCAGGTCTTTAAAAAAAATTTGTATTGCTAGTTATCTGCAGGAGGGTCAGGTCTGGTAGAAGTGTGCTTGGCTGTACTAAAGAGCGCCGTATGTCACCTTTTTTAATGGTTCCTTCAGATTGCCTGTCACTTACTTAGTAAAAGCTGGTCATTTTCCTGGTTTACCAGTTTCCCCCCCCCCCCCCCCACCATGTGTTATATCTCCACCAGAGGGCAGGAGTGGCAAAGGTGGAGGGGCTGGACTATAGAAAGCAGCTGTGCTGGAGTTGGGAAATTCTCATGTTCTTGCTCTTTGGGTTGGTCTTGGCCTTAGTTTCTATTGATGGTGGTGTTTTTATGTGTTCCACACACATTTAATGTGCACCTACTACAGGCCAGGCACCTTCAAGCTAAGCACCAATGGAGGACATCAAGCATAGATTAGTAAAGTAATTTCAATGAAAATTGCAGAAGGGCAATATTATTGCATGTTTTTTGGTGACAAATTCTTAATGAGAGTACCAAGCCACATGTCACAACAGAGAAAGCACTTGGATCCACCTGGGAGCATCAGGGAAAGCAGCATGGGGACCCTGAACCATGAAGCATGAACAGCTATCTGTGTGTAGAGAGGGGAGGACAGAGTGGAATGACAGGGGTACAGAATGATACAAATGTGTCTGGGTAGCAGTGGCCCTGGGATTGAGAGAGGTGTGTAGAAGGATGTGGTAGGACCTACAGGGACAGATAGGTTGGAGTGGAATCTCGGGGGGTTGGGGGGGTGAAGAACAAGCGACACACTGTTGGGCATGCTCCTTGGTGGTAATGTGAAGAGGCTGGAACCTGGTGGGAGCGAGGCCAATTAAGAAATGACTGTGGCGGGTAGCAGAGGACAGCACCCCCAGGGGCTTTAGTAGTGTGGGGGCAGAAAGGATGGAGTGATTGGAGGCCTAACAATTGGGAGAGCTGAGAGCAAAGAGGCAGAGTGCACTGTCCTTGGTGACCAGGTAAGGCTGGGGGAGAAAAAAAGCACAGTTATTGGGGGGCAGGACTAGAGAATCACTTTTTGAACTTGAGTTTATTAAAGCCAGTGTCCAGCAGATTGGTGAGAACTCACTGCCTGAGCAGTCATTTGAAGATCTCAGAGCCTCAGGGGTGGAGGCTGTGACAGGTCTGTGCCCGCACCTCTGTACCTCTGCTTGGATCCCCTCCCCAGCCCGTGCTGGGGTCACACCTGATAGGAGTAGGTGCCCAGGCAAGCACAGCACGCCGTCCTTCACTGGACAGTTGTTAGGGGGCTTTCTGTGTGCCGCTCTGAGGTCTCAGAGACCCTCACCACCAGTCTCTGGCATCCTCTTGTCTGAGAAGACAGACACTGGTGTCAAGAGTCTCCCTTCTTTGTTATCAGCCACTGTCACATACCCCCCACCTGCCCCTGGTAGCAGTACCCTGCCCTTTCTGTGGTGATCTTGCTTTCTCTTCCCTTCCTCAGGACTCCCAGATGCCCTCTTGCCTTTTTGGGCATCTTCACCCCTTCTTCACCATGAGATCATTTGATTATATATAAGCCAAATTTCCTGTAAGCAAGAAGAAATAAGAATTTTCTGGTGGTTGTGTTTTTCCTGAGGAACAGGTGTTCTTAATGTAGGGATCTGTGGGTAGAATTTGAAGATGGGGGGGAAGGGGGACGAACTTTTTGCTGTGTTTTTTAGACCTGTGTATTTCATTTTATCCATTTAAAAAACTTTCCTGAGAAGGGGTCCGTAGAGTTAACATAACACAGAGTTAAGAAGCCCTGCTCTAGATCTAGAGGGTGGGGACCAAGGAAAATTGGAGTAAGACCTCTAACTTTGGGCAGCTGCTGAAATTCACTGCTTTTCCTGTGCCTCCTAAGTCAAGGCTCCTGGGGTCACATTGACCTCATTGCTGGCTAGGAGGAAGGGAAATTTCCCTGGGTGGTGCTGCTATTGGGACTTTGAGCTGAGGCAAGTAGCCCAGCTTCAGAACCTTGGAGCCCTGACAACCGGCTCACAGCAGCCATCAGGTTGTCCTCCCCCGAATGCCTTTTTGGAGTACTGCAAGCTCAAAACAGTGAAGTCCCCCGTGCAAGTTCAATTCTGTGTGAGGCCACATGTCACAATGGCAACACTATCCAACTTGGAAATCAGCATCCTAACCTCACGGAGCCTCAGTTTCCCCACCTATGAAGTAAGGCTCATCTAGCTCTGGCATTGTGGGCAGGGACGGAGGAAAGCCTTGGCTCTTCTGGGGCCCAGGCTCTCCCACAATCCTGTTGACTTTTTCTTTCTGCTTTTCAGGAAAAAAGCTTGTAAATACTTTGAGCAAGGCAAAGGGACCTGCCCATTTGGAAGCAAATGCCTTTACCGCCATGCTTACCCTGACGGGCGGCTGGCAGAGCCTGAGAAACCTCGGAAGCAGCTCAGTTCTGAGGGCACTGTGAGGGTAAGGACTTTGCCGTCTCTGTCAAGGACACTTACGCGGTGGCATTTCCGGGCACTGGTGCTTTCCCTAATAGCTTTGGTACCAGGGAACGGGGTGAGCAAAAGAAAAACAGCATCTGGCCTTCACGTTACCACTAATAACCACCAGGCATGTTTGCTGGCTCTTTTTGCAGTTCTTTAATTCAGTGCGACTCTGGGATTTCATTGAGAACCGAGAAAGCCGGCATGTCCCCAATACTGAAGACGTTGACATGACAGAGCTTGGGGACCTCTTCATGCACCTGTCTGGAGTGGAGTCGTCAGAACCCTAAGGAGTAGCCAGTTACCCCTGCACCTTGGGCTCTGCCGGCCAAGCCTTCCCAAGCTAGGGTGTGCGGAGCTTCCTTCACTGCAGCCTGAGCTGCACCTGACCTTGGTCTCATCCACTCCATTATTACAGCCGTGGGAGGAGTGAAGGGATATAAAATAACCCAACAAGTATATGGAATTGCTACTTTTATAGTTGATCTCTTTAGTTGCATCTCAAGCTCCTCAGAGGGACCAGCTGACCAGCCAGATGGAGTTTTGATTGATTGCTTTTGAAAGCAACCTGGCTCTTATCCTTGAGCTTTAGCTCCCTAGAAACAGTCACCGTGCAGATTCGTTTTTCTTAACCAAGTATTCCTCACCCTTATAAAACGATTCCTCTCTAGTCGATTTCCCTAGTGTACTTAGTGTGTAGTCAAAACTGTTTCTTGAAAAGCGCTGTATAAATCAACAAGTGGGCACCACACACCTTAGCCTAAAACTTGTGCTCTTCAGTGTCCCAAATCAGAGCAGGAGTCCCGTTGCCGTGTGTTCAATAAATTCCCTGTAAGGAGGGGGCTCTTGAAGTAGCAGGCAGTGTAGGGCAGAGGTATGGCCCCTCGTTTCTGGTTGGTGTTGGGGCCACGTGCTCCAGGGAAACACGTCCCCGGCTGTCACCGGTGGGCTTTCCTGGGGCTCTCTTTGGGCTCATGCCCCAAGGGTAGTTTTACTGAGGGTCAACACACACACACATGCTCTTCCGTGTGGCCCCTGCTCAAAGCCACGTGTTCTGTAAGCCTGGCTTTGATTTGAACTTTTAGTAAGAAGTGAAATGGCACGCAGCAGTTTCTGGTTCTGACCCAGCAGTGGTCCTGAACAGAACAAGTCCTCTGTCATCAGTTGTGACTTTAATTGAAGGAACGTAACTTTGTGAATCAGAACAAATTCACCCCAGGCCTGAATTAATCTATTTTTATAAATAGGTGTAGATACCAAATATTTTATAAAATGCATTAAAGTGTAGGTAGAAAAAGGTTTACTCTTACCTGAGTTTAGAATGCTTGCTTTTTCCATTTTTTATAGTTAACTCTTTAGTGAAGGGTGACAGCACAAAGACTGAATTAGATTCCTTCCCAGCGGAGGCTCTGGGCCTGTTTCCTGCTGCTTGAGTTCTTGCTCCAGGAGGGATGAACAAATGGGAGAGTTCAAGCTGTAAGCTCAGTATTACTTTAAAAGGAAGAAACAGCCATTAAACCTACATTTAATTTATTTTATTAAAATAACATAATTGAACCATCAGATAACTGTATTTTGTCAGGCGCAATAAAAACAAAATTAAAACCCAAATCATCAAGAAAACCTGTATTCCTGGCTTCCTTGCATACACGTGATGTGACTGAAGAGAAAGGCTGGCCCGGCGGCCCCGCCCCATAGGGGCAGCTCCTGGAAGACAGATTCAGCATGATGGAAGACTGCTCCCTGAGAGGGCGGAGACTGGGAGGGGCAGGCCAAACGCCTCTTCGGAAAACCGTCCCAATGCACTGGAGACCTCCAAGGAAAGGAAGTGCCCCCGAAGTCAAGGTCCATAGTTCCATAGTACCAACGCAGGTTCCTTCAGGCGGCCGTCGTCTCGACAGTCCTGGGCTGTTTGGTGCGTTATGTGCAAAACTACCTGTTTGGCGCCATACCACTAGCTCTGAAGAACGGTCCTTCCGTGACAAGCATTCCACATAGGAGCTGATGCCCCAAATCCACATGTCCACATCAGGGCTGGTTTGTCTGCTACCTTCATTTCCCCTCTGAGTGCTTTTTCTTGCCCTAAAAGTACTCATTTAGCCAATAGCTGGGGCCCCAGACCATGTATTGCCAACTGTAGCCACTGGTGCATCTGGAGAAGGCTTGGCTCATGAGCGTGGTGGGGGGGGGGGATGCAGGGAGGGAGCAGGACAAACCAGCATTGCAAATGGCTTCCCTCTCCCAGGGCCAGAAAGGGTAGAAAAGAAGGCAACATGAAGTTAAGGCCCTGTGAGTAGTCTAGAAGGTCCTTAGCAGCAGCTTCTCTGAAAATGAGCTCTCTGCCTCCATCAAAAGGGAGGAGAAAGGTGGTGCCTGCTGACTTCCCTTCCTCCCCTGGTGGCCTGAGTGCAGGTGCAAAGTCAGCTAGAAGACAGGCAGTCTAGGGGATGTGGTCAACGTGCAGGCGTTGATATCCTCAGTGTGGGCCGCCCGGTGCAGGGATGGCTCAGAAGCACTCCGGTTGATTTTCGGCAGAGAGTGTTGGAGAAGCTCGATGGAAGACAGGATCTAAAATGAAGCAGTGTCATTAGGTGGGTTTGGTGTCACAGCAGCAGCAGCAGCAGCTCTCAGTGAGGAGTCCAAACATGGGCCCTTGTCCCCACCCCACCTGCAGCATCTGGTGCAGAACACGAGCCCTGTCCTATAGAAAACCCACACCTCCCTCCTCCTTTCTGTCATTAGGAATTTCTGCTGGAATCCGTTCCCACCCCTTGAGCCGAGTCTTACCTGGGGAAAAAGAGGCCTCTCTTCCTTAACCTTCTTCACACAGTCAGCTACAAGCCTCTTCATTGCTTTGGGGCAGTTCTTATATAGCTTACTGAGGTCTGGGGAGGCATACCCTCGGCCCACCATGAAGATGATCTAAGAGAAAGGAAACCGTTGAGGGACTGGGTGGAGGCACAACAGAGACAGCAACTTCTGAACCTCCTGCTCACACTGGCAGGAGGCCCAGGGCCTTCCGCAGCTGAATCTGGATCTGCAGCAGCCAGCACCAGTGCACGTACCTGGTCGCGGTTATTGATGTGGGAGTAAGGAAGCTCCCCTGTCATGAGCTCATAGAGCACAATGCCGTAGGAGTAGACATCAGACTGGAAGCTGAATGGGTTATTATCCTGCATTCGGATCACCTCGGGGGCCTACAGGGACAAAATGCATTCATTCATCACCATGTGGGCCCCACAGACATCCAGGTGCCAGGCTGTCCCTTCCCCTGGATATAAGACAGTCCTTTCCTCAGTTTCTGCAGTTTCCTCTGCACCTCTTCCCCACTCGGGCTCACACAAGCTCGGGAAGCCTAGTCTCTGGTACCCAGCACTGATGCCTCAGTATGGTTCTGATCGCTAGCTTCCAGAAAACCCAAATTTGCCTCAGGCTGTCTGACATCACTGAAGGCCTCACTGAGGTATCTGGACTTCCAGGAAAATGTCGAGAAATGTAAGTTTACACACAGACCTCCGGGTACCCCTTCCACCTGCACTCTGCTAGGGGGAGCCTCGCCTCCTCACCATCCACAGGACAGAGCCAGTGGGTTGTTCGACCTGCTGAGAACCGCTCCAGCGCGACTTTACTGTTGCCAAACCAAAATCTCCAATTTTCACCGTCAGGCCTTCATGGAGAAATATATCTCAATGCTTGTTAAGGACTCTGGTTTCAAAAGAATGGTCAAGTTAATTTTAAACCACTTCCCAAAGGTCTGAAGAGCAGACCATCTCTCTGCTCTGCGCCCCGCCCCTCCCTTCCCCTCTGACTGCCCCAGCCTCCTTTGCACTGATTTGCTTGGATTTCTACAGTTTTAAAAAGTGCTTCCAAACTGCCTTTCTTCCATGAGGCATGTAGCAGTTGCTCAGGGCGGCAGATTATTTGGCTCCAGCCAAAAATCAGGCTATTTTCCCCTGCTGCTTCTCCCCATTTACACATCTAGGTGCCAGGTCCCTGGCCTTCTGACCTTCCCATATAACAAGGGAATCTTAAACCCGAAGATTTCTCAGAGAACAGGCTGCCATCTGCAGCTTCTTACCAGAAGCCAAGTGTTATGGCTTACATTGGTTTCTGCCTGCTGTGTGCCCTCAAATGACAAACATGTGAATAACAATTCAGCATTCACTAAGCACTGAATGCTATCCAAAGAAATCTCTCACTAGAATAGGTACCACTTGGTGACTTCACATCAGGACCAAACTCCCCTCATTTCTGGGTAAAGAGGTCAGGCACAAGGTGACTTGTGATCTGCCAATGCCCAGTAATACATACCACCATCAAATCTGTGGTGTCTGCTTTCATGGCATAACGTATCACTCCCAAAAACCCACCGTTAAAAGGTATCTCATAGGGGCGCTTGGGTGGCTCAGTCAGTTAAACGTCTGACTTTGGCTCAGGTCATGATCTCACGGTTCGTGAGCTGAGTCCCATGTCAGGCTCTGTGCTGACAGCTCAGAGCCTGGAACCTGCTTCGGATTCTGTGTCTCCCTCTCTCTCTGCCCCTTCCCCGCTTGTGTTCTCTTTCAGTCTCTCAAAAATGAATGTTAAAAAAAAAGTATCTATGCCTCAGACGTGTGGCCCAAATAGGCCATGTCCCATTATCCAACTCAACACAACTGTAGTGCCTCTCACTGGCCAAGAAGCAGAGCAAGGCTGTAACGCTACACACTCCTCTCCAAGACACAGGCTGCAGGTGGGAGGCAGATGTATAAAGGTTACGTTTCCTGCCCCACAGCATGAAAACTCTCCAGTCTTTATTCCCCTTCTATAAAAACATACTAAGTCTCAGAAAGAGGAAGGGCTGGTTCCAACAGTGAGTGACCTAGTGAGCGCTTTGACAATCTTGCAACATCTGGCCTTCAGCTCCCTTCTGACCAGACACACATGGTCCACACGCTAGAGATGAACATGACAGACAAAAGCCCCATTCCTCCAAGCTAAATTTAGTAACAAACAGCATAATGAAACTTACAAGCATAACCCAAACACCTATCTCCTGTGGAAAACTTTCCAAAATCACTTTTACTGAGATAAGCTTTAAAAAGTCTCTCTTCGGTTTTTCTAAATTTAGAAATGAAATAACCATCAAAGGATACTGTTGGATTTCATGTCTCTGTGGATGATGTTCTTTGCATGCAAATAGCTGTGAAGGGAAAAAATCTATTAAAAACAGTTATCTAAGAGACATGGGTAGAAAGCAGCTTCACATGACAGTTAGGAAGGAAGCCACCTGGCCACCTGATGCCCAACGAGGGCTACATGCAGGAACTGGTGGTGTGCGGATGCAGGCCAGGCCACATTGCGTGTTACCCGGAGGTGAGGTCATAGCACAAACGGGACGACTCTTCTTTAAGCATCAGTTCTACTCAAAAAGTAATTCTGACAACCTGAATGTCCATCAACTAATGAATGCATAAATGAAACATGGCCCACCCGTACAAACGCAGTCTTATTCAGCTACAGAAAGAATAAAGTGATACGTGCTACAATGTGGATGAACCCCTCAAAACCGTTAGGCTAAGTCGAGTCAGACACAAAAGACCTCATTTTCTATCTTGACGATTGTTCTAAAATTACACATTCAGTCTACACAACTCTGAATGTACTAAAAAACCACTGAGTTGTACACATTTAAAGGGTGAATTTTATAATCTGTGGATTATATCTATAATTTTTTTCTAAAAGGTAATTCTATTTCTTAATTCCGTATGGATTTTAAAAAGCAGAACATGAGATTTTACATGGCACCTGCAAGCGCCGCTTTAGCTTACGCCTCCAGACATGTAGCGCTATGAGTTCTCACTCTCCCACTAAGGGATAAATTAGAGGAAAAGTGTGACACACACACACACACACACACACACACACACACACACACACACACACCCACCCACCCACCACACGCCACAACCCCCTTTGACAGAGAGATGTGTTCAAGCAGAGATTCAAACAGGTAGTGTTTCATGGAGGCACAAGGGAGGACTTTTCAGCCTTCCCTAAAAGGAAAATAAATTATCCAAAAACATCCGCTCAGACCCTCGTGTGCAACAAGCGCTCTGCGCATGGGCCACACCTGAGACTGCACACTTGTAGAGGGCAGTGCACGGCTGTCTGGGCAGAAGGTACTGAGCCCACACTACTGAGCTCTTGGGGGTCTGGGTAAATTCTCAGGGAAGTGGTTTCAACCTGAATCTGAGCCTCTAGGGGAGCAGCCTCAGCTCAGACGAAGAACCTGGAGCTCTCATTCCTTCAGCCCACACCAGAGGCTGACTTTCAGCTGTGCAACATCACAGAAATCACGTAGGAGACTTGGCTTTTTGCTAACCCAGGTTCCGATTCAGGGCAGGTTGATACCTGGACCCCCGACTTTCTAGTCGACAAGCCATCTACTCACTCCATTCCCTGAGCAGTCTGGCGGGCGATGTCAATCAACTGGAACATCTGGAACTTAGTCTCCTGGACATGCAGGTGTTTGTAGAGGCTGCTGCCCTCGCACCACTGGGTCACAATTGCCAGGTTGTCCTTTGTCATGTAGCCCATGAAGAGCAGGATGTTCACGTGCCGTGTTTTGCTGGAGGAAGGAGGAGAAAAAAGTCTCTGAATTCTCTGAATCTTCTGTTGCTGCAGAACAGAGAGATCTACTCTGCTTTCCCACTGACACCGGATCCTGAGTGTCCTCAATGCCACCGTGCTTACAATCTGGGTGGTTGGCAAAGCACACACAAGCCTGCTGATAATTGAGTTGGGGTTGTGACAAAGGACCCCTCAGTGCTAGCCTTCAGAGAGAGGACATTCACATTGTACATGATTCCTCCCACAGGGGGTCACAAGGAACCCTCGTCTGGGGAATCCATCATTATTCACCTTATTCCTATAGGTCTAAACAATGACTCAAAGGTTTTGAAGTCCAAAAGAAAGCAAATTGGCTATAAAGAGTTCTTGGAAATAAACGTGAAAACAGAACCTATTTCTCACTATCTCAAACCAGAACCCAGAGAAGAACCTGGGCTACTGTGTGTGGTGTGCCCAGAGACCTGAAGCAGTGGAGGGGGGTATGCTCATCAAAGAGGGCTCTTCTAAAGGTCTGACAACCCCGTAAGCTGGAAGGAAACCTCCCATGCATTCCCTTTCACTTGTAAGGAAGGAGTTTCCACCGCAAGACTCCGCAGTGAACACTCACTAACCACCAGTCCTGGCCATAGGCCCTCAGAGACAGGTCCGTGCCATGCGGCCCGCTTATCTGCAGTTGACACACCACCACCCACACCCGTCCCCTGCTGCTCCAGAGAGGCCGGAAAGGCTAGCTTTCTACTCACCGTAGGACAGCCACCTCATTCCTGAAGGCCTGGAACTGCTCTGGCGTGGGGTCGACAACTTTTAGAATTTTCACTGCAACATCTCCTGCAAATTATAGTCAGTATGATCAGCTGAATGAACTTACTTTGTTATTTTCCACATACCCTCGTCCTGAGAAAGAGTGAATCACTTATTCAGATATCATGTGCCTACACAAGTGGAATAGGCAAATTTCCAAATTATTCAGGTACTTAAAAAAAGTTAAATATATTATACTACTATCCTTTAAATACCACCACACACGCCTTGAATATGGGTTTGGTTTAAACTCTTCCTATCAAGCCTGGCATCCCCAGTGTGACTGGGGAATAGGTGAAAACCTGGGCCTGTGAGGGCGGCACTGGCAGGTGAACTGGAATGGCCGGCAGATACAGGAGTTTGGGGGTCAGAAGGCTGGTGCCAGCAAACAGGCCATTTGGCAAGCAGGTGATGCCAAACTCAGCAGCCACATTCTAATGAGACCTGAGATGGTCCCTTGTACACAAAGATACATATCGAAATTAAGCTTCTTTGCCTTTAATACCATGAAGAAGCAATCCTAATGATTAATATCGATTGCTTACTACGCCCTTGCGCCACATGTGCCTTCACAGGCCTTGTCACCTTTAATCCTCATAGTTGCCCTGTGATGTAAATACTGTTATCCTCATTTTACAGGGAACAGAGAAGCATAGTCAACTCTCCAAGGTCATTTAACCAAAACACAAAAGTGCTGGAGCCAGGATTAGAATGCCAGTCTGACTCCAATGGCTGCCCTTCTAACTTCCATACTGACAACAGACTGTCAATCACTATGAGCCTCTTTACTTAACTTTAGAAACATCCAGAGATTAACTCTACTTTATATGTACTACTGATTTAGAAGGCACTTTCAGAAATGTTTCTACACTATAACGGTCATTTTAATAAATTACATGAAGCCCTATTAGGACCTCAGATTTTCTTGGCAAATGAATTTATCAAAACATAGCCTTCTGGGTAGCTCTTTCTGCCCACGGGTCCTGTCCCTGTGCTTTAATAAAGTCACCTTAAAAACAAACAAAACCATAGCCTTCTGGTGATCAAATAAAGGAGTTGGTTGATGGCACCTTGGAGGTAACAGAATTCCTCCACTTATCAAGCATGCCCCCTTGGCAGCACCCCTGTGCAGCCTCTGTGGGAGCATTCCTCACTTCACTGGAGTACCAACTGGTAAGGACATGGGTTTTAAAAAAATTTTATCTTTTTTTTTTAACTTGAAAGAGGGCACACATGTGAGCAAGCGGGAAGTGGGTGGGGGTGAGGGGGTGCTCAATCCAACCCTGGGATCATGACATGAGCCAAAATCAAGACTCAGACACTCAACCAACTGAGCCACCCAGGCGCCCCAAAGAGATGGTTCTTATGGCAGGTCCCAAACTGTTGTCCTGTCGTCATCTCTGGTTTTATCATCCAAAGCTAAAGTCCCCACCTAACAGTAGGGGCTCATTCACTTCACTGGCACATGTATTTCCCGAGGGCCCAGGGCTGCCTCTTGGGAGACGCATTCTGCAGTCACAGCTGCCTTCTCTCCAGGAAGATGGAGCTGGTAAACCATGCAGCTCCATTTAAGCTCCTTATGACTGAGGAGGAGGATAAGAGTCTCCTGCAGAACTGCTCATTCTGGAGCAGTCTGAGCCAAGATAAGAATGCTGGGCGTGAGGGACAAAGACAAAATCTGTTTGCAGAGAGGATGGAGAAAGGTTTCCTGAAACAAATGGGATATATGCCAAGGGAAGGATTTTACTAAGTGGGACAGGCTGTTCCAAACTACATAGGTCAGGAACAAAGGTAAGGTAAGGTAAGGTAAGGTAAGGTAAGGTAAGGGGGAAGAGGGAAACAGGAGCTGTGCTTGGTGAACTCTGATGTGTGACCTGGGCCCCTGCAGTCTACGACAGAGGCCAGGGAGGAAGGAGTCCTGGCCCAAGAGCCCTGTATCTGCAGACAAAATACAGGGACAGCAGTGACAGTGGGGACAGAAAGGAAGGGGTGAAGGCAAGAAACTCCAGGAAGGTGGGCTGATCTGACATGGCAGTCAACTGAGTGGTGGGGCCAGGAGATGACATCGCTGTTGGCCCAGGCACTGGACAAGGCTTGAGAGGGATAGGCCGGGGTGGGTGGAGGAAGGCTTGGGGAGATGCTGGATGGGCCCTCAGGATGGTTTGCTCCTTGGGACCTTACTAGTTCACAAGTCTAGTTTTATAAGACCTTCCCTTTTTTATATATAGCTCTCCAAGGGGCGTGTTCCAGTTGTCACTGAACTCACCTTCCATATCACCCATTTTGGACCTGATCATAATGTAACCTCAGAGCTCGGAAGATTCACCAGCAGCCAAAGCCCGCTGAGAGTGACTCATTCTGACCTTGCAGTCAGCTGAATGTCCTCCACCTCCAGCCTCTACTTTTTGGCCCAGTGAGCAGACTTATTATCCCTGTTCAGAGTTCATAGTCTCTTTGTTCCATCACCACAGCCAGTTCAAATCCTCTCCTCTTTCCAAATCCTATTACCCAAATCGGCACTACAATTCCATGTAAGTCATCCACTATACCCACGCCTTCATGCAAGTCATGGGTTGGAAGACTGAACAGGGCTGAACCAAAGTCAAAACCCTATGATGCCTGCAAGGACCCATCTGCCTTCCAGCTCATGGTTAGCAGTTAAGATAACAAGAGTATATATGCAATTTCTTACTGAAACCCAGAGACTATATACTACAGCATTCCCTCACTTTCACGCAAATACTCCTAGCGTTGCCATGACAGGGATTCAGTCTGCTAGGAGCAATGGGCAAACATTATAGGAAAATGGATTTCAACTTTTATAAAGAATGGTTTTCTACTAGTAGGACTGCCTCGAACTGGAACAAGTTCTCCAGTAACCAGCTCCCTCACCAGCATTCTGAATTTCAGGCTAAGACTGGCCAAGTCTCCTGAAGGTCTTGCACAATCTGAGACCCTATTTCACCCAAAAATGATATCTAAAGTCTTTACGGGGCCCTACCACTCCCCATCCCTGGACTGCACTCCTATCAGCCTCCCTGAGTTCCTCAAACAGGTCAGGTGAATGGCCCAATTCACAGCCCCCCTTGCTGCTTCCCCAGGTTATCTGCCCATCTCAAGCATCATGCAAATGCTACTTCTTCAGCAGAGTCCTTCCCTACTAACCCACCAAAACCTGTGCACAGGGACTGCCACTCCCTACCTGCTTTCCTCCCTTTTTCCTCGTTAGCAATTATAACATACTATATACTTTGGTTGGTTATTGTCCCCACCAGAATAGAAACTCCATAAGAGAAAGAATTTTCATCTGTTTTGTTCACTGCTTCACTTGTAGCAGCTAAAAGAATGCTTGGTATTAGAAGAATATATTCAGGAAACACCGATAAAGAAATGAATGAATTCTAAGATGCAACTGTCAGCAAGGCATGTTATGAACTGACAAGCTGTCTCAAGCTCTGGAGTGGAAGTAGGGACAGCCTCTGGCACAGAATACTAGCTGCTGAATGACCCAGCTGCTCCCAGCACAGGTCAAGAATCCACTGCTGACAGGGAAGCGGAGACTCAGTACCCAGCCTGAAGCCTCCAGGTGTGCACAATTAGGTCTGGGCCCAAAACAAAGGCTGCTCTCCAACTTGCCCTGGCAGTCTCAGGACCAGGTACACCATTCAAGTCCACCTCTCCAGCACTCCATGCAACAGGCATTTAGTAGTACTGCTTATTACTAATCTCTTCTTTTGAACACGTTTCTAAGAGGAGTATAAAAAATTGTATGTACTGGGGCACCTGGGTGACTCTGTGGGTTAAAAGCATCTGACTCCTGATTTCAGCTCAGGTCATGATCTCGCAGTTCATGGGGTTGAGCCCTGTGTTGGCTCTGTGCTGGCAGTGTGGAGCCTGCTTGGGATTCTTTCTCTCCCTCTCTCTCTGCTCCCCCCTCCCCCCTGGCTCAAGCTCTTTCTCTGTCTCTCAAAATAAATAAATATCACAAAAAAAATTTTTTTTAATATATAGTATTAGCCTTTCTGGAATTATCCACATACCCTTATAGCTGGCAATCTTAGCACATATAAAGAATGGTATTTATTTCCTTTAGCACGTAATATAAATGACGAAGGTAAACGGCCAAGGAACATTTTATGGAGGGTAGTCCAAAACAACTACACCAAGTAGGTATTTTTTTTTTTTTACTTTTTCAAAGTTTACTTATTTATTTGAGATAGAGTGTGAGCTTGAGCCAGGAAGGGTAGAGAGAGGGAGAGAGAAAGAATCCCAAGTAGACCCCACATTGCCAGCACAGAGCCCAACGTGTGGTTCGAACTCACCGTGAGATCATGACCGGAACCAAAATCCTGAGTCAGATGCTTATTTTTCATGACACTAAAACTTCTTACTTTCCCTTAATAGTAAAGTCAGAGAGAGGTAAAGGTAGTACAAATGAGTTAAGACACATTACTGTTGGTTATCATGTTTTTAATAAGGTGTTGGTATCTCGTTCAGCTACCACTGAAGAAGAAAACTATTATCAGTTAGTAAATCTGGAATGTTTTTACCTTTTTAAATGCCTGTTTCTTGTTTTAACTATTTAGGGTTGTCTAAAACCTAATATATACATCCCTGCTTTCTAGAACACAACTGAATGAACACCACTCTGTTCTTCTGATTCAAAATTATCCTCAGCGTTAGGATGGGATGGGCACCCATACATGGGTTCCACCAGGCTGGTAGCCTCACACTAAGCAGCCCAAGCCTGAGAGGGTTTGCTGCCTTCTCGTCATGCCATCAGTGACTATCCCAGCTGCCATCAGTCCTGCTGTCTGCATCCCCTTCAATGGGTTGTTTATGATGTGCAAAGGCTGGCAAATCAGATCCCAAATTTACGCTCTGTGTGTGCACCCAAGGGTGCACTTACTTAACACAAAGTAAGTGAGCTTTAGTTCATGGATCTGAGGTCTCCATCTTGACTGCTCTGAGGTCCTCTACTTTCACAGCTGCTAGGCAGAATAAAAACTTTTAAAAATCATCACCACTGTAATTCCTAAGAAACTGATTAAACATTATATAACAGATACCAGGAAAGCAGCAGCAGCCGCAGCCACACCAACAACAACCACCACACACACACACACACACACACACAAAGTATAGCACAAACAATCCAGAAATTATGGTTTCCCTGACCCTCTCATTTTATTTCTTCATTCACAGACGATGGCTTTGTTTCCTGGGGGGCTGACACAAAAGTCCACTGCTCCTTACTCCTATGACTTTTGAAACACTTATCTTAGAAAAAACTAGAGCCTTAAAAGTATTATACATGCTATCTGCATTCTAATGGAAGTAACACTGTATCAAATAACATCTCCTTACCATAGTCCAAAAGCTCACAGAATCTAGAGAAAACACAAGCTCATAGGCAGTACTGTGCTGAATGTAAGTAATGCTTTGAAAAATTATGAATTCCCCCCGCAAAGTGCTCAACAAGAGGAAACTTAAATTTGAGCACTCCTTAACTACATTTATTGGCTTTCAGCTGATGCTTTAAAATGTGGTATAAAAATGATTTAGTGCTAATGGAAGCATTAAAAGCAATATTCACTGCTCCATCTCCTACAATTACCAGCAGCTATGTGTCAGATACAAGAACTAAGCATTGTATCCCACAAGACTGTTCTTCTTCCATAGGACTATACCACCAAAATAAAAGCTTTTGTGCAGCAAAGGAAACTATCAACAAAACAAAAAGAAAACCTACCGAATGGGAGAAGGTATTCACAAATGCAGTAAGGGGTTAATATCCAAAATATATGAAGAACTCACACAACTCAACACCAAAAGGACAATCTGATTTAAAAATGGACAGAGGATAAAGGGCGCCTGGGTGGCTCAGTCGGTTAAGCGTCCAACTTCGCCTCAGGTCACGATCTCATGGTTCATGGGTTCGAGTCCCGCGTCGGGCTCTGTGCCTGCTTCAGATTTTCTCTCTCTCTCTCTCTCTCTCTCTCTCTCTGCCCCTCTCCTGTTCACACTCTTTCTCTCAAAAATAAACATTAAAATTTTTTTTTTTTAAATGGACAGAGGATCTGAATAGACTTTTCTCCAAAGAAGTTATATAACAGGCTAACAAGTACATGAAAAGGTGCTCAATATCACTAGTTATCTGGGAGATGCAGATCAAAACCACAAATGGGGTATCACCTCACACCTGTCAGAATGGCTAGTATCAAAAAGACAAATAACAAGTGTTGGCGAGGATGTGGAATCAAAGGAACCCTCGTGCACAGTTTATAGGAATGTAAATTGTGCAGCCACTATGAAAAACAGTAAAAAGGTTCCTCAAAAATTTAAAAATAGGGGGCGCCTGGGGTGGCTCAGTCAGTTAAACGTCCAACTCTTGATTTCAGCTGAGATCATGATCTCACGTTCATGAGTTCATGCCACACATCAGGCTCTGCACTGAGTGCAGAACCCTGCTTGGGATTCTCTCTCTCCCTCTCTCTGCCCCTCCCCTACCTGCATGCACATTTTCTCTTTCTCTCTCTCAAAATAAGTACATAAACTAAAAATTGAAAATAGAACTACCATAAGATCCAGTAATTATACTGCTAGGTATTTACCCAAAGAAGATAAAAACGCTAACTTGAAAAGATACCTGCACTCCCATGTTTACAGCAGCCATTATTTACAATAGCCAAGGAATGGAAGCCGCTTAAGTGTCCATTAATAGATAAATAAAGATGTGGTATATTTACACAGTGGAACATTACATAGCCATAAAAAAAAAAAAAACAACCTCAGATCTGGCCATTTACAACAACATGGATGTAGGACCTAGAGGGCATGATGCTAAGTGAAGTCAAGTCAGAAAAAGACAAATACCATATGATCTCTCTTATGTGTGGAATCTAAAAAGTAAAAGTAAAAGTTTACAAAGAACAAAAAAAGCAGAAGTAGACTCATAAATACAGAGAACTGGTGGTTGCCAGAGGGAGGTGGGTGGGGGCATGGGAAAAATAGGTGAAGGGGATTAAGTACAAACTTCCAGTTGTAAGTCTCAGATAAAAAGTACAGCATTGGGAATATAGTCAATAATGTCCTAATAATACTGTATGGTGACAGACGGTAACTATATTTAGTGTTGTGAGTATCATATACAGAATTTTCAAATTAGTAAGTTGTACACTTGAAACTAATATACCATTGTATGTCAACTATATTTCAATAATAAAAGACTTCAAATTGTTTTCTTCTTTTCTGAAGGAATCGCCAAGATATTTATGACACCCATTTGGGAAATATTCCGCAACAGCATAAATTTCTCTGGGACCCAGGAGGCATGCCAGTAGTACATTAGATACAATTTTCAAAGGAAAGGAATCAAATATTCAGTCCTGTGCCAGTTGCCTTAAAGAATGAGAAATTGATTGGGGCGCCTGGGTGGCTCAGTCGGTCAAGCGTCCAACTTTGGCTCAGGTCGTGATCTTAGTCTGTGGGTTTGAGTCCTGCGATGGACTCTGCTGACAGCTTAGAGCCTGAAGCCTGCTTTGGATTCTGTGTCTCCCTTTCTCCCCCCTCCCCAATATGCACTCTGTCTTGCTCTCAAAAATAAATATGCTTAAAAAAAAAACAATGAGAAATTTATCAGATGATTATAGTTACAAATGGCAAACCCATATACTAATTAACATAAGGTACTCAAAAGATGGAGGGATCTCAATTTTCAACACCTTGAATTTTAATGCTCCATTCATGTGATGGTCTTAATTTCTCTCAATCTCTGCCCCTTTATATATAAAAATAAATATGATACCATCCAAACTGGAAACGTAAGTACCTAGTCATTTTAGGGGTTTGTTTTGTTGTTACTGTCTGCTTCATTAAAATTTGAATTTAGAAGGATGCCTTTTTGGGAAGAAGTAGCATTCTCAAGAAAGTATTCCCTATACTTGCAGACATCCTAAAGCCAGAGGCATTAAAACTCTGAGGGAGAAATGTTAAGTATGTTGCCAAAATACACAAGCTGTGGCTACAGATATTAAAACAGTACCTTTCTTCCAAGTGACAAAGAGTCTCCATTATAATAAGAACACTACACTAACACTCCACATAGATTTAAGAATGAAGTCTGTGCATTCTCTCTTTGATGGGGATTCCCAAAAACCAACCCAAGGCAGAGCGCAAAGAACCTGTTTCAGGAGGCTCCTGGCTTTCCTGGGCTCGGCTGCTTGACCATGGGCATGTTATCTGCCCTCTTGGGACCTCACAGTTTTCTGTGGGCAAATCTCTAACATTCTTTCCAGCTTTACATTTCTAGAATCCATGCTCCCCTCAGAGCAGCAGGCTCTTAACCCATTTAAGAATTTCAAAGCATGTCCCCTGTGTAGTATGTGTTTAATCAGTTCCTGACATTTGACTATCATGCTCAACTCTTATTCACCAATTTCTAATTATCCTGGAAACCATATCATACCAATTATAGCATCACTGAATAGAAAAAGAATGCTATGAAATGTCACTGAGATATTAAGTTCAATCTTCAGATGTAATCAAGTTCCCCGGAGTGCCACTGTAATCCACACAGCACAATGAATTTTATCTCCTTCTTGGCCCTCTCTGGACTGAAACTTGACTTCAACCTAGGCCTTGCAACAAAGGGAGGGTCCCAAACTTACCATGCCACTTGCCCTTATACACCGTTCCAAATGAGCCTGATCCAATCCGAGTGGAAAGCATCACTTCGCTGGCTTCTATTTCCCAGTAATAGCTTGAATCTCTCTGTCCACGAGGCCTCTGAAACCAGCAGTGATCATTAACACACTCCATGGAATGGTAAAGCTCTGTCTGATGAGGGTGTCAAAGAAAAGATCAACCCAACCGACCCATTCCCCTATCTTTTAAAGATAGACATTAACTGTAATTCCAATTTCGATATTTTGAGAAAAATACCATTTTAGTTGTGCCCTCCCTTACAAGTCAACAAATTTTCCAATGCAAGCATACCAAAAATGGCACTGACATTTATAACATCCTTAATTAAATGTTTTATTACAGTTCCCCTCTCCCCACCAAATTAAAAGTATTCTCATTTTAAAAATATTCTCATTTCTGACTAGGTTTTTCTTAGTAAACCCTAACATACAATGCAGAAGGTACTATAAGCCATACTCACGATTTTGTTTTTCTCCTGGGTCCCGGATCCTGGTGCCCTCTCTCTCTGTGCTGGCACAGGGGTTTTGGGCTGTGACCAGCCCGTTGGGCTCAGATTGTTAGGGCTGCTGGACAAGGCTGAAGGTGAGGCTTAATAGACAAGACAAACAGAATCCACACATGGATAAGCCAACAGAAGATACACAGCATAAAGAGAAAAAGCCCATTATTATTTGCTACATAACTTTGGACAAGTACCTGATTCACTGTGGCTTCGAATTGCATCCTGAAACAGAAAAGGAAAGCTGGTCAATTTCTGCCCCACAAAAGATGCTCTCAGGGGGAAGTAAAAGGGGGGGAGGAGAATTTGCAGAAACAAAGTAGATTATAAAACCTCTAAAATACAAAAGGTCTAATTACATACTCTAAATTGCCTGTGATTAAATTTACCAATGTCAATGGCCAATTATCTCCAAGATTATCAATTATTAGAACTGGTATTAGCTTTTCATATACCACATTCTTTTGGAATGGAAATCACTTTTTCTCAGAAGAAAGCAACACACATATATAGCAAAGTGATTCTCATTAAGGAATACTAGCAAAGTTACTATCAACTGAGATCTTTCCAGTAACTGGGCATCTTGCTCCACTGAGGCTCAAAATAACAACAACAACAAAAAAAAAACAAAAACAAAACTTGGGGATTAGGTAGCAAGCTCACTCATACTCCTCTAGGAGTTGGGGGCACATTGACCAGAGTTGGGTTTGGTAAGGGTAAGCACCACAACTACAGAACTTAATCCAAGCCTAAAATCATGAAACGCTAAAAGGACCATAAATCCCCCAGTCCAAAATCTACATTTCACATACAAGAAAACACCTATAAATAAAAAAAGAGACTTGGCCAGGATCACACAGCCAGTAGGTGGCAGAAATAGAACCAGAAACCATCACCCATGAATCTTAGCCCTGAGCTCATTCACCACAAAATGCTCCTGAAACCTTATAGGTAAGCTCTGAAATTAGTTACATTCTACTCAGGTGAGAAGTCAAAAAGCTACCTTTAGAGCTTATTAGAAACTGGGTAGAACAGTTTAAACCACAAGGGCTTCCATAAGACCTAAATATTCATTTTATAAACCCTTACTTTGAATATGTAATTATTACATAAAACCACTAGGCCTCCATATCCTCAAAAAGGAGATTTTTCTGGGAAACCTACTATTTTATGTAACCACAATAAAGACAAGATACCTTTTTCACACAACTATTAATGGAATGTTTCCACTCCATAACATTTTTACAAGACAAGAAGTATCCTAGGGGTGCCTGGGTGGCTCAGTCGGTTGAGCACTGACGTTGACCCTGGTCATGATCTCGTAGCTCACGGGTTCGAGCCCTGCGTCGGGCTCTGTGCTGACAGCTCAGAGCCTGGAGCCCGCTTCAGATTCTGTGTGTCTCTCTCTCTGCCCCTGCCCCTCTCACACACGCTCTCAAAATAAATAAATATTAAAATAAACATTTAAAAAATGTTAAAAAGATAAAAAGTATCCTAAACCAAGCTGTCCCTCCCCCTACCTTTGGCCGCCCCGCCCAAGCAATAAAGCCTGGTTCTGGGGTCCCCAAACCTGGCCAATCTTCAGAATCACCTGGAGAGGTGTTTGAGAATACAGATGTCTCCTCCCCCCAACTAGGACTGATTAAGCATTTCTGGGAGGGAAGGTTGGAAGTCCAGGAATCTCTGTTTTTAAGTAGACTGGATAACTGTCAGTTGGCAAAACACTGGCCAAAAATAACGAGAATTTCAACAGAATATTCAGCGGCTATAGCTTTATTACCCAACTGACCTCTTTGTTTTTAGTCAAACCATGGCACAATGTATTTTTGCTGACCAAAATTATATACCCATGCCCTAGGATTTTTTTCCTTAATGTCAGCAATTTTCTTCCTGTATCCATTATATACCTCATATTATACTGTGTGCTAATTTCTATAGTTGGATTTATCCTAGAAGGAACCTTTCAAATATCTTGGAATCTAAATATTAAAGAGAACTACAAATGGTTTAAACAAAGAATGTGTACTTTAAAAAAGCTGAATCATGCAATAAAAAGGAATCAAAACTTGCTCTGCCTCTAAAGTATGAAGAGAATTAACATAGTGCCAGTTATTTTATAATAAAAATTCAAGAATTTTCACTTTTAATGTCCCAAGTATTACAGTATTTACGGAGAAACAAATCATGTAACAGAAGTCACTAGGATATTATTTATTATCAGGGCTAACCACGATAAAAGAGAAAACAAAATTCATAGCTAGCATGCACATGACCTCCTCACAATAATCTTGTGATATTCAAAATGCCCCCCAAATGGCCAGTTCAGACTCCACATTCAGAAACCAACATTTTTGTTGAGTCCCTGCCACCTCTGATGGGAGGACAAGCATATGGAAAGTGATTCAAGGTCTGAGTGAGATAAAGTTTTACCTCAAGTGGCAGGTGTCCCTGAGGTTTTCCAAGGAACAATTCATAATGCAGAGAGAACACAGTTGTCTCTGATGAACTTTTAACAAAAGATTTTCAGGGCATATCAACCAAACCGACACCTCTGGTTTCTAAACGAGGTATAAATACAACAGTGATGCTCTGAGCACCAACTAAATAAATCTAGCATTAGCTTTGGTCGAAATTTTTTTTTTTAACTTTATTACTTTTGGCCTCAAAATCTCACTTGAGAAACTTATTTCACCTGTCAGCAATCCCACATACAGTATTTTTTTTTTAACTCCTCTATACTCTATTGTCAAAAAAGAAAGCAGGAAATCAAGTCTTGCAAGAAATATAAAATTTAACTTAGTGATTCTTTCATTTCTGATAGGCTACTGTCTGACAGTCTTAGCAATCCTGTTAATTTACAAGAAAGCAAAGGCATGAAGAAGAATACCTACTCTTCCCCTCAAACAAAATCGTCTGGACCACGCCCTGGGAGAAGCATTCAGGCTGTTATTCTAGTCCAAAGCAATGAGAAATAAAGAAGAATAAAGAACAAAGGAAGTATTTTAAGTGTATTCAGTTGTTATTAAAGACGAATTAGAAAGCAAAGCAAATAAATAGAACATACCAAAAAGCCAAGAAAAGAAAAAGCAGTTTGAAAACACTAGGCTTTGGGTACTTTTACATCTCCCTAAATAACCTGCTTGGTAAATCCAATGACTCCACCCTTTTATTTCTAAATAAAATCACTTAAAAGTCTCTCAGAGAGTTTGTAGTTCTCCATCACTATTATTCTCTTTTCCACACAAAAATGAAACTACTCTTTATATTAGCTCATTCATTAGTTCACTGACATCTTATTCAAAGCTAAAATGGAAAGGAGTTCAAATGTTACCATTTCTTTAGGAGATTTTAGTTCTCCACTTGAATGATATACCAACTGGATTATTCAGCCAGTCTAAAGATACAGCGCTTAAACAATAAATTCAAAAATTCCAAGGTCCTGAGAAAGTGCAGCAACATTCTTTATCAGGTTTGAAACCCCAAACTCTCTAAACACAACAGTCAACCCCACCCCAATAACAACAGACTGATACTCCTCACCACCCGCAAGGGGCCCTATTACCTCAATCATCCTGCTGTCCACAGGCAGGGTGGTGCTGACCATGTGGACATTAGGTGTGGATGTTGACCTCTGCCTCTGGGAGAGGGAACCTTCAGAGGAAGGGCTGGAAGAGTTGAACGTGAAGGCGTGGGGTGTGGAGTATCTGTGCTGGGAACTAGGCGAGGAAGAAAAAGAAAACTCCATGAATGACATGCAGGCCTCCCCACTGTAAATCTTTCAACTAGTTACTTCGTAAGATGCTCTGGGGCAAATCCTACTTGTACTAAAATCCTGGACAAAATGTTTCTCTCTTTTAAGAGGCTCCACTTACAATTTTTCTTCTGTCTAGGTGCTTCTGCATGCAAAGTTTTGAAAAGGAAATAATACACATGCTTGGAACTCATATGAAAACAATACATTTTAAGTTGCCTTCTTTTCAATAGATCCCCTTTACAGAATACTCCCAAATTTTTAGACCATCTCTAGGAAAGAACAGACTAACATTTGCCAACCATGCCACCAACTACCAACCTAGTTGGAATTTGCCCAGTTTAGAGACTGACTGAGAGAGCTTAAAGGAGAAGTCTTAAATTTAAGACGGTTAGACTATTGAGCATGTCCGCAAAAAGGCCAGCATTTTAGCTACTATGCACCCTCTCCCCACTTAACCAGCTCTAAAAGTCAGTTAATGTGAATTCAGTTTTCAGGATGCCAAAACACAACTGTAAAATTAATCACTGGCCTCTTCCAGTCAAGCCCACTCCCCTATCAACCACAATGGGAACACGCAGCAAGTATAACATTTTCATTATTTGCTCTACAAATTATTTTGAGTTTTGTTCAGATGCAAGTAACACCATGCATGAATTCAAGGAACAGAAGGCTAGTTTTTCTGAGAAACTGTTCTACTGCCTTGAAAAATTGCCTTCTCAGGAATTCAGTATTTATGCCTTCAAAAGCTTGTCTTCTAGTAATGAAATCTTCAGAAGCAAGTACAATTTCTGATGAAATTTCAAGAAAAATAAGCCATACACAAATGTATATCCAGATATTATTTCAATACAAATTCATTGTTCTGAGATATGCTGCCTTTAACAATTTCCATGGTAGTTTTAAAAAGATCATTAAATGTTATTCAATTGTATATACATTAAAGTCAGATATTTTGAAAAAGATGTAGATTTTATTTTAGGTTCCAAATTCATGTGTAACACTGAATAAGACATGTGAACTCAACAAAGCTCTAACTTCCAAGCAGGAGAACAGAAAAAAGACAAGTTACATGCAAACTCACAAGCACATTAGAAAGGATATTTATATTAAAAATCTAACTAGACTCTTTTTAAAGATCACAGTCTATTAAATACCATGGTTTCAGCAATGTAAGGAGATAAATAGCATTTCAAAGTTAGGAGTTTTATTTTTATTGGATCACCGTATATAGTTATGGGACTCTTTCCTTGAGGCACAACTTACTACATACTGAGGAAAGCAAAATCTGAAGGTCTTTAAAATGTGATGAGACATTAAGGGATATGCTATGATAGCAGAAGAAAACTGCAGTCTGTGTCACTTTTCAGAATATAAAAACTACAAGACTACATTTTGCTCTAATACTAGTATTAAGTTCCACAGAAATAGTAAAGCGTTTACACAGGGAGAGAAGGGAATGCAAAGGAACTCTGGTCTTTTATATTCAGGCTTTCAGTCCCACCTGCCCCAATGTAATTTTCCAAAGAAAAGCCGTAAGTAAAAAAAATTACCTAACAGGCATCCGGGAAACAGATTCTCGCATCCGACGCATTGTCAAAGAAGGCAGTGCTGGGACCCCACTATCACCAATAGGAGAATTTGGGAACAATCTAAGTGAAATCAGAGGAAGACTGAGTTTATGGTTTTTTATAATGGCAGTAATTTTACAGTCAAATTGCCTTGTCTTGCAACTCTTGCAAACAGCTACTCAAACATTTTCAGGGGCACCTGGGTGGCTCAGTTGGTTAAGTGTCCGACTTCAGCTCAGGTCATGACCTCACAGTTTGTGAGTTCAAGCCCCATGTAGGGCTCTGTGCTGACGGCTTGGAGCCTGGAGCCTGGAGCCTGGAGCCCGGAGCCTGGAGCCTGCAGCCTGCTTCGGATTCTGTCTCCCTCTCTCTCTTTGCCCCTCCCCCACTTGTGCTCTGTCTCGGTCTCTCAAAAATAAATAAATGTAAAAAAATTTTTTTTAAACCACATTTTCTAGTCACATTTTCATCAACCATTTTAGAGTAGAGGGACCACCAATCCAAATGACTGGGCTTGAATGAGTACAGAATATGAACAATATTGACCTGCCAATGAACATAATAGCTTCTAGTGTACATTTCTGAACTTTTTTTTTTTTAATGAGGGGGGAGAGAGAAAGAGCGAGCACAAGTAGTAGAAGGGCAGAGAGAGGACAGAGAGAGAATCCCAAGCAGGCTCCATGCTGTCAGCATAGAGTCTGACATGGGGCTTGATCTTATGACTGGGAGATCATGACCTGAGTGGAATCAAAAGTCAGATCCTCAACCACAGAGCCACCCAGGCGCCCCTGTGCATTTCTAAAAAGTACTGGTCCAATATCCCACTATATCAAAATAATTTTTTTTTTTTTTTTTTTTTTTTTAAATTCTAAAGTAGGGCACATTATAACCTAAATCACAAAGAGCCTTTCTGGAAACATTCTGTCTTGAAAACACATAAATGAAAAGACTGAATATGAAAAATAAATGTCATTCAGCACCAAATGTCATAAATAAGAGGAAAAGAGATGACAACATTAATTGGGCATCTTCTTTCCACAAGATGAGCACTTGTGCTCGGCAACTTCACGTGCTAGCTACCTCAGCTAATCCTCACGAGAACCCTGCAAGGAAGGCAATCCCCTTTCCTCATATGAGTGAACTGAGGCTCAGAGGTGGTTAGTTAGTTAATGGAAACACTGAGATTCTCACCCACTTCTACTAAACTCCAAGCTTGTGCCAGTTAGGCTACGCAAGCAAACACAATGTGACTACTATAAAAGCTTTTAAAAAAGGTGTTCCCGTCAGGGTTTAATAACATTCCCTTTGTTTTTCTAGTACTCTCAAAAAGGGATAAAACTTTGACTTTTCATGTATTCTCAATTTAAACCTTACTAAAATACACTTTGTATGAAAATATATTTTGGGAACTGGTTTGTCTCCTGAGGGATTCAAGTACCTTTTGAGGTTTTACATTTACATCATTTTATTTCATTTCATTTTATTTTTAGGTTTATTTATTTTGAGAGAGAGGGAGAGCATGAGCAGAGGAGAGTCAGAGAAAGAGGGGGTGAGAGAACATCCCAAGCAGGCTCCACATTGTCAGCATATGCCTGATGTGGGGCTTGAACTCATAAACTATGAGATCATGACCTGAGCTGAAATCAAGAGTCGGACACTCAACCGACTGAGCCACCCAGACTCCCCTACATTTATATCATTTTAAAACTGACGTCTCCAGTTTGAGGTGAAGACAATAGCACCAACTATGCTTTCTGCTCCTTCTCAATAACAAATGTTTAACATCATTTAACAAAATAAAGAGTTGTGCCCGCCAATAACCTAAAAGATGATACTGTTAAGAGAGAAAAGCCAAGTCTTTTGGTTTTCTTATCCTTTTGCTCTTTGCCTCAGTGAGTCACAGTACACCAATCTCCATTTGACAAACAGCAATCCCATCTGCTTGCTTTAGAGGTATGCCACACTCAAACTCCCTGGTTTCACAACTGTCATGCTGCTAAAGTAGATGATATCCAGATCATGACAATTTACTTAGTAAGTCTAAAACCCAGACTCGTTGGTCAAATATACAATAATACCTTCAAGAGAGTTTTTACCTCCCCACCTGCTTATATTCTTTGAGAAAAGAATGGTGCCTTACAAGAGTTGTCTGATATTACTCCAGTCCACACACATAGTAGGTACTTTGGTGCTACAGTGCTCATGAAATTTGTAGCCACAAGTCTGACATCGAAATCCATTTAGCAGGAACTTCTGACAGATGTCACAGAAGGCAAGTTTCAGGAAGGTCTTCCGAGCCTGGAAGAGGTGTAAATAAATGAAGAATGACAAAAGACAAAATAATTTCTTTTTTGGCCCCCAACAGATCCCATACATCCAAAAGAGACCTTTATAAAAAAGAATCATACTTCCAACATTTGTAAAATTCACTCCTAGAAATTAAAGTATATATGTGACTAATTAAACTTAAATTGCCTTACTGTAAACATCACAAAACGACAGCTTTAGATAATCCAACAATGCATATGCTTTTGCTTATTACCTCTGAGAAGGTCCAATTACACCAGCTAAAACACCCAACACACCACAAAAAGAGAAGAGCTCCACAACTTACAAAGTTGTGTGTTGTGAGGGGAACATGATCCAGGAAATCTACTTGAAGTTCTTCTCCAATCAACGAGGTGGCATCAGTATTCCAATCTAAACGCGCTTTTTTACTAAAGGCAATTTTTAAAAACATATATAAAAGGCAAATATTTAAACAAGGTAAGAGTTCAACGCCAAATAATAACAGCTACCACTTATCTCATACTATATAAATATAAAACTTAATCTCAGACAATACTAACTTATTTAACTCATACAACAAAGCTATGAAGTAAGCATTTTATCCCTATCTTAAAAATGAGAGAATTAGGGCCCCAAGAAAGTAACTTGTTCAAGGCCACACACCAAGTATAAGAGCCTATGTTGGAATCCAGCTCAGCTGGACTCCAAAGCTTATACTCTTAGAATAAAGTTTCTTTTTTTTTTTTTTTTTTATTGTCTATTTTTTATTTTGAGAGAGAGAGCACACACAGGGGAGGGACAGAGAGAGAATCCCAAGCAGGCTCCATGCTGTCAGCACAGAGACAGACACAGGACTTGATGGGGCTCAATTCCACGAATGGTGAGATCATGACCTGAGCCAAAATCAAGAGCCAGACACTTAACCAACTGAGCCATCCAGGTGCCCCAGAATAAAGTTTATTTTAAAACAATGAACTATATGGGAATGCAAGCTGGTGCAGCCACTCTGGAAAACGGTATGAAGCCTCCTCAAAAAACTAAAAATAGAACTACCCTACGACCCAGCAATTGCACTACTAGGTATTTATCAAGGGATACAGGGATGCTGTTTCGAAGGGACACATGCATCCCCATGTTTACAGCAGCACTATCAACAATAGCCAAAGTATGGAAAGAGACCAAATGTCCATCGATGGATGAATGAAGATGTGGTATATACATACAATGGAGTATTACTTGGCAATCAAAACGAATGAAATCTTGCCATTTGCAACTACGTGGATGGAACTGGAAGATATTATGCTAAGTGAAATTAGTCAGAGAAAGACAGATACCATGATTTCACTCATATGAGGACTGTAAGAGACAAAACAGATGAACATAAGGGAAGGGAAACAAAAATAATATAAAAACAGGGAGGGGGACAAAAACATAAGAGAATCTTAAATAAGGAGAACAGAGGGTTACTAGAGGGGCTGTGGGAGGGGGTATGGGCTAAATGGGTAAGGGGCATTAGGGAATCTACTCCTGAAATCATTGTTGCACTATATGCTAACTAATTTGGATGTAAATTAAAAAAAAAAAAATTTAAATTAATTAAAAATAAAATAAAATAATGAACTATAACACTCTCATGATAAAGTAAATATGCAATAAATTGGACTCTGTGACCTTAAAATCCTGTAAGAATACTAAAATACTACAGTGGGGTATAAATATTGCTGTAATAGCAAAATTTAATCTTCAATAGCCTACTTCAGTCTAGCAGATACATAAATACAAAGGAATCACAAATGAAATTAACAACAGGCTCACATCTGTAGAGTTGTTTGCAAGGTCTGTAAGGTGACAGGGGACTTAACTGTCTCAACATTTACTCTGACACCATTCTTTCTGTGCCTAGAACAAACAACACAGAAAAATAGATACACTAAAGTAAAAAGTTTCAAAAAAAAAAAAAAGCAGCTCCTTTCTCATGTCTTGTGTAGTCCATCAAGTCCATCAGGCCCACTTCTTAAAGAAAGAATATTCTCATGTAGGGAGAGAACACATATATAGCATAATTCAAATTTCTCCCTTTGCCTACCAGAAGCTGATTCCAGCCATTCTTCTGGTTATCCAATAGTAAATAATCCTTTCCTTAATATAATTCCCTATACAAGGACTCCAAAGTCCTACTTCATCCTAATGGAGAGAGACAGGGGCAGCCCTGTGTCCTTAGTCTTCAGGTGCTATCCGTCCAGTAGAGAAGCTAGGGTAGCTCTAAACCAACGTAGCCTTGGACAAGACTGGACAAGCCACTCAACGTCTCAGAATCCTTCTAGTCTTTAAGGAGCACTACAGATTGGCTCTGGACCAACCTGGGGCTATACCCAGATAAAGCTGACATATGCTTCAAATATCTGCACTTCAACAAACTACCTCCTACACTGAGGGGAACAGCATAGTGGAATTTTTGCTTGTCCTTTTGAGTTAACTCATTTCCTAGGCTATTCTCTCAAACTGGGAAACTCCTTGAGACAGAAAAGATGGTGAGCTGAAGATCAATAACAGAACTAGCATTTTTCAAGAAGAAAGTAAAGATTATTTCCCCCAATTTGCGGGGATAATAATGGATAATTATGGAAGCTATAGGGTTTACTCCTAGCCTTTGATGGGATGCTTCTATCAAGCCACCAGCATTAGAAAGAAGATGAACTATGGATCTTTCCTGAAGCAGAAATTACAAATTATACAGATTGAGTAAACATTAACTGTTATAAAAATGAATGAATGAGGGGCACCTGGCTGGCTCAGTCAGAAAAGCATGCAACTCTTGATCTTGGGGTAGTGAGTTCGAGCCTCATGCTGGGTGTAGAGCTTACTTAAACACAAACTTAAAAAAAAAAAAAAAAGACTGATGGAGTGAATTACAAGAGAGTTAATCTCTTGAGGATAGGATTCTTTAACTATACATAATAATGCAAACACTTTCTGAGTATCTATTCTGTCTACTGCATTCCAGGAAAAACAAAAATTTTTGCTTTCAAGAAACATATTACCTTACACTACTGTTTCCATCTATGGAATACTATCAACACCTAATATGTATTCTTTTTTCAGTGCAATGTTTCAGCAATAATTTCAAGTTTTAGTATTTTATTTTTCTCAGTTGTCTATGAACAAGGGTATATAAATACATAATATTCTGTGACAAGCTAGCACACTTTTTTAAAAATACAAACTTATTATTTGAAGCCAGCAGCTCCTTACTAGTATGAAAGAGAATCTGACTGACTTTTGAGTTCTTACCCTTTATGTTCATGGAGAAGTCTGAACACTGCACAGCACTCCGGCTGCAGGCCCCTCACCTTGAGTGCTTTCATAAGGCAATCATGCAAGCTCATTCCATTTCTCACATTGACCTACAAACAAAAAGCCATCTTTAGAACCAACAAAGGCTGCACATCCTTTGATAAGCATAGTAATAAATGCACCAGTCTGTAAGGGTATGTGAAGAAGATTTATGACAGCATTGTTTGTAATGATAAATACACACATACACACACACACAGGAAATAGCTGGAATGTCCAGCAATAGGGGAATGCTTAAATAAAGCCTAAAATATCTGTATATGTCACATTAAGACACTACTATATTATTTATAATGACCTAAAGGGAAGGATGTCCATGATTTATCAATTGTGGGAAAATATTTTTCAGAATAATACAAAGAATAAGATTACTTAAAGGGCAGGGAAACCCATATATGTTTACATATATTGTATGAGTATGAAAAGACATACCTCTAGCTATTATCAGAAGAGAGTGGTTGAGAAAGATAAAATTATCACATTTCCCTTCACACTGGTCTAATTTGTTTGACTGACTGAAATGTACATGCAAGCAGGAACATCCACCAGAAAAGAAAATCAATCAATCTGATCTATAAACATGAGTTTTTCTGATCAAAACTGCGTTTCAACCTGTTTTCAACAACAGGTTTGTTATCTTCCTAACAAAAATTCCATCTCATATACATTTCACACTAGTAAAGGCAAGCAGACCACTGTTAATTTAAATAAACATGCACACCATTTCAAGTAGCCTTAGTGTATGTCCCTCCACATTGTCCTGTACCCCATCCTCAAAAGCTAGGCAGGCACTCAGAGGCCTAGTAGGAAGTATGAGTACCTGGAGTACTAACAATGGCAGCTATATAAAAATTTCAACTAATGGGGCACCTGGGTGGCTCAGTCAGTTAAGCATCCAACTCTTAATTTTGGTTCATGATCTCATGGGTCGTGAGGTTGAGCCCCTAGTCGTACTCTGCGGTGACAGTGAGGAACCTGCTTGGGAATCTCCCTCTCTCCCTGCCCCTTCCCTGCTTGTGCTCTCTCTCTCTCAAAATAAACATTAAAAAAATTTTTTTGAATAAGACTTTAAGAGTTTTGATAAAAGCCCCATACATTTTGTTTTTAAAGCCAATAAAGTTAATTAAAACTGAGGCAACTAGAGTGAGTATGGCCAGTAAGGAGAACAAAATGTAGATCTATGGTACTTGTAAATTGCCCACAGTGGAGCTCCTGTGCTCAGTTAAAGTGTGACAGCTGACAGTGGCCAAACCAGCTCCTTCCCAAAGGCAGGTAAGAGCATATGTTTGGATCTATTTGAAAAGTCTAAAGTATTTATTTAAAATGTTCCATAGCAAGTTTATTTTAGGTTTCTTGAAGTAGTTATACCCTTAGACCCACTAACTTACAGTTTTCAGGAAAAAAAACTAAGTAAAAGTGAGATATACTGATCTGAACTATGAAGATAAGACATCAAGAATGAGGACAATGAAGACTAACAAACACACACTAACAGAATCATTACTTGCATCAAATACTATGCAGTAGAGCTTTGAAAAATATAAGGTGCTATATCATTAATCTTCATTAAAGTCACAGACTCTAGGGGCACCTGGGTGGCTTAGCTGGTTAAGCGTCCAACTTCAGCTCAGGTCGTGATCTCACAGTTCATGAGTTTGAGCCGAGTCAGGCTCTGTTCTGACAGCTCAGAGCCTGGAGCCTGCTTCAGATTCTGTGTCTCCCCTTCTCTCTCTGCCCCTCCCCCACTCATGCTCTTTCTCAAAAAAATGAATAAACATTAAAAAAAAAAAAACCAAATACTCTAAGAGCTAGATAGTTCTTTAAATATTCTCTAATCCAAGTGGGGTTCCCAAATGTGGCTGGCATTAGAATCATCCAAGGAACTTATGAAAATAAAGATTCCCAGCTTCTCCCCTCCAACACATCCAAGGATTCTGATTAAGTTGAACTTGAATGAAGCCCAGGAATCTGTATTTTAGCCGTCAGTTGATTGTAATGGTAATTAATGGTCCTCAGCTATGGTCCAAGCACCCATCTAATAACAAGGAGTGGCAAAGAGACACATATTTACAAAATAAATGACAAGAAAAAAAATTTTTTTAACTTTTATTTATTGTTGAGAGACAGAGACAGAGACAGAGTGCGAGCAGGGGAGGGGCAGAGAGGGAGACACAGAATCTGAAGCAGGCTCCAGGCTCTGACTTGTCAGCAGAGCCCGACGCAGGGCTTGAACCCATGAACCGTGAGATCATGACCTCAGCTGAATCGGACCCTTAACTCACTAAGCCATCCAGGCGCCCCAAGAAAAAAGTTTTTGTAAAAGCAACTCTAAAATGGTGTTCATGGGTAGCTCAGTCGGCAAGTGTCTTGGTTTTTAGCTCAGATCATGATCTTACAGTCCATAAGTTTGAGCCTCCTCATCAGGCCCTGTGCTGATGGAGCCTGTTTGGGATTCCGTCTCTCCTCTCTGCCCCTCACCTGCTTGTGCTCTTTCTCTCTCAAAATAAATAAATAAACTTTAATTAAAAAAAAAAAAAGAAAGAAAAAGCAACTACCAATTATACTCCTACAATTATTTAAATCATATATATACACTTTCTGCCATTCTCCTCTCTACACCTCCCCATGGATACATGTTGAAATTAGTTAAATCTTATTTCTGGAGCCTACTAAGTGATTAGGAGGGTCATTTTAGGTTCCAAGCAGTGAAGTAACCTGGGAATGATTAGAAACTGCTGACTCATGGTGCTGGCCAGTAAATGACTCCTTCCACCAATGCTCCCCTGAAGATACGTGCCAGCTGAAAGAAGATGGTCCATCTCTGGTCAAAGAAATGGGAGAAACTAATTTTATCTGCTAGAGCCTTAGGAGAAGCCAAGCTTCCAAATCACTTGTTCCCAACTACCGACTGTGCTCAACTGAAAGCTGTCAAGGGCTACAAAGATGTAGAAAAATTCAAATAATCATAGCTACCATTTTACTTATGAATCAGCTACTGTATATTCAGCATGAGCCTCATTTCATTAAGGTGAGGAAACAGGGGCTCAAAATATTATGTAACTTATCTAGACGATAATAAAAGGCAATACAGGGATTTATATTTGAGCGTGGTTGTCTTAAAGGTCCATATACTTAATTAATCATTATGCCAAACTAAGTTTCCCAGTCTTCCAGGCAACCCGGCAGGAGATGGGAATGGGGAAGACAGGCACAGTATTAGCCTGAAGCAGTACCACACGGTCTTCAGCTAGTCTTAGCTTCCCATTACATTCACACTTCCCACCTGGGCTCTCCATTTAAGGTTAGAAAGAAGATGAATGGGGGCGCCTGGGTGGCTCAGTCAGTTAAGCGTTTCGGCTCAGCGCATGATCTCACAGTTTGTGAGTTCAAGCCCCGCATCAGGCTCTGTGCTGACAGCTCAGAGCCTGGAGCCTGCTTCGGATTCTGTGTCTCCCTCTCTCTCTCTGCCCCTCCCCTGCTCATGCTCTGTCTCCCTCTGTCTCAAAAATAAATAAAGCTTTAAAAAAAATTTTTTTAATAAAAAATAAAAAAATAAGAAGATGAATGAACAATAACAGTAAGTAAAAAAATCACCTTGCAAATGAAAGGCCACTTTTGAAATATTAAGGAGGTTATTACTATTTATTTTGCCAGCCATTCAACTTTTATTTTTAGGAAGGGGAACAAAAATAATACTCAAATACCTTTTGAGTTTTGCCTTCAGTTTAAAATGTATGTAAAGGTACAACACTATAACTGGGAGTCTCCTTCTTAAGTTCACAAAAGAAGTATAAAGGAATTTATTAGTAAACTGGGAGAGGGGAGTGGAACTGTCAAAAACAGAACTCTGGACTGGACTTTCCAACCTCAGAACTTTGTCTCACCCAGGTACAAAGAAAAGCCCAATGCACTGATTTTACTCAAAGAATGGGGAGTGGGAAAGGAGGAAGCGTGGAAGTTTTTGAACTAAGGTTTTCTCAAATGTTCCACCAAGCAAAATTAGCACAACTTCACTTTCCTTTTTTAACCAGGTGGGGTTTTTTCCACCAAGATAGTAAGGAACTATTTTGAGCAGTTATTTCTCAGAAAAGTTAGAACTCTATGTCAGAAAACCAAGTGGCAGTGTCCCACCATGATGCTACTAGTATGAACCTGTTGCTGGTACTACAAAAATGAACTGTGCAGACATAACTGGCTAGTGTCAGTGCCCAGGAAAAGAGGAAGATGCTGTGCTTTCTAAGCTACCTCCAGCTTTGCCCAGGGCCTACAAAACTTACCAAAATAATTTTTTCTAGGTAATTTTATTTTCTTCTATATACTCAACTATAACATCCAAAAAATTTAAGTGAGCATTTTGCTTTAATATCCATAATACATATATACATAAAATTGACTGGAACAGTCTAAGGGAGCTTTTCAAAAGAAGACATTCCAGGCGAGAATAACAACTGAAGGAAGGCCAAGGGGTGGGGAAAAGTGGGAGGTATGGAAGGAACATAGTAATATAAAGCAATAAAATCTGCAACTGGAAAGCCAATTAATAAAGACACTAAGTGACAATTTTGCCTGTCTATAAAGTGAGTGAAATTATCCAAAATGCTTTTTATAGGCAGATGGCCAGCTAAACTTACTGAGAGGAACATTTACATACCACTGTTCTTTGCTTGTTTGGCAAGAAAACACGGATAGTGTTGCTTGTCTTAGAAGAGTCCGTAAGTTTGCCATCATCTGATGCCCGACGCTGAAAGCCAAATGGCTGAACTATTGTAGGGGAGATGCAGCTGGGGCCATCAAACACTGCATCTTTGAATCCAAAGCCATTGCTGATCGTCTTCCAGGCCCCTTGTATGTGCTCCATTGATGCAGCTTACACAACACTTAAACCTAGTTAAAAAAAAGACAAAAATTTAATTCTAGAAAAAAGCAACTCAACAACATAGAGTAATTGTGAAAATAGTAGTATGTGGACGTTCTCATAAGTAACACCCTCTGCTTAACTCAATTAATCAAAAACTTTTATGTTAGTATATTTCCATAAAATATTTCATAGACAACTCAAAAACGAGAATAGGGAATAGGGATCAAAAGATGTATCAAGGGTTATACCACCACTTATACCAACCTGGAACATGGGCCCAGCCAGGTTTCCTGACTTCTAGTCTAACACTTTTTAAATTACATTTCTCTTCTTCTTTAGTTATTGTATTTTAAGTGTGAGTGACTACCCTTGCATATCAGTAACATGTGAAATTTAAACAGGTGAAATTTTTTAAAAAAATGTGTAAGCCATAATTTTCTGCCTTAAAGGAAGAAAAAGAAATTAGTATGTCTAGGATGTGTATTAGACACTGATATATAAATTATCTCATTTAATTTTTTTATGAAGATCCCAAATATTTTAAATTCCTTCCTCCATCCACTCTTTAAACAAGGCACAGAAAAATCACCACTACTTGCTGAAGAGCACCCAGGTGATAGGTAAAATAACCAGATATACATATGTTTAAATTTAAAGTCCATAAACTTTCCACCATAACATTCACATTTCAGTTTTGGTACAAAAATGAAGCTTACAAACAGGAGCAAGCAGAGACAGTCACCAAACCAAAAATAACCAAATGTTTTAACTGGGCAACAAGAAAACTGCAACAGTAGTCCACAGTCACACAATGGTGGTAAGACAAAGAGTGTGCAGTTAGGACACACAACACCCTGACACTGACTGGGAGTCAGCAATCATGCAGAAGTGAGGTTTATCTCCTTCTTTAGAAAAGGGTGAGATTGATAGGGAATCCCATCCTTCTCACACCTTCCTCCCTTAGAAACTTATTTTGTCTTGGGGCGCCTGGGTGGCTCAGTCGGTTAAAGCGTCCGACTTTGGCTCAGGTCATGATCTCGTGGTCCATGAGTTCGAGCCCCGCGTCGGGCTCTGTGCTGACAGCTCAGAGCCTGGAGCCTGTTTCAGATTCTGTGTCTCCCTCTCTCTGACCCTCCCCTGTTCATGCTCTGTCTCTCCCTGTCTCAAAAATAAATAAAAAACGTTAAAAATAAAATAAAATAAAAATTAAAAAAAAAAGAAACTTATTTTGTCTTATTATTAATAATACCTACCATTTACTACTTGCCTACTATATGAGGCAATACATACTACATACATCCCACTCACATTATCCAACCTAATCCTTAGAGAAATACTCTAGGTAGGACTCACATCCCATTTTACATCTGAGAAACTTTCAAGATTGACTTAGTATTCAATTGCACTCTAGGAATTTATCCTACAGAAGTGTAAGGCAAGTGTTTAAAGATATATGTAACAAACAATCATAAGGAAAAAGAGAGGGGGCAAACCAAGAAACAGACTCAAGAAACTATGGAGAACTGATGGTTACCAGTGGAGAGACAGGTGGGGGGGACACAGGTGATGGGGATTAAGGAGCACACTTGTGATAAGCACCAGGTGTTGTATTTAAGTGCTGAATCACGAAATTGTACACCTGAAATCAATATTACACTGTATGTTAACTAAATTTAAATAAGAACTTAAAAAGATACATGTATAAGCATCTTCATTACAGCACTGTTCATATCCTTGAAAAACTGGGAAACCAGGGACACCTGGGTGGCTCAGTGGGTTAAGCCTTCAACTCTTGATTTCAGCTCAGGTCATGATCTCACGGTTTGTGAATTCGAGCCCCACATCGGGCTCTGCACTGACAGCGTGGAGCCTGCTTGGGATTCTCTCCCTCTGTCTCTCAAAAAAAAAATAAATAGATACACTTAAAAAAATTGGGGGACCAAATACTTAATAGGGAATTCAACAAACGTTAATATCTATGTGATAAATGAAGTAATTTGTATGTGCAGATGGAAAAAAGCCATCCAAGACAAAATAAAAGATGCAAAATATATTTTGAATCTTTTATATTAATCTAGAAAGAGGGAGGAAAATCTTGATTTATAAAGAGGTGAGAAAACCTACAATAATAAAGTATTAACAGTGATTGTTTCAGAAGGATTGTGAGAAATTTTTACTTTTTATATATTACCTATCTTCTTTTTGGGGGGATCTTTTGTGTGTGTGTTTTACTATTACAACTGTAAACTTCTATAAAGCCTATTTTATTTGTCTAAGTGGGAGGCAGGACAAAATACCACAGCCTTCAAGTGTCAGGACTGTCACACATTGCCTCCCACCTCCTCTGACATATAAACCTGAGCCCCCTTCACAATCCTAATTCTATCCCTCCATTACCATGAGGTCATTTTTTAGGGGCACCCACAGCTCTTCCTTTCCCTATATCTTTCTCCCCAACTAAGAGATGAATGAATTTAGAACCAGATGAGAGGGAGAAAGATGAAGAATGAGGGCTCATCTGAGCATCTCACTAGTCTGAAATTATGTGGCTCTTATGATCTAGATATAGAGCACCCAGAGCAACCTTAAAGATGCAACTCAACATATTCCTCCTCTACTGAAGACTCAGAATATAAGCCAAACTCCTTTGTGAACACATCAAGCTTAAAGTCTCAGGACTTTTGAATTTCTTGTTCCCTTCACCTGGAAGGCTGACACTTTCAGAAACAAGCAAGTTGGCTTTTTCACATGATTAAAGACTTCACCTAAAAGATTACTTTAGAGATGATTTCCCTAGTCATCCCAGCCAAAATACCCCACCCTTTCCAACCCCCATCAAATAACCCTGCCTGTTTTCTTCATGGCACTTACTACTATGTTAAATTGTTCACAGATTTAGGTTAGTACCCTCCACCCTCCTTCTGCTCCACAAGGGCAGGACCCTGCCAAATCCCATTCACTACTGTATTCTTAGTCCATAAGAATGGACTAAGGACATGAAGGCACTCAAATATTTATTAAATGAATTAAGTTAGAGACCAGAATGATGCTGCAAAACATAATTTTTTTATAAAACAGATCTGTTAGAACTAGTAAATGTGAATTAAATCTCCATTTAGTAGTACACCTTTAAAAAAATATCGACCACTAGCAAACGACAAACTGTAGTAATAGCATCCTAAATTTCATTGAGGATGGGGGTAGAGACTGTACTATAAACTATTAGCTAAAGAACCCAATTACAAGACTTAAATGTGGCCTAACTCCAAAAACATACTTATTTTATGATGAATTCTAAGTCTTGTAAGCACTTAGAAAATAACACTGCCAGTGCTTACTATAGAATATACTACAATAACTGTTAACCAAAAGTACACCCACTTCAATTCTCAAGTTTTAGATTACTTCTCATTCATTATTTTTATTTTTCTGTGTGTTTATCAAATTCACTTACTAGGCTAAGAAGCATGTTAAGAGTGTTTCCCAGCTTTTCTCACATCACTCATACAAAACGATGATTCTTATTTGTAAGGCATACTCAGGTCAACAGAGAGGCTAGAAAGGCCAAGAGCCCTACTAACTGCCCTCCCTGCCCTCCAATAGTGATAGAGACACCACTAACCTGTTCCTCATTAGAAGTTCTAAGCCAAGGTATTCCTTAACCAGTTTACTAAAGGGCACACATCTGAAAATAAGAAAAAGCTTCTAAAAACCATTCAGCATCAACCTACTTGTCTTAACTGAAGACATTCAGAAACCCCATTAATACTACCCTCAAATAAACATTAATATAACATAAATGCAAATCTAGCCTCTGTATTTATCTCTCCCTGATATGCTGACCAAATCTCAGCTAAAATTCACATAAACACTCACAATACATATCTAGAGACATACTAAAACTAGATAGTCCAAAACAGAAATCAGCTTCTAAATGTGAAGTCTTTCACAATTCCAAGGAAAAGTTTCAAAACAAATGCATTCTCTTATGAATGGAGAAATTCACTATGTTAGAAAAAAAAATCATTCATTTAAAAAAAATTTTTAATGTTCATTTATTTTTGAGAGAGAGAGAGAGAGAGAGAGAGAGAGAGAGAGAGAGAAGGAGGGAGGGAGGGAGGGGAAGGGGCAGAGAGAGACAGACACAGACTCTGAAGCAGGCTCCAGGCTCTGAACTGTCAGCACAGAGCCCATCGTGGGGCTTGAACTCCTCTGAGCCATGAGATCATGACCTGAGCTGAAGTCAGATGCTTAACAGACTAAGCCACCCAGGAATCCCGAAATCAATCATTTTTAAAAAGATGTATCTCCCTATAAAGGATTACTATTTCTAATATACAAAGATCTCCTAAAAATTAACAAAAACATGAACAATGCCACTGAAAAAAACAGGGAATTAAATTCACAGAATAGAAACACAAGGCCACGGGGGCACCTGGCTGGCTCAGTCAGTTAAGGATCCAACTTCAGCTCAGGTCATGATCTTGCGGTTCACGAGTCTGAGCCCCACGTTGGGCTCTGTGCTAACAGCTCAGAGCCTTGAGCCTGTTTCGGATTCTGTACTCCCTCTCTCTCTGTCCCTCTCCTGCTTGTGCTCTCTCTCTCTCTCAAAAATAAACAAAGACATTTTTTAAAAAATTTTAAAAAAAGAAACACAGAGGCCATAAACATACGTGATTTGTGTATATATATATATATACATATATATATATATATATATATATACACACACACACATATAGTAGAAAAATGTGAAATTTGAAAAGTAAAATACTATTTTTAACATCAGATTTATAAAATATAAAAGACAGAAAAGGAAAATATCCATCACAGGCATCTGAGGAAATCTACTTCTCATACTTGCTGGCAAGACTGTAAACTTAATCTAACAATCTAATAGTTTCTATTAGCCGTTTAAATATTTGAATTCATATACCATTTGACAATCTATCTTATAAGGGAAAAAAACCCAGCCAGCACTACAGAAATACCCAGCACTACTAAAGTACACTGGAATATTTACTGCAGCATTATTTGTAATGTCAATAAACTGTCAACAAACTCCTATCAGAGCCAAAGCCATAGAGCTAAACAAGAAACAACTTGAAAACTAGTTTACAAAAGCAAGACCTCCCAGGGAAGGATTGCCACCGCAATGTACTGGCTAAAGGTCTAATTTAGAGAGTATTTATCCAGGGAAGCTTGAGAAGATTGTGGAGTAGGAGGATCCTAAACTCACGTCCTCCTACAGCAACATCAAGGCTGCACCAACATCAAGTGCAACTCACTCTGAAAATGACCCAAAGACTAGCAGAATAGTACTGTCTCAATTAAAGATATTTTTTAAGGGCCATATTGAAAAGGTTAAGAGGGGCAGAGACAGCTGGGAACCAAACCCCCAGGGTGGTGACTCACAAGCAGAAGGGATATCACAGGCAAGCAGGTCTTCCCTGGGGAACAAGAGAATCTAGCCCTACATAAAGCAATCCCCACCCCAATCCTTACCCCACACAACCCCACAACATCTGGCTTTAAAAATCAGCAGGGCTAGGGGCACCAGGTGCCTCATTTGGTTAAGCATCCAACTCCAACTCAAGTCAAGATCTCACGGTTCCTGAGTTCAAGCCCTGTGTCAGGCTCTGTGCTGACAGCTCAGAGCCTGGAGCTTGCTTTGGATTCTTTGTCTCCTTCTCTCTCTGCTCCTCCCCTGCTTGCACTCTATCTCTCTCTAATAGAAATGAATATTAAAAAAAAAAAAAAAAAATCAGCAGGGCTTAACTCCAGGAGAGCCAGAGGGTTTTGGAAAACTGAGACTCTACTCTTAAATGGCCAGCACATATCATGCACTCCAAGACTCAGCACAAGGACAGCAGTCTGAAAAGAACCTGGATTATTTATGAAGGAAATTTACTGACTAATTTTAGGGTGTGTGCTGAAAGGGCAGGGATCTGTAGGATCTTTCTCCAGGAAGGGAAAGCCTAGTGGATGTCTCCCCCCTACCCCACCCCCTTCAGCTTAGCTGGTGGGAGTCAGTTCTGACACCCTCCTTCTACCTTGCTACCACCAGTCACCTGCCCCAGTGTTCCCCAGTGAACCTGCCCCACTGCTATAGCAGGTGACCCTCCAAAACCGCTCCCATCCTGCCACAACAAGTGGACATCCTCAGTGGGGACCAGCAGCCCCCTAAAACAACTTCTGCCCCACCACACCCAGTGGGCAGCCTCAGACATGACTGGTGCCCCTCTCACCAGCACACCCACAACAGCCAACTGTGCTAGGAGCCAATCCTGCCAACCAGTGTGTCCACCGTAGTCACACTCAGTCACGGTAGCCAGACAGGCTGAGGACTAGCAACATCAACCTGCCTAAAGCAGTCACAGCCCAGTTGCAACAGGAGGGCCACACAGGAGACACCTCTGAAACACCTGGTTCTGGTGACCAGGGGGGATTGAACTACTAGGCCCCATAAGTCACCTTCTACTTAAAGTCACTACTTTCAAGACCAGAAGATAGAACTGACCTATCTAATACACAGAAAGAGAGAGTCAAACAAAATCAGGAGACTGAAGAATATGTGCCAAATGAAAGAATAAGACAACACCTCAGAAAAAAGAACTAAATGAAACAGAGATAAGCAATCAAAGTAATGGTTATAAAGATACTCATGGGACTTGAGAGAAGAGTAGATGAACTCAGTGAGAACTTCAACAAAGAAAAAATATAAAAAGAACAAATCAGGGGCGCCTGGGTGGCGCAGTCGGTTAAGCGTCCGACTTCAGCCAGGTCACGATCTCGCGGTCCGTGAGTTCGAGCCCCGCGTCAGGCTCTGGGCTGATGGCTCGGAGCCTGGAGCCTGTTTCCGATTCTGTGTCTCCCTCTCTCTCTGACCCTCCCCCGTTCATGCTCTGTCTCTCTGTCCCAAAAAAATAAATAAAAAATGTTGAAAAAAAAAAAATTAATAAAAAAAAAATAAAAAGAACAAATCAGAGCTGAAAAATACAATAACTGAAATGAAAAATGCACTACAGAAAATCAACAGCAGATAAGAGGATGCAGAAGTACAGATCACTCATCTTGAAGACAGCACAGTTGAAATCACCAAGCTAAATGGCAAAAAGGAAAAAAAAAATTTTTTTTGAGAGGGAGAAGTAGAGGGAGAGAATTTTTTTTTTTTAATGTTTATTTGAGAGAGAGATGCAAGCGGGTGGGGTGGGGGGTGGGGGCAGAGGGAGAGAATTCAAAGCAGGTTCTAGGCTCCAAGCTGTCAGCACTGAGCCCAACACAAGGCTCGAACCCATGAACTGCAAGATCATGACCTAAGATTAAGTCAGATGCTTAACCAACTGAGCCACCCAGGCTCAAGGCCTGCTTAAGCAGGCTCTAGGCCCAGCGAAGAGTCCAACACAAGGCTCAATCTCATGACCTTGGGATCATGACCTGAGCCGAAATCAAGAGTCAGATGCTTAACTGACTAAGCCACCCAGGTGCCCCCCAAAAAAACATTTTTTTAATGAGGATAGGTTAAGAACTCTGAGACAATGTCAACTGTAATAACATTAGTATTATAGGGTTCCGAGAGAAGAGAGAAAGGGGCAGAACTTATTTGAAGAAATAACAGCTAAAAATGTCCCTAACCTGGGAAAGGAAATGGACATCCAAAGACAGGAAGCAAAAAAAAGCACCAAACAAGATAAACCCAAAGAATCCAAACAAAGATACATAAAAATTAAAATGTCAAAAGTTATCTGATTATCTGATAAACAGATAATCTTAAAAGCAGCAAGAGAAAAGCAACTAGTTACATACAAGAGAATCACCAGACGGTTATGAGCTGATTGTTCAGCAGAAATTTTGCAGTTCAGAGGGAATGTTCAAAGTACTAAAAGGAAAAAAAAACCTATAAAGAATAATACTCATCCCAGCAAAGTTATCATTCAAAATTGAAGGAGAGATAGAGTTTCCTCGACAAACAAATGGTATTCATAACCACTAAAACCGGCCTTACAAGAAATGTTAAAGGGACTTCTTTAAGTGGAAAAGAAAAGGCTGTAAGAAAATTATGAAAGAAAAAAAACTTCACTGCTAAAAGCAAACATACCATAAAGCTAAAAGATCAATCACTTATATATAAAGTGAGTATGAAGGTTAAAAGACAAAAATAGTAAAATCAATTATGTCTACAATAATTAGTTAAGGGATACACAAAATAAAACATGTAAAATGTGAATTCATATACATAAAATGTGGAGGAAGTAAAAATGTAGTGTTTTTACAATGTATGAACTTAAGAGATCATCAACTTCAAATAGACTGCTATATACACAGGAAATTATATATGAACCTTATGGTAACAAGCCAAAAAAAAAACCTTTAATAGATATGCAAAAAATAAAGAGAAAGGAATCCAAACATAACATTAAAAAAGTCATCAAATCACAAGGGAAGAGAGTAAGAGAAGGAAAAAGGAACAGAGAACTACAAAACAACAGGAAAACAATTGACAAAATGATGATAAATATACATCTATCAATTATTACTTTAAATGTAAATGATCTAAACACTCTAATCAAAAGACATAAGGTGACTGAATGGATAAAAAAACAAAACCCATCTATATGATGCCTACAAGAGACTCACTTCAGGCCTAAAGACACATACAGACTGAAAGTGAATAAAAAAAAGATATTTCATGAAAATGGAAGTGAAAAAAATGGGGTAGCAACACTTCTATCAGACAAGAGACTTTAAAACAAAAAACTATAACAAGACAAAGAAGGGCATTACATAGTGATAAAGAGAACAATCCAACAAAGGATATCCAACTGTAGATATCTACAGGGGTGAAATCGACAGGATGCCTTGCTGGTTCAGTCAGTAGAACATGTGACTCTTGATCTCGGGGTCCTGAGTTGAAGCCCCACAATGGACACAGAGTTCACGGTAAGAAGGTACTGACAGTAATATAAAAATTGTTGGGGCTTTACACTCCACTTATATCAATGATAGATCATACAGAACGAAAATCATTAAATAAATAGTGGCTTTAAATGACACATTATACCACATTATTATTATATACATATATTATACGTACACACACATATTTATTATATACAAAATTTCATCCAAAACCAGCAGAATACACATTCTTTTCAAGTGCACATGGAACATTCTCCAAGACAGACCACATGTTAGGTCACAAAACAAGTATCAATAAATTTAAGAAGACTGAAATCATATCAAGCATCTTTTCTGACCACAAAGGTATGAAATTAGAAATCAGTTACAGGAAAAAGTGAATGGAGGAAAAAGTGGAGGCTACACATGTGGTACTAAACAACCAATGAGCCAACAAAGAAATCAAAGAGAAACTAAAAACAAAAACAAAAACAAAAACAAAAAACCCTTAAGACAAATGAAAGTGAAAATCCAATGTTTCAAAATCTATTGGACACAGCAAAAGTAGTTGTAAGACAGAAGTTCATAGCAACACAGGCTAACTTCAAGAAAAAAGAAAAGGCACAAATGATCCAACCTTACACCTAAAGAAACTAGAAAAAGAAGAAAGAAGAACAAAGTCCAAAGTTAGTAGAAGGAAAGAAATAATAAAGAGCAGAAATAAATTGAGAACAAAAAAATAGAAAGATGAACAAGAGCTGGTTCTTTGAAAAGATAAACAAAACTGATTAACCAAGAGAAGTTACAGTCAACACACAGAAATACGAAGAATTATAAGAGACCATGAAAAACTATACACCAACAAATTTGACAACCTACAAGAAATGAATAAATTCCTAGATATATATAATCTGAAGACTGAATCAGGAAGGAACAGAAAATATGGACAGATTTCTAATAATGAAATCAGTAATAATAACAAACTAACAAAAGTTCAGGACCCAATGCCTTCACAGGTGAATTCTAACAAACATTTAAAGAAGAGTTAACACCTAGCCATCTCAAACTATTCCAAAAAACTGAATATAGACAAATAGATCAATGGAACAGAATAGAAAGACCAGGAATAAGCCTACACTTATGTGGTGGTCAATTAATCTAAAGCAAAGGAAGCAAGAATATATAATAGTGAAAAGACAGTCTCTTCAATAAATAGTGTTGAGAAAACTGGACAGCTATACACAGAAGAGTGAAATCACTATCTTATACACCCCCCCCCCCAACACACAAACTCAAATTGGATTAAAGACCTAAATATAAGCCCTGAAACTGTAAAACTCCTAAAAGAAAACATACGCAGTACATTCTTGGACACTGGTATTTAGTAATATTTTTTTGGATCTGTCTCCTCAGGCATGGACAACAAAAGCAAAAATAAACAATTGGGATCACATCAAACTAAAAAGTTTTTGCACAGCAAAGGAAGCTATCAACAAAATGAAAAGGCATCCCACTAAATGGAAAAAGATACTTGCAAATAATATATCCAATAAGGAGTCGATACCCAAAATATATAGAGAACTCTAAGGGGCACCTAGGTGGATCAGTCACTTAAGGGACCGACTCTCAATTTTGGCTCAGGTCATGATATTGAGTGACACATAGGGCTCCAAAGCTGGGCATGTATCCTGATAAGGATTCTCTCTCTCCCTCTCCCTCTGCTCCTCCTCCACTCACCCACTCGCTTTCTCTAAAAATATAAACAAACAAACAGAACTCAAACAGGGGTGCCTGGGTGGCTTAGTGGGTTAAGCATCCACCTCTTGATTTCAGTTCTGGCCATTCTTGATTTCAGCTTAGGCCATGATCTTACAGTTCATGAGATCAAGCCCCACCTGGAACCCTGCACTGGGCTCCATGCAGACAGCACAGAGCCTGCTTGGGATTCTCTCTCTCACCTTCTCACTTTGCACCTTCCCTGCCTGTGCACACACACATGCTCTCGATCTCTTTCAAAATAAACATTAAAAAAAATCTGATTAAAAAATGGGCATGGGGCGCCTGGGTGGCTCAGTCGGTTAATTGTCTGACTTCAGCTCAGGTCATGATCTCATGGCTTGTGGGTTTGAGCCCCGCATCGGGCTCTGTGCTGACAGCTCGGGGCCTGGAGCCTGCTTCAGATTCTGTGTCTCCCTCTCTCTCTGCCCCTTCCCCACTCGTGCGTGCGCACACGCACTCTCTCTCAAAAATAAACATTAAAAAAAAAATGGGCAGAGGACCTGAATAGACATTTTTCAAAAAACAAAACAACCATAGCTCCCCAACAGACACATGAAAAGATGCTCAACATCACTAATCATATGAGAAATGCAAATCAAAACCACAATGAGATTATCACCTCAAACCTGTCAAAATGGCTAATGTATATATAAGAAACCATATATATGATTTCACATACATATATACATATATAAAAACAAGTGTTGGTAAGACTGTGCAGAAAAGAGAACCCTTGTATACTGTTGGTGGGAATGTAAACTGGTGCAGCCACTATGGAAAACAGTATGGCAGTTCCTTAAAAAATTAAAAATCGATGATGATCCACATGATCCAGTAATTCCACTTCTGGGTATTTATCCAAAGAAAACAAAAATGCTAATTCGAAAAGATATATGCGCCCCTATGTTCACTGCAGCATTACTTACGATAGCCAAGATATGGACGTAGCCCAAGTGTCCACCGACAAATGAAGTGGTAAAGAAGATGTGGTGTGTACACATGTACACACATACACACACATACACACACACACACACACACACACACCATGCAAATACTACTCAGCCATAAAAGAGATTGACCTAGAGGGTAGTAAACTAAGTGAAATAAGTCAGAGAAAAGACAAATACTATATGATTTCAATTATATGTGGAATCTAAAAAACAAAACAAACACAACAAAAACAGAAAGAGACTCATATATACAGAAAAAAAACTGGTGGTTTCCAGAGGGGAAAGGAGTGGGGGACTGGGCCAAATAGGTAAAGGAGATTAAGAGGTACAAACTTTCAGTTATAAGTCACAGGAATGAAAAGTACAGCATAGGGAATATTGTCAATAATATTGTAATAACTTTGTACAGTGACAGATGGTAACTACACTTATGGTAAACATTTTGTAATATATAAATGTCAATTCACTATGCTTTACACCTGAAACTAATATATTCTGTCAATTACACTTCAAATAAAACTTAAAAAATTTTTTTTAATTTTTTTTAAATGTTTTATTTTTGAGACAGAGAGAGACAGAGCATGAGTGGGGGAGGGTTAGAGAGAGAGGGAAACACAGAATCCGAAGCAGGCTCCAGGCTCTGAGCTGTCAGCACAGAGCCCGACGCGAGGCTTGAACTCACAGACGGTGAGATCGTGACCTGAGCCGAAGTCAGAAGCTCAACCGACTGAGCCACCCAGGTGCCCCTAAAATTTTTAAAATAAAGAATATTTAACCAGACTTTTTTGTCTAGGAAAAATACTATTTGAAGTTATGAAAAACTCTATTTTGAGAAAGCTATTTAAAGTTTTAAATAGGGAGTATTTTATATACTTTTACACTTAAGAAAAAAAAATTTGGATTTCACTGATAAAATGGTAATTTTCCATAACAGAAGAATGGGGCCAATGTCATGTATCAGTCAGCAGTAAATTTTTTAAATACTTTAAAGGACTATACATGCTATATAGTGTCAAAAGTAAACAAACATCAAAAAAAGACAAATTAAAAATATTCATCATGTATTTTTTGATATGTATACAACCTTTTCAACACTCACATAAAAGTATATTGTTTAAAAGGGGAACGTTATAGACATCATTTGAAGATAGCTTTGGTAACAAAGAGTTTATATGGAATCTAATTTTAAAAGCTCATTTTTGTCCAATGATAAAAAATAAACTTTTAGATAACACTCTTCACTCGTAAGAAATAGTAGCTTTATTATCACAAAAGTTCCCTGACCTTAAAAACTTGTTTAGTGAAACAGCCTCGGCCGTTTTCAAGGTATAACTAAAACAACACCAATATGGTTTCAAAAAAGGACAGAATCGGTACCTTTTTTTTTTTTTTTTAATTTTTTTATTTTTAAGTAATCTCTACACCCAATGTGGTGAACTCACAACCTGGAGATAAAGAGATGCATGCTCTACTGATTGAGCCAGCCACACGCCCCACGAATCACTACCTTAACAGCCAGATTCTTCAGAGAAGAGACTTCAGAAACTCAAGTCTCTTTCTTTCTTACAGTGTAACTCAGTATTTTTTCAAACCATGGGGTATGTTCCAATAGTTGGCAGGAAATCATTTTGACCAGCTTTCTTCAAAAATAAGGTAGAACACAATGTATCATCATACATAGTACAGGTAAGTACTATTTTCAGAAATCTTTGATTTAGGTACACACACATTATAAAAATGTAGTTTAGGGGCACGTGGCTGGTTCAGTCAGAGGAGCGTGCAACTCCTGATATCAAGGTTGTAAGTTCAAGCCCTGTTCTGGGTGTAGAGATTACTTAAATAAATCTTTTTTTTAAATGTACTGTTTAATGTGAATCACTACTAAATTTGAAAGCTACTGGTGTAGTTCCAAGGCCCAGAATCTCTAGACCTACATCAATTTCTCCAAATGCATTAACCCATTCAAAGTACATCTTCTTATGCTTGAATGATTGCTTTCAAGGATCCATCTAGGGTTAAAGTGTCTTTCCTAGCTCTACCAATGAACTCTCTCCATATGTGCTAATTCTATCTCACATTACATTCAGAAAGACATCTCTTCTACCTCATGTAATTCTTCCAGTTTTCACGTATTTCATTGCTATGTGAATTTAAAAAACTCAGTATATTAATTTTCATTCTTTCCTCAGGTACAGTTATTTTGTGACCTTATTTATCATCCAAATTTACTATGAACTAATGGATACACTGACAGTAACCTGAGACCATTCTCCAATGTTGATTGGGTTACACGGTTCCCTAACTTTTAAATAACACGCCATTTTTAAGGCATGCAATGTATACACTATGTAGTCCATTTACTAAATTTTCTTGCCCTATATTGAATTTCTAATATTCATCTCTCTCTAAAAATAGACTTTTCTCTTTCTCATTTATCATTTCTTAAAATGATCTTTATTGCCATGAGGCCTTCTGTTTCCTGCCTGCTGAGATGATGTTCTTTTCTGCTTTCAAAGAAAATACCAAATCAGAGTGTCCTGTTAACCATTTCACTGAACTTAATGTAGATTCCTTCCCCAATTTAAATGTTTCTCCAAAGCATACACAACAAAGATTATACTCATTTACAGTCTTGCAACTTAAATTAAAAAAAAAAAAAAATCTTCCAGATAAGGTTTCAGAGATCGCAGTCTTTGTACAGTATGAAAACCTTAACATGTACAAAGTTTGCTTCTGGAAATCTTTCTTTGAAGGCAGCCCCTCAGTAGAATTCTGTATGACTCTACTGAAGCCTTGGGTCCTCTGTAATGTTCTTTAGATAAAGCACCAAATATTCTCCCTCATAAAGCCTCCCTTCATTGCTCCCTATTCATAAGTAATTTACTACTCCCAACTCTTTTTCATAGTCATTTTATTTACATATATATTAACAGCACTTCCTACCTTGTAACTATTTACATGTCTGCCTCCCTTACCTACCTGTATGTAAGCTTAAGGATTCACAGTGCATGCCTTCTTTGTTCTCATTAGTTCTCTCAGAACTTAGTATGACACCTGACCTATAGGAGTTACTCAACCAAGACTTCAAAAACAATGAGATCATAGTTAGATAACCTAAAATTTATATAAATTATTAAGGAAGCAATAGCTATTTGTAAGATATAACATAAAATTTGAACCACAAACAAGCATCTAGGAAAAACACATATATTCAACAAAGCCTGTATGGCTATCTGAACAATATTAGTTTACTTTCTACTTTGACACGTGCCAAAACTCACTAGGAAACAAGATACATGCATAAAAAATCAATTTCTGGAGTGCCTGGGTGGCTCAGTTGGATAAGTGTCCAACTCTTGTTTTCACTCAGGTCATGATCTCATGGTTCAATGGGTTTAAGCCCAATGTTGGGCTCTACAACTGACAGCATGGAGCCTGCTTGGGATTTTCTCTCTCCCTGTCCCACTCACACAGTCTCAGTCTCTAAATAAATAAATTAATAAATACCTTAAAAACTTTTTTTTCTAAAAATTCTGTACCAAACAAGCAGCAGCAATAAAGATAATAATGACATTAGCTAATACCTATTGAGCCTTTACATTTCAGTATGTACAACACTACTGAGGACATATATTATGCATAATGAGCTCTTTACATTTCAATATATACATAATAAGCATTAGTTCTTCACATACCATATTTCATTTAATCCCCAACAACTCTAAGAGAGACTATTATCCTGATTTTGAAGGACCAAAAAGGTTAAATAAAATTGTTCAGGGTTACACAGAGTGCCAAGATTACTCACAAAATGTCTAAGGTCAAAAGCACTCACAACTTTTACCACAGCTTTATCACACCATCATTCTCTATTCTTAAGGCAGATAAGATCAGTGCATTTGTGGGACAAGCTCTTGCTCAGATGAAGTGTCAGATTTCAACCTTGTGGCTGCCTCCTCTAGTTTCCTGATAGCTAGCTTTTTCCTTCCACTCTGGTAACTTACTTTTTAATTATACTTTTATGTAAAATATAATTAAATTTGAGGAGGGAGCACAAAGGAAAAAAGTTATCCACAATCTTAATATTCATCCTAACACATTTTTTGGATATTATCTTCTAATAGTAGAAACACAACACATAAATATCAGTTCAAAATCTACCTCCACCTTTTATTTTTTTGCCAAAATGCTTAACTCTCTCCACACCATTTTCTCAATCATTCATGCAATAAACATTAATAAACACCTAGTATGTACGAGGTACTGTTCTAGATGCTTAGGTTACCTCAATGAATAAAGAGACAAAGATTCCTGATATCAGAAGCACACCTTCCAGTGGAGAGACACACAATAAAGTAAATTGTACAATATGATAGTGGGTTATAATCAGTGCTGGGGGAATGGAGGCAAGTTGCAATTTATATTAGTCAGAGTAGGCCTCAGTGAGGAGGTAACAGCTGAGTCAAGACTTGAAAGTCAAGGAGGAGTTAGACTTGCAGATAACTGGGAGAACATTCAAGGGACAAGGAACAGCCAGAGAATATCCTAAAGCAGGAGTGTCTTGTGTACAAAGAACAGCAAAGGTATCATAAAACTCCATGAAGTCAGAGTACAATTGGATGTGGGAGGGCGGAGAATGCAGATAACATACTGCCTTGTAGGTCACCATAAGGACTTTACCTTTTACTGAGTGAAATGGGAAGCCACTGAAAGGTTCTGAACAGAGAAGACACACAGTCTGCCTTAGATATTAATAAAAGGAATACTCCGGTTGGTATATTGCAAATGAAATACACAGGCAGTAGGTACACAATCAGGGAGTTCAGAAGATGCCTGAGTTGAAGAATTGACTGTAAAGGAAGATAAAAATACTTCATTGAGTTGTTATGAAAATTGTCCATTGTCTGTAAAGCACTTAGCACTGTGCCTTGCACATAGTAAATGATACTGTTAATAGCTTCTGCCTTACACAAGGACACCTAGCATAGGAAATGAGAGAGAGTAGAAATTCAGCCCACGCTTCATTTGCTAAGCAATGTGCCTGGTACTCATATAACATCAGCCTAGAGAAAGGGAATTCTCCTAATTCACATGAAGGAGGCAGCCTGCTGTATGAGCTATGGACCTTTTGCATTTAGCAATGGTGCCTCGGAGCTAATTGTGGCCTTAATCCTTGTTCATACAAATGAACAACTGCAATATCAATCCAAATCCTGTGCTACATTACTCTCCTTCCAATTTCATTTTAAATATTTGATCATTATTTCTCTAATAATGATACTCCATTGTGTTGGATGCAATTCTTAATTTTTTAAGTCACATGTTTTTTCAGATTTTAAAATCTTTGAAATCAGAACCCATCTTACAAACAATGGTGTGTCTTACTTGTCCTAACAGAGAACGTGAAATAAACATCATCAGATATATAGGTATTTTGCCTAACAACCTAAGTATGGAATTACTAAGTAAAAAAGAATTATGTGTGGGTGCTGGTGTCATATTTTTGACATTTTAAAACTGGACTTGAATGACTTCTTGTTTTTTAAGGTAAGTTTATTTTCTGAAGTAATCAGCCACTATCTATTTTTTTCTGATTTTTTTTGGTGGGGGGAGGGGTTTAACCCAGAAAAGAAGGGTTGTGATGCTACTTCAATTTCTTAGAAGTGACAAAGGCTTCTAAAAGTTCAGAAAGGGTAACGAAACATATTGATAAAGGCAACACCAGTGGATGTTGTAAGAATTTCGTACTAGGTCAGCTTTCCATCAGCAGGTTAAGTGCTGAGTGAGATTATTTCGTGTTTTTTATACTCCCTCAAAGGAAGGTAGAACTCAAAAGCAGCCTAGACCCCAAAGAGCTCTCTGAAACCCATCTAGCAAAAGGCCCAGGTCTTTATTCCTGGAAAAGGTAAAATGGAAGGTCTCTAGAGTGGAAGATTCCAGGTACAGGTGAAAGCATAGACACCATTCTGAAAACGAAGCTAACTAAATACAAAGACCAACAGCTTCTTCCATAGCTGGGCAACTAGGCTCAATGAACCTGACATGAGTTCCCCTAACTTACAATGAAGCTCAAAGTCAAGAAGCCTAACCCACTACACTCAAAGATAGATTCCAATCAGTTGTTTAATCCTACCTGTTTAAAAATAAAAACAGACCACCAAGATTACCAGACATTTCAAGAAAACCTCTAACATGGATAATAAAGACCAAAACACACAGGAAAAAAACCCCCACGACAGAATGACTTGAGCTTTCAGATTAAGTGGAGTTATCAGAAGATAGCCCATCACATGCCTAGCCCATTAAATTTTACAATGGGAGACCAGAAGATTCTATAAACTTCTAGAGGAAAAAAAAAAACAAAAAACGATAGGGAATAAGACTGGCTTCAAATTTCCCGATACTGGAAGACATAATGGAGCAAAGCCTTCTAAATTCTTAACAAAAATGATCTCTACCATAGAATAATTAGCAAAACTATCAACAAAGTTAAAGGAGTTATTTTCTGGTATTCATAATTACAAAATATTGACTCTTCATGATCCTTTTCTCAAGGAAGTTGTTAGATGAACAAAAGCAGATCAACAAAGAGAAAGAGTTGAGATCTAGGAAACAGCATCCACACAGGAAAGCAGCAAACAGAATCCCCACGAGGCCAGTGGAGGGAAATCCCTAGATAACAACCGTGCATCAGGGACAAGAATCCATAATTACGTGGCCCTGTCTGGAAGTTTGTACCTCTTAATCCTCTTCACCTATTTGGCCCATTCCCCCACTCCTCTCTCCTCAGGAAACCATCAGTTTGTTCTCTGTATCTATAAATCTATTTCTGTTTTGTTTATTTTTAGGTTTCACATGTAAGTAGTGTAACACCCTCTAGGTCCATCCATATCATTACAAATGGCAAGATTTCATTACTTTCTATGGCTGAATAATATAATTTCCCGTGTTTGTGTGTGCGTGCACACACCCATACGACATCTGCTTTATCTGTTCATCTACTGACGGATACTTAGGTTGCTTCCATACCCTGGCTACTGTGTAAATAATGCTTCAATGAACATAGAGGTACATATGTCTTTTCAAATTAGTGTTTTCATTTTCTTTGGATAAATACCCAGAAGTAGTATTGCTGGATCATTTGGTAGTTCTATCTCTATTTTGTTCTTAAGTATTTTCTTTAAGTTTATTTATTCATTTTCAGAGAGAGAATGAGCACGCACAAGTGGGGGAGGAGCAAAGAGAGGGAAAGAGTGAGTTCCAAGCAGGCTCCTCACTGTCAGATAAAAGCCCAATGCAAAGCTCTGTCCCACAAACCATGAAATTATGACCTGAGCCAAAATCAAGAATTGGACACTTAACTGACTGAGCCACGCAGGCACCCTTATCTCTAAGAACCTCCATACTATTTTCCATAGTAGCTGCACCAATTTATAGTCTTGCCAACAATATATGAGGACTCCCTTTTGTCCACATCTTGACCCACAATTGTTAATTCATGTCTTTTTCATAATAGTCATTATCATGGCTGTGAGATGATAATCTCATTTTGGTTTTGATCTGCGTTTCTCTGATGATTAGTTATGCTGAGCATCTTGTCTAGCAAAGGAACTATGTCCTCCTTCCCTCCCTTCCTTCCTTTTTAAAGATTTTATTTTTAAGTAATCTCTACACCCAACGTGGGGCTCTAATTCAAGAGATCAAGAGTCAAATGCTCTACCAACTGAGCCAGCAGGCGCCCCGGCAATATATTCTTTAAATAAATGACCTTGTTGGGGCGTCTGGGTGGCTCAGTTGGTTAAGCGGCCAACTTCGGCCCAGGTCATGATCTCACGGTTCGTGAGTTCAAGCTCCACATTGGGCTCTGTGCTGACAGCTCAGAGCCTGGAGCCTGCTTCAGATTCTGTGTCTTCCTCTCTCTCTGCCCCTCCCCTGCTCTCTCTCTATCAAAAATAAACATTAAAAAAAATTTAAATAAATGACCTTGTATTTTGCCATTACTTATCTATCAGGCTTTTAAGCAAGTCTATAAAATTCTAGCAATCAAATCTAGAGTTTTTCTTGCCTAATGCTCCTTCTGTCTTCCTCCTAAAGAGACTTTCATTCCAGTTATGGAATAAGACACAAGCTTAAAAGCCACAGTATAGGGAATATAGTTAATGGTATTATAACAGCACTATATGGTGACAGATTGCAGCTACACTTGCAGTGAGCATAACATAACATATAGTCATTATGTTGTACACCTGAAACTAAGTAACATTGTGTGTCGACAATACTTCAACAAAGAAGGAATATTTAAAGACAGATAGGAAGACTTCCATTATACTGTACTTCCCAGGAGTTTCTTCTGTCTCCAACTGTATCTCTTCTATCTCCTTTGCTAGCTTCTATTCCTCCTGCCTCAACCATGGATGTACCACAAAGCTCTATTTCACTATACTTTCCAAAAGTTCCATAGCCTTTCTACTCTGAATTACTGCCTCCATTAGTGAAAAGTATGCTAGACAATTCTATGTTGTCTCTCAAACCCACACTCCTCTTTTGAGAACTTCCTTCCCCAAAGGAATTAAGTCCAGAGCAGCAATATTTATATGTTCATATTCATGATCCTGCCCCTCTACGCCCCAATGCAACTGAACGCAACAAAGATCCAAGTTGGGGACCTGATATGAAATTGAGAGACTAGACAGAATGGTCCTTTGAACTGAGAACTTGTAAACTCAGGAGCTGAAAGATGAGAATGGTGGTCCATGTAGATCCAAAACAGTAAAAGAAGTTTGCTGGTAAGATGGTAACAGTCTCCCAACTTATCTACAGATTCAACACAATTCCTACCAGAATAGGCTTCTTGATTAAAACTGACAAGCTGACCTTAAAATTCATATGGAAACTCAAGGGATCCAGAATAGCCAAAACAATCTCAAAAAAGAACAAAGTTGAAGGACTCACCTTCAATTTCAAAACTTATTACAAAGCTACCCTAATCACGACAGTGTGGTACTGGCATAGAATAAACACACAGATAAGTGGAACAGAACTGAGAAGGGTGCCAAATAATTCAATGGTTATGGCAACTGGATATCCATCTGCAGAAAAATAAAGGTGAACCCCTACTTCACTGCATATACAAAAATTAGCCCAATGGCTCAAGACCTAAATGTCAGAGCTAAAACTATAAAACACTTAAGAGAAAACACAAGAGAGGAAATACTAAACTAAAAGGCACCTGATGGAATGGGAGAGGATATTTGAAAATGACACATCGGGGCACCTAGGTGGCTCAGTCAGTTAAGTGTTGGACTTCGGCTCAGGTCATGATCTTGCAGTTTATGAGTTCAAGCCCCGCACTGGGCTCTGTGCTGACAGCTCAGAGCCCAGAGCCTGCTTCTGTGTGTGTTTGTCTCTCTCTGTCCTTCTCCTGCTTGTACTCTGTATCTCTCTCTCTCTCTCTCTCTCTCAAAAATAAATAAAACATTTTTTAAAAATTTTTTTAAAGAACATGACATTATCAGATAAAGGGTTAGTATCCAAATTCCATAAAGAACTTATCAAACTCAACACCCCAAAAAAACAAATAATCCCAGGAGAAATGGGCAAAAGACATAAACAGCCATTTCCAAAAGAAGACATACAGATGGCTAACAGATACATGAAAAGCTGCTCAACATAACCCATCATCAGGGAAATACAAATCAAACCACAATGAGATACCACCTCACACCTGTCAGAATGGCTAAAATGAACAACTCAGGAAACAACAGATGTTGGTGAGGATTCAGAGAAAGGGGAACCTTCTTACACTGCTGGTGAGAATGCAAACTGGTACAGCCACTCTGGACAACAGTATGGAGGTTCCTCAAAAAATTAAAAATAGAGCTACCCTATGACCCAGCAATTGCACTACTAGGTATTTATCCAAAGGGTACAAAAATGCTGATTTGAGAGGGCACATGCACCCCAATGTTCGTTCATAACAGCACTATAATCAATAGCCAAATTATAGAAAGAGCCCAAAATGTCCATCAACTGATGAATGGATAAAGAAAGTAGAGTATATATATACAATGGAATATTACTCAGCAATTACAAAGAATGAAATCTTGCCATTTGCAACAACATGGAACTAGAATGTATTATGCTAAGTGAATTAAGTCAGTCAGAAAGATAAATATCGTATTGTTTCACTCACATGTGGAATTTAAGAAAACAAAACACATGAACATAGGGAAAGGGAAGGAAAAATAAGATAAAAACAGAGGGAGGCAAACCATAAGAGACTCTTAAATACAGAGAAAAAACTGAGGGTTGTTGGAGGGGTGCTGGGTGGGGAGGATGGGCTAAACAGGTAGCGGGCATTAAGAAGGGCCCTTGCTGGGATGTGCACTGGGTGTTATATGTAAGTAATAAATCACTCAACCATACTCCTGAAACCATTATTACAATATATGTTAACTAACTTATATTTAAATAAAATTTTTTTAAAAAGAGAAAACACAGCAGTAAATCTTCTCATAAATCTTCTCATGATCTTGGATTTGGTAGTGGCTTAAGATCAACACCAAAAAGCACAAGCAACAAAAGAAAAAACATAAACTGGACTTCATCAAAATTAAAAACTTTCAGGGGCACCTGGGTGGTTCAGTTGGTTAAGCGTCCAACTCGGCTCAGGTCATGATCTCATTGTTAGTGAGCCTGAGTTCCACATCGGGCTCTGTGCTGACAGCTCAGAGCCTGGAGCCTGATTGGATTCTGTGTCTCCCTCTCTCTCTGCCCCTCCCCCACTCACACTGTTTCTCTCTCTCAAAAATAAACATTAAAAAAATTAAAAACTTTCATGCTTCAAAAGACATCATAAAGAAAAATGAAAGACAACCCAAAGAATGGAAGAAAATATTTGCAAATAATATGTATGACGAGACTTGCATATGCAATACAAATATTCTAGAGAATACAGAAGAATTCCCACAATTCAGTAAAAGACAACACAATGTAAAAAATAGGCAAAGGATCTGAATAGACATTTTTTCAAAGAAGATATAGAAATAGCCAGAAAGAACACAAAAAGCTGCTCAACATCACTAATCATTACGGAAATGCGAATCAAAACCACAAAATACCACTTCACACCTATTAGAATGGCTATTACCCAGAAAGACAAAAGAAAAGAAGCGTTGGTTGGGACACCTGGGTGGCTCAGTCGGTTAAGCGGCCGAGTTCGGCTCAGGTCATGATCTCGCGGTCCGTGAGTTCAAGCCCCGCGTCGGGCTCTGTGCTGACAGCTCAGAGCCTGGAGCCTGTTTCGGATTCTGTGTCTCCCTCTCTCTGACCCCCCTCCCCCCCGTTCATGCTCTGTCTCTCTCTGTCTCAAAAATAAATAAACGTTAAAAAAAAAAAAAAAAAAAAAAAAAAAAGAAGCGTTGGCAAGGATGTGGAAAAACTGGAGCCCTTGTGCACGTTGGTAGGAATGTAAAATAGTGCAGTCATTATGGGAAACAGTATGGCAGTTCCTCAAAAACAAATTAAAAATAGAATTAATCTATGATACATCAAGTCCACTTCTGGACAGAACTGTAAGAATAAAAAGCAGGGGCTCAAAAAATACATACACACCCATGTTCACAGCAGTATTATTCTTTTTTTCAATGTTTATTTATTTTTGAGACAGACAGAGCATGTGCTGGGGATGGGCAGAGAGAGATGGAGACACAGAATCTAAAGGAGGCTCCAGACTCTGAGCTGTCAGCACAGAGCCCGACACAGGGCTCAAACTCATGAGCCATGAGAATGTGACCTGAGCTGAAGTTGGATGCTTAACCGACTGAGCCATCCAGGCGCCCTAGCTGCATTATTGTTAATAGCCAAAAGGTGGAAACAATTCAAGTGTTCACAGACCCATAAATAGATAAATAAAACGTAGTACATCCAAACAATGGAATATTACTTAGTCGTAAAAAAAAAAAAAAAAAAAAAAAAAAGGAATGACGTAGGGGCACTTGGGTGGCTCAGTCAGGAGCCTGGCTCTTGGTCATGGCTCAGGTTGTGATCTCACGGTTTGTGGGATCAAGCCCCATATCAGGCTTACACTCACAGTGCAGAACCTGCTTAGGATTCTCTCTCTCCCTCTCTCCCTGCCCCTCCCCCCTGCTCACTCTCTATCTCTCAAAATAATTAATTAAAAACATAGCTAAAAAAAAAAAAGAATGAAGTACTGATACATCCTACAACATGCATGAACCTTGAGGACATTATGCTAAGTGAAATCAGTCAGTCATTAAAAAAGAGGGGCGCCTGAGTAGCTCAGTTAGTTAAGCATCCGACTTTGGCTCAGGTCATGATCTCACTGTTCGTGAGTTTGAGCTCCGCAACGGGCTCTGTGCTGACAGCTCAGAGCCTGGGGTCTGCTTCAGACTCTGTGCTTCCCTCTGCCCTTTCTCTGCCCCTCCCCTGCTTGCACTCTGTCTCTCTCTCGCTCTCTCTCTCAAAAATAAACAAACACTAAAAAAAATTAAAAAACAAACAAATAAACAAAAAGCAAGTAATGGGGCCTCTGGATGGCTCAGCCAGTAGAACATGTGACTCTTGATCTCAGGGTCTTGAGTTCAAGTCCCATGTTGGGTACAGAGCTTACTTGCTTACTTACTTACATACATAAATAGACAAATACTGTATGATTCCATTTATATTACTACCTAGAACAGTCAAATTCATAGAGAAAGAAAGTAGAATTATAGCTGCCAGGTGCAACAGGGGGGAGGTGGTACTGGGAAATTCCATGAGTGCAGAGTTTCAGTCTGGGATGATGAAAAGTTCTGGAGATGGATAGTGGTGGATGGTTGCAACAGTGTGTATGTACTTAATGCCACTGAACTGTACACTTCAAAATGGTTAAGATAGTAAATTTATGTTATGTATACTTTACCACAATAGTTTTCTTTTTTAAATAGATTTTTACAGTTGCCTAAGTTTAGACAGTTGCCTAAATCTATTGTCGTTAAAAAAAAATGTTGATTATTACAGATCAGAAAACTATTAGCCATCGATACTAAATTTGGAGGCAATAAGGAAGCCCCTGCACCTGCCTGGACTTTGTGGTTTCATCTTATAATTGAGGTGGGTAGGATTAGATAAGTCCTACTCTTAGCTTAGAGTCTTGGGACTCCTGTGGACTCTAATTGTTAAATAAAAAGAGGTGTCCTCCCATTACTTTCAATATTTCCAAATAAAACCTAATAAAATTATTCTTTTCCCTTCCAAAAGCCTGCCCAGAGCAAAAAACATCAGGCTTCTCTCTTTCCTGCAGACTGGAATTACAGGCCTTCAGGCTGCACTTGTAGGTTATTAGAACCTTAGAACTCCAGAACATTCATAGCAATATTATTACGAATAGCCAAAATGCCCCATCAACTGATGAATGGACATCCAAACAATGGAATATTAGTCATAGAAAGGAATAAAGCACTGATACATGCCTCAACATGGATGATGAAATAAACGAGTCACAAAAATCCATATTACAGGATTCCATTCATATAAAAGTAGGTAAGTCCACAGACATATAAAGTAGATTAGTAATGTCCAGGGCTGGGAGATGCAGAGGTTTGGAGGGTTGTAGTTAAGGTGTTTCTCTATGGGGGTGATGAAAATGTTCTAAATTTGACAATGGTGATGGTTGCACAACTCTGTTAATACACCCTAAAAAACACTGAATTATATACTTTCAGTGGGTGAATTGTATGGTATGTGAATTATATCTTAATAAAACTTTTATTTAACAAACAAAAGGGCATGTCTGCAATAATTCAGTAGGGGCCATATGGATTTCTGAACTTTCTACTTCCTAACCACTCTCTCATACATCCTGCCAATTTTTCTTGCTCCAAACCTCAGTATCCACCCACAAAATTCACTATATTTAATCTAGTTTGAAAAGGATTTTAAGTTCCTTGAATCTAAGGGTCCTAAGAAAAAACATTTCTATCCCTAAGAAGTAAAGGTACAAAGAAGAGTAGCACTCAAAAAATATTTGCTAAATAAATGAACAAAAAGGCAGCAAAAATTTGATTGCTTACAACAACCTGGGAACCAAACTATTTTCTATCAATTACTTAAGGAGAAGAACAGTTAGTGGGAAGAGGAAAGGCACTGGGTTTGAAATCTAAATTCATTGCTTACAGGTGTGTCTAAACCTGAGCAACTTCTGTTTAAACTATCTGGGTCTGAGGTTCATCAGTTATGAAATTAAAATAATAATAGGACAAACATTACCAAAGTACAGTGAAGAATGAGTAAGATAATGTATGTAAAATACCTAACTTAATTTCTAATACATAAAAAGCAATCTGAAAGTGAGCAAAAATTGTTCAGGTGGGAAGCTGAACTTACCCAGTTTTGTGGGTGGGTAGTAGTAGATTCTGTTCACTAGCAAGCTTAAAAACTAGAGCATCATAGAGACGCCTGGGTGAGTCAGTTGGTTGAGTGCCCAGCTCTTGGTTTCGGCTCAGGTCATGATCTTACAGTTTTGTGAATTCAAGCCCCATCATCAAGCTCTGTGCTGGTAGTGCAGGGGAGCTTGGGATTCTCCCCGTCTCTCTGCCCCTCCCCCACTCACGTTTTTTTTCTCTCTCTCAAAATAAATTAATTAAAAAAAAAAAAAAAAAACTAGAGGGGCGCCTGGGTGGCTCAGTCGGTTAATTAGACATTGCCTCGGGTTATGATCTCATGGTTCACGAATTCAAGCCCCACACTGGGCTCTATGCTGACAGCTCAGAGCCTGGAGCCTGCTTGGGATTCTGTGTCTCCCTCTCTCTCTTCCCCTCCCCCATTCATGCTCTGCCCCCCCCTCTCAAAAATAAAATAAAAACATTTTAAAAAATTAAAAAAAAAAAACTATAGACTCATTTAGTGGCAGGTATGGAGGTTAACTTGAGACCTTCAAATTCTGAGAGCTTTAGTGAATGCAGGAACTCCCAGAAATTGAATGCAGAATCTTGTGCATGTGCACATTTACATCTCTCTGGGAAGCATACTCAGCTTCTATTGACATTTAAAAGCAGTGCATGATCCATAAGGTTTTGAGTATCACCAAGATAAGAGTCAGCAGCAATTAGAAACACTCTGACCAACTCTTCCTTTGCTCATTTCTGACTTGCTGTTTTATATACCAGTAACATATTTTAACAGTTCAAGTATATTTACCCACTATACCTTTATGGAGACTAACAAATGAGGTGAGGGATACATACCTACATATTATTTAACTGCAGTAAAACTATATACTCTACTATAAGGTAGAAATATTACAATAAAGAGATACAAATATGATGCAACAGAACATTCTAAAACAAAGAAAATTGAAACAATGGTGGGGGGAACTTATGTCAAGAAAAAAGACATTTAACCATAGGACTTGCCTCCTTTAACTGTAAGATCCCTGAGGGCAGGAACCAACCTTCAGCTCCTTCACCTTGCATGGGGTCTGGCACAGAGTAGGTGCCCAAACATAAACTGAATAAATGAATGGATGAGTAACTCAAAGAGTACTTGCTGACAAATTTAATTCACCTGGTACCATGCTCTTTGAACTCATTTTCCTAAGTATAGGCTCCTAGACCATATTTGAAATGAAGTATATATAGGTGGTTTAGGGGTAAGCTGGGTGCTATTATTTAAAGTTTTGAGGGGCACCTGGGTGGCTCAGTCAGTTAAGCATAAGACTCAGGTCATGATCTCCTGGTTGGTGGGTTCCAGCTCTGCATTGGGCTCTGTGCTGACAGCCCCTCCCCTGCTCACTCTCTCTCTCTCTCAAAAATAAATAAACATTAAAAAAATTTTTTTAATAAATAAATTAAAGTTTTTGAGGTTGCAGGGTGCCTGGGTAATTCAGTTAGGCACCTGACACTTGATTTCGGCTCAGGTCATGATCTTCTGGTTTGTGAGAGCAAGCCTGCGCTGATAGCATAGAGCCTGCTTAGGGTTGTCTCTCCCTCCTCTCTGCCCCCCCCTCCCCCGCCCTGTTAACACACTCTCACTCTCAAATAAATCAACATATAAAAATAAATAAAAATTTGAGGTTGCAAGTTAACAGAAAACCCAACTCAAACTGCACAAATAAAAATAATTTACTGGGTCATTTAACTAACAAGACCAAAGACAGAATGGCTTCAGGAGAGCGCAGTCCAAAGATTCAATGGTATCACTAAAGATCTGGTTTCTTCTGTTTTCTCCTCTGCCTTCCTTGGCGTTTTGTTCTAAGGCTGGCAATCCCCCACCCCAGGTTATAAATATTAGTGACTACAAGCAGACTCTGAGGAAGATGTTCTTTGTTTCAATTAAGGATAAAATCTAAAAAAAGTTACATAATTTGCCTTGCCTGAGTTAGGTCTGCAACCTAGACCATAAATAAGTCACTACCTTTTTGGACCTCAAGTTACCACCTCTGCAGAATATGGAGTTGGATGAGATGACCTATACTGATCTTTCTAGAAGATAAACAACATTTCTCAAGGAATTTCTTTGGAATAAGGAACCCCCAAACAGGACTTCACATCTCACTGACCTTCAGTGAGTCACTGTGAACAAATCATTACAAATGGCTAATTGCTTTAAGCTAATCAAACTCCCTGAAAGCTAAGGATGGTGTCAATGTCATTAAAACTGAATGTATAATAGGGAATAAGGATTGACAGTTCCTCAGAGAAAAATATAAGATACAGTTACCATGGGTAACTACTGGTGGTAACCATGGGTACCGTAACATGGGTACAGGTAACATGGGTAACAGGTGTCTACTTCTATAGTTTACAGGTGGCAATTATCAAAATCAAGGGATTAAAGGAGAAAACTTGGAAAAATAACCTTAAATTGGCCCACTGAGCATACTCTTAAATGGTACAATCAAAACTCAGACAATACGTTTAACTTCAAGCTTCTCAAACATTGCCATTGTTCATACAACACCGGCCCATGACAAAGCAAGCAAGCAACATAGGTCTTCTTACAGCCTTGTGGCTCTGTTCTCTAGCAAATATCAGGGGACAATCCCTGGAAGACTACAGCCCCATAAGCAGGCAGGGGACATGATACCAAAAGCTTTCTTACTCAGTTGCTTCTCTGGAACACATCTGTCACTAGGACCAGGGAAATAAAATTTCCAAAAAGTGAAATATGAGACCTAATAGAAAAGAAATAAAGAAAAACAAAACCTAGCATCTTTTAGGCAACTATCATGAATTAGGCCATCAGCATATATACAGGTGTTTCTCTACTATTTTATTTAATCCACATAACTCTGAGGAAGATGTTTTTTGCTTCAATTAAGGATAAAATACTTAAAAAGTAACATAATTTGCCTTGCCTGAGTTTAAATCTAAGCTCTGCAACCTAGATCATAAATAAGTCACTACCTGTTTGGACCTCAAGTTATCTCCTCTGCAGAATATGGAGTTGGATGAGATGACCTATACTGAACTTTCTAGCTTTAACATCTTATGATTCTAGTCATGATAACGTAACATATATTAAATTTTCTAATAAAGAACATGCTTTCCTAGCTTTCCAAATATACTACCCTTGCCCATCCTTTTCAAGTGTATTCTGCCCCTATATCATTCTTCTCTTTGCTCAGCTGTATGGTTTTCATAAGTTTACACCATCTAACAGAATATTTTGAAATTATATTAGTTATCTGTCCAATGATGATCCTCTGCCTCCCAACTACATCCCCTTTAAAAGCATCTGGCATACAGTAGGTCCTTAAGGCATTTCCTGAATAACAAATGCTGGCAACTGGGTCCAATGAAGGCTGAGTTCTAACAGAAATCATCAGTGCAGTCATTTATGAATCACACCATGCTGAGGGGCTACACTCTGGGACTAAAACACTGACAAATTGTGGAATTCTACAACTGTAGAATATGGAGAGTACAACTGTTGAGTGGCAGTCAGCTCAAGTCATATAATAGTTCATCATAAGGTTCCAAACAGACCAAAACCAGCTGTTAATACCTAATTGAAGTCATTATGGAATTCTACTATGCTGGAGTTATTTCCAAAATTTGATTTACTAGTGTTGTTTGGCATTTCCCTTCACAGTTGTTTTATTTTAAGAATAAAACCAAGCACCATTCTTGTTCACCTGCTGTCACACTGAACTGTAAACATTTTCCACCTACACACATATCCAATTTGTCCTAAATATACACTGCTGAAAATAAAAAGTGGTTTTAAACCACAGTGCCCCTACTAAAGAAATGTAGAAATGTTTTTAAACATGCATAAGATCACGTAGAATGCAAAAGAATGTCTAGAAAGAGAAGGATTTCAGATGTGAGAGTGGGAAGAGTTCAGCTTAAAGAAAATATAATAATCTCCAAATATACTGTGTACATGTCCCAAAACAAGAATGCTTTCTTAAAATCTTTTTTTAAATATTTATTTATTTTGAGAGAGTGAGCATGAGCAGGGAAGGGGCAGAGAGGGAGGGAGAGAATCACAAGCAGGCTCCATGCTGTCAGCCCCAACAGGGCTTGAACCCATGAACCCTGAGATCATGACCTGAACTGATATCAAGAGTTGGATGCTTGGGGCACCTGGGTGGCTCAGTCGGTTAAGCATCCAACTTTGGCTTAGGTCATGATCTCACGGTTCGTGGGTTCCAGCACTGCATCAAGCTCTGTGCTAACAGCTCAGAGCCTGGAGCCTGCTTTGGATTCTGTGTCTCCCTCTCTCTCTGCCCCTCCCCCGCTCATTCTCCCTCTCTCTCTGTCAAAAATAAACAAACATTAAAACAAACAAACAAACAAGAGTTGGATGCTTAACTGACTCAGCCACGCAGGTGCCCCAAGAATACTTTCTTAAGCATAACCATACAATGCCAATTATGGTTTACAGTCTTGGATATTAATTTCAAATGTTCTTCATATACATAAGTTGTCAACCACAAAACCAACAAAACATTCAGTAAAATTAAGAAGAAAAAACAAACAACATTTTGTTACTGTTTCCAGCAATTTCCAGAATGTCCAAAAACTAAAATTTGGGGAAGCTACTACATTTTCACATCATGCTTGCAAATAATTCTAAAATTGGATAGTAGTCACTTCTTTCTCTGTATTTGCTATGGTTCAAATACCACAGGCTATAATGAAGCCCTATGAATAATTCTCCATTTTAGTAAAAGGCTAAAACCAATTTCTCAGAGAATAAAACAAGGGACTGTTGAATGTCAACAGTTTATAGCCAGAGCTTATTATTTCTATGGCTCAACATAAATTTCTCAAACTCCTTCTTGATTAAAAACCACAGAAATGTTAAGAAAAACTCAACTTACATAGTAAATTCATATTTTTTAAAATCAGGAATATAATATAATCCTGAGGGTTTCCATGAAACACACACCAGTACAGCCAATGAATTCTCTGCTCTATGCCAAGCAGAAACCTCTGAAAAGATCAGAAGCAACGGGCACCTGGGTGGCTCAGTCAGCTAAGTGTCTGACTTTGGCTCAGGTCATGATCTCATGGTTCATGAGTTCAAGCCCTGCATCAGGCTGTCAGCACAGAGTTAGCTTTAGGGCCCCCTCTGTCTCCCTCTCTATCTGCCCCTCCTCTGCTTGAGTGTGTGCACTCTCTCTCTCTTTCTCGCTCTCTCAAACAAAAACAAAAACAAAAACCAGAAGTGAGAAGCCAGTGATTTTCATCTGCTTACACTTTCAAGAAATAAGATTAACTTTTTAAACATCTAAACATTGGTAAGGCAAGGTATAAATTCTCCCCATAATACTGCACTTCTGTCCTAAGGCAACAAATCAAATGGCTATGAAGAGCATTGTACCTACCATTCAACACCTGCCTTCTTCAGCAGAGAACTCACATTATGTTGGCAAATGCAAAAAGCTGTACTATTATTTCCAGAGGCTGCAGAGTTCTGAGAACTGTTTCCACAATCCTCATGCCCCAATCTATACAAAGTACTTACAGTTGAGAAACCGATTACACTGAGTATGTAAACGTGTTAAGGATCAAAGAGGGTAGCAAATATAGGGGCCATACTATGTTTGTGAAAAATTTTAAAGAAATCAAATTATTTCCTAGTACAATTCCTAATAAGCTGTTGAGAAATGATCTTAGAAAAAACACTTGTATAAATTTATTCTAATGCTCATAATCCAGAAGAACACCAGGTTATGATAAAGGCATTTTAAACTAAACACATTCATTTCAGCATTCTCACTCTGTGGCCTAGCTCTGGAAATATTTCAGTGAATTGCTGCATTCAGAGGCATTTCTAAAAATGAATAAATCACGCCAAATTAACAAAACATAAGTTTGTGAGAGAGAGCAGGCACATGTAGGGGAGGGGCTGAAAAAGAGGGAGAGAGAATCTTAAACAGGCTCCACGCCCAGTACAGAGTTCCACAGAGCTCAACTCAGGCCGGGACTAGATCTCACAACCATGAGATCATGACCTGAGCTGAAATCAAGAGTCAGACACTTAACCAACTGAGCCACCCAGACACCCCAATAAAATACAAGTTAGAAAACAAAATCAACTTTTTTTAAAGCCCTAGGAGGGTTTTGTTGTTTTTGGTTTTTGAGTTTAGCAGATGATTTCAAAGACCATGTTTAAAGTACAAGTAGCCTGAGGACAAGTAAAATCTGGAAAGTCTACAATTATTAAAATGTAACTACCAGTACTTAGTGTATAATTTTAAGGGATCTAAGTCCTCTGCTTCAAGGTCCATCTCCCACCTTAAAGCCTAATTTGAGGCATAAATGTTTGTCTGGAAATGCTACTCGACCAAATTCTAGAGATAGACTAGGACACTCACTGAACACTTCTCATTTTATCACAGTTCATTTCCTGAAAGATAGGGTTTGATTCCTTTGAACCCTGGTAAGAAAAACAAATTAGGGATACCTGGGTGGCTTAGTTGGTTAAGCGTCCAACTTTAACTCAGGTTATGATCTCGTGGTTCAAGAGTTTGAGTCCTGCATCAGGCTTTGTGCTTGACAGCTCAGAGCCTGGAACCTGGTTCAGATTCTGTGTCCCTCTCTTTCTCTCTGCTTCTCCCCCGCTCGCGCTCGGTCTCTCTCTCTCAAAAATAAATGAACATTAAAAAAATTAAAAAGAAAGAAAGAAAGAAAGAAAGAAAGACCAATTATAACAATCCTGATCAAACCAGGTAGCTTTTCAGGAGTTCGGCATACAAGAATCAAAAAGTCCTAATACCTTATGTCTAAGAGTCAAGAAGCAGTGGGCGAACTTGGACTCAAGGCTGACTTTGTTTCACCCTCTCCCTACATCAGCCAAGCCAATGTGCCAAATAAATCTTAACTATTTATTGCCTCTCTGAGGAGGAAAACACACACACACACCCCAAAAATGTAAATACTTCAATCACGTTTTAAATTTTCTTCAAAAATGTCTCAACAAATCAGAAGTTATAATTAGACACTCAGAAAAACCTCATTTCTGAGTTTTTCTTCAAATACTATCTTATATTTCACTTGAAACTATTAAAGTGGTAAGGCAAAAATACCTAAGGTAGCCAGCACGCTAGCGTTAAATACGGCTTTAGGAACTTCTTAAAAATCTATCTAAAACCTAGTTTCTTTTTTTTCTTTTTTAAGTAGGCCTCACACCCAGCACAGAGCCCAATACAGAGCTTGAAGTCACGACCCTGAGATCATGATCTGAGCTGAGATCAAGAGTCAGACACTTAACAGACTGAGTCTCCCAGGCACCCCTAAAACTTAAGTTTCTGAGAATGTAGCAATGCATTCTGTACAGCTGAAACTGATTTCAGAAAGTATATTTCAATCAAGAGAACTTATAATTTTACAAGCTTCACAATTTATTCAGCTCTCCTCTCCATTACCTCACAGGCTTGTTAGAATCAGGCTAAAGCAGGTAATATTCCTATCTCTTCCTGAGATGAAGAAAATGTGAAATTCAAAAGACTTAGTCTCAATTTAAAATAAGCAAAACAAACAAAAAATTAAAATCCTCAGACTGTAAATTACAGCTCTATTATAACTGATTCAAAAAATAAAAAATATAAGGGGCACGTGGGTGGCTCAGTCAGTTGAGCTTTCAACTTTGGCTCAGGTCATGATCTCATGGTTCATGAGTTCGAGCCCCGCATTGGGCTCTGTGCTGACAGCTCAGAGCCTGGAGCTTGCTTCAGATTCTGTGTCTCCCTCTCTCTCTGTCCCACCCCTGCTCACGCTCTCTTTCTCTCTCAAAAATAAATAAACATTTAAAAAAATAATTAAAAAAAAATATTTAATGCTATTGCTATTATACTACTTTGAAATAAATATTGTTTATAAGTAATGCATCATACCTGTTTGTGGAGGACAGAAAAATACATACCATGTCTTATATATCGCAAGCAATTTATTCTTCATATTTAAAAGATTTTTACTTCACTTCTAAATAATTAAGTTTCATTTAAATTCATTACCTTAGACCAGTTTTATTTCTACTGGTTTTTCTAACTTGGCCTGCCTTTCTATTCTTTAAATGTTATAGAATATAACATGTATCAAAAATATATAATCTGTTATCCAGAAAGCTAACTCTTACAATCTGCAACAAATGGATAAGGATTTAAGACAAATACAGTGAAGACTCGATAAACTCCTTTTAAGTCATTCTTTTTTACCTTCATTCCAAAAACGTTCTCTCCAGAGTTAGTAATAAATGCAGGTTGGATAAAATCTCAACATGGGGTGCCTGGGTGGCTCAGTCGGTTAGGCTTCTTACTTCGGCTCAGGTCATGATCTCACAGTTCGTGAGTTCGAGCCCGAGCCCTGATGCAAGCTCTGGAGCCCGGAGCCTGCCTTGGATTCTGTTGTCTCCCGTGCTCTCTGCCCCTCCCCCACTCGCAGTCTGTCTCTCTTAAAAATAAATAAACATTAAAAAAATATTTTTTATAAATCTCCATGTAAATAGAAGACTGAACTATAAACCATGACTCACTAATTCTGAATATTAGTCAATATGAAAGAATTCCTATACATCAAAATAATCTGGGCACAACTCTAGAGCTAAAATTCTGTTGTAATTTTATCTAGCTGCCTTGAGTTTCTCCCTGTTTTGAAAAGAGTGAGTAAGAAGAACTGGTGCAAGAGCTTTGAAAGTCTGCATCTGGGGGTGCCTGGGTGGCTCAGTCGGTTAAGGGTCCGACTTTGGCTCAGGTCACGATCTCGCGGTTCATGAGTTTGAGCCCCGCATTGGGCTCTGTACTGACAGCTCAGAGTCTGGAGCCTGCTTCAGATTCTGTGTCTCCCTCTCTCTGACCTCCCCCACTCATGTTCTGTCTCTCTCTCTCTCTCAAAAATAAACATTTAAAAAAAATAAAAAAATAAAAAATAAAAGTCTGCATCTGGCATTAGTGACCTGATTACACTAGTGTGCCTATCGTTTTTTAAATTTTTTTTCAATGATTTTTGAGAGAGACTCAGAGCGTGAGTGGGGGAGGGGCAGACACAGGGAGACACAGAATCAGAAGCAGCTCAGAGCTCAACAAAGGGGCTCAAACTCAAGAGTCGTGAGTTCATGACCTGAGCCGAAGTCAGACACTTACCCAACTGAGACACTCAGGTGCCCCTAAGGTGCCTGTATTTTTAAATAGCCTTTTACTTACTGACATCTAAAGTTAAGATTTACTTATATTTCTTTCTCCTCTACTTGGCATGTTTTATAACATGTAAAGGTTAAATAATATATGGGAAGCACATAGTGTTAGCCTGAGAAAGAAATGTTACCTATTACCACTTGGTATACAAGCAATGGTGGTTCTATTGATTACAATAATCAGAAACTATTCTAATAGTCCCTAAACCTCCAACCTAGGTTTTTCTGAGTTCAAAGCCTAAAGCTCTTAACCACTAAGTTACTGTGTTCAAAAGTAAGCACTAGGTTCCAAAGTACAGATCAACTGTGAAAGACCTTATCTTTCACATTACTTAGAATAACATTAGCTATACACGATCTTATTCATTTGCTCTTTGCAAAGTGTCTACATATTCCCAGAGATCCTCTGCAGAAACTGCATGGGGCAATTCCGAATGCTTTACCCATTAGTCTATAACTTGGACTTATGCATGATATCAACACACCGCTAAATTACCTACAATTAACCAATGTAACTTTTTGGAAAATGCCTCTCTGCTTGGACTTATTTCCTCAAAAAGTTTATTTTTATTTTGCCAAGATAGGAGAAATTAGATTTAATATCAAAGATAAGAGGGGTATCTGGGTGGCTCAGTCGCTTAAGCACCCAACTCTTGATTTTGGCTCAGGTCATGATCTCACGGTTCATGGGATGGAGCCCCGTGTTGCGGAGCGCGGAGCCTACTTAGGATTCTCTCTCTCTCTCTCTCTCTCTCTCTCTCTCTCTCTGCCCCTCCCATGCTCATGCACATGCTCACACTGTCAAAAATAAATAAACTTAAAAAAATTAATATCAAAGATAAGAGAAAATAAGCCAAATACCATGTACAACTTATAGTGACTTGATGCTTAAGGAAAATAGGTAATATCCTAACTCACTGCTCTTTAAGTAAAATACAGATAAAAGCTGTAGTAGCATTATACGGTACAGAGTTGTTTTTTTTTTTTTTTAACGTTTAAATTCATTTTTGAGAGAGAGAGAGAGAGAGAGAGAGAGAGACTGAGTGGGGGAGGGGCAGAGAGAGGGCGACACAGAATCTGAAGCAGGCTCCATCCAGGCTCTCACCACAGAGCCCGATGTAGGGCTCAAACTCATGGACCCTGAGATCATGACCTGAACTTAAGTCAAGACGTTTAACTGAGCCACCCAGGTGCCCCGGTAGACAGTTTTAAGTGTATGTCAGTTTGCATTTTAACCAGTAAACTAATTAAGTATTTTAATATTTAAGTATCTTTCTGATAAATCAGAAAATTAGAAAATAAACTGTGAATATAAAGTAGGACAAATGGTAACAATGAAATTAAGTAGTTCATAATTATTAATGACTAACAGCCATTCTGATCACAATACAATTCCAAAGATGTTTCTCTACTGAATTTTAATTACTTAATTGTATAATGAAGCTTTAAAGTAACAAAAGCCAACACAATCATTTTAGATATCCTTCCACTATGCTCATTTTTCAATATCATCTATCATATAAAATTCCAAGCATAAGAACTGGCAAAATTTGAGGAGCCTGGGTGGCTCAGTCGGTTAAGCATCCAACTCCCACCAGTTTGGGCTCTGGTCATGATCTCACTATTTCATGAGTTCAAGCCCCACAACATGCTCTGTGCTGGCAGTATGGAGCCTGGTTGGGATTCTCCCTCTCTCCCTCTCTCTCTGCCCCTTCTCCACTCACTCTGTCTCACTCTCAAAATAAATAAACTTAAAAAAAGTTGGCAAAATTACCACAGAAAACTTTCCAAAGACAGAAGTCCCTCCATTAAATGATAAATGTTTAAGATAAAACATTAGGTGAGTACCCCTAATCACCCCAAGCTTTAAAGGCTTCAGTGTAGGCTCACAATCCTCACCCAAAGCACTTGCATAAACTGGGTCCACTTTACACATAAGTGATAAGGATATTTCCTGGAAGTTTATGAAACACTGATTAGTGGGGCGCCTGGGTGGCTCAGTCAGTTGGGCAGCCGACTTCGGCTCAGGTCATGATCTCGCGGTCCGTGAGTTCGAGCCCTGCGTCGGGCTCTGTGCTGACTGCTCAGAGCCTGGAGCCTGTTTCAGATTCTGTGTCTCCCACTCTCTGACCCTTCCCCATTCATGCTCTGTCTCTCTCTGTCTCAAAAATAAATAAATGTTAAAAAATAAAAAAAAGAAAAAAAAAAACACTGATTAGTGGTGAAATAAAACATATTTTAGAAAGAAGAATCTTAAACTAAATCCCTAAATCAAATATTGAAGAAAAGTTTTCACATATAAAGTAATAGCAAAATGGTTCATTACCAACTTACAGGAAAAAAGAATACAGGCAATAAGTATTTCTATTTAGGTCAACAAAAGTTTAGGAAAGAAAACTCTTCAAAGAGGATATACCTGAGGGTTCTATGAAAAATGAGTACTTGGACAGGCAAATTAGTTTAAGTCTTGGATCCCCGCCCTCAAATAATTTCATAATTTAGTTTAAAAAGTAATACGGGGCGGGGGGTGGGGGGGAAGAGGCACCTGGGTGGCTCAGTCGGTTAAGCATCCAACTCTTGATCTTGGCTCAGGTCATGATCTCAGTTTGTGAGTTCAAGCCCCGTATTGGGCTCTGCGCAGACAGTGCAGAGCCTGCTTAGGATTCTCCCTCTCTCTCTCTCACTCTGCCCCTCCCCTACTCTGTCTCTCAAAATAAAGAAATAAACTTAAAAGTAAAAAAGTAATACAAAGATTAGGAGGGGTTAATAATAGAAGGAAATAAAACTACTATGGATCATAAAGAAAAGTATAAAGTGGATGACATTCCCAGAATTCTAACACAAACACTAAGTGTGCAGCATACCTAGAGGTTAAATTCTAGGGTGAAGATAGGGTGTAGGATGGAGTCAAAATTACCCTAGAAAATCCCTCTAATCTTTGCCTAAGTAGATGGCCTGTATTTAGGGTATTTACTCCATCTCTCTGCACCTTCCTCTTTAAAATAAAGATCATAATTTACTACATCATCAGGTTGTCAGGAAGATTAAATGAATTAAGGCCAACTTTTAAAAGAACACGGCAGGTAGTAGTCAGTCAACAAAGGTAAGCTATTATCATTTAAAAAACAAAAGATCTTTAAACAAAAGAATCCCACTTAACTGTGCCATAGTCAAACTATAAGGCTTGTGAGAATTGAGAATAACAAAAGAATAGATTCACTTTTTTCAAATACAATCAAAATCTCACAAGAACATATACTATGAGTAACGGTGGCTGAAACTGCCTGCACTATTAAAAATCTTTTTTGGCGGCAGAGCGAAAACATAATTGAATGCTCATATTTTAATGTGCTTATAATGCAACTTCACTATTCACTTCTCCTTTAAGCTCATTCCTTTCTTCTGTCCAGCTTCGATCCACCTGAGACATTTGGTGATCAATTTTTCAAAATTTTCCCAAACTTTCTTTAGTAAGTGTTTTGTTTTTTCTTTCTTTTCTTTTTTTTTTTTTTAATTCAATTGGTCACACAATCCTGGAAAAAATCATTCTCACACATAAAATGTTTCTGACAGACATGCTCAAATACTTAAGAAATCAAATGTCATCTCATCCAAGCTAGGAAATAATATGTCTAGTTTGGAAAAGTCTTAGGTTACAGTTTTCCAACCAGTCCAAAAGGGCATTCTGATGCACTGCAAGGTAGTGTGTGTGTCAATATTTTGAGTTTCCTCACTCCTCTTTCTCAATTTCTGACCACAAATTGGCAACTTCATCAGATGACTGGGCAGCATAAAGGCACATGAGGAAATGTGACACTCTACCCTTCTAGAAGTTAGCAAGCAGGAGCTGCCCAAGTTTATAAAAGATTGTAATTTTTAAAAGGTAATCAGTTTAAAAATAGAAGTTAAAAATTAGCTAGTTCAAAACAATATGTTAAAGCAATCAGCTCCACAGTAAAGGACCTCTGAGAACAATTTCATTTTTAATTCTTGACACAAATTAGTTTTTCATTTAAAGTCACTCTGAACTCTTTTTTAGCCAAAGTTTTACTTTTCATCTCCAAACCTGTCAGTTTCTTTATTGAGGCAGCAACTGCTAATTTTAAAATGAACAGACCCTTGGGGCGCCTGGGTGGCTCAGTGGGTTAAGTGTCTCACTTCAGCTCGGGTCATGATCTTGCAGTTCAGGAGTTTGAGCTCCGCATCAGGCTCCGTGCTGACAGCTCAGAACCTGGAGCCTGTTGCAGTTTCTGTGTCTCCTCTCTCTCTCTGCTCCTCCTCTGCTCATGCATGTTCTGTCTCTCTCTTCCAAAAATAAACATTAAAAAATTTTTTTTTAATTTTTAAAATGAACAGACCCATTTACAAAGTATACCATTAACACAAGTACCAAAATATACCTCACACAAATGAAATATGGCCTATGATCATTCGGATGGCCAGGCAATAAAGATGGACACGTAGTCAAAGAGGAAGGAAGGGAAACAAAAACCACCCAGATACCTCACTCTGCTGAGTTAATGCCTGGAAATGACTTTACCTTGTACCACCAAATTTCTTCTCCTTTTTTTTTTTTTTTAACTGTAAACTCTGTACCCACTGTGGGGCTTGAATTCACCACCCCAATATCAAGAGTCATGTGCTCTACCAAGCCAGCTAGGGATCACTAATTTCTATTCCACATAAAAGGCATGAATTTTAGTGGCAAATCTTGCATAATCAGCAATTAAAAAATAGCATCTGCCTTCCTCAAGAATAAAGACATGATAGGGGCGCCTGGGTGGCTTGGTCGGTTGAGCGTCCGACTTCGGCTCAGGTCATGATCTCACGGTCCGTGAGTTCGAGCCCCGCGTCGGGCTCTGTGCTGACAGCTCAGAGCCTGGAGCCTGTTTCAAATTCTGTGTCTCCCTCTCTCTCTGCTCCTCCCCTGTTCATGCTCTGTCTCTCTCTGTCTCAAAAATAAATGAACGTCAAAAAAAAAATTTTTTTTTAAAAAAAGAATAAAGACATGATATATAAAATAAGTAAATCCACTATTCTGCACACTAGCACAGGCAGACACTGGAATTTACCCTTGACATAGGAGGTATTCCTTCATGTTTACAACTTGTCAGAACAATTTCAGGAAGTAACCATCTGATTCTCCTATAATTCCTTCCAGAGTCAATGGCTCTCACATAGAAAAGATTTCCTTAGTCTTTCGCTCTACCCTCAAAGGTACACACCTTGCTTGCTTTAAGAACTTGGAAGAACCAAAAGGAAAAAAAAAAAAAAAAAGAACTTGTAAGAATTATAGCTAAGTCACCTGTAAAATCGACAGTAACTTTTTTTCTTCAGGAAATATATATTTTTAGTTTATTCCTTTGGGGGGGTGGGGGCAGAGAGGGAGGGAGAGAGAGAATCCCAAGCAAGCTCCGCACTGTCAGCACAAGCCTGATGCGGGGCTCAATTTCACAAACTGTAAGATCATGACCTGAGCCCAAGTCGAAAGCTGAGCCACCCAGGTGCCTGAAATACTTTTCAGAAAATATTTTTTTTAATGTTTTTAATGTCCATTTATTTCTGAGAGAGAGGAAGAGACAGAGTGTGAGCAGCCGAAGGTCAGAGAGAGAGGGAAACAGAATCCAAAGCAGGCTTCAGGCTCTGAGCTGTCCTCAAGAGCCTGACATGGGGCTTTAACTCAAAAACCGTGAGATCATGACCTGAGTCAAAGTCGGACACTTAACCAACTGAGCCACTCAGGCACCCCTCTGAAAGTATTTTAAATCAATTTTTCAAAAATAATTTTCTTGGGGCACCTGGGTGGCTCAGTCGGTTAAGCATCCGACTTCAGCTCAGGTCATGATCTCGCAGTCTTTGAGTTCAAGCCCCACATCCGGCCCTGTGCTGACAGCTTGGAGCCTGCTTCTGATTCTATGTCTCCCTCTCTCTCTCTCTGCCCCTCCCCCGCTCATGCTCTGTCTCTCACTCTCAAAAATGAATAAATGTTAAAAAAAAATTTTAAAAAAAATAATTTTAAGACAAGGATATGTGCGCAAGTCTTCCCTGTAACTAGACCATTAATTCATTGAAGCTTTAAATTATACCCAGCTACTCTACTATAGGATTAAAAAAACAAAACATGAAAATATAACCTATATAATTATATATCAAAGTATGAATGCCTTAGGAGAAGAATTATATGTATTTTCTACATCTTGTTACACTCCATCATTCGATACGGCACACCCTGCATAAAATTAGGTGCTCAAATATCTGAATAAAATATTAATGGAGAAAAGACATAATTACAATATTTATCCTAATTTTTTTCATGAATACTAAATCACTACCTACCACATAAAAATATTAGCATATAATCTAAGGATCCAGATATTTCCATATATACTGCACCCAGGCATAGAACTGAGAAGAAAAGAATAAGGAGCACTATTCATTCAATTTCTAAGAACCTACTTGCAACTGCTAGTTGCTTTGAAGAATATAAAGTTCAGAAAGGCATTGCCCTTTGCCTTCCAGAAGCTTTTAAAGTAGAAGAAAAAAACCATCATTTACCCAAGACTGACTATGTGCTAGGCACTGTGCTAAGAGATTTCAGGATGACAAGCAATCCTACGACAAAATGTGGCAGCCTTCTTTGGCGGGGTGGGAGGCAGTGACATATAAAACTATGAATTTGCAGTGTGGAAAGATCACTTCTAGCTTAGTGGAGGAAGAGGCAGACAGTTAAGGATAACTTCACTGTAGTATTGGAACTAGAAGGAGTACCATTTCAATAGATAAATGCAGAGGCAAAACAAAAGCCAAACTGTATCAAGGAAATAAGAGTAGAGGAAAAGTCTGGAAATGAGCGTGTAGTACAGTCTTTTTAACTTTTTAGACAACTTTGTTTCCCTTTTATTTTAAATCTTCATACTTAATGATTTTACAAACATACCCATTATAAATAGCAACCCCTCCCCATCCTCGGTACCCTCTAAAACTTTTACTCTGCTTTATTTTTTCTTTAGCATCTAAATGATATTTTTTTAAATATCCCTTCTTTGCTTTACCTTTCCCTTCTTCCCCCATCTAACCCCAACAAGTAACCTATGTTAGCAACCCAATAATATTCTTTGGTACTTTCTCCATGCTTATAATCTCGTACAGACGTCATAAGCACATACATACACAAGCTTTTCATAATAATTTATATTTTCCAACCTATTAGTTTTTTTAAAAGATACAATGACTAATTACCAAATACATGTTCATGAGGAGCGGGCTTAAAAATATGGAAAAATACAAAAACTAACCTATAGATGGCTCTTGCCAACACTTATGGACATATGCATCCAATCTTTTCTATGCATATATACTTGTAAATATTTTTCTTTATAAAGATGAGATCTTTTTATACTAATTTTAGTACCCTCCTTTTTTCACTTTATAGATCTTATCACTCAGGATTAACTGAAATCATCTTTCACTGGTTGACTGAATACACTTTTTTTTTTTTTTTTTAACATTTATTTATTTTTGAGAGAGAGAGCATGAACAGGGGAGGGTCAGAGAAAGAGGGAGACACAGAATCTGAAACAGGCTCCAGGCTCTGAGCTGTCAGCACAGAGTCCGACACGGGGCTCGAACCCACGGACTGTGAGATCATGACCTGAGCCGAAGTCGGCCGCTTAACCGACTAAGCCACCCAGGCGTCCCTGACTGAATACACTTTAGATTAAAAGGATGAAAAAAAATAAAAGAAAATAAATAAAAGAAAATAAAAAAATAAAAGGATGATAAAAGTTTTTTTTTTTAAATTTTTTTTTAACCTTTATTTATTTTTGAGACAGAGAGACAGAGCACGAATGGGGGAGGGGCAGAGAGAGAGGGAGACAGAATCGGAAGCAGGCTCCAGGCTCTGAGCCATCAGCCCAGAGCCCAAGGCGGGGCTCGAACTCACAGACCGCGAGATCGTGACCTGAGCTGAAGTCGGACGCTTAACCGACTGAGCCACCCAGGCGCCCCAAGTTTATTCTTTTCAAAAAAGATGAGTCATTAATTGTGTGATATCTCTCTAAAGAGCATTACATACAAATACATTTATAAGGGTGAAAAAAGTCCAAGAGATGCAAATATAGCCAACTTCTAAGCTTCCTGTTTGCTCATTAGATTTAATCAGCAGTAAGAAAAAAGCTTAGCACCACTTCACATCCGTTAGGATAATTATTGTCAAAAAAGGAAAAATAAAAGTGTTGACAAGGATATGAACCCTTGTCAAATTGGAACCCTTGTGTATTACTGGTATAAATGTAAAATGGGGCCGTTGCTATGAAAACAGTGGCAGTTCCTCAAAAAGTTAAAACCAGATTATCATATGAACCAGCAATTCCACTCCTAGTACACTCAAAAGAACTGAGAGCAAAGACTCAAACAGATACCTATAAACAAATATTCATAACAGCATTATTCACAACAGACAAAAGGTGGAAACAAGAATCCATCAACAGATGACTGTATAAACAAAATATTTAGCATGCAACCACACCCACAGAAACATTATTCAGCCATAAAAAGGAATGAAATTTTGATACATGGTACAATAGGGATAGACTTTAGAAACACATTAAAATAAACCAGATGCAAAATCACAAACATTGTATGATTTTCCCTTACATGAGGTACTTGAAATGAGCAAATTCATAGACAGAAAGTAGAATTTACCAGAGGCTGGAGGAAGGGAGGAATGGGGAGCTTTGTTTAATGGGTACAGGGTTCTCTTTGGGATGACGAAAATGTTCCGGAAATAAATAGTGGTGATGGTTGCACAATGCTGTGAATGTAATATAATGCCACTGAATAGTACACTCAAATACGGTTAAAATGGTAAATTTTAGGTTATATATAGTTTACCTGTCCCAGGCCCCAAAAAGCCTGAGGGGCCCGTTTCACATTGTCAGCTAAATATTAGTCATAAAGGTCATGATTTCTACTCTCACAATTCACAACTGCACTCTAATTCCAGTCTACACTAACACGAAGGAAGGTAGAACATCATGTATCCCCTCACATTCTCTCTGGTTAAAATGCTGTTCCGTGTATAAAGCCTATGAATGCAGAAGGAAACAGCCAGCACGACAAGAGTGCTTGAGCCCATGAATCAAGGAGGTGCTAAAGCAGGCAAACATCCTCAAGGAGCTGGCAGTGAGAACCCAGAGCAGTCTACAAATAATGCCTCATAGAAGGGAAGCTAAGCAAAATAACTCCTTCAACATATATCCTAAGTAACAAAGTTCTGAGTACAAGTTTAGTAAGTATATCCTTTTAATAGTAAGCATTTGTGTGCTTGTGATGGGCAGTAGGAACTAAGTCCACAGGTGATTAACCTCTGAATCTCCACTCATTCAATTAATGTTATGTAATGAAGACAAAGTTTTAAGAACTGGGAATTCATAACCAAGAGTAAGATATGCTCCGCCTTTAAGGAAGTTAAGTCTAGCCAGAGTTGTAAGACATCTACACAAAAATTCAATTCAATAAACACTATTTAGCACCTTCCAGTCAATGAAATGGCTGCAATCAGGTGTCAGCCATTATGCTAAACTCTGGGTAGTCAAAGTTAAGACACAATCTTCTAGAGGGGCGCCCAGGTGGCTCAGTCAGTTAAGTGTCTGACGTCAGCTCAGGTCATGATCTCACAGTTCATGGGTTCGAGCCCCGCTTCGGGCTCTGTGCTGACAGCTCAGAGCCTGGAGCCTGCTTTGGATTCTGTCTGTCGGGAGATCAGAGCCCCACAGGGGGCTCTATGCTAGGTGTAGAGCCTGCCTAAGATTCTCTCTCTCTCCTGCTCATGCACTCACTCATTTTTTTTCTCTCTCAAAAACCCTAGAATTAAGTGTTGGAATTTAGACACAACACTTTCACTGAAGCACCTGGGCCTGGTTCCTCAGCCTCTGAAAGGGAAAAATTTTTAACAAATATTAATAAAAGAGAAATTGCATATTGAGTAGGAAGCATTAATTTCAGATTATAATCTAATGGGATGGTGAGCTCACAAATGGTTATATGATAAAGGCCATAAGAAAAATAAATGCAAAGGGTTTTATGGCGGGCCTCAAGGAAGGAAACATAATGAGTGAGAAAAAGAAAAAAAGAAAAAGAGAAAAAGATCAGGAAATATTTAGAAGATGGGTGTTCAAAATGGCTCTTAAAAGAGGAACAGATAAAAGTGAGGAAATTGTGTCACTCTCTAATTAGGATAAGGTCGCAGAAGGCAGGAATCTGCCTTACTCATCCTGCACGAAGCACAATGGCCTGCACCTACGTAAGTGCTTAAAAAAAAATAAAAAAAAGTATGAGGAATCTCTATTAGTAAGACATAAAAACAAGAACTGCTTAGTCTAATAGGCAATGGAAGTAAGACCAGCACATCTTCACTATATTGTTATCATCACAAAATAGGATACATAAAAACCCCATTATTTCCCTCCATGAAAGAAAGCTGGGTAGCTGGGGAACAACGGGGGAGGTAGAATTACTCTGCACAACTTTATTTACTCAGCCTAACTTTCTGTATCCTTTGACTTTTGTGGCATGAGACAGTATTATCTATTCAAGAAAATTAATAAAATTTAGTTTTTAAGAGGATGGCCTGAGTGGCTCAGTCAATTGAGCATCTGACTCTTAACTTAGGCTCATGTCATGATCTCATGGTTCATGGGTTCGAGCCCTGCTTCGGGATATGTGCTGACAGCGCCTGTGGAGCCTGCTTGGCATTCTCTTTCCCTCTCTCTTCCATTCCCTCTGTTGCGCTCTCTCTCCCTATCAAAATAAATAAATTTTAAAATTTTTAATTTTTAAGAATCTGCACAGTAAGAAAGTGAATCTGACAGTAATGTGGAGAAAGCCCTGGCATATTAAGAAGAAAAAGGAGTTTACTTTAGAGGTTCTAACAATACGTAAAGCAAATAGTAATAAAAGCCTGAATTAATCTGGAGAAAGCAGAAAATGGCTGAAAGAAGCTCAAAAATATAGTTGTGAATGGAATCTGACAGTGACTGAATGTTTGGAGTAAACATGAAGACCCAGACCATGAATACAATTAACTTTATTAAATGTATTTTTCTATCATAAAAGTAACATATTCAGAGAATATAGAAAGTATAAAGAACATTATCCTTATTTCTACTCTTTAACAACCATTGTTAACATCTACATGTATTTTCTTCCTATATGTAGGTTTTGAGATTTTTTCTAAAACAGCTTGAGATATAATTCACATTCCATACAAATCAAGTACTTGAAATGTAAAATTCAATGGCTATTATATTCAGAGTTGCACATCCGTCTCCACAATCAATTTTAGAACATTTCATCACTCCCACCAAAAACAAAAACAAACAAACAAAAAAACCCACAAAAACAACTATCACTGCCCCTGCCCACTCCCCACTCCCTCCAGTCCCTGGCAACCACTAACCTACATTCTGTCTCTGGATTGGCCTATTCTGGACATTTCATATAAAAGGAATCATACAAAATGTGGACTTTTATGACTAGCTTCTTTCATTTAACATGTTTGCAAGGTTTATACATGTTGGAGAATGTATCAGTACACCATTTCTTTTTACTACTGAATAACATTCCACTGTTTTTTTTTATATACAACTGTAATCATTCCAGATATGTAATTTTGTGTTCAGCATTTTCCATGTCATCAATGTTTCATATAATCCATACTTAATGACAAGTATAGTGCTCCATCAAATGGCTGTACTGCAGTTTATTTAATCACTTTTTAAAGTTTATTTATTTTGAAGGGGGAAGGGGAGGAGAGAGATAACAAAGAAGAGAGAGACACAGAATCCCAAGCAGAATCCACACTATCAGTGCAAAGCTCGATGCAGGGCTAGAACTCACAAACCTGGAGATCAAGACCTGATCCAAAGTCAGCCACTTAACCCACTAAGCCACCCAGGTGCCCCTAACTTAGTCATTATTGTTGGGCTTTTGAACTCTTTCCAGTCTTTTCTATTGTAACAAATTCTCTTTAATGCAAATGATAGCTCCTTTCTGAATGATCTTCTGGATCCAGAGAAATGCCTCTCCTAGAAACTCTGAGCTTAATGAGATTTGCTACAGAAAACAAAAGTCACATCCTTCCAGGGAAAATTCAGAATTTCATCCATCCCAAATCTAGGTAAAGGGCAGATGCTAAAAGCTGCCCATGGCTAAAAGGATGCCTCAAAAACACCTAGATTAAGATCTGTCTGGCTCAGTCAGTAAAGCATGCGACTCTTGATCTCGGGGTTGTAAATTCAAGCTCCACATTAGGGATAGAGATTACTTTAAAAAACAACCAATAAAAAAAAAAGAAAACTCATCATTTTAAAGACACTGACATAAACATTAACTAGGCTGACTCTTCCATCAGAAATGTACATGGATGGGGACACCTGGGTGGCATCTGACTTTGGCTGAGATCATAATATCACGGGTCATGAGTTCAAGCCCCATATCAAGCTCACTGCTGTCAGCCTCTCAGCCCGCTTCAGATCCTGTCCCCTTCTCTCTGCCCCTCCCCCACTTGCACTCTCCCAATAAATAAATAAATAAATATTTAAAAAAGAAAAAAAAAGGTATATGGATGAAAAAAGGTAAACACTTTGTCCAAATGTGATGCCTACTACTGGGCAGCTTCAAAGAATCAGATCACTTTTGCTTTCCATAGCAGGATGAAAGAAAATAAATAGGAAAGAACACCTTGATTACAACAGTCAAAATGTTCTTACGCGTGTTATTTTATGACAATAAATGAGATCCAACGGGTAGAAAGAGGAGGAAGAGGACACCTGTACAGTCCACAAGGTCCTCACCAGCAATTAACATACTGAGTTCCCCTAAAACAATGTCCTTGCCTGCTGCTTCCCATTCCTTAACCAATGCAAACAATCTAAAAATCACAACGATTTTACAATTTGAAACTAGCTTTAGTATTGCTAATCCCCACCAAATAAGATCCCTTAGAATCTGGTCTAAAAATAAAACTATGTGTCAACTGTTCCTCAAGAAAAACTATGTACACTGATTGGAATGTGAAGCAATTAACACTTTGTGAGTGATTTGCCAAAGAGACTTCAGATAGCCTGGGCCAAAACCAATAACAAAGAAACAACACCCACTTGACATTTTCCTTGGTTAAACTGAGATTTTAGGAGCAATTTTAGAAGAAAGGCTAACAGATGTGAAGTTAAACACTAAAATCATTGAGAGCTACACAAGTATTATAGGAGAAATGGAGGAACAAAATGATTCAACCACTGCAAAATAAAAAACGAAAACTTTAATATGTAATTAAGGAACTTTTACTCAACTTTTAAGGCAAGAATACCTTAGTCATTACAATTGTGAGGATGATAAGCAAGGTAGTTTAGCCTTATACTAAAAATACTAACTAAATTGTAACACAAACATCTAGGGTTACATTTAGCACCTAGTCAGTTTAGCAAATAGGAATTTTTCGCCATTGATACACATACATAAACACTCATATACATACAAGATAAGGTAACCTAAAATTCTACACAACCTCATCCTAAATAAGCCCAGTATTCCTTGGTTTTCTAATTAATTTAGTCAAGGTGAGCAATTTTCCAACCATAGTTTTAAAGAAATGATTTCCACGATCTGTACAATTTGAAAAACGAAAAACCCTTGCAAGTTCCATTTTGTGGTTTCATAACCCCCTACTGTCACACAGTCCACTGCCTTTCAAAAGCAATATTTAAAATTCTCTTCTGCAAGTCAACATTAAGGCATGCTGTTTGGTTAACAAGCTCCTCCCAAGATCAGGATTATTATGTATGGCCTATTATGTTCCTAACATGCAAACAAAAGCCCTCCCTCATGTAACATTTTTCTATTTTTAGGAAGTAGGTTACTAACAAAGTTTTATCTGAAATTAAAATGTAGTATCATATATTTACTAACAAACTACCTGAGATAGTAATTTAAAGTTACTAATTGTATTTTCCATTTAATAAGTCACTACTGCTTATGGAAAAGCCAAATTTAACTTCTAACAAGTTGTTTAAACTTCAGAGCAAACCACCTACTTTGGATTTCACAAATGGCATGTTTTAAACTAACTACAACTAGTTTCAGAGCAGTTGTAATACCATACTTGATGTTTAATTACCCACTCTCCACTTCATCTTTTAGATACTTTTGATCGCAAATGACCAGTTTAATGTTTCCCTGTTTTCTGCTAAACCAAATCCGATAAAATATGTTCTAATGTATTTCACTGAAGCCTTCTACTTTGAAGGCTTACACTCTTCAACTGACAAGAGTTTTATTAACAAGGCTAAGCAACTGCACTACAATTTCTAATCACAAACACCACATACCTAAAAGATAAGCTTTTCCAGCAGAAACAGTAACAGGTTTATTTCCCCAAGTATCCAATGTTCAACTGGGTCAAATGTTTCTGTTGCATTTTAAACAGCTTAGCCCTTGAAGTGATAAGGGTGAAAACAAGCCAAAAGTATCTTAATGTTCTTCAGTGGCATATAATCATCACAACCCTAGACAACAAACTTAGGAACTTCAAGCTGAAGTCTGTTAAGACAATAATAATCACTGTAGCATAAGCATTAATCACAACAATACAACAATTTGGGGTAAATTATGTTTACAGAGCTGAAGACTTTATAACAAAATTGGAAACCACGGAATCTATGCAAAGAAAGTTTACTATATACAACACACTTAATAAATTAAAAATACTTGCATTCTACACTTTTCAGCTTTTTTATATAATCTTCCAATTTCTACATGACCAGGGAGCATGGTTTTTCTTGCCAACAGCCATTTAAAATGCAGTATTAGCAGTGTGCACTGTATGTATAAAGTTTTACTGGTGAGCAAGCAAAACCTCAGAAGAATCTCTTGCAGGAACACCTAGAACAGGAGCTCAGTTCATTCACCATTGTGTAAGTGCAAAACATTTGACATAAAAGCACTTAACCAAAAATGTTCTTAAATGGTTTTAACAAAGTAAGTCTTTTCAATTACTATCAGCTTCAATATAAAGACAAGGGATAAAAATACTTACCAGAAAGAAAAAAAATAGCAATACTCCTTTAATCAAATTATATCAACTAGTTCACTCTGGAACAAAGAGCCTTCACAATCTAGACAAATATTCTTTTAGACACCCATCTCTCACCACTTCCTTCCTGCACCCTAGATTCTCTGCTGCACCCCAAACTCATCCCAACTCCTGCATGTCTCTATGCCTTTGTACCAGCGGTTTCCTCAGCTTAGAACGCTCTCCCCTCCTCCTCACCTGGTGAGCACTTACTCATCAAGTCCAAAACTGGCCGCAAAAGTTCCCTCCGGTGTCCAAGCTACCTCAACTCCTCCAGGCAAACTAGCCGTTCCGAATTCCCACAACACTTGGTAAGTCCATCCTCATCACAGCGCATTGTTTTCACGCCTTGGGAGCGAATGAAGAGCAGGCTCCCTCCGCTCAGCCCACAGAGGACAAGGCAGGCAGAAACACTCAAAGAACGTGAGCTGAATTCATCCCTGCTTAGATTAACTGACCCTCTAGAACCCGGTCACATCTCAAGGAGACATGAGGGATACTAACATTCTTCCCACCAGAGAAATGAATACCAGAGGGCACACCCAGAGCCCTGGAAAGAGAACAATGAATGAACACAGCCGCCTTTCCCCTCAAGATGTCCAAACTCCTCTTTCTGGGCATCGACTAGCTCTGCAGAACCTCTGCAGCTGCACAACTGAAGCGTCCAGACGGCTCTCTCTTCACACAAAGGACAGCCCTGGATCTTCACTCCAAAGCATCCCAGGGCCAAACCTCAGCATACGCATCCCAAACCTTTCATTAGTAACCCACGGAGTCCCGAAACCCAAGGCGAGGCCCCTATGCCTTTGTGGTGGGGAACTGACCCACTTCCGCCTCTCGTCCCCCATTCTTCTCGTCCTCCCTGTAAGAGTGTCACTTGAGTGACAGACTCTGAGTGAGGATGCAAGCCCGGGACCCCTCCGCGCCCAGAAAGAAAAGGAATTCGCCCGTCTGAATGACAACACGGATAGGGGGCAATTCTGGGCAGATTTTCCCATTGCCAAAATATAAGGAATATGCACCGAGTACAGGGGTGGCGCTAGCACGTTTCCCCGAAACACAAGGAAATTTGAGTGGGGATGTGGAAACTCGGCTCGCCGGCCATGACACCGGGCCCCAGGGCTCCCGCCCGCCCACCGCCACCCGGGGTGACAGCGGCCTTGCCCAGGCCCTCGACCCGGCAGCCGCGGGGTCGCTCCATCAACGCTGCCCAGGCCGGGCCGCCGAGGAACCCGGCCCCTTCAGCCCCGCCGCCCAGCTCCCCCGGCATCCAGGGCCTGGCCCTGCCGCCTACCTGAAGGAGCCGAGCCGCCTCCGTGTCCCGTCGTCTGGTGGCGGCGTCTAGTCCGCTCCTCCTCCCCGCGGTGGGTGAGGGAGCGGGAGGCGGTCACATTCGGCGTGTCCCCAGCCCAGGGGACGGGGCCCCGGGCAGTCCCCGCATCGTCGCACTCGCGCTCCGCGCCTCGGGGCACACGCCCCAAAGCCCGGCCAGCTGGCCCTCTTCCGGGCCCTAGGAGAGCGGCAGAGAAGCCCTCCTGTCTCACGCCCGTCCTCGTCTTACTCCCGCCATCTAAGATGGCGGCCCCAACGCCCGCGACGAAGAGACTCTCGGGCGGCCCCGGCAAACGAGCCCTCCACTCGGTGCTCCTCCTCCCGACCTGCGGCGCCACCGGCTCTCTGCTTCTGCGTGAGCCCGCCTGGCAGCAGGCTTCAAACTTGGCTCGGGCATCTATCACTCTAGCCTGAACTCAGGCCCCGCCTCCCAGAGAAGGGGCGTGGTCTTGCTTTCTCGTTGGTCGCCATTTCGGACTAGTGGAGAGTGAAGGACCGGTTACTGGGCGGCTCTTGGGGTCAGGGGTTGGCAATCGAGAAGTGGCGGGGTTTGTGCTCTTCGGAGGTGTCTGAGGGCTAGCGAGAGGGGAAGGCTAGCCTGCCAGCATCACAAGGCCTAGAGATAAGCAGACGTACGGGAGGACACAGCAAGCTGTGTACAACTTTGGCGCGTTCTATCGGTAGTCCAGCACGTAGAAGCGATTCAGCCACTTACCAGTTGTGGGGAAAGTCCCTCAGGTTTTCTGAGCCTCAGTTTCCTCATCTGTAGATCGGAGTCCTTTTTCCCCTCAGGTTGGCAAAAAGTTAAAAAGACTGTTAGTAGCTAATCTGGTACAAAGTACATGAAAACCTATTGTGTCCCCTAATTCATCGCTGGCAGGAATGGTTATGGGGAGGACAATTTGGCATTGCCCACTGACTTTTTTTTTTTTTTTAATGTGTATACCCCTCCTACCAGCAATTCCACCTTTAGGCACTTAATTTTAGAGAAGTATGTTCATATGGGCACAAAGAGGCATGTACTAAGATGTTTATTGTCATGTTGTTTGCATTAGAGATACTCTGGGAAAGATGTGGGTTAATTAAGTAGAAAACTTGAAACAGTGCTGCGTCCACAGTATGGGATATTATCCATCTTAAAAAGAATGAGGGAGATCTGTGTACTGACTTTTTTTTTAAATCCAAGACATCACATTTTAAGTAGAACACTATGGTATGATCTTTATTCAAACACAGGCATACAAAATAGCCCAATTATTATGTGCAACATTCGCTTATTTAAATTGTTATGACTGTTGTGTACCACACATTGTTCTGGGTATTGGGAAATGAACAACCAGAAGCCCTGCCTTCTAGTGATGAGAGACCAAAAGAAAATAGAAATAATAAATTCATGTAGTAATATGTGCAATATATCGAAAACTGAAGATGAAGCAAGATGAGGACTAACATGAAAATAAATGCAGAAGAAAGAGTGGAAGGCATTGAATATAGAAAGTCCATGACAGTTTTGTGTGTGTGTGCATTTTTTTTTAATAGGAGTAATAATAATATCTACCTCACAGGATTAAATGAGATTAAACATGGAAAGCACTTAGCACAGGAGCCTGGGGGTTGAGACTTCAGTACCTGGAGTCTGATCGCCTAGTTTTAAATTTGGACTCTGCCACTTCCTCATCTGTGACTGGGACCAGTCTTTTAAACCTCAGTTCCTCGGTTTCCTCATCTGTAATGAAAACGTGATAGTATCCACCTCTCAGAGTTGTAAGGATTTCATGAGTTTAATACGAAGCACTTGGAACAGTGCCTGGCTCATGTTAAACATTATAGAAGTGTTAGCTGTAATTATTATAGCTATCTCTTATCGTAATATTACTACTTGGGGTAGAGCAGCAAACCACACTTGCTGACCCCCAGGCCATTTCTTCCTTCAGCGGCTCCCAGCTGGTATTTGCCCAGCACTTCACAGCTTAGGGAGCCTGTGCTTCATTCAAACCCCTCAGCTGACCAGTAAGACTGGCTATTTCATTTTTTTCCAAAACAGTTTATCGAGGTGAAATTCACATAAGATAAACTCAACCATTTCAAAGAAGACAATTCAGTAGCATTTAGTATGTTCACGGTGTTGTGCACCTCTACTTCCAAAATATTTCTATCACTCCATAGAAAATCCCCTTACCCATTAAGCAGTTTCTCCCCATCCCATTCCCACTTAACCCTTGACAACCCCCAATATGCATTCTACAACGGAGGATTTATCTTTTCTGGATCTTTCATAGAACATGTGACCATTTGTGTCTGGTTCTTTTTGTTTTGTTTTTTTAAGAGAGAGCATGAATAAAAGGGGCGGGCAGAAGGAGAGGGAGAATCTTAAAGCAGGCCCCATGCCCAGCTCGAAGCCTAACACGGGTCTCAATCTCACAACTATGAGATCATGACCTGAGCCAAGGTCAAGAGTCAGACGCTTAACCGACTGAGCCACCCAGGAGCCCCTGTGTCTGGTTCTTTCTACTTAGCATAACGTTTTAAAGATTCATTCACATGACAGTATGTATCAGTACTTCATTTCTTTTTATGACAATAATATTCCACCATACGTATATAGCACAGTTGGTTGATGAACATTTGGGCTGTTTCTGTCTTTAGGCTATTGTGAATAGTGCTGTTGAGTATGCAAATATATGTGCTGTTGTGAGTATGCAAATATATGTACTATTTTCAGTTCTTTCAGGCATATACCTAAGAGTAGAATTGGAGGCATCATCTTATACCCCACTGGGTTGCATATCCTCTACTTTAGAAATCTCTGGCTTGGTGGTAGGAAAGGTCAGAAGAGCTAGAAAGAATGGACATGCCATAATCTCAGATCACACAGAGAGAAAGAATAGGTATCATTAGTGGGGGAGGCTAATGTGGAAACTTACCTGGGTGTTGGGATGTTCTAGTTAATTTGGGGGGTAGTTACATGGGTGTGTGTGTATGTGTGTGTGTGTGTAGAAATCAGTATGTGTTCTCTCTATACATTTGTTACACCTCAATATAAAAAAATTTTTTTGGTAAAGATACACAATAAGGTCTTTAAGCCTGGCTAAAAGAATGCATTTTTTAGATGAAGGAAACAAAAACAAATGATAGCTACCATTTACAAAGCCTTTTCATGCAGGCGTTTTGTACAATCACCAGTACACATCACTACCAATAAGTCCCGATCTTCAAATGAGGAACTCTTCTGAGAGGGCAATTAATCCAAGCACAAAGCTGGGAAATGGTGGAGCAGGGATTTGGACCTGTTCATTTGTTCATTCATCATTCAGTTGATAAAGATTTCTGTTGTGCCTCACATGTGCCAGTTCCTGTGTTAGCACCGGACCCATGACAGTGAACAAGCCAAGGTCCTTGCCCTCAAGGGCTTAAAGTTCCAGTGGGGGAGGACAAGCAGCAAACTGGTAAACAAATCAACATAAAAACTAGGATCATGGTCAGTCAATGAAGAGAATGACTAGAGAATTACAGAATGGGAAAAGGGTGTATCTTTAGGCTCAGCAGTCATGGAAGTTCTCTCTTAGGAAGTAAGACTTAAGCTGGGCACTGATGGATGAAAAAGAACCACGGAAAGAGCAGCTGGAACAGCACATGAAGGGCCATGAAGTGGGAAAGGAACATGGGCCAGTGTGGTTAGAACACAGAGAATGAGGGAGGGCGAGGTGGGAAGAGGACAAAGGATGGAGTCATACCCAGTCTGACTCTCACAACTTCCATGCCTTTCCATGCCTTTCCATGCCACCCTACCTCTCCACTGAGTTTAATTTTAGTTACAGACGAGTTTGAAAGATGGGCCTGACCTGGGCTGGGTGCCGAGAGAGACAGAGCCTTGTAAACAGTTACCCCACCAGGTGACCCAAGTGTTCCCTAAGGGCCAGCTGACAGGAGTTCTGTGGTACCACAGCAGAGGAGGGAGGGAGTGACCGGTTCTGTCAGAGAGGCCTCCACAGAGGCAACACTTAAGCTGAGCCTTTAAGGAGGAGTCAGAATTTTCCATACTGAGATGGGTGGGAGGGCAGGGCAGGAGGTGGAAACCATACAGGCAAAGGCATAGAGATGTGACTTAACATATAGGTTTGGGGAACAGTAGTTCTCAGTTGGAGATTGCCTCCCTGAGCAGAGAACATGAGAGAATGGTAAAGGGGATGTCTGGAGGGGCAAAAAGACGTCTGACCAAGGGTCAATCTCCCACAAGCCATAATGAGGCAGTCCATAATGGGGGTGGGGTGGTGGTTAAGGGGCTAGTTATTGGGGTGTCAGCCACAATACATGCTGTGGTGTCATATGCAGAAAAGCCTAATGCAGAGTCATCCTGGAAATCAAGTCAAAATTAAGGCCTGGACTCTCTCAGAAATTACTTGGGACATAGAAACTGGAACAATCTCTATGGAAGTCAATTTGGCAATATCAAAATTATAAATGTGCATACCTTTTGTTAAAGAAAGTGTCCTGGGAATTTATCCTATAAATATGCCTATAAGTGCGTGAAATGATGTATGTACAAGATTATTCCTTGCTGCATTGCTTATAATCAAAGAATTGTTATGCAATTAGGTGAAAGATGAACTCTCTTATGTACTGATATGGAAAGATAGCTAAGAAGTACTGTTGAAGGAGGGAAAAAAAAAGCCTAGGGATAAAACAGTGTGACCAGTATGCTACTTTTCAGGAAAAGAAAGAAAAGTATTTGTTTAAGTCTGAAGGACACACAAAATGCTACTAACAGTGATCACAGGCTAGGGGGAGGGTGGGAACTGGGAATGGAACTATGGAATATAGGACTGGTAAAAATAGTTTGTACTGCCTTTTTATAATTTTTATTTACTTGGTTTTTTTGTTTCTTTTGTTTTCTTTTTTTAAATATATTTTTTAATGTTTATTTATTTTGAGAAATAGAGCACAAGCAGGGGAGAGGCAGAGAGAGGGAGAGAAAGAACCCCAAGTAGGTGCCACACTGTCAGTGCAGAGTCTGATGTGGGGCTTGAACTTATAAACCATGAGATCATGACCTGAGCCAAAATCAAGAGTTGAATTCTTAACCGACTGAGCCACCCAGGTGCCCCTCCTTTTCAATTTAATTTAAAAACTTTTATATCTTATTTGCATTCTTTTTAATTTTTTTCTTAAACTTTAATTTTTCATTGTTGAACCATGTGAATATGTTACCCACTCAAAACTTTAATTAAAAAAAAAAAAAACAGGCCTGGAGAACAAATGAAATGGTCCACACTGGAAACAGAGATTGAGGATGGGGAAATTAGAGGCACCTGGTGGCTCAGTCAGTTAAGCTCCTGACTCTTGATCTAGGCTCAGGTCATGATCTCATGGTTCCTGGGATCAAGCCCTATGTCAGGGTCTCCTCTGACAGCCTGGAGCCTGCTTGGGATTCTTTCTCCCTCTCTGCATCTCCCACCTCCCCCCTCACTCTTGCTCTCTCTCAAAATAAATAAACTTAAAAAAAAAAAAAAAGAATGGGGAACAAAAGATAGAGGGTGGGGGGAGGGGGGATCCAGTCTGTCCCATAGCCCTCTCGCCTTCTCCATTGTTCACACTCCACACACACTACCCACCCCAGCCTTCAACTCAATTTTGCCTTCACCAAGGCACCTCTGGTGCCTGACCCATGTTGCCATGCTTCCCAGAACCATCTCCCTTTCATCCTAGCTCCTCAGCTACAGAGCCCCGAGATAAAAGTCACCCTGACTCCAGCAACTGATGGGGCCAACCCGTCTCTTGGGTGTGGCCAATGCACAGCCTTTTCCCACCACCTCCTTGGCTAACCTCTACCTGCCTCCTCCCAGCCTTGGACCACACCTCAGGGCTGATGACTCACTCCCAACAGGGGCCGGAGCCCCTGTTCACTGCCCCCTTTCCATCAAATTCCTACAGCAGTTGCTGAGAACACACAGACACATATTTTTTCCCCTTGATAAACCCAATTTTCACCTCTCCTCTGCACAGAGGGGTAGGCTTGGGATCCAAAGTTAGACAAATAAAAGACCAAATGATAGCCCTGCCCTCACTGCTGTGATTTGTAGCCTCTCCCTCAGGTGGTGTAGGAGCAGGAAGACTTGCCATCGGGCGTTATTGGGAGGAAATAAAACAGGAAGGTACAGGCCCTGGCACGCAGTAGGTGTTCAGGGAGCACTCCTCCTCCTCCCTTCTGTCTCCAACACCTCTCCCCAACTTACTACTTTCTGTTCTAAATGGAAAAGTGTGCCAATCTTGACAAAGAAAAACACCAGCACTTTCAAATGTCCTTTTCCCCCTTCCAGTTACCACCCTAATTCTTTCTTCCCCTTTCCCCTAAATTTTGGATCCAAATTTGTCCAAAAAATGGTCTGGACTCCAACTCAATTTTCTCAACCATCCCTCCACTAAGCCCCAGTCGTCTGCCTCCCATAGCCACCTTCAAAATGTCTCTCCTTCTCACTGAAACATCCCTCCAGAAGGGTTTCTCAAGCCCAGGCCTCAGTGCCCTTCATGACATTTGGTAAAGGGCATCCTCTTCCTGTTGAAATTCTCTCCTATTTCACTGGTCGGACTCCTCCTGTCCCAGGAACAGAACCTGTTCCTCTCAGGCCTATGGAACCCAGCCCACCAGGTGAAACATCTCATGCTATTCCATCTGCTGGAAATGCTCTTGCCTACTTTTTAAGTGTTTGTTTATTTTTGAGAGAGACAGAGAGAGAGAAAGTGAAGGAGGGGCAAAGAGAGAGGAAGACAGAGAATCCCAAGCAGGTTCTGCACTGTCAGCACAGCGCCTGACATGGGGCTTGAATTCACAAGCTGTGAGATCATGACCCCCAAATCAAGAGTCCAGATGCTTAACTGACTGAGCCACCCAGGTGCCCTGCCCTTCCCTATTTTTAATCCCAACTCAAGGGCCATGTTTCCACGGAGCCTCCCCTGGCAGCTGTGGCCTCCAGTGTTCTGTCCTTGTTCCGAATTTCCATATATCTCCTGCGTTAGCCCACACTTTATTATGTAGTCTTTTCTCATCCCTTCATTGCTTCAGCTGGCAGGAAAGGCACAGTCTTTGGAAGCAGACGTTGAATTTCCATCTCCTTACTCTATTCGCTGTGCAACTCTGGGCCAGGCAAACAGGCTACTACATCTGTCTGAGAAATTTTCGTATCTGTGACATGGGGACAATACACCCACCTCATAAGACTGGTGAAGCTGAGATCCTTAGGAAAGCATTTTGTGTTGGGGAGGGGTGCTGGCTAGCTCAGGCAGTGAAGCGTGCAACTCTTGATCTCAGGGTTTTGAGTTCGAGCCCCACATTGAGTGTGGAGATTACTTATAAATAAAAAATTTTTTTTCAAAACATCATCGTATGTTGGGGAGATGCAGGGTGGGCTTCATGGCATGAGATCAATGCAGTCACACAGGGCCCCTGCACTCAGAAGGTCCAGCCCTTGGGGTTTAATGCTCTGTGGTCTCTGTATTGAGATGCGTAATAATTTCATCTTTGAATTTGTGTTTTGTTAAAGTGAAGTCCAATGGGACATGAAGCATACACCTAGGGGCTTGGAATCTCTGGTCACAAGTGCTCCTGCCTTTCTGGGGCTTTTCAGCTGCCTGTTCCCTTTCCTTTCTGCCACTTCCCTCCACCCCCAACCTGAGCCAAGTCCTGCCCAGTGTCTCCACTCCCGCCCAGCAACCTTTGCCGTCCTGTGGCCCCGAGGAGGCCCAGGCACTGGTGAGGGAGAGGGCATGTTTGATCTTGATGTGCCCTCCCCTGGGTGGCAGTACCATTGCACATTTGGCAGGCAACATGGGAGGTGCCTCACTTCCACCATTGATCCAGGTACTGAGCACAACTGGAGGGTCCCCATCCACCCAGAGTTGAGATGGTAGGTCCATGCGAAGGGGAGGGTGACTCTCCTAATTCCAGTCCAGCTCTAGCCTTTCAGTCTGGCAGCCAGACCAGAGTCGGGCTCCCGCAGCCAGCAGACCCACACAGCCATCAGGGTCTGCACTTGAGCTGTGAGTGTCCCTGTACCTGGGGAGCCTGGCATTAAATAGCACGTACAAAACACCATGACAAGACGAGAGAAAGGGAAAAGTTCTACATTTGAATACCTATAAAGTCACTTTTTCCTACTTTATGAACAAGGGGCCCCACATTTTCATTTTTGTGCTAGGCACCACAAATTATGTAGGTGACCCCAGAGAGAGGTCAGGAGGGCCATATAGTCCTGGAAGCATGTTAAAATTTGCCAGCTCTCCCCAAACAAAGTTGTAGAGGTTACACCAACAAGAATAAAAGAAAGCCCTCATCATTCGACTTAATCTGAAGCCTTATCAGTGGACCACATTGTCTGTGGCAGACGATTATTCCAGCCGCCCATTGTGTAACAAGGCACTCCAAACTTAGGGGTGTCAAAGAGCAACCATTTTGTTATGTTATTCCTGTGGGTCAGGAATGCAGACAGGGCCTGGCAAGCATGGCTGGCTCTGCGATGTCTGGGCCTTTGGTGGAAGGACTCTGATGGCAGGTGACCTGAATACCTGGGGCTGGAGGGTCCACTTCCAAGATGGTTTTTCACTCCTATGTTTGGCACCTCCGTGGAGATGGCTGGAAGGGATGTGTGGGGGAATGGGGAGTGGTTAGCTGGGACAGTCTGCCAACGCACCTCCACCTGGCCTTTCCAGCATTGTGGCCTCAGGGTAGTCAGAATTCCTCCATGGCGGTGCAGAGCACCAGTAAACAATGCAGAAGCTGCCGTCTTTTATGACTCAGTCACCCAGCATCACTTCCAGTGTACTCTGCTGTTTGAAGCAGTCACAGTCCCGCCCAGATTCAAGGGCAGAGAACACAGACTCCATCTCTTGATGGGAGACTGGGCAAGGTGACAAAAACTCATGTGGGATACAGCCATCTGCGAAAAGTACAATCAGCCACAACTATGCATTAGGTTTCCAAATAAATGTTGTAACTGTCTTGTAAATAACATTATTAATTTATGTTATGCTGGAAAGGGGGGATTATGATTTAAACACATTAAGGGGCCCCTGGGTGGCTCAGTTGGTTGAGCATCTGTCTTTGGCTCAGGTCATGATCTGGTGGTTTGTGAGTTTGAGCCCTGCTCAGGCTCTGTGCTGATAGCTTGGAGCCTAGAGCCTGCTTTGGATTCTGTATTCCTCTCCCTCTGCCCCTCCCCCGCTTGCTCGTGTGTGTGTGTGTGTGTGTGTGTGTGTGTGTGTGTGTGTGTGTGTGTGCGCGCGCGCGCTCTCTCACTATCTCAGAAATAAACATTAAAAAAAATTTTTTAAAAACCTGAAAGAAAATTTTTTTAATGTTTATTTTTGAGATAGAGAGAGTGTCAGCAGGGGAAGGGCAGAGAGAGAGAAAGAGGGGGACACAATCCGAAGCAGGCTCCAGACTCTGAGCCATCAGCACAGAGCCCAACGTGGGGCTCAAACCCACAAACCACGAGATCATGACCTGACCTGAAGTCAGACGCTTAACCGAATGAGCCACCCAGGTGCCCCAACTTTTTTTTTTTTTTTTTAAGTAGGCTTCATACCCACTGCAGAGGTCAACATGGGGCCTGGACTCATAACCCTGAGATCAAGATCTGAGCTGAGATCAAGAGTCAGATGCTTAACTGACTGAGCCACCCAGGCACCCCATCACCACTTTTTAATATCTACTTTGGCACTTCCACATTAAAAAATATATACCAGGAGCATCAAAAAATGGAAGTGGCTCAGGCCTCTCTCAGTCTCTAGAATAAGGGCCGTATTACTCATTTTTGCAACATTCTATCACCTTGATCTCCCCAGCATGTACCACTATTTGCTAATTATTTCACTATTTGCTAAGGCAGAAGAGAAACTCTGGCTCCAGCTTGCAAGCAAATCCTAAGGTTTACTGAACAACTAAAACTTTTTTTTAATTTTTTTTTTAATGTTTATTTTTGAGACAGAGAGAGACAGAGCATGAACGGGGGAGGGTCAGAGAGAGGGAGACACAGAATCCGAAACAGGCTCCAGGCTCTGAGCTGTCAGCACAGAGCTCGATGCAGGGCTCGAACTCACGGACCGCGAGATCATGACCTGAGCCGAAGTCTGCCGCTTAACCGACTGAGCCACCCAGGCGCCCCTGAACAACTAAAACTTTAATTTCAGATTATTTCATTGTCATCGATGTCCAGAATCTAAAATGGGTACAGTTTCCTTCATTGGCTTGGGTTGGGTGATTCCAAAGGGAGAATGAAAGCCAGATAATCAGGGCCAGAGGTGTGCTTGTGTTGCTTTGTTTTGCATAAACCTTATGGACACACATCTCAGTTCTCCAGTTCACTCTCCATTATCTGCAATTAATTCAGTTTATTTCAATGAACATTTACTGAGTGAGCACTACTCCATGCTGGGAGCCACTCACTGACCCTGCCACTGGAGATATAAAAATGCTCAGCATGGTCCCTGCCTTCCAGGGGCTCAATGGGCAGAGGTTGGGATGGGGGGAGCACAGGGGGAAACAAATTAAGCACAGCCACGTGAGAGAAACTCAAACTTAAACAAACAATAGTCTCATCTATTCAGCGCTCAGTGTTACACAGAGCATGTGACTCAGGACTGGTCAATCTTAGCGGCACATGGCCCTCGTCATTGTGATTGGTTCAGGGATGGACACATGACCCAACCAGATCCAATCGAAGTGAATGGCCAGATTTTTTGAAGAAGCTCCCAAATGAGTCTTCTGAATTTTCCCAGGGACTCAAACTGTTGGGGGAGAGACAGCTGGGCCTGCCTCAGCTACCTTTGCACAATGAGAGCTGAGCCTGGAGTCTTATTGGGTCCTGCTGACATTTGTTAAACCCTGAAACCAACAAGACCTGCAACCAGCCAGACCTGGAACTGCTTTTTCAGTTCCATGCAGCATGATATTCCCCTTTTCTGAACTTAAAACCATTGAGTTAGTTTCTCTGTCACTTGTAACAGTCCTAATAAATGTTCCAGCAATTACATATTGATTTCCTCTGACAATATTGACGTTTACTTGTGGTCATTTCTTTTTCTTTTTCTGAAGAGAGATATCCTAGAACATGAAAATCACTGGGGTAGCTATGCACTCACTTCCAGAGACAGCGTCTTTGAACTGAAGAGTGTCCCAGGCTCCAAAGATCACTGAGGGAAAGGTCTGCTCAGTGCCTTTCAGCCTTCCTTCCACCGTTCTGTGCCCTCAAATGACCTGTGTCACCCTGCTGGACTCTGAGGCTCTTGTGGATTCAGAGTTTGGTATTGGCCTCTCCACCTTCACCGCAATAGGATTAGTACATTGTGAGAATCTAGGTATTATATTATTAGCAATATTTGTATCCTTTACAAGTAGACATTGGCCCCGTAACATTGAGTAGGGGAGAACTGAGGAGTTTTGTTTGTTCAGTAAGTAAGGATGGGGGTCCTCTGGTAACCAGCTTCAATTTGTACCCCTTCACCTACCTCTCTAGGAGGGAAAGACTTAGAGATGTTACAAGAAGTCAATCTTCTGACACTAGATTAATAGGGTTTGGGCTCATCTGTAGAACCCTCTTCTCAGGTTTGGATATGATTTGCACATTTAAAACTGTAGATCGTTTTCTGTTAGTTCATTTCCTCATTATGGTTCTGGGCAACTTTAGTTTTATCTTCCTTCTCAGAATCCTTTCAGTAATGTTGGTGTCCCATCCACATTTGCTCTATCAGAAAAGTCAGTATTTTCTCTTAGAAACAATTTCAGAAGCCAAGCGACTCCAAAACAAGTTGCTTAACACAGAAAGGAAATTTATAGTAACAATAGCTAACAGTGTTTGAGAACTAACTATATACCAAGCATAATGTCATAAGACATATAGTAGTAAATCATGAGAGTGAATCTCAGTCTCATAACAATCCTGTGAAATAGGTACCATTACCATTCCATTTTACAGATGAAGGAACTGAGCCAAGGACACAAAGCTAAGAGCAGATGAGCTCTGGATGCAGTTCAAGCAGTTCAACCCCACCCCCTACTTATTTTTTCAATGTCTTTTCAAAGTAAACTCTATGCCCAATGTGGGGCTCAAATTCAAGACCCCAAGATCGAAAGTCATATATTCTACCAATTGAGCCAGCCAGGTGCCTCCTTTTCTTTCAAGTTTTTCCCCCTTATTTTTTGTTAATAACTACTTATTTTTATGTAATTTCAAAGAGAAAATTTGCAATAGTACTATAATGAATTCACATAGGTAGAACCTATACGTTCAATCATTACAATATATTTGTTAAATAAATAAATAGGCATGCAAACAGAGTAAGTAATCTTAATTAAGAACATGTCGGGGCACCTGGGTGGCTCAGTCGGTTAGCATCCGACTTCAGCTCAGGTCATGATCTCACAGTCTGTGAGTTTGAGCCCCGCGTCGGGCTTTGTGCTGACAGCTCAGAGCCTGGAGCCTGCTTCAGATTCTGTGTCTCCCTCTCTCTCTGCCCCTCCCCTGCTCATGCTCTGTTTCTCTCTGTCTCAAAAATAAATTAAAAAAAAAACATTAAAAAAAACTAATAAAAAAAAAAGAACACGTCAATATACCCCAAAACAAAAATCCATGTTGGCTGAAAGTCCCAAAGCTGATAGGGGAAACGAAGTGTGTCTAATATTGTCTGCATAATTTTTACTCGTTTCTGTATTTATCCTTCCTGTAGTTTCCTCACGACAATAAAAAGATTTGCAAAACCTCAGAACCTAGATAAATCTTAGAGACACTTGGTGCCAACCTCACTGCCTCTTGCTTTTGGCCTGAAGGAGGGACCATGTATTCTGCCTCCCAACCAGCCAGGGGCAGCTGAGAGCCCAGTGGCTTTAAAATTCAGATCAAGGGAGGGGCACCTGGGTGGCTCAGTCAGCTGAGTGTCTGACTTCCACTCAGGTCATGGTCTCACAGTTCATGAGTTCAAGCCCCACATTGGGTTCTGTGCTGACAGCTCGGAGTCTGGAGCCTGCTTTGGATTCTGTCTCTCCCTCTCTCTCAAAAATAAATAAACATTAAAAAAATTTAAAAAAAACAACCCTCAGATCAAGGGAGCATGGCTGGCTCAGTTAGTGGAGTATTCCACTCATGATCTTGGGTCGTGAGTTCAAGCCCCATGTTGGGTGTAGAGATTACTTAAAAATAAAACCTTAAGGAAAAAAAAAAAGAATTCTGACCAAAGCCCAGCTGTGGCACTTAAAAGCTATGTGACCTTGGACAGGGGCCTAACCTCACAGAGCCTTGGTTTCCTTATCTGTAAATGGAGCAAATACTGACCTCACAAGGTTATTGAGAGAATTGAGATAAGATACGTAAAGAGCTTGGCATCAAGCAGGGATTTAATACAAGTCCTTCTGCTCCACCTTTTCAAATAGCTTCCACACTTCAGATTATTTCCCTAGAATAGAGCCCTAGAAGTGGAATTACTGGACCAACTGGAATAAACATTTTTATGGCCCTTGATCTATATCGCCAGCTTGTTTTCCAAAAGGGTGCTGCCACCAGCCCTATGTGAGATTGCCAGTTCCCCTATCACTTTGCCAACACAAAATATTATAATTATTTTTCTGTTGGTTATTACAAAAAGAAAAGTACTTTATCACTACTTTAAGTTGTATCTCTTTGATTAGTCATGTAGTCAGATATGTTTCCACATCTATGTTCCCTGTTTTTTGATTTATCTCTTCATGACCTTTGACTGTTGGGGTATTGGCATTTTTTCTTATCAATATTTGTGCATCATTGTTTGCGATGAAGAAATTAACGTCTTTCTTTATTATTATTATTATTATTATTATTATTAAATTTATTTTTGAGAGACAGAGAGAGAAACAGAGTGCGAGCAGGGCAGGGGCAGAGAGAGAGGCAGACACAGAATCTGAAGCAGGCTCCAAGCTCTGAGTTTCAGCACAGAGCCCGGTGCAGGGCTCCAACTCACCATGACCTGAGCTGATGTCGGATGCTTAACTGACTGAGCCACCCAGGTGCTCCAGTGAAGAAATGAACTTCTGAAATATTGATGGCAAATGTTTGTTCCTAGACTTTTGTTCACCTTTTCATTTTGAAGCTGTTTCACTTATTTGTAATGATTTTGTCTTCATAATTGTTATTACTGTTGTGGTAGTTTGAGAGGTTTTTAAGCTACAGATGTCTATCATCTTTACTTTGATGCTTTTCTCTATGATTTATTCTATACAACTTCTAAGCTGTATCTCTGCAAGTGTAGATAATTCTGAGGAGCCAACTGCCTCGGGTTGAATTGGGTCTGCCCAATATGTGGAGGTCCTCATCCCCAGCACCTGCTAATGTGGCCTTCTTTGGAAGTAGAATCTTTGCAGATGTGACCAAGCAGAAATGAAGTCGTACTGGAGTGGGGTGGGCACTAGCCAAATATGACTGTTGTCCTTATTCTAAGAGTAGAAGACAGATGCACAGATATACTCCACCCCTCCACCCACCCCCCCGCAGTTACAGAGATTGGAGTGGTGTGGCTGCAAGCCAAGGAACGCCAGGTCTTGCCGGCTGCCGCCAGGAGCTAAGGGAAAGGCAAGGAAGGATCTCATCCAGAGTCTCAGAGGGAGCACAGGCCCACCGACACCTTGATTTCATTCATACTTCTGGCCTCCAGAACCATGAGAGAATAAATGTCTGATTGTTTAAGCCACCCAGTTTGTAGGACTTTGTTATGGCAACCCTAGAAACTAATATAGACACCAAGCTAAGGCCAAATTTTCCTATCAAAATTGGAACCAAGGAGAACTGGACAGAAATGATCTCATGCTGAACACGGAAATGCCAGGCGTGGAGAAGAATGGGGCCAAAAATACTGTTTTCCTAGCATCTAGGAAAATACCAAAACACCAAAATGAAACGCAAATGACTAAAAGACTTAAGTATAAATGAAACCATAGATGTTCCAGAGGAAAACGTCTAAATGTTAAAAAAAAATTTTTTTTTCAGCATAGGAGGGGCATTTCTAAGCATGATACAGATGCCAGAAGCTGTAAAGGAGAAGGTTAATAAATTCAACCACATAAAAGTCAAGTTTCTGCCTGGTAATAAATACCTTAAGCAAAATCAAAGGTCACATGGCACACTAGGGGAAAAATACTTGCAATTCAATTCACAAAGAGTTAGTTTTTCTCATATAAAAAGAGCTCCAAAAATCAATAAGAAAAGACTAAGTACCCAACAGAAAAATGGTCAGAGGATATGTACAGACAGTTCACAGAAAGGCACATGCAAATAAATCCAACATATAGAAAGATAGACACCATCATAATAAGAGAAATGGCTTTGAGAGACCACTTCTCACCTCTCAGATTGGGCAAAGTCAAAATTCATTTGGTAACTACCTCCCAATTATTTTTGGTATATTTTCGACTGGAAAGGCAGAAGGTTAAGACCACAATTACTGGGTGACTTCTTAAGATTTTTTGCAATGCTGCACTCTGGGACCCATAATTGTTGTTGTCATTACATTATTTTCACCTATTGGCATTATCTGAGTGTCAAGACATCTACTATATTAGAAAAAGCCAGTATAGCATAATGGTTAACTGTGGTGCAACGGTTAATTGCCCAGGTATGATTCTTGGTTCTGCCACTTTCTAGCCGTGTGTCCTTGGATAAGTCATTTGACTGTTGAACCTCAGTTTCCTCATCTGTAAAATGTAAATGATGTAGCGCCTACTTCCTAGGTTATTAAGAAGAATTAATGAGTTGATACATGTAAAGCATTTAGAACAGTGCCTGGCACATGATAAGTACCATATCAATGCTAGAAATTAATATTACCACAAAGTGACTCTAAAGTCTGGAAATGTACAGAATTTTGTTATGTATTACCAATAAACCATCTATTCTGAAAATTCCTGTGTTTCCAGACTTGATGGCCACTCTATATGTACTAGATGCTTTAAAATACATTCTCTTCTTTAACCCTCACAACCGTCTTGTAAGGTTTGCTTTATTACCTCCATTTCACTAATAAAAAGCAAGGGATCAGAGAGGTGAAGTTACGTCCCCAAAGTCACACACCTAGTCAGTGCCAGAACCAACGTTCAAACTTCAATCTGCTCAGGTTCTTTCCACTCCATCTCAGGCCATCCTCTCCAGAGCGTCTTTCTCCGTCGCCCAAGGCACCCTTTTGGTCTACAGAGGATGGAAAATTTTCAGCCCGGTTCCACATGGCGAGCCCCAACCAACCGGAGCGCCTGCTTGGCTTCAAGGCCGCTGTGTGTCCCGAAGATTTATAGAGAAGGTGGAGAGCATTCCCATACCCCAGCCCCACCCTGACCCAGCATTCTAGAAGTGGAGAGAGAGGCTGGCTGGTGGCCCCGCCTCCTGAGAACTCGGGGCGTGGGGAGGACTCTGCCCAATCCCCCCCACTCCCCCCCCTCCCGCGTCCGGGGAGACGCCAGGGTTCGCTGTCACGTTCGGGCGTAAACAATGGCTCGCAATCCAGTTCCCTCCAACTCTGCCCTTCGGGTACAGGCCCCAGAGTCTCTTAGGTGCATCCATCCAGGCTGGTTCTACCGGACAATCAACGCGTGCAGAGTGTGTGCACTGACCTGTTTCTAAATAGATCTCATTTGGGCTGTGACTTTGAAAGCCAGCCAAAGGCCCCAACCTAAAATAGACAGCCTACTGCCCTGTTATTTTCATGGCTTAAAAAAAAAAAAAGAAAAAAAATCTCTCCAAAGCAAAGCAAGTATTTTTATCACAGGCCTTGCTTGGAATAGCAACACCTATTTACTTGGAGGGAGGAGGCTGCTGGGGAGTTTCAGCGCTGGGTGATTATTCCAGACTCGGGAGAACGAGTACACTCAGTAGAGAGTATCCTCCCCATCAGAGGGCCGGCTCTTTTTGGCTTTTACCCTCCGAGCATCTCCAGCCCTCACCCCCCACTCCCCTACATAATCTGTATCTTGCACACCCTCCCCTCCCACCCCATTCACCTCACTTTCTAAACTGCTCCTGGACCTCCAGATCCTGACCACAGGCTTTCTGCTGGATGCCTCACCTCAGCCCTCAGACTGTGTGCAGCCTTCACTCTTTGCTTCTCTCCGTGTCCAGAATCCAGATCTTGCTTGGGCTGGAGGCTTACTGACCTAAGGAGCATACATAAGCCATGAATAACCATAATTGAAGCTTTTTTTTTTTTTTTAAGCGTTCTCTGGATGCCAAGAGCCATGCTAAGTATTTCTCGTGCATCATCATTGGATGTTAAGGTCTGTTCTGTGAGCTCAGACTATCATCAGCCCCATTTTGCCGAAGGAAATCCGAAACTTAGATGAACGGCCCAGGGGTCACACAGGCAGCGGATGAGCTGGGACAGCTGAACCGAGGCTGAATGGGTCCTAAGTGTGAGTTCCGGATCATTCTCTCACCTTTGTATGTTTTTGGTTTGTGGGGCTACTATCCCATTTTTTTAAAATAACTTATCTTTGTGTCCCTCTGCAGAGATGACCTCAAAATGCTACGTCTGGGGAGAGATGGGGAGTGAAAACGTTAGGCTTTTTCTTCACTTGTTTCTTTAAAGCCTCCTGTATATTTTTTATGAGCATATATATTTTTTTATTAGCAGAAAAAGAAATGCTAGTTTGAGAAAAAGTAGGAGCAAGCACTGAACCGTCCTGGCGGAGACAGTGCAAGGCAGTGGTTAACACACACACTTGGGAGCCCGGCCTCCTGAATGTAAATCCTAGCACCGGCCACTTCCAGCTGTGTGACCTTGGGTAGCTCATTTAGCATCTCTGCACCTCTGTTTCCTTACTCCGAGAATGGAGGCTAATAATAGCATCTACCTCAGAACAGGGGCATGAGGATTACTGTGTAAAAAGTGCTCTTGGCAATATCTGGCTCACAGTAAGGACTGCCTGAGGGCCGGCCACCCCCTGATACCTCAGCCTGTAGGGGAAAGTCAAGGGCATGCAAAGACAAAGGCCCACAGGGGCCCAGTGGGTGTGGGGAGGCAGTAGAGAAGCCAGAGTATCAGTGCTCCGAAGGATAAGGGCTGTAGCAAAGTGGAGAGTGTAAAATTGTGGCTGGAAGGGGCAGCAGTGTTTTTAGGTCCAACACATTTTCCACAGCAGATGTAACTCTAGAATGTTATTTGAAGTCCCTGAAGGTTTAATGTTGGCTCAAATTGAACAACATAAGATGCAGAGCCCCAGGTACCCAGGTGGCTCAGCTGGTTAAGCAGGTAAGCATCCGACTCTTGGTTTCAGCTCAGGTCACGCACGATCTTATCATCCATGAGATCGAGCCCCATGTCGGGCTCTGCACTGACAGTGTGTAGCCTGCTTGGGATCCTCTCTCTCTCTCGAAATAAATAAATAAACATTAAAAAAAAAAAAAGATGCAGAGCCTTTTGGCCCCAGGCTGCCAGCCTGAAGCCTCACTCCCAGGGGCCTCCTGCTCCAGTGGCCCAACTAGCTCCCCAGAGGAACCTTGACACCCAGCATCAGAGTGTTGAGAGGTGGGCAGGAGTCACAGATGCATGTTTTTGCAGGGAGGGGGCACTAGCAACCAGGTAGGGATCATTCTCTCCATTTTACAGATGAGGTAACTGAGGCCCAGAGAGGGGTGGTGATTTGCTCAGGTTCATACACCATAGCGACCCATGCAACCAGATTCAAACTCAGAAATTTCTGATTCCAAAACCAGTGCTTCTAGGGCCATCTAGGAGTCTAGTACTTCCTCTCAGTTCCTCCAACCTCAGCGTTCTGAGACAGCTAATTTAAAAAAATGTCTTCCGGGGCGCCTGGGTGGCTCAGTCAGTTAAGCATCCGACTTCAGCTCAGGTCACGATCTCGAGGTCCATGAGTTCGAGCCCTGCGTTGGGCTCTGGGCTGATGGCTCAGAGCCTGGAGCCTGCTTCCGATTCTGTGTCTCCCTCTCTATCTGCCCCTCCCCCATTCATGCTCTGTCTCTGTCTCAAAAATAAATAAACATTAAAAAAAAATTAAAAAAAAATGTCTTCCATGGTCTTTCTCTTTCTTTTTTTTTAATGTTTATTTATTTTTGACAGAGAAAGAAACAGAGTGCAAGAGGGGGAGGGGCAGAGAGAGAGGGAGACATAGAATTCAAAGCAGGCTCCAGGCTCTGAGCTGTCAGCACAGTGCCCGATGCGGGGCTCGAACCCACGAACCATGAGATCATGACCTGAGCTGAGGTCGGAGGCTTAACTGACTGAGCCACCCAGGCACCCCTCTCTCTCTCTTTGAAATAAAAACTGTTGACTACCAACATCATATCTAAAAGAAAAGAGGGTTTTCTTTGTGTGGCACACAAATAGTTAAATTAAAGGTGCAGCTGGCCACACAACTCTGGCACTAGTTTGTAGTCACTTGCCTCTACTCAGCATCTGTCAACAATTCAGCAATAGTTTTTTAGTGGGCAATTCAATGCCTACTCTACATTGGGCAATACAATGCTCACTGCTACATAAAGAACTGTGGTGTTAAGAAACTGATCAGAGGGGTACCTGGGTGGCTCAGTCGGTTAAGCATCTGGCTCTCCATTTCAGCTCAGGTTATGATCTCATGGGATCCTGAGTTCAAGTCCTGCATTGGGCTCCATGCTGACAGTGTAGTGCCTGCTTGGGATTATCTCTCTCTTCCTACTCTCTCTGCCTGTCTCTCTCAAAATAAATAAACAGACTTAAAAAAAATACACTTTAAGAAACTGATCAGAGCTCTTCAAGAAGGAGAGGCTAAAATTGTGTGGAGATGGGGATGGAAAGGAACAAATATTCAGTCAGCTCTTAATATATGCAAGGCACGTGGGATCCTCATAACAACCCACTTTCTTTTTTTTGTTTTTGTTTTTAAAACAAAATTTTTTAATGTTTATTTATTTTTGATAGAGAAAGACAGAGTGCAAGCAGGGGAGGGGCAGAGAGAGAGGCAGACACAGAATCTGAAGCAGGCTCCAGGCTCTGAGCCATCAGCACAGAGCCCCACGCGGGGCTGGAACTCACAAGACCATGACCTGAACCGAAGTCGGACGCTCAACTGACTGAGCCACCCAGGTGCCCCAACAACCCACTTTCTAAATACTGTGGAACTTCTGGGTGTTCCCTGAAGTGTAGATATTTTTATCCCCATTTTATAGCTGATAAATTGCAAGAAGAAGGAAGAAAATGAAAGAAGAGATTTCTCCAAAGTCATGTGGATTGTAAGAGAGAGAAGTTGCATCTTACATCCAAAGTTTGTACTCCCAAAATTGTCCCTGGAGCCCTCGTTACTCCAAGTGTGGTCCCTGGACTACCAGCATTGGAGTCACCTGGGAGCCTGTTAGAAGAGCATACTCACAAGCTGGCCGCAGACTTGCTGGGTCACGAGCTACATTTTATAGGAATCTCTGATGATTCTCGTGCACGCTAAAGTTTGGCAAGTCCTGCCATAATGAGTCCCTTCCCTCCTGACGTTTGTCTCCTCCCCACTGCTTGTGGTGGGGCTGCAGAGCTGGTAGCTTCCCTGTGCGCTTCCAACTCTGTGCTGCGATGCCCCAAATGAGCTGGGGTGTAGTAAGCAGTCTTCTGGTCTTTATGCTCTAAATTCAAGAGTTTTGGCTTTAAACCTGAAACTTAAAAGGATCCTAAATACCAGACCACACATCCACATTTGTCTATCTTCTTCCTGATAGGTGGCAAAATACACCAGTTTGCCCAGAATCTAGAGGTTTCTAAGGACACAGAAATTGTAGTGCTAAGCTTGGGCAGTCCTGGGCAAACCAGATGGTTGGCCACTATAACCTCCTTATAGCCTCTCAATCACATTTAATTCATTACTTAGCACAGTAAGTCTCAGCCCTGGCCACACCTTAGAATCACCTGGGAGCTTCAGTGAAAAACAGGTGCCCTCTCACTAACTCAGGTGAATTAAATCAGAACTTCTGGAGCTAGGATATGGGAACTGGTATGTTTTTTGTTTTTTTTTTAATTCTCTTTGTGATTTTAATGCAAGCAGAGTAGAGAGCCCGTGCTCCTGCCGCAAGTTATTTTTTGCTCTGAGTAGCACATTTTTCAGACGCATGAAGAATTGACTGAGGGAAGGGAATAGAACTTACTGGAAACTAGAGCTTACTGGATCCATGCTTCTCTTGCTGGTCAGCACCCAAGTGCTAGGAGCTATGCTATCTGTAAAGTAGAAATTATTGGTGCCCATTATGCAGATAAGAACATCGAGGCTCAGAGAAGTTAAGTAACTTGCCCAAGTTCACATAACTAAGGAATACTGAACTGTGATTTCAGGTCTGTTTTCCTTTATAACCCCAGGAGGTTGCTCTACACACTATCTCTGAGATAAATCTAGATTTTAACTTTGCTACTGGTCATGAGAAGACTGGGTGCTTCCCAGCTGTGAATCATCTTCTGCAGAGTGGACGATGGAGGCTCAGATGTATGAGTGGACTGTCTTCGTGCTGGAAATTTCTCCATCAGGGATCCTTTCCCCTGAATCTACAAGACCCAAGTGGATCTAGTAATTTCTCTCCTAGGAGCATACACAATAGAATTGGAAACAAATGTCCCCACAGAGACTTGCACACAGAGTTACATTGCGGCATTGTTTATAATAGCCATAATGTGGAAACAACTCATATGTCCATAACTGATAAATGGGTAAACAGAATGTGATATTGCCATATAACAGAATATGATTTGGCAATGAAAAGGGATGAAGTACTGACATATGTCACAACATGGACGAACCTTGAAAACATTATGCGAAGGGAGAGAAGCCAGACACAAAAGGCCACAGACTGTATGCTTCTCTTAACTTGAAATATCCTGAACAGGCAAATCCATAGAGACAAGAAGGAGATTGGTGTTTGCCAGTGCAGGGGGCGGGCTGGGTGGTGGAGGCAGAAGGGAGGAATGGGGAGTAATTGCTAATGAATATGGGGCTTCTTTTGGGGTGACCAGATGTTGCAGAATTAGCGGGGATGGTCATACCACTCTGGGAGTATACTAAAACTACTGAACTGTATTCCTTAAAAGGGTGAATTTTAGGGTAGATGAATTATATCTCAATCTGCTAACTGGAGTGCTCATACATGTTTAGTGGCAGTATAAAATGGAGCAACCACTTTAGAAAACCGGCATTTTGTATAAGGTTAAGCTTATACCCACCCTATGAAACAGCTGTTCTATTCCTATCTGTATTCCGCAAAGGAGTGCTTAAGTCCTTGCGAAAATATGTACATGGATGTTCATAACAGCTTTATTCATAATATTTCTGCACTGGAGACAACCTAAATATCCATCCACAGGATACCTGCTGTCCATATGATGGAACAGCACACAGCAGTGAAGGGACCTAGGGTTACCTGCCTACCAAGAACAAATCTCGCTGATACTATGTTGAGTAAAAGAAGCCAGACAAAAGAGCCCATACTCTATGATTCATTCCATTTCTCTGAGGTTCAAAAACATGCATAACTAATTGATGATCATAGAAGCCAGCAGAGTATAGACTGGGAAGAGGCATGAGGGAGCTTGTTAAGGTGCCAGAGGTGTTATATACATACCTTGATCTTGATAGTTGTTGCATGGGCATGTATATATGTAGAGATCACTAAGCTGTATGCAGAAGGTTAGTGCTCTTTGTGTACTTCACCACATGTACATCGTACCTAAAAAATCCAGAAGCTCCTCAACCAACAGTGACCGAGTCCTGAGGCTCCCTGACTGACCCTGAACATCTAGGCAGTGACCTGAAGGGGATAGAGACTGTGAAGTTAGATGGACCTGGATTCCAGTTCAGCTCTGCTCCTTACCTAGCCCTGTGATCTTGGGCAAGTCACAGAACATTTCTGATTTATTAAATGAGGAAGCACACCTGCCTAACAGGGATTGCCTTGAGGCTTAAAGGCAAAAAATATATGTCAAGTCCCCAGCAGGTTCAGCACAAGACAGAACAATCTCAAGGGGCCAGTTAATGGTGGCTCAGACAAGACATCTGCTCTGTCAGAAGGATACTGAGTCAGAGCCTTCCTGAGGAGAACAGGGACAGGTGAGGAATACACACAGCGAGGAGCAGAGAACTTATGAAACTTGTCCCAGGTCTTCTTGCCCTGTTGAAGATACCACCAGGACAGACCACATGGAGAAGGCAAGTAGAAAGAGAGAGACATGAAAAGAGAGAGGCCCAGTGTCCCAGTACCCAGCTGAGCCCAGCCTTCAAGCTGTCCCCATAAGGCGCAGCCATGAGGGTGAGCCATCTTGGAAATTCCAGCCCAGCTGAGATCCTGTATGACCATGGCCCTGGCCAACGTCGTGTGGAGCCGAGCCCAGTCAACCCATGGAATCATGAAGGATCATAGATGGTTTTTGTTTTAAGCTTTAGCCAAAACGAGAAGTGGTGGATTCCAATAAACACCACCAAAAGCATGGGATGTTGGCTTCAGGACAGGGCAGTGGGCAGAGGCTCAAAGGGTCTTGATGAGGTTGTTATTGGAATCTGGAAGGACTGTGAGGAGATTATTATAAAAGGCCGAGGAAAGGAAACATAAGTTAAGTACTGACAGAACAATCTAGTTAAGCTGTTCCTTGTAATGTGGAAAATAGAAAATTTAGTTCATGAACTTGTTGATTTGGCTAAGAAGATTCCAAGGCAAAATGTTGAAAGAGCCAATGGTTCATTTTAGCTGAGGTGTGGAGAGAGAGAGATGAACTAAAGAAAGAACTATTTGGTATTCAAGTGACTCTAAAGGAAAAGTTTCTAACCTCCAGCTTGCTGGGCTGGAAAATAAAACTGTTTCTCATTCCCACCCCATGCAGCCCAATAAAGATTCTCAAGGAGGGGCACCTGGCTGGTTCAGTTGGTAGAGCATGCAACTCTTGATATCGGGGTTGTGAGTTTGAGCCCTACATTGGGTGTAGAGATTACTAAAAAATAAATAAATAAGCTTTAAAAAAAAGATTCTCAAAGAAAATAAAAACCAAAAGGGAGGGAAGGAATCTGGGGGCAAGAATCAAATCTAGGGTGTTGATGGTAAATGTGGCCTCAGGGTCAAGGTTAGAACAAGGATGCAGCTATAAAACCCTGTGTTGAGGCTTCAGATGGATTTAAGAGTATATCAGGTAGATCCTCTCAGCTAGATGAAAGGCTTCTGACAATCTCTGAAGGAGTTGTCCCCTAGCAGCTTGCATATGGCCCAAAGTAGAAAAGCACTATTTCAAGAAGAAATAGAAGTCTGGCTTTTGTCTAATGGAGTAGATAATTTGATACACAGGAAACTCACAAATTTTTATTTTTCTAACTTGGACTGAAAAGAACAGAGACAGTATAAAACAGAAAAGTAGCCTTTGTGACCCCAGCTTCCTAAGAGCAGAAAACAGGCAAAGGTGGGGTGTTTCTTATGGAAAAGAAGGATGATTCTGAGTGTGGAGCCAAGAGCCAAACACAGGCATACCTGGGAGTTATGGTGGGTTCTGTTCCAGACCACTGTAGTAGAGTGAATATCTCAATAACACGAGTCGAGTGCATTTTCTGGTTTCCCAGTGCATATAAAAGTTATGTTTATACAATACTGTGGTTTTAAGTGTGCAATACATGTCTAAAAAATGTATATTAATTAAAAAATGCTTTGTTGCTTAGAAAAAAAGGGGGGTTGGTGACTGGGTGGCTAAGTCAGTTCAACTTTGGCTCAGGTCGTGTCTCACAGTTCGAGAGTTCAAGCCCTGAATCAGGCTCTGACAGCTCAGAGCCTGAAGCCTGCTTTGGATTCTGTGTCTCTCTCTGTGCCTCTTCTACTCATGATCTCTCTCTCTCTCTCTCTCTCTCTGTCTCAAAAATAAATAAACTTAAAAAAATGCTTTATTGCTAAGAAATGCTAACCATCATCTGAGCTTTCAGCAAATCGTAATCTTTTTGCTGGTGGAGGGTTTTGCCTCCATGATGATGGCCGCTTACTGATCAGGGTGGCGGTTGCTGAAGGCTGGGTAGCTGTGGCAATTTCTCAAAATAAGACAATAAAATTTGTCACATTGATGGACTCTTCCTTCACGAACCATTTCTCTGTAGCATGCGATGCTGTTTGATAGCTTTCTCCCCACAGCAGAACTTCTTTTAAAGTTGGGGTCAATCCTCTCAAACCCTGCCACTGCTGTATCAACTAAGCCTTATGTAATATTCTAAATACTTGGTTGTCATTTCAACAGTCTTCACAGCATCTCCACCAGGAAACTACTTTCTTTGCTCATCCATAAGAAGCAACTCCTCATCTGTTCAAGTGTGATCATGAGATTCCAGCAATTCCATCAGATCTTCAGGATCCACTTCTAATTCTGGTTCTCCTGCTGTTTCCACCACAGCTGCAGTGACTTCTTCCAGTCAAGTCTGGAACCTCCAATTTGTAAAAAAGGCAATATCTTCTAAGTGCAATAAAATAAGATGTGCCTATAGAACCAATCCCAGCAAGCTGACCTCAGTTTTAGTCAACATACATTTCCTACCCCTGGAGCAAAGGGAACTGTACTTGGAGGAATTTCATGATTGCGATGGACCCATGGGTCCTCTGTGTTTCCCCTTTTTGAATGGGAGTGTATATTGTGATGCTCAGCTCCTGTCTCATTATAAGTTGAGTATGTGGGGGCAGATAACTTCTCCCTTCAGTGCACAGGACTTCAGATCAAGAGAAACCATGCCCAAGTGCCTCCTCAACAACTGGGTGAGATTTAGTTGTTGAAAAACTAGACTTCAGGCCTGAGCCTGAGGCTGTAATGGATAAGAAATTGGGGATTATGGGAAGGGGGGGATTTTATTTTGCATGCTAGAGGGAACTTGGGGACAAGATAGTAGACTAAGGTGGCTAGTTTCCAAGCATGGGCCCTAATGAACCGTGCCTCCTGATGTTCATGGCTTTGTGCAGTCCCTTCCCATGTTGAATCTGGGCTGTAGTCCCTTCCCATGTTGAATCTGTGATCTATTTTAACTAACAGAAGGCAGCAGAAATGATACTGTGCCAGCTCTGGACCTATGGATTAAGAGGACCTGGCAGTTTCAGCTTTTGCAGTTTGGGGAACCCTGAACTGCTTTATTAGAAGTCTGTCTACCTTGTGCTGGAAAGACCACAGGGAAAGGCCTTAGAGAGAGAGAGGCCATGAAAGGACTTGGAAAGAGAGAATTTCAGCCTGCCCATTACTGCTCAGTCCAGACTTCCAGCCATCCCCACCAGTTGGCCAGACATGAGAGCACCATCTTGGATGTTCCAGCAGAATTGAGTCCTCAAGGGACTGCCACCACTGCTGACATCAGGTGGAGCAGAACTGACCCCAGATGACCCCAGTCAACCCACAGAATCATGAGAGATCATAAAATAGTGGTATTTTTAAGTCACCAAGTTATGAGGTAGCTTGTAAGTAAAACACCATTGGCCCAACCCAATCTGAAACCAAAGAACAAGGAAGCTCATTCATGGTGGCCATATAATCAACTTCCTGAGGCAGAGAGTAGAATGGAGAAGGGTGGAAAGTGGATCTGGAGGAGTAAACTGAAAATAACTAATTTTGGCTTTTTTTTAATGTTTACTTATTTTTGAGAGCGAGCAAGAGAGAGAGCGTGCACGTGCATGTGCGAGCGAGCGGGGGAGGGGCAGAGAGAGAGAGGGAGACACAGAATCCAAAGTAGGCTCCAGGCTCTGAGCTGTCAGCACAGAACCCAATGTGGGGCTCGAACTCATGAACAGTGAGATCATGACTTAAGCCGAAGTCGGATGCTTGACCAACTGAGCCACTCAGGCACCCCAAAGATAACCAATTTTGAACATGATGGCTTGAATTGGATGAGAGAGAGGGGGATTCCTGTGTATTTGATGTTTAGAATCAGGAGGATTGCAACACCTTTACCGAAGCAGGAAATGCTGACCAACAACCAGGTTTGGGAGGGAAAGTCACGATTTTTGTTTTGTGTAAATTGAGGTGGAAAGGCTTTGAGACACTCATGTGGCAGGGTCAACAGAGAGGAATGTGGGAATGCTCGGTGTGTAATTATGGTAACTGCAGCTGAGGGTGTACATGAGCTTACCTGCAGAGGGGGTCAGAGTGAGTGAGAAAAGAGCATGGACTGTGCCCTGAGAACCCCAACATGTAACAGTCATGCCTTTTCCTTCCAAGGAGACAGACAAAGGGCAGACAGAGAGGTAGAGGAAAATGAGGACCACGTAATGTCAAGGAGGCCAAGAAAAGAAAGTGATGGGTGGACAAAGTGGTCTACCAAATGTCACATTGCTCAGATGTCAAGTCAGAAGAGGGCAGAAGGATTCATTGAGATTGGTAGCCTTCCTCCCTTATTAGACAGCATTAAATGAATGGGTCTGTGGGACTGGATTTGGCAAGGGAGCTGTTGCCAAAGCAAGGGAGCTGTTCCCAAAGAGTGAACCCAAGTAGCCGGTAAACCCATGAGGTGCCCAACCTTATTAGTCATCAGGGAAATGTAAATGCAAACCACAATGAGATTCCATTTCACACCCACCAGATTGGCTAAAAATAAAAAGCTTAACAATACCAGGATTTGGCGAGGATGTTGAGCAAATAGAACTCTCATGCACAGTTGGTAGGAATGTAAGCTGGTACAACCATCTTGGGAATGGTTGGACATTAACTAGTGTGGTTGAGGATGTGCACAGTGTGCTGGGCCAGGTTCCCTGGGAAACAAACTCTGAGAGGAGGCTTGTCTGCAAGAGATTTATTGGAGTACTCTCGGGATCAACACTTGTGAAGGGGTGAGGGCAGCAGAATTTCACACGGTGAGAAGATGAACTGCAAGGGAGTTGTAATAGAGACCTTAGTCACTGGGAGCTCTAAAAATGGATGGCTCATCACAGCTGTCCTGAATTGATGGAAGAGACCCCTACATTGGCCAATCACTGGCTAGGGCTATCTCCAAGGAGGAGTCATAACATTGGACAAGGCAGTCCTGTCCATTAAAGGGCAAGACTCCTGGCAGCTGGAGAGTGTGTGCCTGGTCCTGATAGAGGAGATGTGGACACACACTACACTATTCGCTACACTTCTGTACCATTTAGATGCCCTGCTTTGTAAAATATGCTAACGCCATTGAAGAATGACTCCTCCAGGATTCTGATTCTTCTCTTTTCCTGGGGAAATTTTAGCAGGTTGGTGGAATGAGCTACAGCTCCCACACTGCAGCTAGTCTACTTGTCTCCTTCCTTTAACTACCCATTCTAGACTCTCTAGCCCTGAGCTCATGCCTGTGCCAGTCTAAGTGGCTTACCTAGCGAGATGGTCCAGACCTCCATCTCTAAGAGGTCCAAGGCCCTGGTCACCGTGCTCGTCTTCCTCATGGTTGCTGCATCTATTTGCCATCAAGAAATGCACAAGTGGGTCACCTCCAGTGTCAAATGTATTTCTTTCTGTCCTTTGTGTAACAACAGCTCTGCTTCCTTCTGATGTTGCAGTCAATTCACTTGCCAGGAGGGTGACTCCTCCTCTTCTTTTTTTTAAGTTTATTTATTTATTTATTTTGAGAGAGAGAGAGAGAGAGAGAGAGAGAGAGAGCACGAGCAGGGGAGGGGCAGAGAGAGAAGGAGAGAGAGAAAATTCCAAGCTCAGGGCTCAAACTCACAAACCACGAGATCATGACCTGAGCAGAGACCAGGAGTCAGACACTCAACTGACTGAGCCACCCAGGTACCCCGGGTGACTCCTCTTCTTGCCTGCTGGCCTCTTGGCACCAGTAGCCTGAAATGATCAGGTAGCAGCTATAGCTTAAAGTGCAATGGGGCTCTCATATCTCCTGATGGAAGCACCCCCTATGCCTGCACCTCCCACCCCCTGCCAGGAACCAGGACCTGTGGACCTGCAGAGCCCAGAGCTGTGAGGATGGGGAGCCCATATTTTCCCAGTGGCTCACTGGGAGCATGGTGAGAGTCGTCATTCTTACTCCCACCCCCTGATTCCCCAATCCATTTATTCTACTTGTAGACCGCACCCATCAATGGCATCAGTATAGCGTGGGAACTGCATCTTTGCAGGGTATCATTTCCAAATTGGTGCCTCAGACGCATCTCTTTTTTTTCTAGCTAAAGTACTTTTTTATTTTTAGATCCACCAAATGTTTTAAATATAACAAAATTTAATATACAAACTGGGATCACAACAGCATCCACAGGACAGCAGGAGTCGGGGAGAAGGGGGAAGAGGGGGGAGGGCAGGTTTTCAGGTTCCTAACTGCCTCTTTCACCCACAGTCCCGCATGTTGCCTGTGAGAACATGGTCTTAGCAGAGGACGAGTCAGAGTAGCCAGAGGCGTAGGGGCCTTGAGCCTGCTCTAAGTTGGCCTCAGTTCGGTAGGCCCCTCTGACATGACATCCTTGCCATCTGTAGATCCATTGCCAGATCCAGCTGGGAGACAACAGGAAAGTGGTTGTTACTGAGAGGACCCTTATCATTCCTCCGGATTCTGCTCATCACAACTTTGGGGCATAAAATAGAGTTTTCTAGAGATTTTTAGGTTGGCAAGAGCTAAAATGCATGTGGGAAAAGAACAGAAATTGAATCTGCGCCTACCTCCTACCAAGATTCCTTGCCTATGACTCTAGAAAGCTGGAGTCGTGGATCTGCTCAGATGTTTGGGAAAAGGAAGGAATGACAGAGATTTGGGCCCAAAAGGGCTGGAACCTTGCCGGCTCTTGACCAAGAAAGCCTCTAAGCAGACGAGGGAGGTCTGTGGGAAGCAGCTTACGGCCAGTGGTACTCAAGACACCATGATGGTACCATGGCTTTTAGGCAGACTTTATTGAATATATGGAGGAGAGAAACAGAAGTCAGAAAAAATTAAGAACTAAAGTACCTGCTTCTTAGAGGTCTGTGAAGTAGAGATACTCCTAGGCTGGGACTGGGAGAGCCCCCAAACCTGTTCTTCCCTTGAGCCCAAGTTTGACCAGCTTAGATGTAGGCTTCAGCCCCAAAGTCCTCCAAAGGCCAGCAGCTTCTGGGCAATGTGGAATGTCTTAAGTTCAGTGGATACCATGGTCATATGTCACTACGACACCTCCTTTTCTTTAAAAAAATTTTTTTTAATGTTTATTTATTTTTGAGAGAGAGAGCGAGTGCACGTGTGAGCAGGGGAAAGGGACAGAGAGAGAGGGAGACACAGAATCCGAAGCAGGCTCCTGGCTCCAGGCTGTCAGAACAGACCCTGACATGGGGCTCAAACCCACAAAACGTGATATCGTGACCTGAGCCAAAGTCAGACGTTTAACCAACTGAGCCACTCAGGCACCCCCTACACCTCCTTTTCTATAAAGTGAGTCCTTTGGGCTAATGTGATATTTTCTTTCTTTTTTTTTTTTTTAAATACAATTTGGGGTGCCTGGGTGGCTCAGTCGGTTAAGCGTCCGACTTCAGCTCAGGTCACGATCTCGTGGTACGTGAGTTCCAGCCCCGCGTCGGGCTCTGGGCTGACAGCTCAGAGCCTGGAGCCTGCTTCGGATTCTGTGTCTCCCTCTCTCTCTGCCCCTCCCCCATTCATGCTCTGTCTCTCTCTGTCTCAAAAATAAATAAACGTTAAAAAAAAATTTAAATACAATTTATTGTCAAATTGGTTTCCATACAACACCCAGTGCTCATCCCAACAAGTTAATGTGATACTTTCTGAGACCAAACATTAGTAGATCAAACACTCTGCAAGTCTTTAGATTGGCTGAGACCCAGTAGCCAGGAAAGGTAAACTCACATCAGGAATATGTGTCCCAGTCGAGATGAATTACTTCTTCTTCTATGTAGAAGAGGTCCAATTTAATTAACTTGCCACCAAATGGCTGGTGGGGCTCTTTGAAGGCTGGTGTCACACTGATGTCTCCATGTTGACCTTTGTTGCTGGAGAATTGGACACTCAGCAGTGGCAGTAGCTACATCACTCTTAGTGAATGCAGGACCTCTATTCCTGCCACATGGCTTCTTCATTGTGAGCCTATTATGTCACAGCTGGTGGCACAGACTGACTGATGACCTGGCTGAGTCATGCTGCCCGCTTGGTTGTTTAGTACCTCTTCCACGATGGATACTTTCTGGTGTCAACATATGATGCAAGATCTTCACACTTTGTCCCCCTTTCCATGGGCCCACACACAATCCTCTTTCCCAGACTGCCTTGTCCCCAGTCTTTCAATATTTATCCTTCCTGTTTTTGCCACTGCCCATCGTCTGTATTTATTCTTACCTCAGGCTACTTCTCTTGTCCACAGAATGGATGCCCGAGTGCACTGCCCCAAGCCCTACCCATTGGGAGGATTCACCTCATTCTTGTCTTAAAGGTCACCTCTGGGTGAGGCTGTAATGTCCCTGTCCTCCATTTTCAGCTTATCCCCACCTACCAAACAGACCTGTCTGTGAATCGTGCGTGGCCTTCTCCCTCCTTGTCAGCTGGCCAGAAGGGAGCCTCATGCAGCAGTGGGTGTGAGATGGAGGAGAGGTGTTGGTGGAACGTTGGTGGATGACATGGGTTCTAGGCCACCTGCCTGTGCAGCTTATTTGTGACCTCTGGCCCTGCTTGTGCCTGATCCCAAACGCACCATCTTACTTTGGATTGCTGTCGAGTCCACCTGACATTATGACTTGGGGGGGGTCTGACAGATCCCAGCTTGTAATGGGCCATTCTGGCTACAGGGTCACTTCATGTTCCACAGTCAGGTCTCTACCAGTGCCCACCCCAAAAGGAGATTCTCAAAAGGCAATAATTCTCTGTTGCTGATTGAATGGCTCTGCTCCAGAGCACTAGGGGTCCTGATCGTGTTTATTTCACTGGGCTTGCCATAAACATGTGGTACCTTTTGCCACCACAGATACATATAATACCATAGGATCTTCTGGGCCATGTGACCTGGAAGGCAGAGAAGCCGGCAGTCCGGCCTGGATCTACTACAGAGCCCTTTTCCACGAGGATCTGCTCAGGAAATGACAGCCTTCCATGTCATTCAGAAAATAGGCTGCATTAGGGTAAAATATGCTGACTCCCGCCTGCAGAAATTTACCAGGTATTGCGCTTCCTTCTGAATGGTGAGAGGTACAAGATACGATCACATGTTCCTTACTTTGCAGGGACTATCTCAGCAGGCCCCAGACCACTCCTTCAAAACCACACCAATGTGGTGAGCCCCTGAAACTTAATAGGCTGAATAGCCTGTCTTCTAGAGTCCTTGCATCTATAGAGCCACGTCCTCTTTATCCAGTCCTACAAACCCTACTTCACTAACAGAACAGACCAATGTGATGTTTTACCGAGGTCCGGATGGTCCAGTTCCTTCAGCCTTTATTATGACAGAGAGCAGGAGAGAGAACACAGCCTGGAGGTAGATGGTGAACATGTATCATTGTCTGCCCCATGTAACAGTGAACTGTTTTGGGATCTGTTTTCCTATTGGGGATGAAAAAGAATGTATAAGCCAGATCAGTGGTTGGATACCATGAACTTAAAGCTATGTTAATCTGTCTAGTAAAGCTGCCTCATCCAACACAGTGACTGCAGTTTGATTTTTGCATGGGGCAGATTAGTGGATTAAAAAGGGGGCTAGATGGTGACTGCTCCTCCTGAATCATTTAGATCTTATATAGAGACTTATGAAGAAAGTATTCTCAGCCTCACTTTGCAAATGAGGAAACTGAAGCTTTGAGGGTTATAATAATTTATTGTGAAACCTTCCACTTTGTCAAATGTTTGACTCACAAGCTTTTGCATTTAACCCTATGAGATATCCAGCCCACAGCTGTCATTAGTGAATTTAGGAAAGTGAAAAACAAGATCTGACTGAATTGCTACATGTCCATACACACCCATCACGCTTTTTGTTGGAAGTTCCCCTAAGAAGGTTAACTTGGGGATCAAATGGGGCCAATTCTGCCTAATTTCTTAAGAGTGGGAAATCAAACCCAGTTGAGAAAGTTTTGTTAGCTTTTATTCCTGGCCGCTTTTTGGATGAGCTTTATTTCCAAATGCTGTATGCCAGGATGTTTCCTCATTTGATTTTTCCAGGATCGTGATGGAAAAAAAAAAAAAAAAGAGGCAAAAGAATTGCCAGCCCAAATTAAACACACACATGTTTTGACTCAACGATTCCATTTCTAGAATTGGAAACTTAATCTGAATAATTTTAATAATTAAGATAATTAACTATTATGACAATTGTAATTATTCAGATAATCATTAAGGATGCACCAAAGATTTAGCTTATGAGAATGCTCCTGGAAGAACAACCTAAATGTCCATCATATTTTGGTGAGGAATTTATTGGCATGACACATAGAAAGACTTTGTAAGGCTATACACTAAGGCGGTGGTCCTCTAAGTGTGGCTTGGGGACCGGCAGCATCAGCATCACCTGGGAACTTATTTAAAATGTAAACTCTTGGGGGCGCCTGGGTGGCTCAGTTGGTTGAACCTCTGACTTCGGCTCAGGTCATGATCTTGCAGTTGGTGAGTTAGAGCCCTGCATCAGGCTCTCTGCTGTCAGCATGAAGCCCATTTCAGATTTTTTGTCTCCCCCCACCCCATCTCTCTGCCCCTCCCTCTCTTGCTCTCTCTCTCTTTCTCAAAAATAAATAAAACATTTAAAAAATGTAAATTCTTGAGCCCCATCTCACACCCACAGAAATTCTGCAGTGGGGCCCAGCTCTCTGAGTTTTAACAAGTCTTCCTGGTGATTCTGTTTACATGTTCAAGTTTAAGAATCACTGCTCTAGGGGCTCCTAGGTGGCACAGTCAGTTAAGCATCTGACTTTGGCTCAGGCTATGATCTCACGGCTTGTGGGTTTGAGCCCCACATTGGGCTCTGTGCTCAGAGCCTGGAGCCTACTTTGGATTCTGTGTCTCCCTCTCTCTCTGCCCCCCCTCCACTTGCACTCTATCTCTCTCTCTCAAAAATAAATAAACATTAAAAAAATTTTTTTTAAAAGAACCATTGCTCTAAGGTGTTATTAGAGATTGTTTCTTTCTGAGTGGAAATATTTCAATGTTCTTATATTTTATGACTTCCCTAAAGTAAACATTACATTGCCAACTGACATAAGATACCCAGTAAAAGAGAAAAAAAGTGAAAAGAAGAAAAAGGAAACTCTGAGTTTAAGTGAAGAAAAAAATGCTAAGAAAAAAAACAAAACAGAAAAAAAGCATTCCCGCCTCTCCTATGTTTTTTCTTTCCCCCACTTTATCTGTACCCCTACACCAATGGGAAGCTATGTATTTATAAACTTGATTAGTGCCTAGGACATTTTGCAGCTGCCTTTTTTTCTCATTTAATATTACACAGTAGCATTTCTGGTGATGCCATGGGCTCTAGAATCATCACCATCATCATCATCTCTCTCTCTTTCTCTTTTTTAATGTTTGTTTTGAGACAGAGTGTATGCAAGGGAGGGAAGGGCAGAGAGGGAGAGGGAGACACAAAATCCAAAGCCTGACACAGGGCTCGAACTCACGAACTGTGAGATCATGACCTGAACCAAAGTCAGAGGCTCAACTGACTGAGCCACCCAGGTACCCCATCATCATCTTTTTTTTTAATGGAGGTATTAATTTTACTTTGTTCTCTTGGTCACCTTTCCCCCTGTGTTGTTTTCAATTTTTGCCATCATAAATAATACTGCCACCAATATTTGCACATACACCTCTCCCCAGATTTCAAATTATGCCCTTAGGATAGGTTCTTAGAAGTGAGGTTGATGGATCAAAGGATAGAAACACTTTTAAGACTAACATTGCACAAGACTGCCAGTTTCCAAACAGTGAGAAATGTCATGATTTAAAATAGTTTTGCTAATTAACAGAGAAAATAAATTACTTCTTGTTGTTTAAATTGTCATTTCTTTGATTGTTGGAGACAATGAACAGCTTCTCTTTTCAAAATAAACTAATATCGGGGCGCCTGGGTGGCTCAGTCGGTTGAGTGGCCGACTTCGGCTCAGGTCACGATCTTGCGGTCCATGAGTTCGAGCCCCGCGTCGGGCTCTGTGCTGACAGCTCGGAGCCTGGAGCCTGTTTCGGATTCTGTGTCTCCCTCTCTCTCTGACCCTCCCCGTTCATGCTCTGTCTCTCTCTGTCTCAAAAATAAATATACGTTTAAAAAAAATAAATAAACTAATATTTATTCTTCCGGAGATTGAGCTGGGGAGGAAAGCTCTGGACCTCTCCCCATTAACGTCTCTGGGCCTCAGTCTCTTCATCTACAAAATGGAGTGATACCAGACTAATTGTGAAATTGAGATGAAGTTGGGAAAGCTCTTTCACACAGTATATTCTGCATCTGTGCATCACCATTACCCAACTTAGCATCAGATTTACCTAGTCATTGTAAAACCTTCTGTCTTGTCAACAATCCAGAAAACTTTTCACCACAACCCAAATCTTGAAAGCCTTCTTCTTTTGCAACCTGGTGCCTTACAAGGCTATGGGCAAAGTCCCCTCTTAATCTCTTCCGGTTTTTTGAGGGAAACACGACGACGCGTTTGTAGCCTTGATGGAGAAGTGCCGTCCATTAAGGCCTGAGGGTGTAATTATCTGACATGGGGGAGAAAACAAAGTTCAGGCACGCAAGGGCGCAGCCTCTCTAGCTCTGCAGACTTGACCTCGCGTTTGGGAGAAGAACCCATCAGGAAAGGTCAGAGACGCTCTTAGACCCAATAGAGACACTCCACGTACCAGAAACAGACCTGGGGCTGACCTGGCAGGTGCAGGAGCCAGAATACAGGTTAACTACTCTGGGCAAATTTCCTCTTTAATGTTTTTCTCCGTTGCTAGGAAACCTCATTTCGCCGCTGCTCACTGGTTAGAGCTCCCTCTTGTGTCCACATGCTGTAATCGTATCTTCAGTTGAGCAAAGAGCAAAGATTAGTTTTTTGGTTGTTGTTGTTGGTGGTGGTGGTGTTGTTTTAATGATTTTTGAGAAAGAGAGAGATCATGAGCGGGGAAGGGGCAAAGAGAGAGGGTAACACAGAATCCAAAGCAGGCTCCAGGCTCTGAGCTGTCAGCACAGAGCCCGAAGCCGGGCTTGATCATGACCTGAGTTCAAGTCCAGCACTAACTCACTGAGCCACGCAGATGCCCCTACTTTTTGTTTTTAATATAGGATTTGGTTTAAACCGTTGTTATAGTGGAATATAATACATATAAAGGTATCCAAGATAGACACACCAGTTGGAAAATAGTTACAAAGTAAACACGCAGGTTAACGACCACCCAGGCAAAGGAGAACGCTACCAGTACCTCAGACCTCCTGCACCTGCCTCCTTTCCTGCGCAGTCACGCTCTTTCTACAGTTTAAATAAACACTTTGCCTACGCTTAGTGATCTGTGTATCGCTTTTCTTCACAGTTTTATTACCTGTATATGTGTCCATAATCAATATGGCTTTGGTTCTTTCTACTTGGAGACTTTATATAAATAAAACTGTACATCTCCCCCCAGTAGTAGGTCATTCCCACTGCTCCATGGGGCCACAGCTGGTATTGCCAGACACCAATCTGGGGGCTGTGGAGTGGTATCTCATGGTCATTTTGCGTAATTTATTTTAGTTTGTAGTTATTTATATTTAATGTAATTTAGTTTAATTTCTTTAATTTACTTCCCGATAATGAGATAAAGCATATTTCATGTTTATTGGCCAATGGCATTTCCTCTAATTCAAAGTGCCTATTCAAAATTTTTTTTGGTGCTTTTCTTTTGGGTCGTTTGTGTTTGTAGCAGAAATCTCTAGTTCCTGATCTTGGCTAATCTTGGATTTCAGCAGCTATTATGGTGAGTAGATTTTTTTTTTTTTTTTGGTTTTTTTTTGACATGATTTCAAACATAAAGAGAAGTTGCAAGAATAAAACAAATCCCTTTCACCAGATTCCCAAATGTTAACATATTACCACATTTATTTTATCCTTCCCTAAGTACATTTTTCCTGAATTTAAGAGCAACTTGAAAACATGATCCCTCTTTATCCTAAATCCTTCAGTGTGTGTTTACTAAAAACAAGGGCATTTCCTTACATAGACACAGTAGGGTGATCAAAGCCAAGAAACTAACAGTGATACATTAATAATGTCTTAATAGTGACACATTGGTAATGTTTTATTGATCCCAATCATGTCCTCTATAACTGAAGACAATTCAAGATCATATTTATATTCACTTGTGATATCTCTTTAGCCTCCATTAATCTGTAACAGCTCCTTTGTCTTGTATAACATTGACACTTTTGAAGAATGTGGATCAGTTATTTTGTAAAATGTCCCTTGATCTGAGTTTGCCAGATATTTCCCCATGATGAGATTCAGTTTATATATTTAGGCAGGAATGTCACAGTAGTGATGCTGTTTTCCAAAGCATCATTTTAAAGCCCCAAATCCATCCAATACATTGTTCGTTCCTTTAGAGATAAGAGATTGTTGAATATAAGATTAGAGATTTTAACACCATAAAACGTGAAAAGATGAGAGAAGATCACTGAAACATACATACTTAGACACCAAATATTAGACAAAGGATAGCATCAAAAATACACCGAGAGGGGCACCTGGGTCGCTCAGTCGGTTGAGCGTCTGACTTCAGCTCAGGTCACAATCTCGCGGTCTGTGAGTTCGAGTCCCCCGTGAGGCTCTGTGCTGACAGCTCCAGAGCCTGCAGCCTGCTTCATGTTCTGTGTCTCTCTCTCTCTCTGCCCCTCCCCTGCTCATGCTCTCTCTCTCTGTCTCAAAAATAAATAAAAATATTAAAAGAAAATACATCGAGAATTCTTACAATCAATAGAAAAAAGGTAAACAAACCGACAGAGAAAAAATGGGCTAAAAACTTGATCCAGCTCTTCCCAAAAGGGGAAATTCAAAAGGATACTAAATATGTTAAAAAAACTAATAAAGTGCTTAATCTCATTTACAAACAAGAAAATGCAAATTAAAACACAACAGGATAACATTCTATGCCTAACATATTGGCCCAAATTAAAAAGCCATCAATGGGGCGCCTGGCTGGCTCAATCAGGGGAGCATGGGGCTCTTGATCTCAGGGTCGTGAGTTCAAGTTCCATGTTGGGTGTAGAGATTGCTTAAATAAATAAACTTAAAAAAACACACTTAAAACTAAAATAAAGAGACATCAATACCAAGTGTTGGTAACCTGATAATGTCACTGGATGTGTCAGAGGATAATTTGTCAACCACTTGGGAAAGGAGTGTGGTTTAACGTAGGAAAGTTCAATATATGCACACTCTGAACCAGCAATTCCACACCAGGAATCCCTGCACCAGGAAGGACGTGCACAATGTTCATAGCATCATCATCACAACAGCCAAACACTGGAAACCACCAAAACGTTCATCAGGAACAGAAGAGATAAACTGTGACATGCTCGCCCAAGAGAATACTCCACAGCAGTGCCTCTCAAATTTGAGCATGCTTCAGAATCACGTGGGGGGCTTTGTGTCCACCTAAAAACTGGTACACGAAATCGCTGGAATCTACTCCTGAAATCATTATTGCACTATATGCTGACTAACTTAAATTAAAAAGTAAAAAAAATAGGGGCGCTCGGGTGGCCAAGTCAGTTAAGTGTCCCGACTTGGGCTCAGGTCATGACCTCACGGCTCATGAGCTCAAGCCCTGCGTTGGGCTCTGTGCTGATGGCTCAGAGCCTGGAGCCTGCTTTGGATTCTGTGTCTCCCTCGCTCTCTGCCCCTCCCCTGCTCGCACTCTGTCCCTCTCTCTCTCTCTCTCTCTAAAATAAATAAACACGTTTTAAAAAGTAACACAATAAAAAACCAAATAAAATTAAATTAAAACTAAAACAGGGGCGCCTGGGTGGCTTAGTCGGTTAAGCATCCGACTTCGGTTCAGGTCATGATCTCGCGGTCCGTGAGTTCAAGCCCCGCGTCGGGCTCTGTGCTGACCGCTCAGAGCCTGGAGCCTGTTTCGTATTCTGTGACTCCCTCTCTCTCTGACCCTCCCCCGTTCATGCTCTGTCTCTCTCTGTCTCAAAAATAAATAAACGTTAAAAAAAAATTAAAACTAAAACGAAAAAACAAAAAAAACACAAAACTACACACTTGTACACAAATGCTCGGCAGCATTACTCATCACAGCCAAAAAGTGGAAATGGCCCAAGTGCCCATCGACAGAACAACGTATAAACAAAATAGTCCATACAATGGACTATTATTCCACCATGAAAAGGAATGGAGTGCTGACACACAGTACAGCATGGATGAACCTTGAAAACATTATGCTAGGTGAAAGGAACCAAATGCAAAAGGCCACCCATTATATAGTTCTGTGTATATGAAATGTCCAGAATAGACAAATTCATCGAGGCGGAAAGTAGATTATGGTTGCCATGGGCTGAGGGAAAGGGAAATGGGGAGTGACTGCTGACAAGGTTTTCGTGGGGGGTGATGAAGAGGTTCTATGCTAGATTATGATAATTGTGCATCACTCGGGGACTACAACCAAAGCTATTGAGTTATACCCTTATTTTATTTTTTAAATTTTTTTTAAAGTTTATTTATTTATTTTGAAAGAGACAGAGAGGGAGGCAAAGAGAGAGAGGAGAGAGAGGAGAGACAGAATCCCAAGCAGGAATTCCCATGAACTGTGGGATCGTGACCTGAGCCAAAATCAAGATTCAGAAGCTTAACCAACTGAGCCACCCAGGCACCTCAAGTTATACCTTTAAATGGATGAATTGTATGCCATGTGAATTATATTTCAATGGTGTTTAAAAATCACATATGCAGGGGTGCCTGGGTGACTCAGTCAGGTTAAGCGTCTGACTTCCACTCAGGTCATGATCTTACAACTCATGAGTTCAAGCCCTGCATCAGGCTCTGTGCTGACAGCTCAGAGCCTGGAGCCTGCTTTGGATTTTGTGTCCGCCTCTCTCTCTGCCCCTCCCCTGCTCTCTCTCTCTCTCTCAAAAATAAACATTTAAAAAGAATAAAAATACCAATCACATATACAGATTGCAGACCTCACCCCACAAAGTTTGTGATTCAATAGGTCTGGAGAAGGGCCCAAGACATCTCATTTCTTTCTTTCTTTTTTTTTTTTAATGTTTATTTATTTTTGAGACAGAGAGAGAGAATGAGCTGGGGCGGGGAAGAGAAGGAGGGAGACACAATCTGAAGCAGCCCCCAGGCTCCCAGCTGTCAGCACAGAGCCTGGTGGGGGCTCCAACCCATGAACAGTGAGATCATGACCTGAACCGAAGTTGTATGCTTAACAGACTGAGCCACCCAGGCACCCCAAGACATCTCATTTCTAACAAGTACAGAGATGATGATGACGGTGGTGGTGGTGATGATTGGCACTGGGTCCAGGACCATGCTTGGAGAGCTCCCACTCTGCAGCAGTAAGAACAATCAAGTTACAACTATACACAACTACTCCAGACTATTCCAAACCAGTGTTTACTTTGCTTTCTGAAACTTACAAGATTCCTTAAATTCACCTCCTGGGACCCAGGCATCCTTGCTGTATCCCTGTCCGACTTACTGATGCTGAGAATGGGCCACTGGCCTGGTAGATGGGGCAGGCAGGTCCCCTCTCTCTTCCTCCCTCAGATACCCCTGTACTGGAGTTGCCTTCTGGAGGTGAGATCACTCCCCACCCTGCCCCCTACAGTTCCCAGACACTCTTCTCTCTCCTTGCTCCTCCTTCCACCCCAGGCTCCCCTCCCAATTCTCAGATTACCCAGGGTCCCCTGAAGCCCCACAGGCCACCCTCTCACTGCAGTCTTAAATCTGCAAAGGCCCACCTCTTGGGCCCTGTTCTCTCCTGTAAGGGCCATGTTAGAGGTGAAGGAATGGTGCATTTTTAACCTTGGTTGAGCCCCTACTAGGTGCCAAGGACTATAAGAAGTGCCCCTCATTTATTCCCACAACTGCTCTATGAGATAGTGATAATATTATCATCCCATATCACAGATGAGGAAGTCAAGGCTGGGAAAGATGAAGTAACTTGCCCAAAGTCACACAGCCAGTCAGAATTAGAAACCAGCTTCTTGGGGTGCCTGAGTGGCTCAGTCAGTTAAGCATCTGACTTTGACTTGGTCAGGATCTTGCGGGTTTGTGAGTTCCAGCCCCACTTCCGGTGAGCTCAAGTCTTGCCTTGGGCTCTGCATTGACAATGCAGAGCCTGCATGGGATTCTCTTTCCCTCTTTCTGCCTTTATTTTTCCCTCTCTCTCTGCCCCTCATGGGATTCTCTCTCTCTCTCTGCTCCTCGCTCACTTGCACTGCTCCCCCCCTCAGAAAAAAAGAAAGAAAGGAAGAAGCCAGCTCCTTTCCACTTTGCCACTTTGCAAGAAGCCTTTTTGAGCCCCATTCTTTGCTTCTCCCCTAGAAAATTTGCATTCTCTTGGAAGCCTATTTTCCAGGTGAGGAAACTGCGGTCCACAGAGGGGCAAGGACTTGACTGAAGGCACACAGGACATCTTGACAGGGCCTGGGCTTCCTTCAGGAGGCCCAGTCCTCTTCCTCCCCAGGCCAGATCTGGGGACAACTGCTACAGCTGGGGTTGTCTCTGCAATAACCCTGGCTGGTCCACTCTGACCATCAGCTCGGCCTCCTAGGCTGGGATGGGTCAGGGCCTGTGCTCAGTAGCCTTGAGCCTTTCCCAGTGGGTAGGGCATCCTCCCAGAATTCTTTGCTCAGCGGCCGAGTCACTGAGGGAGCACCAGCCTGCTGTCGTCTGATCCTTTGCCTGCCCCTAGTCCTCCCACAGCTCAGGACTACCCATGTCCTCTGGGCCAATATCTTTCCTCCTCGGTGTCAGTTTCCTCTCACCCAGGCTTCGACCAGCCTATTCCCACTCTATAGTCAGAGGGGCTCTCCAAACCTCAGAGCTGAATGCTTCACATCCCTCTCCCTGCAATTCCTTTCTATGGCTCCCCACGGCCATCAGGAAAAGCCCCAGGTCCTCCTCAGTCAAGGCCCTTTGATATCTGGCCCTCCCATTGCCCCACCACGGTATTTCCAGCCACTCCCCTCATACCGCTGATCTCTGACCTCTTTAGAAGTACCCAATGTGCCCACCTAGATGTCAGAGAGCCTCTCAGCCTTTGCACACATTATTTCCTCTTCTCAAACCACCCTTTCCCTACCTCTCCATTTGGGAAAACAAGAGGTTGAGGGTAAAAACAAATAAAAGATGATGGGGCCTCTCCAGGGAGGGTTGTGATTCTTTCCTGTAGTTGCAGTCTTGGGGATCTCATCCAGTCTTGGGGCCTTGAATTTCATCTTCATGCTGATGTCTCCCAAACGTGTATCCCAAGCCCAGACCTCCCCCTAGATCTCCAGACTCACAGACTCAACCACCCACATTTTTTACATGGATGTCTGTCAGCATCTCAACCTTGACAGGCTACAGTATGAACCTTGTTCTTCCCAACATTCCATCTCCCCATTCCCAGCCCAGCCTGTCTGGTCTCAGTGGATGGCAACTAGATCCGAGCCAACATCATCTCTTGCCTCCTGTTATCTCATATCAGTGGAGTCATACAACGCTTGGCCTTTTATGACTGGTTTATTTCATTTAGCATTATGTCTTTAAGGCTCATCCATGTTGTACATGTATCAGAACTTCCTTCCTTTTCATGGCTGAATAATATCCCATTGTATGGATGGAGCACATTTTGTCTATCCAGTCTTTCCTCAGTGGATGGACACCTGGGCTGCTTCCATGTTTTAGCCATAGGAATAATCCTGATATGAATATTGGTGCACAAGTACCTGTTTGAATTCCTGTTTTTACTTCTTTTGAGTACATGTCTAGGACTAGAATTGCTGGATTCTGTATTTAACTTTTTGAGAAACTATGAAACTGTTTTCCATGGTGGCTACATCATTTTATGTTCTGACCAGCAATGCCCAAGGAAGGTCTGGGAGATGGTCCAGCCCCACATCCTCACCAACACTTGTTATTTTACGTTTTTTTTTTAATTTTTAAAAATGTTTATTTATTTCTGAGAGAGAGACAGTCAGAGCATGAGTGGGGGAGGAGCAGAGAGAGAGGGAGACACAGAACCCAAAGCAGGTTCCAGGCTCTGAGCTGTCAGCACAGAGCCCAACGCGGGGCTGGAACTCACGGACCGCGAGATCGTGACCTGAGCTGAAGTTGGACGCTTAACTGACTGAGCCACCCAGGCGCCCCAAATTGTGTTTAAAAAAAAAAAAAAGAAAGAAAATATCACATTAGTCCAAAGGACTCACTTTATAGAAAAGGAGGTGTAGGGGGTGCCTGAGTGGCTCAGTTGATTAAACGTCTGACTGAGCCACCCAGGCGCCCCAATAATGATATTTTAATAAATGACCAGTTTTTCAGAGACATGCGAGCCCCGACGCGGGGCTCGAACTTGTGAACTGTGAGATCATGACCTGAGCCGAAGTCAGACGCCCGACCGATTGAGCCACCCAGGTGCCCCTATTTTGTTTTGTTTTTTAATGTAATAGGCATTCTAATGGGTGTGAAGTGATACCTTATTGTGGTTTTGATTTTCAACTCCATAATGACTAAAGATATTGAGCACCTTTTCACGGGCTCACTGGCCATTTGTACACATCTTCTTCGGAGAAATGTCTATTTAATTCCTTTGCCTTTTCCCCCTCCATTGTTGAATTGGGCTTTTGCTCTTGTTGAATTGCAGGTGTTCTTTATATATTCTGGGTATATTGGATATGTGATTTGTAAAGACTTTCTCTCATTCAGTGGGTTGTCTTTCCACTCTCTTGTTAGTGTCCTTTGATGCACAAAAGGGTGTAGGTTTATTCTTCAGAGGAAACTGTAGTGTCAAAAGACACCAGGGGAGCAAGTTGCAAAAATTAACTACAACCATCTACCAAGTGGCCCAAACCAGAGCACCAGGATCATCCCAGATTCTCCTTTTTCCTTCACTTCATTTGTTCATTCATTCATTCACTCACTCACTCATTCATTTATTGGACAAACTCAGAGTCTAGTGGGGGAGACAAAGATGGACATAGACAGTTCTCATGCTCGGTGTCAAGAGCTTGAACCCTGAGGAAAACCCAGGGGGCTAAGGGTGGGTGCACACACTTGAAGACATTCTGTGGTTTAGACCTTTAAGATGTCTTCAAATTCACCCTTTGTCTCTGTTCCTGTGGCTACCGGTATCCCTTGCTTCTAGTTTCACCCCATTAGTCTGGGCCCTCTGGGATACTAGTGCCAGGATGGGATAAACTATGGAAGGATTTTATTAGGTGAAGCATCTGTGCAAGAGAAAAGTGGGAGTGGAAGGCTGGGAGAGCTGTCAGGCTGTGATGTCCATCTAGCCCAGGTGAAGAAGACAGGGAAGGAAGGTTGGATGGAAGGGTCTAGTATGGCAGGTTGTCTGAGGAAGGTCTGGCAGATGTCAGGCAGTCCTGTGTCTCCCAGGAATGGGCCTGCCTTAGTATTCCCCTTGTGTTGTCATTGGCTGGGAGCATCCCATGGGAAGCATGGCCTTGATGCAAACAAGGAGCAGAACAGCCCTTGTCAGTTACAATCCTTGGAGTTCAAGGTCTATGAGGCTCATTTTTTTTTTCTTTCTTTCTTTCTTTCTTTCTTTCTTTCTTTCTTTCTTCTAAATAAGTTTATTTATTTATTTTAAGACACACACACACACACACACACACACACACACACGGCGTGGGTGGGGAAGGGGCAGAGAGAGAGGGTGAGAGAGTGAATCCCAAGCAGGCTCCACAAAGTCAGTACAGAACCCTCCATCAGGCTCACACCCAGAAACTGTGAGATCATGCCCCAAGCCGAAATCAAAAGTCAGATGCTTAACCGACTGAGTCACCCAGGGGCCCTGTGAAGCTCACTTTCTTGAACTCCACAACCCGCACAGTGGTGTCAGAGTGATCTTTCTAAAATGCAATCTCACTGTGCCATTCCTCAGCTCAAACCTTCCATGGCTTCTCAGTGTCCTTGGGCTAAATCCTTATCCTGGCTCTCAAAGTCCTGCTGGGAGAAAAGGGACAATTTACTTTATGTGCTCTGTTGCCCCGCTAATCCTCACTCTTATGTGCAGTCTATATGCCTCAAGCACACTGGACCGACTACCTGTTTCTTCAGAGACATGTACCCTCTTTAATTCCCCTATGCCCTTGCCCACACTCTGCCCTCTGCCTGGAAGGCCCTTCCCTACATCTCTCCCATCAAAGCCTAGCTCAGTGTCAAGTGCTTTCCCCAGCTTCCCAGGTTCAGTGAGCAGCATCCCTGGCTCTGTCTCTGGTCCAGGCCCACGTCCTCTGGAGTAGACGGAGGATTCCTGTGGTTGTGTCAGAAGAAATGGACAAACAACTACCACAGTCCTCTCCGGCTTCTCTCCTATCTTCCCAGAGCAAGCTGGCTTGTAATGGCCTCAAAATATCCTCATAACTCCATGTTCTCTCCAGTGGTTACAACAGAAATGCACCACACAGAATCCAGGGCAACAGAATTCCACCCTGATCCAAGTGCTTTCTCCCTCCCTCCTCCGCTTGCAATCCTGCCTTCCTGGGCTTAGGGTTTAGTGCTTTATTTTTAGACCACACATTGCACTGGGAAACTGCTTGACGCCTGAGGTGTAATCAGACCCTGGCCTGGCCCTGGCCTTGAGCTCTAGCTGAGCAGAGGGGCAATGAGAAGGTCCAAAAGCTGTGCTGGGGGCTGGGGTCCCTGGGGCAGGGCAACACTCTAGGGCAGACAGAGCACCCCCCCCTGAGATCCAGAGAGTGGGGGGGCTTTCTCCCAGGGCATGACCCACCTGAGCCCCTCCTTTGACACCTGGGGCCAGAGAGGCCAAGATTACCAGCAGCAGAACTAGAACTGAACTCATGTCCCCAACTGCACTGTGGGGACAAATTGGAAAGCAGAGCAGAAATGATTGTATCCTTGTTCTTGCTCTGGTCCCACTCTGTGTGCACCTCCAGCTTAACACTATGGAGAGCCCCCCCAACGCAGATGGCCTGCAGGCCAGATCCAGCTTTGTTTGGCCACAAATAATTTGAATTAAAAAAAATTGTGGTAAAATACACGTAACATAAAATTTACATCTTAACCATTTTTAAGTGTACACATTCAGTGACATCAAGTACTTTTTGCATTGTTGTGCAAACATCACCACCAATCATTCCAGAACTTTTTCGTCATTCCCAAGTGACACTGTACCCATCAAACATGAACTTTCCATTCCCAACTCCCCCCACCCAGCCAGCCCCTGACTCTGGCCTTTCTACTTTCTGTCCCTATAAATCTGACTACTCTAGGGACCTCATATAAGTGGAATCATATAATATTTTGTCCTTTTATGACTGGTTTATTTCACTTAGCATAATGCCCTCCAGGTTTATCCATGTCGTAGCACGTGTCAGAATTTCCTTCCGTTTTAAGGCTGAAGAATATTCCATTTATGGAGAGACCACATTTTGTTCATTCATTCATCCATTGATGGACACTTGGGTTGCTTCTACCTTTTAGAATTGTGAATAATGCTATGAACAGAACGTGCAAATATCTCTTTGAATCCCTGCTTTCAATCCTTTGAGGTGTGTGCCCAGAAGTGGATTGCGGGATTGCATGGTAATTCTACTTTTAATTTTTTTTTAAAGAAATACTGACATTTATTTTTTATTTTTTTTAATCTTTATTTATTTTTGAGAGAGAGAGACAGACTGTGAGCAGGGGAAGAACAGAGAGAGAGGGAGACACAGAATCCGAAGCGGGCTCCAGGCTCTGAGCTGTCAGCACAGAGCCCAATGCGGGGCTTGAACTCATGAACCATGAGATTATGACCTGAGCTGAAGTTGGATGCCCAACTGACTGAGCCACCCAGGCGCCCCTACTTTTAATTTTTTTGAGGAGCCATTTTCCACAGTAGAATTTGAAATTTAAAAAAATTAGTTGCCAACAAAAAACATCTGGCTTCTGTTCAGAGATTGGAGGTCAGACATCACTGGTCCTGAACTAGCCTCATCAGGCCTCCTGAGGGACACCAGCCCTACCAGGCAGTGCCCCTTCCTCAGAGGTCTGGGACACAGCTCTGTGGGGCCCTCTCCTGAGCTTCTTGGTTGTAAATCTCAAACCTGTTTGTTTTGTTCTCCAGTCCTAGGCGTTACCTATTTCTCTCTCTTAGGCTCTGTGATACCTCAGTGACCCCCTTTGCCTTTTCAACCCACCTGTGCCTGTTTAACATATCCCCTATATTAGATCTCTCTATTGAAACACCTGGTGTGGTTCCATTTTCCTGACTGGCTCTGGCTGGTACCACTTAGCTGCTATTCCTGCCTGGGTGAAGCTGGACAGCAGCTGACCCCTTTGGTCAGGTATCAGCTTTCCTGGTTGCCTCACCCCAATTTCCCATTTTTCTACATCTGGCTGACTTGGCCTGCCTGACTTAAGAGATCTGATGTAGGCCCTGCTCTGATCAATGACCTTCCAATAACATGTTCTTATTGAGAACCTACTCTGTGCCAGAGACTGTGTAGAAGACTTTATGCATCAACGATACTTGAATAATAAAAACAGAAGCAAAAACAAATAAACAAACAAAGGATTGCCTTCAAATAAAATAATATAAACCTGAAAAACCTCCAATTATAAGGTGTTTCTTTTTTTAAGTTTATTTATTTATTTTGAGAGAGAGCAAGAGCAGGGGAGAGACAAAATCCCAAGCAGGCTCAGCCCTGTCAGCAAGGAACCTGATGTGGGGCTTGAACTCACAAACCATAAGATCAAGACCTGAGCCAAGATCAAGAGTTGTTTTTTTTTTTTTTTAATTAAAACACATTTTTAAGTTTATTTTAGTTTTGAGAGAGAAACAGAGAGAGAGCAGGGGAGGGGAAGAGAAGGGGACAGAGGATCTGAAGCAGACTCTGTGCTGTCAGCAGCAAGCCTGATGTGGGGCTCGAACTCATGAACTGTGAGATCATGACCTGAGCTGAAGCCAGATGCTTAACCAAATGAGCCACCCTGGCGACCCGAGAGTTGGGTTTTAATAAAACGTTATGATTTTTAAAAATCATGGGGTTTTAATAAAGTAATTATTATAATATATGAGACATAAAACTAGGCAACTAATAAAAATCCTTTATGGATGATTTTTTAAAAGTTTTATTTATTTAAGTAATCTCTACACCCAACGTGGGGCTCAAACTCATGACCCCAAAATCAAGAGTCACATGATCTTCCAACTGAGCCTGCCAAGCACCCCATGGATGATTCTTTAAAAAAAAAAAAGATCTTATGCAATTATCTCATGTAGTCTTTGCCACAACACCATGAGGTGGGCACTGCCGTGATCCTCATTTTACAGTTGAGGACACTGAGGCCAGGACAGAGAAGGTCTTGACCAAAATCACAGCCAGGCAGTGCCAGAGCCAGCCACAAAGACCCAACCTTCTCATAAAATGAGGCTATAACCACACCATCCTCAAGTCAGTAAGTTCATATTTCTATCACGAAAAGTTGTGTCCTATTTGTACATTTGATTAACACCTGACTTGTACATTGTAGACTCTCTTTAGAAGCAAGTTGTACACAAATGCCTGAAATCAAAACCTCACAAACCATTTTTCATTCTCCTCATCTCTTAAATGGAAATCCTGGGGGTGCTTTGGTGGCTCAGTTGGTTAAGCATCTGACTTCAGCTCAGGTCATGATCTCGTGGTTTGTGGGTTCGAGCCCTGTGTCAGGCTCTGTGCTGACAGCTCAGAGCCTGGAGCCTGCTTTGGATTCTGTGCCTCCCTCTCTCTCTGCCCCTCTCCCACTCCCACTCTGTCTCTCTCTCAAAAATAAATGTTAAAAAAAAATTTTTTAATAAAAAAAATAAATAAAATGGAGACGCTACCTCATGGGGTTTCCAAGAAGATTAAATGATGTGATATACATGAAGTACATAGCTCCATACTCAGCAGGTAAGAAGTGCTGAACAGATAGTAGCTATTGATATTATTACCTAGATACAGAGGGATTATCATGCAAAGCATGAAAAGCACAGTGGCTGGAAAAGATACATATGGAAATATCTTTATTATATGATGGAAAAATCCTTATTATAAGTGCAAGAGAAAAGGGGCCAAAGTAAAAATAAATTACTCGTGCACTAAAGGCTCATGGGAAACACACCCAAACATCAACCATGGTTGATTTTGGGCGCTGAGATTTGGGGTAATGTTTCTAATATAAATGTTAAAGAGGTAATAAATCACTAAAAAAGAAGCACCAGGCTTTTAAAATTTATCTACAGATGCAATTGCGACCCTATTAGAATTCCTACTGGCTTCTTTGCAGAACTGGACAAGCTGCTCCTAAAACTTGCATGGATCCAGGACAACCAAACAGCCTTGAAAAAGAGGAATAAAGGGGGAAAACTATGTCATGGGTGTCCATGTCAGGGTCAGGCTCAGAGCTGAGTGTCGAGAGACAACACAGTTGTGACTATCAAGAACATTCCCAGGGGCGCCTGCGTGGCTCAGTTGGTTAAGCATCCAACTTCAGCTAGTGAGTTTGAGCCCCGCGTCGGGCTCTGCTGACAGCTCGGAGCCTGGAGCCTGCTATGGATTCTGTGTCTCCTTCTCTCTCTCTGTCCCTCCCCTGCTCATGCTCTGTCTGTCTGTCTCTCTCTCAAAAATAAGTAAACATTAAAAAAAAATTTTTTAAAAGAACATTCCCTACCCGTAGGTCACTATTCTTCTGAAATAATGCCTTAAGCTTCATTGAGAGAGGTGTCTTAGAGCACGAGTAGAAAAAAAAGGATGTACAAGTCCTCAGGAATTTAATTCTCTAGTTTCATGGTTTCCCAAAGAAGATTTTTTTTTACCAAACCACAGTGATTTGAGGAAAAAGGGCATTTTCATACAGTACCAATTTCATAAAGCTCCATTTATTCATTTAAAACCTTATTTTGCTTCTGATGATAATTTCCCTGCTTTTTTGGTGTAAAACTATTGTTTCTTTCACAAAATGATGCTGAAAGTTGATGTTTTTTGTTGTTTTTATTGTCCTCAGTTATCAAGGGAGAGTTGGCAGCCCTCTTCCCACTTTTTATTTTATTTAATTATTTTTTTAAGATTTTCTTTTTTTTTTTTTAAATGTTTTTATTTATTTTTGAGACAGAGAGAGACAGAGCATGAGCAGGGGAGGGGCAAAGAGAGAGGGAGACACAGAAACTGAAGCAGACTCCAGGCTCTGAGCTGTCAACACAGAGCCCAACACGGGGCTTGAACTCACAGACTGTGAGATCATGACCTGAGCGAAGTCAGACGCTTAACCGACGGAGCCACCCAGGCGCCCCAGATTTTCTTCTTTTTAAAGATTGTTTTTAATGTTTATTTTTGAGAGAGAGAGAGAGAGGGAGAGAGAGAGATAGGGAGAGAGAGATGGGGGGAGACAGCAAGTGGGGGAGAGGCAGTGAGAGAAGAGGACAGAGGATCCAAAATGGGCTCTGTGCTGACAGCAGAGAGCCGGATGCAGGGCTCAAATTCATGAACCATGAGATCGTGACCTGAGCCGAAATTAAGAGTCACACATTTAACCGACTGATCCACCCAGGCACCCCTAAAGGTTTTATTTCTAAGTAATCTCCACACCCAACACAGGGCTAGAACTCACAACCCTGAGATCAAGAGTCCCACACTCCCCGGACTGAGCCAGCCAGGCGCCCCCCTCCTGTCACTTTGTAAAAAATATTCTCTAACTTTGAGAAATCCCAAAGTTTGGGAAACACTGGGAAAAACTGCAGCGGCTGCTGTGCCTGGGATGGGGGCCGAGACTAGCCACACTTTGTAAGGAAGCTCAGAGTAAGGAGAACACAGGCTTGGGTTCAAATCACGGCTCCGCCACTTACTGTAGGAACTCGAACAAGTTACTAAACCTCTTTGAGTCTCTGTTTCGCCATCTGCAAAATGAGGATGATTGACACCTCTCAAAGCTGCTATGAGAATTAAACCAGATAACATATGTGACTGTACCTGGACCATCAAAAACACTTGAGAAAATATCCTCCAAGAGTCTGTGAGCTCAGTGAAGGTCCCACTTTCCTCTTCTGCAAGTTGAAGAGTTCTCATTTCTTCGGTCGTTCTTTATTTTCTCACTCTGGTTTCTTCTGGGTGTTCTCTAGCTTGTCACTATTGCTCTTGACATGCGAATCCAGATCTGAATACATGCTGTTGGTGTGGACTAGCTGTGTAAAGTAGGATCTACTGTCACCTCCTTCAATCTAGACTCTGTACCTCCATTTACGAAACCCAAGTTTGCAACAGATTTTTGTGTATGTGTGCTCCTATTTTACTGCTTTGGTATTTGTTGGGCTTAGAGTACCTAACAGCCCCAGATCTTTTCATAGCAATGTTTGTAAAACCCTGTTTCTGAACTTGTGCCATCAAGGGACTTTACATTTATTCCCTTTTACAAAACCTTATCCAGTAGACAAGGTGCCCTCCCCAACTAGATGGGGTCAAAGGAGACTCCCAGTGTGTTCTCATGCTCAAGAAACCTGAAGGAACATTTAGCTGATTCTTTTTAGTCCAGGGAAGAAAATGTTTATTTGAATCTTGATGGAATCCAAGGCAGCGGGGCTGGTGCTAGGTGATGGGGCTGAGACAAGGTGCTGTGGCTTTAGTCCCCAACATCTCACCTGTATCAGGTTCACCTGGGGGCCTGGCATGATGGTTCCCTGCCTTATGTCAGTGGGCTGTCTGTCTTTCCTCGTTGATTCAAAAGATGAAGAGCCCACCTGGATGCCCTAGAGACTCTAGAGAAATCTGAAGCCCACACAGATTATAGCTTGTAGGGCCCAGGGGTCTCCTACTGTCTCCTGAGAGCAGTGACATCCTAGAATCCTCCTGCTTGATCCAGGTAACTTGGAGGAGATAGGCCTGGCACCTTCCCTCTGCATGTCATCCTGGCAGCTGGACTGCATGCCAGTGCTGCCCGAATGATACTTAGGCCTGGGCCGGTGCCAACGTTCAGACTACATGGAAGGAAAAGAGCTCTCTTTATTGCTCTAGCCTAGCCCGCCCGCGTGTCTCCCAGAACGTGGCTCTGTCCTTGTGCACTCGGGAGATGCAGTGGCCATCATGGTGGGGCTCAGCCTGGCTGTCGGCCCTGCCTCAGCCTCAGTCGGTCTTCCTGAACCCTGGAAAGCAAAGCCCGCAGGATAGCCTGGGATTCTGAAGGCGGCAAGGCCTCATTTCTACCATCACCCCCAGATGCCCAAATATCTCTCACAGTTGGGATAATGCAGTCACCCTAGAAGGCACAGGTTTCCAGGAATTAAATGGGTTACAGGAGACAGATATCCCCGGTGCAGAGACACACAGCCCCCTGGTCTCTCAGTTTTAAGATGTGAAGGTAAGCAAAGAGCTGCTTGTCAGAAAGAAAGAAAGAAAGAAAGAAAGAAAGAAAGAAAGAAAGAAAGAAAGAAAAAAAAAAAAAAAAAAAAAAAAAAAAAAAAAAAAAAAAAAAAGGGGATCTCCTTTAACCCAGCCCAGCCACACTAGCTGTGTGATCTCGCCAAGTCACTCTACCTCTCTGGGCCTCAGGTTCCTCATCAGTCAAGTGCAACATGACTGAAGTACGCCCAGTAGGCAAATAACATCATGGTGAAGATAGTGTTTGGTTTAGTGTAAAGTTCTCTGAGAAAGGAGAAATGTCCAGATGCCCTTCACTTTTCTACTGTAGTCCACCCTTCAGGTGTTTTGCTTCCATTCCTCCCACAGTTTGCACAACATACTTGCACAGTGGGTATTATTACACCCACGGCCCGGTGGAGGAAACTGAGGCTAAAAGACAATCCTGGGCCCCAGAGCTGGTAGATCGGCAGAGGCAGGACTTGAACCCAGGCCCCTGACTCCAGGCCCTGTGCTGTTGTTTCCTGTATGCTAAGCCTTATTTGCAACCAAAGACCCTGATCCGGAGGAAGGAGGTGAACATATGAAGAATGTAAACATTACCCATCAGCCTAAGCTTCTGAAGGAGGGGGATGAAGCCGTGTAGGACGCTGTGGATCCGGTACACTGCTCACGAACAAAGAGAAAGGAACGTGAGCTTTGTGCCCCAGCAAGGGACGCAGGGTCAGCCCTCACCTACCCTCGGACAAAGGCCTACCCCACACAAACAAGGATTAATGGTGGAATTTCAGGCAGCAGGTTAAGCTTAGATAATAGTACTGGAGTTATTATTATTAAAAACAATGACCTCAAACAGCAATAACAGTGCCAGGAAACTCGGTGGATTCAGTACCCAACTCCATGAACTGCCTTGTTTTCCATATCTGGCTAATTCTGTTTGTTTGCCACTTTAAACTGTTTTTGTTGCATTTTTGTGGAGCTGCCCATTTTTTCCATGAGGTTTTGCCAATGACCTCACATTGACCTTGAAAGTGGTCAGGAAGAAAACACGAGCATAAGGAAATCTTTAAAAAATGTTTAGGTTGTGGCTTTCTGGCCCTTGGCGAGCATCCGTGGCAGTCCGGCCACCACCCTAAAGAGTCTCTGGGGGCTGGGGGGACTTACCCAGCCCAAAGTAGATGCCAACGGTCTCCAGGGAGGCGAAGGTGAGTAGGCCGACCCCAAGGGACATGAACCAGTCTGCAAGGGCAGCGAGGAAGAGAATGGTCAGCCTGCAGGTCTGGTCCCTCCTATCCCCCCACCCTGTCCCTGTTCCCATGGCCCTCACCTGCGTAATAGTGATAACACACCAGCAAGGTCCCAATGGCAAAGCAGAGCAGGACAAAATGGAAAAACTCATCTGTAAAGGCAGAGGTGGATATTACTATTTGCTTCTTTCTGTCTCTCTTTTTTATAGTTACTAAAAGTATTCTTGTCTCTTCTCCAAAGTGACTTTAGTCAGAGATGTGGCTCCTGACCAGCCGAACTAAAACAGCACCCCAAATCCCACTCCTTTCCAGGCTTTATCTCATTTTATTATTTTTCTAACACCGACACCACTCAACTTGTTATATTTTTATTTCCACACTTATTCTCAAAAAAAAAAAACAAAGAAAAAATACAAAATAGATTTATTTTGTCTGTCCTCCACAGTAGGATGCTGGGGCAGGGATTTTGCTCAGAGAATAAACCACTGCCAGGCATATAGAGCTGCCATACTGTATTTGTCAAATGAGTATTAAATGCGATTGTAAAAAAACGCATTTTTTTACAAAATTTTATAAAATTCCCTCCTTAAAAGCAAGCAGTGATTGTGAAAGCCTTTCCAGGCATATATATACCTATTTTAAAAAACAAAACCAGGGAAGTATCACAATACCAGATTTTAAGATATACTACAAAGCTTTAGTAATCAAAACAGTGTGGTATTAGCATAAAAATAGACACATAGATCAGTGGAACAGAACAGAGAGTCCAAAAATAAAGCCATGCTTTTCTGGTCAATTAATCTTCAACAAAGGAGGGAAGAATATGCAATGGAAAAAAGACGGTCTCTTTAACAAATGGTGTTGGGGAAACTGTACAGCAAAGGAATAAAACTGGATCACTTTCTTACATTATACACAAAAGTAAATTCAAAATCGATTAAAGACCTAAATGTGAGACAGGAAACCATAAAATCCCCAGAAGAAAACATAGACAGTCATTTCTTTGACATCGGCCATAGCAGCTTCTTTAGAGATAGGTCTCCTGAGGCAAGAGACCCAAAGGCAAAATTAAACAAATGAGGTTATACCAAAATAAAAACTTCTGCACAGTGAAGGAAACCATCAACAAAACAAAAAGGCAACATAGTGAATGGGAGAAGATATTTGCAAATGACATATCTGATAAGGGGTTGGTATCCAAAATATACAAAGGACTCACACAACTCAACACCGACAACAATCGTCTTCATTATCATCATCGTCATCATTATCATTATCATCATCATCCAGTTAAAAAATGGATAGAAGACATGAACAGACATTTTTCTGAAGAAAAACATCCAAATGGCCAACAGACACCATGAAAGGATGCTCAATATCACTAATCGTCAGGGAAATGCAAATGAAAACCACAATGAGATTTCACTTTACACCTGTCAGAATAGCTAAAGTAAAAGACACAAGAAATAAAAAGTGTTGGCGAAGATGTGGAGAAAAAGGAACCCTCGTGTAGTGCTGGTGGGAATGCAAACTGGTGCAGCCTCTGTAGAAAACCAATGCGGGGTTTCTTAAAAAAATTAAAAATAGAATTACCATACCATCCAGTAATTCCACTACTGGGTATTTACTCAAAGAAAAAGAAAACACTAATTCAAATAGATATATGCACCCTGATGTTTATAGCAGCATTGTCTACAATAGCCAAATTATAGAAGCAGCCCAAGTATCCATTGAGAGTTGAGTGGATATGCGTGTTACTCAGCCAAGGACCTGAATGGACTTAGAGGGAATGATGCTAGGTGAAATAAGTCAGTCAGAGAAAGACAAATACCATACGATTTCACTCATATGTGGAATTTAAGGAACAAAACAAACATATGAACAAAGAAAAAAGAGAGACAAACAAAAAAACAGACCCTTAAATACAGAGGACAAACTGATGGTTACTAGAGGGCAGGTGGGGGGGGGGCAGGGGATAAGTAAAATACATGAAGGAGATTGAGAGCACACTTATCGTGATGAGCAACGAGAAATGTATAGAATTGTTGAATCATTATATTGTACATTCGAAACTAATACAACACCGTGTATTAACTATACTTGAATTTTTAAAAAAGCAGGACCAATTTGGATACCTGCTGCTCTATCATTTGCTTTCTTCATCTCATGGATAGATTAGGACCATCTTTCCATCTTAGAACATAATAGATCTGTCCTGTTCTTTTTGACGGCTGCACAGTGTTCCATGGTATAAACTTAACCCAATTTAGTTAACTGGTCCCTCATTGATAAACCTAGAAGTGTTTTTTGCTGTTACCACTGATGCTGCACAAACATCACTACACATGAATCTGTGCACGTGTTTCTGTGGGCCCGATGCCCAGAAGTGAAATTGCAGGCTTGGAGGGTTCTCCTAGCTAACACAGATGTGGAGAGGAGCCAAGACTAGGGTCTGGGCCTTGGGCAGGTGTTCAGGTGTGCTCTGGAGTGAGGTCTCCCTGCGCTTTGCCAGGCACTGGGGAGAGAACACAGGGCCTTGGACTCGGTCAAGGGGCCGTGATGAGAGGAGGCTCTGCTGTCTGTGTCCGAAGGACAATGACAATGACAGGTGGCATTAAAGACACAGGGGTTCCAAACTAACACCATGCTCTAGGAAGGAGAGCGGAAAGGGGAATCACCTTCTTGCTTTCGGGTATAATGCCTGTCCCACACTTTGGGAATCTCAGTGTTATTCCTGTGAGGCACATTTCATAGCCCAGGAAAGTTCTAAAGCCCTGGTTCCTTTAGCTGGACAGAGACAGAGTCAGGGGCTCACACCCAGGTGTCCTACGCCCTAAAGGTGGCCTTTTGATACAACCCTAAATGTTTCAAGGACAACTTCCATTTGTTTAATCAAACACGTTGGTCTCACATCCCTTTCTCATCCTTCTCCCTAAAGCCCTCGCAGATTCCAGGCTTAGAGCAAAGGAATTCCTTCCAGTTCTTATCACTCCTTCTCTAGAGTCTAGGCTAATCTAACCTCAGGGCTTCCTTGCCCCCTCTAGTTCCCTATCATGACCAGAGGCCTGGGGGGCATCTATCATCCCCTTGACTCCGTGTATAGCAGCAAGAGCACAGGACCAGGGTTCAAGTCTAGGTCGTGCTACTGGCTAGCTGAAAGCCCACACGCCATCCTTGAGTCTTAGCTTCCACATCTGCACAATGGGAGTCATTATACCACCTTCTTGCCATGATTCTAAGCTGAGGTGTTTGCAAACACCACACATGACAGAGGTGGGCTGTGATCGCCCACCTCTTTTTCTAGGCCACCAGTGGACTTTCTAACCACAGAAATCTGGACCAGACAGACAGGTAGAAATAGCTTTGGGACACGAAATTCCTTACCATCTTTTTTTTTTTTTTTTAAATTTATTTTGAGGGGGAGGAGGGGCAAAGAGAGAGGAAGAGAGAGAATTCCAAGCAAGCTCTGTACTGTCAGCACAAAGCACAACGCAGGGCTCAGTCTCACGAACCATGAGATTATGACCTAAGCCGAGATCAAGATTCAGATGCCCAACTGACTGAGCCACCCAGGCACCCACTTACCATCTTTCTTTATATTCAGTCTTCTTAACTGAGAGGCTTCCACTTCTCCTTAGGAACAAGAGAGAGATGAGTGTTTACTTTGAAGAGGGGTGCCAGGTGGGGTTTTCTCTTCTCTGCCTCACTCAGACCAGCTCTCCTGGGTTCCTCTTCCTGGGTCAGAGGGCACTCACCACAGGGCCAATCAGGGCAAAGCTGTGAAGGTGGAGTGTGTCTGTCCTTGGGACCCCCACTGACCCCTTCCTCTCTACCCAACCTGAGTCTACATTCTGTTTCCTTTCTCCTGAGCTTGGAGAGCCCTTCCCAGAATCAAGGTGACACTCTGGCTGGTGATGTAGTCCCTGCTTGACTGACCCACCCTCTCAGGCTGTCTGGTCCTGCCCTAACCCCCCCGGAATGGAGGCCACCTCCCCCTCTCCTCTTGGAGTTTGTGTATTTACCACTTGCTGGGTCAGAGCCTCTCCTTCGGAGTCCTGGAAATCAGAAATACAACATTAATGCCAGACTAGCTTGGGCCCTTAACAGGTGCCTCCACCCTAGCAGAGGAAGTAGGTCACCTCTGAAAATCCCAAGTCAAATTCTCCAGCCCCCAAGGGATCTTTCTATCTATTGATTGCTGACTGAAATCCCCTTGCCTCTTGCCTAAAGCCCCTTTCTAATCTGCACTGGGCCCCTGCCTGACTGAGCCCAGGTCAGAGCCCCAGGTCTGCAAGTGGATTTGGAGTCCCCAACTCACACCCACGAACTCTGATAGCAGCTGGCTCTCTCAGGGGAAACAAAACGCCCAGACCTGTTCGTCATCAGCACTGACAACCCCTATCCCCTAACTGGACACTCACCTGATTCTCCAGAGGGCACCACCTCTCCAGGGACACCTACACAGAAGGAAAATCAGCGATCACATATCCATTATCCTCTGGGTGGGGAGCAGTTATACTGTGGGACAGATGGATCTCATTCAGAGACTTTCCATTTGATCTGAGTGGGCCAAGAGGTGACTGGAGCAGGCTGGAGGGCTATTCCATCTCGAGGGGCAACCACTACCCACCAGCCACCAAAAGCCACTGTAGAAAGGCCTGTCCAGTGTTACAGGCCATCCAATTTCCCACAAGAGGCCAGAAATCCAGGTTTTACATCAACTTTTTTTTTTTAATTTATTTTAATAGAGAGAGAGAGAGAGCACACACTGGAGGTGCAAAGAGAGAGAATCCCAAGCAGGCTCCACACTGTCAGCACAGAGCCCGATGCAGGGCTGGAATGAACTCACGAACCATGAGATCATGACATGAGCCGAAACCAAGAGACAGACGCTCAACCGGCTGAGCCACCCAGGTGCCCCTACATTAACTTCTTGATTATAGAAAAGGTGGGCACCTCTTGTATTCCACTGAACCAAAGACATCATTTGTGAGAAATGACATTATTTTCTATATTACTATGTAAGGAAAACCACTGCCAATTTTAATTGTAAGTTGCCAGCAATTTTCAGATGCATCCTGACCTTAGAGATACCTAAATGTGAAAAAGTAGGAGTTGTACAATTGATGAAATGTAATAATAATAATAATAATAATAACACTCCTTGAGCTAGATAAAACACATCTGCACACATGTGGGCATCAGTTTGCAACCTCTGCCTGTTCATGACTACACAGATGTAGATGACGACACCTAGCCATGTGGCCCCAGCCCCACCAGGCCCTGAGTTCATGGGAACCAAGCTGGGCTGCACATTGGTAACTCTGGCCCCACACCCTGCTGAGTGTTGAGCTCCTTGTCTGGGCGGCTGAGGCTGATATGAGCCCTCTGTACTTGTCCTGAGCTGCTGCCTCCCCAATTAATCTGGTTTAGGGTGGCCTACCCACCCCATTCATCCTGATTCTTGGTGCTTTTTCTAGTTCCTGGGGACCTCTCTCCCAGCCTGTCAAATCCTTTCCCTCAAGGGCAGGGAGAACCACTTGTAGCATCCCCACCCCCCCACCCCCAACAGGTAGTCACCACAACTGTACACTTCCCATTCTTCATTGGGTCAGCCTCAGGACACAAACATCAGAAGACGGCACTCAGCACACAACAATAAACATACTGAACTATTTTTATGCAAATAGGTCTTTATGTTGATATGCAAATAGGAAACATCATCTGCAGGTGACCTGAGGGGTCAGTACTGAGGGTACAGAGAACAGACCGAGAACAGTATGAATTAATGAGACTCTAGGAGTGTAATTTACTTAGAATCTCCTAGGTCTTGGGGGGAAAAAGTAATTCACAAATTCACAAACTGTGGTGATATCTACCTTTCAGTGAATATGAATTACTTTTATGATGAGAAAAAAACATTTTTAAATATATGTAAATGTAACCGTTTCTCTCTCTTTCATTTTACACCCAGTGAAACCATTCCCACAGTACTTGAGTAATTAAAAACATTTTCCTAAACCAAGTAATACTTGGCTTTGTGAAAGAGAAAGAATGAGAGAAAGAAAGGAAGGAAGGAAGGAAGGAAGGAACAAAGAAAGAAGGAAAGAAACAAAGAGTTCAGGCAAGCAAATAAAACAGTATTAACTATTTACCCGCAATGCTACCACCCAGAGGAAGACACAGGTAATATCTTGATGCAGAAATTAAAATATTCTATTTACCTTTCTTAGAATTATTATCTAACACCTTATTATCAGGTGTTAGGAGACTATGTGGATTAAACAAAGTTAAACAGGCTTTCATTTTCGTATCTGCAGTACGCATTTGTTAGGCTTTTTTGGCAAACTGGCTCATTCCTACAAATTGCACCCATTTCATCAAAGTGCTACCAAGCACTTTGTCTATAACTCCTTGTCTATAATGTCATGTCTATAACTCCTTGCTGTAATAACCACTATGTCTGGAGATGATTATTCCATGAAGTATTTAGAGATCAGATCCTTAATTTTCCCATGCATGTGTACATAGCCCACTACTCCAAGATAGTGCGTGCTAATCATGTTCTATTTCGCTGGTTGGAAAGCTCAGGCCCAGAAAGATTGGCTGACTTATCTAGGTCGCCCTGCAAGTCAAGATTATAGTTCAGAAGAGAATCCGGGGCAGTCTCCCCATGGTAGAAAATGCTTGCCCCCATCCCCATCCGCCAATGTTCTAACCATTCATCTGGCCATATTTCCTATATTTTCCTAGCACTTTTCAGTCCATTGAAACACCCTCATGATCTTGTTTCTGTCCCACAAAGTCCAGAGAGCTCACGTCTCTGTGTAGTTCCCTTTTCTCCAAGGCCACTGGACGATGACTTACCTCCATAGAGCTGAAGCTCATCCTTCAAAAGGTCAGGCTCCTCATGCACAGCACCTGAGTGGAAACATCCATTTATTGAGCACTTATTATGTACTAACACGGAACTTAGATATTTATATTTAACATTTTGTTAGAACCCTGGGGTGACTGAGTGGCTCAGTCAGTTAAACATCCAACTCTTGATTTCCATTCAGGTCATGATCTCACAGTTCATGAGATCCAGCCCTGCCTTGAGCTCTGTGCTGACGGTGTGGGGCCTGATTGGGGTTCTCTCCCTGCCCCTTCCCTGCTTGTGTGCTCTCTCAAAATAAAAAACTAAACTTAACAAAAAATACTTTGTTAGATCCTTATGGAAATCCAATGAAGAAGGTATGAGTATCTCTTCTTCCCCCATTTTATGGGTAAGGGAACTGAGGGTCACAAAGTTAAATTATTCCCTGAAGGTCACATGGCCAGTAAGTGGCAATTCCAGGGTTCAAACCCAGATCTGTAACCAAAACCTGCAATCATAATCACTTTTATCTTCAAAAATAGAGCCCAGAACTCAACTCTAACTTCCTGGGCAGCATTTATTAAACATCTCCCAGGTTCTGTGTGCCAAGTTCTGTACTAGGCATTAATACAGACTCTTCACCTCATGGTCTTTTCTTCCCACAACCCACTTAGGCCAAAATGTATTTAAATTTTTTATTTTTGCAAAAGTTTTCTTCTGGTTGTTAAAATAGAACACGTTCACTGTATAATTTTTATAGCCAAAAAAGTGAAAGCCAAAAATCACCCACAATTTAACCATCCAGAGATATCCAGAGATAACCACTCCTGACACTTTGCTATTTTTCCTTCCAGTCTTATTTATGGCCACGTATGTGTGAATTTTTACAGAGTATATATGAGATCAAACCAGTCATATGATTTAGCATCTTTCTTGGTCACTTCAGAGATGTATGAAGAACAGAACTGTAGCCAGGGAAGGGTGTATTTTACTGTCGTTGGACACGAGGCTGCTTGCCATTGGTGCCTTACTATAAACACTGCTGTGAGGAACATCCTTAAAAAAAAACTTTTAAGCATTTATTCATTTTTCAGAGTAAGAGCGACAGAGCATGAGCAGGGGAGGGGCAGAGAGATAGGGAGACACAGAATCAGAAGCAGGCTCCAGGCTCTGAGCTGTCAGCCCAGAGCCCAATGCGGGGCTTGAACTCACAGACTGCGAGATCATGACCTGAGCTGAAGTCAGACGCTCAACCGACTGAGCCACCCAGGCACCCTGTGAAGAACATCTTCACGCAGGTATGCTCATTCCCACTGAGAAACTCAATCAGGAGCTGGGTGGGCAAAGGAGAAATGGCAAGGCTTGTCGCCTACCAGGTGAGCTGTCCCTGGGAGGGTGTCCAGCCCCCTGGCTCTGCCGACGTTTTCCTGTTACTCTGGGATGCTGGTCCTCATCACTGCTCCCTGCAAGGAACAAACACAAACTCTAGGAGAACCTCAGCCTGGCATGAGCCTGAAATACATTCGTTCTGATGTTTGTTCTCAGAATTTAGCTTTTATGAGGAGTGTGATCTAGAGGAAAGAGCACTGTTTGGCGGGGAGGGGCGGTGGTGAGGGAGGGGTAGGAGATCAGCCACAAACTTTCTGTGTGACCTTGGACAACTCATTTAATATTTCCACTGTTGCTTTCATGAAGATAAGATGAGGTCACCTGAGGCATCTTATGATAAGCACAGGGGCTGTGTCATCTCTGTGTCCCCACATCATGCTGACTCTCTTTGCTCCCACTGGGAAAGCCCTTCCCATTTGTCTCCTTTATCTTGAAGATTAAGGAGTAGGAAGGCTTTTCTAACTGCCCCAGTTCACGCTCATCGTCACCCTCCCTCATCTGGGTTACGATCGCATCAGCTATCTGTGCTTGACACAGTGGGCATGAGGGCCAGCGGTGATATGTTCGTCTCTCCAACCATCTTGAACTCCTGAAGGACAAGGCCTGGGTCCCTACTGTTCTAAGGGTGCCCAGCCGGGAGGAGGAGCTTGATCAAGACTTGAAGAATGACAGAGTTGTTAGCACTTGGACCAGTCAGTGTTGCAGGAATTCAGGCCTGGGAGCCAGGAGTTCCTGGCTTCAGGTCCAGAGGACTCCCTTTTCCTGAGGATGACCGAATGGCTCTGGCAGCGTGAATGTCCCTCAGTGTGCTTGCGGAGCTCCTGCTTAATCGTGGATAAATTTTAAATTTCCAGGAAGCTAGATTAACTGTGTTTTAAAATCAGCGCATATGTGATGTCAGCTAGGTGCAGAGGAAAAGGCATCAGGAAGTACATCAAGATTACAACAGCAGGCGTGACTGGGTGGCTCAGTTGGTTGAGCTTCCAACTCTTGGTTTTGGCTCAGGTCATGCGCTCAGGGTCCTGAGAATGAGCGCTGCGTCTGGCTCGGCGTTGAGCATGGAGCCTGCTTGAGATTCTTTCTCTCCTTCTCTCTCTGCCCCCTTTCTCTCTCTAAAAAATAAATTAAATTAAGAAAAAAAAGATTGCAATGGCAGTATTTATCTCAGAAGATGGGATTTTGGTTAGCTTCTATTTTCTTCTTTTCTGTATTTTATAAATATTAATCAATGTAAAAAAAACTTTTTCATTGCGTTTTGCAAAATATAAAACAACACAGAAAATGAAACAAAACATTATTCCAAATTCTATCGGCCAGGGACAACCTCACTCAACATGAAAAATGAACATTATTTTAGCTTTCTCTATGACGTATTCATAATATGTAATTTTTTATAAAAGGTATTATAGTATTAAATGTTTTCTAAAATGAGGACAATTTTTATATGTGCTCTCTAATTCGATTATTTAAAAAAGTAACCCTGGCAGAAAGACTCACAGTTTGCTGCTACTTGGTACCCCAGTATCCATCCCAGAGCCTGGCACATGTTGGTGCTTAACAAATATTTACTGAATAAATGTAAGGAAACACAGTAATATGTGTTCAGTGATTATCTCTGGGTGACAGAGCAAAGGGTGATTTTCTTCTTCTTTCTACTTCCTTATATGCTCCATATTTTTACAGTGTTTCTATGTGCAATCTTGCACAATAAAAAGTTTTAATTAAAAAGCAACAGGATGCATTAAAAAAGATATATAGGGAGAGGAGTACTGGCTGCTGGACTATGAGTTAGGGTCCCCAGTATGGAGGAAGGCTGAGGATACAGTGAAGTGCCAGCCAGGCTTGGGGTCGAAAGGGCTAATGGTCACCAGCAAAGCCCAAAGCATGGGCAGGGTGTGAGTTCTAGCAGCAGACCAGCCTTTGTGGATCAGAGATCAGAATCCCGATATCAGCATGTCTCTGTGCTTCTGTGTTTCTTTTCTTGTTGCTTTTTCCTTAGTGTTCAGTTTTGCTAATCACAGGCAGTCCCATGTGTGCTGCAGAGACCTGAGGAAAGGGGCTTATGGTCACACTTGGGGGAGGACATTTGTAGGGGAGCAGCACCCCCGAGGGTCAACCTGAATGGGAAGACAGAATGTCACCTCCCACCCAGGGAGGAGAAAAAAAAAGGACAAGCAAGAGCCCCCTAATACCGAGAAACTCTTCTTCCAGGGCTAAACCTAATCGGGGATGGGTGTGTATATCCATTCTTGATTCTCGAACAATAAGGGTTTGAACTGTCTGGGTCTACTTAAATGCAGATTTTTTTTTTTTTAAGTTTTTTTTTTTTTTAATTTAATTATTTTGAAGGAGACAGGAACAGTGCAGTGGGGGAGGGGCAGAAAGAGAGGGAGAGGGAATCCCAAGCAAGCTCCACACTGCCAGCACAGAGCCCAATGTGGGGCTCGACACGAAACCAGGAGATCATGACCTGAGCCGAAACCAAGAGTTGGATGCTTAACTGACTGAACCACCCAGGCGCCCCCGTAAGCAGATTTCTTTTTACCTCATTGCGTTATAAATGTATTTTCTCTTCCTTTTCCTACTTTTTTTTTTTTAATTTTAGATATTTAATATTTATTTATTTATTTAGAGCACACAGGTCGGGGAGGGGCAGAGAGAAAGGGAGAAGAGAGAATCCCAAGCAGGCTCCAGCTGACAGCACAGAGCCCAGCATGGAGCTCGATCTCACAAACTGCGAGATCATGACCTGAGTCGAAATGAAGAGTCTGTTGCTTAACCATCTGAGCCACTCAGGCACTCCAGGGGATAATCTTAACAGTTTTTTTTTTTAGAGCTGTTACTATGTGCAAGGTGCTAAGACTTTAGATGTGTAAAGAATTTAATCCTCCCCACAATTCCATGAGGTAGTAGCTTTTGCTATCATCCCCAGTTTATAGATGGGGGCCCCAAAGCACATTGGGTTTAGCAGTTTACCCAAAAGGACACATAGCTGGTGAGTGGCAAAGAAAGGGTTTGGACCTAGGCAGGCTGGTGCACTGAGTTCAACAGCAGAGTGCTCCTGAAAAGCCTAAAATTACTTTACGTGAGACGCAGCCGCTTGAGGGGGTTTCTGGGAAGCATGAAAATTAGCTGCAAAGATATCACAGAATAACAAAATACTCAGGATATGACAGCAAGAATTTTTAAACAGAGGACCAAATTGTCTGTGTGGTCAGTTATTAACTGTGTACAAGTTGCATATATCGACAGGTGGGGTCTGGAAGGGAATATGAAAAAATAGAGTTGAAGTATCAAGGCAGGAGATTATGGGGGATTGTTTTCTCATGTAAATGCTTTTCTTGAATAATATTATGAATATATATACATATGTACTAATCTTTGCTATACCTGAAGAAGAGGAGGATGACGAAGAGGAAGAGGAGGAGGAAGATGAAGAGGAGGAGGAGGAGGAAAAACACTTGTCTCTCTTGGGTTGTTCTTGAGGAAAGAGTCCAGCTTCCCTGTCTTGCTTGTGGAAATCCGTCTCTCCATCTGGGAGGCACACATAGGCAAGGATGAGTGTTTCTTGCCCTTCCTACCCCAGAGACCACCAAGACCTCCCCAGGTGTCTCCTTGGACTTGGGGGCCAGGAATGGCTGGGATCTTTTCCCAAACACGTAGGGCCAGTGGAAGGTGCAGGAGATCAGAATTCTCAGAAGCCTCGGGGGCTCTAGGAAGGCCCAAGGCATAAATTTCTCTGAATATGGAGACTAGAGAGGGGCTTTTCAGCCCCCATCCTGCCCAGAGGTCACTAGACTGTGTCGCCGATGTAGGATTCACTGTAAATTACAGGGCAGGTATGATCTGGTCAAGCGAACCCTCTCATCCCCCATTCTGGGGCCGAGCAGGACCATTCCCACCTTCTCGGAACTCTCCCCAGTGCGAGACCCTCTCCTAAGTCCCCAGAACCCCCTTGAGATTTGGGAAGCAACTGAGGGTCTGCAAAGCTAAAGAGTTCTAGGGGACAGACTGGACCAAGTGTGTGTGTGTGTGCATGTGTGTGTGTGTAAAACACTACTTCTCCAGAGGATTCAACTGTGACTTGAGCCACTGTGAAACATGAGCTAAGCAGAGCCTTCTGTTCATCAGCACTGCTGGACTCTACCTCCCACATGGCTTTGCCCAGAGGGTGAGAGGAGGCAAACATACAGTCCAGATCTTCTGTTTCTCCAGGGACTCGACTGTGATCTTGAGTCTGGGAAGAAGGTCCTGAAGTCTCCATGGTTTTCCCTGGAAGAATAACAGTAAGTAATTAGAATAACAATAATAATTAATTTCACCTCAGTTAATCCCCTTAATGTGTAAACAGCTTGGCAAATAAAGAAGAAAAAGACAAACACCCAATATTCAAAAATACAAGAAAACAACTTATAAAAAAAGAATATACAATTAGGGAAATTTAAATAATGATCATCTTTTGATAATATTGGTAACTTATTTATTTTTTTAAAAAATAGACTTTAGTTGTTAGAGCAGTTTGAGGTTCACAGCACAGTTGAGTGGATGGTACAGACAGAGATAACTAACATGCCCCCTGGCCCCAAACATGTATTTTTAGGTGTGATATTTATTTATTTATTTATTTATTTATTTATTTATTTTATTAAAAAAAAATTTTTGTTTAACGTTTTATGTATTTTTGAGGCAGGGAGAGACAGAGCATGAACAGGGGAGGGTCAGAGAGAGGGAGACACAGAATCTGAAATAAGCTCCAGGCTCTGAGCTGTCAGCACAGAGCCCGACGCGGGGCTGGAACTCACGGACCGAGAGATCATGACCTGAGACGAAGTCGGCCGCTTAACCGACTGAGCCACCCAGGCGCCCCTAGGTGTGATATTTATATAAGGTTATATTGAGTTAAAGTGTCTGTAAATGTAAGGATAAATACTGAAATTTTTATGATAAAATTATATGATGTCTGGGACTTTCTTCAACATGATCTTATTGGGGGGTTGGAGGGTGTAGGTTGGAGTCCAAATAAACAAACACGACCACGAGTTAATAGTTATCGGAGCTCTATCAAAATATAAATTGTGGTTATCTCTGAGTGGTGATATAATGTATTTTTTGTTTCTTATTTTTACTTTACATTTTCTAAATTTTTAACAGTATTGCTTTTGTTGTAATAAAATAGCCAAGAATCTTTCCTTAGTTAAAAATGTAATATGCCAATATCAGAATAGTATATATCAGTGTATATCAGTACTTAAGCCATTTTACAAAGGGCTTCTCTGAGCCTGATCACAAACCAAAGTCAGGTAGGAGTTTGGCTTAATTGCTCCTCACATTTGAATTATAGTTTCTAGACAACAAAACTTCCCCAAATATTGTCTCCTTTGACTGTTACAATCACCCTTCAAGGTATTTTTATTACCCCTATCTTATAGAGGCACAGAACCCATATGAATACACCTCAAAACATTGGTCTGGGGCACAAAACTACTCAAAGGCCACTCTGGAGTCCGGCCCTGCTGGAATGCCTTTCCAGCATTTCCATGCATTTCCATGGAATTCCAGTATCCACGATTATGGTGACGGTAAGGGCAGGAAGCAGGCACTTGAAGGTGAAGAGCAAAGTTTGGAAATCTATCCCATCAGGACACTATACTCCGTACTTTCCTGAAATTCTGAGAGGGAGCTAGAGGTAACTCTGGAGGGTGGCTTTCAGGTGAATGTACAAGAAGGCCATAACTGTGGCCTTGGAAAATCCAAACGGCTGACCAGAGTCAGCTAGTGCTCTCAGTGGGGAAGATATATGGAGAAGGGTCTCCCTACCAAAGCCTTTATTTTAGCTGGGCACATGGCCACCCAGCTACGGACTATGTTCCCAGCATCCCTTGAAGCTAAGTGTGGCCATTTGACTACATTCCTGCCAATGGAATGTGTGTGGATGTGATACGTGCGGTGGTGTGACAGTAACTGTTTAATGGCTCTCCAGAAAAAAAAGTACATACGCATACACACACACACACACACACACACACACACACACACTTGTTATAAGTTTACTGATGTAAAAAATGCATAGCATACAGTTTACAAATAATAAAATATACAGTACTCTTTATTGCAAATCCCACACACCTGTAACTTCAGTGTGATTTGGAATTTCTTGCAAAACCTGCTATCAGTTTTTTATAAGTCCATCACCAGCAATAGTGTCAAAATCAAACTACTATAAGTTATTGATTACTATCAGTTTCAGCAAAAAAGTTGCCGACATGATTGATGAACGTGAATACTCCTAATGTAAATGTCAGCTGATATTTTCTTTCACATTAACGAGTAAGACAAAAGTGAAACAACCAAGGCATTCATTGTCACAGTTTGTCAGTGATATGAGCAACTTCTTTGCTGAATCGCATTAGTTTTCAAATTCCAGAAGACTATTTTCTCAACTTGTGCTATTTACAATGTAATGGCTGTAGGTGCAACCCAGTTTTAGGTTGAATCTGCATTATTAGTGTTTTCTTGATCACTTTCTAACATTTAGACCATCAACAAAACGAACCATCAAGCTCTGATTTGTAGAGGTGACTATTTTCTGTGGTGTAAATACTCCCACCATGACTGATTTCAAGCTACCAATATGAGGTCATGGAGTGCAGAGTCAGGAAGGGATGTACCATAGAACACATTATGTGGTGTTTCTACCCTATGAAAATCTACCTATGAAAATCTCAAGTGCCTAGGTAATAGCAGAAAGTAGTGAAATAAATTAGGAAGTCATACATTTTGAGCACGTATTAACTTTGTTTTTTAATATATTTTATTTAATTGTACATTTCTTTTTTTATTAAAACTTTTTACTCTTATTTTTTTAAATGTTTTTATTATTTATTTTGGAGACACAGAGAGAGCGAGAGAGAGAGAGAGAGAGAGACAGAATGTGAACTGGGGAGGGGCAGAGAGAGAGGGAGATACAGAACCCGAAGCAGGCTCTAGGCTCTGAGCTGTCAGCACAGAGCCCAACACGGGGCTTGAACTCACAAACCATGAGATCATGACCTGAGCCGAAGTTGGCCATCTAACCAACTGAGCCACCCAGGTGCCCCTAAAACATTCTTTTTTAAAAATGTTTATTTTTGAGAGAGACTGAAAAGGAGAGCAAGTGGGGAAGGGGCAGACAAAGAGGGAGACAGAGGATCCAAAGCGGGGTCGGCGCTGACAGCAGAAAGCCTGATGCAGGCCTCGAACTCATGAACAAAGAGATCATGACCTGAGCCGACATCGGATGCCCAAACGACTGAGCCACCCAGGTGCCCCTTAATTGTACATTTCTATAACTTAATAAAGGTTGGGCTTAATAATCAGCGTCCAAAGTTCCTAAAGATTTAACAATCTATGCTCACAGGTGATACAGCCTGGTGTCAGCTCCAGGCATACTTCTGCTTGCATTCTACTTCCTCTTTCCTGCTTTGCATATGCTGGAACTCAGACACCGGGTGGGGGTGGGGGGAAGTGAAACAATCTCCTTCATGCATAACAAGCCAATACCCCAGGGAATTCCTGAGCAAGAAGTCAAAAGGAAATCTAAGCCTGGAAAGGCCTCATGCCCCAGAGCCACCAGCCCATCCGAACCTGCCTCTGATCAGCTATGTGCACAGAAATAAACTTCTCTCTTATTTGAGCCTGTGATTTGGTCTATTTGTTACAGCAGCATTGCCTGTTGTGCAGGCTTCATTTGGAAGCCTCCCATATTTCTTCTCCCAGTTCAGAGGCTAAGCCCTCAACTTGGGGTAGATTCCCTACTCTCTGACCAGTTTAGATTAGGGTTACTAACCTCAACGCTCCTGACATTCAGCACCAATGATTCTTTGTATGTGCGAGGTGTTTAGCCTCCCGACTAGATGCCAGGAGCATCCCCCAACGAGTTGTTGTGATGGTCAAAAATGTCTCCAGATACTGCTCAATGTCCCCCGGGGGCAAAAGTCACCCCCACTTGAGAACCACTTGTATAGAGAATCTATTCTTTTTTAAAAATGTAATTGTGTTAAGATTTTTTATTGAGGTATAATTGGCATATAACATCATATCTGTTTCAGGTGTACAACATGATGATTCAATATTTGTATACATTGTGAAATGATCACCACAGTAAATCTAGTTACCATATGTTCCCATACAGAGTTACAAATTCTTTTTCTTATGATGAGAACTTTTAAGATCTATTCTTTTAGCAACTTTCAAATATGCACTACTGTATTATTAACCATAGTGACCATATTGTACATTACATCCCCAGGACTTATTTATTTTATTCCTGAAAGTTTGTACCTCTTGACTGACCATTTCAGCCATCCCCAGCCCCTGTCTCTGGAAATCACCAATCTGTTCCCTGTATCTATGAGTTTTGGGTTTTTACATGTATGTACGGTTGTTTTTAGTGCAGAATCTACTCTTTTTTTGAGAGAGAGAGAGAGAGAGAGAGAGAGAGAGACAGCGAGTGAGCAGGGGAGGGGAAGAGAGAAGGGGGAGACAGAGGATCCAAAGCAGGCTCTTTGCTGTCAGCAGAGAGCCCGATGTGGGGCTCAAACTCACAAACCATGAGGTCATGATCTGAGCTGAAGTCGGATGCTTAACTGACTGAGCCACCCAGGAGCCCTGGTACAGAATCTACTCTTAATCCACCACAAGACCTTGGCAAGGCAATATCCTTCCCTGTGCCTCAAAGGCAGGCCATCTGGGCCTGGATCCTATCAGACACTTCTAGTTATGGATCTTGGGCAAATTAATCTCTCGCTGTTGCAGTTTCCTCATCTGTAAAATGGGGACAATAATAGTGCTTCTCTCATAGTGTTGTTGCGAAAATGGCATGAATTAAAACACGTAAAGCATTTAGAACAATGCTTGGTATAAAGCAGGAGTGAAATAAATGCCAGCTGAGATGAAGTCAGGCCTCCAGACCTAGGCCATTCTTTCTTACTGTCAAAATTTGTATCTGACCTTCCAAGCACAGCTCAAATGCCACCTCCTTCATGAAGCCCTGTGCCAGTTGCTAGTACCTAACCAATCTCCAGCCTCCTTACCTCACTCCCTTAATCCTCCTCCCCTCAGCGTCCCTGAAGACACCATTTGTATAGTGTATACAAGCAGATGGACCAGGGTCCAACCACATTCCTGTCACCTGTGCATGGGATGCCCTTGGGCAGACAGGTCCCCTTCTCTCAGCTCTAGTGATCTCAGTTGTGAACTGGTGACGGTAGAACCACAGGGAGGAAAGATGGCCAGGGCCTGCCCTTAGCAGGGCTCAGTGAATGTGAGTTTCCTCTTTTACAGACCTCCTATTACTCTCGACCATTCGGTGTCCAGCCCCAGGCCTGCCCATGCCCTGTCAAAGTAGTGTCTGACCTTCCAGGCACAGCTAAAATGTCACCTCCTTTATAAAGCCCTGTGCTAGTTGCCTAACCAGTCCTCATCCTCCCTACCGTACCCTACTCAGCCCTGCCCTTCTTTCTTGCTAACAAAACTGCAATTTTGTTCTTCCAGCTCCAGTTAGATACTTGTTTTCTCAACCTCCCTTGTATCTGGGAGTGGCCATGCGACCCAGTTTTGGCCGAGGAGAAGTGAGCAGGGGTTTGGCTGGGGTTCTGGGAAAGGTTTTGCTTCTCCTGACAAAAGAAACCAACAGTGCTGGTGCTGTGCCTTGGGTCTCCTTCCTTCCTTGAACATGAACCAGCTGAGCCACCCAGGAGCCCCTGTAGTCAGAATTTTTGATACACACTTCCCCTTTCCTATATCACATTTATGTTAATTGAGCACCTACTATGTGCTAGCATTGGGGATACATGGTGAACAAGTTACATCCCTGTCCTCAAGGAATTTTGTGGTAGACCAGGGGGCTGTGGGAGCCCAGGGGACAAATCAGACCAGAGTTAGTCAGGGAAGATTCCTGAAGGAGGGAATGCTGGGGTGAGTTTGGAAGGGCCAGAGGGAACAATGTGCAAAGGCATACAGGCAAGGGGCTTTGTCCCACATGGGAAACAGTTGCAGGAAACAACTCTAAAGAAGGAAGGGATTTGGGGGAGGCCCAGAGTGGACCTCCACCTTATCCCCAGGCATATTGCTCTCCTGAGCCTAGTCAATTCTGCCTCATACCAGACTCTTCTTCCTCAAGGGAGGGCACTTTGTTGCACAATTCCAGGGACCACTGTTCTTATTCACCTTCAGATCTCTCTGCTCAGGGCTCAGCAGAGCGTCTGACACACCCAGGGTGTGTCTCCTCCACTAGAGCTGGAACCCAGGGTGAAGGGAGAGACTAAGACTGCTTCATTTCTGTGTCACTGAACCCTACACAGGGCGTGGCTAAAGGAAAGATGTGATGATGATGATGGTGATGATGACGATGGCAACCATGACAACAAAGTACTTACTATCTGTCAGGCAACGATGTAAGCGCGTCACACATGTTATCTCACGGAGTGCTCACCACGACTCTGTGAGGGCTCACGCTGGTTGCGTCCATTTTATTGATAAGAACACTGAGGCACAGGGAAACTAAGAAACTTTCTCAGGGCCATAACTAGTAAGTGGCTGAACAAAGTAGTTGCTTTGTCCACGATGGGAGATGGAAGGAGTGAGCTGCCACCTCTTCTCAGGCCCTTGTCATTAGCACCAGGAATGAAGCCACTAAGTCATGGGAGTGCTATGCAAATGATGCTGACATGGCTTGTAGTCAGCCACTGGTGGAGCCCCGAGCAGGGTCCTCATAGCCAAAGGAACTTCCTCCGGCACTTTGTCAGCTCAGCCATCAGAAGCAAGGGCAATGGAACTAATGGAACTGTCATGGAGGTTGGAACTGAGGCAGCCCTCTTTCTCCTTTTAACGTCCTTGCCCCATCCCTCCTCCACCCACATTTCTATTATGAGAAAGGATAAATAGAATTAAAAAAAATTAAAGCTCGAGAATCCATGTGCAGGGCAATGCTTAACTCAAAAGGACAGCACTAATGGTAGAGCATCAGGCACTGGCAGAGGGATCGCTGGGACGGGCTTCTAAAAGGTCAAGTTCACAGTGTGTGACCTCCTTTGAAGCAAGATGGACCAAGGGGTGTTGAGACAGAAGTGAGGAAAGAAGAAAGCAGAGAGAGGAAAGAGAACATGGCATGTTCTCCAAGATCTCACTTCACGAGCGCAAGTCTTATTTTACACAGGAAGAAGCTGAGGTTCGGCCAGACAAGTGACTTGTCCAAGGTCGCCCAGCTGACCGGTGGACTCGAATCCAATCCCTGCTCCAGCTGAGAGCCTCCATTCCCTGATCCCGGTTAGAGGCCCCTAAAACCCCCTCTCGCAGGTAACCCCCTATCGGCGACTGAGCCTGCGAGGAATGCCTTTCTAGCGCTTTTCTCCAAAAAGGCCCAGCCCTGCTGAGTCATGGGTGATGCCAGGGCCTCTGCACCCACAGATCTTGCTAAACTGGATTTCCCCTTCAGTTCAGCCCCAAATTCCTAAGCTCCTGCTGTCACAAGGGCCTGGGCCCAGGCTGGGAGGGATACTAGGGGACACTGAGCCATGACAGCCTCACAGTGCCTTCCCTATGCAGCTCATTTGATCCTCATGCTAACCAGAAGAGAGGCAGAGAAGGGATTATTGTCCCATTTTACAGACGGAAAACTGAGACCCAAAAATGGAGAGGAACTGTAAAAGGTTTTATGGCAACTCAGGGGCCAGGCTGGATCCAGAACCCTGACTCTGGATTCAGGAGCTGGTCCCCTTTCTCCGGTGCCCCGCCTTGGGGAGGGGGCCGGGGGTTGGGGGGTACCGAGTTGGATTTCAACAGGTGGCAAAAGGCAGAACGGGATAAAGGTTTATTAGAAGAAGCATGTGGCAGGAAGTTGAAGGGGTAGGAACCCCGTGAGGTTGGGGAAAATCATCCTGGGCCCTGAAGGTCAGGCTAATGGCCATTTTCCTGTAGGTAGACTGCAGCGTTGTGCCTAGAAGCCACAAACGCAGAGCCAGAGTTAAACAGGTCCCGGCCAGTAAAGGGAACTGGAAACAGAAACAGCAGCTGCTGCCCAAGGCGTGGACATGTGTCATTTTTGTCCACCTGGGACTGAAGCCCCTTCTTCTCGTGATTACACCAAGGGGGCAAGAATCTCCAGAATCTCCTTCGGGCTTCCCAAGCCACCCCAGACGGGCACACACCCTAAAATAAAGTGTATCCTGGTCTGGCAGACACAGCTCCAAGACAAGCATCTCCCAAACTGATCAACCTGCTCCCTAAGTTCCTTTGATATGGAAATTCTAGAGGGGTCACTGCCCTGAACTCAGGTCAGACCATCAGCCTCTCTCTCTGTCTCTCTTTCTCTCTCTCTCAGGATTCTGACTTGTGATGCAAACATAGTGGCTTAAAACAACACCAGTTTAGCATCTCACAGTCCTATAGGTGAGAAGTCCAACACAGGTCTCACTGGGCTAACAGCAAGGGGTCAGCAGGGCTGTGTTCCTTCCTGGAGGCCCTAGGAGAAAATAAATTTCCTTGCTGCTGCTTCTCCTCCCCAACCCCCCTTAATCTCCTTGCTTTATCCAGCTTCTAGAGGCCACCCACAGTCCTTGGCTTCTGGCGCCTTCTTCCATCTGCAAAGCGAGCACTGTCAGCTCAACTCCTCACCTTGCACCATGCTGACCTCTTCGGCCTCCCTCTTCCACTTTTTTTTTAATTTTAGAGAGAGAGAGGGAGAGAGAGAGAGAGAGAGAGAGAGAGTAGGGGAGAGGGCAGAAGGAGAGAGAATCTCAGTCAGGCTCCATGCTCAGTGTGGAGCCCAGTTCAGGGCTCGATCCCATGACCCTACGGTCATGACCTGAGCCAAAATCAAGAGTCCGATGCTCAACCGACCGAACCACCCAGGTGCTCCCTCCCTCTTCCACTTTTAAGGATCCTTGTGTCAGTGTGACATTGGGCCCTCCCAGGTCATCGAGGATCATCTCCCTGTGCTAAGGTCAGCTGATGAGCATCCTTACTTCCATTCGCAACATTAATTCTCCTTTGCCATGTAACCTAACTTAGCTCCCAGAGATTAGGATGCAGACATTTTGGGGGCTGTTAGTCGGCTTGCCACAGTCTCTAACCCCCAGTGCCCGCCACAACCTAGAGCCCTGAAGAGGCTGAGCCTCTTTCGTCCTAAACCAGGTTCCTTGTCTGACTCCACCATGCTCCTGGGCCCCCAAACTCCAGAGATAGGAAGGATGCCTCCAATATTTCCTTCCCAGCCAGGCAAAGCCCAAACTTGTCCCATTTTCCCATCAGGGGGGCCTGGCTTTTCTTCTTCTTTTTTTCAATGTTTATTTTTGAGATAGAGAGAGAAACGGAGCATGACCGAGGGAGGGGCAGAGAGAGAGGGAGACACAGAATCTGAAGCAAGCTCCAGGCTCTGAGTTGTCAGCACAGAGCCCGACGAGGGGTCCTCGAACTTCAAGGTCATGACCTGAGCTGAAGTCAGACTTGCTTAATCTAATCGCTTAATCAGCTGAGCCACCCAGGCGCCCCTAGGGCCTGGCTTTTCTGTTCCCATTGCCTGCCTCCCAAGAGATTTGATAAGGGGACTGAGGGCTTTGGAGTTGGTTGTAACTATGTTCTTATCCCTGTCCTTAGGTGCCTGGTTCCTCTCAGCCTCAGTTTCCCATCTATAAAATGGGGTATTAATATCTGTCTCTGAGAGTGTTGTGGGGATTAAATGATATTATGCCCACAACAAGCCTACCACACTGGCTTAATAAATAAATGAGAGTATCCTCTCCCTTTGTCCATGCTCAGTGTCTCCCAAATTTGGCTAATGATCCAATTTCCCCAGGAGCACTGTTGACAGGCAGAGTCCCAGAACTCTCTCCTTGGAAGGTTCTCATTCAGGGGGCTGGTGTTAGGAGCAAAGTTAGGGTTAGGATGTGGCTCAGGGAAGTCTGCATCGTTAACAAAGGCATCACATGCTAGGCAGAGTGTGGTCCACTCAGACTGCCAGAACCTCTCCCTAGTGTTAAAAAAATAGCCTCCCTGCCTGCCTCTGGCCTCATCCCTCCAAACGCATTGCCGGATTGCCCTGGGCTTCAGTTTCCCCATATCTAGAAGTTGGGATGCGCTCTATAAGGTTCTTCCAGCTTTGACATTCTAGAAAACCAGTCCGACCCTCCAGTTAACTTCTTCAAGATTCATCGAGTGAGCAAAGAACTTTGGGCCCCAGGGTTGATGTGACTTGCAGGAAAGCCCAGAACAGCATGTTCTAATAATAAGATACATACAGTATCTTGTAGGGAACAGCAGCCCCTTGAAATACTCCAGGTAAAAAGGGGATTTTGTAGTCAGAGAAGTTTGGTCAACACTACTTTTCATAGCCCTCATCTAGGAGCTCCACAATGTGCAATTGAATATTAAAGGCTCTGAAAAGGCCTGCAGGAGTGAAAGCTCTTTTGCCCTATTAAATCCAACCCTTCCCCAAACTATGCAAGAGCATTGTCCTTTTCCCCAGAATGTCATTCAATGTCTTTTGGCACAGCTTTGGGAAATGCCATCTGATTCAATCCCTGACATGCCCAGGGTCAGCCTTTCCATCCTAAAGTCCAGGCCTGGGCCCTGTCGCTGCCCACTTTGGACAGTGCCAATTCCCAAGTCCAGAGTTCCTCCATTCCTCCATCGGGATAGTTGGAGAAGGCAATGAATCAGAAACAGACCCTCAGAAGCCAGGGGCAGAGCTTATCAGCAGTTTTGGGATCCCAAGGTGTGGGGTGGTCAATCCTCTCAGCAGCCCCAGGGCAGGGGCTGGGAGAGGAAACTGAGTCAGCTCTCATGAGACCAAGAACCTAGTCCTGGCCCTGCCCCCAACCCATTCTGTGCCCTCGGGTACATCACTTCCCCCCTGTAGGTTGTTTTTCTCATCTACAAGAGAGAATAATGTGTTATTCACATTTTGGAGCTCGTATGGGGTTGTAGATAGGAAAGTTCATGACAAAATTATCATGCCCTTAGCCAGGACATTATACTGAGGGTATCTTGATTAAGTCACTGCAGCAAAGGGGTCTGACAGAGCCCACTCAGGTCATGCTTCATCACTTTGCTCCCAACTCTGTGACTTTGGGTAAATCACTTTACCTCTCTGAGCTTCAGTTTCCCTGTCTGTAAAATGGGGATCAGTGTCACTGTCCTGCAGGGTTGCTGGGAGCATTGAGATGAAAAGAACGCTAATTCTGAGCTCCCTGGGAATAAAAATCATGTTTTTCTTGCTCTCTACTATATTCTAGCCCCTGGCTTAGACAAAGGGCTTCATAAAAAGAAGTCATAAAATACTAAAATTTAAGAGCTTAAAGAAATGGTAGGCTGGCAAAGTTTCTTTAGCATCTCCTTCTTTCTTTTATATTACTTGTTCACACTCCTTTTTCTTCATTCAGCACCCTCCCCCTTCCTGCCCCAGGCTCACCTTACCCACCCCAGCTCCCCAGGTTTGGCCGTCTCTCCCTTTCTCCAAGCTAGAATCCCACAGAATTGTAGCCGAGAGACCAAAACCGAGGCCCTTAAAAGGAAAGGGACTTGCCCAAGGTCACACAGTGGGGCATCTGGCTATGAACTCAGATCTGAGTCTGAAGTCTAAGCATGGAGGGAACCTCACAGAGGAAGAAGGAAGACGCCGCAGCGTGCACCTCTTTCACCATCTTGTCCCAAGTCCATCCGGGCAGTTTAGTGGTGGGACGACAAGCCGTGCTGCCCAGCCAGCTGACCACAGCCAGACAGACCTGTCATGAATCTAGGTGACTCTTTTGGCCACAGCATACCCAACAAAGCAGCCAGGGCCTAAGGTTGCCTCTGACCAGTGCAGGGTGGCACTTAGGCTAAAACGCGACAACATCAAGTATGCAGAAAGAAGGTGGGTGAGCCCAGCTTAGAGGATGTTCATAGAGAAAGACCTAGGATTTTTAAAAGACCCTCTGAAAGGTAAATAAATGTTAGCACAAGCATCTAACTTGATGTTTAGCGCACAGTAAGTTCATAATCAATGTTTGTTGAAGTGTAGTATGAGCCAACAAGGTGATAGAGCTACAGAGCCAAGCTAACACAGTCTTAGGTCACATTAACAGAAGCACAGAGCCTAAAATGAAGAAGGTGACCCGTATCTCACCATCTCCCATCCTAGGTTCAATTCTAGGTTTTGAACAGAATAGAGTCTGGACAAACAGAGATAATCCAGGGGATGTGGGGGGGGTATTAAGATCAGACCCACGAGAAGTGGGTGGAGGAGCAGGGCACTACTCTGGGTGGTCATGAGCACCCTGCCAGGAGAGGTGGCAAGCTGAGGAATGGCAGAGGTTGGCTTAGATGTCCTTAGCTCAGAACCTATTAGTCTTTCAAATTATAATCTCAGTCTATGTCTCTCTCCTTTACTTTTGACTAAAGACAGTTAAACAGTATATAGTTCAACCTTGATGTGCACCCCCAGCTGTATACCAGATACTGAACATCATGTCTACTAAGGGAGAGGTTCCCAGGGCCAGCGGGAAGCTGTGGCCTTGTCTTTCGTTTCTCTACATTCAGCCTACTGCCATACATTGTGGTGCCAGGTTGGATAGATCTGAGGATTAAACAATGCATTTTAAGCAAATCAGCCTCCACGGAATGGACAAACGGCTTCAAAGAGCCCTGCAGAGAAACTGAGGATGGAGATAACGCCAATCGAGAAAATACAAGCAGGCAGCAGGAAAAGTGCGGGACAGACCGCCGGCCGCTCAAGTCTTGCGTCAGCCACCTTACCAACTGAAAACAACAATGAATGGGGTCTCATACGCTCAGTATATTGCCGACTGACATAAGAACAGAAAAACTACTCTAGAGGTGGACTCCCATCCACTATTGTCCGTGATTAATTTCACTCTAAGTGTATATTGGGCCTTTAGACATTAGTCAATCATCACGTACTTGTATGTAATTTCTAAGTCAGTAAATATGTATCTGTTGGGGGTGCCTAAAGCATTTTTCTGGAGAAGCGTATGCAATCAAAAAGTGTGACAACCACGGCTCCAGATGCTTAAACCCAGTGAGACACTAGGGGACACTGCTCCCTGTTTGGGTTATGGGGTTGAATCAGATTTGTTTCAGATTTAGGAACAAAGAAAAATTAGGGGGTGCGGTGTAGCCCCCAGTAAAAATTTTAGAGCCCCTCCCCGCCCCAGTGTTTGCAGATTAATGCGAAGAAACCAAAAACTCTGAAAAGGTTTTCCCCAGCTCTGACTTTCCAAGGTGGGTGCCTATTTAAACAGCCAGAGCCAGGGGTGTCTGGGTGGCTCAGTCGGTTAAGCATTTGACTCTTGATTTCAGTTCAGGTCATGATCTCACAGTCATGAGACTGAGCCCCTACATTGGACTCTGCACTGAGCTCTGAACACTGAACGTGGACCTGCTTAAGATTCTTTCTCTCCCTTGGGACACCTGCGTGGCTCAGTCGATTAGGCATCCAGTTAGGTGTCCATCTCATGGTTTGTGGGTTTGAGCCCCATGTTTGGCTCTGGGCTGACAGCTCAGAGCCTAGAGCCTACTTCGGATTCTGGGTCTCCCCCTCTCTCTGTCCCTCCCCTGTTCATGCTTTCTCTCTGTCTCTCTGTCTCTCTGTCTCTCTGTCTCTCTCTCAGAAATAAACATTAAAAAAATTTTTTTAAAGATTCTTTTTCTCCCTCTTCCTCTGCCCCTCCCTCTCCACCTCCACTCCTCCCTCCCCTTGCACATACTTTCTCTCTCTCTCTCTCTCTCTCTCTCTCTCTCAAATAAATAACTAGATATCTAGGTAAATAGATAAAAACAGCCAAAGCCAATCCAGCCTCCTTTCTCATTCTGTCATCTTAGTTTCACTGTCTGTCTCCTCTCTCTCTTTTCCATCTTTTTTCCTGTTTCTCTCTTTCCCCCTCTCCCGCCCCTCACACATGCAATTGGCAACAGTGAACACCAGAAAGCAGTCATCCAGAGTGAGAGAAGGAGCTTGCTTGCTCATGAATGTCGGACAGACCTGGATTCAGTTCCCACCATCCCACCACTGAACTGAGATCCCTTCCACTGACTGAGATCACTGCATACCACATTCATTCTCAGAGCCTCAGAAACCTCCCTTGGAAAAACAGGCATGCTTACCACTCAAAAATAAAATGACAACCTCATTTTAAAATCGTCAAAAGGGGGCACCTGGGTGACTCAGTCCGTTAAGCTTCTGACTCTTGGTTCCTGCTCAGGTCAGGATCTCATGGTTAGTGAGTTCGAGCCCCAGGTCTGGCTCTGTGCTGGCAGCGCAGAGCCTGCTTGGGATTCTCTGTCTCCTGTTCTTTCTCTCCACTCCTCTCCCGCTTGTGCGCTCTCTCTCTCTCTCTCTCTCAAAATAAATAAATAAACTTAGAAAAGATTTAATTTAAAATAAAACTGTCAAAGGATTTGAACAGACATTTCTCTAAAGAAATGGTCAGTAGTACTCGGAATGCTGTCCACATGTCATCAATACAGAAATGTAAATCAAATCCACAATGAGAGGTGCACCTGGCTGGCTGAAGACTGTTGATCTCAGGGTTGTGAGTTTGAGCCCTACATTGGGTGTAGAGAATACCGAAATACATAAAACTTAAACAAAACAAAACCACAGTGAGATCTCACTTCATACCCTCTAGGATGGCTACAATAAGAAGTCCAGATAATAACAAATGCTGGTAAGGGTGTGGAAAATTTGGAGTCTTCGTGTAGAGTTGGTGGGATTGTAACAAAAACTTGTACACGAATGGCCACAGCAGTTTTATTCACAACAGTCACAAAGCGGAAACAACCCATCAACTGATGAATGAAGAAACAAAACGTGATATGATCACACAACGCCATTCAACCACAAAGAGGAACGAAGGACTGATGACGTGTGACAGCAAGGATAAACCTTGAAAACGTGATGCTAAGTGAAAAAAGCCAGTCAGAAAGGATCACTTATTGTATGATTCCACTTAAATAATGAGCAAATCCATAGAGATCATCCACAAAGTAGGCGAGTGGTTGCCAGAGGAAGGAGGAAATGCGGGTTAACTGCTAAAGGGTATGGGGTTTATTTGGGGATGATAAAAATTCTAAATTCTAAATTAGATATAAGTGGTGGTGGTTGCATAACTCTGTGAATATACTAAAAATCACTGACTTGTACACTTTAAAAGGGAACTTGATGGCATGTGAATAATGTCTCAATAAAGTTGTTACTAAAGAAAAAAAGAGGACTTCTCACACGGGTTGCTGTTAAGAGTGAAATAAGGCCTCTGGCAGCACCATGCCCAGTACATCCCTGGTGTGGAAGCAGTGCGTGAAAGAGATCTCTCTGAAACAGTAGCCTGGAGAGGATTTCAAAGCACAGGTACCCTAGCATTTTAGAGGGCTACACTAGCCGAGTTCTAGGAGTTTCAGAGACAGGGGGAGGGGGTGGGGGGAGGTCCCATTATGTATAGATCTCCACGGTTTGGACCCCAAACAAAACACACCACACACTTCCCTTACACACACTCCTGACTCAACTTTTCTGGCAATTTCTAAACAAAGCAGTATAAAATAATAAGCACATGACTGTCATCTTTCTAGTCGCCCTTAAAAAGGAAATGGATTGGGCCTCCAGCCGGAAGGCTGTCTCTGAGGAGGGGCTGGGATGCTCCCAGCAGAGGGGGCTCCAGACACTGGAGGGGCAAGTGGGGGGGAGGCGAGACTGGGGTGGGTGGGGCTCCCTCCAGGCCAAGCCACCTGGGTGGGCCTCTCTGACGGGAGCAGGCCTCTCCTCCCCCAAGGCCTGGCTCTGCCTGTTCAGCATTTTCTCCCCAAAGGTGCCTTTGAGCCCAAGGCAGAGGACTGGCCTCCTCACCCTCTCCAGTCTACTGGGCCTGGCCAGAGGACCCAGGGTGCCTCCAAAGGAAGTGTCTAGAGAGCAGCTGCCTTCACCTGCTGGCAAAGCACAGAGACCGGGATGCTTTGGGGGGAAACATCTTTGTTCTCCCAAGTGTTTGGTTCCACAAGGGCAGAGTGGGCGAAGCCTTTAGAGATCTAGTCTGGACGTTCGTTTCACAAATGGGGTAATTGAGGCTCAAAGGCACCAAGGGGTTTTTGAAGGTCCTGCAGCAAGTGAGCAACAGAATCAGGAGTCAGTCACCTGCTACGGGCTGGCTGAAGCCTCAAAACAACCCAGGGAGGTGAATATTTGTCATCCTCCCCCGATACCTCCAGAGATGGAGACGGAGGCACTCACCCAGCTAGGAAGGCATGGAGCTGGGGTTCAAGTCCAGGCCCACCTAGGAACCACAACAGGTCAGCCGGTGGAAGAGGCTGTTCTGAAAACTAACCCTTCACCCTGCCCCTCACCCAGCACATGTCCCATTACCTGTGGTCGGGAGGCCTGTGTTGGCTGCAAGGAGAGCAGTGTGTGGACTGTGCCGATGCCAGGCTGGGCAGGGGAAGAGGGAGGCAGGAGAGGCCAGGCCACACCCCAGTGACAGGGAGGGGGCGGGGCATGAGTTGCCCTGGGCCCCACTCACTCACCAGGGTGGCATTCCTTCCTGCTGGTGCTATCAGGGGGCCCAGGCCTTTCTGTCTGACTTGAGTCTTGCTCATGACACCCCAGGCACAGCAGATGGAGCAGCCAAACCCCCAAACCCACCCCCTGGGCATGGCCATGACTGCTGACTCAGGAGGCAGTGATGTAGGGGGTAGTTGCACTGCCGTTGGCTGGGCCAAGCTCTGGGCAGGAAGGAGGTGGGGTGTGTCCCAGATCCCACCTCCACCTCAAGGGTGAGATTGACTCAGGATGCAGCCATGTGGGCCAACCCGATGCTTTCCCAAGGGGTGAGGTTGGGCAGGCAGCAGGACAGGAGGCCCGGGGTTCAGAGGACTGGGGGTCTCCTGTGAATGGGACTGGCAGTGCCCTCTCCTGGTGAGGAAACTGGGCCAAGGCTAGAATATCCACTGCTGTGTGCAGACAGGAAAACACAGGTCCCACGGGGGTGAGGGGTGGGACCTGACCTCCTACACTGAGGCCAAGAATAACCCCAGCTCAGCCTGCCTCTGCCTCTTACTCACTTATTGAACACTTTGGAAACAGGATAGTAAACAAGTCCTACACTGCCCAGGGGAGCACCCAGGCCAGATAGAGACAGGCCATGACAGGCCCCATGAGGGCACAGCCCAGGGAACTGTGGGTTCCCAGGAGGGCTTCCTGGAAGAGGAGTCATTTCAATGCTAAGCTCAGGCCAAAATCTCAGAGTCATCCTTGACTCTTTGCTCTCTCATACTCTGTCTGACATATCTGGAAAACCCTGTTGGCCCCACCTTCAACATATCCCAAATCCAGCCTCCTCTCTCTACTTCCATGGCAGCCACCCTGGTCCAGGCAACATGATCCCTAGTCTCTTTGCTCCTGCCTTTAGCCCAGTGGCTGTCCTAATTGTGACAACCAGAGGGATCCAGTTAAAAACCAAGTCAGCTCATGTCCCTCCTCAGCTAAGCACCCTCCCAGGACCCCCACCTCATTCAGGATGAAACTCAAATTCTTGGGGCACTTGGGTGACTCAGTCAGTTAAGTGCCCAACTCTTGATCTAGGCTCAGGTCATGATCTCACTGTTTGTGGGATTGAGCCCTGTGTTGGACTCTGTGCTGATAGAGCAGAGTCGGCTTGGGATTCTCTCTTTCCCATTCTCTCTGCCCCTCCCCCACTCTCTCGCATTCTCTTGCTCTCTCAAAATAAACAAATAAACTTAAAAAACAAAAAACAAAAAACAACTCAAGTACTTACACAGCCCTCCACCATCTGGGACCCACCTCTTGCTCTCTCTGACTTTAATTTCAATGACCTCTCTCACTCTGCCCAGCTACACTAAACTGTGCCCCAAACACTCCAGTTAGGTTCCACCCTCAGGGCCTTTGCACTGGCTGTTCCCTCTTCCTCAAATGCTTTTTCCTAGCTCCTTTCCTCACTTCTTCAGGTATCTACTCAAATGTCACCTTCTCCAAGAGGTCTTCCCTGACTACCTTGTACAAAGTGGTGACTGCCACCACCACCTTTCCTGGTCATCCTGCTTTATTGTTCACCATGTGACATACTGTATGTTTTTTATTATGCATATTTCCTCATTATGTATTGTTTGCTCCAGGACCTAGAACAGTGTCTGACACATAGTAGGTGCTCAATAAATTTTGTTGAATGATTGTGTGACCTGAAAGGGAAGCCCAAGAAGCATTGTAAGGGTATTCCAGGCAGAGGGAACCATGTGTGCAAAGGCTTAGAGGTAAGAGGCATTGCTTGTGTTGAGGATCTGTGAATCATTCAGTATAGTAGGAGAGTAGGGGATGCTGGGGGTGGGAGAAGGGAAAGTGAGAGGCAGGGACTCGGAAGCCAGACCAAGGAGGCTAGATATTATCCTGAGAGCAACGGGGAGTCACATAAGAGGGACATGATCAAATCTATATTTTAGACAACAATTTGGCTGACATGTTATGGATTGGTGAGGCTGTGAGGGGCAGGCATCCAGGCGAGCATGAGCCATGGCAGGAGAGATAAGGACTAGGGACAGTGGCCATTGCACTGTCCCAAACAGTAGTCACCAGCCATGTGTGGCTATGGAGCCCTTGAAATGTAGCTGGTCAGAACTGAGATGTGCTGTAAGTGTAAAATACACACCGGATTTCCAAGACTTGCTATGAAACACAAGAATATATAAGAGCTCAGTAATCATTTTTGTATTGGTTACTTGTTAAAAAGATATTATTTTGGATACCCTGGGTGAAATAAAATATGGGAAAATTAGTTCTACCTGCTTCTTTTTGCTATTTTTAATGTAGTTATTGGAAAATTTAAAAATTTTTGTGGGTACATAGATCTCACAATCTATTCCTGCTGGACAGCCCTGATTTAGAAGGTAGAACAGACAGGGATTGGTTGGTGGACTGTGGGGATGAGGGAGACCCTCATTTAAGTTACAGGTCTCTCCCTTCCAGCTGCTCCTTTCTGATGAGACCGTGGTCTAGAGGCAGAAAGAACGGGCTACAGAGGAAGCAGTTAGAGTAAGTTCTCATCTCGACATAAGCACACACACAAAATTCCTGTCTTTACAGTAAGAACTATCCAGAAATGAGACAGGTCAGCAGAACAGGCAATGAGTCCTCTGTCCCTGGAGGTCGATAAGAAGAAAATTGAAAACCACCATTACACAGAGGAAAGGAAGTTGAGTTGATTAGTTATTTTCAAAACATGGTCCCTGGACCAGCAGATTCAGCATTGCCTGAAAACCTTTTAGCAATGCAAATACTCGGGTCCCATCTTAGTCCTACTGAATGAGCAACTCTGGAGGTGGGACCCACAATTTGTATTTAACAAGCCCTCAAGGTGCTTCTGATACCTGTTCAAGTTTAAGAATCACTGGACTACAGGAGCTCCTGGGTGGCTCAGTCAGTTGAGCATCCTACTTTGGCTCAGGTCATGATCTCAAGGTTCCCGGGTTCGAGCCCTGCGTCAGGCTGTGTGCTGACAGCTCAGAGCCTGGAGCCTGCTTTGGATTCTGTCCACCCCTCTCTCTGCCCCTCCCCTACTTGTCCTCTGTCTCTCGAAAATGAATAAATGTTAAAAACAAATTTTTTTTTTTAAAGAATTACTGGGGAAAAAAAAAAAGAATTACTGGGCTATAGAATACTTCCTGTCATTTAAAGGTTTCAATGAGTGGCACATAGTAGGTGCTCAAAAAAAAAACAAACCATCTTCACCTTCTGTTTGTTTCCTAATCCCAGGTGAAGGTACTTCCCCTCTCGGGGCAAATGAAGACTTTACTTCCTGCAGCACCTGGTTGTATGTGAACTTGACACAGGATAGAGGCACAGCCTCAGGGCATTTCCTATCTCTTGGACATGGGCAGATTGCCAGGACTGCGACAGAGCTACCAGAGGTTTAAGGGAGGCTCCAGCTCAGCTCCCTCCTTAGGTGACCTCACTATCCTGTGGGGGGGGGGGGGGAGGGGTCGTGATTCATGAGAGAACCTCCCACTGTCCTGTGGGCACAGCTGATGGCCCCAGGGAAGCCAGGTCAGCAGATGAGCGTGGCATCCGGCTTCCCTGCATTCCAGAACTGCCAGCGGGGCCGCCTGATTCAGCAAGCACGTGCACTCTGGAGGCAACAGACAGCGTGTGGCTACGGTCTCCACATCCATATAAATGGGGAGATGGCAGTCCCTATCCACGGAGACACTATTTGTATACAAGGCTTGGAGCAGTGTCTGCATACAGTCAGCCCTCAATACCCCTTGGCATTCTTGTGATGAGGCCACCGGGATCTCTCAGGCAGGTGGGAACTACCCAGGGACTTCTTGGGTTTGAGAATTATGCCCTGCAAGTGTAGGGGGGAAAGAATGTGTACCTACTATGAACACCCAGGAGTCTGGTTCTCTATGTGAATTTTTGCTTAATCACCAAATGGACGTATGTGAGGACAGGGCTTGTCTTTTTTTTTTTTTTTTTTTTTATGTTTATTTACTTATTTATCAATGTCTTTATTTTTAATGTTTTTCATTTTTGAGAGACAGAGTGCGAACAGGGGTGGGGCAGAGAGAAAGGGAGTCACAGAATCCGAAGCAGGTTCCAGGCTCTGAGCTGTCAGCACAGAGCCCGAGGTGGGGCCCAAACCTAGGAACCGCGAGATCAAGACCTGAGCCAAAATCAGACGCTTAACCGACTGAGCCACCCATGTGCCCCCAAATATTTATTTATTTATTTTGAGAGAGAGAGAGAGAGAAAGAGAGAGCACAAGCAGGGGACAGGCAGAGAGAGAAGGAAATAGAGAATCACAAGCAGGCTCCACACTCAGCGAGAAGCCCTACGTGGCACTTGATCCCACGTCTGCGAGATCACAACTTCGGCCAAAACCAAGAGTCAAACACTTAACCAACTGAACTACCCAGGCGTCCCGAGGGCAGAGCCTGTCTTAATCACCTCGAGACATTTGTTAAATGGACCCTCTAAATCAGGAGGCGTTGTCCCCATTTCATGGACAAGAACATTGAGGGTCAGAGGGCTGAAATGATTTCCAAATCACATAACTAACTGGGAAGTGGCTGGGTCAGGATTCGAAGCCAGGTTACCCTGAACTCAAAGCTGGGATTTTTCTACTCCTCCATGCAGAACCCCCGACCTAAGCTCCTGGTTGAGAAGTCTCTGAGCATGTCATTGAAATCCATCTTTGAGGAGTTAGCCTCTGGCCTAGACTAGAATCTTTGCAACTCCATACTCTCTCTTTCTGAGGACTCTTAAAGCTTTGACTCAGCAGTGCAGGGTAAAGATCCAGGAGTGTCTTTGATATGAAACATATCTGTTATTTACTAACTCTGAGACTTTGGGGGAGGGCAGCCTCAGTTTCCCCATTTGTAGAATGGGGATGATAATATATTTTTCTAAGAAACTAATTGCAAATAGACATCTTTGACACAATCTGGGAAGTGTGAATGTGGATTCAATATTAGATTATTTAAGGTCTACTGTTATTGTTTGTTAGGTTGATGATAGCACATCAGTTATGTAAAAACAACGTGATCTGTTGGTGATGCACAGTGAAGTGATTACTAGTGCTACGACACTGTGTCTTAAAGGTGTGCTTTAAAGCAGTTCAGCAAGGGGGACAATGTGGGAGCAGGAGACAGGAATCACAATTGGCTAAAGTCGATAAGAGCAGAAGCTGGGTGATTTGTAGGTGGGAGTTCATTATACAATCATTTCTACTTCTGTGTATGTTTGAAGTTTCCATAACAAAAGTTCTTAAGAATGCAGCGTGTCACTGGACCCGCATTCCCCAGCATCTGAGAGGTGGTCCTGTTCTTCAGTAGCATCTGGACTGTGGCTTCCATGTCTTTGTTGAAAGCCGGTATGGAAGCATTTAGCAATGGGACACCAGGAGACTCCTAGCGGGAAACACTAGCCACGAACTGTGAATTGTCCTGGTGTTGTCTGACCTGCAAGTCCAGTCGTGTTCTGTAGAAGGGGCTCGACAATCTCTGTAAATAGGGAAGTGTGAGTTGTTAACTTTCATGACAAATAGAGTGGAAAGAAGAGATGGGGGAAGGGAGAAAGGAAGCGAGGAAATGAGAGAAGGAAGGAAAAAAAGAAAGAATAAATGGAGGGAGGGAAGAAGGGAGGAAGGAAGGAAGCTTTGGAGAGCATCTTGAGATCTAAGACCAAGTGTTTGGAAATAGCTCATCTCTGCTAGAGCAGACAGGGCCTTCAGCCAGGGAATTCTCCTAAGAACTCTGGGAAGTGACTCTCCTGCAAGTGCTGTCTGGACTGAGCTCAAGCCCAGATGTCACACGACACATCTGTCCATGGGCGTCAAGGGCAGGCCCAGGACACCCACTCATGAAGCCTGCGGATGTTCAGATGCAAGCCTGTGTGTCTGGAATGGCACCCAGTTGTCTGCCTGGAGGACGCACCCGCTCCTCAAGGCCTGACTCACGCATCCCACCTCTCTCCCCTATATTCCCATAGTCCTTCCCTCAGCCATCACACATCAGCGTATGTCTCCCCGGTAGGTGTGATGATAATAAAACAGCAACAACTAACAGCTACCGTTCACTACAGGCTTGCCGTGTGCCGGGTATTCTGCCAAAAGCTTTACCTCCTGAGGTAGGTGTCATTATTTCCATTTTACAGATGTTGAACTGAGACTCAGAGAGATTGAGTCACTTGCCCAAGCTCACACAGCTAGAGGGTACCCAGACTTAGTTCTATTTTCCCACAAAGTAGTTGTTCTAAGCTGCAGCTCTATTCAGCTTGCCTCTATATCCTCCTGTGCCTTGCAAATGGCCTGGCTCATTGGTAAAGGCTTAAAGGGACACTCACTTAAATCCTTGGCTTCCCCCCAAGGCTGGGGGTATGCCACCCTTTCCCAGCACCCTGCCTGCCTCATTCACTCCTCAAATTTGTGATAGAACAAGAGTTTAACTTTGTTTGCTTGAAGCCACAAACATCTTTCTCCATCTCAGAAAAAAGTGTAGTCTTATAAATAGCCCAAAGCTGAGAGCTGGGAGGTCTCCAGTTATGGAGTTCTGGCTCCAGCTGTGTGACTTTAGCCAAATTGCTTAATTTCTCTGGGCCTCATCTTCTTCATAGGTCAAATGGAGAAATCACCTACCACAGGAAAAAGTGTCTGAGAGTGCTCAATGAGTGTTTCTTTTTAGTTCTGAGGTAGAAAGTGAAAGAATTTATCCAGGCACCTCTGAGGTGGCCTGGGATCTCACAACATGGAGTACCAGGAGATGGGCAGACAGCCCTGCTGAGATCCAGGCAGAAGTGGGACCTAGGGGGAGGAGCCTGTCCTCCCTGGGACCAAGTGAAATAACCCCTGGGCCAGAGGGGTGTGTCTGGGGACGAGAAATTGGTTCTGATGCCTGGGCCTTCTCCTCTGGCAACACCTTAAGCCCTGACCACGGACCAGTATGAGTGAGAAGGAAGATTTGTTGACAAAACCCATCTTCAGACATCTATTGGGCACCTACTGGTGGAAAGTTCAAGAATTAACCAGTTCTGACCCTCATTCTAGATTAATAGCTGGGCACATGATTACCAGAATAAAGATTACATTTTCCAAGTGCTCTAATACCTATGTGTGGCCAGCCAATAGATTGTAAGAGAAAGTTCTATTCCAACTGGAATGTGGAGGTGATGGCAAGAGTCAGAGTAGCAGTATTTGACCATGAGGCAATACTGGAAAGGTTAGCTATAATGAGAGCAGACATGTAAATAGCAACAATATAAACCAGAAAACAAAGAACCATGTCTTCGAGGTGCGGAAACAAAGTAACTATCAACTTCAAATTCTAAATCCACCTAAATATTTAAGAGCAAAGGCTTAATAAAGACATTGGCAGACAAAGAGTGAGTACATTTACCATTTCCAGATTTTTGCTGGGAAAAAAAAAAAAACTTTCATGATTTCCTAGATCAAGAAAAAAGAAATAGGGGCTCAGTTGGTTAAGTGTACGACTTCAGCTCAGGTCGTGATCTCACAGCTCATGAGTTCTAGCCCCACCTCAGGCTTTGTGCTGACAGCTAGATCCTGGAGCCTGCTTCAGATTCTGTGTCTCCCTCTCTCTCTGCCCCTCTCCCTCTCCCTCTCCCACTCATGCTCTGTCTCTCCCTCTCCTTCAAAAATAAACAAACATTAAAAAAAAATTTTTTAATAGAAAAAAGAAATTGAACACAAAAGGAAGAAAAGAATTGAAGGAATTATTAGTAAAGAGAATTGGTAAACATGGGTAAATCTAAGTGCTCTCTGAAATAATACATAACTTGAGATGTATAAATACAAGGTAGAATTCAAATTTGTGATAAACAATAATACACAGCAGCCTGGATATATTGGAGTTAAGGTATTGTAAGATACTTGTATTATCCAGGAGGTGAGTAGAGGTATTAACTTATAAATTAAATTTGGATTTTGGTAAATCAAGTTTGTCTGTTAAAATGTTAAAGATAATCCCTAATTATCTTGATATCATTAATTTGTCTTTAGATGTTAAAGATAATCCCTAAACTAATAAACTAGGGGGGCGCCTTGGTGACTCAGTCACCTGGGTTGCAATGACCACGCAGAGCCTGGTTGGTATTCTCCCTCTCTCTTTGCCCCTCCCCACTCACACTCTCTGTCTCTCTCAAAATAAAAATAAATAAACTTAAAAAAATAAACTAATAAAATAGAATGTACAACTTCCATCAAAGGGAAAAGAAGGGAGGGATAAAGAAAATTCAACCTATCCAATAACAAGCAGGAAATAGCAAAGAAAAGGCAGGGTAAATTGCACAAAATATAAGTGAGAATAAAAGTAAGCCAACCATGTCAGTAATCATAATGAATATAAATGGACCAGTTCTGCCACCTGACCAAACTGGACTTTAAGAAATTCAATGTAGGTGGGGCGCCTGGGTGGCTCAGTCGGTTAGGCAGCCGACTTCGGCTCAGGTCATGATTTCGCAGTCCGTGAGTTCGAGCCCCGCGTCGGGCTCTGTGCTGAGAGCTCAGAGCCTGGAGCCTGTTCAGATTCTGTGTCTTCCTCTCTCTGACCCTCCCCCGTTCATGCTCTGTCTCTCTCTGTCTCAAAAATAAACATTAAAAAAAAAAAAAAAGAAATTCAATGTAGGCATCTCAAAGTACTATAGGAGAGGTAGATTTTTTAAAACTTTATTTTGATACAAATTATAGACTCATAGGAAGCAGGAAAAATAATAGAGTCCCACATACCCTTCACCCAGGCTTTCCCAATGGTGACACCTTATATAAATGTAATACAAGAGCAAATCCAGGAAACTGACATTGGTACAACACCATTAACTAGCCTACACACCTTATTCTGTTTTCGTAATTTTTTACATGTGTGCAGTTGTGTGCATGGTTTCTATGCATTTTAGTCCATGTATACAATCATGTAACTACCACCAAATCAATATACGGAGCTTTATACCACCACAAATAAACTACCTTGTACTACTCCTTTTATTTGTAAACTTGTTACTAAATGATGCTCAGGCACTTGGGTCACCATTTGGAAAAATATAAAATTAGATCCATATCTCCCACCATATAGAATACCAAAAGTCATAGCTGAGACCTGCTTACCTCGAACAAAAGCCACTAGAATCATAAACTGATAGGAATCCTGAGATGGTGATTTTTAAAAGTTTCCAGAGGCTGAGTATGCATTAGCATGAGAGTGAAAAACTCCTGGGGGTCACAGTCTTAAGGAGAGCCCCATACTTTCATGAGTTTTACCTCCAGGAACTTCACCAAATTCCCAGAATGAAGGGCCAAGAGACATCTCCTCCCAGTTCTGACAGGGGAGGCAAAGAGTAACCGTAGTGAAATACACCCAGAGTATTCTCCCAAACAAAGGCCTGCTCTAGAGGGAAAAAGGCTTTTACCAATCCTTATCCTATCTGGGGGAAGGACATTTCTCTCACTGCAGCTCCCACTAGCCTTTCTGCATCAACTTAAGTAGAGGAATTAAGCTAAGAAACATGCACAAGAGTCACAGACCAGGGACACAGGTGCATGGAAATACTGACATTTAATCATAAGATTATAAACCGCTTCTCCTCTTCCACCCCTTCCCACACCACAACAGGGCTCTAGAATAATAATAGATTAAGGTGGAAAGAGCTGCAAGATGCGGATTCTCTCTGAGGAGGAGAATCCAGGGAAGCCCAAAGTCAACAGGGAAGATGAAAACAAAGATGCTAGAAGAATGCGAACCCTCTAGCAGCTATATGTACAGGAAACACTAGGCACAGCCCAGCTCCTAGCCAGATTACCATAAATAGTCACACTAGAGGGTTATTTACCCCAGTTCCTATTTACTAAAACAGCATGCCTGACTTCCCACAAAAAATAAAATAAAATAAATCACAAGGCATGCTAAAGGATGAGAAAAAAAGTTTGAAGAGACAAAACAAGCATCAGGACCAGATGCAGATATCACACAGATATTGGGAATGTCAGACAGAGTATTATAATAACTGTGATTAGGGTGCCTGGGTGGCTCAGTCGGTTTAGCATCTGACTTTGGCTCAGGTCATGATCTCATGGTTCGTGGGTTCCAGCCCTGCATCAGGCTTGGCTGACAGCTCGGAGCCTGGAGCCTGCTTCAGATTCTGTGTCTCCCTCTCTCTCTGCCCCTTCCCCACTCACTTCTCTCTCTTTCTCTCAAAAATAAATAAACATTAAAAATATAAAATAAAATAACTGTGATTAATATGTTAAGGGCTCTAATGGAAAATGTAGACGACATGTAAGAGCAGGTGGGCAATGTAAGCAGAGAGATGGAAACTTCAAGAATGAATCAAAAGGAGGGGCGCCTGGGTGGCTCAGTCAGTTCAGCGGCCGACTTCGGCTCAGGTCACGATCTCGCAGTCCGTGAGTTCAAGCCCCGCGTCGGGCTCTGTGCGACAGCTCAGAGCCTGGAGCCTGTTTCAGATTCTGTGTCTCCCTCTCTCTGACCCTCCCCTGTTCATGCTCTGTCTCTCCCTGTCTCAAAAATAAATTAAAAAACGTTAAAAAAAATTAAAAAAAAAAGAATGAATCAAAAGGAAATGCTAAAAATAAAAAACACTATGATAGAAATGAAGAATAGTTTTGATGGGCTCATTAGTAGACTGGATGTAGCTGAGGAAACAATCCATGAAGATGTCAGTTCTCCCCAGTTTGATCTATTGGTTCAACATAATCCTAATAAAAATCCTGGCAAGCTATATTATAGACATCAACAAACTTGATTCTGGGGCTCAGATCAACAAACTGATTCTGATCCTGGTTAAGCATCCAAATCTTGATTTTAGCCCAGAGCATGATCTCAGGGTTCATGACATCAAGTCCCGCATCAGAATCTGTGCTGACAGCATGGAGCCTGCTTGCGATTCTCTCTCTCCCTCTCTCTCTCTGCTCCCTCACCTGTGCACATGCACACACATGTGTGTTCTCTCTCTCTCTCTCAAAATAAATAAACATTAAAACAAACAAACTGATTCTAACTTTTATATGGAAAGGCAAAAGACCTCAAATAGCCAGCGCAATACTGAAGAACAACAAAGTCGGAGGACTGATACTATACAACCTCGACACTTGCTATAAGGCTACAGTAGTCAAGAGAGTATGGTATTGGTGAAAGTACACACAGGTAGAACAATGGAACAGAATAGAGAGCCTAGAAATAGACCCACATATGTATAGTCAACTGTTCTTTGACAAAGGAGCAAAGGCAATTCCATGGAGGAAGGATAGTTTTTTCAACAAATGGCATTAGAACAATAGTATGCCCACATGCGAAAAACAAACTTAGGTAGAGACCTTGTACCTTTCACAACAATTAACCCCAAATTAGTCAGAGACTTACATACAAAACATGAAAGTATAAAACATCTAAAAGAAAATATTGAGGGAAATCAATATGAGCGTGAGTTTGGTAAAGAGTTATTAGATATGATACCAAAAGAATAATCTATGAAAGTGGGACTTACTACTTTATTAAAAGTAAAACTCTCTGCAAGAGACACTGTTAAGAGAATGACAATATAAGCCACACACTGGGAGTAAATAATTGCAAATTACTTTTCTGGTAAAGGACTTGTATCCAAAAATAGACACATTCAAGACTCCTAAAACTCAGCAATAAGAACACACCTCACTGAAGAAGATACAGAGATAGCAAATAAGCATATAAAAAATGCTCACCATTATTGTCATAAGGAAATTGCAAATTGGAACAACAATGAGATACTACAAGGCACCTATCAAAATGGCCAAAAACACCAAAAACCAAAAACCAAAAAACCCAAAACTGAACCACCAAACACTAGTGAGACCGTGGAGCAACAGAAATTCTCATTTATTTTTAGTGGGAATGGAAAGTGGTTCAGGCACTTTGGAAGACAGTTTGGCAATCTCCTATAAAGATATAGATAGCTTATAGCACATGATCCAGCAGTCCCACTCCTAGCTGTATATGCAGCTGACCTGAAAACTCATGTCCACCCAAAAACCTGCATGTGAATGTTTATAGCAGCTTTATTGATAATCACTAAAAACTGGAGGCAACCAAGATGTCCTTTGACAGGTGAATGGACAAAAAAAACTACAGTACATCCGTGCAATGGGACATTATTCAGCATTAAAAAGAACTGAGCTATCAAGCCACAAAAGACAAGAAGGAATCTTAAATGCATGTTGTTAAGTAAAAAAAAAAAAAAAGCCAATCTGAAGAGGCTACATGCTGTATACTTCGAACTATATGACACTCTGGAAAAGGCTAGACTATAAATACCGTAAAAACGATCAGTGGTTGCCAGGGGAACCAGGAGAAGGAAGAGGAGTAATTAGATTAAGCACAGAGGATTTTTTTAGGATGATGAAGCTATTCTATATGAGAATGAGTACTTGATACTATTTCTTAAAACTCAGAACTTTTATAGCGCAAAGAGTGAATCTTAGTATATTCAAATTTTATAAAACCATTCAGGAGTTGTCAGGGGATTCCAGGATGGAACACAGAATGTGACAAAGCAATTGAACTGTATTACAAATATATGCAACCACTTCACTGAATAGAGTGGGGGAGAAGAGTGTTGATATAAATCCTTCAGAAATGAATGGAAGGTGCAAAACCAAAGGCAAAAGAAGATATACATAGTAGTATACTATACTTGATCAAATTGTTTCCCATGGGGATACAGGCTAACGAATCTGCTATTGCTATACATATACACTGGAACTGAACAACTAGGTAATGAGTGGCTGATGGTGAAAGCCAGGTTTCTTATTGTTGGAGTAGGATGTTACAATTAATTAAAGGAAGGAGGCTAGGGGCACCCGGGTGGCTCAGTTGGTTAAGTGTCCAACTCTTGGTTTCAGCTCAAGTCATGATTTCATGGTTGTGAGTTCGAGCCCTGCATTGGGCTCTGCGCTGATAGCGTGGAGCCTGCTTGGGATTCTGTCTCCTTCTCTCTTTCTCTGCCTCTCCCCTGCTTGCTCTCTCTCTCTCTCAAAAACAAATAAACATTTTTAAAAAATAAAAGAAGGAGGCTAGAATAATCCATGAGGTAATGGATAAGAATTGGAAATAATGGGGTACCTGGGTGGCACAGATGGTTAAGCACCTGACTCTTAATTTTGGCTCAGGTTATGATCTCATGGTTCATGAGATTGAGCCCTGCATTGGGCTCTGTGCTGACGATGTGGAGCCTGCTTGGGATTCTCTCTCCCTCTCTCCCCACCCCCCACTCTCTCTCTGTTTCTCTCTCAAATAAATAAATAAACATTAAAAAAAGAGTTGAAAAAAATAGTTGGACATTAGCACAAACTCATGTTTAGCTTAACAGAGATAGAAATGGTTACATAAATAAATTTTATAGGTATTTCGATGAGTAGGTCCTTGCTGCTCCTTGCTCTGTCAGCTGAGAGGGCCTACAACCAATGACACCCCAGTAGCAAAAAGTACATCCAGCACCCGAATCTTCATTTCTAATACCATTCTCCAATAAAAGAAATCAGGACTCTTTAGAGAAATGGCTGACATTGGACTGGGTCAGGAAATAAACAGGATGAGTCTGAAGCACCTTGTAGTACCAGAAAATAAGGAAGTGCTCAAACACGCACACACGTGCGCGCGCGCACACACACACACACACACACACACACTGATCAAAGTATGTCAAAAGGATACAAGAACCAACTGAAACTGCTCCCAATGGCCAAAGCTGAAATAATTTGAGCAAAAAAATTAAAGTAGTACCACATTATAACCCAAAGTATAAAATAAATATCCACGGGTCCACAATGATATAAATAAAATGATTGAGTACATACATAAATGGGAGAGAACAAACAAATATCTAGCACAAAAGAATTTAAAGTAGTATATGCAGATATTCTGCCCTCAAGAAGCATAACACCCCCTCACCCCTAAAATGTAGGTTGTGCTTAGTGACTTTCTTCCAAAGAGCACAGATGGAAAGTGGAAAGGGAGGGGAAAAAAGAGTCACTTTACAGTGGAGAAGCTTGTGAAACACTATCTCAAGACAGGTGATCAAGGTCAACATTAATGGAGATAATTCACATTGATAGTATGGAGTATTGATAGTTGATGTGATGTGATGAGAATGGTGCTTTACCTCTGTGCTCTTCCTCCCAAAAACAGATTACCCCAATCTAACCACCAAAAACATCAGACACATCTCAGTTGAAGGTCATTCTACAATATACCCAAATAGTACTCCTTAAAACTGTCAAGGTCATCCAAAATAAGGAAAATCTGAGAAACTGTCATAACCAAGAGAAGCCTAAGGAACCATGCATGTGGTATCCTAGAGCAGAAAAAAAAAAATAAGACATCAGGTTAAAAACTAAGAAGATCTGAGTACAGTATGATGTTTAATTAATAATTTATTGGTAGGGGAGGAGCCAAGATGGCAGAACAGCATGGAAGTTTTTTTTGCATCTTGCATCCATGAAATATAGCCAAATCAACACTAAACCATCCTGCACACCTAGAAAACTGATTTGAGGATTAACACAACAACCTGTACAACCTGAACCACAGAACTCAGCAGGTTGGTGGTGCAAAAAGGTGAACTGGGGGAGAGAGAAGCCACAGAGGGCAGGGAGCTGTTTTTGCTTGTGGAGAGTGGACGGATATGGGGCGGGGGGAAGTACAGGAAAAGCACCCCCCTAAAAGCAGCTGGAGAGAAAGTGGAAAAGTAGAAACAGCTGCAGGGACTGCAGGGGCTGAACTAAAAATGGAGAAATGAGAAAGGAGAGGGTTTAAATTCCATTAAGACTCTATAAACAGAGGGAGTGCAGAGTCTGAAACTCCGCAGCTTTATACCTGGTGGTGCTCTGGTGGGAAAGGCAAATCCTCAGGAGCAGAGTGAAGTCTGGGGGGGCCACACGGCAGAGGCAGTTTCCCTGCTGGGAGGACATTAGGTAGAGGCAGTGCGCCCCCCAACAGGCAAAGGTGCCAGGAGACCCCGGAGTACAACCACATTCGTCGGTGTTGGAACAAGGTCGTCAAGGCTGATGCCTGGCGCCAGATGTGTGTTGTGGTTTTCCATAATCCCTGAAATGCTGCTGCTACCCGATCATGTGAACTTTTTCTGGGGCAGGCTGGCACCCAGCTGCAGTCTCTGGGAATAGGTAGCAGCACGGTCCCACGAACATTCCTGGGTGCAACTGGCACCTGGCCATTGCTTGGTGAGACCCTTCTGCAGAGGGTCTCAGCAGGTCAAAGCTGCAGTCTCTCTGAAGTGAGGGGTTGGGAAACACAGCCGTATCTGAGATAAAACTCAGGAGGGAGGTGCTACCTGGCAACCTGACAGCTTGGTCAAGGACAGTGTAAAAGCGGGGAGTGAACGGAAGCCAGAGACGAAGGATGGGTGCACAATTGCTAATCAGGGAGAGCAGAGTTCCGATGCTAGAGACTGAATAGCCGGGGATGCCATTTTCACCCCTTCCGCACATCCACAAACACACCTACAAACACCACAACAATCCACCCCAGTAAGCTAAGCAGCGCCATCTAGTGGAGAGCGGAGCTGTTACACTAAGTCCTGCGGAACTGGGCCAACCTCACTCTTCACAAATACCACAAGTCTCTCCACCTGCTTAGTTTCCGGACTATAAAGTGCTTCATAGTTTGACTTCTAGGGGAAAACAATGTAATTTCAATCATATTTCAGTCTGTTCGCTTGTCTGTCTATTCAATTTTCTTTTGTTTTCTTTTTGTTTCTTCTCTTTTTCTTGAATACAGAAAGAGAAAAAATTTATTTTTATTTTCAATTTTTATTAAAAATATTTTTCTTTAATTTTTTTCTACTACATTTTTTACTTTTTTGTAAATTTTTCAAATTCTATTTTCAAATTATTTTCAAAATCATTTAATTTTATTCTATTTCATTGTATTCATTTTAAAATTTTTCAAACATTTTCCTTTTCTCTCTCTCTTTTTTTTATTTGTCTTTTTTCCCCTTTTTTCCTCTAATCTATCAAGCTCCTTTCTACACCCAGACCAAAACACACCTAGGATCTAGCATCATTTATTTGATTTGTGTGTGTGTGTGTGTGTGTGTGTGTGTTGTTAGTTTTTTTATTTTAATTTTTTTTACCTTGTTAATTCCTTTTCTTCCTTCAAAATGACAAAATGAAGGAATTCACTCCAAAAGAAAGAGCAGGAGGAAACTACAGCCAGGGACTTAATCAACAGAGATACATGCAAGAAGTCTGAACCAGAATTTAGAATCATTATAATAAGAATACTAGCTGGGGTCAAAAATAGATTAGAATCCCTTTATGCAGAGATAAAAGAAGTAAAAGCTAATCAGGATGAAATAAAAAATGTTATAACCGAGCTGCAATCTCAAATGGATGCCACGGCAGCAAGGATGGATGAAGTAGAGAAGTGAATCAGTGATACAGAGGACAAACTTATGGAGAATAATGAAGCAGAAAAAAAGAGGGAGACTAAGGCAAAAGAGCACGATTTAAGAAATATAGAAATCCGTGACTTATTAAAAAGGAACATCAGAATCATAGGGGTTCCAGAAGATGAAGAGAGAGAAAAAGGGGTAGAAGGGGTATGTGAGCAAATCATAGCAGAAAACTTTCTTAACCTGGGGAAAGACACAGACATAAAAATCCACAAAGCATGGAGGACTCCCATTAGATTCAACAAAAATCAACCATCAACAAGGCATATCAAAGTCAAATTCACAAAATACTCAGGCAAGGAAAGAATCATGAAAGCAGTAAGGGAAAAAAGTCCTTAACCAAGGGAAGACAGATGAGGCTTGCAGCAGACCTACCCACAGAAACTTGGCAGGCCAGAAAGGAGTGGCAGGATATATTCAATGTACTGAATCAGAAAAAATATGCAGCCAAGAATTCTTTATCCAGAAAGGCTGTCACTCAAAATAGAAGGAGAGTTTAAAAGTTTTCCAGAAAAACAAAAATTAAAGGAGTTTGTGACCACTAAACCAGCCCCGCAAGAAATTTTAAGGTGGGCTTTCTGAGGGGAGAAAAGACGAAAAAAAAAAAGACCAAAAGCAACAAAGACTAGAAAGGACCAGCGAACACCACCAGAAACTCCAACTCTACAAGAAACATACTGGCAATAAATTCATATCTTTCAGTACTCATTCTAAATGTCAATGGACAAAATGCTCCAGTCAAAAGACATAGGGTAACAGAATGGATAAGAAAACAAAATCCATCTATATGCTGTTTAAAAGAGACCCACTTTAGACCTAAAGCCACCTTCAGATTGAAAGTAAAGGGATGGAGAACCATCTATCATGCTAATGGTCGACAAAAGAAAGCTGGAGTAGCCATACTTATATCAGACAATCTAGACTTTAAAATAAAGACTGTAACAAGAGATGAAGAAGGGCATTATATCATAATTAATGGGTCTATCCATCAAGAAGACCTAACAATTATAAATATTTATGCTCCAAATGTGAAACACCCAAATATATAAATCAATTAATCACAAACATAAACTCATTGATAATAATACCATAATAGTAGGGGACTTCGACACCCCAACTACAGCAACGAACAGATAATCTAAACAGAAAATAAACAAGGAAACAATGGTTTTGAATGACACAGGCCCAGATAGTCTTAACAGATATATTCGGAACATTTCATTCTAAAGCAGCAGAACATATATTCTTCTCCAGTGCACATGGAATGTTCTCCAGAACAGATCACATACTAGGACACAAATCAGCCCTCAACAAGTACAAAGAGATCAAGATCATACCGTGGGTATTTTCAGATCACAACGCTATGAAACTTGAAATCAATCACAAGAAAAAATGTGGAAAGGTAACAAATACCTGGAGATTAAAGAACATCCTACTAAAGAAAGAATGGGCTAACCAAGAAGTTAAAGAGGAAATTAAAAAGTACATGGAAGCCAATGAAAATGATAACACCACAACTCAAAACCTCTGGGACGCAGCAAAGGCAGTCATAAAAGGAAAGTATATAGCAATCCAGGCCTTCCTAAAGAAGCAAGAAAGGTCTCAGATACACTACCTAACCTTACACCTTAACAAGCTGGAAAAAGAACAGCAAATAAAACCCCAAACCAGCATAAGATGGGAAATAATAAAGATTAGAGCAGAAATCAATGCTATCGAAATCAAAAAAAACAGAACACATCAATGAAACCAAAAGCTGGTTCTCTGAAAGAATTAACAAAATTGATAAACCACTAGCCAGTTTGATCAAGAAGAAAAAGGAAAGGACCCAAATAAATAAAATCAAGAATGAAAGAGGAGAGATCAGAACCAACACAGCAGAAATAAAAACAGCAGTAAGAAAATATTATGAGCAATTATACACCAATAAAATGGTCAATCTGGAATAAATGGACAAATTCCTAGAAACATATAAACTACCAAAACTGAAACAGGAAGAAACAGAAAATTTGAACAGACCCATAACGAGTAATGAAATCAAATTGCTAATAAAAAATCTCCCCCCAAAAAAGAGCCCAGGGCCAGATGGCTTTCCAGGAGGATTCTACCAAACATTTAAGGAAGAGTTAACACCTATTCTCTTGAAACTGTTCCAAAAAATAGAAATGGAAGGAAAACTTCCAAACTCTTTCTATGAAGAGTTACCTTGATTCCAAAACCAGGCAAAGACCCCACTAAAAAGGAGAACTATAGACCAATTTCACTGCTGAACATGGATGCAAAAATTCTCAACAAGATATTAGCCAACTGGATCCAACCATACATTAAAAAAATTATTCACCATGATCAAGTGGGATTTATACCTGGGATGCAGGGCTGGTTCAATATCTGCAAAACAATCACTGTGATTCATCACATCAATAAAAGAAAGGACAAGAACCACATGATCTTCTCAATAGATGCAGAGAAAACATTTGACAAAATACCGCATCCTTTCTTAATAAAAACCCTCAAGAAAGTAGGGATAGAAGGATCATACCTCGAGATTATAAAAGCCATATATGAAAGACCCAATGCTGATATCGTCCTCTTTGGGGAAAAACAGAGCTTTTCCCCCAAGGTCAGGAACATGACAGGGATGTCCACTCTCGCCACTGTTATTCAACATAGTACTGGAAGTCTCAGCCTCAGCAATCAGACAACACAAAGGAATAAAAGGCATCCAAATCGGCCAGGAGGAGGTCAAACTTTCACTCTTCACAGATGGCATGATACGCTATATGTGTATCATTGGGAAAACCCAAAAGATTCCACACAAAAAAAAAAAAAAACTGCTAGAACTGATCCATGAATTCAGCAAAGTGGCAGGATATAAAATCAATGCACAGAAATCAATTGCATTCCTATACACCAACAATGAAGCAACAGAAGGAGAAATCAAGGAATCAATCCCATTTACAATTGCAAATACCTAGGAATAAATCTAACCAATGAGGTGAAAAATCTATACACTGAAAACTATAGAAAGCTTATGAAAGAAATTGAAGACGGCACACACACACACAAAAGGAAAAATATTCCATGCTCCTGGATACAAAGAACAAATATTGTTAAAATGCCAATACTACCCAAAGCAATCTACACATTCAATGCAATCCCTACCAAAATAACACCAGCATTCTTCACAGAGCTAGAACAAACAATCCTAAAATTTGTATGGAACCGAAAAGACCCTGAATAGCCAAAGCAATCTTGAAAAAGAAAACCAAAGCAGGAGGCATCACAATCCTGGACTTCAAGCTATATTACCAAGCTATAATCATCAAGACAGTATGGTACTGGCACAAAAACAGACACTCAGATCAATGGAACAGAATCGAGAACCCAGAAACAGACCCACAAACATATGGCCAACTAATCGTTGACAAAGCAGGAAAAAATATCAAATGGAATAAAGACAGTCTCTTCTGCAAATGGTGCTGGGAAAACTGGACAGCGACATGCAGAAGAATGAACCTGGACCACTTTCTTACACCATACACAAAAATAAACTCTAAATGGTGAAACACCTAAATGTAAGATAGGCAGCCACCAAAATCCTCGAGGAGAAAGCAGGAAAACACCTCTTTGACCTCAGCCTCAGCAACTTCCTATTCAACACGTTTCCAGAGGCAAGGGAAACAAAAGCAAAAATGAACTATTGGGACCTCATCAGAATAAAAAGCTTCTGCACAGCAAAGGAAACAATCAGCAAAACTAAAAGGCAACCGACGTAATGGGAGAAGTATTTGCAAACAACACATCAGATAAAGGGTTAGTATCCAAAATCTATAAAGAATTTATCAAGCTCAACACCCATAAAACAAATGATCCAGTGAAGAAATGGGCAAAAGACATGAATAGACACTTCTCCAAAGAAGACAACCAGATGGCCAATCAGCACATGAAAAAATGCTCAACACCACTCATCATCAGGGAAATACAAATTAAAACCACAATGAGATACCACCTCACACCTGTAAGAATGGCTAACATTAACAACTCAGGCAACAACAGATGTTGGCAAGGATGCAGAGAAAGAGGATCTCTTTTGCACTGCTGGTGGGAATGCAAACTGGGGCAGCCACTCTGGAAAACAGTATGGGGGGTTCCTCAAAAAATTAAAAGTAGAACTACCCTACGACCCAGCAACTGCACTACCAGGTATTTTTCCAAGGGATACAGGTGTGCTGTTTCAAAGGGGCACATGCACCCCCATGTTTATAGCAGCACTATCAATAATAGCCAAAGTATGGAAAGAGCCCAAATGTCCATCGATGGATGAATGGATAAAGAAGACGTGGTATATACACAATGGAGTATCACTCAGCAATCAAAAAGAATGAAATCTTGCCATTTGTAACTACGTGGATAGAACTGGAGGGTATTATGCCAAGCGAAATTAGAGAAAGACAAATATCATATGACTTCACTCATATGAGGACTTTAAGATACAAAACAGATGAACATAAGGGAAGGGAAGCAAAAGTAACATAAAAACAGGGAGGGGGACCAAACATAAGAGGCTCCTAAATATGGAAAACAAATAGAAGGTTACTGGAGGGGTTGTAGGAAGGGGGGTGGGCTAAATGGGTAAGGGGAATTAAAGAATCTACTCCTGAAATCATTGTTGCACTATATGCTACCTAACTTGGATGTAAATTAAAAAATAAAAAAAATAGGGGCGCCTGGGTGGCTCAGTTGGTTGAGCGGCCGACTTCAGCTCAGGTCATGATCTCGCGGTCCGTGAGTTCGAGCCCTGCATTGGGCTCTGTGCTGACAGCTCAGAGCCTGGAGCCTGTTTCAGATTCTGTGTCTCCCTCTCTCTGACCCTCCCCCGTTCATGCTCTGTCTCTCTCTGTCTCAAAAATAAATAAACGTTAAGAAAAAATTTTTAAAAATAAAAATAAAAATAAAATAAAAAAAATAAAAAGAACATAGGAGCTGATCTGAAGGAGCTCCCAATGGGAAGACCTAGAAAAATTTGAGCAACAAAATAAATAATAATAGTACTAGATTATAACCCAAAATATAAAATGAATTTACATTTGACCATGGATATGAATAAATAACTGGAAAAAAAATAAATGAAGGAAAAATCTCTTCCTTTCAGAAGAATTTCAATTAATAAATGTTGAAGGAAAGAGAAATAGAAAACTGCCATTTGGCAGCAATAATAGTAACAGAAAGATCCACCAGTGGATACTAAAATTAGTGGGTGAAAGTGTGCAAAGAAACAGGATATTTGCATAGTGTCAAATGATATCCTCCAAGATATTTATTAAGTACAATGTGCAAAATTTTCTAATTTATTAAGATTTATAAAAATTTAAATGTAAATTTACAAAATTATAAACTTATTAATTACAAAGAGAAACAGAGTGGGGCACCTGGGTTGCTCAGTTGGTTAAACCTCAGACACTTGATTTCGGCTCAGGTCCTGATTTAATGATTTGTGAAATTGAGCCCTGTGTCCTGCTATGAGCTAACAGCACAGAGCCTGCCTGGGATTCTCTCTCTCTCTCTTTCTCTCTCTCTCTCTCCCTTTCTTTCTCTGCCTCTCCCCCAGCTCACGCTCGCTCTCTTTATCTCAAAATAAATAAATAAAAATTAAAAAACAACAACAATAAGAGAGAAACAGAGCAACTTTATAGTGGTAAAACCCAGTTTAATGATCACAGCTTAGCCAGATGATCAGGGTTAACATCACCAATCATAACACATATGGACATAATGAAGCCCCTGATAAGATGAACCGAAAAGAGCACACATAACACTACATCTGTTGTATCCCTGCCCCCAAAATGCATAACATCAATTTAATCATGAGAAAACCTTAGACAAACCCAAATTGAGGGACATTCCATAAAATAACTGACCAATTCTCTTCCGGAGGGTGAACGTCATGAAAAACAAGAGAAAGAGGAACAGTCACCTGTTGGAGGACACTAAAGAGAGATGACAGCTAAATGTCATGTGGGAACCTGGATTGGATCCTGGAACTAGAAAAGAACACTCCTGGATAAATTAGTGAAATCCATGTAAGGTTTGGTTAATAGTGTTGTACCAATATTAATTTCCTCATTCTGATCGTTGTAACATGGTGATGTAAGGTCTAACATTAGGGGAAGATGAGAGGATACATGGAAACTCCATACTATTTTGTAACTTTTGGGGAGGGCGCCTCTTCTATTTTTTGGAAGAGTTTGAGGATTGGTATTAATTCTTCAAACGTTTGGTAGAATTCACCAGTGAAGGATCTGATCCTGGACATCTGTTTTTTGGGAGGTTTTTGATTACCGATTCAATCTCCTTACTAGTAATTGGTGTGTTCAGAGATTCTATTTTTTCATGATTGTCTTGGAAGGGTGCGTGTTTCTAGGAATTTATCCATTTATTCTAGGTTGTCCAATTTGTTGGCATTCTTTTATGATCCTTTGTATTTCTGTGGTATCTGTTGTAACATCTCCTCTTTCATTTCTGATTTTATTTATTTGAGTCTTCTTTTTTTCTTGGTTGTTCTGGCTAAAAGTTTATCAATTTTGTTTAGCTCCTCAGAGAAAACAATCGGAGAGATCAATGGTTTCATTGATCCTTTCTTTAAAAAAAAATTTTTTTTAATGTTTCTTTCTGAGAGAGAGAGTAAAGGCATGAGTGGGGGAGGGGCAGAGAGAGTAGGAGACACCGAACCGGAAGAGGTCTCTCAGGCTCCACACTGTCAGCACAGAGCCCAACACGGGGCTTGAACTCACTGTGAGATCCTGACCTGAGCTGAAGTCAGACACTTAACCCACTGAGCCACCCAGGCACCCTTCATTGATCCTTTCTATTGTCTTTTTTATTCTCTATTTCACTTATTTCTGTTCTGACCTTTATTATTTTCTTCTTTATATACGACTTTTTGGTAGGTTTAAAATTAATTCAAAATGTTTGTAGGGGATATACCCAAAACATTAGCCTCCAGAAAGATTTAAAAGAAAAGCATGAAGAAAAAAAGGTCAAATAACTCTAACCAAGATAAAACAGGCATCACTATATTTATCACAGACAAAATAGGCTTTAGGGCAAAAAGCATGATTTTGGAAAAAGATTATCAGTACAAAGGATAAAAGGAATACTTCCCCATGATGTATAATAATTTTAAATGTGTACACACCTAGTAATAATATAAAAATATAGTAAGCAAAAAAGAACAGATTTCCTAGAAGAAATTGAGAAATCAACTATTTAAAGTGGGAATTTGGGGGTGACTGGGTGGCTCAGTTGGTTAAGTGTTGGACTTCAGCTCAGGTCATGATCTCGCAGTTTGTGAGTTTGAACCCCGCTCTTGTGTGGGTATGTCAAGGTAGATACATGCTTATTAGCTTTTATAAATATCACCAAGCAGTGTTCCATTGTAGCTGCATCAATTTAAAGCACCTACCAGCACCATATGAGAGTTCTATTTATTGCACATCCTTGGTAACACTTAGTGTTGTCCATCCTTGTACACACCTATCACTTTGAACACCATCTCTGTGTGAAGACCTTCCCTTGATCTCTAACTCTGACCCAGTGCTCTCCCCCCATGCAAATGGTGTATCCAATTGTCAATATGACATCTTTCCTTGGATGCCTTGTGGGCATCTCCAAGACAACAGGTCAATGCAAAGATCTTAAGTCCTCCTTCCTTGCAAAGGGTTCCTTCCCTTGATTCCCTCATCCTCATAAAAAGCATCACTCTCTTCTCAGCTGCTCCAGCTAAACGCCTATAATTTCTTCTCCCTCTCATGTCCACATCCAATCCTTCAGCAAAGCTGCTACATTCCGTTTCTATAATACATTCAGGATCTGTCCGTTTGTTCCCATCTTAACCACCGCTCCTCTGATGCAGACCACTATTAATCATGACTGCACAACTGCTTAGCAGCCAGAGAGAGCTTTTTAAAAAAATAAACCAGTCACCTCATCTCCTTGCTTAATACCTTCCAGTGGCTCCCTAGTGCTCCAACATAAAACCCACCTTCTCACCTTGGCCTGAAAGGCTGTGAATGATCTGGCCCCTAACCAGGTACCTCTCTGACCTCTCCTCATCCAGTAGGGGAGTGAGCACATTCCAGCCATTACCTTTTCTTTCTTTCTTTCTTTCTTTCTTTCTTTCTTTCTTTCTTTCTTTCTTTCTTTCTCAATGTTTATTTTTGAGAGAAAGAAAAAGAGCACATGTGAGCGGGGGAGGGGCAGAGAGAGAGGGACAGAGGGTCCAAAGTAGGTTCTGTGCTGACAGCAGAGAGCCCGATGCAGGGCTCGAATCCATGAACCACAAGACCTTGACCCGAGACAAAATCGAATGCTCAACCAACTAAGCCACCCAGGCACCCCAGTCATTGCCTTTTCTTAAATACATCCGGCTCATTCCTGTCTCAGAACCTTTGTCCTTACTGTTCCCTCTGTCTGATAAGCTCTTCCCTCACATCTTTGCCCAGCTGTCTCCTTCCCATCTGTTTAGGTCTTAACCCAAATATCTCTTCCTCAAAAAGGTCTTCTCCAACCACCTTAGTTAAAGTTGCCCCTCCATACATCTCTATTCTCTCATCCCTTTGTCTTTTCTTTTTATTTTTTTTTTAAGATTTTTTAAAAACAATCTCTACACCCAAAGTGGGACTCAAACTCACAATCCTGAGATCAGGAGTTACACATTCTACCGAATGAGCCAGCCAGGAGCCCCTATTTTCTGTATAGATCTTATTTTCCTGATGTGATCACTTACTTTTTTAATACTCATATCCTCCATTAGAATATAAGGTCTTCAAGGGTCAGGAGCTGTGTGTCTAGTCCCCTGCTATGTTCCTACTGTCTAGAACTGCATTTGCCCCTATGGTAGCCACTAGCCACAGGTAGCTAAATTTAAATTCAGGGGCACGTGGGTGGCTCAGTCAGTTAAGCGTCTGACTTTGGCTCAGGTCATGATCTCATGGTTCGTGAGTTCGAGTCCCGTGTTGGGCTCTGTGCTGGCAGCTCAGGGCCTGGACCCTGCTTGGATTCTGTGTCTCCCTCTCTCTGCCCCTCCCCCACTTGCACTCTGTCTCTCTCTGTCTCTCAAAAATAAACATTAAAGGGGCGCCTGGGTGGCTCAGTCGGTTAAGCGTCCGACTTCAGCTCAGGTCATGATCTCACGGTCCGTGAGTTCGAGCCCCGCGTCCGGCTCTGGGCTGATGGCTCAGAGCCTGGAGCCTGCTTCCGATTCTGTGTCTCCCTCTCTCTCTGCCCCTCCCCTGTTCATGCTCTATCTCTCTCTGTCTCAAAAATAAATAAACGTTAAAAAAAAAAATTAAAAAAAATAAATAAACATTAAAAAAAAATAAAAAATAAATTTAAATTCATTAAAAGTAAATAGTATTAAGAATTCAGTTCTTTAGTTACACTAGTGAGATTTCAAGTGCTCAATAGCCACCTGTGGCTAATAGCTACCATAGTGGATAGTGCAGACAAAGAAAATTTCCAACATTCCAGAAAGTTCTGCTCTAGACAGCACTGTCCTAGAAACCAGCTACCCAATGAGCATATAATAAAATAAAGATATTTTGGGGGCACCTGGGTGGTTCAGTCGATTGAGCATCAGATTCTTGATTTCAGCTTGGTTCATGATCCCAGGGTTGTGGGATCAACCTCCACCTTGGGCTCCACAATGAATGTGGAGCCTGTTTGAGATTCTCCCTCTGCCCCTCCTCTCCACTGTTTGCACTTTCTTAAAAAAAAAAAAAAGTATATATATATACATACATATATATATACATACATGAATATATATACACATACATATATATACACATACATATATATACACATACATATATACATACATATATATATACACATACATATATATATACACATACATATATATATATATAATTTATTTTGAGAGAGAAAGAGGGGAAGGGGGAAGCAGGGAAGGTGCAGGGAGAGAGGGAGAGAGAGAATCCCAAGGCTGTCAGCGTAGAGCCTAACAGGCTCACTCCCATGAACAATGGAGATCACAACCCGAGCCGAGATCAAGAGCCAGGGGCTCAACTGACAGAGCCACCCAGCTGCCCCCAAATATCTTTTTAATATCTCTATTAAAAAAGATATTTTTAATCCTTATCTTATGAGGGAGAAAAACATAGGTCAGAGAAGTTGTGTTTTTATCCCAAGGCCACACAGCCAGGAAGCAACCTAGCAGGAATTTGAATGCAGTGTTGTTTTGCTCTGAAGCACATGCTACTCCCTTTCTTTCTTTCTTTTTTTTTTAAGTTTACTTATTTATTTTGAGAGCAAGAGAGCATAAATGCATGAGGAACAGAGAGAGGGTGAGAGAGAAAGAGAGAGAGAGAGAGAATCCCAGGCAGGCTCTGCACCTCCAGATCCAGAGCCCCAAGGGGCCTACGGGGCCCTCGAACCCACAAACGCAGAGATCATGACCAGAGCCAAATTCGGATGCCCAACCAACTGAGCCACCGAGGTGCTCAGTTGAGCCTCCCTTTCTTGAGAGCCAGCAGCCTCTTGGCTGTTTAAAAAGGCACAGGGCTCTCTCCTACTCCTACATATCCTCCAACCCTGGGCTTGTACCTAACTGAAGAAGGTGTGGGCAGCTTCATTGAAGGATTGTTGCGCAAGGCATTGAAAGATTTAGGGTCTGTCCAGATTTCATCTCAGATCCATTGGCTGTTCCACACTTAGTAAGTCTCTACGCTTCTCTGGGTCTCAGCTGCATCTCTATAAAATGAAGAAACTGACCCTGTGGCCTGAAGATTGGAGATAGCACGCAAGGGACCTGGTGACTAGGTACACTCTTCAGCTCCTGCCTGATTCTGAGGCAGGCCACATGAGGAGTAGGGTGGGGGTGGAAGTGCTTTGGTTGGTTTGACCCACAATAGCAGCTCTTGTTGCTTGAATGCCTACAGATGAAAAAGCTGAGGCTCATAGACGTGAAGTAATTTGGCCAGGAGAATTGGGATCTGAACCAGAGACTCTCTGATCCCACGCGAGTGCCACGCAACCAGAGTCGGGACCCATAGGAATCAGGAGGCGTTTACCGGTGAAAGGTGGTGAGCTCCCCGTCTCTGGAGGTGTGCAAGTCGGTCTGGGCCACGCACAGAGCAGTGGCTGGTGTCCGGGAGCAGACCATAGAGCCTCTCGCAGGCCCCTTTCCGCCTGCCGCGGCGGCCCCGGCCCAGGCGCGAGCGCAGCGCCACCAGGGCGGGGCGGGGGCTGCTATTTCTGTCCGGTGAGCGCAGCCGGCGCCGCGAGGCGGGGGAGGGGGCGCCCGCGCCGCCATATTCCCTCCCGCCGGCCGGCCCCGCGGCGTGCAGCCACCATGAGCACCGCCGCCTTCCACATCTCCAGTCTCCTGGAGAAGATGACGTCCAGCGACAAGGACTTCAGGTGCGTCCCGCTGCCCGGCCCCCAGTCTCTCCGCCTTCCACTGAAACCCGGGCCTTCTTCGCCTCTGGTCGCGCCGGCCCATCCCCCACGAGCGTGCAGCCCCTGTCCCTCTCCCCGCGTAAAGCTCCACCCCTCCCCTGACCCCCGCGTCCGCCTCCCCGGCTTCCCTGTTTCCCGCGTCGCTGCCCTGCCCTTTCTACAGTCCCAGCTTCATCTCCCACCGTGCGCGCTTCGACCCCAGCCACCGTCCCCTGGTCGGCGGAGCCGCGGCTCCGCCTCTCTGCACCTTTCCTCTGCCTCCTCTCCTCTGCCCAGCCCTCATCTCTCCCCGTGGCTGATGCGCCCAGGCCCCCCGCTTCGACCCACGGTGAAGCCCTCAGCCCCTCCTTGGGCATCCCAGCGCCTGCCTCTTCTTCCCGGCACTGGAACTCAGTCCCTTGTCGGGCCCACGACCCGGGGACTGACTTTTCCATGGATACCCTCAGCATCGCCCTCTTCTCTTCAGAGTCATCCCAGGCCTCCTCCCTGCACTTCATCAGGGCATCTTCTCTCCTCCCCTCTCCTCCCAGGCTTGCTCTGACACAGTCCTAAGGAGGGGGCTGGGCTGAGTGGCTTTGCAGGCACTGGTAGGTGATGGTTGGGGTGGGGGCTTTTAGGGTTTGGGTGCCACCCCCCTTATCATTGTTCCCCTTTTGCCAGACATCTCTGAGCCACACAGGAACAGAGCTGGAAAGAAAGGAGGAAACCTCTCATCCAACCCCCTCATCCTCAGGGGGAAACTGAGGCCCCTGGAGGCCAAAGGGATTGGCCCTGGTCACACAGCCAGTTCTGGACCCTGGGAGCTAAAAGGAGCCCACAGAGACCAACATAACCCACTTATTGAACATTCTGTCAGTTTATCCCCAGTTTACAGATAGGGAAATGGAGGCTCAGAGTCATGAAGGGGCTAGTCGCAGTCACAGAGCTATGAAGTGGAGGACGTGGGGTCCAAATCCAGGTCAGTCTTAAGCCAGAAACTGAGATCTCAGCAAGGCCATCTGATTCCAGCCCTCTGACAGGTGAGGAGATTGAGGCCCTGTTCTCCTGGTCTGGCTCCTGCCCTCTCCTGACACCCAATCCTCAGCACCCCTCAAGTGCCTCTGAGTAGAGCTTTAGAACACAGTGCTGGATTCAGAGCCTGGCCCCAGCCACTTACTGGCTGTGTGACTGTGGACTTCTGAGCCTCAATTTCTGTTTCTATAAGATGGGATGATAATAGAACCCACCTCAGAGGGTTGGTGTGTGTATGAAAAGAGTTAATAACATGTGCAATGCCTAGATTAGTGGCTGGCACCAGGTAAGTGCTTAATAAATCGTTACTTATGCACATCAGAAACCTGCCATGCCCTCTGCCCACTCTTTACTTGTAAACCCCACCCCCTTTCTTTCCTCCTTTCACCTGGCTCACCCCTACTCTTTTGTCACCTCTTTGGGATGCCTCCTGACACCCAGGCAGGGTTGGGCACCTCCCCTGGGCTCCCACAGCGCCTTCCCTGCCCCATGTTTCTACTGCATCACTTCTAGCCCCTGCGCCAGGCCTGTGTGTTTCCTTTTTGCATCCCAGAGTCTGTTCGAGGTACACAGAAGGTGCTCAGTGAATGTTTTCTGGATCCCAGGCTCCCTGCTGTGCTGTCCAGTGCAGTCTCAGTCAGTCCACCCCTCTGCCTGGGTGGTATGATTGTCTTTCCTGTTCTTCAGAGGCTTGGCGAGGTGAAGTGACTTGCCCAAGGTCGCATAGTCGGCTAGTGGCCGAGGGGATTTGCACCACTGTCTCTTGGGCCCCAGGTCCAGTCTCCGAGAGGGAGTTGGCCCTGCCATCTAGAGCCAGAGAAGCCCTTTCAGTCTGCTCTGCCTGAGAACACTTAAAACCACCCAAGCATATGAGGATGGTGTCTATTTTTAAAGTCCGAATACCAGGAAGGCTGGGTCCTGCTGACCAACTGTCCAGGTGCCCATGTGGCAGAGTATTTCAGCTGAGTTGCCTCTAGGATTTCTCTGGAATGAAACTGAAACTGTGTCCTCTGGCTTCTGGAGGCAGGTGGCGACAGCAAGTGGGAGTCCCAGGCAGGGTGAAGGAAACCTTTGATCCATGTTGTCCCTCTTTGGGCAGGAGGCTGCTCAGTTCCCACTCAGACTCCAGCAGCCAGATGGATAAACTGGGGGGTCTTGCAGGAATTCCCAAATCATTTTTTGAAAACATAATAGTAATTGTTGAGGAGCCGGGAGACCTGACTGGTGGGCGGAGACTCCTCCCAACTTGCTGTGTGTCCTTGGACAGCTCCTACAACCTCTCTGAGCCTGGTTTTCCCATCTGCCTCATGAGAAGAGCTGGTTGTCCTATTGAAACCTCCCAAGGATGTTATGAAGTGGAGCAAAGAATATTCCCCTTTCATAGGTGGGAAAAATGAGACTCTAGAGAGGGGTCAGTTGCCTAAGTTCACCTAGAATAAATGAAGCCAGACTTCAGTGCTAAAGCTCTTATCTACCAAATTACATGCTTTACATCCCCCACTGCCACCACCACATCCATGTACACAATACGGCTTTCTTTCTCTGTGAGCCGGGTATTTGCAGGAACTCGGGGGTGTTTGAAATGCTGAGGCATCTCTCGGAAGGGTTGGTTTCTTAGTTCGGGTTTCCACACACTGCTTGGCTGTCAGGGGCTGGCTCTCTCCCTCCTTTCCCTCCTGCCCTTGCCCTGCCTTCCAGGCCCTCTCCAGAACTATTCTTTGCTGGGTCTGGAGTCCCAGGGATGAACACGATGGGCCCTTGTGAGTTCACAATCTAATGAGGAGACATGCTGGCGACCAAGCTTGTAATGAAGGATGAGGAGTGCAGAGTGCTCTCACAGAAATCTATCCAGGGGAGCCAAGCATGATTAGAGACTGTGGGTTGGGGATAGGGCACGGTGGTCAGAGGAGTCATCCCTGAGGCTGGGCCATTTGAGCTGGGCCCTTGACAGTCGAATAGGAGTTCAACAGAGAAGAAAGAGGGGGGGCAGGAGGCTCATCTTGGGCAAAGGAACACATTCTTTCAGTTTCCAGGGTGAGCTCGGTCACCATGAACTGCAGCAGAAATGCAGCTTAGAGACCCTGGCTGCCATCTCGGAATGTCCCCTCAGCCGGGCAGACCTAGGAATGCATGTGTCTACCCCACGCCTTGGCCTGGCTCAACTGCAAACCTTCTCCTTCATCTTACCTTGGCTGCATCTGCAATGAGGAGGCCCAGAGGTGGGCACAGTCAGTCCTGCCACTCCCTCCTGGCCTCCAGCCCAGCCTCCTTCCTTTCAGCAGCTTGAGGTTAATCCCAGCTGTTAAAAATAAACAGCAGTGACAAAGACCAGTGCCTTCCCGGTAACAGGGCGCTGGGGGCCTCCCCGTGACATCATGCAGCAGGTCTGAACCTGCAAAGATGAGGCTAGAATCCCGACTGTGATCAGTTTTGCCACAGGAGGCTTGGGAGGGGTGGGGGAGGCTCTTGTTAACAGAGCAAGCTCAAGCCCAAAAGCAAGGCTGGTGTGAGGAGGCAGAGTGGCCTGGTGGGTCACCAAAAGCTGGAGGCTTTCTCTGGGGCTGCCACCGTCTGGCCCTGACTTTGCCGCATCTCTCCTTGCCGCTCTGGCCTTCTCCAGCCTGTCCTCATAAGTGCCTGCGGGAGCCAGTGAACAGGTGCAGTGGGCCTGGTGGGAACCTGGTGGACTGGAGAGAGTGTCCTACCTAATGAGGGCAGCCATGCCTTGACCAGCCAGTTATTGTCACCAGGGGATGTTGGCCCAGTTGTATCCAAATACTCTATTTTCAAGAGAATCTGGAAATCACAACTTTTACATCAACTTTCCCAGTTTCCCAAATGCTGATAAATCAGATTTTTGAAAAACATCTGCAAGGTGGACACAGCCGAGGGCTGCCAGTGTAAGGCTGCTCTGCCTTCTTAATCCTGGCAGGAGCAGTGCTCCATGATGCCCTTGCAGCCCCAGCTCATGGCCTTCCAACTCAAGACTCCCACTGCAGTTTTCATTCCCTGGGACACAGCATCAGGCTGCACAGATCTGCCCACCTGTGGCTCTGATGCCCACCCTGGACCAGGGAGCCATGGCTGTGGACTGGTCAGCTGTTGACACTAGTGTCTAAGATGTGCTTGTGGCCCATCAGCATGGCCTAGTGCAGTAGTTCTCAGGGTAGGGTCCCCACCCCCAGGAACTTGTTAGAGATGAAAATTCTTGGGCCCCGTCTCAGACCTGATCCCAGAAACCCTGGGGGTGGGGCCCAGCAGTGTCTAACAAGCCTTGTGGGTGATTCTGATGCCAGCTAGAGTTTGAGAACCACTGGTCTAAAGGCAGGGGCTGAGTGGGTTCTCTGAGGTGGGGGTGGGCAGGGCTAGCCCCACTCCACCTGTCTGGTAGAGAGGTGTCTGTTCGACCTTCTACCATGAATGAGAGGTGAATGATGTAACATGCCATTATAATGAAGTACTACTTACTGAGTGCTCATTGTATGCTAAGTCCATCACATACGTTCTTTCATTTTAACTTCCATATAACCCCGCAAGGCAGGTGCTATTCTTATCCCCCCCTTTTTTTTCTGACAGGTAAACTAGGGCTCTGAGAGGTGAAGTGACATGCCCAAGTTCACATTTACATAAATGGCAGAAGCAGGAGCCACCAACCTCAAAGCGCTCAGCATTTGGCCAGGGTGCTGTACCACTCATAGTCTGCCACCATGTGGCAGCTGGTGCCTTACACATGGGTCTCCTTGTAGCCCGACCATGCCTACAGTGCAGATAATCTACTTGCCCTTGAATCTTTGTATCAAGGTCTGCTTCTGGGGGAATGCTGAGATACCTCCCAAATTACTGGGGGCCTGGAGCTGCTCAGTAATCCTCCCCTGCCCTCATGCCCAGGTTCATGGCCACCAGTGACCTGATGTCAGAGCTGCAGAAGGACTCCATCCAGCTGGACGAGGACAGTGAGCGCAAGGTGGTAAAGATGCTGCTCAGGCTCCTGGAGGACAAGAATGGCGAGGTGCAGAACCTGGCCGTCAAGTGGTGAGTTTTGGCCTTGGTATGGATGGGACAAGGCCAGGTGTGACAGAACCCCAGGGATTGCCTCTGTGGGGTGCAGCTTCTGATAGAATAGTTGCTGAGCAGCTCTTGAAGCCCCAGAGGAGGTGGACAGTGCCGTGGTCTGGATTTCCCCAGAAGTCGACCCGGTGACAAGGATTCAAGTGTAAGTTTATTTGGGAAGTGATCTCAGAAAACTCCAGTAGGAGAATAGGAAAATGAGGTAGGGAAGGAAGAAAACCAATAAGGTGTGAAATATCAAGCAAGATACTGCTGTGGGCAGATGGAGCTTAACCCTACTGGGGGCCTTTGGGACACAGTTGTAGGGGACGCCCTGTGGAGTGTTCCACCCGCCAGCTGTCAAGTCCTGTTGAGGCTGTTCCCAAGGTAGCATGGAGGGTTATGTATTCCATGACGCCTCCAGCCAGAGAAAGCCCTGAGGTACAGATGCATGTGCTGGCAGCTGGAAGGTCATGTTGGCACGCAGAAGAGTGGTGAGAGCTGAAGGGAGAGGGGGCCCCAAAAGTCTTTCCCCTTGGCACTATGAGGTTACAGTCCTGAGACCGTGGAGAGTACCTTTAGAGCTAAAAAAGCAAGATGAGGTATGTGCAGGGCACACGTGTGTGTAGGTGGAGGATTGAGGAATGGCAGGGGTCAATGAGAATTGGGGCATTGCCTCTCGAACTCTGTGAGCTAAGCCCAGGCATTCTGGGTCGTCTTAATGAATTTCAATTTGATCCTAAGAGCAGAGGGAATTCAGTAGAGTTTTATGCAGGAACATGACGTGGTCATGTTTGTCGTCTGGAAGTATCCCTCTGGCCATGCAGTAGCGATAAGATAGGGTGGATGGTGGTTTCCCAGTAGCAGAACCAGTAACACAGTAGCATGTGTTCGGTATGTAAATGCTTGGGCCCGTTGACTGAAGTGATAAAGTCATGAGAAGCCTGTTCTAAATGTAGGCTCATTGTGGGTGCCATGGCAGCTGGTAGGTAGAGACAGGTATGGATGCTGGGGACTCAGATACCACAAGCAGCGTTGCTCTTAGTGACAAGATTTTCTGAAACGGTGAACATCTCCTGGTAGTTTCCCAAAAAACCAAGTACAGTCTTCCTTTAATTTACCTACACAATTATATGCTTGGAAAATTTAGAGTCTATTAAAATAGTATAAAAAGTACTTTGTGTTTATATGTAAATTGAAAGTAGATTTTGGACTCAGATAATTATAGAAAGGCTTTTTTTTTCCTATACGAATGCCCAGTGGGATGTTAGAACACATCCAGCAGGATGTGAAATATGTTCTGTTTTGCAATATTGTCTTTCCCAGCCACCCCCCACCCCCAAAATAAAAGCCAGAAGCGACATCTTATTAGTTACCATGACCAAAAAAGGCCCCCATAAATTTCCAGAACACCCCTGAGGGCACTGCATCCCAATCAGGAACTATGGGAGGTGGAAACGGGAACCCTATGATTACTTAGATGGAGGAACTGATGGAGAAAAACATCAAGAGAGCCAGGGTTTGCAAACTGGTATGCATTGGAGTATCCTGGGACCCTTGTTGAAGCTATGTATTCCCCAGGGATTCAGATTCAGGAGGGGGAGGAGTGGGGAGAGGAGGCTGAGGTAGGCAGATGAGAAGGCAGCACCTGAGAATCTGCATTCTAATGAACACCAACATCTCAGAACCACTCATTTAGGTCAGAGGTTCTCAACCTTAATGGCACAGTAGAATCACCTAGGGAATTAAAAAAAAAAAAAAGACAAAACAAAAAAAAAAACCCTGCCAATGTCCAGGCCACACCTGAAAACCAATTAACTCAGATTCTCTGGGGCTAGCACCCAGGTGACAATTTTTTAAAGGTCCCAGGTGATGGCAATGCACAGTTAAGGCTGAGAACTGGTGTGTCTAGTGTAGCTATTTTTAAAATTCAATGTGGATTCAAATCACCTGGGGCCTTTGTTGAAATGCAGATTCTGGTTCAGTAGCCCTAGGGTAGGACCTGAGATTCTGCGTCTCTGACAAGTTCCAGGTGATGCTGGTGACACTCATGATGCTGATCTGTGACTACAGTAGGCAAAGCAATGCTCTAAGGCAGAGGTTCTCGAAGTGTGGTCCCTGGACCACCAGTATCAGCATCTACTGAGAACTTACTAGAAATGTAAATTTTCAGGCCCCATCTAGACCTTCTGAATCTGAACATCTGGGGTGGGCCCAGAAGTCAGTTTTAACAAGTCCTTCAGTAGATTCTCATACACGCTCAAGTTTGAGAACTGCTGCTCTCAGGCATTCCTTGGTTTCCAGCTGAGGTTACTGGGTTCACTGGTTTGGCCATACACTGAGATGCAAAACCCAGGAGGTGGTGCAGGTTTGGGAGGTGCCAGGAATGATGTTGGCAGAGCAATAGGGTGCCTCTCCTTCTGGCAAAATAGGGAGTCCCCTGTTGATCTGGAGCCTTTTCCTCAGCACATGTGGCCCTGTGGGCCTGAGGGGACCCTAAGGAGCAGTGTGACTCAGGCTGAGCCTGGGGCTTTTGGACCCCATCCCTCCCTCTCTCCCTACTCAGCCTGGGTCCTCTGGTGGGCAAAGTGAAGGAGTACCAGGTGGAGACCATCGTGGATGCCCTCTGTGCCAACATGCGGTCAGATAAGGAGCAGCTCCGAGACATCGCTGGCATCGGCCTCAAGACTGTCCTGTCGGAGCTCCCCCCTGCAGCCACAGGTACCCAGGCCCCAGAGATTAGGCACTATCATCATTTGTGCTACTTTACAGTTAAGAAACTGGGGCTCAGAGAGTTGAAGGGATTTACCTAAGACCAGCCAGCTAGTAGGTGGCAGAGAATTCAGACCCAGCTCTGTTTAACTTCATGGCTCTGTGTCAGGAATGCTTTAGCTGCGAGTAACAAAATCTAATGACAGCTTGAAGAAGTACAGCGTTGCTTTTCTCACATAATTCTGGAGGGATCAGCCATTCCACTTTTGTAGCAATTCATTTAGCAGCTCAATTAGGACAGGGTGAGGTCTCTGCCTGTGTCTTTTGTCTTTTATAAGGAAAGCACATGTTTCTCCAGAAGCCCTCAGAAGTCTTCTACCTATAGCTCACTGCCCAAAACATGGTCACTTGGCCCCTGCTAAGAGCAAGAGCATCTAGGAAAGGAGCTTCTCCTGCCTCCTTAGTTAGAAGGTAGAAGGCAGAGGTGTTGGATATGGGGTGAATCAGCCAACAGGTCAGCCATCAATTCAGCTTCCTTAGCCACCCCCTTTAGTTCTTTCAGACTCTGGGTCAAACCTTGGACCACGTAGGGTCAGCAGGATTCTCAGGAATGTGAGCTCCGGAACATAATGACAGCAAAGGCTGACCAGAGGTGGAGGCCAGCCCTAGCCTCACTGTGCTGTGCTTTTGCTCCGTGCAGGCTCTGGCCTGGCTACCAACGTGTGCCGGAAGATCACCGGCCAGCTCACCAGTGCCATTGCCCAGCAAGAGGATGTGGCTGTGCAGTTGGAAGCCCTGGACATCCTCTCTGACATGCTGAGCAGGTACAGGAGGCCACCCTGGGCAAGGAAGACCGGGAGAGGGTGGCGAGGGGACAGAGAGGGACTCAAATCCACAGAGCCGGCACTCACTGCACACCAGGCTCTGTGCTTGGGGTCCCTTACTTGTCCTGGCAGCCCTAGGAAGGAGAACTCCTTCGTCTCAATTCTGTAGTCTCTGTCTCTGCCCAAAGTCACTGTCAGCACCAAGGTAACAGTAAATGGCAGAACCTGGGGTTGAATTCAGGTCTCTCCAAGCCCTGAAGCCTGTATATGTTCATCCTCTCTCTCACCCCTTTCTTTCTCTTTTTCTTCTTTGGGGTGATATAGCTGAGCCTTTGTTTGTTTATTTTTAATTTACATCCAAGTTGGTTAGCATATAGTGCAATTATGATTTCAGGAGTAGATTCCAGTGATTCATCCCCTATGTATAACACCCAGTGCTAACCCCAAGTGTCTTCCTTAATGCTCCTTACCCATTTAGCCCCTCCTCCCATCCACAACCCCTCTAGCAACCCTCAGTTTGTTCTCTGTATTTAAGAGTCTGTTTTGTCCGCCTCCTTCTTTTTATATTATTTTTTTTTTATTATTTTTGCTTCCCTTCCCTTATGTTCATCTGTTTTGTATCTTAAAGTCCTCATATGAGTGAAGTCATATGACATATGTCTTTCTCTGACTAATTTCATTTAGCATAATACCCTCTAGTTCCATTCACATAGTTGCAAATGGCAAGATTTCATTCTTTTTGGTTGCCGAGTAACACTCCATTGTGTGTATGTGTGTATATATATATATATTTATATATACCACATCTTTATCCATTCACCCATCAATGGACATTTGGGCTCTTTCCATACTTTGGCTATTATTGATAGTGCTGCTATAAACATGGGGGTGCATATGCCCCTTTGAAACAGCACACCTGTATCCCTTGGAAAAATACCTAGTAGTGCAGTTGCTGGGTCGTAGGGTAGTTCTACTTTTAATTTTTTGAGGAACCCCCATACTGTTTTCCGGAGTGGCGGCCCCAGTTTGCATTCCCACCAGCAGTGCAAAAGGGATCCTCTTTCTCCGCATCCTCGCCAACATCTGTTGTTGCCTGAGTTGTTAATGTTAGCCATTCTGACAGGTGTGAGGTGGTATCTCATTGTGGTTTTGATTTGTATTTCCCTGATGATGAGAGATGTTGAGCATTTTTTCATGTGCCGGTTGGCCATCTGGATGTCTTCTTTGGAGAAGTGTCTATTCCTGTCTTCTGCCCATTTCTTCACTGGATCATTTGTTTTTTGGGTGTTGAGTTGGATAAGTTCTTTAAAGATTTTGGATTCTAACCCTTTATCTGATGTGTCGTTTGTAAATATCGTCTCCCATTCCGTTGGTTGCCTTTTAGTTTTGCTGATTGTTTCCTTTGCTGTGCAGAAGCTTTTTATTTTGATGAGGTCCCAATAGTTCATTTTTGCTTTTGTTTCCCTTGCCTCCAGAAACATGTTGAGTAAGAAGTTGCTGCGGCCGAGGTCAAAGAGGTGTTTGCCTGCTTTCTTCTCTAGGATTTTGATGGCTTCCTGTCTTACATTTTAGGTCTTTCATCTGTTTTGAGTTTATTTTTGTGTATGGTGTAAGAAAGTGGTCCAGGTTCATTTTTCATGTCTCTGTCCAGTTTTCCCAGCACCACTTGCTGAAAAGACTGTCTTTACTCCATTGGATATTCTTTTCTGCTTTGTCAAAGATTAGTTGGCCATATGTTTGTGGGTCTATTTCTGGGTTCTCTGTTCTGTTCCATTGATCTGAGTGTCTATTTTTGTTGGGCCTGTATTTTAAATTGTATTGCACATTTTAAAACCATTCATTCACCCTTCAAGACTTGAGCACCTACTCCACGACCCAGAAAAATGTCAGGTGCTGAACTGGTACTGGGAATGTGGAGATGGAGGAGTCTGGGGCACTCCTAGGAAGGAGCTCACAGACACATAAACTAAGGGGAGTAAGAATAACAGTAAGGAAAAGAGCAGTCTTTAGGAGCTCAGAGGAGGAGCCCCTAACCTGGATGGGGGTAGGGAACCTTCCTAGAGAGGGTCCTGCTAGCTCAGCCTTCAAGGATGGGCAGGACTTGTCCAGTATTGGGTGGGCATAAAGGGGACCCTGGTAGGAGAGACTGCCTTCGGCCCAGAGGCTGGAGAAGACGTGGGGTCCTGGGGGTTGTACAACATAGGTGTGGCGCTCGGGTGTAATGTGGAGAGGGCTGGGCAAGAGCTTATATCACACTGAATGTGTGAGGAGTGGGGTGGAGGTCAGGGCAGGGGTCCAGGAATGCCTTGTGTATATTTGTGTGCTTCAGACTCCTCTTCCTGTCTGCAGTGTGCATGGTAGATGGGAGGGGTTGAATGGGCAAGGAGACTGGTTAGGAGGCTTCTGCAGGCAGGTGAACTCAGGTTATATTTAGTAGATAGACTCCACAGGGAGATAGACTTGGAGTGGGTCAGGGGCAAAGACTCAAAGATGACACCCAGGCGTTTGGCTTTACTAAGTGGGGGCCCAGACATAGGGCCATTGGCTGTGGTGGGGTGCACTCTGGGAACAAAGAGCAGGTGTGTGGGGAAGAAGGTGATGGGTTCATTTGGGCATGTTGAATCTGAAGTGCCTGGGAGGCACCCACTCAACCAAAGACTCCATGAAGGCAGGCCCTAGGCTCACCTGAGCTCCCAGCACAGGCCCTATGACATTGTAGGTGAACAAATAAATAAATGAAATCCAGCGAGCTGGCCTGGATATGAGAGCGTGAGGTCAATGTGCTTGTGTGGAGTGAGAGAAGAAAAGGTCTCAGGATATGTGTGGGACAGAAAATGCACAGGCCTGTTTGGAGGTGAGGATAGAAGCTGCTGAAGTGAGCAGGGGCTGTATTCTACCTGCGCATTCTCTGGTTTTGCCTCTTGCCTTGATCTCAGAGCTCAGCTTATCCAAAGGGCACTGGAGAGCCATTGAAGGAGTTAGGCAGAGGAGTGACCAGGTCAGAGGTAGGTTTTAGACCACTGTGATCTCAGTAAAGGGGATGGATGGTCAGGGTATTTGGAGAGTGTGCCTAGAGGCAAAGCCCAGACTCCCAAGGAAATCAGCCTCACTGGAGACACCCAAACTCTATTACCATCAGGCCTTCTCCCCAGGCTGGCAACCTGGACATCTGGATTCAACTCCTGGCCTTGTATTTCTTGGCTGAGTGGTCTTGAGAAAGTCCCTCCCCTCTCCTTCTCTTGTGTAATAAGAATAAATAATTACTCCACACAGTTGCAGGGCGCCTTTCCTTATACCAAGGCCGATTGGGTTGTCATAATTCTGGCGAGGAGGTCAGGAGAGGATTGGGGGAAGGAGAGCTGCCTGGCCCAGGTTGCCCTCTGGGTGGGCCCCGTCCGACGTCCCCTCCGACTCCCCAGGTTGGGCGCCCCTCTGGGTGCCTTCCACGCCAGCCTCCTGCACTGTCTGCTGCCGCAGCTGAGCAGCCCACGCCTGGCTGTGCGCAAGCGGGCAGTCGGGGCACTCGGCCACCTGGCGGCCGCCTGCAGCACCGACCTCTTCGTGGAGCTCGCTGACCACCTGCTGGATCGGCTGCCCGGCCCGCGTGCGCCCGCCAGCCCCGCCGCGATCCGCACTCTGATCCAGTGTTTGGGTAGCGTCGGCCGGCAGGCAGGCCACCGTCTCGGTAAGGGGGTGGAGTCCCTCTGTAAGGGGGCGGGGCCGAAGTGGGGAGATGCCGCGGGGCCTGGGGCGGACTGCAGCCTAGGTAAGGGGGTGTGGCTCAGGCAGGGTCGGAACTGGGGAGAGGGGTGGGGCCGGAGTGTCAGCCACCTCCTAGGTAAGGGAGCGTGGCTAACATCTCAAAGGGGGAGGGCGGACCTTGACAGGCAGTGGGTGGGCCCTGAGCTCCACATGCTTCTGAGCCTTACCTACCTGTTATGAGTCTCCCTGGTAATTATAAATCATGCCACCAAACTTAAATACAATATGTTCTATCGTCCTACTTTGACAGATATGCTATAGTAACAATCTATAAGCTGGGTTTGAATTTTTAAAAATTTTTACTGGGGGATAAGGTACATACAGTAAACTGCACTACCTAAAGTGTACAATTAGGTGTGTTTTGACCTATGTGTACAGCTGTGAAATTACTACAACAGTAAAGGTGCAGAACATTTCCATCACCCCCCAAAGTTTCTCTGTGCCCTTTTCCAGTCCGACCCTCCCTCTGCCCTACTCCAGGCAAGCACTGATCTGCTTTCTGTCACCAGAGGTTAGCTTTATAGAAATGGAATCCTGCAGTCGGGGTTGAATTTATCTTCAAGCACATCAGAGTTCTGGGCTGGAACAAGGCAGTGTGGGTAGAGTTGGCCACGGTCTACCCCTCCTTCCTCTCTGGCTCTCTCACTCCAGGGGACTTTATGAACACACATGGGGAACACAGGCTGAAGTCCATGCTCTGTCCACATCCTCTCTCAAACAACAGCTACCTGTTGGTCACTCTTGGGAGTATGAACCCAAGAAGGATGTCTGCACAGGGTCAGACTAGGGTTCATGGTCAATTGGGCAGGAAAATGAGAAAGGGTGTGACTGGAGAAGGGCTGGGACAGAACCCTTTAAAGAGGTGGGCACCTCTTGCCTGGTGCATAAGGGCAGTGCCTGCATTTCTGTTTTTCCCACCTAGGGCTACAACCTAGTGCAGGAAATAAGAGGAGGGCATGAATAATAGTTTCAACAACAGATGCTACTTGAGTGCCTCCCCTGTGCCAAGACTTAGGTGGAGCTCTTTATCTGCAACATGTCATTAATCTTCACAAAATCTCTGCCTGGTAGGCATTGCTGTCCCTACTGGGAAGATGAGTAGATGAAGCTCAGAGAAGTGTTGTGCTGTGTCCAAGGTTGCATAGGTCATAGGTGGCAGAGACAAGGCTAGAACCCACATCTGCTCAACTCTGAAGCTGCTGAGTTGAGTTTGCAGTGGCCAGGGCTGCAGGTGCAGGGACTAGCTGAGTGCTGTGGGCTGAGGGAGCCTGGGGATAGGTCTCTCCTGCCCTCAGTGATACACCTGGCTCTCTAGGGGCCCACCTGGACCGCCTGATGCCCCTGGTGGAGGAATTCTGCAACCTGGATGACGATGAGCTCCGGGAGTCCTGCCTCCAGGCCTTTGAGGCCTTCCTGAGAAAGTAGGTGCAGTACGGGTGCCAGGAGAGGGGGGCCCACGGTTTCTTTGGGAAGTTGGTGGGGAAGGGGTGGGACAGGATGCTGGCCTCAAAGCACTAAGATCTCAGGACTCACCACCGGGCCCACCTGCTACCCTGTCCTGCCTGTCCAGCAGAGCCTCCCCACTCCCACCCCAACAGATGCCCCAAGGAGATGGGTCCTCATGTGCCCAATGTGACCAGCCTCTGCCTCCAGTACATGAAGCATGACCCCAACTATAACTACGACAGTGATGAGGATGAAGAGCAGATGGAGACAGAAGACAATGAATTCAGTGAGCAAGGTGGGTGGCCAACTGGTCACTGGGGCTAGAAGGCGGAAATGGGTGCAGCTTTCCTGGGACACCCCCTCGGCCCCCCAGCCAGAGACAAGACCACATCTGGCACCTCCACCGTGGTCTTAAGCCTTCCTCACTCTCTAGCCCTGACCTCCATAATCTGGATTCCACAGGCCCCCACCCTCTGCACAGATCAAGGTAATGATAGTAATTCCTGTCATTTATTGAGCATCTACTGGTGTGCTGAGCATTTTCATTTCATGGTCATTCTAATAACCCTAGAAAACCAGGTGTTTATTATTATCCCCATTTAAAAAAAAATTTTTTTTAACGTTTATTATTGAGAGACAGAGACAGAGCATGAGCATAGGAGGGGCAGAGAGAGGAGGAGACACAGAATCTGAAGGAGGTTCCAGGCTCTGAGCTGTCAGCACAGAGCCCGACGCGGGGCTCAAACTCACAAACCCAGCAAAATCATGACCTGAGCCGAAGTCAGACGCTCAACCGACTAAGCCACCCAGGTGCCTCTTATTATCCCCATTTTTTAGACAAGGAAACCCAGACTTAGAGTAGAGATTTGCCTGCGATAACACAGCTAGGAAGTGGCAAAACTGGGCTTGCAGTCTCCACCTCTATGCTGCCATATCTGTACCTGCTTAGTAACCGTTTCTAAGAGATGAAGCTTTCACCCAGCAGAGTGAAACTCTAGTAGTGGAATGATAGGTACTGGCAGGGGGAGAGAGATACCTGGATGGGGAATGGACGCAGTGGCTTTTTTCCGTTCGTGCCCATGGTCCTAGCTGTCACTGATGGCCCTGGGCCTGTAGGGCATTGATGGAGGCAAAGGACTTAGGGCCTGATCTCACTCAGGGTGAGATGGGATGGTAGGAGACAAGGTTGGACAGGCGTTTTGAAGCCCAAATGCCAAGCCAGGGAGGTTGAGCATTTTCTTGTCAGTAGCAGGGAGCTATGGATTTTTCTTCCTGGGTGGCATAGGGTGGAGATAACAAACAACGATCCATCCGAGGATATCTGCAGTGCTGATAGGACACATCCATGGGACCATCCACATGGCCCACTGTGGCTTCTCCAGATGTCAGTGCTCTGAAAGTCTGAGTCATCTGCAGAGCGGCACGGATAGAAAGAACACACTGGGTCTGTGTGTGTTACACACTAACTGTCCCTAGTTAGGACTGTCCCCTTCTTAGCCTCATGTGTGTCTCTCCAGATGTATGGATGGATCTCGTGGGCCTGAATGTTAGCTCTATTGTTTCCTAGCTGTGTGTCCTCAGGAGAGTCTCTCACCCTCTCTGAGCCTTATTCTTGTCATCTATAAAATGGGGCTCAAAGCACCCTCATTCCTGAGGCGTGGTAAAATACTTGATGAGGTCTGTACTTGGAGAGTAGAAAGCTTGAAGAGTAGAAAGTCACACAAACACAGCTTTTCCTTGTTAGTAGTCCTGCTTGGAAGCCAGAATCCGGACTTGAGAGGCTGGGGCCAGAGGTGGAGGAAGTGAGGAGGCCAAAGGGAGGCCCTGTCAACTGTCGTTTCTGGAATCCCAACAAGTGAAACATCACACAGCCAGTTCTGAAACGAAAGGATGGGTTTTGTGCCCCAAATGGATTGTCTTAAACCCTCACTGATGACTTGGAAGTTAGTTTTGTCCCTCATGTAGGCAAAACAATGAAGGGTCTGGAGACAAAGGGAGGATTCTGGTTTAACACCAACTGTATCCCTGCTCATGTAACTTGGGGTGAGCCATTCCCCCCCAGTTTCCACATTTCTACAGGGGCGAAATAATCCTTGTCTTACAAGATGGTTGTGAGGCTCAGATGAGGTTGTGGATCTGAAGTGCTTGGCACCACGTTTGGCACGCAGTAGGTGTTCACTAAATGGCAGGTAACATTCCTAATAGTGTGTAAATCAAAATTGAAAGATGAAACAGTCCTGACTCCCTCCTCCCTGCCCCCTCTCTTGTCACTTCCCCATCCTGCGAGACAGCCTGAGTGGGGCCAGGACACATGGGTGTCCTGTTCATGCCCCAGAGAGTGAGGACGAGTACAGTGATGATGATGACATGAGCTGGAAGGTGCGCCGGGCAGCGGCCAAGTGCATGGCCGCCTTGATCGGCTCTCGGCCCGACCTGCTGTCTGACTTCCACTGCACCCTGGCGCCTGCACTCATCCACCGCTTCAAGGAACGCGAGGAGAATGTCAAGGCTGACGTCTTCGGGGCTTACATTGTGTTGCTGCGGCAGACACGGCCCCCAAAGGGGTGGCTGGAGGCCATGGAGGAGCCCACCCAAACAGGCAGCAACCTGCATATGCTGCGTGGCCAGGTGGGCATGCCTCCTCCTGTCTCCCATCCTTGCTCCTGCACTCATGACTCACCCTCCCACCTGCTCACCCTTCCATCCCTCCACCACCGCACCATCTGTCCACCCAGTGAGATGTGTGCACTGAGCACCCACTGTGTGTCTGGCCCTGTGTTAGGTGCTGAGTATAGTGGGGAGCATGGCAGGTGAAGGCCTGGCCCCTGGACCACACAGGGTAGGGGCAGATGGACAACCCAAATAGGGCTTCCAGCCCCCTAAGAAGGAGTTTCAGTTTTATTCTAAGAGCCTAGAAGCCACAGGAGGGGAATTACGGGATCCCATTCCCATTTGAAGGAGCTCACTCTGGTTGCTGTGTGGGAAATGAATTGTCACAGGGAGGGAAAGAATAGATGCTGGAGGCCAACAGGAGGCCGTTGCTGCTGTCCAGGTGAAAGGAATGGCGCTTCGGGCTGGGGGTAGGGGCAAGAGGAGTGGTCAGACTGGAGGAGTAGTATTTGGGTCTTGATGTCAAATTGGATGTGAAGGGTGAGGGACAGGAAGGTGTCTATGTGAGTTCCAGGGTCTGGCTAAAACATGGGCTGCAGTTCCTTGACCTGGTGGAGAAGGGAATATCTAGAGTTCCATTCTGGACATTTAAGGTTCCAGGTCCTCGGATGCCCACGTTGAGGTCAGACAGGCGGTTAGCACACGAATCTGGTGTTGAAGATGGAGATCTGGGAGTCTTTGCTTCACTGGAATCTGAAGCTCAGTGAACAGATGGGCTCCTCTGGAGAGAGAATCTACCCAGGGAAGGGAAAGGGGCCTCCTTGCTTCCCCCTTATGGAGTGTATGGGTGAGAGCCAGACTGCCAGGTGACCTTGAGCAAGTCACTTAACCTCTCTCTGCCTGTTCCCTATCTGTAAAGAACCCAGGAATAGTTCCTACCACAGAGGGTCTGTGTATGGAGCGAGTGATGGAAAGCTTGAGATGGAGTGATCCTCTCACACTGGGGGTCCTCCATGGGCATGTGCCCCAGCAAAGCTCCCCAGTGGTCGGTGGGACGCCCTGGTTTCCTGGGTGGTCACGTTTCTCCTTCAAACTGCCCACAGGTGCCTCTTGTGATCAAGGCCCTGCAGCGGCAGCTTAAGGATCGGAGTGTCAGGGCCCGCCAGGGCTGCTTCAGCCTCCTCACTGAGCTGGCAGGCGTCCTCCCTGGCAGCCTTGCAGAGCACATGCCCGTGTTGGTCGCAGGTAGGATGGACTACAACCAGGTATCTCTCAGCCTGGGCTCTTCCAGAACCCAGACCCCAGGCCTCAATCCCCATGGGTAACCTGTTCAGCAGCCTATGGTGGCTCCCCACTGCCAGCGGTGAGAACAAAGCTGGGGTGCAGGCCCTTCTTTCTGGTTTCAGGGGAGTTTCCTGGCCTTGTGTCCCTCAGCCCTGGCCAAGCCCTGGTTTTTCAGGATCTGCAACATAAGAGCCCTGGGGCCTGGGTCCAGCTCACATGCCTGCCGGTGCTCCCCCCCACCCATATCCAGGGATTGCCTGGGGCTCCCTAACCTTTGCACCCACCCCACAGGCATTGTCTTCTCTCTGGCGGACCGTTCCAGCTCTTCCACCATCCGGATGGATGCCCTGGCCTTCCTGCAGGGGCTGCTGAGTACAGAGCCAGCTGAGGCCTTCCATTCACACCTGCCGACTCTCCTGCCACCTGTGATGGCCTGCGTGGCTGACCCTTTCTACAAGATCGCAGCTGAGGCCCTGCTGGTGCTCCAGGAGCTGGTGCGGACCCTGTGGCCACTGGACAGGCCTCAGACGCTGGACCCTGAGCCGTATGTTGGAGAAATGTCTGCAGCCACCCTAGCACGGCTCCGTGCCACTGACCTGGACCAGGAGGTGAAGGAGCGTGCCATTGCCTGCATGGGCCACCTCGTGGCCCACCTGGGTGACCGGCTTGGGGATGACCTACAGCCATCGCTATTGCTCCTTCTGGACCGCCTGCGGAATGAGATCACCCGGCTGCCTGCTGTCAAGGCACTGACGCTGGTGGCCTTGTCCCCGTTGCGGCTTGACCTGCAGCCCATTGTGGCTGAGGCACTGCCCATTCTGGCCTCGTTTCTGCGAAAGAACCAACGGGCGCTGCGCTTGGCCACACTGGCTGCCCTGGATGCCCTGACCCAGAGCCAGGGACTGAGCCTCCCTCCGTGTGCTGTGCAGGCCGTGCTGGCCGAGCTGCCTGCCCTGGTCAGTGAGAACGACATGCATGTGGCTCAGCTGGCTGTGGACTTCCTTGCCACGGTGACCCAGGCCCAGCCGGCCTCTTTGGCCAAGGTCAGCGGCCCTGTGCTCTCAGAGCTGCTGCGGTTGCTACGCTCACCCCTGTTGCCAGCAAGTGTGCTGGCAGCTGCTGAAGCCTTCCTGCAGGCCCTGGTGGGGACGCGCCCCCCGTGCGTGGACTATGAGGAGCTCATCAGCATGCTCACTGCGCCTGTTTACGAACAGGCTGCGGACGGCGGGCCGGGCCTGCACAAGCAGGTGTTCCACTCTCTGGCTCGGTGTGTGGCAGCCCTTGCGGCCGCTTGTCCCCAGGAGGCGGCAGGCACGGCGAACCGCCTGGTCTGCGATGCCAGGTCGCCCCACTCGAGCACAGGGGTCAAGGTCCTGGCTTTCCTGTCACTGGCTGAGGTGGGCCAGGTGGCCGGGCCAGGCCCCCAGCGGGAGCTGAAGGCAGTACTCCTGGAAGCCTTGGGGTCACCCAGTGAGGACGTGAGGGCGGCCGCCTCCTATGCACTGGGCCGCGTGGGCGCCGGGAACCTGCCTGACTTCCTGCCCTTCCTGCTGGGGCAGATCGAGGCTGAGCCCCGGCGGCAGTACTTGCTGTTGCACTCGCTCAGGGAGGCCCTGGGGGCCGCCCAGCCCGACAGCCTGAAGCCCTACGCCGAGGACATCTGGGCCCTGCTGTTCCAGCGCTGTGAGGGTGCCGAGGAGGGCACCCGGGGGGTGGTGGCTGAGTGCATCGGCAAGCTGGTCCTCGTGAACCCTCCATTCCTTCTGCCCCGATTCCGGAAGCAGCTTGCTGCAGGTAGGGGCACAGGTGTGGGCAAAGGCAGTCCAGGTCGGAGGTGGGCAGTTTCTCCCAAGTGGCTCACTCACAGGGAGCTAATTCAAGTGACTAGATCTGAAGAGTCTTGGTGTGGATAAGGCAAAGGCAGAGAAGCCATTAAAAACACAGTGTTTCCTGAGACGTGTAGGCCCCCTCCTGGGGGCTCTCTGGGATGGAGGAGACAGAATCCTTAATACATCCCTACAAAAAATAAGTTTTTCATGATGCCGCCTTCATACTCCTTGGTGTGGACAGCAGCCTCATGCTCCAGGCACAAGTTAATAAAAGGAGTTCTTGGCCTGCAAGGAGTGCAGCTCTCTTGGGTTTGTTTGAGCCAGGAGCAAATGTCAGTATAGACTAGGTAGGACCGGGGGCCATACTCATAGGGTTTGGGGAGGGTCCAGCAAAAACCAGGGGCAGGTTTTGTGTGGTTCGGTAAGGGCACGTCAGGGCTCTATGAAACTCAGGGAGGAAGAAAGCAGACAGGTGGGGCTGTGGGGCTCTTGGGTAAGTGAAAGCCCCTGGGAATGAAAGGCCTCCAGGCCTTGAGCTGGCCAGCTGCTCCTCTGAGAGAGTCAGAGGGTGTATTTATTCACATAACGAAGGCAAAGTGCTTGGTATAGCATATGGTATGTAATTAATACTAAGTAAAAACTGCTGTTGTTATGTTCATGATCACAGTTAAGCCCTCACTGGGCTGCTGGGTTTATAAGAAGCAGCTTGGTGGCTCACACCACTGCATGGACGAGAAGAACGTGTTGAGGACATTGCCTGTTACACTCACAGGGCTCTTCACAAGGAAGCTTGAGGGGCCAGAGTCTTAGGATATGAGGAGCAGCCCCGCCATTTCCAAGCCCTGATTCACTTCTGCCTCATGCACCCTGTTGAACCAGTTAAGCGGTCACATTGCCTTTTTACCACCAACTGCCTGGAAGCTTAGAGCCAGACTCATGGCCTGCTTCCAGCAAGTTCATGGGACTTCCTAGGTGGCTCTCCCTGCCCTCACTCTAGTCTTCCTTTCACTTCCTTGCCTGTGTTTTTCCTTGGCCTCGTTTTTCTCATTTAAAAAAAATTTTTTTAATTAATGTTTTTATTTATTTTTGAAGGACTGAGAGAGACAGCATGAGCGGGAGAGGAACAGAGAGAGAGGGAGACACAGAATTTGAAGCAGGCTCCAGGCTCTGAGCTGTCAGCACAGAGCCGGATGCAGGGCTCAAACCCATGAATCGTGACATCATGACCTGAGCTGAAGTCGGAAGCTTAACTGACTGAGCCACCCAGCCGCCCCTCGTTTTTCTTATCTTAAATTCACTTAATCCTGTTCTGTTGTCCATGTCTTCATGAGCCACACTGAATCTTGTCATAAGCCAGTCAGGATAGAGAAAGAGGAAAGAACTGTAAGTCTCAAGTCAGTAACTCTTTTCCGTTTTCACACCTTGGGACCAAAGTGTAAACTTTCTTCTGACTCGAATGTAAGGGCTAAATGACGGAAACAACCTTAACCCCTCACTGTTGGGTGCTGAGGTAGAGAGGAGGGAGCAGCTGCTGGGTTCTTTGTTTCACCATAATGGGAAGTGTATTCCCCACCCCTTTTTCAGCCTCTATATTCAGAAAGCAAGCGGAAAAGTAAGTAACTTCTCCATTCCCAAGCTTTCGGGATGTTCTGAGTTCTGTTGGAATCCCCTTGGCCTTCAGCTTGCCTGGAGCACACCTGCCGCCTGCTTAGAGAATGCAGGCCTGAGGAGGAGGGCCCAGCCAGGGCTCAGATTCAGCCGTTGAATTCTGGATCTGCTGTGTAACCTTAGATATGAACTTAACCTTTCTGGGTTTTTTTCCTCATCTGTAAGTCAGAGATTAATAATGATTTTTATGAAACGTTTTGATTTATATTACCATTTATTGTTAATCAATAGGACCATCCTGAGGATAATATGTCTGAAAAGTAGAACGCAGCCCCAAGGCCTGAGCAAAGGGCTTTCTTTGGACTATGGATTGACCACTGTCTTGGGTTCTTGGTTCCCTGTGTGCATCCTGCAGTGTGGTTACCTGAGAACTGGCAGTTTTCCTCTCAGCCACCACAGGAGAATTTAGGGATGCATTTTAGACTGCCAAGGGGAAGGGCATTGACTTCACCAAAGATGGGTGTTTTGAATGGGGAGGGGTCCAGTTCTGTCTCCCAGGGAGGCAGAGAGCCTCAACACCTTCTGACCTGTGTCTCAGTTTCCACATCTGTAAAATGGGGGTGAGAAACCCTTAACTGTAGGTTCTAAGGTTGATTCAGAGACCCCGTCATTTACTGAGTGTCTAGGATTGTCCCTGCTGCTTACCAAGCTGATGCCTCTTGTCCTGCAGGTCGGCCACACACACGGAGCACTGTCATCACAGCAGTCAAGTTCCTCATCTCTGACCAGCCCCATCCCATTGACCCCCTCCTGAAGAGCTTCATCGGTGAGCACCCCCACTCCTCTACCCCCGGCCCTGCTCGTCCCCTCCTCCCAGCCTTTGAGTCCAGGCTGATTTTTCTTACACATTAGCTAAGGGGAGTCTGAGGCCCAGGAGGCTACCTCACCTCTATGATGGGCAGCAGGGCCTGGTTCAAATCCCTGTGCTGCCACTGAATTGCTGGGTGAGCCTAACATGCCCCTTCTTACCTCTGAGCCTCATTTCCTCATCTGTAAAGTGTAAGGGGGTAAGAACCCTTATCTGCAAGTTCTAAGTTGATTCAGAGGCCCCATTTTTTACTGGGGGGAAGGTACTCCATGAACACACTGTCTCTTACACGTGGAAAACCACCAGCCTCTCACGTGCATTGGCTTCGGTGGGCTTCAAGCTAGGTAGAGCTCTACTGGAATTGGGGAGAGTGGCTCCCAGCTCATACCCTGTCTTAGGAGTCTTCTGGACTTAGGAGCCCAAGCAGACTTCATTGGTGAGCCCTCTTTTTGGAACTCTGCAGGACTAGGCTCTTCCTAGAGAAGACAGACATTCACAGCTCTGAGCCTGCAGGCCTGTAACTGGATCACACTGGGAGTCTGGCCCTTCTCACACAGGCAGCACAGCCTGGTGGAATGTGGAGAGATTCTGAAGTCTGCCAGTCTTGGGTTGACAGCCTGGCTCTGCTACTCTCTGGCTGTGTGAGCATGGACAGGTCATCTCATCCCCAGCTCTAAAACGGGGGTGACGGGGTGCCTGGGTGGCTCAGTTAGTTGAGCATCCGACTTCGGCTCAGGTCATGATCTCACAGCTCATGGGTTTGAGCCCCATGTCGGGCTGTGTGCTAACAGCTCAGAGCCTGGAGCCTGCTTCAGATTCTGTGTCTCCTCTCTCTGCCCCAACCCCGCTCATGCTTTGTCTCACTCTGTTTCTCAAAAATAAATAAATGTAAAAAAAAAAAGTTTAAAAAAACCGGGGGTGTTGGGGTGCCTGGGTGGTTCAGTTGGTTGAACGTCTGACTCAGGTCATGATCCTAGGGTCGTGGGATCAAGCCCCACATTGGGGTCCACACTGAGCATAGATTAAGTACCGCTTAAGATTCTCTCTGTCTCTCCCTCTGTCCCTCCCTCCCCTTCTCTAAAATAATATTTAAAAAATTTTAAAACAGGGATTCTGATCCACACTTGCCAGGGCACTGTTGTGTGAGACCAGGGGTCAGCAGGTGTGGCCACACTCTGAATTGGAGAACATGTCTAGAAGCCACAGCAATATCAACAGCAACTTCATCCCATCCCCTGACCCAGTGGGCATATGTTGCCCCTAGTTCTGAATTCCCTCATCTTGCCTGAGCCGTCCATGGCTAGCAGTCCTAGGGACCTCTGCCTAGGTGTTTGTTTCTTGTTGTATGGTTGAACCACAGTTTTCATGCTCTCACTGCATATCAGATATAAGGCTAGGCCCTTTGGTATACCTCACTGTAGTTCATTCTCCCTTGCTTGAGGGTCGCATGTTACAGATGAGGAGGCAGAGATTCAGAGAGGCGACTTGAACTCCAGTCTTGCCAGGTTCCCCACCAGGACGCAGTAGAAGAGCCCCAGAGGTTACCGGCTCTGGATTTGAATCCTGCTCTGCTGGGAGACTTTATGTTCTTCCCAGGGCATTGTATTGGGAAGCACAGCATGGCAGTTTTCCCCATGACTGGTGATGGTAACTCTGATAACCTGATTAAGGTGGAGACTTCCAGGTTCTCCACTCTAAAATTACTTTTTCCTTTGGAATGAATAAGTATTTTTGAGTCTGTCAGAACATCCTGTTCATCAAATTTCTGCCCACCACATTTAGCATCCATTGTGGTTTCTTTCCTGATTCAGTGATTTCTGACAGTTGCCAAATGGTGACTTTTAATTCAGCATTCCTTCCATATTTGTTAGATTGCTTTCTGTTCTCTGGAAGAACTTTTCCTTATCCCCCATTTATTTATTCATTGATTTATTCATATCGTTATAGACTCATGGGTTCCTGTTTTATTCAGTGACTTATAACTATTTACTGTCTTCATTTATTTTGATTCTTAAGCTTGTCTTAGATGTGGCCAGTGTGAGCCCTTCGGACTGGTTCCTATGTTCTGTTGATGTGTTTCCGTCATCCTTTGAACATATCCTTACTTTTTGGCACAGTAAGATGCCCTACACTTACCTTGAACCTTTGCTGCCTCAGCTCTGGAATCAGTCCTTTGTTCAGGGAGCCCTGATTCTTTTTAGTGGAGAATGGTACTTAGAATCCAAGATCTAGACACTAGGTGTGCTAATTGCTACTGGGGTGCCATTGCTTCAACGTCCTCTTAACAGACAGAACTAGGAAGTATGTGAATGTGTGAATGTATGTACACAGACACACATGTACATGTGTTACCTGCTCTTCCAGTCCAGTACTGCAGGGCTCCTTCTAGCCTTCTTCCGTTCCATACCCTTCTCTTACAGGGAAAAGCCCAGTTCCTGCTGTCTACCAGATATTTATACGCTTAATCCTGGAACACACAGAAAGTAGACTGACAATTGCTAACTTTTATCTCTGTGAATAGTCAGTATCTGTTTATAGGTCTTTTGTCATTAGCCGGAGGGCAACTAGTCAAAATACTTTGGAAATTACTTGGGTGAGTCATTCTTTCCTAACCTGGTGGTTATGTTAATCATTTGAAATACTGTTAGGATCGCAGTTTTTGTTGTTGTTTTTTGTTTTTTTAAGGATTCCGCTCATTCTAGATTTTCTTTATAGAGCAAATGAGACATTAACATAGTCCTTTAAAAGTCTATAAACTATACAGAAAGGTATATTCAGAGAAGTGCTGTGTGAAAGTATAAGTTTCTTTATCTCTCTGATCTTCAAGATCCTTATCTGTAATGATATCAAGTTAACGTTTATAGAACTCTTGCTCTGTGCCAAGCTTTCTGCTAGGTATTTTAGATAGATTAGGTATATTAGATAGACAGATAGATAGATAGATAGATATCACTACATTTTAAATCTTGAAAACAGTCCTACACTATGTGTACTGCTGTTACCCCCATTTTATAGATGAGGACATTGAGGCTATTCAAGGTCCCATAGCTAGGAAATAGTGGAACCTGGATTTGAACCCAGGCCAGACTCTAGTTCACATTCTTACTTGTGCTTTGAGGACTCATTGTGCCTGGTAAGAAAGTAGATGCTCAGAACACGTTTGCCCCCCTTCCGCCAAGTCTGCCCAGCTCACAGTAATCAGGTAACTGAGGTTGGGGTAGAGGTGATTTGCGTCTTGGCTGAGCCGTCCCTCATACACCCTCTCATCTTTCAGGAGAGTTCATGGAGAGCCTGCAGGACCCAGACCTGAATGTGCGCCGGGCCACTCTGGCTTTCTTCAACTCGGCTGTGCACAATAAGCCCTCACTGGTCCGGGACCTGCTGGATGACATCCTGCCCCTCCTCTACCAGGAGACAAAGATCCGCAGGGACCTCATCCGAGAGGTAAGGCCAGTGAAGGCCTGACTGGCGGAGCTGCGACAAGGATTTGGGTCAAGCTCTTCAGAGCAGGCACGTGGGCCATGTGGCCTGGGTCAAATGCTGCACCTCCACTTCCAGGTTGTGTGACCCTGGGCACATTGACCTAGGGACAATTTAATCTGCTCTGAGTCTGTTTCTCTTCTTGGGAAAAATGAGGAAAATAGTTCGTGTCTGCATCATAGGGTTGTTGACAAGATTCAATGAGTTATGTCCTGCAGCTTCTCAGGGCTGCTCCTGGCACACAGTTGGCACTCAGTAAATGTTGGTGGTTCTTATTATCGCTCAACATTCAGCAGGCATTCACTGAGCACCAGCACTGTGTCAGAGTGCCAGGATCAGAGCTGGATCAGAGCTGCCACTAGGGAGCTCACGGCCACCTAAAGGATAGAGACACCCATTCTGCCGATTATTTACTGAGATAGAGCCTATTTGGTGCAATAAGGATTTAAGGGGCACAGATTAAAAGTTAATTAACAGCTATCATCACATAGTATAATAAAAATGTCTTGGGGAGCCTGGATGGTCACTCAGTTGAGCATTCATCTTCGGCTCAGGTTATGATCTCATGGTTCGTGGGTTTGAGCCCCACATCTGGCCTGCTGCTGTCAGTGCAGGCCCACTTTGGAGCCTCTGTCTCCCTATCTCTCTGTCTTTCCCCTGCCCATTCTCTCTCTCTTTAAAAAAAAAAAAAAAAAAAAAAAAAAAAACCACCTGGCATTGCTGAAGAGGAAGCGACTATGTTTAGAGGGGTTAGGAAAGTTTCCCAAAAGAGGGGGCATTTAAGCTGGGCTTTGAGGGGTGAGAATGAGAGTACCATTAAGAACAGAGCCTTGTGGTTAAAAGCTTCAGAGACCTGGGCTTTTAATTCTAGTTCAGCTGCTTACTAGCTGTGTGTTCTTGGGAAAATTAATTAACCTTTCTGAGCCTTAGTTTCCTCTTATGTTACGTGGGGTTAATATAACACTGTCTTCCTGGGGCTGTTGTGATGCTTGAGTAACATGTCATTTGTCAAGTACTCAGCACAGTGGCTGGCACATTACAACTGCTCAGTAGACTATAATAATTATTGTTACTGTTATTATCAAAGGGCATTGCAGGCTGAGCAAAGGCAAGAGATTGGGGACAGAACACAGTACTGAACAACAGAGGTGGGGTGTGCAGCAGGAACTAAGGGAGGTGTTCTTACACCCTAGAGTCACATCCCATAACCCTTGTCACCCTTCCCTCCTGCAGGTAGAAATGGGGCCCTTTAAGCACACAGTGGATGATGGGCTGGACGTGCGCAAGGCAGCCTTTGAATGCATGTACTCGCTGCTTGAGAGCTGTCTGGGCCGGCTGGACATCTGCGAGTTCCTGAATCACGTGGAGGATGGCCTGAAGGACCACTATGATATCCGGGTAGGATGGGCTCCCTGCCAAACCTATGGCCACCCTGTACGAAGGGGAGAGCAGGCACCACTGGGGCCCATTGCTTGTTTGTCCCCCACTCTCCACCCCGGCACCCCTATAAATAACTGCATTGTTCTTTTTCAATAAGAAAGAGAACCAGCCTCTCAAACACCTTTGAGGAGAGTCTACACTCTCCTCAAGCTCTTTGAGCTCCCCTTTGATCTTTGGGCAAGCTCTTTGGAGGACGGTTTAGCAGTAGCTAGAAAAATTTAGAATTGAGACCCACCTTTGACCTAGCAGTTCCATCTCTGTGAACAGAGCCTCTAGACTGACACCTAAAAACATGTTTGGAGTTTTATGTTCTAGATTGTTCTGAGAGTTGGGGAAAGCTGGCAGCTTCCCAAATGTCCACCTATCAGAAGCTCACTCAATAAACTGGGTACCTCTGGTCTTGGAATGCTAGCAGCATTAAGAAGAGTGAGCCAGGTCCCTCTGCACTGATGTGAGAGATGCCCAAGGCCCACTGTTGATTGATAAAAGCCAGTTTTTACAGGCATTTCCCCCATGCTTTTCCCTTCTTACCCCTTCTGGCCACACGGCCCTCTTGCCTGCCCTCCAGGGAGCACAGGACGAGGCCTGGGCATCAGTGCAACATTTGGACTCCTATGTCCAGGCTCCTTTTGGTGTTGAGGAGGGTGGGTTGAGGAGGGTGAGTCTGCACCACACCCTTAGAGAGTGGGTTTATGATGCCCACTCTACAGGGGAGAGGCCAGAGAGCTGTGTGGTTCCAGGGCACCAGCTGGGAAATGGAGGAGCCCTGGGTCACAGCATGTGCTGTGTGATGCCATGCTTTTTGCTGGTCCCCCTCCTTTGCTGTGGGTTGCGGGGGGGTCAGGGCAGGGTGGACATCCGGTAGGGATGGGTAGGGCGTGTAGAATTCAGACAACCATCCGTTATGCTGCATGTTTGTAGGAACTTCACCATTTTTGAAAGAGGTCACCATTATTCTCCTGCAGGCTGGACCAGGATTGTAGATGTGTTTAGTTGGCTCATAGAGCAGTTGTTGTTGTTTTTTTTTTTTTAACTGGGTGCCAGTATTTAAAAGTTGAGAGATTTTACATGAAAATCAGTTTCTTTTGAAAACAGTGCATGAGCCCTGGGCCACATTCCCATGGCCACAACGGGCTGGAGCTGACAGCTGCTGTCTGGAGTGTGGACTCCTAACTCCTTCCCAGTTGCCATCTGGCCCTCTTCACTCATGGACAGTGTCTGCCTGGCTCTGTAAGCATCTGAGCTTGAGAGTAGCCCCCTCCCTGGTGCTTCTTCTTATCTGATCCTCCTCAGCCAAGTGTAGCTGGTGTAGTGGGTATTGCCATTCACATTTTTTTAATGTTTATTTATTTTTGAGTGAGAGATACAGAGCATGAGCAGGAGAAGGGCAGAGAGAGAAGGAGACACAGAATCCAAAGCAGGCTCCAGGCTCTGGGCTGTCAGCACGTGGGGCTCGAACTAATGTACCACAAGATCATGACCTGAGCCTAAGTCAGACGCTCAACCAACTGAGCCACCCAGGCGCCCACTGCCATTCACATTTTATAGATAAGAAAACTGAGGCCCAGAGTGGGAGAGACTGTTGCAGGGCCCTGGCAGGAATTAGTGCTAGAGTTTGGACCTGAGCTCCAGGTATTGGTACCAGATCCTCTGATCTTCCCTGGGCTCTGCTCCTTTTGGCCATTTCACTGTGAACGTTGTCTCCTTCCTCTGGGGCAGATGCTGACCTTCATCATGCTGGCCCGACTGGCTACCCTGTGTCCCGCACCTGTTCTGCAGAGGGTGGACCGGCTCATTGAGCCACTCAGGGCCACCTGCACCGCCAAGGTAAGCCCTCCTGCCTAGCCCTGGGCACACCTACAGATTATTCAGTTACCATTTATGGGTTGTATATGAAGTGCTTCATTTAACTGTTGTTGTCACCCTATAAAGTACTTCTTATTGTCACCACTGTATACACAGAGGAACAGAGACTCAGAGAGGTGCAGTTATTGATTTGGGCTACCCAGCTAGTAAATTGCAGAGCTGGGATTCACACCCACCTTTCTTTCGTTCATCAAACATTTCCTGGGTGCCGGCCCTTGTAGCAAGGTACTAGGGATACCACATTGAACATGGTGCATTCCCTACTCCCACATCCTAATTGGAACACTGAGTTATTCTCTTGGAAAGATAGAAACCATTGATCGGGTGATTGATCCAGGGCAGAGTTGCTGCTAGGCTGGAGTGCCTCAAGGGTCAGGGGAGGGATCTGGAGTGGAAGGCCTGGGGGAAAACTGCAGCACTGGGAACAGAGCCTGGTGCCCAGTAATTATCTGTTGACTGAAAGAACTAATCTGGGTTTTGAAAGGGTAGGAATTAACCAAACGAGGGCAGAGTATTTCAGATTGGAGCTTAAAGAGGAGAGAGATCTATAGAACAGTGATTTTCAAGTTGCAAAAGAGCAAAACCTTTTCCAAAAAAATGAAATCTTTTGTGGCTAAAACAGATAAAATTGGTAATTTCTTAATAGAAACCTACCTTTTAAGCTTCAGTTTGTAAACCTATGCATGGTATGAAGTCATAGAAAACAGTGGTTCTGCAGGGCCATTGCAGTCTTGACAGATTCAAAGGCCAAATCACTTCTAGTTTTCTTGGAGCTATACAGCATGGAGAAAAATCCCAGTTCACAGGGAAAGGCTGCAAATGGTGTTGCAGCATCAGGACACCCTTCCACTCGGCTAAGATGGCAAGAGGAGCTTTGATCTGAGGCCCACACAGAGGCCACTCATTCTGGCTGCCCAGAGGGCACTGTGTGTGGGGCACTATGATGAAAACTTGCTGCATCCAAGTCCACGATCCCTCATCCACTGAAACCTACAAAGCTCTGGAAACCAAAAGCTTTTTATTTTTTTTTTTAATTTATTTTTTTTAATGTTTATTTTTGAGAGACAGAGAGACAGAGCGCAAGTTGGGGAGGGGCAGAGACAGAGGGAGACACAAAATCCCAAGCAGGCTCCAGGCTGTGAGCTGTCAGCCCAGAGCCCAGCGCGGGTCCTGAACCCACAGACCATGAGATCATGACCTGAGCCAAAGTCAGCTGCCCAACCGACTGAGCCACCCAGGTGCCCCACTGTGTTAAGTCATTTAATCCTTAAAAGCAACTCTATGGAAAGGAGGCTGTTACATATAGAAAGGGAAGTACAGCTTAGAATGACCACCTGAAGTCACAGCTCTTACAGGGCAGAGCTATTTGAACCTGATTGTTCAACCCCAATGCCAAGCTCTTAACCATTACACCGGACTCTTCAAGGGAAAGAGTCTTTGGGTGAAGTCAGGGGCATGGAGAGGAATTTGGACTTTATTCCATAAGCAGTGGGGGGAATTCTGAGATCCTCTAAATAAGTGGAAGAGGGTGGGGGATGAAAAACAAGGCAGACAAGGCAGTTTTGGGTATTTGCTGTGCCGAAGAGATTGCAGGGCCAGGCACCTGAGTTGGGGGGAAGAAGCCAGGCCAGCTAGATGACTGTCATAGTGATCCATTCATTCAATTAAGTCAGATGGTACCACCAAGTCATATGATACCAAGAGTCTGTTTTTAAGCACAGTGAATAAACATAGGCTGAATCTCCTATCAGGGGCAGGAGACAATTAACACTTTATAGCAATTGTCACCACTGAATTATTTTTTAATTTTTTAATTTTTTTTAATGTTTATTTATTTTTGAGAGAGAGAGAGTGTGAGTGAGGGAGGGGTAGAGAGAGGGAGACACAGGCTCCAGGCTCTGAGCTGTCAGCACAGAGCCTGATGCGGGGCTTGAACTCACGAACCGGAGATCATGACATGGGCTGAATGAAGTCGGAGGCTTAACAGAGTGAGCCACCCAGGTGCCCCCATCAAATTACTTATTAATGAAAAGAAAGGTGGACAGTTTAGATTGGCTGGTCCGAGGCCCCCTAGGTGACTTTGAAGTTGATTTGAATGACAAAGAATCACCCTCTGGAGAAACCTACCAGTGTAAAAGTGCAGGAGAAATCTCAGGACAGGAGACTGAAGTAGGGGGTTATGCTGTGATTTAAACTGGGAAAGCTTACTACAGGTGGTTGAGAGGAATCCAGAGACTAGTGAGGGAGGCTGTGATGCCAGGCCAGGTCAGGCTCAGTAAAGGATGGCTCGTTTTTTTCCCACTTTAGGTCAAAGCTGGTTCCGTGAAGCAGGAGTTTGAGAAGCAAGATGAGCTGAAACGCTCCGCCATGAGGGCTGTGGCCGCCCTGCTGACCATCCCGGAAGTAGGGAAAAGCCCCATCATGGCTGACTTCTCTTCCCAAATCCGATCCAACCCCGAACTTGCTGCCCTCTTTGAGAGCATCCAGAAGGATTCTGCTTCAGCCCCCAGCACAGACTCTATGGAGCTCAGCTAGTGCTTCCCCAGTCCCCAGGTGGGCCCTTACCAAGAGAAGGGGGCCTACCCAAGCCTGAGGCCTCACTGTCCCCATGCTGGCCAAAGGCCTCTGCTTTTGCCCTTTCTTCATCTCACTGGGGGGCCGTCCTGCTCCTGGTCGGGGCTTACAGTGCCTTCTCCAGGGACCCCAACTCGAGGCCCCCAGCAGGAGCTGCAAGGCTGCCAACAGTTGGACCCTGTAACTCAGGACAGTCATTCAAAGCAACAGGGCATGGACGTTTTTCCAAGCCCTTTGGCACAAATAGTGGATATGTGACTTCACACTGGGCAGTCTACACCTTCAAACTGGGGAGTCCCTGCCTTACAGAGGACTAAGTAGTGTTTAGAAATACTCTTGTGCTCACAGCTGTGAAAGGTTAGGAGGCAGCCGGCTGGCCTTCTTTCCCACCAGTGTCACTCACACCTCTCCCACTTTTCACTTCACTTGATCTGATAGGCCAAAAATTCATGCTTCGGCTGGGCATCTGAAAAACTAAAGCTACTTCTCTGAGCTTCTTGCATTTTAGAATTCAAAATGCTTCCTTTTCCAATTGGTAGTGATGATTCAGAAATTGGTATTTTTGCAGGGGAGGTGGTTGGGATAGAGAATTAGATCTGTTTTTTTTTTTTTCTAATTTCAAAACGCTTATGTAGTCAAATGGGAAACCAGAAAGCACAAAGGAAGCAAGACCACCTCTTCACGCCACCCCTCCTATAGGTGTAACCAGTTGGTTTGTGTCCTTCGGAGGAAGACTTTGAACATGTTCCTAGTTTTTAGTATTGAAGACACAAATATTAAGCGACAGATTAAAAGAATTTTCTGTACTGTCCCAGGTTAATAAGAGATCCTTGTTACTTTTTCTCTGCACAGTTCCTCTACTAGGCATGTCACCATCCGTATGTTTCCCCAAGTCAGTTTAAAGAAATCATGAAAATGACCAACATTTACTCAAATGTTTCAGACTAGGTTTTGAACTGGAGGCAGCCCACCTGTAAGACCTTTTTCTAAGGGACTTAAAACCGCTCATGGCTAGCCTGCCAAGAAAATTATAACCAGGGTAGTTCTTTCTGCTCAGTTGACCAGGTTGGTAGGGAAAAACACCCTGTATGCAGTTGTCTTGTTCTGGAGTCTACATGCCATATCCCAGGACTATATACTGCCACTTGCTACCAGTTCTTAGTAAAGTGGTACCCTAACTTTACACAGGCATGCCTGACTTTATCATGCTTTGTAGATACTGCATTTACAAACTGAAGATTTGTGGGAATCCTGCGTCCAGCCACGTCTGTCAACACCATTTGCTCATTTCATGTGTCATATTTTCCTCAGTTCACGTTTTCATTATTGTATTTGTTATGATCTGTGATCTTTGATGTTACTATTAGTGCCTGAAGAGGTGACGGAATTGCTATAATCTCATGAGAAAACTTAACGGTGGAGTTGAGATGGAATCTGCTCCTGGTGAAGGTGCTGTTAAAGACTGTTGAAATGACAAAGAACTAAAGAATATTACATCAGCTTAGTTGATAAAGCAGTGGCAGGGTTTGAGGGGATGGACTCCAATTTTGAAAGCTCTCTGGGTAAAGTGCTCATATTACATGCTACAGAGAAGTAGCATTCTTGACTCCATCAATGCAGCAAACTTCATGGTCTTAATTTTAGTAACTTGCCACAGCCACCCAGTCTTCAGCAACCACCACCCTCATTAGTCAACAGCCATCAGCATGGAGGTAAGACCCTCCACCAGCAAAGATTACCACTCATAGAAAGCTCAGGCAGTTATTTTTGCAATAAAGTTATTTTTAAATTAAGGTATGCACATTATTTAGGTAAACTATTGCACATAATAAATTTGAGTATGGTATAAACATAACTTTTATATGAACTGGGTAACCAGAAAATGCGTCGGACGTGTGACTTGCTTTATCACAGTGGTCTGGAACCAAACCAAGCCTGGGCCTCCAGAGGCATACCTGTAATTAACAGGGCTAAATTCTAGCTATTGTTGCCTAGAGTGTGGGCTGTAGTTGAAAAGGAAGCTTGATTATTAAATCCTGAATACCAATCAAGAGGCTATATCATGTTAAGGATCCCACATCTTCAGAAATTGTTCAATTACCTGAAGCAGCCAGCTAGGGGGAAGGTTATAAAAGGGAGACTGCAAATTATCTTCAGACACCCAAGGCTGATCATATAGTAGAGGGATTTTTGTCATCCTGTCATGGTTTAGGACAGAAGCCACAGGATGCTATTTCAGCACCAAATAAGTAAGGGAGTAAGGGATTCACCTAGATTCTTTAATGCAGTTTCTCAATCACGAGAACCACACAGAGTAAATGTCATCCAACTTTACATAGCAAACCTAAGAATGACTACTTGCTCTGAGCTACAAGGTCCTCCAGTTAAGGGAGGAACCCACCTTGGTCTGAAGGCCAAGTCTCCCCTACCCCCAAATGGAGTGGACAAGGCTGATCTGGGCACCAGAGGCCTGTGCCCTATGAAGAATAAAATATCCTTTATAAACCTCTTCCAAATGGAAAATTCCAGAGTATTAACCAGCAGTAAAAAAACATCTGTGACAACTTGTCTGAGTAGGAAATTGAAGAGTAAAACCAAAGAGGGAAATGCCAGATGGTAGTTTTATGGTTTTATTAACACAAATATGATGTGCACATAAACTGTCTATTCATTTTCTTCGCTGCGCAGTCTGGCATTGGGATTCGTGACTCTGATGGCCAGCTGGGCTGCTCTTTCCACAATGGCTTTACGGTTCTTGGAGGAGACATTGTGAGCAATCTCTGCACAGTAAGATCTGGAAGAGAATTGGTTAGTGAGTAGAGTAAGGAGGCGCTGGTAAATGGCTGATGAACAAGACCTGCACAGCCCTGAATCCCAACTCTCTTAAAATGTATGGTACCAGCAGTAAGGCTCTTAAAGTATTCCCAGGCAGTGACAAAAGCACTCTCATTGTTCCCTCTCACTTAATCCTTACAGCAGCCGTATGATCCATGTATTGCCTCCATCTTACAGACAAACCATGGCCCTTAAAGGTGGAAATGAATTCCCAAGTCAGATATATAGAAACAGACAGGGCTATCATGGCTCAGACCCAGACTCCAAGTTCAAAGGTCCTCCTCTATCCTTCTAGTCCCATGAAGTTTTAAAACTCTCTGCAAAGTAACCAAGAGCAGAATCCAACAGTCTGATTAAAACAGGAGCTTCCTGGCTCAGACATTAATTTACTTGTTTGCTGCTGACAAAATTCAAATTGAGAAGTAACATTGCCTAAAGTTGCCCAGCAAATAGCTATACTTTAACCCGCTTAACAGATACTGTTCCAACTTACTCATTCCTCACAGCTGCACCATACCCTGGTTTGGTAACAAACTGGCCCAAAGCATTTTATGACGCCATCAACAGCTAATTAAGAAAAGATACTGTAGGGGCACCTAGCTGGCTTATTAGGTGGGTCATCTGACTCTTGATCTTGGGGAGGCGAGTTTGAGCCCCATGTTGGTGTAGAGATTGCTTAAAAATGAAATCTTGAGCAGCTAGGTGGCTCAATCAGTTAAGCGTCTATTGATTTTGGCTCAGGTTATAATCTCATTGTGAGTTTGAACCCCAGTCAGCTGGAGCCTACTTTGGGTTCTGTGTCTCCCTCTCTCTGTCCCTCTCCTGCTCATGCTCTCAAAAATAAACATTAGAAAAAAAAATGAAAATCCTGAAAAAAAAAAAAAAAGACTCTAGGAGAAATTTCAGCAAAGGAAGACTGTAAGAAGTGACTAAGGCAATGGGGCATACTGAGTTCTCTTTAAGAACTCCAGCAAAATAGCTTAACAGACAAGCAAACTAAAAGAATTTTTTCATTTTCTATAAAGGAGGTTCACTCAAGCTCAAAGTAGCTATATTCTGAAACGTTTCCATCTTTGTTCTTAACACTTAAATCTTTTCTTCCCCCCTCAATAACTCCTCAGGTCCTCGTCCATATATATATTTAACATATGAATCATCTTAAATACCTTCCCCTCTGCCTAGGCATTTTCCCCACATGATCACCATTTTGAGTGTATATGTAACATTCCACTCGGTGCTTGTACTCCCACCATTCACAAATTACACTTTCAATCCTTCAGTTACTGCTGCAATGATCAGCCTTACAAAGATTTTCTGCTTTTCAGTTTATTTAAGGACAAATATCCAGAAATGCAACTTGTGGTGTAAAGGTCACAAATTCCAAAAATTTCTATAGCTCTTTACACAAACTGTCAAGCTATTTAAAAAAAGTACCTCTTTGGCATCCAGCAGCATCTGCAACTCATGTTTGCTGCCCAAGTATCTTTAATAGGAATATAAGAACACCATTCCCTCCAATCCAAATTCAAAGCATCTAAATAACTTCCCACGTTAAATGTTTTCTCATCCCACTGTCCCCCTTTTGGCCTAAGCAAACCAAGTCTCTCACAGAGCTCATAAAGTGTCTAACTTTCTCAAAACCCTTGAAAGGAATGCTGTGAATCCTCCGTCACTCTAGCATCTCTACAACTTTGTGAGCCATCCTGATTGCAAAGCCTTCCTCCTTTTCTCTACCTCAGATCACAGAGCTCTTAGTCAGACAGCAACTCGTCTATTCCTGGAGATTTTGGAAGAGGCTACACTATATCCCCCATACCTCCACATAAATAAAGCCACCATTCTGCAAAGAACTGCCAAAAGGATCCTCCAGCGTTTTTACTGTCAGGCAAAGTCCTGTCTTTCCAGGTCTCAGGTCTCTATACTTACCGGGGGAAGTTCCCTGACCCTGCTCCAGCAAAGGAAACCTTTCTAAGCCCCCAACAAGCATTCTTTAAGCTCCCTAGAGAATATACAACTCCTCCAAATGCATTCTATCAAGTCCCTACCAAAATTGCTCACAGATGCAGACTTCTGACACCTGAACCCAGAAGTGGGGCCCAACTCACTTGTTGCACATCAGCAGCACCTCAAGCTCCTTGACATTGTGGACTAGGAACTTCCGGAAGCCACTGGGCAGCATGTGCTTTGTTTTCTTGTTGCTCCCGTAACCAATGTTGGGCATCAAAATCTGGCCCTTGAATCTTCTGCGCACCCTATTGTCAATGCCTCTGGGTTTCCGCCAGTTGCGCTGAAATAAACACAGGAGGGTTAGTGCCTTTGCCAACACCTCTTCCTTTTAGAGGAAAAAAGGGGGACCCAATGAAAAGGAAACATGCCCCAACAGCTGCCGTTGGGTTACAGTTCACCTTTATTTGGTGGAGAAAAATAGGGGCTCCTGCCTTTGAGCACCAGGAATATAGACTCACATCCACACGCCTAAATAAAGGAAAAACAAACTACAGACTGATAGAATGTGAGGGGATTGTGTATACAGTAAGGTAAAGAGTGAAGAGCATGGGTTCTAGCACTGCACTCAAGATACAAGTTTTCTCATCATAAAATACGGATAATCTACTTCTCATAACCTCTTAAGGCCACCTAAAATGATACAAGCCTCTAGACACGTCAAAACAGCCAAACGTCCAATTCATACTATAATCAAGTGACTGAATGCCAATAAGGCGTACTCAGACCTAAGTTTCTAGAGAGCTCTTCCACTAACTGGACTGGTTCATCTGCCAAATGTGATCTTCTGACCAGGTGATACCATAAATCCAACAGCCCATTTAGGGGCTCCTTTCTCCACCCCAACAAACACTTCCATCCCAGGACCATATATACCTTAATTTTGACATATCGGTCTGACTGGTGCCGGATGAACTTCTTGGTCCTCTTTTTAACGATCTTGGGCTTCACCAGAGGTCTGAGGGCAGCCATGATGCCTTCAAGAAAGAAGCAGAGATGGTGACAGAGTCCTAGAAGGAAGCTTTCCGGCTCAGGCCTTGAACATTGTTGCAGAGTGTCTTCCAATCTCCAGCTACTGAGCAAACTGGGAATGGAATGGGTACCTCTGCCAGGCTTGCTTTCCCTCCCGTTTCCGAAGCTGGCAGAATACGAACCACTCTCCAGATGCGATCCTGGGAGGTCAGCAGTCACTTCACACACTGAAGAAAAAAGCACGCTCTAACAGCTAATCTAAAACAAATGGGGGCCCCCGGACGGCTCAGTCGGTGGAGCATCCGACTTCAGCTCAGGTCATCATCTCACACTCCGCGAGTCCGAGCCACACATCGGGCTCTTGTGCTGACAGCTCGGAGCCTGGAGCCTGCTTCAGATTCTGTGTCTCCCTCCCTCTCTGCCCCTCCCCTGCTCATGCTCAGTCTCAAAAATAAATCAAAACGTTAAAAAAAAAAACTAAAACAAATGGACCCCCAAAAGTTCTCAGCTTGCACAGGGGAGCAAATCCCACACCTGGCACTCCAAACCCCAGACAGTCCAATTTCCTTTTCGTTAGGCAGAACTTGGACAATCCACAAGAACCTGAGCCTTAGTTGTTTTCTCACCTGTAAAATGGAAAGGATACTGCACGTTGAATGCTTGCAGTGACTGGAAGCAGAGAAACCTGTTATTTCCCCTAGAGTGCTGCTGCTCTACAATTCTCTCACAACAGACCTATAAAACCATAATGTACTTATAAGATGCTTCTAGGCCTTGGAACTTCCTGTTCTACCTGAAGATCATCCGAGGACCGGCCTTCCCGATTACCCTAGTTTTTTTTCCCTACTGCAGCACCCTTTTTGTTCTCTTCGCTGCTTCGATTCCTTTGTTCAGCACACGGTACTCCGTGAACTTTGTGTTCGATAAACGAACGCACCTCCGCCCGAAACATTATTTCCTCGCAGACAAGGATGCAGTTTTATATTCTCAGAGATTCTTAGTTAACTGAACCGATCGACTAGCAGCAATCGATCGTTTTGTTTTGGCGGTCTGGCCGCAGCAGCAACCCCAAGACCAAAACCGCAGAGGAGGGAGCGTCGGTCGGCGTGAACAAAATACACGCGGAAACACAACGCTGACCAAAACTGGAATACTCCTGCCCTCGGACTGGAAACTTCTGGTGGCTCCACAGTCCCTACGAGCCCGCGCTGCCTAGACCCGAAAGGGCGACCTTCACTGCCAGGCCTCAAACAAACTGTCGGCAACTCTGAGAGACACCAGGCGGCCTCCGTAGGGCGGCCAAGTGGCCCTGGAAAGCAACCTCCATCATCTGCTGGGCCGCTTCGTTCTGTTCCTGTACGTGCTCCAGCCAACCGAAAAGGACAAAGCCCACCAAGACGAGTGCTCGGAAGGGCAGGCCTCCTCACCACGAAGCGACAATACCAGATGAAGACCGCAGAGATGCGGATGGCCAACGATTAAAACTCACCGAGTTACAGATGGCTGCCACCTCCGCAGGCAGCGCCGAGGAAGAGAGTGGAAGGTCGCGCGCGAAGGCTGATGGGACTTAACTTCTGGGTCCTGTCAGGGAAAAAAAGAGCACTTACTGCGCTTGGTCCTTCAAAGGAAAGAAAGACATTTCAGAGAAATACTGTAAAAAAGTCGAGGAATACATGTGTTTTAATATATATTAATATCTAGAAGTACTGCTGGGGATTTTTCATACCTGCCGTAGGACTACGTAGGATATTTGGAATTCTTTCTGAGCTTTTAAGACCTGGTGGGGGCATCCACTTCCGCCAGAAATTGAAGCCGTTCTTCCGGAGAACAATCCAGTTTTTAGATTATTTCCGCCCGCGTTTCTTCTGCTATTAAGTGCGCCTCTTGGTGGCCAGGAGGGAACAAAACAGAGTCTTCCTAATATTTCCCTCACGTGAATTTATAGAGTAAGATAGGAACGAAACCGTAACAGCTATCATTCCATGGGTTTCACGGTCCTTCCCACAATTCTGCAAGGTAGTTCTATTTTTTCCCCATTTTGCCTATGTTGAAAGCGACGTTTGGGGATTTGACTCCAAAATCCACACTTCTGATCATTCAGCTAACCTGCCTAGTTTTAAATAGTTGTTGATGGTTTTGTTTTGCTTAGATTTTGTATTTAAGATTATTGTAAAAAAAAAAAAAATCAAATTTCAGGACGAAAAAATTGTGCATTGATTCCACAATTTGAACACAATACAGATGTCATCGCTGATCTTGATAGTAGTTCCAGGGGCCAGATGGGGACAGAAGCTACACTGGATTGTGTTGTTGACAGGATGAGAAGTGAGAAGGGAAGAGTGTTGACAACTCCTTCCTGAGATTTTGACTGTGAAGGGTAGGAGTTTGAAGAGACCCAGAGGAGTGAAATGTGAAATGTCTTGTCTAAGGTCGCACAGCTCACAAGTGATAAGGTTGAGACTGGAACCCTATTGTGCCTGTGACTACACCACACCTCATGAATCCTGCTTAGCCAGCCGGCTCTGGGAAGTCAGATGGGATGCAGAGAATGAAAGCACTGTGCTAACAGCAGCCCACATTATGTGTGTTGTGAAGGGAGAAGGTCTTGATGGGGTCAGGTGGGTTAATCAAGCAGAAGGCTCAGGAAACAGAGAGCATGCCTCTAACAGTGAAAGATGCAAGAGATTTGGAAGCAGTAACCAAAAGGCTCAGTCTGTGGGGGATGAGAGACCGGCTGTGACCGTTTCCACAGAGAAGGGCACAGGGTACCCACACTGCCTGCTGCTTTCCCATGAGCACTGAGATCCCAGGACAAGATGCTACAGGTGCCAGGCAAGCATACCTGCAATAGTGCCCTGGGCTCAGAACCCCAGCTTTTCAAACACTCCTCTGGCCCCAGCTCCTGAGCAAGAAATCACATCAGCTGGATCACAGGTGACATGAAAAAAAACTCCAATCTGGTTTATTTCAAAAGGGCAGAGGTCAAGACAGGGAAATACTCAGAAACTGCTTATCTTTCCCTAGATACACCTGCCCTCTGAGACACTGGACATTTTTGCTCAAGAGAGAGCTGGCTCCAGGCCATCGCACTGAAATGATTTCTTTTATCTGGCTCTTTACACTTCCCGCTGTGTCCGTGGCTCTGGGCTGCTAGCTGCACTGGCCACAGCCCCAGGATGGCTGGGTTGGACAACACCTGGGCCACTCTAGTCGATGTAGTAGACCTTGGAGGCATCGTAATAGGCACAGGTCATGTAGTTCATGTTCCCAATAGGCCACCAGTGGTTGGGGTGGTAGGTGGCTGAGTAGGCATGGGGCTGGGGTTGGACACAACTGAAGAGTGCCAGGCTCCTGTCCATGGCCACAGTGGGCAGATAGAGCTGCAGCTTGTCCAGGAGGTGACCCGGCCAGAAGAAATTGGGGTGAGTTCGCAGTGAACCCCTGGACCTCTTCGCCTGCAGCTTCCTGGAAAATGAGAAGATAGGAAGTTTGTCGTGGCAGACCCGCCAGGGCTGGGGCTTCTGCTGAGCAGAGCTAAGCAACTGTGTGACCAGAGTGGAGGTGTGGCACTGTGCCAAGCACTTTGCTTCCATGTGGTAGGTCCTGTTCTGCTGTCTGCCCTACCAAGGAGGACGTGAACACCTAGAGAGGATACGTTATTTCCCCCAAAGCCACACAGCGAGCAAGTGGTAAGATGCGGGCTTGACTCCCAACTTGCTGCCTTGAAACCCCAAATTCTTTTTTTTAATTAATTAATTAATTAATTAATTTTTGAGAGAGCACGAGTGAGTGGGGGGCAGGGAGGGAGAGAGAGAGAGTGCAGAGCCTGGAGCGGGGCTCGAGCTCACCCGAAGCAGGGCTCAAACTCACAAACGTTAGATCGTGACGTGAGCCAAAGTGGGATGCTTCACCAGCTGAGCCACCCAGGCGCCCCCAAAACCCAAGTTCTTAAGTGTACACCGTTGGTTCTCTCGAGACATTTTAATGCCTCTGGAGCTAGCGTTGCTGGGTCCAAATCCCTGCTCCGCCCCTTGATAGATGTGTGACTTTGAGCAAGATAATTAACTTTTCTGTACCTCAGTTTCCCCTTCTGCAAAGTGGGCATGCTAAGAGTAACTTTATAGGGTTCCTGAGAGGATTTAACTGAGTTAAAACATGGGAACACACCCACAGTGGTGTCTGCCTGGCACTCTAAGTAGTTTCACTGCCTCTCAGTTCCCGGGCATTGAGCCCTAGATACTGTGCGCCGTGCAACATGCAGAGTCCCAGGCACCTCCTCCACCGTGAGGCTGGTCCTCCCTCCCCTGACCTGCTTACAGAGTTGGCTGATGCTACAGACCTGGTGAACTCCTCAAACTCCTTAAAGTGTATCTTCTTGATTTTCTTTGGTGTCTTCCTAGTAGAGAAGACAGAAAGGCATCTTGTCAGGATTGGGGGAATCCATGTTAATGGGGCCTCAGGTAGTAGGTCAGAGGACATGGGGGTGGGCCTGTCTAGTGAGTCCAAACCAGAGCTCCAAAAGGAGCATTTCTTCTATCTGGGGTGGGCTTGGTCAGCCAGGCCTGGGCTCCCAACCTGGCTGGCTGTGTGGCTCTGGGCAGGTCACTTCCCTTTTCAGAGCCTCATGTTTTTTATTTCCCAGAGCAGAGACCTCCCAGGGTAGCTGAGAGATGCGCAATGATCTGAATTGTTTGGGGGCCCCTGACTCTCACTTTCCCTGCCAGAGCCAAAGCCAGCTTTTGGAACAAGGGTGGTGAAAACTGACTCCCCAAATCTTGGGCCTGGCAGACGTCACTCATTAATCACAGACGGCACTCTTTCCCAGCAGGCCTGCATCTGGCCTCAGAATCTTTGACAGCACAGTCCAAGTAGCAAGATAAAACAAATGTCCATCCCTGCCCTTAGGGACCTTTCTTTATCCCTTATGGCTGTGGCCTACCTAACCAGGGACAAGAGTCCCTTTCTCAGGCTCCCACCCACTCCCTAGGTTCCCGTTGCAGAAATGGATGTCAGCCACCCAGGGGCTGGCAGTCACTAAGTAATCAGAAAGGGCTCTCCAGGCCACCAGCCTTCTGACTTGTGCTCAGCTCTGCCTCCCCAGGGTTGTGGACAGGCCCCTCTGTAGGCCCAGACCCATGCCTTCAGTCGATATTGTCCTGATGGGACAGGTAAAACAACAACTATCACTGCTTCCAAGGGCTAACTATCTGCCAAACACCATGCTAGGAAGTTTATATGCATTTCTCATCTGATCCTCATTGTGTGTGGAGGGGCTGTTACGCTCATTTAACAGATGAAAAGCTGAGGCTCAGACAGTGAAGTATCTTGTCCGTTTAACCTGCAGCCTGTGGGATTTCCACTTGGCTCTGCTGTATCTCATCCCAGCTGTTCTGGCCATACCACCGCAGTGGGCAGCTGGCAGTGATCTAGAATGTGGGCAGTTCCCGGTCCCCTCCCCCTTGTGGTCAGCTGGCCCCTCCTCATCCCACATTAGCCCTGTCCGTCCTCAGGGATGCAGGGATGCTGCTTGCTCTCCAATATGCAGTCACCCATGGATGCTGGCTCATAACCTGCCCATGGGTCACTTCCTCCCAAAGAAGGACATTTCCTTAGCACTCAGGTTGGTCTGAGGGCCAGAGACAGGCCCCATTGCAGAGTTCCTTTCTCCTCCTGATGCAAGCCCACCTCTTGCCAGAGAAGGCAGGACAAAGAAGGGATGGCTACCTCTGTCCTCTGTAGGGCCCCTGACCAGCCAACCCATGATTTGAGAAGGGGCCTATTTCCCTAAGAAGGCCCTCTTTTTAAGCTTTTGTAGAGAGGCTGAGATCACGTAGGATGTGGTTGGGAGCGAGGCAAGGAGGCTAACGCCCTCAGACACTGGAAATTGGCCAGTCCCTGGGGACCAGCTGGGTTGGACATGCTGGGCACGCTTGGCCACAGGAATTGGCACAACATGTCACCTCAAGTATGCTGGTATGCAAATGGCAGGGGGGAGAGAGGGGGTCTGATACTCAGCTTGTCAGTCTTCTTAGCCACAACATCGCTGAAGCCCTGGAACTTGAGTAGAGCCAGATTTGGACTGAAGATCTTCATATCTGAGTAGTAGCCTCCCGGCTGCCGGATTGGGCGTACCTGGTTCTTCTGAAAAATGATCTTGTCCCCCGGGTACAGCAGGGCTGTAAGCAGCAAGAGAAATGTGGACTCTCAGTCCAACACCCCTCCCTGCCCTGAGCCTTTGGGGCAGAGGGGAGGATTTTTTTTTTTTAATATATATATATATATATATATATATATATATATATATAAGTCCACATTTTTGTTTGCAAATGTTTTTTCTTAGATATACACTTTAAACTTTTTTATGCTTTTTTTTTTTATTTTTTAAAAAGTTTATTTATTTTGAAAGAGAGAGAGAGAGAGAGACAGGGGAGGGGCAGAGAGAATCCCCAGCAGTCTCTGCACAGTCAGCATGGTCCGGGCACAGCCTGACGTGGGGCTCGAACTACAAAGCGCGAGATCATGACCTGAGCCAAAATCAAGAGTCAGATGCTTAACTGACTGAGTCACCCAGGTCCCCCATTAAGCTTTTTATGTCTAAATGATTGTAGATTCACAGCAAGTTGCGAAGTGCAGAGGGTCCCTTAGACTCTTCCCCCAGCTTCCCCCAGGGGCGACAGGGCACATAACCCTAGTGCAGTGTTAGGAAGTGGGGTTGGTACAGCACTGCTGTTTGGACTAGAGCTGTGGGAGCTGGTTTGTAACCAGGTCAGCCCTGGCCCCAAAGCCTGGGTGCAGTTAGGATGGAGTGTGCGGCGCCCTACCCCACTCTGCACGGGTCGTGCTGGTCACGAGGCCACAAGAAGGAGGGGAGGTTCACCCAAGGCTTCACCAGGTTAACTTAGACCTAGTTGATGGAGGTTTTCTCCTTGCTTAGAATTAGTCCCATAGATATCCTCAGGAGACTGCTCTAAGAAGTCGGAGCATAAAAAACACTGGCTAGGGGCTCTGTCTTCCTGCAGCCATGGAGCAGTGCTTGTCCTACGATGATAACACATGACTAGCTCACGTTCTAGAAAAAGTAATGGAAGGTTACAGTCCAGGTTATTAATGCTGGTTATCTGGGGTGGGGGAGGGGGAGAGGGGAGGGCAGGGACTGTGCAGATAAGAGGGGAGAGGGAAGGGGAAGATGCAGCATCAACATTTCAAAAAAAATTTTTTTTAATGTTTATTTATTTTTGAAAGAGACCGAGACAGAGCGTGAGTGGGGGAGGGGCAGAGAGAGAGGGAGACACAGAATCCGAAGCAGGCTCCAGGCTCTGAGCTTGTCAGCACAGAGCCCGACACAGGGCTCGAACTCACAAACCGTGAGGTCATGACCTGAGCCAAAGTCAGACACTTAACCCACCAGCGTGCCCCGCATCAACATTTTTAAAAGATATACAGGATTTTTTTTTTTAGCTTATTTACTTATTTTGAAAGAGAGAGAATGAGCTGGGGAGGGGCAGAGGGAGAAGTGGACAGAGGATCTGAAGTGGGCTGGATATGGGGCTCGAACTCATGAGCCGTGGGATGTTGACCTGAGCTGAAGTCGGACACTTAACTGACCCACCCAGGTGCCAATATACAGAATTTTAAAAAACTACATTAACAATATATGTATATATATCTTTAAAAATAACTTACATAAATAATTTTGTGTAAATCGAAAAGAAAAAGAGATCTATAAAAGGACAATCCCTAAAATATTAATGGTGCCAATTCAAGCTGGGGGATTTTTTTTTTAATATTTATTTTTGAGAGTGAGTGAGCAGGGGAGGGGCAAAGACAGACAGAGAGAGAGACAGAGAGAGAGAGAATCCAAAGCGGGCTCAGAGCTGTCAGCATGGAGCCAGACTCTTGAACTCAAGAACCATGAGATCATAGGGCACCTAAGTGGCTCAGTCGGTTTAGCATCTGACTTTGGCTCACGTCATGATCTCATGGTTTGTGATTTCAGGTCCCACATCAGGCTTTCTGCTATCAGAGCAGAGCCCACTTCAGATCTTCTGTCCCCCTGTCTCTCTCTGCCCCTCCCCTGCTAGTGCTCTTTCTCTCTCTCAAAAATAAATAAACATTTTTTAAAAATGCTTTTTAAAAAAAAAAGAGAGAGAGAGAAAAAAAAAGAACCATGAGGTCATAACCTGAGCTGAAGGTGACACTTAAGGGACTGAGCCACCCAGGTGCCCCCAGCTGGGGGGATCATTATTTTTATGTTTTCAAAAAAAATGTAAGTGAGCAAGTATTATCTGTGAAATCAGGGGGAGGTAAAATGATAAAGCTATGTGCACTGGGGAGTTGGGAAAGGCCTTGATGTTTTAGAACATGGCCCTTGAGCTTGAGGCCTGGATTCTGAGCCCACCAAGCTCTAGTCTAGAACACAGACCCAGAAGTCCCGGTGGTTGAGTTTCTTTACTCATAGCTGAGCTGGCCTCTGTCAAAGAGACAGCCAATAGATAGTGGCCAGGAGAGCGGTCAGAGACAGACTCGAGTTTTTTCCATCTAGAACCGTCAGAAGTAAAGGGAAGCCCACCCACGGATGCTGCTTTGTGCCTGTGAGTGTGAAATCCCGCTGGCAGGTGAGGTTCCCTGACCCAGCACCTAGCAAAAGCTAGTGGTGGTGGGAATCAGTTAGTGGCTCAACACCCTGGTGGGGACAGAGGAAGCGCATCCAGAGGAAAGACTTAACCCACAGGGCAGTCCAGGGTGCTGGCAAGCCTGCCTGCATTTCAGAAGACAGTTAGCTGCATTTCCAGCACGAGCAGAGACGAGAGAATATACACAATCAGGGAAGATGCGGCTCGCTGAGGAAGATGGAAGGAAGGATGATTTGGTGAAAAGTCAGTGTTGAGAGCCGCAAGAGATTTCCTGTCACTGCCCTCCCAGACCAGGTGGGCAGCAAGTGGCCGCGTATGTGAGAGGGTGCCGCATGCACAGGAGACAATGATCACTTAGGGTGGTTTGCCTGTGTTCCTGAAGGCATTTGGCCGTACACTGTTGTACAGACCTGTTATGGGCTGAATTGCATCCCCCACCCCTCAAATCATATGTTGAAGCCCTAACCCCCAGAACTTCAGAATTTGTATTTGGAGAGAGGGCCTTTCAAGAAGTAATTAAGCTAAAGTGAGGCTGTGCTGGTAGGCTCAAATCTGATCTGGCTGGTGTCCTTGTAAGAGGAAATTTGGACACAAGAGAGGCACAAGGGGGCATGAGGGCACGGAGGAAAAATCATGTGGAGAGGCAGCGAGAGGGTGGCCATCCATCTGCCAGCCCAGGGGAGAGGCCTGAGGAGAAACTGGCCCTGCTGGCACCTTGATCTTGGATTTTTAGCCTCCAGAAGTGTGAGAAGATAAATTTCTGTTGTTTAAACCACCTGGTCTGTGGTATTTTATTGTGGCAGCCCAGGCAAATTAATACAAGACCCATGGCCCTATACGTTCTGCCCTTCTTTCCCCTTGTCTTGGAAAAAAGACGGAAATAGTCAGTTGTGATGGTGAACTTGTTCTTAGGTAAGTCACCCCATTGTCTGTGTGCCCCTTTCTTTGAAAGCCACATTTCCCAGTTTGGCCATGGTTCCTTCCTGTGACGTTCCTGTGGGAAAACCTCTGTCCTTTTGTGTTTTGAAAGCACAAAGAGGAACTTGCCCATTAAAGTTATAAATTCACGAATTTAGGACACCAGCATTGGTGTGTGGTCGTTGGGGTTATGGGGCCCTCTCCTGTCCCCATCTCTCAGAAATACACACTCTACCCAGAGATGGGGAGGGTTCAGATCTGCTTGGATATATGAAAACACAATTCTCCCTCAAATAAAGGGTGAGACCAGTGTGGAAATCTCAAGGCTGAGTCCTGTGGTCTGAGCAGAGAGCCAAGGTGTCAGAAGAACTTGTCCCCTGGTGCATTCCTACCTCTGTGTCGTGGAAGAACCAAGAAACAGGTCTGGCCTGGGGAAGTGGTTGCAGAAAAGCCCACTACAGCAGAGCAGTTATCGCCCCTATCACATGTCCCTCTTTGAAATTGGGACTGTTCCTTTCTGCTCAACTTCAGGGCTCCCTCACCCAGAACTCCTGTCCTTGGAGCTTCCTGCTCTAGAATGCTCAGCAGGCTCAGTTGGGGAACCCAGACCCCTAGACCTGTGGAGCCTGTGAACCTCCAGGATTCTAGAATGTAGAATCAAATGTAACAGCAAAACAGGCTGGGCTGCCCCTGCTCCTTCAGTATCCCCACCACAGGCCACAGAGGCTTGGTTGGATGCACGTCTGCTGGGGAAGGACAAACCTCAGGCGGAGCCATGTTCACTTGGGTTCTGAGCCCTCTCGGCAACTTCCCAAGGGCCAGGCGCCAAAGCTCTTACCTTTCACGAGGATGTCCTCTGTCAGTGGGAGGCCGTAGGACTCACAGAGCTTGCAGCACTGCAGGTAGACCAGAAAGTTGTCCCTGCGGGACTTGTTGATGAGCTCCTTCATCTCCCCATGGATGGTGGATGGGAGGCAGTGCTCATCAAAGTGCTTATTCCCGCTGCGCACCAGGCGGCACCGCTCCGTGTACTGGATGGAGGGGATCTTGAGCTGCAAGGAGAAGAGGTTGGCACCCACTTCCCTCCACCTTCTTCCCGACCAGAAGGCAGATATGGAGCCTCATCGACCTCTCCCCTCCCGACCAGAAGGCAGATATGGAGCCTCATCGACCTCTCCCCCAGGAGGGGAGATGGCAAAGCATGCAAGGTGGGACCAAAGTTCAGGCTCTGAAGTCAGTGACTTGGGAGACAAATCACACATGGTCAAGGTTACCCCTGAAGGGGACTTGAGTGGTTAAGCCATGCGGTTCTGTGTGCACAGCCCCGTATGTGGTTGTACATACATCACTATATAACATATACAGTAGGGAACAACGTAGATGCCCTACTGAAACAACACATCTGTGTTTGGCTGCACAAGAATTTAAATTGGGCGCAGATATCTGTGCCTTTGAGGTGGAAGGCACATGTCAAGGATGGCAGAGCAAAGTGGAAGAGGCCTGAGGAATGTGGAGCCACTTTTGGCCTTCTCATTTATTTATTTACAAGGAAACAAAAATCTGTTTTTTGGCCTCTAACACCAGAATCAGCAAAGTACAGCTCACAGGCCACATGTGGCCCGGCACCTGTGTTTATAAAGAAAACTTTTTTGGAACACAGAGGCACTCATTTGCTTAGATGTTGTCCGTGGCTGCTCTTTGCCGCAAAGGCAGAACCGAGTAGTTGCCACAGAAACGATAAAGCCCCAAAAGCCTAACACATTTGTTATCTGGCTCTTTATAGGGAAAGTTTGCTGACCTCTGCTCAAATATTTTGGGTTTTCTTATCATGCAGCTGAATCAGATCTTTGTTGGTATAGCACTTACAATGCCTAGTATATTATTATATGATGATGATAACAATAATAATAATAATAATAATAATAATAATATGTATTTAGGGGTGCCTGGGTGGCTCAGTCAGTTAAGTGACTTTGGCTCAGGTCATGATCTCATGACCCATGGATTCAAGCCCCACATCAGGCTCTGTGCTGACAGCTCAGAGCCTGGAGCCTGCTTCAGATTCTGCATCTCCCTCTCTCTCTGCTCCTCCCCTGCTTGTACTCTGTCTCTCTCTCTCTCTCTCTCAAAAATAAACATTAAAAATTTTTTTAAATGTATTTATATATAGTATAATATTAATATTATCTGGCTTCCTGAAGGCAGGGGCTGTTTTGTTCTCTATAACACCTAAAATAGCGTCTGGCACTTTGTGGTCTCTTGATAAATATTTTTGGGTGAATTAATTCCCACAATCAGTCCTGCCTTCACTGGTCATGTATGTCTGGAGTGGCCGCTCAGTGACAGGCCCTGTACCAGGCATTTGGATTCCAGCCACAATGAAGACATGGCCCTCAGCCCTGGTCTCAGGATGCAAGGTCACAGTCAAAGGATGGGAAGAGAGGAGCTCCATATACTTTTGGAAACATGATCTCATTACATCTTCAGAGAAACCTTGTGAGGTAGGTGTTGTTCTTATTATGAGATGAGGGAACATAGGGGTAAAAGAGGGCCTGCTCCCAGGAGTTCCCCAGCTAGAAGGTGCAGCGGACTCGAACCTGAGCCTGCCTAGGAGCCAAGCGCCACGCCCTTCCCATTGACCGGGGTACCTTGTGCTTCCGCCTCCTCTCGCGGTACCGCTTGCCAATGTCCTCCATCTCCTCCAGAGTCAGGGGCCGCGCCTCCATCTGGGTGTCAACCACGGGCACAGTCAGCAGGTCCATCTTGCACGGTTGTGGGGCTAAATTCACCTGCTTCTTGGACAGATGCGATGGGGAAACTCTGATCTTGGCAGGTCTATAATCTGAAAGGAAAGAGAGCCTGAGAGGGGGCTCAGCTAAGGAATCCATCAAGCGGTTAACTCATGTGATCAAGCAGGTGCCGGCCATCCCTCTGCTCACTTCCCACGTGGCTCATCAGGCCACCTGAGACGGACCTTGAAGGTATCCCTTCTCTCCGTCTGCACTATGGCCTGCCCAGTGCAAGGCCACCTCGTGCCTCACCCGCACCACTGCCCCAACCTTGCGGTTGCCATTCTCATACTCTAGCATCCTGTCTCCACCGAACACTAAATAGGACCTTTGAAAAATATAATCACTTCATTCCCCTGCCTAACACTCTCTACTGGCTTCCCTCAGCACTTACACGAAAGCCCAGAATCCTCCTCCTGGTCTGCAAGGCTCTGCAGAGTCTCGTCTCAGCTCAGCCTCCATGTGATCCATCTCCTCCTGCTCACCCCTCCCCGACTCCCCAGAGCCACCCTAACTTTTTTCTTCCATTTTTAACTTTGTTTTGACTACAGGTGTATTTCTTATTTATTTACTTATTTACTTATTTACTACCTACTAATTTTTGACAGAGAGAGAGTGAGTGAGCAAGGAGCAGATAGAGAGAACCCCACAAGGTACAGAGAGAAAGAGAGAATGAGAGTGGGGAGCCCAAGCTCATCCGATGCGGGGGTTCCAACTCACCAACCAACTCACACCTGAGCCGAAGTCTGAGGCTTAAATGACTGAGCCACCCAAGCGCCCCTCACCCTAACTTCTTTCTGTCCCCTGAAAACTTGCCCAAGTCAGGGCCTTTGCCTCTGCAGCTCCCTCTGTCTAGGGTGCCCTTCGCCAGAATGGGCTCCTCATCTGTCACTTGGGTGTCAGCTCCCATGGCTGCTTTGCAGAGAGGCCTTCTGTGACCACCACCCCCTCACTCTGTCCTATTGTCTTCAAGGCATTAATCCCTACTAGACATCATCTTGCTTAACCCTTTACCTGGAAGCTCACTGAAGGCAGAGGCCTTGGCTTCTTTACTCCTGTGTTCCCAGTTCCCAGTTTCTGGAAGTATGCCTGGCATGTAGGAGGTGTTCAACAAAGAACCGAGCGAATGAAAGCATCCCGTTGCCCCCGCCCTGGTTCAGGCCTGCCCTGTTCTGGGCTGAAATGAAGTCATGGCTCAGTCACCTTCTAGTTTTGAGACTGCAGACTGGTGGCTTAGCCGCTCTGAGCTTTATAGCATCCTCCTGTAGAGCGTGAATTGTAGCTTTGACCTCCAGGGACTTGAAGGATAAACTGAGCTACCTGCTGTGGGTAAGGCTACCCAGCCCGAGTGCCACTGCCTTCTCTCGTGAGCCTGCCACCCAAGAGTCTCGTTGACTCTTGATGCTGCTGCCCCTTTAGGCAAAGCAAAAGATACCCAAGTCCATTTACCCTGGAATGTTCTCCAGAGAAAAGGGTGATGACACCGAGGTGGCACCTGGCAAGCAAATACTTGCTCCTGGCTTCAAGTCTATTTATTGGGAAATAATAGGCCCCAAATACCTTTGCTGCAAATATGCATCACGGCACACTGGTCGTTCACTAAACAGCTCACGGCCAACTACGTGGATAATGGTGAGCTTTGGTAATTGATAACGAAAAGGCGAAAAGGTCATGGATGAGAGAGCAGGCCCAACTTGAGGCAGCTCTGAACACGAGCTGGACATAAAAGTTGCCAGAGATTATGACTGTGGGTAGTGATGTGTGCAGGAGGTGACCGGGGTCGGGGTGCTCAGTTTCCCTGGGACTCTGAGAGAGGCAGAGACACTGCCTGGGGGGTGACGGGGCCTCTGCCCAGTGGCTTGATGAGACTAGAGGCTGGAAATTTACGTGCTGCACTGTGGGTGAAGTTCTGGAGGACAGGGGAACAGCCTGTCTATGGGAGTTGCCGGCTGCCTCCCAAACAGCCCGCTGGTGAGGACATGGAGCGCCCAGCTCAGTGGGACCAGAAGCCTGCGCCAAATCTTCACCCACGTAAGGAAACTGTCCTCTAACCCGCAGGGCTCTCACATGACCTCAGAGAGGCTGAGGAACACTCCACACCAATGTGTGTGAAATGAAACTCCTGCTAACCTGATGGGTGCAGGCAAAGCAAGATTTGTTTTATTTAGAAAAAGAAAGGGGTTCTATTTGGGGATATGCTATATTGTTATTATATTTGGTTACATTTGGGGAGGGCTCTGGAATGGTGGATGGAGGTTTAAAAGAGGGCTTTAATTTTATCTGGAGTTGTTCAATTTTAATTTTTTTTTTTTTTTTACACCACAATGCCACTAAGCTACAAAGAACCATGATGCACCCTTGTGTTGTAAATTCATAGCCAGCACTATGGCTAGTCCATTTCTAATTTGCCTCCATGCTATGTCTGGACAGATGTGGTTCCACAAGCACATGGCTTGGCAAATGGAACTTGAGCTGTTGCACAGCTCATACAACTGTTCATAGCAGCCCTGCTAATATCCCTGATCATAGAATATCAACGTAGGCTTTCCAGTAAACTCTAAACATGCGCTAATTCTGGTTTCCGACTTTTAGTTAACTTTTTATCAATAAAATATAGATTAATAGCAAGAAGGCTTTGGACCCACATACAAGATCTCAGTCTATCGGGTAAGCCTTGGTGGGCTGAAACCACCTTTTGAGAATCCTCCTTTAAGGACAAGGGCTGCATCTCATTCATCTTTGATGGACATGGTAGCTAGGCATTCAAGAGAATACCTTGCTCCTTAGTTGATCGCTGGGCTTGGGGATTCCAGAGTCTTGGCCCATCCATGGTAACCCAAAGCTGGAGAACACACTCAGGAAGTAAACCAAGGTTGCCTCCACCATGCTTGCTCCCAGGATGGGGAAGTGGAGGCATGGGGGTGGGACTGGATACATACACTCCCTTGCAGTTGCCGGGGTGCTTTTCTGATGAGCCAGACACCACTGCTTGTAGGTATTGACTAGGATATCTGTGGTGATGCTGTTGTCCTTTCCCAGAGAGCTGAGATAGATCACAACATCTTCCACCTCCTGGTTTTTCAGAGGGACTCCAACCTAAGGAGAGAAGAGAAGCCACCAAGGTGGGCAGGCTCCAATCCAAACATCCTACCTGCACAGTCAAAGCTTTACCAGCCTGGCCCTACTTCCCCTATCTAGTTTCATCCACAGCCACTCCCACCTCAGCAGGAGCTCAGAGCCTCTTCCAAGGCCCTGAACACACCCTGCACTTTCTCACCCTCTGCCTTTACTTGGGCGCTTCCTCCTTCTATCTGAAGAACTATCCCTCTTTCAAAACCCAGTCTAGATATGCCACTATCTTTGCAGAGTCTGCTACTCCTTCCTTCTGGGCTGCCACCCCACTCCATACCAATCTCAACGATAACTTTCCCACACTGGATTTTGGAAAAAGGATTTCATGCCTACCATCCTTGCCCACGAGAAACACATCAGCTTTCCTTAACTGAAGAAAAATAAGATCAGAAGTACAATACACATTACTCTTTCAGGGATGGTAAGCAACCTTATAGGAGTATAATGCTTGCCAGCAATACTGAATATTCAAGAAGGAAAGTGTTTAAGGAAATATAATTTTCTTCCTCAGCTTCTTTAGACGGTAGTCAGTGTTCACTGGGCTTTCCTTAAAGAGGGTCAGAACTCTCCTGGTTCTAGAGGACTTCATGTTTTCTCTTTTTGGTTATGATGATTAAGAACCCTGTATATATATACATATATACATATACGTATATACGTATACGTATACATGTACATATATATGTATATATATACACACCCTGTATACATAATATATATATTTAATGTTTTGAAACGTTGTTTAGGTAACTACATGTCATGAAACAACAGTGTGAAAACTGGTGATGATTTAAAACCATAAAGACCTAGCAGGCAGCTTCCTAAAGTATTTCCAAGAGGTATCTTGTATTCAAAACATATTAAGGCTTAATTTATCCAGACCAGAGGTCAGCAAACTTTTCCTATAAAGGGTCAGATAGTAAATATTTTAGGATCCATGAACAATATGATCTCTATCATAACTGCTGAAATCTGCCATCATAGCATGAAAGCAGCCATGACAATACATATAAGTGAGTGTAGCTGTGTTCCGATAAAAGTTTATTCACAAAAACAGAGGCAGGCTGGATCTGACTTCTGGGCCATAGTTAGCTGACCTCTGCTCGATCAACAGAACTTTCTGCAATGATGGAAATGTTCTATATCTGTGCAGGCCGATAGAGGAACTGCTCACCACATGTGAACACTAAGTACTCGAAATGTAGCTGGTGTGACCGAGGAAACGGATTTTTAAATTTTATTTATTTATAATTAATTAAAAATTTTTGGATAGTCAGTGAAAGTGTGGCCTGTGGACCAGTGCCATAGACATCACTGGGAGTTTGTTACAATGTATCAACTTGGGCCCTGCACAGAGGTACTGAGTAGAAGCTGCATTTTAACAAGATCTCTATGGGATTATCTGCCAACGACAGTTGAAGAAGGTCTAGAGGGTTCTAGAGGCAAGACAGAAGGCCCAGCAATCTCTGTGCCCAGTTCTGGAGTCTGATGGGCAAGACAGTGATTCCCCAGGTACTGACTGGTTATGGGGTCGGCTCTGCAGACTTTCCACTCAGGTAGGGGTTTTCAAGATCAGACTCACGCAGGAGTGGTTTTAGGGGTCTGATGTGGCCACAAGTTATGTCACGTTTTCCAATCTGGCTTAACAAGTAACAAGGCTGATGGTTTGATCTACTTTTCGTTGGTCCAGGACCTGGGTGGAGGCAGCAGTGGGGGCAGGATGCATGCACGTCTTCCTCACTCAGGCCGGCCTGGAGGGAGCATGGGAGGCACTTACTGCCTTCAGAGTCACAACGAATTCCTCCCTAGAGATCTTCTGGTGCTCGCCCCCGTCCACTTTGCTAAATATCTCCAGGATCTTGATCTTGCGGCTGTGCAGGTAGGAGTACAAGGCTGATAAAGCAGAGGGCTTGGGCAATCGGAGCTGGGGCACCAGTCGGCGGGAGGGCCGGGGGCTCTTCTGTAAGAGGTAAGAGAGGGAGCAGAGGAGAGAATTCAGGGGAGACAGGCCACTGGAATTTGATTCCCAGAGTTAGACAGAACATGATTCCCAGAGAGAGAGAGGGGGGCTGAGCAGCTCTCAACAGACAGCAAGATGGAATGCAAGGAGCATTGGATTCAGGGGTGGCGGGGTGGCTCAGGTTGAGCATCCGACTTCGGCTCAGGTTGTGATCTCCGGTTCATGAGGTCAAGCCCCGGATCGAGCATCTCCGCTGTCAGACAGGTCCTCTGTCCCCCTTGTTCTCTGCCCCTCCTCTGGTTGCATGCTCTCTCTCTCAAAAATAATTTTTTTTTTTTAAAGGAGCATTAGATTCAGGGCAAAGGCATTTTGCCAGGGATACTTTGCATCTCTGGGCCTCCATTTTTCCATCAGAAACAACCGGGCTGGACATGATGAGAACTAACATTTCATTCTTACCCACATCTCTCCTGTCAAACATGTCAGGATTAAAATCACACCAGGCGATCAGTGCACCAAAACATATGCCCCTGCCTGGAACCAGATGGGGCTCTCTAATCCACCCATCTCCCAGCCTTTGCTCCTGCTCGGCCTCCTGCCCAAAACTTTTCCTTCTCTCTCTACCTGTCCAACTCCTACTCTTCCTTTACTTCCAGGTCATCGGGAATATTTCAGGATAATACTCCCTTACCTTGGTGCAGCACCTGACAGTTTACAAAGGGCCTTTCTGTTCCCTACTTTGTAGCTGCTCTGTGTTTAGGATCCACCTCTATTAATGGCCAACTGTAGCCACCAATCTGATGTGTCTGCCTCCCCCATTAACATGTGAACATTTTGAAAGCAAGACAATGTCTTTTGAAGCTACATACCTCTACCTCCTATTCATCTACTGGACAAGCCCCCCCAGCCCTAGGCAGATAGGCAGTAATTGTTTGATGAATGAATAAATGATGCTGTAAAATAGGTATTAGATACTACTTTCCGTTTTTACAAATGAGGAAACAGGCTGAGAAAAGTGAAATGACTTACCCAGGGTCACACAGCCTATAAGCAATAGAGCTAGGTTTCTAATCCAGGCCCAGTGTTTTGGTTGTTTTTTTTTTTTAATGTTTTTTAAATTTATTTTTGAGAGACAGAGAGAGACAGAGCACGAGTGGAGGAGGAACAGAGAGAGAGGGAGACAGAGAATGTGAAGCAGGCTCCAGGCTCCAATCTGCCAGCACAGAGCCCGACCCAGGGCTTGAACCCACGGACCATGAGATCATGACCTGAGCCAAAGTTGGATGCTTAACCAACTAAGCCACCCAGGTGCCCCCCACCCCCCACCCCAGGCTCAGTGTTTATTCATAGACACTGTACTGCTGTCTGGAAAGGGTGTGATAGGCCTAGGAAATTTCGGTTTGGACTCTGATTACACCAAGGACTGAGTCTGGCACCAGTGAGACTAAAGTAGTAGTAAAAATGGCAAACATAGGAGTGCCTGGGTGTTTCAGTCGGTTAAGCATCTGACTTCAGCTCAGGTCATGATCTCACGGTCTGTGAGTTTAAGCCCCGCGTTGAGCTCTGTGCTGACAGCTCAGAGCCTGGAGCCTGTTTCGGATTCTGTGTCTCCCTCTCTCTGCCCCCCGGGACTCTCTCTCTCTCTCTCAGAAATAAGTAAATATTAAAAAAAAATTTTTGTGATGGCAAACGTAATATTCAGTGCTCACTATATGGCTGGCACTGTCCTAGGCACCTACTCCATTTAGAAGTCACAGCAACCCTAGGAAGTCAGTACAATGGTTCTCCCCATTGAATAGATTGGGAAACTGAGGACTGGATCATACAGCTAGGAAATAGCAGAGCTGGTTTAAACCCACGTTATCTGACCTCTTATCCCAGCATCACCTGAACTGGGAGAAATTTCAAGTGTTTCCATTACCAGAAAATGTCACAGAGAGGTAAGCACTGGGGGACAAGGGCTTTGGTACTGACTGCCACCGACTACCTCTATGGGGCTGGACAATTTATCGGCCTCGTTGAGCTTCTATTTCTGTATTTATAAAAGGGAGTCCTCCTTTTTATTCCAGCCTCACAACTGTGACTTTCACGGTACCACCACAAGCACCTGCTTGGCACATATAGGCCCTCAACAAACACGTGTCAGTGAACAAATGAATGAGGAATGCATATTTTTAAAATGCCCCATAGATGGCATTCCAGGAGTTATCCCTCCTAGGGTGGTTTTAAGGTATAGTCACAAATTCTTTAACTCCTCCCTTCTGGGACGGAGCCTGATTCCCCTCCCCTTGAGTGTGGACAGTACTTAGTGACTTGCTTCTGACAAATAGAATATGGTGAAAGTGATAATGTGGTTCTCCTGAAACTCAGGTTGCCTGAGATGAGGTCATAAAAGGCATGTCAGCCTCCTCTTTGCTCTGTCTCTTGGACCATTCGCTCTGGGAGATGCTGGCTGCTATGTGGTAAGGATGCTCAAACAACCCTATGGAGAAGTCCCTGTGGCCAGGAACTGAGGCCCCCTGCCAGCAGCCACGTGAGCAAGCTAGCTGGGAAGCGGATCTTCCTGCCTCAGTCAAGCCTTGAGTTGTCTATGGCAAGCCAACAATTTGAGATGAGGGCCACCAGCTAATCTCTTCCCAGACGCCTGACTCTCAGAAACAGTGGGGGTAATCAACATTTGTTGCTTTAATGTTTGGGGGCATGTGTTATGCAGCAATAAATACCCCATACACCTCCCTTTGGGGGCTTCTCTTTGCTCCCTTTGGAAATGGGGTGAATGACCCCTATCCTGACTAATCTGAGGGAATGAAAGGACAGCATGCCCCTAACACCTTCAGCGTCTTCATAAGCAAATGGGGCTACTCACCTTGGTGGCTCTGATAGTAGTCAGGTGGTCTAACAACTGGTCCTCCTGCTCCTTCTGGATCATGTGCAAGACCTTGGCCTCTGAAGGTGTGAGGCTGGGCTTGTTCTGAAGCCACCTCTCTACATTACCAAATGACTCCAGGTCCTGGCGAAGCTTCAGCCTCCGGCTCAGCCAGGTCCTCACGTCGTCTGGTTGGCCTTGGATGTCCCCAGCTCCCAGGGCTTGGAAGCTGGAGATCGGCTGTGGGGGAGTCTGGGGTTGGGCCATGAGATTGATAGGCATTGGATCCTCTTTTTGAGGCAAGATGATGATCCGCCGGCGGCTCTGAGGCAGGTGGAAGTCCTCCTGCTTGAACTGCTTGAAGCAGTGGGCGATGACCAGTTCAGGATCGAAGGTGGGGCCCTTGCTGGCATTTTCGTCATCACTTGAGGTCTCAGACTGGCAGAGCCCTTGGGGAAAGAGGGTTAAGAGGTGAGCTTCTTTCAGGAAGAGGACTAACGGAGTCAGGAAGGAAAAATGCTACAGCACCAGGCTGGGTTCCTAGGCCTGGTGTTATCATTGCTTTGCTATAATGATGAAGATAATCACATCTAGTATGATTGCGCATTCCTGATGGCAGGCACTATGCTAAGGTCTTTGTATGTTTTCTCTTGTTTAACCTTCTCAGATTTTATTCTTCCTCCACTCCACCCCACACTCACCCCAATGCTCCTTATCGACAATCAGAATTTATTTATATATATATTTATTTATTTATTTAAAGTTTATTTATTTATTTTGAAAGAGAGAGAGGGAGTGGGGGGAGGGGCAGAGAGAGAGACCCAAGCAGGCTCCGCACTGTCAGCACAGAGCCTGACGCAGAACCGAGCCGAAATTAAGTGCCCGACACTTGACCGGACTGAGCCACTCAGGTGCCCCCAGAATGATCTTTTAAAAAAATGCCATCCTGATCTGGTCTCATCATCCGAGCAGAGGCTTTGAAGCTGGAATGCTTCAGCCATGTCCTGGCTCTGCTGCTTAGTGGCTGCATGTACTTGGGTAAGTCACTTGGGCTCTCCGTCTCAGTCTTTCATGTGTAAAACGGGGGTAAAGATGGTACCTACTTTACTGAGTAGGTGGAGATGGTTAGAATCAGCCCATCTTAGAGTTGCTTTGTTCATGGTAAAGTGCACTGTTATTTTTTTTTAAATTTTTTTAATGTTTATCTATTTTTGAGACAGAGAGAGACAGAGCATGAACGGGGGAGGGGCAGAGAGAGAGGAGGACACAGAATCGGAAGCAGGCTCCAGGCTCTGAGCCATCAGTCCAGAGCCCGACGTGGGGCTCGAACTCATGGACCGCGAGATTGTGACCTGAGCTGAAGTCAGACGCTTAACCGACTGAGCCACCCAGGCGCCCCTGCACTGTTATTTTTTAATGGACTTGCTCCTTGCCTATTTTGAAACCCTCCTATCACTTTCCACGGCCCTCAACATAACATCCCTTCTCTGCCAACCTTTCCTACCTCATCCCTTGCCTATCCTTCTTTACAGGTCCCACACGCCTTGACCCTGAATGATCCCTGAATGGTCCAAGCACATCCCGCCTAAAGGTTTTGCATGTGTTGTTCTATCTGCCGGAATGCTCCCTCCCCCCGCCATTCCCTTAAAACTTATCACAGGGTTTTAAGTTGGGGGCTGCAAATGGTGACCCTCATGGTGAATGAGGCTTGGGATCCTGTTTCATTTGACGCATTGGTCAAAATTTTCCACCTTGAGTTACTTTAGGCTAGGGCATGCCCTCTCCAGCTTGCTGTAGTCCCAAATTATTCTCTATGGTCTTTTTTTTTTTTTTTAATGTTTATTTTTGAGAGAGAGAAAGAGAGGAAGGAGGGGCAGAGAGGGAGAGGGAGACAGAGAATCTGAAGCAGGCTCCAGGCTCTGAGCTGTCAGCACAGAGCCCAAAGAGGGGCTCGAACTCACGAACCAGGAGACCATGACCTGAGCTGAAGTTGGACGCTCAATCAGCTGAGCCACCCACGTGCCCCTATTCTGTATTGTCTTACATGCAGCTCAGTTCATTTATTAAGTGCCTGCTTTAGGCAGACATTTGTGTTTGAAATCTCTGGTATAATTACTTGGTTGGTGTTTATTTTTTCAATAGACTATGGACCTGGACCTCCTCTCTCTGGTTGCCTACTGGAGCCCCGGCACCTCCATGTGCCAACATACAGTGGGAGCTCAGTAATTATTTGGCGAATGAGTGGATGTCAAGTGGACAGACTATTTGACATCACAGAGATCAGCTCTATGATTATACCATTTTACAGAGAAGGGCACTAGGGCCCAGAGAGGCCCAAGGTTCCACGGTGGTTTAGTAGCAGAGCTGGGATATGAATTCTGGTTTGCCTGGCCCCAGAGCTTGGTTCTTAGCCATTAATTGATAAGACCACAGGCTGTCACCTAATCCGACTGAGTCTCAGTTCTTTTATTTCTAAAATGATAAACTCTGTTCTAAGTACCTCCTGAAGCTGTTATGAAGATCAAATGAATAACAGATATGTGAGTGTTCTAAAATTCAGAAGGGATATAGCATTATTATTAAAAATATTGTCACCATCATTCCCCTTCTAAAACCCACACCGCCTCTGCTTTAAAACCCTTTTGTTGCCTCCGAAATAAAATTCAGTCTCCTTAACCTGGCCTCACCTGACACACCCACCTCTGCCAGCCTAATGGGCTCCTTCTCTTATTCTTTCTGACCTCACCCTGTATTTGTACCCAAACTGAGCTGACTATGGTTCCTTGGTCACCTCATCCTGCCCCTGTGCTGTTTCCTCTCTCTGGAATGCTCTTGGAGACTTAGGTCAGGCATCACCATGCCCTGAAGCCCTCCCACCCCCTCCCTCATATCCCCTCTGGTTTCCCATAGCCCCTGTGCTCATCCCCATCATAGCATTTACCATGTTTTTTCTGGATGAAGGTGCTTTCTGGGTCTTTCTTTCCCAATAGCCTGTGAGTTTTCCAATGTCAAGGACTGTGTCTCAGTTTCCATGTATCCCTGGTGCCCAGCCTGGCACAAAAGTGACCATTCAGTCCATTTGTTAAGCCTCCTTACAATGCCTGTGTTTTTCCTTCATGGTCAGAAAATAATGTGTCAGAAAATAATACATCAATGTGGATGGAAGTGGGCACTTCTCAACAAGCCATGTGTCATTTCTTTGAGAACAAGATGCTGGGTACAACTGAGAATGTAGCCATTTATCCAACCAACATTTACTGAGAATCATTCAGTAGATCCAAACGAGGCTGGAAACCCAACCGCAGAGCCCTGGAGTGGAACAAGGTGGGGTAACCAGAGGGGTATGCCCTCAGTCGGAGGAGAAGTGCTGATGGAGAGAGTCGGGTGGTCATCATGAAGGAAGAGGCATTGACATGTGCCTTCAAGAATGAGTCAGATTTCAAGGTGTGGAGGGGTCAGCATGGGGAAAGGTCAGGGGTGGAGTTTGAGGATTTGGGGGTTACTAAATAGTTCCACAAGTTGAAAGTACATTGTGCATGAAGGAGGAGGTTAATGGGAAATAAAGCTGGAGTCATCTTGAATGCCAGGTTAAGGGGTTTAAACTTTATCCTGTTGACCTGGGAACACACTCAAAACATGCTCCTCCCTGGCCTTGCCACCGTCACTTCCGCCCACCCAAGACCCCAAATCCATGATCTTCCCTTAGCTAGAAGGGTCCCTCCCCACCAAGCCCTTCAATGGCTTCATTGCAATGGCTTCTCAGTGCCCTTAGAATAAACAAGCCCCTCCTACAATGGCCCCCACCACTGCCCTCACTGGCACCCTGCTCCCCACTCCTCCCTGATCTCTCCCTGCCCCCTCCCTCTGCTCACTTCACTCCAGCTGCATGAGCCTGCTTTCTCTTTGTCCAACCCTCCTAGCTCTGTTCTGACTTGGTTTTGGCATTTGCCATGCCCTATGAAGGGCATGGGATTCCCCAAGATTGCTGTTGGCTGAGTCCTTTTCACCATATGGTTCTCAGCCCAAGTGTCACTCCCCTCAAAGTCACCCTGACTCCCCTATTGAAGGTCGCATGCCCACTGTACCATGGAGCTTCCATTATAGTGATCTTTGGGGTTCTGTGTCCATTTATAGAAAAGTGAGGTGGGTAGAGACTGTGTGAAAATGTTCCCAAGGGATTGTGAGGACAGCTTCCAGAGGCCAACTAGCTCCATTGCCTTCCCAGGTCAGGGATCTCTTCCTGAAATGCCCCTGGCAGATTTTGCCTCTGCTTGGATACACCTCTGGTTGACAGGGTGTTCTTCTCTCACATTGTGGATGCCTGATTCTGATTCTTAGAAAAGAATTCCTTATATTGACCCAGATTTTGTTTCCCTGGAAGTTCTACCCTTTAGTCCTAGTCTTCCCCTCCAATGCTCCAGAAAACGCATTCCTTCCCTCTTTCCTGGGACAGCTCGCCAAGTATCTGGAGACAATTCAACTCTCTTTATTTTGGCTCTGATTCAAATCTCTCCCTCAATTCCATCCTACCTCTCTGGCCACTTGCTACTTGGGCCCTCTTTTCCCGCCCATCCCTTAAAATTGGTGCCTTCTAGGTTCATACCTGGGCTTTCTCCTTCTCCTTCCTTCTCCCTTTTCTTCTTCTTCTCCTCCTCTTTTTTCCAAACAATCTCCTCTACTCTCATGTTTCTGTGGTCTTCTATATGCTGAGGACACCCATATCAATATTTATGACTTGAAATTAGCTCCAACTTTCTACATACAGTTTCTCCTAAAGTATTTCCACTTGGATGGCCTACAAGGATCTCAGTCTCAACCAACTAAGCCTGCACTGGCCTCCATGTCCTGTTCTCACTCAACCTGTTCCTCCTGGTAGGTTCCCAATCCCTGTGAAAGGCACCTCCATCTCTAGGTCATCCTAGTTACCAACCTGAGCATCATCTTTGATTGTCCTTTTCTTGTTCCCTGTTCAGTCAGCCCTCAAATCCCCCTAGTCCCCTCTAGCCTGGCCACTCTCCCTCACCTCTCAGTACCTTTGGTCTGGACATTTCAGGCAGCCCAAGAGCTCATGATTCTGGCTTCAGCCTTCAAGTCTGCCAATTCACTCTGCATTTGCTGATAATCCCAATCCCAATACTGCCATTTCCAGTAGCTTCTCCATCTCCTACCTCCCAAGATCTTTCATGATCTTGTCCCTTCTGACCTCTCTCGCCTCTCATCCCTGGCAATACTCAAACTACTAGCAGTTTCCTGAAGATACTGTATCTCTGAGCTTCTCTGCATGTGCTTCCATTGGTCTGGAATGCCTTTCCTCCCCTTTTTGGCATGGAGAACTCTTTATATCCTTAATTTAAGCCCAAGTGTAAAGAGCTCTTCCAGAACCTTAGAATTGTTCTTACCTGTCCACTACACTTAGCAGACCTCTTACTTCTGGGTGTCACCCCCAGACCTGGCATCCACCCCTTCTTCTGTAATTATGCGTTTATCTGCCTATCTTTCACCTCTGAAGTTGCAGGGTTTTCCCGCAGCAGGCTATCACCAAACACTGCTGGTTTTCTACATGCTTCTTCTCCAGTACCCAGCACATTAATATCCGGCGGAGAAATGGGGCGCGGCGGGCGAGACAGAGGGCCGTGGATGCCTTTCCCAGGCACACGGGTTGGACCCCTGATTTCAGACCAAGGCAACTTGGCCCACTCCTCCAGCCTGGGAATGGAAATCTGAGAAATGTGCACGACCCGCCCCCGACTCCCTGGCAACCCCTCACCCAGCACCCAGTACGGCACAATGAGATATTCGCCTCCCGTGCTTGCCCTCACCCCACTTGCACGCGTCTGCACGGGGCTGAAGGCTTCCTGGAGGCGGCGCTGCTTCCCGGGAACTTACCGAGCAGCGACAAGTACAGAGCCTCAGACGTTTCGTACGAATCTTCCATGGTCGCAGCGTCGGGAGCGGGTGTTGAAGAGCGTGTGTGTGTCTGTGTTGGTTTTTGCTGGCGTGTCAGGGTACCAAAAAACAGTAATTCCAAACTTTGCAAGAAACACTCAATGCGCCCCCGAGCTTAGAAGCAACTGTTGCCAGGACTACAGACGCCCTGCGCTGATTGGCTGAGCATTGCCACGCTCCTGCCGTCTGTGGGACGGAGGCGGGTACGGGGGAGCACCCTCCCACTCCCGATTGCCTGACAGTCCTGTTCCTTTTGTGGGTCCTGGGAGGCAGTCGCAGAGGGGCAGAATTCCTGGCTTGGAGAAAGACAGGATTCTTAGTATGGCCCAGTGGCCCCTGAATCTGGAGGAATAGATCACAGGTTTTCCTGAAAATTGTACGATCTTCAGCCGATCTCCACGTATTTCATTTTCATCCAAGGAACAGGCCCTGCCTCCTCCGGAGGGATTGTAGGAACTCAAAAGAATCTCGGCCAACAAGATGCCTGTGTTTTTGATATGCATTGCTCCCTAATGACAGGATGCCACCGTTTGGAAATAGAGAACCTGATACCAGGAATATTAAAGTTAAAATGTCCATCAACTGATAAACGGATAAACATGCTCTATCCACATAATGGAATATTAGTCACAAGAAAGAGTTAAGCACCGATGCATGCTACAACACAGATGAACCTTCAAAACATTACGTTAAGTGAAAGCAGCCAGACACAAAAGGTCACATATTATTTTATTTATAAGAAATGCCCAGAATAGGCAAATCTATAGACACAGAAAGCAGACTGATAATTGCCAGAGGCTGGAGGTGAGGTGTGTGGCTTTGGGTTTGACTATTAACAGGCATGGAGTTTCTTCTTAATGCGTTGCAAATGTCTTAGAATTAGTGATGATGGTTGCAGAACATTGTCAGTATACAGAAAATCATTTAATTGTATATTTAAACATAATTGAGTGATGAATTTTAGATTATGTGAATTGTCTCAATGAAAGAAGTTAAAAAAACAAACACTTGAGTGCTTATTCTGTATAAAGTACCTTCACTGAATTGCATTATCTCTGTGACCCTCTCAACCTGAGGTTGTCATTCAGACCATCCCTATGAGTCACGTTAATGTAGCACTTTTATTTATTTCAAAAAATTTTTTAATATTTATTTTTGACAGAGAAAGAGAGACAGAGCATGAGCGGAGGAGGGGCAGAGAGAGAGGGACACAGAATCTGAAACAGGCTCCAGGCTCTGAGCTATCAGCACAGAGCCCAACACTGGGCTCGAACTCACAGACCGCAAGATCATGACCTGAGCAGAAGTCGGATGCTCAACTGACTGAGCCACCCAGGTGCCCCTATTTATTTATTTTTTTAAGTTTATTTATTTTGAGAGAGACAGAGACAGTGTGAGCAGGGAGGAGAGAGAGGGGGAGAAAGAGGGAGACACAGAATCCGAAGCAGGCTTCAGGCTCTGAGCTATCAGCACAGAGCCTGATGCGGGGCCCAAACCCACAAACCGTGAGGTCATGACCTGAGCTGAGGTGGGACACTTAACTGACTGAGCCACCCAGGTGCCCCCAGATTTTAAGTAATCTCTACACCCAACATGGGGCTCAAACTCACAACCCCATGATCAAGAATCACATGCTCTACTGAGCCAGCCAGGCACCTATAGAAACCTTTTCTGTAGGCTGAAGGCTCTACAGAACCTTTTCATCTTTTTTCATCTGTCCTCCAGCACAGAGCTTTGCACTTAGTAAATGCTACTTTGAGGTTTGTTAAATAAAGATGTAATGGGACACTATAAAATGGACATTTGCCTTGTGGGGTGGCAGGGATGTGGCCAGTTTTCCCATTCTCTGGTCAAAATTCAACTCTCTCTCTAAAAACTAAAACTGGCTCACTAATATGGAAACAACCCACTAGCCCTGCAGCATATTCCACCCTACAACAAAGGTAGTTTCCCTAACAATTTATTTTTCATTTATTCAATCAATTTTATTTTCAAATTATACCTTAAAATGGCAATTGGTAATTAAGACTTAGTAACTTGGGATTTTTTTGTTGTTGTTGCTTGGTGAGTTCTTTCTAAGGTAAACGTTTCAGTATTTGTGCTACAACATTATGATGCCTGTATTAAGAACAGCACAAAACTGGGGCGCCTGGGTGGCGCAGTCGGTTAAGCCTCCGACTTCAGCCAGGTCACGATCTCGCGGTCCGTGAGTTCGAGCCCCGCGTCAGGCTCTGGGCCGATGGCTCGGAGCCTGGAGCCTGTTTCCGATTCTGTGTCTCCCTCTCTCTCTGCCCCTCCCCCGTTCATGCTCTGTCTCTCTCTGTCCCAAAAATAAATAAAAAAACGTTGAAAAAAAAAATTTTAAGAACAGCACAAAACTTAAAAACTTTCACAATGGGGTCAAGGTGCATGAGCCAGAAGCTGATACTCTGAAACAAAATGGCAGGCAGATAATCACAGGTTATCAATTGGATGCTGGGGTCCAATCTCTAATTACTAAAAGCCAGCACAGAGTCATCAAGAACACATGATGACAAAAGTAACTTACTGTTATCTTTTTTTAGTAAAAAGACTAATTGCCTATTATTAGCTGCCTATTATACCCTGTAATATCTTTTCTTACATTTTTGGTTGCAAACTCTTTGATTGCTTCCTACATAACAACTGTGTAATTCCATTTTTATTGAAAGAGAACTGAAAGTCTAATCTTTCCTTAAGCAAGATTGATAGAAATCTGCTTTGTATAATTGAGAGTTGACAGAAGATTTTTCTTCAACTTCAAATCATATTTTATTATTGGAAAATCATTTACATTTTTAGGTTTCTTGTCAAATAATTTATTTTTTAAAAAATCTCAAAACATGTTCTAGTACATTCAGTAACAAAGATCTACCAGTGTTACACATATTAAGAAAACCTGTATCATGTTTCTAGTTGGAATAACTAAAATCTATATGCCTGTGCTTAATGGAGCTCTTAACTTACTTAAGTACAAAGATATAAAAACTGAGTTTGAAAACTTCAAACAATTTTAAGACAGACTTAATTTTTCATGATTTTCCCAAAGCCAGTCATGATATTTGTTTAACTTATGGTCTTCAGGGTGCACCTGGAAGAAATACAACACATTGGGAGACAGAAGTTAGTCAGAAATACATTTTTAAAATGGGCCTTTCAAAGGTACAGTAGGGGAACAATACCTTATTGTAATATTCCTGCAAATTAAAACCTTTAACCTAATTAGATTCATGAGTACTTAAAACTCTATCTTACATTAAGGCAATCCTTCACAAAGTACTTTCCAATTTAGTACTGATCTTTAACATGACCTAGCACGTGGGCTGGTGACAACATGAGTCAAGTATTAATATGCCATTTTTCAGAAGAAGGTTATAGACCCTGAGAGTTATCACAATAAATGGAGGAGCAGGGATGGGCTTAGCCAGATCTACTGGCTGAATGCTTCAGGGTGAGTCACAGACTAAGAGGGCAGTGTACCAGGCCACCTGGCAGTACCCACCGGCTGCCAGGACACCCGCTGGATGTCTGTGGACAGGGGACACTCATTTGAATGGGTAGCTGAAGTAGGGCCCAGTTACTGTAAAAGCAGTCTGGGACCACTAGGAGAAACCCCCACAAGCATATATTCCAAGTCCAAACCTGCCTGCTTTCCTTCAGTGGTGTCATTTTTGAAGGCTAATATGACTATGACAGGAGGAGAACCACATCAGGCTTAGAGACCACACATGAATAGGAATGACATTACAGGGCCAGAAGTGATAAACTGCTGGAGGTCAGTCAGAGGCCACACCAAGGAGTCTTTATGGAGGTGGGAGTGTCTACGGATCCTCTCCCTTCTGCCAACAGTCCCATGCCATCACTGCCCCTCAAGCCTGGAACAAAACTAGTTGTGATGGTGGCAGCACATGTGCCCAAGAAACAGTTTTGGCTATTGGATGGGTGTATTTTGCCTCAGAGACAAAATGTGCTGGAGATGTTATGGCTGGGGGTGGGCCTCACCTGCTTCCACTCATTGACGCAAAAAATTCGGTAAGAGTCATTGCCATATTTGCCAATCCCGTGAAGCTCAATTGGGTACCTCCACTGCTTTGTCAGATATTCATCTGCAAAGATAAAACTTCACTTATCAGGTCAGCTTCTAGAAAAGATACTTTCCCCAAATATGTGGTGATGCAGAGCTGGATGGTGAGAAGGGCAGGAAGGGACAGCAAAGAGTCTTTCCTAACAACCCCAGTTCTGATGGCTCTTTCTTCTGAATTCCCACAACACCCCTGTCTAAACCTCTCACCTGCCACTTAGTAACCATTGTGATTTTGTGCTGTGCTAACTAGACAAAGGTAAAGTCCCTGAGGTCAACAGGGCCTTCTGCTTTGCTGACTTCTTCATCCTTCCTAGATGGCCTGCCCCAGTGCTGAGCAAAGATTTACTGCTTGGGTCAGTGGGAGACTGTGGTTTGGGGCAAGTGGATTGTTTTCACATGCTCTTAGCCCTTGGGCTGAATGACCTCTATTAATATAGCATCCTAGAACATTAAAGTTTAAGGTTTGACTCTCTTAAATAGGCATAGTTTATGTTCTTTCCTTTGGGTATATGGGAAAGTACCTGAGAACTTGATAATGGTTTTTGCTCGAAGATCATAGAGACCAAGAGGTTTAAGAAGTTCTGACACATCTCTCCAGTCTGCGGTTCTTGCTACCTCAGCGGAAGGGTACTTCTCTAGAAACTCCCAGAGCACAGGGATTGCCATTTTACCTGGGAAGTAAAAGTAACTGTGATTACAAGCCTCCTGATGGGTTGTTTTTAAGTTCAGGTACTTCCTCTCTAGAAATCTCATACAGAGGGGTTTTTGTTTTGTTTTGTTTTCCTTTTTAAATCCCTGATGAGAAGCCATTACTTGAACTGGTAACCACCTTCAGAGTCAATAACCAATACTCCTGACGATTTGGCTAAGAGTTAAAAAAATTTTTTTTTTTTTTAACATTTATTTATTTTGAGACAGAGAGACAGAGCATGTACGGGAGAGGGTCAGAGAGAGGGAGACACAGAATCTGAAGCAGGCTCCAGGCTCTGAGCTGTCAGCACAGAACTGGATGCAGGGCTAGAATTCACAAACCGCGAGATCATGACCTGAGCCGAAGTTGACCGCTCAATCGACTAAGCCATCCAGGCGCCCTGATTTGGCTAAGAGTTTAAATCATGCTGATACCTGGCCTTGCATGATATTAATTTTCTTTTTTTTTTTAATTTTTTTTGAATGCTAATTTATTTTTGAGAGAGACAGAGACAGAGCATGAGTGGGGGAGGGGCAGAGAGAAAGAGAGACACAGAATCTGAAGCAGGCTCTAGACTCTGAGCTGTCAGCACAGTGCCTGATGCGGGGCTTGAACTCACGAGCCGTGAGATCATGATCTGAGCTGAAGTCGGACACTCAACCAACTGAGCCACCCAGGCGCCCTGCATGATATTAGTTTTCAAATAATCCAGTCATCAGATAACTAGTATAAAAGCATACAGAACACAAAGTGCCAATGACATTAAAGAAAGCATTCAATGAAAAAGAAATGCTTTTACACATGACAGAGGGTGGAAGAATGTTAAGTAACTGATTTTCACTATGACCAAAACTAGTTTGGAAGTAGAAAATAAATGACAATCTATCTGTTCCTTAGTGCCAAAAAGGCTTTGGCTGTCATCTAGTCTAACTTCCTCATAGCTGAAGAGCTGCAGGGCTGCAAGAAGTCCTTGCCTGAGGTCACACAGACTCAAAGTTCAACTTGAACCCAGGGCTCCTAATCAATCCAGTGTTCTTTCTCCTCATTGCACTGTCTCTAAGATAAAGATTAAAATAATCCACAAACCTGAGGTCCGATTGAGAAATATAGTAGCGATGAGGAGCTTCCATGGATCATGGAAAAGTGTTTCTTGGACGAGGTTAAAAGGTGACCGAGGAGGTGTCCACTTCTTAAAGGCTTTGCGTCGTGGGGGGCTAAGGGCTAAACAAACACACTGCATCAGAGCTGAACATCTGAAACAGACTTAAGATCGGATTTTCTGATTGGGAAAGGGATACCTTCTTTGTTATATTTGCTGGAAAAATACAGGCTTGTTTTCCTTTTTTCTATTTGTGTCCGTGGAATGGTATCTTCTGAAAAGGAAGGGTGAACATTGTTTATAGAAGCTATGGCTTAGGCTAAAGAAATACTCAGGGGTACAAATAACAATAACACACTACTATTATAAAGCATTTAGTACGTGCCAGGTACTGTTCTAAGCAAAGCACTTTACAAAAATTAACCAATTTAATACTATGGACCTACAAGCTAGGTACTATTTACTTTTACCTTACAAATAAGGAAACGGAGGTACAGAGAAACTAAGTAAACTGCTCAGGGTCACACAGCTAGTGACAGAGTTGAAATTCAAATCTAGGCAGTCTGGCTCCTGAGTCCATAACTTTGACCACTGTGTTACACTAGTATTCTAAGACATGCTCAGAGTTCTTAGTACTGAAAAATTAGAATATGGAATATTTTAAATTAGGACATACTTGTACAATGTGGTCATTAAACCATTTTGAGACTATATCATGAATAGCTTCCCCCATGTTCTTAACTTTTAAATAAAAACGCAATATTCTACATATGATCCCAATTTAATAAAAAAAGAAAAAAAAAGATTAGAATGTAAAAAACCAAACCGGTATAATGGTTATTGCTAATTGTTCTTTTCTCCTTTAATTTTCTATATTTTCCAAAATTTCTGTGGTGAACACTTTACGCTTAAAGAAAGGACCCAGACAAAACAGAACCTGCCGAAAAACCTGATTTGGACCTTGGAATACTGACCACTGTCTACTGGGAAGCTCAGTTAATTTAAGAAAGACCATTTGACCAGCATTATTGGGCTTCCCAAGTTTTTAAAATCATCACATTTAATACTCTCCATAAGGTTACCCTCTAAATTTGAATGTCTGTTAATAATATCTTGCTATTTGTATAGCGTGAGCCATCTTTTTCACTTCTCCTTTTACTTTGTAATATTCTTGATGTGAAACACAGGACTGGTGAGGATTATTACCTCCATTTTATAGATAAACAAACTAAGGCTTAGAAATTAAACAACCATCCTGGGGTGTCTGGTTGGCTCAGTCAGGAAGAGCATGAGACTCTTGATCTCAGGGTCATGAGTTTTTGAGCTTCACGTTGGGCACAGAAATTACTTTTTTAAATGTTTATTTTTGAGAGAGAGAGAGAGAGAGATAGGCAGACAGTGCACAAGGAGGGGAAGGCCAAAAGAGAGGGAGACACAGAATCAAGAGCAGGCTCTAGGCTGATAGCACAGAGCCCACACAGGGCTCCAAGCAATGAACCATGAGATCATGACCTGAGTGGAAGTTGGACACTTAACTGACTGAGCCACCCAGGTACCTAGGGCATAGAGATTACTTAATAAAAAAGTTAAAAAAATAAAATAAAACAGCCATCCCAAAATGAGAATGGGATCGACTATAGATTGGGATAGGTATCCAGCTCTCAAGATAATTAGCTGTTTTTTGCTATTCTATTTTGAATAGGCAAAGCCTAATATAAAGTCAAAAAAGAGAACAAAGGAAACTGCTCTTATTAGTTCCATTTCTTTTGTGGGCTCTTACAAATAATTATTAACTAGCCTCTTTTATTATTAGGAGACTGAAGCTCGGTTTACCTGGCAATTTCCAACTAAGCCAATGGGAAAGTCTTTACTATTCCATTGGACACCTCTTAAACTAAGGCTACTTCACCTGGTGTTGAGAACTAGACTTCTTTACAAATAGGATACTTCCATTTTGGTCACAAAAGGATGTTTTTCATATTTTATTTACCCATTATACTAGCAATAAAGCTACATAAACCTTAAGATTCTAAGAAGCTTGAAGTCTTTAAAGGACAGGCTTGTCCTACGTATATATGAAGCACAAGGTATATATATAGAAGCACTTCCTAGGTATATATGGTTCAGCTTCTATTAAAGATAAAGGAATTCCAGGCACAGCAAAGACATAAAACCATGAGTAGGGCTGAGAACAGGAATCAAGTCTAACCCCGTTCTACCATTTGTCCAGGCTGTCTCCCCATAGGACTTTAAGTAAAATTCTTCTTCTTTAAAGGAGTTATTCATTATGCCATAATGGCATAATGAATATATAATACAGGGCTACTCAAAAGGTCTTCTTTTTATTTCTTATTCACTGAGGTATTATAAAGGCAAAACTACTAAGCTCTGAACTCTGTATTAAGAGCATATTACAAATAATAGATGAACTATGTGATTACAGTTTTGAATTATTTAGAGCTCTAAAGCATTTTAGAGAAGCATTACATTATAATAGAAGATAAAAATGACTATGATATGTACGAAATGAAATTGGAAGTCACACATCAGTGATAAGTAACAGAAGGGGTGCAAAAGAGTAGACACTGACTATTCACAACCAGTTTATGCACATCAAGATTCTTCCCCAAACCTTTTCTCACGTGGAGCTTTTTTATTTTCCCTAAAGTTGTAATATTATTGGCTGGAAAGAAGATGGGAAGAAGGGAATGCACTGTCGGGGAGAGTCCCTGCTGTTGAACCAGGGAGAGATGGTAGCAGCTGTTAATGGCACAATTCTCCTTTGCTGGGGGTATCAAGGCAGTAGCCAGCCAGTTCCCTCTATGCCATGGGTTTGAAGATTGGTTAACAGAGGTACTAGGAACAACTGGTAGGACATATCTGATATTTGGCCCTATTTCTTCATTCTATTCCCACATCCTAACTGGGTACCGGCATGAAATATACTGTCTGGGAGTATAAACTCATCACATGTTTACCAGCTGCTTCAGCGCTCTGAATACCTTGACATATTTTCACAGAAATAGAGTCTTTCTCCGTTTGTGAGCAGTTGTCATCCATTTCAGAGCCACATTTTAAAATGTCAGCATGCAAATGTTCCTTCCTTTCCCCAGCTTCTACTTTTGTTCTTATTTCCTCAGATTCTAAAAAGGTTTCCTCACACTTCTTGCTGTGTTCTGCTTCTTCGGTTGAACATAATTTGTTTATGATGCCAGGAGTTATTTGTTCAAAACAAAAGTTTGATCCTGAACTCAGTGATTTTTCTTTTACAATTCTCTTTTCTTCATTGGTTACACTGAGGGTCTTGTTGCTTGCTCCAGCATCAGAAATGGAGAAAGTTTTATCAAGCTGACTTCTTTGCTCAACAGGTTCACTTTCAGCATCTGCCTTATTATATTCAGATTCTCTTTTCCTATTACTTTGAGTAGACTCGGGAAGACCCTTCTGGCACCCTGTTTTTGTTTTCTTAATTTGAATTCCTTTTAAAATAGTCACCTTTCGTTTGGACTTTCTAACCTTTCTGGAGTCAACATCATTAACACCCTCATCTTCTTTAAAGTTAGATGGTCCTCTGCTATTTTGCGATTCCAAAGTACCACTTGGCAGGGGAAAGACACCTTTTCTCCACCAGCTTCGTGTCCTGAGGTTCCAGTTTGAATTGCTCCTTTCATTTTGCATTTGGGATGTCAGAGGCGCTATGTTGTTATCTTTATGTCTGGCCTTGATGCCCCTTTTAGAAGGTACAGTAAAATCAAAATCTTCTGGTGTAAGAGAAGTCTCTCCATTTTTGTGAAGATATTTAGCAAGTGAACTTTTGGATCTGAACTTCAGTCCTTGTGGGCTAGAAAATGATATTAAAGAAAACTTATTGGTAGTAAATAAAAGTGAGTTTTACAAAGAATTGGACCACATTTCAGATTTTTAGTTAATAATTTCCAAATGTTGCTATGGGTATTTGTCATTGAAAATTTAAAAAGCACGGGGTGCCCGGGTGGCTCAGTTTGCTAAGCGTCCAACTTTTGATTTCAGCTCAGGTCATGATCAAGCCCCACGCTGGGCGTGGAGCCTGCTTAAGATTCTCTCTCTCCTTCTTCCCCTCCCCCACTTGCATGTACTCTTTCTCTCTCTGCCATGGGTATTTGTCATTTAAAATTTAAAAAAAGTGATAAAGTGGTACTTCTAAATAGTTTTCTCTATGATAGTATAATTTTATAAATATTTACAAACTACAAATTTAAAGGCACCCATTTGAAGTAGAAGTATGTAGTACGTACTTGTTCCCAAATCACTTGATATAACTAACCTGTGACACTCAAAGAACAGAATCCATAATGGCTGTTATGATAAAAATAGAAAAAAGCCAAGTTCTTGTTATGCTTTCCTGCTACCTATCTAGATAAAATAATTTGGCTGTGCTATCGGTACCACATTGTATGCTCACCTGATAAAATATACATCATATCTTCCTGCTGTTTTCCCTGATAACCTTTGCTTCACAACTCTTTCCCATCCGCATGGGACAGACTTACGGCATTCTGTCATTGTACTACCACCAATCTGACTGGAAGCAATGGATTCTTGCAGCAGGGGATTCCACTCACTGCTGTTTTTTATCACCATTTGCTTTTCATCTTCTCCCACTCTTTCCAATTCCAGAGTAACATCTTTCTTACTAAACAAACAAAAAACAAAAACAAAGTACAGGTGATTGGCTTACTTAAAATTTATTTTCCTCTGCTTATTCAATTTCAATCCATGACAGAGCAGGAACCATATGGACTATTTAGATTATAGGAGAGATTAAAATCAGTATGGACCAGTCTTATGCTATGTGATTATCTCTCTGTCCTGCAACATGGGTTAAAAACGATTGGAAATCTCTGTATAATCTATAGAGGTATCTAACCCAGATTGTTTTCTACAAATAGGGAAACTAAGCAAGAGTTAGTAACTAGAATTAGAACCAAGTTCTTCTGAAATATTTTGGGGTTAATAATTTTGGGGGTTTGGGTGGGTCTTAAGAAATTATATAGTTCACATTTTAGGAATAAGGAAACTGAAGCCTGATGAAAACAGCACAAACTTTAAAGTCAGTGAACTGGGTTCAAATCGCAGCTCTTGCGATTTACCAGCTATGCGTCCAAGAGCAAGTTACTTAACCTCTTAAAGTCTCCTTTCTTCACCTGTAAAAAGGAGGTAATACTTTCTTAAAGGTAGTTCTGGGGATTAAATTTTGAAAAAAACAAATCAGTAGATAAATCATCCTAACCCCGTATCTCACATATACAAGTACTGTACTCGAAACAAGACTGTGGCTTCCTCTGGAACTTCCTATAGGACTTCCATTTTGGGGTCAGCGGCGCTGGCTGCTTAACGTGACATCTCCTACAAGGTTTTCCTGGGACCCTGCAACCCAAGCAGATCTCTCCTTGCTCCCCTTGCACAAAACCTCCCTGCTCCTTCCACCTCCCTCGTCATTTCGGGTAACGAAGTAGGGAGCACCCTAGGGCTGAACCTCACAGAGAATATCTGAGCCACAGCCATTGCTCCGAGTAAACTAACCCTGTGGGTCTCGAGCTCTGTCGATCCTAGGTTAGAAAGGACCACCAGCCTTCTATCCACCCCAGCCCGCTCCCCTTTTATAGTTGGTGAAAATGAGTCCCGAAAGGGGACAATGACTTGCCGGAGGTCACTGGGCTGGTCTGGGTCTAGGCGCTCACTGGAAGTGACCGAGCGGGCAGCTCCGTAGTCCCGCAGGCTCGGACTCTCCATCCTAGCCGTGCCCTTCAAGGGGTCTCCCGCGGCAGCAACTGGCCAAGAGGGTACGACAACCAAGGAGTGGAGCAGAATAAGATGCGAAAGCTTCTTCAGCTCGCAGAGCAAAGCTGAAACCAAAGCCGAAGAGAGTGAATGTCCGTCAGATCCCACCGCAGCTCCCTCACCTCCCCCTCAGCCACAGGCGCCATTTCCACGGCTCAGCCAATCAAATCCTTCGTCGAGGAAGACGTACCGCCTTCCGCGCGTTCGGACCAGTAGAGCTAGCGCTAGTCGCGCAGACACCTTTTAGGCCCCGTTCCATCTACGCTTTTGCTTCTTTCTTAAGCCTTTCCATTTAGACCTGCGCACTTGGAACTCAGCCGCGCGCCCGAGGCTCACTGCGCATGTGTGTTGCCAGGGGTAGCGCAGTAACGAAAGCCGTTAGGGGAATAGGGCCTGTTACTGAAGCGGGAGGAGGGGCTTGAGGCGTGAGGGAAACCGCGATGAGGGCCGTGTTGACGTGGAGAGATAAAGCCGAGCATTGGTGAGGAGCGGGGCGGTCCGGGAGGAGCGGGAGGCCGAGCCCTGGCGGGGGTGCGGGAACCGTTGCGGGAACCCCCGTGGTTGCCAAGGGCAACGGGCCTGCGGCCTGGGCTGAAGGCACTGAACCCCGGGTCTGCGCGACTGCAGGGTCGCCCTCCCACCCCTTTGCGGATGGAGAAACTGAGGCCTGGCGCGGGAGCAAGGGGGTGTACCACGCGTGAGGTAGTGGCCTGTCGAGGCCGTTTTACACAGACAGAATCAATGTCTGGCCCTGTCCAAGTCCGTTCTGGGTTCAGCTTACACCCACGGCAGTGTTTCTCGAACGTCACGATCTTTGCCACATCCACATGTTACCCATACTCTTGTTTCCTTGGCGTTTTTTTCTCTAAATTGTCTCACTTACTTTCACTCAAATATGATTTTACAAGGAAACTATTGCTCCGTATTTGAAAATCAGTACCATTTGCTTTGAGATAACTGTGAAACTTAAAGCAGCGAGAAACAAAACGGTATTATTAAGTTGTAGCTGGATACTGGCAACTAGGAATCCTTTAAGCCCCTGGTCTATAGTCTGGAAAACTGGAAGGAAATTTATCCAGCGCCGTCAGAGAGGTGCTGGAGATGAATAGCGTCAAACCAAGACTTTCTCCTGTGCTTAATTAGAAGGCTTGAAAGAGAATCACCAGAGAATGACTTTCTCGCCTTAGGAGCGGATGTTAATGTTCTATTCCATTTTTATCATCGAAATCCATCATACAATGAAACATTTTGGGAAATGCTGACTTACTGGATCGTTCTCCTCAGCCTGACTTTAGAAATCTTCCTAGATGGTCTTTTCAAGCTTCATTGTGCAGCCTTTGTTTTGGCCACTGGAACAGGGCCCTTGCCATTCCCTCTCTGTCTTTGCTTAGTCTCTTCTGTGTGAAGCTAGCATGCCTTCTTTTCTCATTTCCTCACACTGAAATTCGGAACATTCTGTAAGGCTCCCTTCAGAGATGGTTTCTCCCTCTTCTGTATTCTGCACTAGTAATAGCTAACGCTTACTATGTGCCAGGCACTGGCTGAGAATTATGTCTTTTATCTCAGTCATTTCACAACATTCCTCTGAGGTAGGTACTGTAATTACCTCTGTTTTACATGAAACTGAAGCACAGAGAGGGTCATTAATTTGCCAAGGTCACACAGTGAATGAGTGGTGGAGCCAGCTTTTTTCCTCACTCCAGAGCCAGTGCTGTTTGTTAGCTACTACATTAATTTTCTTCATGTTACAGAGACTGCAAACTCAAATGCCTGCAGGAGTCAGGCAGGCAGTATCATGGGAGGTGTTTATTTGCATCTTAAACTCACAGAATTGCCTGTCTGTCTTAGGAGGATTCTGCTTTTCTACACCCCATTTCTCTTGAAACAGATAGCCTTCGCAGTATATCTTTCACTTCTTTTAATAGAAAATTGAGCTTAAAAAATTCTTTTTACTTTTTTCTTATAAAGCTGCTGAAAACTAGCAACTGAACATTTGGCTTTGAGGTCAGGGAGTAAGAGGGAATGGCAAGGAGTGTGGCAAACTAGAGATCTCATGCTCTGCCTAAAAGGGGCAGCTGCTGCTCAGCTCCTGCCAATTACTCCCCTGCAGGAATTTGGCCTCGAGTGCTCAGATCTTCCTGTTTCCACCAGAAGCTACGGATTTTTATGTGAAATGCCCTAATTTTTAAGTGTTGGCAACTAATTTAAAAAAACTGAAATAAAACACCATGTGAGCCAAACAAAACAGTTGCTGGCCAAATACAGCCTGATTTGCTCCCAGTTTTCAACCCCAGGCATAGATTTTGTTCATTCCTCTCTTGTGGTACTTAGAATCTGTCTAGTATGAGAGTTATTTGTGAATCCGTTATCCCAGAAGTCTATAAACCCTTCAGAAGCAATGGCTACTTTTTATTCATTTCAAAGGCATATTCCAGAGCTTAGACAAATCAGTGGTTGGTGTGACTATTTGATGGATATATGTATTCATGAATTAATGAATGAGTGAAAGAATGATGAATGAAGGTTGGTTATTTGGGTTTTGGCCCATTACAGCTTTGAAAACAACTGTTTAGAATAGGCAGTGTAGGGGTTCTATAGACCAGCGATCTTGGTGGCAGCAACATATGCCAGCTGGTAGCCCAGAATAAGACAAAGCAAAACAAAAACTATTTAAAAAAATAGGTAGTAGATCTAAGAGATCCCAAATATCTAAGATTAGTCCTCCACAACTGAACCAGCCACTGTCTCCTGGTCTGCTGTTTTGCTTCCAGTCTAACCTTCCCATGGCAGGAGGATTTCTCTTTTTTGAGTCCTGCTGCTGTGATCCATTATTCTACTTTGCATAATCCTAGATTGACTCCCATTTCCCTTCTGAATCAGATTGTGCATTTAACTAGGTGGTCCTGTTACCATCCCTCCTCCCCCACTGCTTGCTAACATTTAAATTTATGCTTTCCAGTTCAGCTGAAATCTCCATTTTTCTATCCAAAGCTCCTTCCTAGATGCTGTCTTATTCTCTGAACTCCCTCATTTTTTCCTTAAAACCACTGCTCCAGGTTTCCCTCAACCATGGTGACTTTTCTGGCTAGACTGCCTTATTCCAGTAAGGACAGCATCTGCTATTACCCTTCAGTCGTACTAGCTCATATTTAGTGAGTACTTGCTATAGGCCAGACAGTGTTTACACGCATTATTTTATTTAACCTCCACACAACCTATGAGGTTAGAATAATTACCCTATTTACAGGTGAAGAACCTGAGACTTAAAGTAACATAATTTGTCTAAGATTCCAAGCAGGTAAGTTGGGGTGGGTCAGGTTGGGCAGGATTTGGAGAGGCACCTTGACCTTGGGACTTCATTTACAGTGCGGTGGGCACAAAGTTGGCAGAGGACAATTTGCAGGACTTGCTCTCTGTCTCTCTGCAATGTAATTTGATAATGTATCTTTCTCATAAAAGGTGGCAGATGGGTAGAGAGAGCCATCCTGTAGTGTAATAAACTCTGCATACTGGTGACTTCTCCAACCCTGGGAGTGTTCAGAGGCTGGATGGCCATCCATAGGGAATTCTTGCCTTGGTGGGGGAGTTGGACTACATGACAAGTTCTAGGGTCTTTCCCAATTCTGAATTTCTGTGCTCTTGTCAACCCTGAAAATAAAACAGCCAGTTATTTTGCCAGCAAAGTGGGTTTATTCAGGAGTAGGAGAGCAGTTGCAAGCAGGACAGCAATTGGGACAAGCAAGCTATGGTGAACCATAGGTAAGTCCAGAAAACAGAGGAGCACTCTTTTATAGAGGAAAAAGGGGAATTGGGAGGGGCTGTTATAAACAAAAAGTCCATTAAACTGGGAGCTCAAAGTGTAGTGGCTTTTTATTGGCTGAGTTGTGACAGTCTCTCATTGGCTGGGCTGTTGCTGGGCAAGGAGAAAAATCTTCCTTCATCTAGGGTGGTGATGAGGCATAAGCTTCTTCCTGTTGAGTCTTCAAAGGGCTGCAATAAAGGTACACCATGAGAGCTCCCCCTTCTGGCCTCCTAGCTCCATTTTAAATGAGGTTTCCTTTATTTGGTTTCATAGTCTCATGATGTAATTAAAGTCTGAAGGGTTCAAGATAAAACATTGTCAGGTTGTTGGTTATATTCATTTTGTGTCTAGGACCATGCCATGCACCAAAGGCCCATAAATGTCTAAAATGGGGTCTTTGCCCTTAAACTGCAGGGGACTATAATTGACTGTAATTAAGGGGACAAGATAGTATTTGAAACAGTGTAAAATATAGACGATTATGTAATTCAGAGCTATGATAAATTATACAGATCCTAAGTACCTTAAGAGTTTAGATTGGGGTAAATTGAACATTATGTTGTACTTTAGGAAGGCAAAATTCAAGACGTTTATTTATTTTTTATTTATTTATTTTTAAATATTTGATTTAAAAAAATTTAAAAAATTTTTTTAAATCTTTATTCTTGAGACAGAGAGAGAGAGACAGAGTGCGGGAGGGGAGGAACAGAGAAAGAGGGAGACACAGAATCCAAAACAGGCGTCAGGCTCTGAGCTGTCAGCACAGAGCCTGATGTGGGGCTCGAATTCATGAATTGTGAGATCATGACCTGAGCCGAGGTCAGATGCTTAACCGACGGAGCCACCCAGGCGTGCCCCCCCCCCCATTTTTTTAATGTTTAATTTTGAGAGAGAGAGAAAGTGTGAGCAGGGGAGGGGCAGAGAGAGGTGGAGACACAGAATCAGAAGCAGGCTCCAGGCTCCAAGCTGTCAGCACAGAGCCAGATGTGGGGCTTGAACTTCTGGACTTAGGAGATCATGATCTGAGCTAAAGTTGGACACTTAACTGACTGAGCCACCCAGGCGCCCCAAATTTCAAGACATTTAGAGAAAATGAATTTTCATATCTGAGAGGAAGACAGTTTAAGACTTGGCCCAAATCAGACACTCAAATGATTTTCTGAGAATTCAACCCCAAATGATCCTTATGAAGAAGATCCCCACAGGAACCACTTTAATGAGCTTAGATTATCTACATTGCAGAAAGGGAGCCACAGGACCACGGATGACTGTAGAAGAGTGGTGCAGATCCTTTCCAAAATCTGGTACCTCATCACAGTAACCCACAGGTGTCAGGTGCTTGCACAAGGGTGGCCTGTGCACTCAGAGGTGGGATGGCAGCTCTCTTGCCTTGTGTTGTAGGTGAGGACTAAAGCTTGGACAGGGCATCAGTTCTAGCCCCAACTCCCTTCTGATTTTCATTTTACCACCCTGTTTCTCCTCAGTGTGATACATGCCAAGCACATTTCCCCATAGGTTCAGAGAAAGAAAGCCCAGGAAACAGGCCCAGATCTGTTACCAACTAATAGGAGGAAGCTGAAGAACTCAGTGTCTGTGTTTGCTTCTATCAAGAGGGATGCCTAACTGGAAAGGGTGTAATATTCATCAGCCAGCTGTTGAATATATGTGAAGAATTACTATTATTTTAAAAATTATTTTTATTAAAGGAGGCTGTTGTTGTCCACAGAACCTATATAAAATTTTTTTTGGATTCTACATGTAATGCCTTTTTTCCCCCCATTGATAAAGCATGGAAACTGTTGCTATTATATTATCGACTGTGACATATGCTAATAATAATGAAAATAAGGGCCACAGATCATAGTGGTTAGATCTTGGGCTTTGGAGACAGACTGCCTGGGTTTGAATTCTGGTTCCACCTCCACTCAGTAGCAGTATATTTCCTGGCAAGTTATTTAGCTTCTCCGTCTTAATTTGTCTCATTTGTGAAATAGGTATAGGGTTGTGAGGGGTAAGTGAGCTGATACATGTAAAACATTTAAATTGTACTTGCACACATAGTAAATAAATATACTTAATAAATGTTATCCACTGTTATTGTTAAAGTATTAAAGATAACAGAGATTTGTCATATTTGACAATAGTTCAAGTAGAAGGTAGAGAGTAGAAGGTAGTATAGCACAGACTCTACAGTCAGACCCAAGTTGAAATTCTGGCCCTGCCACTTGCTGGTCGTGTAATGTTGGGTGGGATAGTTGATTCCTCTGAGCTATGGTGTCCTCAACTACAAAACCGAGTAATAATTCTTACTTCATAGAATTGTGAGGATGAAATGAAATAATGCATTGGAAGAGCTCAGCACAGAGTATCTCTGCAAAATGCTCCAAGTACTCTTACCCGGGGTCTGTATTTCTAGATGACTTCAGGTATCAGGTGAATTTATCCCATGCTAAACCTTTGCAGTAGGCTGATTTGGCAGTGCTATCTAGCACATTTTTACTAGAGTCACCTGAACTAATGAAATCCCCTGCCGAGGGCATTCAAGAATCATTGCAATATGGCCCCAGCCTGTTGTTTTTCTAGCCTGATCTCCCCCTACTGCCTTACATATAGCCAAAGTTTCAGTCAAATTTGATTATTTAGATTATATGCTATTCCCCACCTTCATGTCTTTGCTTGTTCTGTTTTCTCTGCCTGAAATGCTGTACCCTCCAAATCTCCTCCTGCATGTCTCAAAAGCCCTATTTTTCTCACATACTTTTTTCTTCATGAAGCTTTTTCTCATCCTTTCTCCAAATCTTTTCTGCATCTTCCTCATTTGAATCCTGTAATATATGTTTTAATGTATCTCCTAAAACCTTTACACAGTATTATTCTGTAGTCATCTAATCTAAGAGGTCACTGATTGTAAAATACCGTTATTTTAAGTACCACTAAAAAACCAAAAAATGCTTCCAGTTAGGCTGACACATCATCAATTATAAGATACATAACCTCAGAGATTTTATTTTGAGAGAAATAGAGAACAAGCAGGGGAGGGATAGAGAGAGGGAGACAGAATCCCAAGCAGCCTTCGTTAAGTCAGTGCACAGCCTGATGCGGGGCTTGAACTCATGAACCTTGAGCTGAAATCAAGAGTCGGATGCTTAACCAACCAAGCCACCCAGGCACACCCTCCGCCCCCAACCTCAGAGATTTTAAAATGTGAAAAAAATGTATGCTTCAGAGTTGATGACATATGGTAGTTCTTTGTGAATGTGTCTGAGTCATATCTTCCCAGTGGATGGGATTTCTTTGAGGGCAGGGAGCGAATGTGATTTACTCATTTTGTATCAGTTACTATTGCCTAGCACCTAAAAGGCATTTATTAAATATCCAGTTGGTTGGAAATAATAATGATATTTTTATTTTATTTATTTTTTTAATGTTTTTATTTATTTTTGAGACAGAGAGAGACAGAGCGTGAGTGGGGGAGGGGCAGAGAGAGAGGGAAACACAGAATCTGAAGCAGGCTCCAGGCTCTGAGCTGTCAGCACAGAGCCCAACGCGGGACCTGAACTCACAGACTGTGAGATCATGACCTGAGCGGAAGTCGGATGCTCAACCGACTGAACCACCCAGGCGCCCCAGTAATGATATTTTAATAAATGACCAGTTTTTCAGAGACATGCGGATTTAGTAACCCTCACGCATTCTCTCAGTTTGTGTAGTCTTTATAGGAGAGTTAGTGCCTTCAACTGTTGACCCTTTGAATCATCTCTGGCGTCTGGACAAGTGGAAACTGGGACATGAAGCTAACTGCCAAGTAAATCGTGATTGAATGGACTGCCAAGGTGCGGTGGCTGAACGGAATTTGCAACCAAATGCAATTCTTAGCCATTATTTTTCTCTCTCATACACAAGCAGTATTTCATAATGGAAATAAAGTTTGCTTTCCTGGCCATTAGCAGACCTCATCCTTTTGGTTCCTAATTGTCCTTTTGTCTTGTCTTGTCTCCTGTTTAGTATATATGACCTCGCATTTAAGCCCGATGGAACGCAACTGATTTTGGCTGCAGGAAACAGATTACTGGTAGGATTTTGTCTGAGTTTCCTTTTTAAGTGCTTTTTTCCCTCTCCCTCTTGTAAGTGCTCTGAAATTTGACCCTTTATTTTTTAAGATAAAAAAGTCAAGGGCGGAAAAACCAGTCATTACTTTTTAATAGGGAAGGAAATGGGCTATTTAAAACAGGTAAGTAAACTGTCTATCAGATAGGAACCTGTGAACAATACCTCCTTTGGAGTCATTAATCTTTCCCTTTTTACTTTGAGACACCCATGAAAGAGTTGAAAACAATTAATCAAAATGCCTTTGAAACTGGGCTAGTGTCAGTTCACATTTTGTCCCCCTGAAAAATTTAAGCAACAAGACTGAAGGGGTTCCCTCCCTGAGAAGCCAGATAGCTTGACCCCAACTTTTAGGCATTGGCCTACCTAAACAATTCCATATGGATGCTGTCCTTTTTTCATATTTTCAAAGAATATAGCTAGTCTGGAACTTATCCCAGTATATAAAAGTAATTTTCAGAGGACTCTTTATGTTTGACCTAAAAACCTTTGTATGATCTCTCCTTCCTCCTGCGTAAGTCCACTTCCCCTTGCTCTGTTGTCTCTAGATATGCAGACTGACTGATCTCCATTCTCTTTATGGTAACTACATAATCTTAAAGCCTTGGTTACATTGTTCTGCAGACTTCTTCTCGCCAGGGTAAACAATCCAAATTCTTTTACTTTTTTTTCATAGGTTATCTTCTCTAACACTGTTTTTGGAGGGTTTTGCCTTGATTACTCAGATAGTGTGTTTTTTAAATATCCACACATTTATAGATGTTACAGTGCTACAAAATATCCTAAATCCATGTTACAGCTGGGTTTTATAATATTTCCTCTGATTTGTAAACCTGGAGTTCAGGTCTATGACTTTCAAACTCTTGATAGCAAATATGAAACATTTCTCTATTATGTTGATACTGGAGTCAGGCTAGAACTAAAATTTAATCATGTTGTAGCTGATTCTTTGTGTGTGTTGGCTTTATTTGGGAGGGTTTAGCTTGATTGGTCATATATCCAAATTCACATAAGATGAATGAACTTTGTAGTGAAGTTCCACAGAGTGAAGTTCTATTTCTCAAGAATTAATGATATGTTCCTGGCCATGTAATTCACAGAGTTGGGACCTCTACTTTTTGGGTTTCTCCACTTAGAGTCACATTCTTTCTGGGTTTTTTTGGTGTAGTTTTTACTTGATGCAAATTTAGAATATTGACAAATGTTTTGTCATTTAAACAACAACAACAACAAAAAGCAGCAGCAACCTGCAGGAATTCTGACTAATAGATGTCATGTGGATAATGTGTAATTTTGTGTCTTTTTGCCAGGTTTATGACACCTCTGATGGCACCTTACTTCAGCCCCTAAAGGGACACAAAGATACTGTGTACTGTGTGGCGTATGCAAAGGATGGTAAGAGGCTGCTCTGGTTTTATACCCTCTGTAATGGTCTCATAGCTGCCATTTTTCTCCTTAGTCACTCCTTAATTAGTGTTAGTAAGCTGACATACAACTCACAATCACAGAAGATAGTTAAGTTTCTTACTTTATTTCAATCATTCAAGTCAATAAGGGCCATCTATGTGCCAGGTATTATTCTAGGTGCTTGAGATAATGAAGTAAATTAAACAGTATGCTGGAAGTAGGGCAGAATAAGGGGAGTTGAGAATGCTGGATGGGGCAGGGGATGGGTATGGGAAAGGAAAGGGTGGTGACGGTGGGCTTATTAAGATAGGGACAGATGAGCAAAGTCTTGAAGGTGGAGAGGCAGTGAGATTCTGATAGTGGGCATCCAGAAGAAGAAAAACCATAGCAAAGGCTCTCAGGTGGGAGTGTGCCTTCCAGGGGCTTTCGTGGAGTGAGTCAGGGGGAACAGTAGGGGATAAGGATAGAGAGGTAATAGGTATGGATGGGGTGGCCAGATCATGTTGGCTGTTATAAGGACTTTGACTTAGATTCTCAGTGAAAATGGGGAACCACTAAAGACTTCTGAGCAGAGGAGAGATCTGATTTGATTTATATTTTTAAAAGGATCCCTTTAGCTGATGTTTTAGAAACAGTCTGCAGGGGGTAAGGGTTGGAGCAGGGAGACGAGTGAAGAAAGCATCATCCAGGCAACTTTTGTAACACTAGTGATGGTGGCTCAGATCTGTGGGAGCAAAGGAAGTAGTAATGAGTGGTCAGATTCTGGATATGGTTTGAAGGTGGAGCAAACAGGATTGCCTGAAAGACGGTGTGTGTGGTGTGAAGAAAGTAGTCAGGTGTGACTCTAAGGGTTTTGACCTGAGCTACTGAAAAGGTTGGAGTTGCTTTCCACTGAGATGGGAAAGGTTTCAGGTAGAAAAACTTACAGTGGAATATCAGGAGTTCAGTTTAGGACATGTTGAATTCGAGAAACATTGATGCTGGAGGGGAGAGGGGAAGGACTTGCCAGGAAAGAGTTGTTGAGTTGGCAAGAGGAGATGGGATCTATGACCTAGATGGGACATGGTGGGAAGGTAGAAGGTACCACCACGATGTTGGCAAGTGGGGGCATGTGGTATTAGGAATCTAATGGAAATTCTTTTCCATTCTTTCAGTGAAGTAGGAAGCAATGTCACCTGAGAGTGAGGATGGGGAGGGAGGTATCAGAGTTGAGGAGAAAGGAAAAACTGGAAAATTGCCATTTAGGAGAATGGCTGAGTAAATGTACTGTGAAATCCCAAGCAATACGAAGGGCCCACTTGAAGCTGGTTATGAATTGAAAATGAGATTCATTGGTGTGATTATGTCTTTCTCTCCACTACTTGAGCTGCATAGATGCAGGGACAGGGGTGGTGGAGACTTGGATTTAACCAGGTTGGTAGGTTTGCAGGCACCTCTGAAGATGAAATAAGAGGGCAAGGGAGTGGAGGATGTATGTGAAGCAGTGATCATATACAGTGACTTTGAACTGTCGGCCATTGTAATGAGGGATTAGAGGACCACAGGGGGGTGGGCAGTGGAGAGGTTCTGGTGGACTTGAAGAGGGTTATTGGATGTGGTAAGGTGACAAAGAGAAGTGGCAGTCAGAGAATGGGTGCATTCTCTATGTGGGATTAGTGGAAAGAACATGGACTTTGGAATGAGATGGTTCTACGTTCCAATCCCAAAGGTTCTGGGAGTTTGAGGTAGTTATTGAGTCTTCTTGAGTCTCAATTTCCTCATGTGTCAAACGGATATAGGATGAGAGGTAACATTCTGTGACCACTGCTGAGAAGGCACAAAATTGGAATGTTACAATGCTTGAACAAACTTTGGAGATCAGTCAGGTTCCAGGTTTTTAACTTCTTTTGGATGATGAACCTCTTTGAGAATCCAATGAAAGCTATAGACCTCTTCGTAGAAAAGTGCACATTCTTCATATATACACACGATTTTGTGGGTATAGTTTTAGTGTCATCTAGCCCAATGTCTTCATTTTAGCCCATCATAAAGACATGGAAAAGTCAAGTAACCTGCTAAGGTCATGTAGCAAGTCAGTGGCAAAAACATTATTTCTTGCCTCATAGTCAAGTGTGCTGTGCCACAGTAGCCATGGTTTTTTTTGGTTGTTTTGTTTTGTTTTGTTTTTATGTGTGTGTTTGAGTTCAAATTCAGAGTAATGCCATGAGAAGGCCTTGGGGTCCTCTGGAGTTATAAGCCTGGGGACTCTTTGGCTTACTATGCCACTAGGGCCCTTGAGGGTGTCAGAGTGTGGCCTGCCATTAGTGGCATTTGTCAGCATTTGCAGAGTCCTGTCACACATATCATCAGATTTGATCTTCCCAACAACCCTCTGGAGCACTCAGAGAAGTTCTCAGCTCCTCTCACGGAGGAGAAAACAGGTTTGGAGCAATTACGGTGGCAGCCGGTCATGGTGGCAGCCGGTGACGGTGGCACATATGTGCCTGCCCCAGATCCTCCTGACTGCAGAGCCCTCATGCCTTCTAGTATTTCATGCTGCCTCTTCATGACGCATAATGATTGAGAAGTCTTTTAATTCCTCTCAATCGGCCTTTTCTCCTTGGATCTAGAAAGGGAAATGCTCTCAATTATGGTATTGCTCTTTAAGTTTGCTTGTTTCCAGTGTCTCCCTTAAGTTTAGCAAATACTTAATGAACAGCCATGATATAAAGGTATGTAAGAACTAGTTATTTTGGTTCAAGAAAAACATGACAATATGAAGAAATAATTGTAATAGTAGCTAATATTTTTTTAAGCATTGATTATATTCTGGGTACTGTCTGAAATACTTTAATCTCATTTAATCATCACAACAACTGTGAGGTGAATACTATTGTTGCAGCCGTTTTTCAGATGAGGAAATGAAAGCATGGAGATGTTCAGGAACTTATTTCAGGTCCGGCAGCTGGTACCATCACTGGGAATTCCAACTCAGACTCTGAGCCCATAGCCCATACTCTTCAACACCATGTCTTACTGTCTGCCAGTGTTGGGGGAGTAGTGACAGGAATAATAACAAATAAAAGCAGCTTCTGAAAAATAAATACATACATACATACATACATACATACATACATGCAGCTTCTGTGTATTTAATAGATGCAGCAGTATCATATGGCTCACCCAAATATCTACTGTTCCAGCCATTGTGAAAGGTGTTTTACAGATATCATCTTAGTTGTCGCCCTGCACAAAGTCTCTGAGGAAGGTGTTACTACCCCTTTTTGTTTCAGATGTAGAAGCTCAGAAAACAATGACTTGCTCAGAAAACAGGTCAACTTCTATTTGCCTTAAGAACAAAGTCTAAAAATCCTTAACAAAGGTTACAAAATCTGGCCCATGGTTAATTCTTCTTCTTTTTTTTTTTTTATATAATTTATTGTCAAATTGGCTAACATACAGTGTGTAAAGTGTGCTCTTGGTTTTTGGGGTAGATTCCCATGGTTTATCACTTACATACAACACCCAGTGCTCATCCCAACAAGTGCCCCCCTCAATGCCCATCACCCATTTTCCCCTCTTCCTCACTCCCCCCATCAACCCTCAGATTGTTCTCTGTATTTAAGAGTCTTTTATAGTTTGCCTCCCTCATTCTCTGTTTATAACTATTTTCCCCCTCCCTTCCCCCATGGTCTTCTGTTAAGTTTCTCAAGATCCACATATGAGTGAAAACATATGATATCTTTCTCTGCCTGACTTATTTCACTCAGAATTATCATGGTTAATTCTTCCTTATCTCTCTCCAGAGTAGGTGAAGACTCCTTATTGTTTGCGCCTTGATACTCTGCTCCACCTCTTAAGTACTACTTGCAAATTTGCAACAATGTAATTAATAAGTAATTACTTATTATATGTTGCCTCTCTAGTCCATTCTTTCATGGTTTTCAAAGAATTTTAAAAACTTTAATACAGTTCAAATCAGTGTGCCAGGTTCATTTCAGGTCCTTCTGTGCCAGACCTGGGGGCAGGGACTGTTTCAGTTTCTCTTCTTTCTCTCTGTCTGTGATGACGAAAGTGTAAAGGTATCTACTGCATCGAACATCAAACTTCATGTTATCCTTATCTTTATTTAATTTCATTTATTCTATTTTTAAAAAATGTTTTATTTGTTTTTGATAGAGAAGGGGACAGAGGATCCAAAGTGGGCTCTGTGCACACAGCAACAAGCCCGATGTGGGGTTCAAACTCAAAGAACTGTGAGATCATGATCTGAGCCGAAGTTGGGTGCTCAACCAGCTTAGCCACCCAGGCGCCCCATGCTTATTTTTCTTGATCTTGATGGATTTGGCATCCTTTCATCTGGCTGTGAGCAGAAAATCCTTGATTTCTTCAATTTGGCAAGGCGTGGCTATGAGGGGCACAAGGGAGCGTGCAGCTGGCACCACCCGAGAGACCTAGTCCATTCTTTCATAAAGCCCAAGTAGTGTGGACATGAAAATCTCATTTGTTGCTCTTGCTTAAAGCCTTTCTTTGAGTTAAAGAACAAGATCTTGACTATGGCCTTGAAGCTGCTAGAGATCTATCCTCTACCCACCTCCCCCTTGGCTCTTGGTATTCCATGCTGCTGCCTCTCAGCCACTCAGACATACCAGGCTTTTCTTACCTCAAGGCCTTTGTATATCTTTTCTATCCATGTGGATGGGTCTTTTGCCTCTACCTGGCTAAGCTTTGCTCATCCTTTAGGTCTCAACTGAAGGTTCTCCTCCTGAGAAGCTTTTCCCTCATCTAAATTACATCCCCCAGTTATTCTCTTTCCTAGGACTCACTTCATTTCTTAGCACATTATGTTCATGTTAGATTTAATTCATTCAATGCCTACTTTTCCCACTACACTAAACTCTGTGAAGGTAGGGATTACATGTGCTTTAATTACTACTTAATCCTTAGCATAGAACATGATACTTAACATGTGGTAGGCCCTCAATACATCTTTGTTTACTCAGTGCCAGAAAAAGTAAAATTTGAACCCAAACTTCCTGAACTGCCAGCCAGTACTGATAAGAAAAAGAAGTAGAGGGGCGCCTGGGTGACTGTCGGTTGAGCATCTGACTCTTGATTTTGGCTGAGGTCATGATCCCAGGGTCGTGGGATTGAGCCCCATGTTGGGCTCCATGCTAAGTGTGGAGCCTCCTTAAGATTCTCTCTCTCTTTCTCTCTCTCCCTCTGCTCCTCTCCCCCCCCCCCCACTCTCTCTAAAAAAACAAAAACAAGTAGAGAAGCAGCTGACACTTGCTAGTTAACCTTAAAGAACTAGTTTTCTAAGAAACTCCTTTCTAGGAAATACTCTTTGAGAAATGCTGGTTTAAAACAAATATGAGTTTTCTTTTTAAAACACTTTTAGGCAAGCGCTTTGCTTCTGGATCGGCTGATAAAAGTGTTATTATCTGGACCTCAAAATTGGAAGGCATTCTGAAATACACGTAAGTAACCATTTAGGTGTGCAGTATTATTGGTTTGGCTCTGATTGAGCTACTGTAGCAAAAGCCCCTTAGAAATAATATAAGGAAGAACTTTTTTTCTCTGCAATTGAGTTTGAGGTTAAGTTATAGATAGGAGTATATGGTGGGTATAGGAAAGTTGGGTAATGAACAAATGAATGAACATTTGAGCACAACTAGCCTGGCCAGCACTGAGCTAGGTGTTTTCATATAGCTCAGTTTAGTTACTCTGACACCACAGATTCCACCTGAGTCCAACTTGTCCCCTTCTAATGCCCCCATTTCAGGGAATGGCGTCACATCCACCCAGTTTCAACAGCCAGAAACTTGGAGTCAGTGTGCACCAGGCTTCCTCTCTGCAGAGACTTTGCTCATGTTCTTCCCGTTCTTCCCATTCCTCCTCCGCCAGGTTAACCCTACTTGCTCTGCAGATCTTAGGCTCATATGTTGCTTCTATTTGAAGCCGTTCCTGCCCCTCTAGACTCAGTCAGGTCTCCTTCCTGGTATTTCTCACAGTTGTAGTTTTACATTTATTCTGGTGATCGATGGCTGTCTCCCATCAGCCTGTAAATTCTGTGAAGGCAAACACTGCATCTATTTTTGCTTACCCATGTGTTCCTGGTGCTTAGTGCAATGTCTGGCCCATAATCAGTACTTAACAAATGATTTTTTTCTTTTTAATTGTGATGAAATACACATAACATAAATTAATCATCTTAACCGTTTTTTTATGTGTACAGTTCAGTTGTATTAAGTACATTCATGTTGTTATATAAAATCTCCATAGCTCTTTTCATCTTGCAAAACTAAAACTCCGTACCCATTAAACAACTGCTATTCCCTGGGCCCTCAGGCCTTGGCAATCAGTATTTTACTTTCTGTCTCTATGAATTTGACTTCTTTAGGCACCTTATGTAAGCAGAATCATATAGTATTTGTCATTTTGTGACTGATTTATTTCACTTAGCCTAAAGTCCACTAAGTTTATCCATGTATCAGAATTCCCTTCCTTTTTAAGGCTGAATTATATTCTAGTGTGTGGATATAGCACATTTTGTTTATCCATTCATCTGTCATTGATGGACGTTGAGTTGCTTCTACTTCTTGGATATTTTGAATAATGCTGTTATGTACATGGGTATATACATCAATGAACAACTTTTGAATGAGTGAATAAATAAATGAGCGAATGAATGAATGAAGTTATAAGCAAAACGTTACCTAGAAGCGAAGAAATAAAGTAGAGGCTGAGATGACATACGTGACTCACTCAGCTTTCGCTATTGTCTCAGGATTTGCCGTGTTTCCAGATCTTGGCCTGTAACATCTTCATTGCATCTCCATCCTGTATTTCCAGGCCTCCACAAAGCAATAATTAACAGCCGTGAATAAAGCACTTCCTGTGTACCTGGTGCTAGGCTAGGTACTGTACATCATTATCTTATCAGCTCACAAACCAGAGGTATCAAGAGTGCTGGTCCTGGAGGAGGTTGCATTTAAACCAGGCCAGTCTGGTGGGTAATGTTTAAGAGAGGAAAATGGTGGGTGAGGGGCAATCCAGCAGAGGAGAATTCATCCCTGTGCTTTTTGTTGATCACTGGCATAAGAGCCTGTAGTGTGTAGTCAGAGAGACTGTGGGCTCATCATAAAATCTTCAGTTGTTGCCACTGAAGCATTTGTGGTTTGCTGCATAATAATCTATAGTTGTTTACTTGTTAGGCACAATGATTCTATCCAGTGTGTCTCCTACAACCCTGTTACCCACCAACTGGCATCTTGTTCCTCTAGTGACTTTGGTAAGTTCTGATTCCTGATGTCTTGTCCTGGAGTTACTGAAAATCTGGGCAAAAAATGTTGAAATCCATCCAGAATGTGGTGGTTTTGTCCTGAGAGAGTTCATGCTACTTCCCTGCCTTTAATAGCTGAGGGGAGGCTGACAGTTATCTTTAAATTGTAGAGAAACCAAAAGAGTGAATGGTGACATTGAATCTGGTACAAAATCTGGGAGACAGCAGGAAGGGCCCCAGGGAGGGAAATGGTAAGAAGGGTGGGAGAGCACAGACATAACGTTATGCTGCTGCCTCTGGGGAACCTTCCCACCTCACCTGGCAGGAACCAGTGATTGTCTCCACTTCTGTGTCCCCCAGCATCCTTGTATGTGTGAAATTCTTCACTATTTCAACTTGTGCTTCTTGTGTAGTGTGTCACCATTACTTGTCTGGTGGCTGTAGCTGTCCTTCCTGAGGGGCTGGATACCCTGAGGAGATTACTGTGGCCCCACTCATGGCATTGGCATGGTGCTGACACAGAGGAGAGGCCAGTGAAATGGCCCTTGAGGCAGGGAGGGAAGGAGCAGAGGCCTGTAGGTTATCTCTGTCAAGACCAATTTTGCTTTAAGCTCATCAGTTCTGTCTTCCTTGCTGACAGTGGGTACAACAGAACAGCCATTATTGAGGAGTGAGAGACCATGTAATCCCTCTCAGTGTTTCACGGTCCTTATCCTACCTGTGTACCTCACTGCCAGAGTGACAGAGATCTGAGGTTCAAGAGAGAATATAATTGAAAGCACATTGTATAAAAGGGAAAGGGACTGTCATTCATTAAAAATGTTAACCCCTATGTGAGGCACTGGTCTGTGTGCTTACTTTTTTTGTTGTTTATTTATTTATTTTGAAGGAGAGAGAGCATATACAGGTGTATATGTGAACATGGGAAGGACAGAGAGAGAGAGAGAGAGAGAGAGAATCCCGACACAGGACTTGATCCCATGAATCATGAGATCGTCACTTGGGTGAAATCAAGAGTTGGACGCTTAACCAACTGAGCCACCCAGATGCCCCTTTGTGCTTACTTTTGTGATTAAAAAGACAACATAGAATCCCTGCCCTCAAAGAGCTTGTGGTTTGGGGCAGGTGGAGAGGTAGAATTTGTAAAAATAGAATATCAAGTAATAATAATAATAATAACAATTAATAATAATAATAAAATATTTGTTGAATGCTTGTGATGTGCTAGGCACTGTACTGAGAGTTAAAATGAATTCCTATTTGAGCTGTATGACCACCCCTAAGGTCAGATATTCTCATTCCCACACCACTGATGAAAAAGAACTGGGGCTTAGAGTGGTTTGGTGACTCACTTGAGGTTGCCCAGCTGATAAGTGGTGGAACCAGGGCTTGGACCTCGGCCATGCAATTATATCTAAGGCATGATCTGCTAAATAGTGCTGAGGGAGGCCCAGGAGGGAGAGGTTTCCTTTGCTGGAGGCTCCAGGTAGGCTCAGTGGAGCATAGACAAGATGTATAAAAGTTGAACATTTGTGGGAGGCATTCTAGACCAGGGAGAGGGAGAAACAAATAGCTTGTTTGATGTTGCACCTTGCTATGTAAGTATATTATTGCCCTGGATTTATTTTCTTGATCATACTTCATGGCTCAGGCAAAGAGTAGAACTTGTTCGTGTTGCCTAGATGTACACCTGTTGTAGGGCACTGAGCCACTAGCAGGAGGCAGTAAACCAAAAGTGGCCAGTGTGCCTTGGACAAGGCACAGTCTAGACAGGGTCATGTGCTGTTGGTGAGGCCTGAGAGAGGAAACTGATTTTTAGGAAGCATCGTTCATTACTTTGGATGCTGATTGTACCCTGGTTGTAATGTAATAGTTATGAACTGTGATGTTGCCATTTCTTTGAGTTAAACCTCTGAAATTCACCAATCTAGGGGCGCCTGGGTGGCTCAGTCGGTTGAGCGTCCGACTTCAGCTCAGGTCACGATCTCGTGGTCTGTGAGTTCGAGCCCTGCGTCGGGCTCTGGGCTGATGGCTCAGAGCCTGGAGCCTGCTTCCGATTCTGTGTCTCCCTCTCTCTCTGCCCCTCCCCCATTCATGCTCTGTCTCTCTCTGTCTCAAAAATAAATAAAACGTTAAAAAAAAAAAAGAAAAAAAAAAGAAATGAAATTCACCAATCTAGAAATTCACCAATCTACCTTGCTGTTTTTTCTTTTTCTTTTGAAATAATTATAGATTTGCTGTCAGTTGCAAAGATAGTAGAGTTCTACCAGGAAATGAGGCCTGGCACAACATGTGTATATAGTTCTGTCATTTCATCACGTGTGTAGATTACCATTGCCACAAAGACATTCCTTTATCTCCATCCCCCTCCTATTATCCCTAATCCCTGGCATCTGGTAACCATTAAGCTGTTCTCCATATCTATAGAATTTTGCCATGTTGAGAATGTTATAAAATGAAAGCATATAGTACATGACTTTTTGAGATTGGCTTTTTCATACAGCATAAAGCCCTGGAGGTGTATCAATGGTTTGTTTCTTTTTATTGCTGAGTAATATTCCATCTAATCTTATCTTCCTTTATATATTTTGTGTTGAAGGCTTGTGGTCTCCTGAACAGAAGTCTGTCTCCAAACATAAATCCAGTAGCAAGATCACCTGCTGCAGGTGAGTTAAAGGCAGCTCTGAAGCTTTATATTCCCTCCTCTTCTAAACAGACTCTTAGAATCTGGTTAGGTCACACAGTGGAAAAGTTCTTGTGTGACCTAGTTGGTTTGGGCCCCTATGTTTTCTCTTTTCTTTTACTGTCTCCTTGATGGGAAGGACCTGTGCCTTTGATCATCAAGCAAAAGAGAACTACAAGTTGCCTTCCTGTAATTATCTAGTAATAAGTCTCCTCAGCTAGAAAGCTATACTCAGTGGAGGTTTTCTGGAGGTGCGAGGCTGTCCTTGTCCAGGCAGCATGTGTGCTAAGAGAAAGCATAGGCTTTGATACTAGACCTGGATTTAAATCCAGATTTAGTCACTGATAGGCTCTGTGACCCTAGGAGGTTCCTCATTTTACAAATAGAGATAAAAATACTCAATAGGGCTGTTGTGAAATGTGCACAAACTGAGTATAAAACAACACAGTACCTGATGCATTAAAGACTCTATAAATAGGAGCTATTCTGGCTGTGCAGATTCTGAGTGTAGCCATTCTTTCATTCAATATCTGTTAAACACTTATTTGAGAAGCTAGGTATACACCAAGACACAGATTCTGTTCTTAGATGCTCTTATAGTAGGAGGAGGTTGAAATGGTGAGTGGAGAATAGAGGCTGGCTCAGTGTTGCAAGCACAAGCTAAGGGCTTTCATGGAGGTATGTACAGAAAACCGTGGGAGCTCAGGAAAGGGTGATACTGCCTTCACATCTCACTGTCGATTTTAAAAATAAATGGGGCTTGATGTTTGGTCCTCTGATTTTTATATCAGGACCAGGATGAGCCCTTCTGTTGCTGCCTCATTAGACTATATTTTGACCAGGGCATCCTCCTCACTGGCTTTACCTTCTGTGTGTTCCTTTCCCTCTCCCCATGCCCTTTCGTTGGTTGTATGAACAGCTGGACAAATGATGGTCAGTACCTGGCTCTAGGAATGTTCAATGGGATCATCAGCATACGGAACAAAAATGGTGAGGAAAAAGTGAAGATTGAGCGGCCAGGGGGCTCCCTCTCCCCCATATGGTCCATCTGCTGGAACCCTTCAAGGTAATCTTATAGCTGTCCTCCTTCTAGGACAAATACTATTAAGAAAAAGAGCTTTCTCAGCAGGCTGAATTCTCTTCCTAAGGTGTCCCTCCATTCAAAAGCTTCTCACTCCATTTGACTGATGTTTTGGAACCCATTCCATTTGAATGGAATTTTTTAAGAGCCCATCTTGAGTTTTGGAATGAATCCCAGAGATTTTAGCTAAGCAGATGAACTATCTAGGCCAGCCCAAAGCATGCGCGCGCGCGCGCGCTTGTGTGTGTGTGTGTGTGTGTGTGTGTGTGTGTGTATGTTTGTGTGTTTGTGTGTGCATATGCTACAGAAAGCCCATTTCTTTATGAATTAATAGCTCACCTGTTTGCTGTGGCTTTATTTGGGTCTTTTCCCTTTTTCATTTCTTCCCTTCAATTCTGGGCAGAACATGTGCCCACCCAATAATAAATAGCTGTTTCATGAGCCTTTTTTGCTGCCCTTGCCAAAAAAGTAAAAATTAAGTCTAGAAATGTCCTCAAAGCCTATAGTTCCACAAACAATTGGCATCTACCTTCTCAAACCTTACACACACTTTCCCTCTTCTGCCCATGTGACTTTAAGGGTAGACTAATAACTTTAGGTGCTATTTGTATAATCCTCTAATATTATTAAATTCCTGGTATCCCCCACAAAGTCCTCTGAAGTAAAGGACTTAATTGTTTACCAGCCCAATGTCATTTTACAGGTGGTACCTACTTGATTTACAAGGTTGTTTGATTCCATTGCCTTTCTTACACCAGATTATTATGCTTCTTCCTGAATAATTGTGTCCAGCCCAGGGCTGTACCATGCATATCTAATGCCTTCAAAGGCCATTAGCCTACCCCAGAGTTCCTGCTGTTTGATTTTGTGGCCACAGATGACTTTGTGGCTGCACGGTACCATTTTTAATTCATGAGAAGCAGGATGCCCAGTATACCTGGTTGCTGTCCTCTTCCGGGCAGGGTTCAGGGGCTTCTTGACAGGTTTTGAAATTATAGCTTTAGTGCAGTTCTAGGCAACATGATTGTGAACAACCACTTACTATCTACAGCCGATGGGAGAATTTCTGGATGAACAGAGAAAACGAGGATGACCAGGAAGTCATGGTCGACAGATATTTTCAGGAAATCCCTTCCACTCTGAAGTCAGCAGTGTACAGTAGTCAGGGTAGTGAGGCAGAGGAGGAAGAACCAGAGGAAGAGGACGACAGTCTCAGGGACGACAACTCGTGAGTGTGTCCTGAGGAGCAAGAGCCCCCCTCCCCCCTTGGAAGGGTCGAGGCCCCAGCATAGACCTGCCAGGCAGACACTGCTCTGAAGTTCCTTTCTAAGAGGGTTGGGGGAATTGTTGGTGAAAGCTCCCCCAGCAAGGGGGAGAGCCCACCCTTATAATTTATGTTATAAAATGATTCTTTGGGAAACTTAGGAAATACTGAAAATCTAAAGGAGAACTTTTTAAAGGTTCAACTTTTTAAAAAGGTTCAACTTTTTTGTAAAACCCTATCCGCTGAGGGAATCATTATTAGCATTTCAGTGTATTTCCCCCTCAGTCTTTCAGTGTGTTCATATGATTAAATAAATCATATCTGACTCTTTTTTTCCACTTAGCCACCATAAAGCAGTCTCTTTCTGGTAACATTAATGGTCCTTTTAAAAAGAGGATTTTTAATACCTGCATAGGATACGCTGTGTGGATGCATCATAATTCATTTAACACTTCCTCTATTACTAGACACCTTTCTTAGCCTGTTCCCATAGTGTACCTTACCTTGTATTTGACAGGACATGTATCGGAGAGGAAGCCCTTGCCTTACCCACAATCCTCACACCCAAATCCTGGCTGTCTAGGCATTCTCTCTTGTTTTTGATCGAGTTTACCTATAAGGAAAACATTGGCATACTGGAATGGGGAAAGCTGGGGTAGCCAGGATATTCTGATTGGGCAAAAGTGATCTAGCTTGGGACTTTGCAAACTGTGCTCTTTGATATCTGGGGTTCCTTGGAAGAAGGAGGTGGGAGATGAGGGACAAGGAAAGGAACAAAGGGTGGGCTTCAGGTCCCTATTTTTGCTTCAGTCAGATCGGCCCCTTTTATTGCTTGACATGAGATTTTGTCCCACTTCCAGGAATAAAAAAGAGAAAAGGGAAAAAGGAGGTTGAAAACTATCAACCCAATTGATACATGTGACCTCCATAAGAAGGTTCACCATGGGCTGGGTTCCTGGACTGTGTTTGGACCTCATATGAATCCTACAGAGTTCACCTGCAGGTCCCTTCCTGTTAACATCCCTCTCCATCTTCATCTTTTTTCCCTTAGTTGTGAATTAGTGCCTATATTTGCCAGTTTGCCACCCTTGGCTATGTTTTGCCGGTGAGGCTGCACCCCGCCTTGCCTGCATATCTAATGGTGCTACCAGATGACCTCAGGCCCTGGGCTTGAAAATTAATAAACAAAGAGGAGGCAACATTAGGTGGAGTAAGACCAGGTCTCAAGGGCTGAGAATGTCTGTCTCTTGAACTAGATTCCCAAGTAGCTTGATCCCCAGCCTCAGCTGAAGAGGTTTCTCCGGTGTGCTGGTCCTACGGCCCTAGTCCCAAGGCACTGATTCTGATAGGTGGTCAGTTTCAAAGGCAATTGCTGGTCTTCAGAGAGCACACTATATTTTATTCATCTAGTCAGAAACCATTTCACCTGTTTGAGGACCCTAACTGTGAGAGAACTGATCTTTAGGTGTTGATTTTTCCCTCTTCAGGAAGCGCAAGCAAACTTCCTCTCTGTCCATTAAAACATCAGACAACCCATTGCCCTTTCATTGCAATAGATTTGCTTCTCCATCATATCCCCACATTTTATAGTACATAAATAAAAGGCACTCTTGGCTCTACAACCTTGTGCTTTCTTAGCACTGCTCTCAGGAAGCTTTGAAATGAGGGGTTTAGCTTCTTCACTGTGGCAGAGGCCCAGCACCACAGCCTATGGTAGGGCATTCAATGAAATAACAGATCCAAGAAGGATCACCTTGCCTCATCCCACTGGACTGATTGATGGGTTGGCCCATGTTATAACTTTTGGCCTCAGTATTGCTATATAACATTTGGTAATCTGACAGTCTGGCCAGGGGTTTCTTTTTCCTGTTGTTTGTTAAACCCTTGGGGCTACAGTTCTCAGGCCATGGCCCCACATAACCTCTTTTGTCTTCTGTTGGTTAGAGAGGAACATAATGACATCCTGGCTGTAGCTGACTGGGGACAGAAACTATCCTTTTACCAACTGAGTGGAAAACAGGTATGTAGTTCTGTACAAACCCAGTGGGAGATACAATTGCAGTCATGCTTGTTCACTTTTAGAGGTTATATTTTTGGTAATTATACATTATTATTCTTGTTGGCTCCTGTTTATTGAACATTTACTTTGATACCAGGTACTATGCCCAGGTTTTGCATACTTTATCTCATTTAATTCTTACAAAACCCTGCAAAGTAGGTACACTGGTTACTAACTTTTTAGAAACGAGTAGACAAGACTCAGAACATGAAATAAAGATTATACCCAAATAAAGATTATACACCTCATTACTACTGAAGGTGGTGGGGATGGCTTAGGTACCACAGCCTAACAGGTGAGAAATACAGCCTGTTCAACGGAGCCTTTGTTTAGTAATATTCTTAGTCCTTAAGAGGGGTTTCAGTTATGTAGCCTAGTTTGCGGGCCATTTCTTTTCTACCTCATCATTTGTCTTTTTTTTTTTTTTTCCATAGTTGAGTAAAGACAAGATAAAAATAGTGAAGTGTCTTCTGAGTTTCCCATGGCTGATTTCCCCAAACCCTCACTTTAATTATCTTGTATCTAGCCCTGGACTATCTGTTCATCCACTTGATGTGTGTATATCATCATTCAACACATATTTATTGGTACATCTATTGTGTACCAGGCACTGGGCATAGGTATTGGAAGTTCTTGGGAACAAATAACCACACTACACAGAGAGAGAATGGAGTCTTGTTGCTACAGTGACAATAAAAAAGAACTTGACCTGGTGGTCAGAGCCATGGGAAATATCTTGCATGTATGTAGCACTAGAGCTCATGTTGTGGCCCAGAGTTTTTGAATGATAAGCAACCTAACTGCTGAGATAACCCACTTGGTTTGGGACAGTAAAATTGTTTCCTTAGTGGTTGTCTTTTAAATCTGGGAAGATTTAGAATTAAATATAGGATGATGAAGTAAATCAAACCTATACTTTTGTGTTGGTCTTAGGTATATATAATTTGTGTATTTTTAGCTATTTAAGTGTTTATAATGTTTAAGGGTATCTGGGTTTCTCTTGCACTGTTGGTGGGAATGCAAATTGGTGCAGCCGCTCTGGAAAGCAGTGTGGAGGTTCCTCAGAAAATTAAAAATAGACCTACCCTATGACCCAGCAATAGCACTGCTAGGAATTTATCCAAGGGATACAGGAGTACTGATGCATAGGGGCACCTGTACCCCAATGTTTATAGCGGCACTCTCAACAATAGCCAAATTATGGAAAGAGCCTAAATGTCCATCAACTGATGAATGGATAAAGAAATTGTGGTTTATATACACAATGGAATACTACGTGGCAATGAGAAAAAATGAAATGTGGCCTTTTGTAGCAACATGGATGGAACTGGAGAGTGTGATGCTAAGTGAAATAAGCCATACAGAGAAAGACAGATACCATATGGTTTCACTCTTATGTGGATCCTGAGAAACATAACAGAAACCCATGGGGGAGGGGAAGGAAAAAAAAAAAAAAAAAAAAAAAGAAAGAGGTTAGAGTGGGAGAGAGCCAAAGCATTAGAGACTGTTAAAAACTGAGAACAAACTGAGGGTTGATGGGGGGTGGGAGGGAGGGCAGGGTGGGTGATGGGTATTGAGGAGGGCACCTTTTGGGATGAGCACTGGGTGTTGTATGGAAACCAATTTGACAGTAAATTTCATATATTAAAAAAAAAAAAAAAAAAAAGGGTATCTGGGTTAATGATAATAATAGCTAACATTTATTGGGTTTCAGGCATTGTATAAACTCTTTATAAGGTTAACTCTTTTAATCTTTGTAACAACTCTGTGAGGTATGTACTGTTACCACCACTTTACATGTAAGAAAGTTGAGGCACAGAGAGGTTCAATGACTGCCCAAAGTCATACAGTATAGTTAGTGCCCAAGTGTGGTTTGGAACCCAGGCAGACTGATGCTAGAATCCATACTAGAATATCTATCATATCTGTCTTGTGATGACCATTTAGAAGTTGTAATTGAGTAATCAATTTATATGTCCGATTTTAAATTGAAAGATGTAAGAAATTTTTAGTAAGTACCTAAGTAATATTGGAATGTTAAAGAGATTCATTATATTTTGTCTTGGGGTGGGGTGGGGGATGATTACTGATCTTCCTGAATCTATATATTTATGTCTTTATTCTTTCAGCAAATGTGGAATAATTCTTTGTTATTTCTTCAAATAATTTTTCTTCTTCATTCTCTCCTTTCCTTCTGGGTCTCCAATTACACATTAGACCTTTTGATACTGTTCTCCAGGTCATTGAGGCCCTTTTCATTTTTTAAATCTTCCCCCCCCCCCCCCCCAACTCTGATCTGTTGCTCAGTTTTCAACTTCATTGACTCTTCTGTCATCTGTAATATTTCTGTTAAGCCCATCCAGTGAATTTTTGTTTCAGTTATTTCATTTTTCAGTTCTAGATTTTCATTTGATTCTTTTTCATTATTTGTTCATTCATTATAGATGTAGGTATATTTGCCTTTATATCCTTGGCCATAGTATAATAGCTATTTTAACATTTTTATGTGCTAATTTGTATCTGAATTATCTTGGGGTCAGTATCTACTCATTGTCTTTTCTCTTGAATATGGTTCATATTTTTCTGCTTTTTGGAATTTTGGGTTATATTCTGGACATTGTAAATGATACATCATAGGTACATCATAGGGATTAATTTCTGTCATGTTCCTCTGAGGATTATTGTGTAGTTGTTTTGGTTTTTGTTTTTTTTTTTAAGTTTATTTATTTTGAGAGAGAGAGAGCACGCTGTAGTTGAGCTTTTTTAAAACAGGTAGTTAACTTTGCTGGACTCAACATTCAAACTCCACCTTTCTAGTGTGAGCAGCAGCTGAAGTCTCTATTCAGCTCTTTAGCCTTGCTGGGCTGCTTGGCATCTGCCCCACATGTGTGTAGTTCAGGGAACTCCAGATATTCAACAGAGTGTATGTGCAGAATTTTGGCTCTCCCTCTGCATGTCTCTTTTCTGGGATTTCCCACCTCATTTTTAAGCTGTCATGGCTTGAAATTCTGTGCTCATCCAACAGGGTGCTGATAGGGCCTGCCCTCAGGCAAAAAGCCATTAAAAAAATGAGAAACTCACCTAGGGCCAGGCCTTTCTTCCAAATGCTCATGTGTCTTCAGTTTTTGTCTGCTTCTGGTTGCTCTGTAGTGCCTTCAGGTGGTTGTAATTTATAGTTGGTTCAGCATTTATAGTTGTTACCTGCAGGAGAGTTGGCCTAGTGGGAACTAGTGAGCCATTACCAGAAGCTGCAAACCTTCTATGTCATGACTCATAAGATTTTTTTAGTTTTCTTACTATCATTTACTATCATTACTGTAAGTGCTAGGGGATTTACTATCATTATATAAGTGCTAGGGGAATTTTGGTGTTAGGCATTTGAAATTTTTATAAAGGAAAATTGAATATATAAAATTAATAATTACAATTTATTAATTAAAAACAATTTTTTAACATTTATTCATTTTTGAGAGACAGAGACAGAGTGTGAGTGGGGAAGGGGCAGAGAGAGAGGGAGACACAGAATCGGAAGCAGGCTCCAGGCTCTGAGCTCTCAGCCCAGAGCCCGACATGGGGCTCAAACCCACAAACCATGAGATCATGACCTGAGCCAAAGTCAGATGCTTAACCGACTAAGCCACCCAGGTGCCCCAAAATTATTGCAATTTAAATTAGTTTAAGGGAATCAACTAAAATCCCTTAAACTAAGGGATTTTAAAATCTGTTCAAAATTTAATTCAGTAAATGATAATCAGAGGCCCCTTTTCAATTAGTTGTTTACTTTTGCTAGACTTATAAATAGAAAATATTTGTAAATTGAACTTAAAAACTTAATGAAGAACCAGGTTTTTAGGATTATTTCTTTAATAAACTGTTAGTTGTTGTGAGGTTTTTTTTTTTTTTTTTTTTGACTATTAGTTTAACAATGGTAATCATAAATAGTCTTTTTATTTACAAAAAGCACCCTCAGGGCAGCAAAAAACTCCAGTGACAATAAGGAGCTTGGGTTTTAACAGGTTAAAAGGGGAGAGAGGACATCAAATTAAACCTATAACTACAGAGCATTGAGAGCAGTGCTGTGGGGGAGGTGAGCACAGGGCCATGGGAGCACAAAGGAGGGAGCACCCTTGGGTAGGGTGAAGAGATAGGGGATGTTTTTTGTAGGAGATGACACCTGGTGGAGAGAGAGAGAGGGAGGATAGTTCTGGCTGGGGTAGTGGTGGAGAATAGCACTTGTGAGGACATGAAGGTCTGAAAGAGCATGGTCTGCTTGGCAAACTATAAGATGTTTGTCTTGGCCAAGGGAGCTGAGCTCAGGAGCTTGACCTTCATCCTAAAAGCTAAGGGGACAGTACCAAAACTGAAAGACAACTCATAGAATTGGAGAAAATTTTTACAAATCATATATCTAATAAGGGACATATATCTGGAATATACAAAGAATTCTTACAACTCAATAATAAAAAGACAACCCAATTAAAAACTGGAAAAAGGATTTGAATAGAGATTTCTCCAAACAAGATATACATGTGGCCAAATAAGCACATGAAAAGGTCCTTAACATCATTAGACATCAGGGAAATGCAAATCAAAATCACACCCACTGGGCTGGAAAAATTGGAACCCTTACATACTACTAGTATGAATATAAAATGTTACGGTCACTTTGAAAAATACGGCAGTTCCTCAGAAGGTTAAACATAAAGTTACCAGCTGATCCAGCAATTTCACTCCTGGATATATGTATCCATAAGAGATGAAAACATGTCTGCATAAAAACTTGTACACAAATATCCATAGCGCTATTATTCATAATAGTCAAAAATTACACATGGCCATTAACTGATGAATAGATAATAAAATGTGGTATATTCATGTAATGGATTCCATGTAATGGAATATTATTCAGCAATGAAAAAGAATGAAGTACTGATACACGCTACAATATGGATGAGTTGGTCACAAAAGGCCACAAATTGTGTGATCCAATTCATAAATTGTGAGATCCCATCTCCCATTTGGAGATTTGTGAAATCTGCAAAGTAGACAGAACTATAGACACAGAAAGTAGATTAGTGGTTGACAGAGGAGGGAAAGAAAAGAGAATTGAGATCAACAGCTACCAGGTATGTGGTTTCTTTTTGGGGTGATAGAAATGTTCTGAATTAGTGATGCTGTTTGCATAATTAACTGCACGCTTTTTTTAATGTATATTTACTTTGAGAGAATGCACACACATGTGTACACCATATGCGTGCACACACACACATACAGGTGAGCAAGCAGGGGAGGGGCAGAGAGAGGGAGAGAGAGAATCCCAAGCAGGCTTTGCACTGACACAGGGAGCCTGAGCCAAAATCAAGAGTCGAATGCTCAACCAACTGAGCCACCCAGGCATCCCAATTATACACTTGAAGTGGGTGAATTGTATGGTATATGAGTTATACCTCAGTAAGGTTGTTATAAAGAGAAGTATGATGGGTGTAGTTTCAGAATAGAGGACAGTTTTTTAAACCAGATGAATTTAGCTTTATGAAATACTTAAGAAGAAGAAGGAGAAGGAGAAGAAGAAGAAGAAGAAGAAGAAGAAGGAAGGAAGGGAGGGAGGAAGGAAGGAAGGAAGGAAGGAAGGAAGGAAGGAAGGAAGGAAGGACCTGAGGGGAATCATTGAAATCCTTGCAAAGGCTGTGTGTGGAGGAGGCCTGTGGGAGAAAGTCCGAGTGGGAGGAGGGTCCAGATTGGCTGAGGAGCTAAGATACACACCTAGAGCACCTAGTGGGACTCCGGGAGATAACTGCCAACTCAAGCAGTGGAGGATTCAGCTGTGTGGAGGGGAGAAGTAGGGAGCTCCAGAGGAGGCTGGCCTGTGTTCATGATGGAATCACACAGGAGTTAACTCTGGCCAGCTTGCCCTTGTCTTCTTGACTCCCCCCATTAAAGTCATTAGGAAAAGCCCTTAATTGTATCGTGAATAGTATGGATTTAGGAGTGGTTTTTCCCTTGGTGTGTGTTCTCTTTCCTCAGATTGGGAAGGATCGGTCACTGAACTTTGACCCCTGCTGCCTCAGCTACTTTACTAAAGGGGAGTACATTTTGCTGGGAGGGTCAGACAAACAAGTATCCCTTTTCACCAAGGACGGAGTACGGCTTGGGACTGTTGGGGAGCAGAACTCCTGGGTGTGGACGTGTAAAGTGAAACCTGACTCCAACTACGTGGTAAGAAGAAGTCCATTCTGTTGGGCTGTTGCCTGACTAGGCACAGACATCAGCCATGTTTAGCCAGTCAGATCCTTGACATTTGCTCCTGACAAATGGGAGGGCAGACTCTTTCTCCAGAGAGAGCTGGGAATTGACAACTCTCTTTCCCTACAGGTGGTAGGCTGCCAAGATGGCACCATTTCCTTCTACCAGCTTATTTTCAGTACTGTCCACGGTCTCTACAAGGACCGGTATGCCTACAGGGATAGCATGACTGATGTCATCGTGCAGCACCTGATCACTGAGCAGAAAGGTAAAAGGCAGACTTTGGGAAGAGGGATAGGTTGAGAGGACTGCTGACAGAGCAAGTAAAATGATAGGAAATGTTCCTCCTCAGTCTTTTGGAAACACATTGGACTACTGGTTCTTCTTTTGTTTTTTTCTGAGGGTAAGGGGAGGATGTACATGTCTTTGAGAATCTAAAGAAAGCAATAAACCCTCTGTCTCAAAAAAAAAAAAAAAGGCACAGACTCACATAATTTTGCTGCTGCCAATTCCAAGGGGGACGTGGACTTCTTGACTAAGGGAAGGGTAATGTATGACACATCAGAGCCAAGGTGGCTGAGCTGCATCAGTCTTTGTGGATGTGTATCCTCTCTGGTGTGGATATACTGGAATGCTTCTCTCTCACCTTCATCTCCACTTGCCTCCTGGTGGGTCCTTACCCCAGAGGTAAGCAGGGATAATGGGTCATCACACGCTTAGAAGATCTGGGTTCCAGGCCTAGCACAGTCAGTCTGAACCTCAGCCTCCTCCGCTGTCCACCCAGTAGCCATGCTGATTAAATGGGCTAAGGATCCACTTATTTCAGATGTATTCATATACAGATGTTTGGCCACAGCACACTGCCTGGTGCCTGTGTGTGGGTATGCACACTGAGGGTTGTCTTACAGATTCAGTGGCATCCTTTGGTTCCCATCTGGGAGCACCTCTGTTTGAAGATTCCAGCTGTGCTGGTGAGGGTATAGCTACTTGGGCAGTTCCCCAGTTTCCCTTATTGGGGACACTTTCTCCACCTGGTCTGCAGTTAGAGTGTGAGAGTCTAGTGTATACAGAAACTACATGCATTTCCCTGTTATTGTGGGTGGTGGGTGGGGAGTGGCCAGAGATGTGGGTATTTATTCAGATGGACTTCTGATCATCAGGGGCTGTTAATGCTGTGCAGAGGAGTTTTAAACTTATATTCAGTAAGTGATGGTAATGCTAAGAATTTTACTTTCCGTACTCAGGTGTAAGCTTTGGACCACAAAGATTGTATACGATTTTGGATTCCCATATTTAGTAGAGCTGATTGTACATATTAGACAGTCTGTAAAGATTTTTTTTTTTGATGAAAGTGTCTCCTTTAATTGCCATTAAATGATAGCTTTTAATTTCTCTGCCTTCTACCTTACTTAACGTCATGCTAGAGCTGGAGTTTTTTTTTCTTTGACAGTTCGGATTAAATGTAAAGAGCTTGTCAAGAAAATTGCCATCTACAAAAATCGATTAGCTATCCAACTGCCAGAGAAAATCCTCATCTATGAGTTATATTCAGACGACTCGTCAGACATGCATTATCGGGTGAAGGAGAGGATTGTCAAGAAGTTTGAATGCAACCTCCTGGTGGTGTGTGCCGATCACATCATCCTCTGCCAGGTGGGCACCAGGTTGGAGGAATCGGGCTGAATCTTCTTCATGTTTCCTCTAAGGATAGGGTACCCAACTCATTGTTTTAAAGTTGGACACCAAGAAAGTCCCTTTCCCTCAAACTCAGTAGCTGTTCATTGCTTTCATTTTATTGACATCTAGAGGAGTTGGACTCTACCGGAAAGTCATGGACCATAACTAGGAAAATACCTTTTTGTATTGCAAAGCACTTTGTTATACTAGGATCATACATATTTTAATGACTTAAAGCATATACTGATAGAAATGATCAATTTTTTGGTAAATATATGTAATATATATATTACATGTATATTTTACTATCTGTTAAACAAAAATATTTATGATATCAAGTCAAAAATAGTAAAGGAAGTTTTACTTTTTGAGAGATTTTTTTCACAGAAAAAAATTTTTCAACTTAGAGCTTCCTAGAAAATGTCTAAGTCAATGCCAGGAGAAGTTTGGAAAGACTTTGAGATAAGGCCAGCCCAGCATCTTTCTTGGAAGTAGAGGTAGATTTGGATTCATAAAAGTAGGCCTGTTGGAAGTGATAAAGTTTTAAGAAATCCTTTAGCAATCACTGTATGTATGGGCACCTGGGTGGCTCAGTCAGTTAAGTGTCTGACTCTTGGTTTTGGCTCAGGTCATGATCTCACAGCTTTGTGGGTTCAAGCCCTGCATCAGGCTCTGTGCTGACAGCATGGAACCTGCTTGGGATTCTCTCTCTCTCTCTCTCTCTCTCTCTCTCTCTCTTTCTCTCTCTCTCCCTCCCTCCCTCCCTCCCTCCCTCTCCCTCTCCCTCTCCCTCTCCCTCTCCCTCTCCCTCTCCCTCTCTCTCTCTTTGCCTCTCTCCCTCTCTCTCTGCCCCTCCTCAACTCACACTGTGTCTCTCTCAAAATAAATAAACTTAAAAACCACTGTATGTAAAATACAATTAAAATCTCTCTTATGTCTAGAACTAAAAGCAGTTTTGAGGTGCAACAAGTTATAGGATAGATGTGGCAAAAAGATATGCTTTTGGATGCTGCCTTTGGCTGTGGCTGCCTAGAGGTCTGCACAGAAGATGTGAGGCTGAGCTGGGCTCTGTGGTGAAGGCTGTGTGAAGGATTAACGAACAATGCCAGTCATGGGGACTAGATCCAATAGACCCTGAGGTATTTTTCATCCCTCACATGCAGGAACACCTCCTGGGGAGGGCTGGGAACACTTACTCTGTCAAATATCCATGCAGAACTGGGTTTGCTTTCTAGGAGAAACGGCTACAGTGCCTGTCCTTCAGTGGAGTGAAGGAGCGGGAGTGGCAGATGGAGTCTCTTATTCGCTATATCAAGGTGATTGGTGGCCCTCCAGGAAGGGAAGGTCTGTTAGTAGGCCTGAAGAATGGACAGGTGAGTGTTCTCATGTGTCTCCCATCAGGCTGATAATCTGTGTGCCGACACAGGGACCAGTCTCATTACGACCCTGAATGGTTTCTTGGGGCAGGAAAAAGGGTGTCCCCCACCCCACATTTGCCATAGGCACATTGGAGGGCAACCCAGATTTTCATGTTTTGAGAACAGCTTCAGGCCAAAGACTTTTAGCATGCGCATCCTGGCAGGGTTGGCACTGTGGCTTCTGGGCTGCCTGTAGAGTGGATTAGTGGGTTTAAGGGCATCCAGAAGGTGGGAGATTTGTTAGAGGTGCAGTTTCAGTGGCTTGCTAAGGAGGGAGGCATAGCTCATTCTTAGGTGAGATCCCTATTAGGGCAATGAATGGATTAAGGCAGTGAGTTTCAGCTTGTGTCTTAGAGGGTACTGGTCTTCAGGCAATTATTACTAGATATTGTAAGAAAACTGGGCCCTTTGCTCATATAGATGTGGAAAATCTAGGTTATACAAAGTTAAACAGATTTGTGTGTGTGTTCTTTGCTCAAAATAAGAAAAGTTCTAAGTGGGCTACATGGAAATTTGAAAGTGAAAATATAACCGCATTAGCCTGAGAGCCAAGCTGTCTAGCAGATGGCTTGTGGCTGAGGCTTATCAGGCCTTTCCTGGGGACAGAAGTCATGAAGTATGAATTAGTGCGGGCTGCAGGGTAGCAATACCAAAGGGTGGAAAGTCTGCTTCTTTCTCACGGTCAGCTGTCACTTCCATTGTGAGACCTGAGAACATGGATTTTGGGGGCAGGTCAACCTGGGGTCATGTCTGTGCTTAGCTGCTTACTGGCTGTATGACCCTAGGCAGGTCACATTGCCACTCTGAGACTGAGGTTTTACAAATCAGGATAATGCTTCATGTTGCATAAGGCTGTCAAAAATAGTCAATAACTGATAGCTGTCATCATCCTTATCATCATCATCATCATCATCATCATCATCATTATTTTGCTGTAGTTACACCAGATGTCTTGTCAGTGTTTAAAGTAGCCTCTTCCTGGGGCGCCTAGGTGGCTCAGTCATTAAGCGTCCGGCTTCGGCTCAGGTCATGATCTCACGATTCGTGAGTTCGAGCCCTGCGTCAGGCTCTATGCTGACAGCTCAGAGTCTCAAGCCTGCTTCAGATTCTGTGTGTCCCTCTCTCTCTGACCCTTCCCCGTTCATGCTCTGTCTCTCTCTGTCTCAAAAATAAAAAATAAAAACATTAAAAAAATAAAATAAATAAAGTAGCCTCTTCCTGTGTTAGTGTGACTCAGATCTCCCAACTCTGAAGTTTGGGTAGTGTTATTAACAAATCCCCGTCAAGCAGACATTTAAGAGAGTTTCTTGCATCTTGGGGCTTGTCATTACTTTGGCAACCTCTGAGGAACTGTACTTCTGGTTTCCTAAGGATAAGTCCCCGCTCCCTTCTTTTGATGAGTTCTTTTCTCTGCACAGAGCCTCTGTTGAAGTTAGTGGGAGTTGTTCTTGTAGAACACATGGGATTCCAATACCTGGCAGAGTTCCAGAGTCTTGTTGCCATGGTAACTCACTTTTTTTTTTCCTCTCTGAAATTTTGCCAGATCCTAAAGATCTTTGTGGACAATCTCTTTGCCATCGTCTTGCTAAAGCAGGCCACAGCTGTGCGCTGTTTGGACATGAGTGCCTCCCGTAAGAAGCTGGCCGTGGTGGATGAAAATGACATGTGCCTGGTGTATGACATCCATACCAAAGAGTTGCTTTTTCAGGTGAAATCCCAGAGTTTCCATGACATGGTCCTTTGACTTCTTTTTTAGCTTCCTAGTTCCTGCAGGAGGTGCTCACGCTCTGGCTCCCAGGCAGATCTCTGGGAGGAGTGGTGACATGGAGGGGTATAGGCTTTGAGCAGGGGTGCAGAGCCCAAGTGGCCCCAGGGCACAGCCCACCCCCTCCCACACATGAGCTGCAGGAGCTGGAAAAAGTCTCTTTGAACTTTGGTTTCCTCACAGATAAGATGAGCAAGTAACACTTTTCTTTCTGTGAACAGTAAAGAAATAATAATAAATATCAGTGGGGCATGTGATAGGGTCTCAGTGTATTGTTCAATGAGATGATATTCTTTTGCAAAAGGGCTTCTCACCTATTGGAGATATGCCTGTATCTATGAGTGACCTAAGACGTAGTAAAGAAATAGGACAAGTTTTGTCATCTGAAAGAAGGGAAGGCATGGGGGAAGCCCTCCCTTCTATTTATTTCACAAAGATGCTATAAGAGCCAGCAAAATGTGAACTGTTTGGGGGCATAGGCATTGTTTACATACCATTTGGTCCTGTGGCCGGTGGAAGTGTGTCACTGGAGAAGAGAGCCCAAAGGCTTCATGCCCACCACCTGGCTGGCATTCTGCCAGACTCAGTGCCACTCTTTGCCTGTATAGGGCTTTATAAGAGGTCAGGGCCCATTTGCCTGAAGCAAGCTTCCCCTAAAGCTGACTGGCTTCTTCAGCCTCAAGTCTCCCAGTGTTAATTGGCAGATTGAGGTCCCCTTCTCAGGGCTCTTCTTTGTCCCTGGGAGCAGAATCAGCAGGACAGAGGGATGTTAGAGTGTAGGGAGCTGCCTCAGTCAGTTAGAAGGGGCCACCTGGCTACTGCTAGCCCAAGGTGGTTCCAGTAGATAACAACTCATTTATATCACTGTGGAGGCAGAGTGGTTAAGGGAAAGAAAGAGCATAGGCTTTGTCTTCAGACAGACTTGGGCTCCAGTCCTACCCTCACCACTTACAGTGTGATCTCAAGCAAGTTAGCACAGTTCATTGAACCTGAATTTTTTATTCTCTCTGAAATTGAACTTGTAATTGCCCCCTCACAGAATTGTTACAGTACTAAACAAGAGACTACAGTAAGTAGCTCAGTGCCTTACAAAACATGGCCCTAAATGTTACTTTTCCTCTCTTCAGCCTCAACACTAACTCCTGTAGGTAGGTTAGCAGGCCTCCAGTTGTGAATCTGTGTCTGAGCCTAGAACCATATAGGAATGGAAGGGTGTGTGTCCTTCCCCATCTCCACTGAAGGTTCTGTAGTAGCTAGGGAGGGTAATTCTCAGACCTTGTCAGGAGATATAAGCATTCCCAACTATCTTTTTTTCTCTCCACTGCCCCTGCCCCCTGAAAATTAAAACAGCTCTATTGTTTTTGCTTAGTATAAAAGTAATCCATGCTCATTATAAAAGATTCAGACATTGTAAAAGATTCTAGGCAGAAAGGTATGAACATCTGCTCCCTGGGGCTCCACTGCTAAGCAGAAAACGTATAGGAGAGGGAGTGCCCCCCAGGGTGACTGTATTTCTACAGCATGAGAATTGTAAATGCAGAGATGATATATTATTTTATAATGTAAAAATAAGTTTTTTTCCTTATTATAAAAAATAATAGATGTTTATGATCAAAAGAGAATTTCAGGCAAACAAAAAACATAACAAATGAAAAGCACCCACAATTCCACCCACCCCAAAACAATCACTGTTAATTCTTTGAAACATATCCTTTTATTTATTTTTGTTTGCTTGTTTTATTTTTGTTTTTACTTAGAGTTAGAGAGCACACACACACTGGAAAGGGGCAGGGAGAGGGAAAGAGAGAATCTTAAGCAGGTGCCACACTCAGTGTGGAGCCCAACGCAAGGCTCTATCTCATGACCACAGGATCATGACTGTGAGATCATGACCTGAGCTGAAGTCAAGAGTCAGGCACTCAAGCAATTGAGTCACCCAGGCACCCTTGCTTGTTTGTTTTATTTTATTTTAGAGAGAGAGAGAGCAGGTGCACATGTGGGTTGGGGAGAGGGAGAGAGGGAAAGAGGAAGGGAAAGAGAGAGAGAGAGAGAGAGAGAGAGAGAGAGAACCCCAAGCAGGTTCCATGCTTAGCACGGAGCCTGACGCAGGGCTCAATCCCATGACTGTGGAATCATGACATGAGCTGAAATCAAGAGTCCGATGCTCAACTGACTGAGCCACCCAGGAGCCCTGGAACATATCCCTTTAAATCTTCTGTGTATAGCTGTGTGTACTCATTCTGTAACAGAAGTAAAGCCACTTTGCTCATTCTCTCAGTAGGTAATGATTAATATTTGGGATAATAATACTTTTTTTTCAAAAGTAATGCTTGTTTATTAAAAAAATTCCAACATAAACAAGTGCATAGAGGCATAGAGGATTTTGCTTCTATGCTTCTATCCTTTTCTTCTGCTTCCCTTTTCCTCCCTTTTCCCCCATCCCACTCTTAGCAATTTAGTTTGATTCAGGCTTTAAAAAGTGCCTAGCTGAATGCAGGAATGGTGGCAAAGGCCAGGGTGGTTGTCAAAGGATCCTTACTATTCCTGTTCTTCAGGAGCCAAATGCCAACAGCGTGGCCTGGAACACCCAGTGTGAGGACATGCTCTGCTTCTCGGGAGGAGGCTACCTTAACATCAAAGCCAGCACCTTCCCTGTGCACCAGCAGAAGCTACAGGGCTTTGTGGTTGGTTACCATGGCTCCAAGATCTTCTGCCTCCATGTCTTCTCCATGTCGGCCGTGGAGGTGCCACAGGTAACCAGGGTGCTTGTCAGCTCTCAGCCGTGGCAGGGCAGACAAGACCCAGGAAGCCAGGCTACGCATTTGTGTATTGGGTGGGGGATGGATGGTGAGGAGAGAGGGAAGAGAGAGGAGTTGCAGTTATGATGTCATGGAAGGTACTCTGGACGAGAACCTGAAACTCTGTCTCTACCTTATACAACCTGTGTGTCTTTGGACAAACAGCTCCACCCTATTGAGCCTCCAATTCTTTCTGGTCTCCCTTTCCTGGTTGGGACAGGGAGGGGTATTCAGGGTTGTCTGTCTGCAGACAGAGTCTGTTTCACTGAGGGCCATGCATGGGGCAGAGGGGAGCAAGCCAGCAAAGCTGGGAGTCTAGCTGGGTATATGCGCAGATGTGTGAGCATGGTAGTGTGTGTGAGGGAAAGAGAATGTGGGTCAGATGGAGGGGCGGGGCGCTGAGGTGTGTGAGCCAAGAAGGGAGCATGGGACTATGCACAAGTCTCTCAAACTAGGAGGAGGCCAGAACAGAAATGGGGACCTGGAGCCACAAACAGGAGGACAGAAACACAGGAGGGCAGAGATTGACAACCTAAGTCTGGTCTGGCCTAATCCCAGCTGTCCAGGCTGCCTGTCTGCTCTGTGAGTGAATCATGCCCATTGTAGAAATGCCCTAAAATAGAGGCAAGCATGAAGGAAAGACTTAGCTCTCAGAATCCCATCCTCAAGAGAATCACTCTTTTTTTTTTTTTTTTTTTTTTTTTTTTTTAAATTTTTTTTTTCAACGTTTTTTATTTATTTTTTAGGACAGAGAGAGACAGAGCATGAACGGGGGAGGGGCAGAGAGAGAGGGAGACACAGAATCGGAAACAGGCTCCAGGCTCCGAGCCATCAGCCCAGAGCCTGACGCGGGGCTCGAACTCACGGACCGCGAGATCGTGACCTGGCTGAAGTCGGACGCTTAACCGACTGCGCCACCCAGGCGCCCAAGAGAATCACTCTTAAACGTCTTAGAACATATCCACCCAGGCTTTTTCTATATGTATACGTAATATATGCAGGACATACAATTAGGAGTATATAATTTTATATGAACATTGTAAACAAAAGTGGAATCTACTGTAAATATTATAAATCTAATCGATGAAACCTCAGATTTGCTGTTCTTCCTTTACTGAATGTGGACTATAAAAGAGAGAGATTTTTAGTCATCTTCCTTTATCATTATCTTCCAATTTAACCTACCATTTACATATTGCCGGCCCATCACTATATGAATTATTGCCTGTCAGCTAGCAGTGTGGCTTTTTCTCTCAGCAGTCTACTGGAAACATGGCTCCACATCAATAAATATACTTTCCTAGCATTTTTAAGATACTAAGATGACTGTAGATTTACTTATGGTTATAAGAAACCATACAGAGATCCCTTGTACAACTTGCCCAGTTTCCCCACTGGTAGCAGTCTGCAAAACTATAGTACACATGTATTACCTGGATAGGTTCATGTGTCTCCCACCACCAACCCATGAGATCTCTAATGTTGGACTGCCTTTTCTTTCTTTTTTTTTTTTTTTTTAATGTTTATTTATTTTTGAAGGAGAGAGAGACAGAACACGAGTGGGGGAGGGGCAGAGAGAGAGGGAGACACAGAATCTGAAGCAGGCTCCAGGCTCGGAGCTGTCAGCACAGAGCCCGACACAGGGCTCGGACCCACGAACTGTGAGATCATGACCTGAGCCGAACTCAGATGCTTAACTGACTGAGCCACCCAGGTGCCCCATGGGCTGCCCTTTTGTTATAACCATTCCTGCCTCCCTGCTGTCCCCACCCCCACATTGTTTTTAATGACTGCTTTTTGTCCTGTCACGTGGATGTTCCTTCCACATCTTACACAGCCACTATCTTTTGTTGGACATTTACACTGCTTACAGCTTTTTTGCTATTGTTGATAGCATCTTTCTTGCTAAGTCTTTGTACCTGTCCCAACTTAGCTCTTCAGTATGAATTCCTTGAAGTCAAATTGCTAGGTAAAACGCCACATACATTTGAAAGATTTTTAGACACATTTCTAGATTGCCATTCAGAGAGACTGCATCAGTCTGTGTTTGCCCTCCACACACACGTGCCCTACTCACTGTCCCCGGCTCAACTTCTTTTTTTTGGGGGGTGAGGGTGGAGGGCATGATACCATTTTATTGAGGGGCTTCAGAGGATGGTCAAAGGGCTGGCAGGACAGTGAGATCCTATGTCCTCAGCCTGGCCAAGATCTCCCCACCTTTATAGTCACCAAAATCCTGGCCTGGCTTCTTACAAAGGGTGGGGCTGGAGTCCACTTCTTCCTCTAAGTTGTTGATACCCTTGCTACTCATTATGCAGAAATTATTAGTGCCTGGCACAGAGCAGTTATTTGGTAAACATTAATGGAATTCAGATTTGAGGTAAAGGAAAGAGAAAGAAAGGAAGGAGAGAGGTGGGTGGAAGTGGCGTCAGGAGGAGGGGCAAGAATAGCCCCTACTGGACTGTTTCCTAATAGTCCTCATCTGCCCCCCATCCCAGATCCATGCACCGCATCCACCAGAAACCTAGTCTTTCTTAATCATGCCAAACACACTATGTTGACTGAAAGTTTTTCTCCCAAGACTGCCATCCCAACCTCAAAGATAAATGCAGTTTGCTGCTCCCTGACTTTGGCTGACCAAGAAGAGCCAAAAGGGGGGCCTGGGGCTTCCTCTGCCAAGCCCTTAAGATTCAGAAGTCAGAGTCATCCCTCCCTCACCCCCCCCCCCCCCCAGCCCTCCATGGCTTCACCAAGGCCATCCTGCTGATGCAGCAGGTCAGAACTGCCAAGGGTTAGGAAAGGCAGCCTCAAGACAAAGGCTATTTATCTGTTGCCTCTGCCTCCAGCCATCCTGTGGTTTTGGCCTAGAAAGGAGGGAGAAAGCATCAGACCACTCTGGGGATTTCTGGTTTCCTTTCGAAATTTACATCATCTTGTGCAAGAACTGGTTTGTTAGTGCTGCCAAGTAGGGCGGCAAGCCCTTGTCAGGCTTCTTGGGGTGAGTGGTGACTTCATGCTTGGAATGCAATAGTGAGATAAAGTAGAACTCAGAGGGCATTTGTTCAGTTAGGATATTTTTAAAATTCCCACTCTCAGATTGTACTTCCCAAGCAAGCCCGAATGTTAATCATTCATCGTCTCCTCGATTCTCATGTGCCTGTTGTGTCCTCATGGGGTATTCAACACGGTGAGAAGTGTGCAGTTTAGGGGAAAGAACACTGGCTTTGAGTTCTGACTTTGCTGCCCGAACCAGCTGGGATCTTGAGCAACTCCTTTCACTCTTTGGAGCCTCACTTTCTATGCAGTGGGGTTAATATACCTGTTTTATGGGTTTTGTCTGGCCCAGTTCCTATTGTTATTGTTATTAGCAATCTTAAAGTACAAATGCTATGAAACAGAACTAAATTGGAACAGGGTGCTCACTAAGGAGTTTAGAAAGGAAAGCTCATTGTGCACAGGGAGTGTGGAAAGCTTCCAAGAGGTGGTGACACTTGATCTGAGCCCTGAAAGGTCTGGGAACATAGAGAGGAGCAGCAAGGGTGTTTCAGAGAGAAAGGTAGAGGTAGGAACAAGTCTGGAGAGTTGGGGAGATGGCGAGGAGCTGGTGCTGAGAAAATACAGTGGATGTACTGATCATGTCCTGTTTGCCCATAGTAGTCTGTGAGCTGGGCAGGGCATCTAAACAGAAGTTAATCAGTTTACCCAAAAAAGCACCCAGCTAGGATGTGACTGAGCCAGGCCTGGCTTCTGGCTCAGCTGCTCCCCTGTCCGTACCCCTTTACCCCTCTAAAGGAAGGAAAGGTAGACAGAATGGTATGATAGAAAAGATGAGCACTCCTAAACAGCCACATCTTGCTGTCAGAGGGCAGAATGGCTTACAAAGAAAAAGAAAAAGAAAAAAAAAAAAAAAAGCTTTAACTCTGAAGCTAAAAAATGAGACAGGAAAGTTCAAAGATAAAGGCCCCAAATGGAGAAAACAGCACTTCCAGCTCCACATTTGAGAACCATTAGCATGAGGTACTGGCTGATTGATCTCTACTGCCCCAGAGAGATTCAGTTCCCTTCAGCACACTGGCTTAAAACAAGGGCAGGGCCTTCTTATTCAGGATGCCAGATCCAGCTCAGACTTGTTCTTGTGTGCACACATTCATGTACCCCACATCCAAGAGCCAGGAAAGTGCTCTTCCTTGTGTTTTCCTTGTGCCACTTATGTGTCCTCAGACTGTAATCAGAGAGTGATAATAACCTGCAACACAGACCTGTTGGGACAGATGCAAAAGCAATGTGTAAACCTAAGAAGAGAAATTATTAGGAACCATTCACAGGTATCACAGTGAGGCAGCCCCGTCTGGGAGGAGGGATGGCAGGAAGGTTCCCAGCCTTCCCAGGTAACCTGGAACAAATCACTTACCTTTCTTGGGTAAGCTGGTTTCTTGGCCCTCTTTGTAAGAGACCATCTCAGACCCCTTCCTCACAGTAACGTTGTTCCTTCCTCCACCAAACAGAGACTGAAGGCCTGCTGGGGGAGGTTAGTACAAGCCCACCAGTGCCTTCAGGGGTTGTGCCCAGACTTGTGGAGGAGAGGGGCTTGTCATTATAACACAACTGACTTCTGGATAAAGGGCAGAGAAAGCTCAGACTCCTTTCCTTGAGGGGTCAGCAAAGACTTTCCAGAAGAGGTGACATTTTAACAGGACCCTCAAAGCCAAATAGGTACTTTCCAGTGGGTGAAGAGGAACAAGGGCATTCTAGATGAGGGTGATACCTTGTGGTAAAACAGACCTGGAGGTGGGGAAAGCTAGTGGTGGAGGGAAGGATAAGCAAGAAGTTTGTGCTGCTGAACACAATTATTTGGCTATGAAAAGGAGTGACAAATGGAAGGCATTTGGGGTGAGAAGGGTACTGATTACTCCTTATAGTATTCCTCTATAGGCATTTGTAATTAAGTCAGTGCACACATCTGGAGTCAGGCTTTGTATGAATCTGATTCTTTCCATTGTCTCAGTCTTCTTTCTTTTTGATGAAATCCTGCAGTCTGCTCCAATGTACCAGTACCTGGATAGGAAAATGTTCAAAGAAGCCTACCAGATTGCTTGCTTGGGTGTGACAGACACTGATTGGCGTGAGCTGGCCATGGAAGCTTTAGAAGGATTAGAGTTTGAAACAGCAAAGAAGGTAAGCATCTAGTCAGCATGAGCTAGAATCTGACCCTTGGAGGGTCCCTTGAGGCAAAAGTGAGTCCAGGTAACATATGGAGAGGCAGATGCATACAGTAGAGAGCTCTGGAGATAGGCTGACCTGTGTTCAGATCTCAGCTCAGCTATCTCCTAACTGGGTCTGGGCAAGTAACTCATTTCTAAGGTTGTTTGTTTCTAAAAATAGGGTGGTGATTGGCTTCATCCTCACAAAGTTCAAAGGGTCTAATGTGATAATGTCTGTAAGGCCAGATATAGGAGAAATACCGGATAGATTTTAGCTGTCACTCTTATTAGCTATCATTTATGTAAAGCACCTAGCTGAAAGCCTAGCACAATAATAGGGACATACTAAAGGGTAGCTTTAAAAAAAATTTTTTTTAATTTTAGAGAGAGCACAGATGAGTGGGGGAGGGGCGGGGGGAGAGAGAGAGAGAGAGAGAGAGAGAGAGAGAGAGAGAGAGAGGGAGAGAGGGAGAGAGAGAATGAGAATATCTTAAGCAGGCCCCACACCCAGCATGGAGCCCAATGCAGGGCTTGATCCCATGACCCTGGGATGATGATCTGAGCTGAAATTAAGAGTTGGATGCTCAACCGACTGAGCCACCCAGGCCCCCCAAAGGTAGTTTTTATTATTGGTGTTTTGTTATTGGTGTAATACTTATTGGTATTAGCCATTAATTACACAATGCTATTTTTCATGGTACTCTACTAGGTATGGTGAAGAGATGGTCAAGCTCTCTGATTCTGACAGCAGTGTTACTCCCCACATACCTTCATGGCCTTGATTCATGGTGTCATTTACTGGCCAGTATATTAAAGCTACAGAAACTGGCTGACAACATTTGACCCCTTTCTACACATCAGAAAAAGCCCAGCTCTGTCTGAATTGGGTTTTCATCTGGAACCTGATGTGGGAAGAAGGAATGGCCTTCAACTCCCTTTCCCCTACTCCTCCCTTCCCTCTTTATCTTTCCATAGCCAATTAATCAAATACTCCTTTGTCCATATTACTGAGCATTCAGGGAAGGAATTACAGGAATATGTGATGCTTGCCCTGTGTTGGGTCCAGACTTCTAGGCATGAAAGGAGAGAGGATCTGAGGCCAGATACCAGCTCTGCTATATATAGACTGGATGGCCCTGTGCTAGCTGCTTCTCTCAGAGACTCCATCCTCCCATGTCTGCAGTGGGGATGGTGAATGCACTAGCTGCCCTGCCCTCCTGACACAGGGTCCTTAGGCTTACCTACCACATTGTAAAAGGGCTTCTAGAACTAGCAATGGTTATACAAATGCTAGCTGTTATTAAAATAAGTAAAATTTCTGTTATTTAATTATGTTATGTTTTTAGATCTACTAAGTGTCAGAAAACTGGTAATAGAGGAGGGCTTTAAGAATTCAGAGGCAGGAGGAAACATTCTTATGGAGGGAGCTTCCTTCTCCTGTCCCCCATCCCTACCCCCCCCCCCCCCCTGCCAAACCTCCCTGCCAAAATACCAGGAGGGATGAAGAATAACAAAGTATTCCTAGACTATGTTTTGTTTTCAGCCTGGAATGAAATTTAAATTTTTTTAAATGTTTGTTTATTTTTGAGAGAGACAGAGAGTAAGCGGGGGAGGGGCAGAGAGAAAGGGAGACAGAATAGAGCCTGAAGCAGGCTCCAGGCTCTAGGCTCTCAGCTGTTAGCACATGAGCCTGAACTCATGAACCAGGAGATCGTGACCTTAATTATGGCTGAAGTTGGACACTTAACTGAATGAGCCATCCAAGTCCCCCTAGCCTGGAATGAAATTTAAAGTCTTCCTTATAGATTGTCATCTCCTCATACCCAAGAACTAAACACCTACCTCATTTTAGTTCAGCCAACACTGCCTAGCATGGGGTTAGGTGCTCAGCAAATGTTTAAATGGATCAAAACAAAGCTGGAATGAACCATCATTTGTTTAACACTAACCCCAAGCTTGTATTCCCCAAACACTTCCTGGAAATAGAAATTATTAAACCCACAAGATTTTGACCATAGACTTGAGCTTGACCATTTTATCCAAATCCCGAATCCCCAGCCTTTCTTTTTATGCTTTGCCAACTCACTCAAGCAAACAGGAGGTGGAGGGTGGTGCGGGAGATAAAGTAGTGCCCTCACTAGATGGCAGAGGAGAGCTGTTTAGCACCGGGGACTGCTGCCTTGAGCAGAACTGCAGATGCTTCCCGGTTCCCATGCTTCCTTCCCTCTTCTGAGGTTATTCACGGGCCTTGTGACTCTGACCACTCAGACCAGGGCACCTCTGACTCTATAGAATGTGTTAGGGTCGAAGGAACTCTGAAGCAGATTTCTCAAGGTGGCAAATCCTAGAATCCTAGCAGAGCAGAGCTAGAAAGACCTTGGAGAAGACATCGCTAGTTTGCCCCTTTCCATAAGGCAGACTTGGGAGCCTAGAGGCAAGGAAGAAGTTCAGGGGCCCCCAGCTGGAAAGTCTCAGAGCTAGGACTGAGACCTGGAATGCTCCCTCTTTCCTCTCTGCCCCTTTGTGGACATTCCAGGTTTTCCCCTTTCCTATGGTTTTAAGGAAGCCCTGATCCAGAAGAGAGCTTATAAGATCTCCAGTGAGGAACACAAGAACTCTTGGTGCTCCTTTGCTCATGTGATGCCTACTTTATCCTTTCAAAGAATTCCTCTTCAAGAATACCCATTTGCCAGGTTCCTATTCTGTGATACTCTTCTTAATCCTGCCTCCTGCCACTGCCCATGCTCAGACAGTGAATCTGTTTTCTCTAGAGTATCTAGTTCATACTTGTATAGCTCCTAGCTCACAGAGATTTGATGATCTGTTTAATCTGCTTGCCTCTCCTTTTAGAGTATGGACCAGTGAAATGGGGAGGGGTAGAGGTCACATTCACCTCTGGATCCTCAGTCCCTGATAGGATGCGTAGCCCTGCAGGATGAAAAGATGAAGTCACATTGTGGTCATCTGCGAGGCAACCAGAGGCCAGATGACTTGATCATTTCCCCAAGTCTTTTTAGGATGGAGGGCATCATGCAGCAGAGTAGAGGTTGCAAGTGGTCAGGGTGTTTCTTCCGCATTTCATATTCAAAGGACTCCTGGACCTGCTGTCTCATCTAGGTGTATCTCAGTCCATTTCAAATGGGACAGTGTAAAGCAGCACACCTGGGTAGAAATGTTGACAGCAAAGCCACCTGAAGATCAGCCTGACATGATGGGTCAGGTTCCTCTCTAAACCCCTTGCAGAATCAGAAGGCAGAAAAAAAAAATTACCTAACACCAATCTTCCTGAGGAAGGCTGCCTAGAAACTTCTAGCAACCTATGGGTTAAAGTCTCTGGGTTTACTGTGAGTGGAAGGCAAGAGCTACACTTTTAGGATTTACATAAGAGTTTGCCTTCCAGGAACTTGGAGTGATTTATTCCCTAACGTCCCCCTCCCATCTAGAAACCATTTTTATTCCTTCTTAACTTTCTCCTCCCACCCCCCCCCCCCTTCCTCCTCCTCTGTGCCAGTACTGTGGGCTTTGGGTGCCCTGTGTTTATGCACAGTTGGTAAGCTTAGCTGTCTCCCACTTTCCGTCCCAGTCATCTAGACGCATAGCAGTGTCTCTTCAGTCAGTACACCTTCCCCACTCCCACTCCAATGCCACTGCCTCAGAGTATCAGACCGCCCTGTTCTTTTCTTTTGCATAGAGATTTCTCCAAGCACGCACCATCACAGACTGCAGTATCATAGTTTTGTTTTAACTAATCCCAAAGTGATTGATGCAACCGAGACGTCTTTGCTGTTCTTTGTGTGGACTAATCCCAGGGATAAAGCCGTGCCTCACTGGGTGGTATAACCCTCCTGAACACATGGCGATTAATCAATGCTTGCTTCTTTTCCCTCGTTACTGGCTCACTTTCTAATGCTTGACTTCCCACCCCCAGCCAATCACCCACTTTTGAAGCCCAGAGGGCAGTTGATTTCATTCTTTTATTTCTTCCCCTGTAGGCCTTCACCAGAGTACAAGACCTCCGATATTTAGAGCTCATCAACAGCATTGAGGTAAATGACAAAATGTTCTTCCTTCTCAAGAAAGCACAGACTCGCAGTCAATGGCTTATAGGGAGCTATTCTAGCAGGCGAGAACGTTAAGGGCACACAAATAGAGCCTACTGGTGTCTGGGTATTTGGGCCACAGCCTTGGCCTGGGGGAACAGAATGCTGTGGGGGCAGGGAGACAGCACATGGGAGCAAGGAATGCCATTTGTCACTTGGTAGTGGGGTAAGGCAGGTGGGTTCCTAATCTCTCTGAGCTTTGTTTTCTATCTGTGAAATGGGCTGTTTTCCCAGGGTTGCTAGGAGGATTAAATAGGTTCTTAGTAACTGGTTTTCATCCTTGTAGTGGTTGTTAGGTGGTTACCATCCTGTAGGGCTCAACAATGTGCCAGTACAGGAGTCATTTTCCAAACTCACATGAGCTACGCCCCATCCACAGCAATGGGACCTGGGGAGGGAGCCAGTGTAGTGGGTGGGCAAAAAAGGCTTGTTCTATGGGTTCCATTTGCTGGGTAGCAGTAGACAATACTCTTAATTCCTGTGACTGTCTGTAAAAAGGCGTACATATTTTTTCTCCTGAACAGATTTATTGTGAGGCTAGGGGAATGTGAGATACATTTGAATTCCCATATGGAAGTAGTGAGGAAATCAGCAAATGTCTTGTCCTTGTGATTCAGTTCAGCATAATAAACACCTGTCATGGGCCAAGCCTTGTGTTGAGCCCAGTGGGCAAAGAGCTGAGTGGAAGAGAGGCCTGTGGGAGCTCACAGACTGCTAAGCCTAATGATAGTTGCCACTTGTTGAGTGCCTGCTCTGGGCCCCATGCACGATCAATGTGTATACTACAGCTGAGCCTTGAACAACACGGGTTTGAACTGCATGGGTTCACTTATATGTGGATTTTCTTTTCAGTAAATATAGTACAGTAACTGTTAACGTATTTTCCTTATGATTTTCTTAATGACATTTCCTTTTCTCTAGCTTACTTTGCCATAAGAATATGGTATATAATATATGCAACCTATAAAGTATGTGTTAATTAACTATTTATGTTGTGAGTAAGGCATCCAGTCAACAGGAGACTAACTGCTATTAGTAGTTAAAATTTGGAGAGTCAAAAATTATACCTCAGTTTTCAGCTGTGAGGGGGTCAGTGCCCTTAACACCCCTGTTGCTCAAGGGTCAGCTGCATTTTAAATCCTCACAGTGACTTAACGAAGCAGATATTGTTCTTATCCCTGTTTGATAAATAATGAAACTAAGGCTCAGAAATCCTATGCCACATCCCCAAGGGTCCAGAGGCAAAAGCTTGGTTGGAATTCAAAGCCAGTTCTAATTCCCAAGCTCAAGCTACCTTTTTTTTTCTTTTTTTTCTACATGTATTTATTTTTGAGAGACAGAGTGAGACAGTGCACGAATGGGGGAGGGGCAGAGAGCGAGAAGAAGACACAGAATCTGAAGCAGGATCCAGGCTCTGAGTAAACTGTCAGCATAGAGCCCTATGCGGGGCTCGAACCCACGAACCGTGAGATCATGACCTGAGCTGAAGTCAGACGCTCAACCAACTGAGCCACCCAGGTGCCCTTCACGCTATCTTTACCTGAGTTCCTGCTGCCATCTAAGTTGCTTCTGATGCACCGCCTCTATAACCCCCACCCCAGCACTGTCTGAAGGAGCTTACTTACCTGCATGGTGAAGGGTTTGTTCAGAGCCATCTACTTGAAATGCCCAGTACTGCTTATTATAGGGGCTGGCATTTGGGAATCCACTGGTCTGGATCTAGAGGCCTTAACATGAAACCATGGAATATGTTCTTTATGCAAAGGTAACTGACTTCTGTGAGGACCACCTCTTGCCATTTATCATGTCTTACTGCTTCTTCTAGTGTGCTATGAGGAGCTGGGCAGTTGGTTAAACTTGTAAGAATTGCCTCTTGAAAAAAAAAAAAGAATTGCCTCTTGAAAAAGAGTAAATTGCCTTCAAGCGTTGAGCCATTTGGGCTGCTCTGAAGCCTTAGTAGCTTGCTTCTAGGCATTCGGCATCATTCCAGAGAACTGAGTTCCATGCTAGGCTCCTTTGGGATAGGGGAGATGTAACCATACTGATAACAGGAGGAAGAGAATCTGCCCATATGGCTACGTACATACAGAATAGACGTAAATCATTTTTTATTGATCATGGTGATATTCTGTGGCCCAGGCCTAAATTCCATGCCTAGTAAGACCTATTACGGCAAGATTTTGATTCACTCCATACAGTTAGTAGTTAGTTTATTTGATTAATTAGCCTAAACTACACATAGTTTAGCTAAATTTATTTTTCAATTTTGGGTGTGGGTTTTTTGTTTTTTTTTTTTTGTTTTTGGTTTTTTTTTTTTTGGTTTTTAAAAATTATTTCTGTCAGTGGGGAAGCATGCATGTTGCCTCCAGCTGTTAAAACTTTCACCAGCTTGTCTGGGAGTTTGATTCAATGTCTCATCTTCCCCCACTGTGATACACTTGCTAGAAAACAAGCAAAAGGAAACTGCTGGGGATGAGACTTTGGGTGCTATGGAGTGTTTACAAATACTTGAGCTGTAGACTAATGAATGTTCCCTAACACCAGAGGAAGGAATATGTCAGTTATTCTCTTCATCCTCAGTGCTGCTCGTCTGTGTGTGTGCCTGTGCAGGTATGTTGTTGGGGACTGTCACATGTTTCTGAAGGTGGTATTATGTGGTACAAAGAGCATCTGGAGTCAGACAGACTGAGTCCAAATGCCAGTTCTCTATGACCCTGACCTGCTCCTCTTCTGAATCTCAGCTCTCTCAGTGGTACCACTTACCTGTGGGTCCTGTCAGCACCTAGCAGATGCTCAGCATGTGGCATTACTTGCCTTCTCTTTAGAGACAGGGACATATTAAGACTCATTATCCCATTTTGTTGTCTCCTTGTGAAGAGACCCTAAGCTTTCTCCTTGTCTGCATCACCATGAGTCACAGCTCAGCCAAACCAGGCCTGGGGACTTGGGAGATCCTGAGAGCTTGGGGGCCACCAAAGAGTGGGTAATACACACCATCCTAACTAGCCAGTTGTTTCCTTGGAAGATTATACAAGAAAGCAGCCCTGAGGAATTTCCATTAAACAAACAAGAGTTTGCGTTACTTTTGATCTTCACTCATCTGGGGGAAAAAATCTGCTTTTGTTGTCAGGCATTCCCACCAGAAACCTAGGGGAGAGACACAACAGCCCAGGAGCCAAGTGGAGGTTCCAGTAGAAAAGCCCAGGGGCTTAACTTGAAATAGCAACATCTAACCTTTGTAAAGGCTGCTTCCTGCCATGGCTGCAGGGGCTATTTCCTGTGCTTCTAATTTTTCCAGGAGAGGAAGAAGCGGGGAGAGACCAACAATGACCTGTTTCTGGCAGATGTGTTTTCCTACCAAGGGAAGTTCCACGAAGCTGCCAAACTGTACAAGAGGAGTGGGCACGAGAACCTCGCACTCGAAATGTATACCGACCTTCGCATGTTTGAGTATGCCAAGGTAATCCAGCCACATCCTGGGCCCAAGCTGCCATGTGGAACCCACCAGTGTTCTGCCACCATGGTGCCCAAGTTGTTTACCCTAAGATATGTTATAGATGGAAAATAGCAACTGCCTTATTAGAAAGGGTTTGGGCAAATTGGCAAAGGAACCATCAATGGCCACTGGTTCAGGCTGACCTAAAACTGACCTTTCAGGCTGACATCAAAGGGACAAGAGTATGACAGTTGAAACCTTTGTCAGTGCCAGAGCTGGCTGGAGTGTGAGTCTGAACCAACATGTCCCTTCATTAATTGTTCAGGGTTCAGGGTTTCAGGTCTTTCTCCCACAAATTCTCTTAAACTGTTGTAGAAGCCACCGAGAACCCACATCCTCAGACATGAGCTGGTTCTACCATTTTCATACAGGACAATATGGTTCACTTCAGCCACGGTTTCCTAAGTGTCTGCTCTCAGATTGCTACCAGGCTTCCCACTAGGCCTTGGAGACACCATGACAGAGTCCCTGCCCTCCAGTACAGTGTGCCTCCTGTCACCCCAAGGATGTATCTGTAAGGGTGATGGTGGAGATTTCCTCTTGCGTTTGTAGATCCTCTGTTTTGGTTAGTTTCCAGTCGGTCTGTGTACATGACAGGGGTCTTCCCAGAGCAGGCTCCTGATGGTTTGTGTGAGAACGAGTCCCACTGGGGAGACCAGGCCATCAAGACATTTGTAGTTCAGCCTAATGCAAGGTGAAAAGAGCCTTGGGTGCATTGAGCAATGAGGCTCTTCCTTCCGCAGAGATGCTTTTGTTAACCTGCCTTTCCTGGTACTGTCAAAAGACACTTCAGAATGTTATTAAGTGAGTCATCAGCTACAACCAGTTAGTGGCTATTAATGGTAATTATCTAGCTCACAAGTTCAAGATGGAAAATCCTCCCCATTTTTTTCCTCCTTTGCTGTTCCCAAAGATGGCTATGCTCTTTTATCTTCCACCTGTGAGATCCTGGGGCTGAAGGTTGCATCTCAGTCACTGGGATGTGGCTCAGGGGTTTCTCATCATCAATATCTGAATGAGCACCTGGGTCCCAGCCTGTCTCTTCACCTTGGTGCTCCCTTTACTCCATCCGTCAGATCGGAGTGCTCGAGGTTCCCCCACTTTGCCCTCTTCCACTCTTTTACCCTTTCCTTATACTCCCACCATGTACATATGATTGAACACCGCATTCATACTGAGAACAGCTAAATCAGTGCATCATTTTCTAGGGATAACAACATAACCTGAGGACAAAACCTTAACTAAAGGATTAAATGCCTAGGAGTGAAATTTAGGCATTAGGAACAATGGGGTGTGGTTGTTCTTCAGAGCCAGCAGCCTCTCCTGGAACTTCTGAAACCTCCTAGTCAGCAGCCCTGGTGCTCGCCTTGGCATCTGCAGAGCTGGAGAAAGTCCTAGTCCTTCCTCTGGGTGACCTGGGGAAAGCCTCTTCACTTCGTTGAGCCTTCATTTTCTTCTCAGAGGTTAACATAGCTACAATTCAGCTCAGAATTGCACAAAATAATGTATGAGGAAGCCCTTTGTAAAGACCAAACTATAGAAAGGCTGGGAACATATGAGGAGCCTAGCATGAGCACAGACTGGCTGTTCTTTAGGCCTCTCCCCGGCCAGCCCCACTCCTCGCCCTGCGCTGAGGCCCCTCCTCACACCTCGGCTGGGCTTTGGCACCACAGTCTCCCATCCAGAAATGCAGCCCACTTACACACTCCATCTGGTCTGCCTCTCTATGAAGGTAAATATTCTGGGGGTTGTTTTGGTTTTAGTGTTTGATCGCAATTCCAAGTAAGTTGGTTCTGTTTCAATCCCCACCCCCCAGTAGTCTGACTTTGAGGAAATGTGTATGTACACATTATGTTGGGGGGGGGGGGTGCGGAATACAGTGCTTATTAACATGGCATGTTTTTGTTTACTTGAAAATTGCTTCCCAAGATTCAATCTGGTTTTTGGAAAATTTTTAAATTACATTCCCACGTACAAATAAATTGTATGCTTTCCGGATAAGTGACATGTTTATATGGTGATAAAGGGAATTATAATGCTCTTAACTCTTATATAGTATGTCCTTATCAAAATCACCAAGCATGAGAACACTGTTTAGTCTCATTCATCACTCAGCACAGTCTCTTTCTGTCCACTCCAGGACACAGTCTTTGCCATGGCCCCAGATAACATGTAAATTAGCTTCATGGAACCAAAGAACCTTTGAAAACTGAGTTTGCTGGGCCTTGAAGGAACCATTTCGACTCAGCTTCAGTTATGTCAGAGCTCCTGGAGCTGGGCTGTTGGGCTAGAGGTGGCTGCTTCAAGCATGTGAGCTGTGTGCCTGGCTGGTCTCCTTGTTGATAATCCAAATTTATGGCTTGCTCGTGGCCTCTGACCCTTCTCACTGTAGTCGCCCTGAGTCCACTGAGCACTCACTTTGAAGGATATTTCTGTTCTCTTAGGATGCCTGTTTTCTCCAGTTGCTAACTTCATCTAACCAACCAGGTTAGCAGAGTTTCTGACTTTGCACTGGCATAAAGGGTATGCATTGTAAAGGCTGTGTGTGTAACGGCCCAAACTAGGCATCTTCAGATAGTCAGTGATTGTTTCCAAGTTTCTTTCTCTGTGTGAACTCCAGAGAGACCAGATGCCAGCAAGATGGGCCTGTATTTTATTGGATTTCCAGCATCAGAGTAAATGATGCCCTTTCCTCCCCTTACAACAGTTGGTTGTCTTAGGCCAATCTAATGTATTATTTTAGGGGCTACACAATTACCCTGAAAGCAAATGGAAAAAAAGGAGAGCTAATTGTTCAAGTGGGTTTTTAGCATACATTGACTGTACTTTCCTGACAAATGAGTGCTAATCATGGGGAAAGGAGTGCTTTTTTTATACTTTATGAGGTTGACACAGCGCACTCTCTGCAGGGTACATTATTCCTAAGACAAACCGCTTCTTACTAGTAATGCAGATCTGCTTCTAAGCGCTTTTAATTTCCCTTTTTGAAAAGCCCCACCTTTAAAAATGTCAGCACCAAAGCTTCTCAACTATGGCAAACTCCCACGCATATAGTTGGGGTAACTATATCCTGAAAAGAGGTGATTTTCTGAGGCTGTTTCTCATGCATTCCAGGGCCAACCCAGGGAAGCTGGGCATAGAGCTTCAGAGGCCTCCTGTTGTGGTGGAAGGACATCTCTTCCTTTCTGGGTTCTCTCTAGGCCTCTTCCCCGACCCTACCCTACCATGGCCTCCTGCTGTCCCTCTCCCTACAGACCTGATATCCAGAACAGAGTGTTCTCTGCCCTAGCCACGTAACTGAGGAAAAAGCCAATGGGATGATACCCTAAGTTCAGGCAACAGAGTGTGAACAGAATCAGAAAACAGATGGAAACAGTACTTCCAGTGTGGTATGGTAGTTGAGGAGAGGGCGGGCTCCCCTAGAACTCTGTACATCATTTTGTCCATTTAAGTTTATGGGACTACGTCCTTAGCCTCACTCTGAGGCACATGGTATCATTCCTATTACCTGAATAAAGATCCTAGATCTGAATATTTGAAATTAGGCAACCGGGGGCGCCTGGGTGGTGCAGTCAGTTAAGCGTCCGACTTCAGCTCAGGTCACGATCTCGCGGTCCGTGAGTTCGAGCCCCGCGTCGGGCTCTGGGCTGATGGCTCAGAGCCTGGAGCCTGTTTCAGATTCTGTGTCTCCCTCTCTCTGCCCCTCCCCCGTTCATGCTCTGTCTCTCTCTCTCTCAAAAATAAATAAACGTTAAAAAAAAATTAAAAAAAAAAAAAAAAAAAGAAATTAGGCAACCAGGTTGTGGAGTCACATATAGGAATAGTCACACAAATAGCCAACTCTATATGAGAGAGAGACAGAGCTACCTGATCACAAAACCCCAGCACTGCAGAGTTTGTGTACAGTACTCGAGAGAGTCCGGAAAGTCTTGTTTAACTGAAAGACAAATGTCTGTTAGTGGGAGGGGCAGGAAACATGGAGGGCTACAGTCCTTGACACCGTTCTGGTACCCCCAAGGAGCACCTGTGGAGCAGCCTGTGAGCATTCCTCCCTGATACCTGGGACTGCGCCCCCCCCCAACCAGTCAGCCATGCAGGGATGAGCTCACGCCTGCATCCTGATTGCCTGCTTCAGCCAAACAGAGCCCTTCCTTGCTCCAGCTTTCGGCAGCCTGACGTAATGCTGGCAGCAGGAAGTTCTAATCCGGAGTGTTTTTGTTTGTTGTGCTTCCTCAGGATTTCCTTGAATCTGGAGACCCCAAAGAAACAAAGATGCTAATCACCAAACAGGCTGACTGGGCTAGAAATATCAACGAGCCTAAAGCTGCAGTGGAGATGTACATCTCAGCGGGAGAGCATGTCAAGGCCATAGAGATCAGCGGTGACCATGGCTGGGTCGACACGTGGGTTTTCAGTCCCTGCCCCAAGAAGCATTTGGCAGCATGTCATGTCATGTCACCTCTTGGTTTTGACTGACAAGGGAAAAAATAGTTTTTCTCTAAATATATAATCCAAATGTTATAGTGACTGGGTTTGGGGGAGACACAGAGATTGAACAAGGCAGGCACTGCCTTTGAGGAGCTTAGTGAGTCCCTGGGGAAAGGGTCGGGGGTGGGGGGAAAGTAGGGGGAGATACCCAGGCATTAGAGCTGCCATTGACTGAGCCTCCCTAGGAGTCAGGCACTGCAGTATCTTGCAGGCATTTGATTCTCTCCCGTACCCAAAGCTGTGGTGTTTCCATGAGGAAACCAAGGCTCAAGGACCAAGTGATCACGTGAGGCAAAACAGCTGGCAAACGGTGGAGCTGGGCTTCAAACTGACCTGGCTGATTTCAGTGCTCCTAACATGTGTAATGGTAGGAACTAAAAAAGAACAAGAACAGATCTAAGCACATCAGGGAAGGAGACATGAATTCTCAGGGGAAGAACTGTGGCCATCTTCTCCTAGGAGGTGGTCTTTGTATGAAGGGCCTTGATAAATTTTAAGAGGTAGAGGTGGTAGGAAGGGGAAGGGTATGAGGCCAAAAGAACATCACAAACCAGGCGTCAGCTGAGATTGGAATACACAAGTGGGGGCAAGAGGGTGATAGACAACTGGCTGCAGGCAGGGGGATCTGGGCTGGCCACCTCGGGAGGGCCTCAGGCGCTAAGCTGAGGCATTGAGATTTGTCAGTAGGAGTAAGAACCCTGGTCATGGCTGTGCTGCTGGAAGCTCACTCAGGCAGTGGGTGTAGAATGGAGGGAAAATGAGAGGGAGGCAGGCCAGACAAATGGCCAGTGCAGTTAGTTACCAGAGAGAAGTATGGTGGCTGCAGGAATGAAAGAGACGTGGAGGAGCCACAGCTGACAGGACCCAGCTGGATGTGGACTTGAGGCTGGTCCAGCAAGGGAGTTGAAGACCGATTCTGAACTCTGGGCCTGATGGTCAGTAATGCCATTTTCCAAGGTAGAAAACAGAAGAGGAGTGAGAGTGGGGTGGGGCCACCCAGAGAGAGGATGGATTCAGTCTTGAGAATCTTAGAGCATCAGACCTCCAGAGGATGGCTTTCTTCTCCCTCAGTCAGGGAAAGTAGGCTTCACATTCGTGTGTGTGTGTGTGTGTGTGTGTGTGTGTGTGTGTGTGCGCGCACAGGTGCACATTGCCATATCTGGCAAAGAACAGGTGAGGGAGTGGCTCCTGAGGGTGGCTCAGTCTGAGCCCTAAAGGCTTTTGGTTATTCTGAAAGCCACATTGTGGTCAAGTAGTGGCCTAGGCAGGACCTGAGGAAGGAGAGGGCTGGTTAATGATTATGTCACCTCCTTGAACTCCACCATGTAGTTTGCGTGTATGCCCCTCACAAAGGGACTTTGGTGGATGACCTACCATCCCATCTTTCTCTTGTGCAAGAATACAGTTTCTTGGAGACAGAGGCAACAGATCTTGCCCCCCAAATTATTCTTTTCACAGAAGGAATGTTACAGGAGAAAGCCAGGAAGATTTGTGGCCCTGCTCTCCCCTCTGGTTTTTCATGTCACTTTCATTTGCAACTGACATGTATCAGGTTATCCTGGAGATACCTAACTAGTTTGGGAAAGAGATATTTAAGCATGTTCCCTCTTTTTCCAGGTCTGGCTGTAAAAGGTGCCTCTTCCCCAGGGACATTTGGTTTGATGGGTGGGGCTGGGGGCCTCTTAGGGGTTGGCTGTGCCACCTTTCTCCACTGAGAAGTGTTATTTTTAGATGCCATTATTATTCTAAGTACAGATTGACAGGCCTCCCTGAGCTTGCCTGTCTATGAGACAGGGATCTGTTACAGCTGCTTCCCCTTCTTTTCTCACAAAGAGAAAGCTGGGTAGAACCCCTTTCCTCTGAGAGAGCTGGTTTTACTCCAAATCCCGCCTGACCAGAAAGAACGAGCACATTCCATCCAGCCTTCCTGCCCCATGAGTAGTGGCGGGGGGGGGGGGGGGGGGGGGGGGAGGGGGGAGTGCAGTTACCACTGGGAAGAAGTGGTGGCCAGTGATGATCCCTGTGTCCCCTCACCTGTGGTCAGCACCTTGGCCAGCAAGAGAGGCACAGCCAAGATTTCCTGGGGGCCTTTCTTCCAGAGCCCCACACATGCCTCTTCCTTTGAGGTCCTATCAGCTGAAGAATTCTCATGCCTCTGCCTCTACTTTCCTAGGAGAATTCCTGAAAAGGTGGTAGAAAGAACATTCTCCCACTTCATGGCTTCAGAGTCTTGAGCACCCTGCTTCATCTTCCACGTAGCTTTTAATCTCATCTGTAAAATGAGAATTATAGTACCACTTCTTAGGGCGGTGAAGATTCAATGAGATCACACATGGGAAAGCTCATGGCACTATGCCTGGTACCAGCAGGTGATTAGTAGATGTTTGTTTCTATCCCCAGATCCTGCTGTGTAGATAGTGACTCTGTGAAAGGCACACAAGGTTGGGGAGAATGGTGTCCTTTAGCAGGTGACTTCTCCCAGTCACTGGGCAATGTTTCTGGATTATGTATTCACTCATTTAATAACCACCCATCAGACACCAGGGGCCATGGCACCATATTGATCACTGGGGACATCAACATGAGTCGACACGCAGCTCACCCTCAAGAAGACCCAAAAGCTAATGCTGCTTCCTTCGATCAGGCCCCTTTTACAGGAGTCCATCTTCTCCCTATGCTTTCATCTCTCCAGGTTAATCGACATTGCCCGTAAACTGGACAAGGCTGAGCGGGAGCCCCTGCTAATGTGCGCTCATTATTTCAAGAAGCTGGATAACCCTGGCTATGCTGCTGAGACCTATCTGAAGATTGGCGACCTGAAGTCCTTGGTTCAGCTGCACGTGGAGACCCAGCGCTGGGACGAGGTGAGGGTAGAGCCTGCGTAATGGGTCAGGGGGCCCCACCTGGCCATAGTCAGTTTTTTGGGGTTTGTATGGGGAGCAGCTGCCCCTCATCATGGGAATGAACATTGGCCTGGCAATCAGGAGACTAAGCCTCGAATTTTCTGAGCCAGAATGTCTTAGAGGCCCTTTCAGTATGAGCTTTCCATTTATTTGCTCATTCAATCATTCATTCAGAAAATCTTTTTTTTTTTAATTTTTTAATGTTTATTTTTGAGAGAGAGAGAGAGAGAGAGAGAGAGAGAGAGAGAGCTTGAGCAAGGGAGGGGCAGAGAGAAAGGGAGACTCAGAATCTGAAGCAGGCTCCAGGCTCTGAGCTGTAGGCATAGAGCCCGATGTGGAACTTGAACCCATGAAGCCTGAGATCATGATCTGAGCCAAAGTCGGAAGCTTAACTGACTGAGCCACCCAGATGCCCCATTCAGAAAATCTTTATGCATTGCTGGCTTTGTGCCAGCCCTGTAGTACACACTGTGGACATGAGAGTTAACAGCCCTCACTGTCTGCTGTTGGTCTGAACTGCTTTTGACCAACGCCACATACTGATGGATCTCTGGCACGTGTAACATTCAAAACCTGCTGGGTGCCTTTTAACAGAAAATGCCACCCATACTCTCCATGTGCAAGCTGCCAGAGCTTTTTCATGGGCAGCTCCTTCTCCTCCGCTCTTTCCTAACCTGGATATCTCTGGCATGAGGGGTGGGTGTGAAGAATTAGCCGGGCTAGTAGCAAAGATAGCTAGGGCCGGGCTGGCAGTAGCAGCTGATGTGCTGCCCACTCTGTGGCTTGACTCCCACCCTGTAGCTCACTGTGCTACCTGTGTAGCTACCTGTGCCCTGGATTGAAATTCATTCCCAAGAGGATCGGAGGCTGTACCTATGGTCCTCGCTCTACCCCACCCACCCACCCATGCACCCACCCACTGAGGTCTAGTTTACAGAGCCATAGCAAGACCTTTTCTGAGTAAAGTTATCTGACTCTCGTCTGCCTTATGAATGGCTCCATTTGTTGAGGTGACAAGGTTACTGATGAGAAGAGGTGGGGCCAAGGACAGGCAACAATGGCTTCTCAAGATAAATTTATTAGGAGATTTCTTTAGCAGCATATATTACAGCATTTTAGAACCATTAAGTCCTGGGGCACCGGGCTGGTTTGGTCCACAGAGCTTGTGACTACTGATCTTGGGGTTGTGAGTTTGAGCCCCATGTAGGGTTCAGAGGTTACTTAGAAAAAAAATTAATAAGGGCACCATTCGGTTAAGCGTCCGACTCTTGATCTCAGCTCAGGTCTTAATCTTTGGGTCATGAGTTCAAGCCCTGCATTGGGCTCTGCGGTGGGTCTGAAGCCTAGATAGATAGATAGATAGATAGATAGATAGATAGATAGATAGATAGAATCATGAAAGAAAGAAAGAAAGAGAAAGAAAGAAAGAAAGAAAACGAACGAACCACTCAGTCCTAACTGTGCATCAGGCAAACTTTCTCCTTGTTGCCACATACTGTCCCCCATGACTCATTTCTAATTCTCCTGGCCTGACAGGTGGTTCTGGGGCTTAGATAAAGCAGTCACTGGGTCCTATACAGCACCAAGTCCACAGTCATCTTTGACAGCTAATAAGCAGTGATGATGATAATGTCAATTCTGTTTCCTTAGGTGTCGCCTGCAATTAAAAGAAATCTGTTTGCAGCCCTACAGGAGCCCACGCAAATCCTTAAAATAAAATGTTTCCGATTCTGTGCCGCTTCTGTGGTCCAGAAACAGACTGTGTTGTTATTGAATCCAGTCGCTTGCATATTGCTGTTAATTGCCTTTTGTTTTCAAAGAGCTGATTTGTTTTTGCGTTTCTGGGGGTGGTGGTAGGGGGAGGCACTCTCCCCCTCTGAGTTGTCAGGCTGGCAAAATATGACACATTCCTAATGGATTCAGCCAAGTGCCATGTTTTCATGGGGGCTGTCGGGGCTGCTTTATTAAGAATGCATTTGCTCCTTCCTCCAGGCCTTTGCTTTGGGTGAGAAGCATCCTGAGTTTAAGGATGACATCTATGTGCCCTACGCTCAGTGGCTAGCAGAGAACGATCGTTTTGAGGAATCCCAGAAAGGTAGGCCACACAGACTGCCACCTTGCAGAAGGGGCAGGAGACGGCACTGCCAAGGCGTACATTTCAGGAAGGCTACCAAGCCCCTCCCATTGTGGGCTTGATGATGGATGACTTCATCCTGGGGATATGACATGTTTCATGGTGAAAGACTGGGGAGCAGTGGAAAGAACATGGGCTTTGGAGTTGGACACACCTGGGTCCATCACTCACTTGCTTCCGGACGTTAGACAGGTCCTGTCTCTTCTCTGAGCAAAGCACTGTGCATTCAAATATAGCTTCCCACTCAATCCTCACGACAGCCCTATAATGTAGCTACTGTTTCCTAGATGAGAAACAGGTTGGAAGAGGTGAAGGGATTTGCCTGAAGTCCCACAGCAAGGAAGTGGCAGAGAGGGAATTTGAGCCAGGCTGGTGTGGGGACAAAATGTGAGGACTCCCACAGAGTGTCTGGCATGGTCTCACCTGCCACTTTCCTCTACCGCAAATAGGAATTTGGGTTCTGTTTCTGGCTCAGATAAATGGGGTGACCTCTGCTCTTTGGCATTTCCATTGGTAAAGTGGACTGTACTCCAGGTATGGCAGTATCTGAGATAGGAGTGAAAGAAAGCACAGAGCTTTAATTGGTGGTAATAATTTTAAAATGTGACTTCCTTCTCTGTGTCAGGCACTGGTTAGGCGCTTAACTATATAACCCTGAACCTTGCCAGCAGCCCTGCAGAGACACCAAGGCTAACTGTGCCCTGCAAAGTCAGAAAGCCATGGTTGGACCAGGATCTGGCTGGCTGGGAACCGGATTCTTGTGACTAGGTCTTGCTGCCTACTTAAGAAGTCTTCTTATTGAAGCTGGGTGTGTCATATTCCATAGCATCTCATTTACACTTCTATATGGTAACAGTTGCCACCTCCGGACACATTGCGGAACAAATGTCTCCCTGTTGGAGCTCCTCAGCTAAAAGCCCCCATTGAAAGACAGCATGTTCTCTTCTGCTTTAGCATTTCCAGAGCACCCAGTTGCTGAAGTATGTGCATGTTTGGGCAAAACACATCAACCTATCCATCTGTCTGTGTCTGCCCTTCCAAGAATCCATCGCCATAGTAACTTGGTACTCAGACAAGAGATTATAGATGAGACTGGAACAAAGGCCAGACCTTTTCCTTCTCTAAAGCAGAGGATTTGGATCATCTGAGTCTCCATATGTGGGCAAGTGTCATAGCTACAAGTGCTTCCCTGGCAGCCCCCAATATCATGACGGTCTGTCTACATAGTCAAGATTCAGGAAGTTTCTGTTAAATGGATATAGAAACTATTGAGAGATTTTTTTGCATGTTTTCACAAATGTTTGATTGCTAGAACTGCGCCATATTTTTCAAGGTTGTCATTAAAAAGCACACAATTGAAGACTGAGGACTTGAGTTGAGCTAGGTTCTGTGACCTTGGGTATGCCACTTTACCTCCACCTTAGTAAGTCTGTTGTGATCCTCCATCAAGGAATCAGCAACACTCTGTAAACTACCAAACCTGTTAAAGTGTCAGGTGCTATGAGTGTCACCCCAGATGTCACAAAACTGTCCTGGAATGGATTGAGGGTAAAACCTCACTGGTGATGGGCAACAGTGCTGTCCTCAGACTTTGCCCTGCAGTTTGCCCCCTAGGATTTTTCTCTTCTGCCATGCCTTTCCAAAGTCAGCTGCCTTTTCCCTGCCAAAAAGGAATATATCTCACTGTACTTTTTTTCAGGATGTAGCTTTGGCTATTTATAGCCTTCGGCCTGAGAGGCGCATCCCAGCAACGAAGTGCTGCAGATGCTCCCAATGAATGTCCTACTTCTACAGCAGCCCCTTGCAAGCCCCGCATAATTCCATCCCACTCCTCAAACTGTGTTTTTTTTTGCCCCTCTAGCATTCCACAAGGCCGGGCGGCAGCAGGAAGCAGTCAAGGTGCTGGAGCAGCTCACACACAATGCTGTGGTGGAGAACAGATTTAATGACGCTGCCTATTATTACTGGATGCTGTCCATGCAGTGCCTTGATATAGCTCAAGGTAAGTAAACATCGGCCAGGCCGCTTGTTTTCCCCAGCCCTGCTCTGGCACCAAGATAAACATCGAAAGAGCTGGGACGTTTTAATTAAAGCCCTGGGCTTGTTTACTGGGTGTATTGTCCGTAACCCTGTCTTGCAGCAGCATAATCTGGTGTGTCATCTTTTTCCAGTTTGCCCATAAATTTAATGATGGTATGAGGGCCATCCTGGGGTTATGGTTGGGAGGTCCTGCCCTGTGTTGCTGATTCAGAACATATCTCTCCCCTGCTACCTGGGAGCCTATAACTGGACCCAGGTGAGCACTGGTTTAAAAAAAACTTAATTAAATAGAAAGATGAAGAAGAGATCACTTTACAGTAATACACTCCAGATTCTCACTCAGCCCAGGCAGAAAAATAGTTTCAATGTTGCTTTCTTGAGATTTCCCATGATGCACCGAGGGAGTTCTGGAAGCAGAGGGGACTGGGAGATGTTTTTCACTGGACTAAGGCCAGCATGCTGGAATGGGAAAAACACTGGAATTGAGGCAGTTAGGTGACTTTTAACAAGTCACAAATTCTTCCTAAGCTCTATATCCCCATCTGTGGTGTGGGGATAATCCTATCCTGCTGCCTTCGTAAGGCTGCTGTGAGCCTACCGAAGTTGTGGTCCTAGTTTGGAAACTGTCAGGCCCAGGTGTAAGGTGGCATGTTTCTGTCCGGCCAGTGGTCTGTGCCTTGGATGAGGCATGGCACAGAGGGAAGAGGCTTGAGGTGAGATGAGTAAAGCCGACGTCTGCCCACCCTCCATGCCAGACTCCTCTGGTGTGTCCGGGTGCCAGTAATCACCTGCTTCTTGCTGCAGCTGGCACTTCCCCGGTGGAAGGACCCAGTAGGCTGCAGTGTGGGATCCAGGAGGACTTTCGAAAAATGTCCTCAGACTTTTCCTGGCTACATACTCTGCCCAGCTGAGACTTTTCCTGTCTTGAGATGGTCCCAGCTCCTAAGCAGCACCTTTCCCATCACTGCACTTCCATGTCACTCTCCCTGGCACGAGCCTGATGTCGGGGGAGAGCTGACACTAGCAATGCTGCCACTGCCTCGCCTTGTAGACACGGCTTGACACATTTTCCCCTCTTGCCCTACCCCCTCCTGCTCCACACCTCAGACCCTGCCCAGAAGGATGTGATGCTCGACAAGTTCCACCACTTCCAGCATTTGGCCGAGCTGTACCACGGCTACCATGCCATTCATCAGTATACGGTAAGGTGGCTAGGAGATGGGGTCTGGTGAGGGTGCTGCCTACTAAGCTAGGGACCCAGGCATGGCTTACAGAGCAGCAGACCTCTGGATGGAAAGTAAACCGACTGGGCAGGATGTCCTGCTGAGAAATTCTGATCTTCTGGGAGACAGAGTTTGGGACTTCAATTTTCCTCAGTTAGCCACTTTTTGACCTGTAGCAAGCTGTGGGCTTCTGAATTAATAAGCCAGGGCTAGCATGGGCCTTGCTAGTTGCCAGCTTTAGGTTTGTAAAACTCAGGCAGACTCTGGGTTAGCCAGACAAAGAGCTATCTCTAAAATGATCAGGGGTGGATGTTCCACTCTAGATGGGTGAAGGCCCAGCTCTAACCAAAGGCCCCAAGGTCTCTCCTAGGCCCTGCCACTCAATTGCTATGTGACCTTGAACAATTTGACCTTGAGCAATTTGTTTTCTCTCTCTGGCTCTCAGTTTCCTTCTCTATAAAACGAGGGCTGGCTTGATCTCCAGAGACCCAAATGGTTCTTTTTAGTCACTCCCTGATTCTTTTGATTAAGCATTTTAAATCTGTCTCCTGACAATGGGGAACAGGTGATAGGTTGTTATCAGTTCCCTCATTTTGTGTATCCTCAATCTCTCAGCAAATGTTGATTAAGCTCCTACAATGTGAGCTTATCCTGTGCTAATAAACTAAGAGGATAATTCCAATAACCCACCTTTATTGAATACTTACTACTTAGCAAGCAATGTGCCAAAGACTTTATTGTATCGATGTATTTAATCCTTTCAATCATGCTGTGAGATAAGTAAGTATTGTCATCCCCATTTTACAGATGAGGAGACTGAGATGCTGAACACAGAGATCCCACAGTTAGTACGTGAGAGCCAGGATGCAAGCCCAGACGGGCTGGCTCCGGAGCCTGTGCTCTTAGCTTCTGCTCCTCCACCCCCTCTAACGTGGAGAAGGCCAACGACCGGCCTCACACCCCAGCTCCATTGTGTGACCTTGGGCAGGTTGTTTACTTTCCTCTGTGCTTCAGCTTCCTTCTCTGTAAAATGGAGATGATAATAGTACCTACTTGATGGTCTTGTGAGGATTAAATGAGTTAATATTGGAAAAGCACTTGGAAGAGAGCCTGGCACAGAGTGACCCTAGATGAGTGTCAGCTATTCCTCCTGCCCTGTGCGGAGGCTTCCAGCCAGTTTTCCGTGGGCCTTCTCCCCTGCAGGCTAAGCATTTCACAGTTCTTTGCCCATCTTCAAAGGCCCTACCTTTTACACCGGGTCTTTGCCCCACATTTGTGCTGGGCACTCGGCACGTTCTTTGTCTCTGAGGAAAGTCTGGCAAGAGAGACTCCTCTATTAGGCAGAGACAGCTGTCAGTCCTTCATCTCATCTCTTCCTCACACCAAGGTCAGTGGTTTCAAGGTACCTCATCTTCCCTTACAGTCTTTTCAAGGCCCCTCATTTCTATTAGGTGCTCATGTGGAAAGAAGCCACCCTAAAACAGATCCTAAACTCAACTCAGCTTGAAAGTCAGGACCCCAGCTCAGTGTTGGTTTGCCTGAGCCACTCTGGAGCTCAGCTCTTTGTCTCCCTTCTGTAATAACTGAGCTCTTCTCCAGGACCTACATGCAGCTGTGAGCTTGTGGCATCTTCACACCAGCTGGGGCTTTTCATCCTAGCTGAGGCTTCTTCATTGGGCCATTTCTTTATTCAACAAATCCCTCCTGTGTGACAGGCCCTGTGCTGAGGCCTTGGGACACAGTGGTGAACAAGACATCCCTGCCCATGAGGAACTCACAGTCTGTGAACAAGCAGTTGTAGTCCAGTTCCTTCAAGAGAAAAGCTTAGAAGACCAGGAGGACTTCCTGGAGGAAATGATCCTAAGCAAAGAGGAGGGAGATTAGTAAGAATGGGGCAAGGGAAGAGGAGGGGAAGAAATGGCATTCCTGGCGGAGGTCACAGCATGTGCAAAGGCCTGGAGGTGGGTGGTATTTTAGGGTCTGGCATCAAAGCCCAGCAGAGCAGCTCTGAGTCAGAGCAGACTGGAAAGGGGAGCATCAGACCTATCCTGATATGATGGCTTCTTTCCCAGAGGAGAAGTGTTAATCTTGAGGACCCTCCCCCCATTCTGTTCTTTCTGGGACATTTCTTAGCTTCCACACCTAGTGCGATGTAACCAGAGGCAGGCTTCTCCCTGGCTCTTACCCAGAAAAGGATGCAGTCTCAGGTTTTCTTGGGTTCTTGGAACTAACAGAGGCTGTAGAAATTTAAATGAGAGCTAACAAGAGAATGTTGGGCTCCAAACCCAAGAAGTAGTATAAAGCAAGTCCTCACAAATGTAGACCAATTAGGGTCTAAGTCCTCCTGGCTCCCTGATGAGTACAGCCTAGCAAGACCCTTCAGGAAATGTCAGTTTATTACCATTGAAGTGCTTGAGGGGGAGCTGGCGTGCTTTCATCTTGTCATCTTCAGTAGTCTCAGTTTGCACACAATGTGCCAGATTCCTTCAAAATTCCTTCTTAACCTTTTATGGACCCCTCCCTGATAGAAAATTCCCTGTGCTCTACCATGCTGAGCTTCTGGCAGCCTCTAGGTACAGAAGACCTATTCATGTGTGTTAGTGCCTGGTCTCTTAGGGCCTGTGCCAGGTGCTGGGGGCACGGGGCTGAGCCCTTGAGGAGCTCCACTACATGTACATGTTTGGTGGGCATCAGGCGGCTAGGCTGCTTCTGGAGAAGAGGCATGTGATTTCATGCTCTAAAGAGTTAACTGCGTCCACTTAAAGACATGCTTATGTCGGGTCATGTCCTAAATTGCATAAAAGAAAGGTCTTCTTTCTCGAGCTAATTGGAGACAACTTGAGCTCGAGGAAGTGGAATTATTATCAACACCAGGGGCAGTGCAGCTTGGAAGAGAGGCATTCTTGGGCTTTGGAATCAGACCTGGGTTTGAATCCCAGCTCTGCTCTTTTCCAGTCTTTTCTAGCTGGATAACTCGGGCAAGTCGTCTCTCTGGGCCTCAGTGTTTTCATCAATACAGTGGCAATGACAGTGTATCCTCACAGGATTATGTTGAAGACCACATGAGACGGCGGCTGGAAAGCACACAGTAGATGCTCATTAAGGGAGATTGCTCTTCTACTGAAGTAACTCAGAATCATTGGTGTCTGCCTTAGGAATTCAATCCCTATTTTCTTTTCTCTCTGCAGGAGGAGCCTTTCAGTTCCCATCTTCCTGAAACCCTCTTCAACATCTCCAGATTCCTACTGCACAGTCTGACCAAAGACCCCCCCTTGGGTATCTCTAAGGTGTATCCTTTCTCTCACCCCCACCCTCAGTCCCACCCCTCTTGTCTAATGGCCCCTGCAAAGTTCTTTCCAGAGCACTTTACTGGCAGATCCTTCCCTTTCTCCTGTAGCCCTCAGGGAAGAGAGAGAGAGTTTGTCCTGCTGCTGCTGTTTTGCTGTAGAAGCATCTCAGCCAAGGGAGGCCAAGGGGCCAGTGCCAAGAGAAGATTTGTTTTTCAGGGCTCTCTGGGCTTGGCCCAGCAGTGGGTCTCTAACCAATACACTACCCAAGCCCTCCCAGAACCCATAAATGAGGGAGTAACTGAAATATAGAAAACACTTGGACTCTTGGGCATTTCCCCGGGTAGAAGGGTGATGGGTGTTTGTTCAGCCCAGTAGATGGAGCACCTGCTGTGCCCCAGACACTGGGCCAGGCAATAGGTGACGAAGTTGCCATCTAGTAGAGGAAGTAACAAGTGAACTGGGCTTAGTTCAGTGGGATGTGTGCTGTGCCCAAGGGTGGAATGCAGCTAAAGCTCGGGTCATGGTCAGGCAAGGCTGTCTGGAGTTGCTGACATCCATCCCATAAGCTACCAGGGAAGACGGTAGAGTAGATGTTCCAGGAGAGTACCCAGCACATGGAAAGGCACAGAGGTGAAGTGAGCATGGTGTATGGGAGCAGCTGAAGAGGGGAGTGGGAGCCAAGCTGGGGATGCAGTGGCCTGAGGGCCTCCCTGTGAGTTGGCCTCACCTTCCCCAAACCTGTGAGGGCCATTGAGAGGCTGTAAGCAGAAAAGAGGATTGAGGATGCATGCTGCCAGAAACGACCAGGATACAGCCAAAATCCTTAAAGTCCTTATAGTCATAAAAGTCCAAAAGGACATTCTCCTTGTCCTCTTCTAAAGCTTATATTCTCTCAGTCCCTTTCCAGCCCCAACCTTGCCGCCTTTCTGTGAGGAAAAGGCCTTCCCAGAAGAGAGCTCAGAGGTATTAATCGGTTAGAACTAGCTTCTCTAAAGGGTTCCAGGCCCATCATTTACATTTCAGGGGAAACTCCCCCAAATCAAGCTGTGCCTTCATTGACTGAGACCTTTGCAGAGGAGTGGTCAGGGCCACACCTGCCAGAGCCTCAGCACATGTGTCCAACCTTTCCAACAAGTTCTATATAAGTCAGCAGAGTTTGATTGAACCTCTGCCCTAAGCTTCACCCTATACTGTCCACTGGGGACCTAGAAATGGCTCCTGACATGGTCCCTGACTGGGAGGGGTGACAGTGGAGACACAGACAAGGAAACTTACCACCATGTAACTGCTAGGGTAGAAGGTGCCACACTGGGGGTGTGGGGAAGCAGGAGCATCAGGGGGAAGAAGAGTGCCAAGGAGGCATGGTACTTGAGGCTTGCCAGGGAGAAGTGGGGAAGGGGGTTCACCAGTGGGGCAGGGGAGGAAGGGCAGGCCTGGCCTGGGCACATTTAGCATTTAAGGTGACCTGGGATCAAGTGTAAAGGCCTGTCAGCCTCAGATTGAGGAGCCCAGAGGAGAGCCTCAGAGAGCCGGGGAGGCTGTCCCTCAGAAATCGCTGTGGCTCCTGGTGGAAGTGCAGGCAGAGAGAAGTACTGTGCACCCAGTGACCTCTGTGAGCTGGATCTAAGTGAGCTCCCCAGGCAGTCTGGGACCTGTCTCCTCCTGGCGAGGCTGGAGCAGGATGGCACTTGGTGCTGGGCATTGTAGGACCTGGCTGGCAGGCTGGGCGAGGTGGGGAGAGACATTTTGGCCTAGTCAGGGTACAAGATGAGCCATCAGCAGGCCCAGAGAACCTAAGCAAGGTTAAAATATTAATGGAAACTGCACTGTCTTTATCTCTGGAAAAATCCCTGTGCTTTGATATCCGAGAAGTACACTTACATCCCACAAATGAGAAAAGCACTTCTCAGGCTCCTGCCCATGCCGTCCTGGCACTAGCACAAGCTGTGTTCCAGCACGGGGCTCACTTTGAGGGTAGGCAGTGCCAGCTCTCAGGCCCAGTGTGGCCTCTGCTGTCCTTAACCCTGTCATTGACAGAAAAACACTCTTCACTCTGGCTAAGCAAAGCAAGGCCCTGGGTGCCTACAAGCTGGCCCGACATGCCTATGACAAGCTGCAAGGCCTGCATATTCCTGCCAGGTTCCAGAAATCCATCGAGCTGGGCAGCCTGACCATCCGCTCCAAGCCCTTCCATGACAGTGAGGTGAGGGCACAGCTCCCTCAAGCAGGAGGCTTCTCCTCCTCTTCTTGAACATCTCCTGATGCCTTCTTTCCTGGCCTGGGTTCTGTTTGAAAGATGGCTACCATGCTCTCAGGGCTCTGTGAGCCTCCTCCCCTTCCTAAGCCTTGGTTTGCTAACTCTTGCTTTTCCCTCTCTGCCTCCTCTGTCCTCTACTCAGCCTCCTGTGCTCCAGCCACAGACCCTGGTGTGGGCCCCATAGTCCTACCCTCCCTTGCCGCCCAGCTCTCCTCTGAGGCTCTGAGTTGGCTGCAGCCCAGCCCACACTGCTCTGCCTTTAACCTCCTTCTGCTCCTCTGTGCCCAAGTGGCTCTGCCTTCGCCTCATCCTAGGATCCCCTGCCCTAGTCCACCTTCCTTCTGGAACCAGGTTATCACTGTCCCATGTATCTGCGGCGCAGCTGTGCTCCAGCCCTCTTCTTCCAACCTGACAACCTATTGTCTCTTTCACAATCTCCTCCTTCAAACTCAGAGACTTGGCATCAGACAGACCTTGGTTCAGATCCCATCTCCACCATTTCCTAGCTATGTCTGTATTTCTCTGAACCTTGGTTTCCCCCTCTATCAAATGGGGACATACATAATAGCTTTCCCACAGGACAGATGAGCTTGCCCAGATAATGTGCTTAGCACGGTACCTGATGCATGGTAAGTGGCCAGTAAATGACAGCTGTGGTGTTGTCATTCCTGCTGGAGAAATGTGCTGCTGAGCCCTGCCTGTGAAGGAGTGTCCAGAGCAGTGGGGCCCAAGTGATGGGGCCTCAGATGCCTCTGTAGGCCCTTATCCTGAGTCACCACAGCACAGAGCCCTGAGCCAGTGCCCCCTCCCTGCCCACACAGATGGCCTTTCTTCTTGGCAGCCAGGCCCCAGGGGGCTGAAATCAGAGTGGGGAGCATTTCTTCCCTCCAGGTTGGTCCTTGGGCAGTTGTGGTTCTTGTGCTTTTGTAGGAGCTGGTGCCCTTGTGCTACCGCTGCTCCACCAACAACCCATTGCTGAACAACCTGGGCAATGTTTGCATCAATTGCCGCCAGCCCTTCGTCTTCTCCGCCTCTTCCTATGGTAAGTCTGGCATGTGCAGATGGAGCAGCCAGTGGATGGCTGAGCCCTCTCCACTGCTTACTGGCCACATGTGTCCTCATTTGTAAATTGGGGACAGTGTGACAACCCACCCCACCAGATGCACAGTCACTAAGGGTTCCCAGAAATAGGACCCCCCTGCTGCCCAGACTTGAAGCACCCACCCCTCAGAACCTGGTGTGGGGTTTTGCATAATATAAATGCCCAGGTGCCACTGGTCGGGCATTGGGTCTGGGAGGCTAAGATGGGCTCTTAAGTCCCAGTTCCTTCTATGTTGATGAAGGATCAGAAGCCCCTTCCAAGTAGCTGGGCAGAGGCCGTTCTTCCTCCCTTGGAGAGGAGCCCATCCAGCTATTAGGGGGAAGAAGGAAGGGCTAAAGACCACTGCTTCTCACCCATGCACATACACGCCACATGTGCACACACATGCATACGTGCCTGCTTCCTCCAGACATGCAGTGTTCAAAAGACGCGGCCCTGCTGTGTCTCCTTGCTTACAGAGAACCCTGCTGCCAGGTGGGGAAGGAACTTTGATCCTCCCACCTCCCCTCATGCTGCCTGGTGAGAGCATCCCAGCCCCTAGCTCCTCCTGAGCCGGCCTTCCCACAGCCCTTCCCTGTGCCCTGTGCCCTCTAGAGGTGCTGCACCTGGTTGAATTCTACCTGGAAGAGGGGATCACTGATGAAGAAGCTGTCTCCCTCATTGACCTGGAGGCACCAAGACACAAGCACGAGAACAAATGGCAAGAGATCACAAGCAGCAGTATCCTGGGTGCTGGGCTGGACCTCTGTGTGTGCCAGCCGAACACAAGGCCTGGGTGCAAGGCAGGAGGCAGGAGGGCCTTGGGGGATGGCTGGGCCAGTGGGGGCAAGGGCATGGCAGACTACTGCTGAGTGATTGGAGAGGCCCAGATGGTGGCAGGGACAGGCTGGGAATGGGCAGAGAGCTGGCCAGGGTGCAGAGGTACAGGAGGGGACAGTGCATGCCTACAGACCCAGAAGAGGCATGGAAGGGGAGATGGTACCTTGGTCTTCACCTATGCCTCGTTCCTGGGAGGGCCTCCCGCCTACCCTAGCTCCTAAAAGCATACTGTCTATGCTTCTGGCCATGCAGAGCTGATGAGCAACCAACACAACATATGATGTCTATCAACTTTTGTAGTCAGGTTACTTTTATGTACAAGAGACAGATGCCACAAGTCAGGCTGAGCAAACAAAAGGTGTAAAGAAGCCTAGTCTTAGATAGACACTCAGCTGGATCCAGGTGCTCATTCGGCACCAGCGGGAGGCTGTCTGTTGTCTTCTTGGCTCTGTTGTCCTCTGAGTGACTTCATTCTTTGATAGCACCCACCCTGTCCCACCAGCAATACCAACCCTGAATCCCATCAGTCTTACAATCCTGGGAAAGGGCTGACGGTCCTCCCAGCATGACAGCAAAAACCCCAGGGCACATCCTCGCTAGGATACCTTAGGCCAAAGGCCACACCTCAGCTTATCCCTCTAGCTAGGACCATGTTCATTGTCCCAGCTAGACACAGGCGGAGGGCTTCTACATGTGACTGTGCACATTCATCACCTGTGGACCTTGGTAGCACACAGCAGTTGGTTCAGCAGGTCTGAGCGGACTGAGAGCCTGAGTTTCTATAAGCTTCCAGGTGATGCCAGTGCCACTGGTCTGTGGGCCACCTTTTGAGAAGCAGAGCAGAAAGGAAAAACCAAGGAGTTGTTTGCTGAAAAAGGGGGACAGAAATCATGTCTGCATGCCAGCTTTCTGCACACCCAAGTCAGATGGTTTGGCTAACTTGTTACTGCCGGGGGGCCACATGTCATACCTAACTTGGCACCAGCAGCCTCCGTTCCCCTGGGGCCTTCCTGTGGGAACCCCACTCACCCTGGCCTCACATCAGCCTGGCAAAAGGGGGCAGCTCCCTAGGCACCTTCAGCCTGGTCTGGCTAGCCTTAGGACTTGGGAGTTCTCACCCCCTTCTACATGAAATAGGACCTGTAAGGCCTTCTCAACTGCCTACAAACTACATGGTGATTGCTAAGTGTTTCTCTAGGAATTGCCAGGTTTTCTGGCCATGGTTTCCAGGTAGGCCCATTATTTTTCCTCCCACCCGCGGTAGGCCTGCAGCCTCCACTTACTAGGTACTTCTGGTCAGCAGGCCTACGTGGGCCATGGCACGGTCTGTATGGGGCAGCAAAGAGCCCATCAGAGCCCCTTTCCTGCATGTGCACTGGGGCCCAGCCTCTGTGTGACAGGGGCTGTCTCCTCCCTGGCCTATGTTCCTTCCATTTCTCTATCTAGAAACCTATTCCACAGACGAGTCATAGGAAACACTCCAGGCCCACATAGAGTTCCCATGAATCTTGCGTTGGGTGGAGGGCAGGACCTGTTTCCCACTCAGCCTCAGGTTGCATCCTTGACCAGACCCCTCCAGATTCCCAGACTCTGAGGCTGGATGAGACCACGGACTCCATGAGAGATGATGACCCGTTCACAGCAAAGCTGAGCTTTGAGGTGAGGGCACCTCTCTGAGTGATGGGCTGTGGAGACACCTGAGACTTGTTGGGAGGGGTGACTCAGATCCCTTCTGTACACATTGCTTGGCATGAAGCAGACTTGTTCCCTGTTAAGGCCACTGGGGGAATTGAGGTGATGGGTTCCCCCTCACTAGAGATGGCTAGCAGGAGCTACTTGACCTGCCAGCGTTCTGTCAAGGTACCTAGCAGGGGAAGTTTCTGGGGTCCTCCCTGGTTGCCCCCAAAATTCTGGGATCATGACCCATATAAACATGTCACCCTGGCTGAGTGAGAGCACCTGTGCCCCCTGCTTCCCACCTGCCCACCCTGCAGCAAGGTGGCTCAGAGTTTGTGCCCGTGGTGGTAAGCCGGTCAGTGCTCCGCTCCATGAGTCGTCGGGATGTCCTCATCAAGCGCTGGCCTCCACCCCTGCAGTGGCAGTACTTCCGCTCACTCCTGCCTGACGCCTCCATCACCATGTGCCCCTCTTGCTTCCAGGTACTATGCCTACAACTCATATGTGCTTACCAGTTTCTTCTTTACACTGCTTTTCCATTTCACAAGTGTCCCCTTGGGGAAGTCCTGGGTGGCTCAGTTGGTTTGTGAGTTCAAGCCTGGTGTTGATCCCCGCTTGGGATTCTCTGTCTCCCTTTCTCTCTGCCCCTTCTCTGCTTACACTGTCTGTGTCTCTCTCAAAAATAAATAAATTTAAAAAAAGAAAAGGGGCCTCAGACCCCAGACCCTTCCCCCCTTTGTTCTAGTCCTCAGACAAAGGTGTTCTGGATCCTGTGTTTCTAGCCCTGACTCACTGCCAGGCCTCCTCCCCCTTGGAAGGGCGACAGTCCCTGCCAGGCTCAGGGGTTGGCACTGGGTCATGACTGTTTCTTCTCAGATGTTCCATTCGGAGGACTACGAGCTGCTGGTGCTTCAACACACCTGCTGCCCCTACTGTCGGAGACGCATCGATGACCCCGGCCCGTGACTGGCCCCCTCAGGATCACCACTCCTACCAGGGCCACCTTGTGCTTGGATGGGCTGTCACAGGAAGAGTTAAACTGTCAGAAAAAAAAAAAAAAAAAACTGTTACTTTCAGAAAGGCTCTGAGTTGGTGGCAGCCTGCTGGAGTCCACAGATCTGTCAGACCATTAACATGTACACTTTGTGAACAGATTGCCTCAATAATTACAAATAAAAGGGCTACTTATTTTCATCAGTGTCTGCATTTTAGCAAATCTTCATATTGTCTGCAACTTAATTTCCTTATGCAAAAGTGCACCTGTTTCTAATTTGATCTGAGAGGAACATTACATTTGCCTGCTCTTAAAATTTAATCTAATCGAAATGGCAATATGGGAATAGGTAGGGGAACGAGTGTTTATTTATTTTGGTTTAGCGGGGCTCTGTCTTGACCAGAAAATAAGGTTCCTGGCTCCACAAAGACAATGGCAAAGAGGGCCTCTCCACAGAGGTTCTGGAACCCACCCTCTGCTTCCTGCCTATGGCCAAGCCCCCCTTTACTCCATTCATCCAGCCCCACAGAGGCCTCTACCCCACTGAGGCTTTCCCCTTCCTTCCAGCTCCTGAAGCAAGTGGGTCTGTTTGAGGTTCTGCTAAGGTTGCTGCCCCTGAGCGTCAACAGTGTCTGATTTGGCAGCTTGAGAGCATGGGTGGGTAGCACTTTGGAAGCTGAGGAGGGAGAACTGACGTTTATTGGGGACCTTCTCTATGCCAGCCGAGTTTCATATGTTGTCTCAGTTCTCACACCAGCCTTGTGATGGAATCGTTATGATTTCCTTTCTGTAGCCATGAGAGTCGGTGGAGGTGCTGGAGCCCAAGGGCTCATCCAGCCCTCGGTGGAAGCCCCTGATCTGCCCTTCCCTGAGTGCCCTGTTCCCTTTGCTTTCCACACTACCTGTCCCGGAGGTGGCAGTGATCCAGTGCTTTATGCAAAGTCCTGACAGCAGGGGAAGGAGAACTGGGCTGTCAGATAAGAAAACCACCCCTGTGATTGGATATTGATACTTTACAGCTCTTCTGTGAAGTGGGCAGAGCCGGACAAATGTCCCCATTGGAGGGATGAAGACTGAGGCCTGGAGACAGGAGTGGCTGCAGAGACCACCCAGTGGTGAGTGCTGAAGCTGGCCCCCTGCCCTCCCCCTTCCTCTCCTGCCTCCCTCTGTGTCTCTCTTTGGAGATGATGGAGGAAAATAAAGAAAGGAAGCCAGACAGTTGTGCCAACAGAACTCCTCCGTTGAGTGTCTAATTACTTACCATCATGCATGCTCTCTCTCTTGCTAAACATTTATTAATGTGTTAGGATTTCCATTAGCGCATTATTTGAACTAAAATCATTTGCATATGGCTGGGAAAAAGAGAGGAGAGAGAGAAAACAGCCCTAGCCACCCAACAGGCGTCAATCACAGTGACAGATCAGATGGTCGGTGGCTAGAGGCAGGGGGTGGGGGGCCCACCCTGAGACTCCAGCATGCATCTTCTCAGCCGAATAACACAAAAACCAGGGTGTGCCGTGCCAGGTTCTGCTGCCGCGGGGAAGCACAAGGAAGCTGTGGAGGTCTGAGACAGTAGCTTCCTTTAAATCAAATGCTTACTGGGTACCAGACACATTGCTAAGCACTCTCCATGCGTCGTCTTCCTCAATCCTCAACAGCCTCCAAGAATGCCCATTAATGCAGATGATGAAACTGAGGCTCAGCAACATTCTCTCCTTTATTCAACAAATACTTACTGAGCCAAGATGCAATTCACACCCAGGCACAGCCTTTGCACCTAAGCATTATGTTCTGCATCTCTCCTGTCTCAGCCTAGACAAGGTCTTGACCAGGCCCATTCTTTCTCCAAGGCTCAGTTTCCCCATGTATGCAGAAGGGCCTCCTCCAGCTCTGACTTTGAGGTTGAGCCTCAAGTCTCCATCTGATGAGGCTGATGACCCTTCACATGCTACAACAAGGAAGGCACTGTAGGGATGTTGAGATGCCCATTTCACTAAAAGGCCACCGAGGCCCGGACAGAGGCACAGCTGCTGGAGGCTGCACAGCTTGGAAGTGGTTCAGGCTGTGACTTGATCTTCCAAGTCCCCAGTGCTACCCATGTTCCTAGAAGGAAGAAGTAAGGAAAAGGGGGGGGGGGGGTTTGCACAGCCCAGAAAGAGCCCTGGACCAGGCCTTAGGTGGGCCTGGCTTTAGTCTGGCCTCAACCAGCTAGGTGTCCCCATCCATCCCAGTGAGGCTGCTGAAACCAGGAGCCCCTCGTGGCTCTTGCACAGGTAGGCAGATGTCCTGTCTCCAAGGTTGATGCCTATGGCAGACACCAAGTGACCTTCCATTTGTGCTAGCCCCACCCTCAGGGTAGGTGGGAACCTTAGCAAAGAGGCCTGCACTGGGCACGGCTCTCTCCCTGGGTCCAGCACTTATCCCAATACTCCACCCAGACTCCAGAACATCTTCCTAGAATGAGAACCTAATCATGCTTCTCCCCTGCTTATAACCCTCCCCGTTGCTAGCCAGCCAGCACCCGGATTCCTAGGCCTGCCCTCCCCTGGCCGGCCATCCACCCCAGGCCCCAGGGCCTCCATACCAGCTGGCCCTTTTCTTGCTGTGCCTTGGTTCAGTTGTCCCCCATTCTAGGCTAGGGAGCCTCCCTCCTCCCTCCCTCCTGGTCTATACCTTGCTCCTCTGGGATCTCACAGCACTGGGGCTGGGAACAGAGCCCTACATCCCATGGTTATTTGTTTTTCCTTTGTCAGCTGGCCCCTAAGCCTGGGACCTCCTTGAGGGCAGGGGCTATATATGATTCATCTCAGTGTCCCTAGCACCCAGCCCTGAGCGTGGCACCTAGAAAGTGTTTGACTAATGTTGGGGTAGGAGGGAAGTGGGGGGAGGGAGGAGGGAGGAAGTGGGACTGGAGGAGAAGAGGAAGGAAGGGGGGGGAGAGTGGGTCCATCTCCTTCCTTTCTTCCTTTTGAGATTCTCAGCTCAGTCTAAGGCCTCGCTCAGCCATGGTGATGCAGCTAGGTGGGGCTAAGCCAGGGAGAGGAGGCAGAGAGAGAGGAGGAGGAGAAAGAGAAGGAAAAGGGAAGAGGAAGCTGCTGAACCAGCAGCACCTCCATGCAGAGGCTTAAGGGCTATTTGTGTGCTACCTACTAAGCCCCTAATCCTCCACGGCCAAGTCAGAGCCCTGCACCTGGGCTCCCAGGGGGCCAGGCTCAGGGAAGCTTGGAGATAGGTGCTACCATCTTCAGAGACAACTAACCCCAGCCCTCCACCCCCATAGCTCGTCCCTAAGCCTGACTGAGGGGCCAGTGGCTCAGAAAGCCACCCACACCGGGGCTTGTCCCTTGGCATGCTCCTAGGCCCCTTCTGGACCAGCTGGCATAGAAGAAAGCTCAGACTGGGGAGTTAGACAGCCAGTTCACCTCCGGCTCTGCTGAGGAATACTAACCCTCTGAGCCCATTTCCTCAGTGGTCAAAGGTTAGGGAGTGAGACCTCCTCATGGGGGGCCAGGAGTTGTTCATCCACTCGACAAATATTTATTGAGTCCTTGCTCCAAGCTGCCAGCTCAGATTCAGCAAAGTCCAGGCCAGCCCAGCCCTGTACTCTGGAGAGAGATGGGCAATGAATCAGTAAGGAGACAAGTAAGACCACTGCTGACAGTGATAGGTACCGAGTAGAAACGAATGTGATGTGGGAGGCAGAGGGGGAGGCCCGGTGTGTAGAGTCAGGGGCCTCTCCAAGGAGTGCTTTGTAAGCTGAGACCTGAATGAGACTCTAAGAGGCTAATACTGTCAGCAACAGTCATTGATCACTTACAGGCAACAGAGTAGGAAACTGAGGCACAGGGAAGGGAGGGGGCGGGGCTGTGTCCAGGCGGCATGGCCTTAGAGCCTCAGACCAGATGTAAGGGTAGGTGTAAAGGGGCTGTACCCAGCTAAGGGATACCATGGCTCCTAAATGATAAGGTGTGAAGATCTGTGACTGGACCCTGGTGGGAAAGCAGGTCACATCAAACCTGCAGATGGGTGTGGATCCCCCAAGGTTTCCTAGCTTCAGCAAACTGAGGCTGGAGAGGGGAAGTGGGACTTCTCAGGGTGACTCAGGGTCCCAGGCGAGAGTCCAGTGCCACCCCCTGCCTTCAGAACCACCACTGCTGCCCCAGGCCTGTGTGACTCAGTCTTGTGGCTTTCCCACCAGCCCAGCACAACCTCTTTTTTTCTTTTTTCTTTTTCTTTTTTTTTGGTCATTTATACCATGATGTAAACAGCTAGCAGAACTTTCCTGAGAGCTATCTTTCGTGTAGGGATGGAGGCATGGCCAGGCAGGTGGTAGCCAAAGTTTGTTATGTGATCTGGGCCACTGACTCACTGACCACCCTGGACCTCAGTCTCCCCACCTGTGAAATGTAGCAGGGAGGGTCGGTGACTTCTGTTGAACTTTTTGCTCACTATGAGCCTGTTGCTCTGAACAAAGAGCGTTTTTTTGTTGTTGTTTAAGAAAAGGATTCTTTGTCATGCCTCACAGAATACAATGCAATGTCACAGTGGTGATGCCTTTAATTCCTCCCTGGCCATAGCCCTGTGACAAGGGTCATTAAACTCTGAGACTTAGAGAGGGAAGCACTGATTGAAATAACCTAGATCTGTCTATCCACTCGATCCGCAAATGCTGAGCACCTACTATGTGCCAGGCCCTGAGGATACATCAGTGAACAAAACAGACAGAAATCCCAGCTCCTTCCAGTGTATGGGAAGTGATTTACATTTTGCAACGTCCTGAGAACCATGCTCAGCTCTGGGAACCCTGCTGAGAGCTGGGCAGACCACACACCCCCACCCCCCACCCCTGCCTGCTCACATGACAGCCTGTGAGTTGGACAAAAAACATGTGAACAGAGCATAAATTAAAATCTTCCAAGCTGTCACAGCATTAGGAGGAGGTGAAGGCAAGGTGCTGAGGTCTATGGTTGAGGGCTCACCCCAGCCAGCTCTGGGCTGTGTGGGGGTCAGTCTTGACCCAGGGAGTCTGGTGCGCCTCCCTCCGTCTGGCTACCAGGGCCACGTCAGAATCAAACCCTCCACCTTGACCTCATTAACATTGGGCCTAATCACTGAACCAAGCACCTTAAACTGCGAAAGGTCACACCCCAGCAGCCCTGCCACGCCTTCCCTTGAGCTCATTCCACCAGTACACACTTCTGCAGCCCTCCATGTGCAAGCCCTGACCGCCCGCAACAGGCAGGGATCTGGACTCTCAGGCGGGCTGAAGGGAGGGGGAGGGCTTTTCTGAGGAAACAGGTCTGGGGGTGTCAGGGGGGAAGAGACTGCATTGAAGAGAGTATAAGGGCTGGAAGTCTCAGAGATGGGGACACTTCCCTGGCCGACTCCTTCCATCGATCACTAAGTTCATGGTTCAGACTTCACCTTTCTGGACTGCTCCGAACGACAGTGTGTTGGGAGCGGGTCACGATCTGAACTTGTCCTATTTCATTTGTTTCAGTACTTATTTGTGAGCGCTGCCAGCCCCACAGAATGGTACTTCCTGTGGGCATCGTCCTTCTCTACCATGTTCATCAGAACTGAGCACTGTGGGTGGAGCACAGTAGGTGCTCCATACACGTTTGTGGTTGGAGGCTGGTCATCAAGCACCGGTGTGCTGGGCACTGCCATGTGCCCCACTTCATTTCTCGGGGGGCATCACTGTGCCCCTTTCACTGATGGGGGGAGCCTGTCAGTGCAGAGCCATTCGCCCCCAGAACCTGATTTTGTGGAGTGACCTGCCACACAGCTTCCAAGGCCCACTGTCCCAGCCCAGCTGACACAGACGTCCCCAGATGTGCCCTGTGTGTTGCAGTGTCCAACCAGTTCTTTTTCTAGGCTCAGCCTCACCTTCACACTGGACCCAAGCCTGCCTTGCTCACGGCAGTGATCTGGTGCCTAGCATGTCACCTGGCACACAGCTGCCTCCTGGATGCAAGGCCTTGCTTCAGGAGCCTTAGAGCCTCTGTCCCCTTTCTGCTCCAGTCACCCCCTGCCTGGTCCCCTCCTCTATCCTCACTCCCTCCAATACATCTTGGGGGCATTTGAGCCACATTTCTGCCCCTTATGATCTGCCCAAGCCACTGCCCAATGCTATTTGGATAAAACCAGGTTTCTCAGTTTGGTATTAAGACCCACCAGAGCTGGCTTCATAGCCCATGTGCGGCCTCACCCCTGACAGGCCTCAGGCCTCTGTCAGCCCTTGTCTTTAGTCTCCCCTGTCTTCCCTGCTTGGCAACCTAACAAAATACTCCCCTCCCTCAAAGACCCAAACTTCACCTCCTCGGACACCTCACCGTTATAAGCGGTCTCTCCTCCCTTGGCCTCATGGAAACCCCTCCCTGGACCTGGATCTGTTCAGGGTCTTCCTCGGCGCATAACCTCCTCCTTTCTGGATTTTTGTATCCCCAGTGGCCTGCACATGAATATTTAATGAACGAGTGAGTGAGTGAATTCCAGTTCAAATACTTATTGAGCTCCGGGTCTATGCCAGGCTGTGGTCTGGCATGGAAAGTGCCAAAGATGGCAGGACGTGGCCCCTGGCCCTCATGGAGCTCATAACTTGGTGAGATGGACTAGTGTTAGGGACTGAGCCAGGAGGTGACAGGTGGGGAAGAAATAGGTAAGAGGCTGAGAGACTCAGAGGAGACATGAGAGAGCTCATGGTCCAGTGGGGAGGAAGACAAAGTCCTCTGGCATGAAATGAGGGGGACGTGGGCGTGGAGCCAGAGGTCCCAATGCCAGGCCAAGGCCAACAGACTGAGATGGGCAGAGATTCCTGGGGACTAGAAGAGTTGGGGTTGGGTCTCCTGCCCTTTCCCAGGGTCCCCAGTACCTCCCTTCTCTGGCCCCAGGCTTCTGCCTAGAGTCACCTTGGCCGTTCTTGGAAGCCAATTAGGCCCCCAGTTGCAGTAGTGGGGATTAGTATGATTAATAATGCCCCCAATCTTCCAGGTGCTGATTCAGCCAGGAGCTTAGGGAGGGGAGGTCACTTTATAAGGGCCTTGGGGGGGGTGCTTAGAGCCCAGAGTCGTCCAGCCAGAGCCCTGGGTGGCCAAGTTCAGGCCTCAGCAGCACTCTTGGGTCTGAGCCGCCCCCAGGGCAGCCACCAGGACCACAGCCATGAACGGGACGGAGGGCCCGAACTTCTACGTGCCCTTCTCCAACAAAACGGGTGTGGTACGCAGCCCCTTCGAGTACCCACAGTACTACCTGGCTGAGCCATGGCAGTTCTCCATGCTGGCCGCCTACATGTTCCTGCTCATCGTGCTTGGCTTCCCCATCAACTTCCTCACGCTCTACGTCACGGTCCAGCACAAGAAGCTGCGCACGCCTCTCAACTACATCCTGCTCAACCTGGCTGTGGCCGACCTCTTCATGGTCTTCGGTGGCTTCACCACCACCCTCTACACCTCTCTGCATGGATACTTTGTCTTTGGGCCCACAGGATGCAATTTGGAGGGCTTCTTTGCCACACTGGGCGGTAAGAACTGGTGTATGGGTGGCTAGCTGGGGGAGTCAGGAGTCAGCGGTGGGGAGGGTGTGGAGGGATCTGGAGAGAACTCCATATTTGGGGATGGTGGTTAAGAGGACTTCTCCCCTCTACATTCATCAGTGCTCTCCACTTAATCAACAAACACTGTCAGTAATGATAAGCTAGGCTGCTGTTTATTGAGGGCAGGCATTGGACACTGTTTATCTCACATAGAGTGGTGCCATTGTCTTGCTTTGCATCAGGGAAACTGAGGATGAAAGAGTCAAGGGCCTTGCTGGGGCCACATTGTGGTGAGGATAGAGCTGAGTTTCCAGCCCACATTTCTTTTTTTTTTTTTAAATTTGTTTTAACATTTATTGTCAAGAGACAGAGCACGAGCGGGGGAGGGGCAGAGAGAGAGGGAGACAGAATCTGAAGCAGGCTCTAGGCTCTGAGCTGCCAGCACAGAGCCCGATGCCAGGCTCGAACTCACGAACTGAGAGATCATGACCTGAGCAAAAGTCGGACACTTAACTGACTGAGCCACCCAGACGCCCCTAACATTTATTCATTTTTGAGAGAGAGAGGGAGACAGAGCATGAGCAGGGCGGGAGGGTCGTGCAGAGAGAGGGAGACACAGAATCCGAAGCAGGCTCCAGGCTCTGAGCTGTCGGCACAGAGCCTGACGCAGGGCTTGGACCCACAAACCATGAGATCATGACCTGAGCCCACATTTCTGCGGCTCCTCAGGCCATGTTCTATTTCCCTCGGAGAAGCTGTGCCTTGTCACACCCATGTTGGGCAGTGGGAATAGAGCTGGACAAGACAGATCTCTGTGCTCAGGGCTTTCAGACCGGGGTGGCACACAGATCATTAGTCCTCTGGCCACTGGACTTTGCCTGTGCTAAACAATGGGCTCAGTCTCTCCCCAACAGTGTCTATCCAATCTTGCAGAGAAGGGTCTGCCTGTGTGTGGCAGCCCTATATCACTCCTACCTCGTGGCATGAGACTGGGTGATCTGTGACCATTGAAGGTGACAAACGCCCAGTGGTGGCCGGAGATTCCCCAGGCATGGGGCTGAGACAGTGTCCTGGACATGTGAAAGAGGGAGAAGACAAGGAGGCAGAACAGTCCTTGTGGCTGGTGCTGGGCTCTCCCAGCCACCCTGGCTCTCTCCTGCTTGCCTGAGAGGCCATGTGTCCTCAGAGAAGGGGGGCACTTCTGGATCTGAGCCAGGAGACCTAGGCCCTTGTCACTGCCCTGCCACATCCCTGAATGTGCCTCTTCTCTCCTCCGTGCCTCACTGTTCTCATCTACTAAACGGGATCTGTTATCTCTGCAGCAACCCCATCAGTTTTCTAGTCAAAGGAACTATTTGATCGCACTTTTCAAAGCTACAGATCTCCACACAGGTCTAGTCCCTCCCCTATGGAAGGGGTTTCTTGGAAGGGGATAAGCCCCCCACACACAATAAGGCTGGAGGTGGGTTGAGGAGTCTCAGGCTAGAAGGCAGGGGTGAGATGGAGGCCACATGCAGGTAGACACTTCTCTGCCGGGCTGGCATCAGTTTACAATTATTTTCCTGGAGTAATACTTAGTAGTGTTGTTTTTCTCTCTCAGAAATGTCCCGGTTTGGTTGATAAATTCTATGGCTAACCTCCTGAATGAGTTTCTGGGGTGATGTGTAGGGCAGTTGTCTGAATTCCACCATTCTTTCCTGCTTCTTCTTCTGGGCAAAACATTGCTCAGCTTTCTGGCTCCCAGGTGGGGACCCACAGGCCCAGGTTATTTCATTCCCCACAGGGGAGAGGCTGCTGCACAAGAGGGAGAGCAGGAATTCTAGCTCCAGCAGGCACTCTGCCTGTTGCCCCACGAAGTGCACATTCTTCTGCAAAAACTCCCTACAGGGATCCTAGTCTAATCATGACCCTGGAATCTGATTTCCTGTCCTTCATGAACCCAGAGCCCTGACTGAACTAACTCCTCTTCCTGGGAGGTACCCGGTTCACTCTCTTCTCAGCATAATGCCTTTCTGCCTCACAGCCCCTTGGCTCCTCTTCTCAGAATCGAAGCCCTCTCTTTCCCAAGTCCTGGCTCCAACTGTGCCTTAGGTGGCCTTCCTGCCTGCCCTCTCCCATCCAGGAGGAGCGCTTCCTTCTTGGACAGTGGGGTCCAGGCAGGTGATGTGTTGACTGATAGCTGACTGCCTTGCAGGTGAAATTGCCCTGTGGTCTTTGGTGGTCCTGGCCATTGAGCGGTACGTGGTGGTGTGTAAGCCCATGAGCAACTTCCGCTTTGGGGAGAACCATGCCATAATGGGCGTCGCCTTCACCTGGGTCATGGCACTGGCCTGCGCTGCACCCCCCCTCGTTGGTTGGTCCAGGTAATGGCACTAAGCAGAAGGGAAGGGTCCCTGGGGTGGGGGTTCTTTACAGGGTCCCCGGCCAGGACTCAAACCTGGGGCTCATTCTGGGCACCGAGCTTATATGTCCCCCACCCCAAACACCCACCCTGGCAGCTCTCCCAGGGTTGGGGTTTAGGGTAGGGGAAGAGAGAATCAGACCCTAATGTTGCTCCAGGAGCTAGTGCCACCTCCTGGGCCCCATGTCAAAGGAGAATCCAAGACGCCCAACCCTTAACCTTGGCTGTGCCCCTAATCCTCAACTAAGCCAGGACCAGATTCCAATCCTCTTTGCCCCATAGGCAACTCCCTCTGACCTTGGGCCTCAGCACCTGGGGAGGCCAAGCCTACCTAGTGCAAGTGGGTGACACTGTAGCCCCTGGGAACTGTGTCCTGTCCAGCCTCTAGTCCATCATCTGCAAATGGGGCTCAGATGAGAGATGGGAGGACAGTGGTTTGGGAAACTGGACGGGTGACCCTGTGGCTTCCTGGAGGCCTCGTGTCCCTCTGCTTCTAGGAAATTCCCAATCTTTCTTCCCTTCCCTCCTCTCTCAGCTTCCTGGGGTCAATTTTCTTTTTTATTTTATTTATTTATTTTTTTGTCCTTTGTTGAATCTGAGCCCATCGCCTCCAGCCTCTTTCCCTGTTTTCTCCAGTCCTGCCCAGTCCCATCCCCACAGGCACAGCCAATAGACACTCCATTGTCACCATCCTCTGAAATCACAGAAACATCCTAACCATCTGTCCCTGGGACCTCTTGTTTCTCGAAACTGTGCAAAGACCCCTTAGTTACTCTGTGTGCCCATCTTTGGCCTAGAAAATACACTTACCCTGTTAGTAAGACCCTAGTTTGTACAAACTGCCTCAAATACAGAGTTCGGGGGCTTTTCTCGTCTCCCCACCAACCTCTGCCTTGCACAGCCTGAGCCTCCAGCCACTAGAAGCAGCCAGTGTGGTGAGGAAACACAGTGCAGGTCCGCGGTGTCCGGGCTCTGCTAGGCAAGAGACTGGACCATCTCATGATAGCATGGCTGTTTTCACAAGGGCATTTGAATCCCTCATCTCCGTTGATTTGATCCTCACAGTCATGCAGCCATGCAGATATTTTATTATGCTTCTTTTAAAGAGAGGGAAAGTGGGACCCAGAGCAAGCCCAGCCACACAGCAGGTGTGTTGGGGGCCTGTTCCTCAAGTCCCTCACATGTGGGTCTCCCCGTGCCCTCTCTTGCCCCGTCCCCCTCTGGTGGTCAGGTACATCCCTGAAGGCATGCAGTGTTCATGCGGGATCGACTACTACACACTCAAGCCAGAGGTCAACAACGAGTCCTTTGTCATCTACATGTTCGTGGTCCACTTCACCATCCCCATGATCGTCATCTTCTTCTGCTACGGGCAGCTTGTCTTCACAGTCAAGGAGGTATGGACCTGTGTTGGGTGCTGGGGACACATACATTGGTTGGGTTGAGACTGGCCTCTGTCCCAAAGGAGCCACAGTCTGGACAGCAGACCCTGTGTCCTTACAGGCGGCAGCCCAGCAGCAGGAGTCAGCCACCACCCAGAAGGCTGAGAAGGAGGTCACTCGCATGGTCATCATCATGGTCATTGCTTTCCTGATCTGTTGGGTGCCCTACGCCAGCGTGGCATTCTACATCTTCACCCACCAGGGCTCCAACTTTGGCCCCATCTTCATGACACTCCCGGCGTTCTTCGCCAAGTCCTCCTCCATCTACAACCCTGTCATCTACATCATGATGAACAAGCAGGTGCCTGCTGGTGGGGCGGAGGGGTCCAGGGGCCCCAGGCTGCAGGCATTGCCTGCGGAGGACAAGCCATGTCCTTGACTGGGCCTCAGTCATTTCACCTGCAAAACTAGGCAGGGAAACTGGTATCCCCCAGAGCATCAGAGTCATCTAGGAGAAATGCAGATTCCTGCTGAATCAGAAGCTCAGGGTGAGCCCAGGAACCTGCATTTCTAACAAGCCCACCAGGTGACTCTCACACTGGCTCAAGTATGAGAAGTGCCAGTCCAGACGGTTCTGGAGGCCCACTTTAAAAGTCAAATGGTCTAAGTCCCAAGCCTGGGAATGGGATGGTGCCAGTCTCCACAAAGCTGAACAAGGAGCTAAAGTCTTATTCCGAGGGAGGAAGGGATAAAGCAGTTCTTTAACACCAACCAGTGACTTCTCTGCAGAATCCATGAACCTGTGGGGGAAAACATGGTCTCTAGAGTTAGGCATATTGGTTTCAAATCCCAGTTCTTCTTTTTTAGCTGATTGACACTTGGGAAGTCACTTCCCTTCTCTGGGCTTCAGTGTCTTTTTCCCTAGAGAGGGTAAAATCCCAAACTCTAGGGCTATATAAGGTACTTACAGATAGCCCTTGGCACACAGAGGGCATCAGGGAATGTCATCAGTAGCAGAGCCCTCTTGGGTTTGGTCCCTGGCATCTCTGGGGTGGGGCCACATGCACTTACTAAATTCCCTCCAGGAAGCCAGATTTGAGAGGGGAGTGGAGGCTGTGAGAGCCAGAAGCAGGGAAGGGGTTGGAGGTAAATCTCGCCAACCACTCCAGTTTGCTACACACACTTTCGGTGGACCCTGATTCTGACTCACGTTCTTTGCCTTCCAGTTCCGGAACTGCATGCTCACTACCCTCTGCTGTGGCAAGAACCCACTGGGTGATGACGAGGCCTCCACCACTGCCTCCAAGACGGAGACCAGCCAGGTGGCACCAGCCTAAGCCCTGCCAAGGACTCTATGGTCAACTGTAGGAGTCTCCCATTCCCTATGCCTACCCCCAGCTACAGCTGCCCCACCAGGAACCAGGTCTGTTGGAACCAGGTTGCGCAGACTCCTTGAGTTAAAAAAAAAAAAAAAAAAAAAAAAAGAATAACGAGAGAAAAATGAGGCTCCCCACTCGACAAGTATGACCCGATCTGGAGTCCTGAGTTCCCAGGGGCTGGTGGGATCTCTGCCCCTCCTCTCCCCAACTCATGTCTCAGGAACACAAGAACTCTTGCTCCCTGGAAAGGTGTCCCAGCTTAGGGATAAATGTATAGCACAGAGTGGGGCACACAGTAGGTGCTTAATAAATGCTAGATGGATGAAGGAAGGAACGAATGGGGGAATGAATGAAGGAATGAATGGGCAGGGAGAGCATATCTACCCTCTCAAAACCACCTTAGCTGCAGCTCACCTTCAGCTGGTGTCCTTGAACAGTTTCCCTCCCTGGGCCTCACTTTCTTCGCCCGTAAAATGGAAACCCCAAATTCTTGGTCCTGCAAACGCATGGCTGCTGTGAAGATCAAATGAGATTTTGATCTCATATATGTGTGTATATGTGTGTGTGTGAGTGTGTGTAAGCACTTTGTAAATGGTAAGGAGCTGTACAGATTGTAGTTAACATTATGAATAACACCAATTAATATAATTAACTAATATGATCATCTCTTCTTGATAGTCACCATTTTGAGACTGGGCAAGGCCCTGAGCATCCAGCCTCAGCAGGTTTTTTTAAAATTCACCAGATGTCAAGGCCAGACCAGGGCTGGTGGTCGGTCTGCAGAGAGGGACTGTCAAGGGAATGCAGAATACAGTCATCAGGACTGAAAAAACAACGTCAGGGGACTGCAGTCTGGGACCAAGGCCCAGGGTCTCACCTCTGACGTGAACTCCCAGGCCCGGTGCCTCCCCTTCCTCATGCAGCCTAGGGAGAGACAGGCCTTTCTCTCAGCTTCTGCAAACTACCTGCCCTCCTTCCCAGCCCCTAGGCCGCAGCAACTCTAGGCCAGCATGGAGCTGGGCCTAGAAGCCATATGCTAGGCTAGACTCTAGGCCAGCATGGCCATATGCTAGGCCAGCAACTCTAGGCCAGCATGAGCTAGAAGCCATATTCACCTGCCCACATTTAATGAAGAGCTGAGTCCCCAGTGGAACCCTTTTCTCAAAGATCTCAGAAACAGAAAGTGGGAAATTCAGATGGGCCCATCTTCCCTGGGGATGTTCACAGATCCCAGAGTTGAGCACCCTTGCTGGGTAAGCCTGTTTTTAGTAGCTCCAGTCCATTGTCCATTCTGGAAAGTCCTTGCTGCAAAGCTGGTGGGAACTCTAGGGTATCAGAATTGTGCTGCTTGCATAACTGCCCCTCCTCCACGTAACCAAGACCAGAAGCTCTAACTCTTCCCAGCTCTGCCTGGAGACTAGGCAAATCGGGGCATTAAAAGCTCAGCTCTTATACTTGGTGTTAAGGGTGGTGGTTTTTGTTGCTCTCAAGCTCTTTCTCTGCAGGATGGATTGAAATTGGGCAGTAATTTCCACCTGATCTCTAACCCTGGGATGCTGGGTTTGGGCAACCAGCAGGGCCCCCTGCGGGTGTGGGGTGGAGGGAGCAGGCCCGGGAATGAGAAAAGCCCCAACTTTGGAGTCACAGAAACCCAGGTGACCTTTGAAACTGCAAGCAAGTTTGGCCATCTCTCTGAGTCTCCTTATCAGCAAAAAGGAATCTGAACCTGAGCTTGAGGGGACCGCAAACTTCGCGTGGCCAGCCTGCTTCCTGGTGCACTGTAGCCAGTGGGAGACTTCTGACATTACTGGGCCTCAGCTCAGAGCTGGCCTTACCAAGAACACCATCTGCAAGGGGAACAAGGATGGAGACATAGTCTCAAGAGTTACCCTCAACCTCCAAGGTGGGAAAGGGTGGCTGGAGCCTGAGATGGAAGTTCCCCAGTGCCATGGTGGGGGCTGAAGCAGGTAATAGCTGGGATCTCTACTCTTGCCCCTCTAGGTGATATACTCTGCCTCCGTAGGTGATGCCAGTCAGGGTTTCTTTGGCTGCAAGTGTCAGGAAATCTAACTCAACAGGGCTGAAACAGAAAGGAGAAATTGTTGGCTCCCCAAAACAAAAAAACCCAGGGCTTCAGGCATGGCTAGATGCAGGTGCTCAGATGTTATCAGACTTCTGTATCTCCCCTCTGGTTATAGTTTTCTCTGTTGGCTTTGGAAAGGGCTACCAGCAGTCCCAAGCTCAGCTAGCCTTGCAGGAAGTGAGCTGTTTTTCCTGACAGTTCCAGCAAAGGTCCTGGGTAGGGCTCTCACTGGCCAGGTCTGGGTCACCTGATCACTCCTAATCCTGTCACCAGGTTAAAATGGGGATTCATCCTCTGATAGGCCCGGCTTGAGTCACCTCATTGTCCCTAAACCTATCACCAGGCTGGGATGGGGATGTAGCCTCTCATTGGCCAGGGCTGGGTCACCTGATCACTCAGACCAAGGTAGGGTTAACCCTACATAAACCAAATGGTCTGAGTGAGGGTGGGGACTGGAAGGAGCCCAAAAGATTCCTGGGGGAGGGGGGGTGTCGTTACCAAAAGGAAGAGGCCCAGAGGTAGGGTGGGCAGAACTAACGGTGGCCCAGAGGGGCTGGCCTCTGTCTAAGTAGGTGATGTCCAGCTATACCAGGCTTCCCTCCCACACTGGGGACCCAGGGGAGAAGATTCCCATGGTGGGTCCCGCACATCTCACTCTCCATTTCTGATGTGTTGGGCCAGGCATGGCCATGGGAGAGACATGCTTGCTTTGCAGGCAGCCCTCTTTCCTCACTGCCCCACCTCAGTCCACTTATTCTGAGGAGTGGTATCCTTGTTTTAGCTACATATTCAGAGAAAAAAATTAACTCTCTAGCCAGAAGTCTCTTTTTTCATGGTAGAAGGGAAAACCTCTTTCCCTCCTTAATTTATAACCGATTTGACAGGCACTTGGGGACATTTGCCAATAAAGGCAAAGGAGTGCTGACTTAGGTTTGGTTGAGGGTGTTACCCACCTCATCTCCAGGCTCCAGGTAGCCAGCAGGTTTATGGAACACCTCTTATATACAATCATATCTACAGTCAACCTGATCTTAGGAAGCTGACCCCAGGCCAGGATGAGCTGGGGACTCAGAGATGGGTTGCAGGTAGCAAGTCTCTGGGCTGTAGCCTGGCCAGCCACAGGGACACAGACCTCTCTCACCCCTGATCTTACCTCTGGGAGGAGAGAGTATGAACTAAGCCTCCCACCCCCATACCACCACAGAGACAGCAAAGCCTGATGGCAATCTGCCCCATGTCCCCCAGTAGACACATGCACCCCTGACGTCCAGGGTGGCCCCAGAGAGACAGTGCATGCCCTTCTCAGCTCTGCAACCTCACACCATGTTCCTGAACCTCACTAGGTCTCAGGCCTCTGAGCTTGAAAGAGGAGACTCATCTCAGTTCGTAGAATTGTCCACAGACTAACGAGATTGTTGCTATAAAAATTTCAGTGCACGGTAGACACTCAATAAATATGAGTTTCCTTCCCAAAAATGTGAATCAAGTTCAAAGGAGCAGCCCCTGGAGTGGTAGGAGATAGAGCCCCCGGTGTGAGAGTCAAGAAATTAAAGTAGCAAAGGGGCCTCAGGAAAGGGGGAAGCAAGTGCTAACTGCCCCCAATATTTATTCCCTTTCTTCCTTTTAATAATATCACATCAAGTTCTAGCTGGGCACCTAGCTATCCAGTGCAGGACTGCACCTCCCAGTTTCCTTTGCATCTGCAGTGGCATGACATTAAGGTCTGGCCAGTGAAGTATAATCAGAAGTAGTATATGAAGTTTTGGGTTGTGCATTTCAGAGAATGGAGGCATCCTTCACTTCTCTTCTTTCCTGTCTGATGGCTGGAATGTGGTCGTGATGACCAGAGCTGCAGCAGCTATCTTGTATCATGAGGTGCAGTCCGTGGGCAGAGAACAGCACAGCATCAGGAGAGAAAGAGACTGCAGGTCCTCTATGCTGCCTTCCTGCCCTGCACAACTTGCACTTGAAGAGTCTCATGAGAGAATGACTTCATGGTTTCTTGTTTAAGCCACTGTTATTTTGGAATTATAGCTGGTTTCTTCACTAACACAGAGGGCTTCCATGCTGCAGCCTAGGGTCCGGACTCAGGAAGATTTAGTACAGGTCCTTTCTGAACTTTAGTGTCTTCATGTATAAATAAGATAGTGAATATAAAATATGTACATGGACATAGAACATGGCAGCTATTACCATATCTACCCTGCCCTCTATGCATTTGTTGACTAATGTCACAAATAATGTCCTGATGCTACAGGGGCTAGAGTTACACAAAACAAGACACCCTATCACTGCTTCAAAAAGTTTAGAATGCAATCTTCAGACCTATGAGAAAGTTCACATGTAGGACGCCCCCATTCAATGTTCAAAGATGGTAAAACAGTTGTCAGCAGAAATTTAAATTCCCTACAGACCTCAATAACCGTCAAATAAGTACACCAAGCAGCCCGCCCTCTCTCCAGCATCTGATGCTCACAGTTATCATTTCCCTGTAAAAAGGCAATGCTCTAGAAGAATTTTTAGATCTGCAGTGCATTTTAGAACTTCTTCCCCTCCAAATGCAAAACTCTATCCTGGCACAGCCTGGGAGCAGGGTTTCACATGAAGCTCATGGGAATGTTTGTATCTCCAAGTTTTTCTCTATTTCTCAATTCTTGGAAATTTCCCACAATGTGATCAAAATTGCTGCCCCTGTGTGTGCCAGCACCATGTGCCTCTTTGCCTCATCTCACCTCCTGCTCTAACGTGGTTCCTGCAGATGGTTCTCAGGTCTCCCTTCATTCAGCCAGGCTGGGCTCTGGCACTGAGGCTCCACAGCAATAGGTGCTGAGCCCCTACTGTGTGCCAGGCACTGTGCTATGCACCAGGGATACCACCAGAAAAAGTCAAACACAGCCCTGCCTACCCCCAGGGCCCTTCAGAGCTCAGGGGCTAGTGTGGAAGAGTGGGAACTTAGGGTGCTGGAGGTCCCAGGGGCTGCTGGAGCCAGAGGAGAGGACCCTAACCTCCTAAGGGGTCAGCGAGGGCTTTTCTGAGCTACACTGAGGCCAAAACGATGAGTGGGAAACAGTCCAGAGAAGGTAGGTGGGGGTAAAGAAGGGGGTTCTAGGCAGTGGATCAGTTAGCTTATGCTGCATGACAAACAACCCCAAACCTCATGGTTTAAAACAACACACCATTGTTGTTTGTGACTGTGAGTCAGCCAGGTGGTTCTGCTGATCTGGACTCAAGTTGGTTGATCTCTGCAGATCTCTAAAGCATCCATGGTCAACTGAAGTTTTGGCTGTTTGACCAGCTGTGGGCCGGGTGGCAGGGGTGACTGAGCTGCGAGCCTCTGAGCTCCAGTGGGCTAGCCAGGATTGGGACTGCCATGGCATCACTTCCACCGTATCCTGTTGGTCAAAGCAAGTCACAAGGCCAGCTCATATTTAAAGAGTGTGAGAGGAGCTGCAAAGTTGCATGCAAATGGACATGGATATGGGCGCGGGTGAGAAATTGGGGACATTTTTGCATCCATCTAACACACACACAAAGGAAACACAGAAGAAAGCCCAGGTCTCAACATCTAGCCCATTCCAAGAGTCACAGAGGTTGGACTGTGGGCCTCTAGGGAGAAAGGGGCTCCATAAGCAGGACAAAAGAGGTCAAGCCTCCACACATGGACAGTAGGGAGCTATGAAGGGTGCTAGGCAGGAGAGGAGTGATCTCTGATTTCACTTTAGAACACTTTTATGGCCATCACCTCCCTCAATCCAGACTCTGGTGCTGGAGAGTCCCTGGAAAAATCCCAACAATAAAGGAGGGAAGGAAGGAAGAATGGAAGTTTGTTTTAAACCTGTCCCTCCAACTCCTACACCCTCCTCGGAGGTAACCAATGCTATTACCTTGGTGTGAATCCTTTCAGACCTTCTTCTATGCCTTCACTTGCATGCACACTCACACACACACACATACTTGCACAGACACAAATTCTTTCTTCTCAGAAAGGGAGAGCATATTCCACGGACACATTGTGGTTCATTTTGATTCATTCATTCATCTATTTATTTATGTATTTTCTTCTTTCCTTCTATCTCTGTGCCCAATGTGGAGCTCAGACTCACAACCCCGAGATCACAAGTTGCATATGCTCCACTGACTGAGCCAGTCAGGAGCCCCTCTGGTTCGTTCATTTTCACTGCTGTATACTACTCCACCATGTGACTAGACCACAGTTTATTTGTCTGCCTTTCTTTTGGTGGGTAGTTAGGTTGTTTTGAATTGTTGCTGGGATTGCAGCGAGGATCTTTATCGGTGTAAGGGTTTCTCTCAGATTTATACCCACAGTGCCATGGGGGGGGTGTGTGTGAATCTATCTTTAGTTATGTTCGATGTCACTGCATTGCTTTCTAGAGTGGCTATCAGCTTACCCTCCCAGTGGCTATGTCTTTCTTCATGTGCTGGACACTCAGCATCTATAGATCTAATTTAAATATCTGTCATTCTACCAGGTGTGCAATAACCACCTCATCCTTGTTTTAATTCACCTCATCATTTCAAATGGCTGCAGAGTTTTCTGCAGAAGGGAGTAGTTCAGTCAAGCCTCCAGTGATTCATGTGGAAGTTCTCTTTTTTTTTTTTCTTTTCTAAATAATGTAGCAATTGTTTCTTTTCTGACTACTGCACTTCTAGGACAGAGAAGTGCAATTGCTGAGTTCAAGGGAATACCTTTCCAAAGCAGACTGCACCCCAATTTACACCCTTAGCAGAGGCACTGAGGGCCAGGCTCCCTGCATCATTGCCTGTGCTGTCTTCAATTTTAGTCAATTTGATGGGGAGCTAGTATCTCATCATTGTTTCAATTTGAATTTTCCTGAATGCCAAGGAGGTTGAGAATATTTTCTTGGGTTTATTATCAGCCTTTCCGGTGAATTGCCTATTCATATTCTTTGTCCATTTTATCAATGGTTATCCTTATTTGTGGAGACTTGCTAGGCAATTTTATTTAAAAATTGCTCATTCATCCTTCAAAATTCTTTCTTATAAAACAAAACAAAATAAAACAAAACAAAAGGAGGCCACAGGTTGATTTGGGGGTGTCAGCTCCAGGCAAACCCCACCAGTGGGCCTCCAACTTCTTGATAAACCAAGGCCAGCAGTGGCCTGGGAACAGGAGCAGCCCTGGAGCAGGTGGGATTGGAGGCCTCAATGGTCGCCTCCCCAACCCAGGTGTGCCCAGTTCCCCATCAGCATCTCCAGGCCCCGTGGAGTCAGAGGGTGCAGGAGGGATCAAGCATTTCAGCACCCATCATTTTGCCATGGGACCTGAGACACAGAGAAGTCAACTGACTCATATGAGGTCACCCAGGAGTGGGTGGCTCAGCTGGGGCGTCGGCACACAGGCAGGGTTGCAATGCCCCATCCCAGCCCTCCTGCCCCAGTCAGCAGCTCAGAGCCTCCCAGCCCAATCAGGGGCTAATTGGAGTGGTGGGGCCGGGCTGTGGATATATAAGAGGAGTGGGCAGGCCTGGCAGCCTCATGCCTGGGGAGGGGGTCAACTACCTGCATCTGTGTCTGCATCTACCCGTGCAATGGCTCCTGGGAGCATTGCCTCCAGTGACACCTCCACCTCCTCAGCATCCTTGACCTCCGCAGTGGGGTCATCTGGGCTGTCTGAGTCTGAAAAGCCAGGTAGGCAAAGGGAGGTGGGGTCCTCGTGAGCTGGTTCCCTGGATGTTCTGGACCCTCCTCTGTCATCCAGCCTCCGCTCCTGGCCCCGGCACCCATCCTGGAAGCCGTTTGAATTTTCACCTGCTCATTTGGCAGAAGAGCTGATGCCAGAGTTAGCAGGGCCAGGTACAGCCTGGGGGCTGAGGCTGGCCCAACTCCAGGAAAGCGGGCAGAGCGGGGTCTCTCCAGCTGGAGCCCATTTTCTTTTGGTGGGGAGGGTGGGTGGCCGGCCGCAGCTGCAGGGCAGCTAGTTGGAGGGACATTACATTTGATGCAGAGCCGGGCCTTGAATTCAGGGCTGCATCCCAAGTTTCAATCAACAAACAATGCCTCAGTGTTTCTCTGGATATAGATAGGTTCATTCCCTCCAGGAGCTCCCAGTCTGATGAGCTAGACTGCCTCACTGATGGATCCCATTTGATAATAGGGCATGCGCCTTAATGTCAGGAATACAGAGGGCTCTAGGAACCCAGAGCAGTTGCCGACCCACTCTGGGAGATCAAGGAAGGCTCTCTGGAGGAGGCAACCCCTGAAAGAGGGTTAAACCTCATCCAGGACAAGAGTGTGAAGCAAGAGAAGCATTCTGAGGATGAGTAAATACTCCTTCAGAGGAAAAGTTAGAGGGTGGGCTCCAGGTGCCTTGGAGCACACGGCAGAGTTGCTCATCCTGGCTTGGGAAGTCAGGGCGGTATATAAATCATGGTGCTGTGTGGGCCTTAAAGCAAGAACTACCTGATGACCATGGGTGACAAAGGCCAACCAGGCAGGGGGAAGAGCATGGGCAGAGGCCCAGAGGTGAGGGGGCTGGGGGAACATCCAGTTGTTCACAAGCCCTGCTCTGGCCAGGGGCAGAGTGGCATCACAGGAAGGGGTAGCCTCCCAGGCCTCAGCCAGGGCCTTGGACCCTTACACTGAGGGCCAGCAGGAGGTGAGGGATATGAGAAGAAGGCTGAGGCCCTCGGGGTGGGGTGGCGGAGAGAGAATCCCACAAGGAAGGGGTGGAGTGGTGTGGGGAAGGGTAGGGAGGTCCAGGAGGTCGTCCAGGTTCTTGCTTGGGTGTCTGGGTAGGTGTGGTGGTGTCATTCCTGGGGAGAGAAGATGGAGGACAAGTTTGGGGAAAAGCAATGACTTCTGGTTCTCCCAGGATGTAGCAGGCATTGAATGATGCGTAATAAGGAATTGAATTCAGCCGCAGGGACTGGGGACAGAGGAGACTTGGGGTGGCTCCCTGGGACAGGGCCTGGTTTGGGGAAGCTGAGGAAGGGTTAGAACACTTCCCACAGGCCAGGCTGGAGGACACTGTAGCTGGGAGGGTACAGATTCCCTAGGGGCTCTATGCCCACTACACAGATGGGAAGACTGAATCGAGGAGAAGAGAGTGAAACTCCCAAGGTCCTGCAGGTGGCTGACCAGGGACTCCACCCATTCACAAACTTTGGCTTCAAAATGAATATTCCCAGACACTGGGCTCTTCGTGGCCAGGAGACAGCAATGGTTGAATTGGATTAGGTCTCTACGTTTGCTTGACATCTAGAGTCTCTGGGTGTGTTGTTTGTTTGTTTGTTTTTTTCTACTTCGATATGTGTTTGGGGGAAAATTATATATTTATGTGTATTTAACTAACTGATTCTCTTTAAAAAGTCTTTAAGTTTTGCAAATTGATCAGAAACCAACATTTCTCTTTTTTTTAATTTAATTTATTTTTTAAATTTACATCCAAGTTAGTTAGCATATGGTGCAACAATGATTTCAGGAGTAGATTCCTTAATGCCCCTTACCCATTTAGCCCATCCCCCCTCCCACAACGCTCCAGTAACCGTCTGTTTGTTCTCCATATTTAAGAGTCTCTTATCTTTTTGTCCCCCTCCCTGTTTTTATATTATTTTTGCTTTCCTTCCCTGTGTTCATCTGTTCTGTGTCTTAAAGTCCTATGAGTGCAGTCATATGATATTTGGCGTTCTCTAATTTTGCTTAGCATAATACCCTCTAGTTCCATCCACGTAGTTGCGGATGGCAAGATTTCATTCTTTTTGATTGCCGAGTAATACTCCATTGTATATATATACCACATCTTCTTTATCCATTCATCAGTTGATGGACATTTGGGCTCTTTCCATACTTTGGCTATTGTTGATAGTGCTGCTATAAACATGGGGGGGCATGTGCCCCTTCCAAACAGCATCCCTGTATCCCTTGGATAAATGCCTAGTAGTGCAATTGCTGGGCCATAGGGTAGCTCTATTTTTAGTTTCTTGAGGAACCTCCATACTGTTTTCCAGAGTGGCTGCCCCAGTTTGCATTCCCACCAGTAGTGCAAGAGAGATCCTCCTTCTCCGCATCCTCGCCAACATCTGTTGTTGCCTGAATTGTTAATGTTAGCCATTCTGACAGGTGTGAGGTGGTATCTCATTGTGGTTTTGATTTGTATTTACCTGATGATGAATGATGTTGAGCATTTTTTAGTATGTCAGTTGGCCATCTGGATGTCTTCTTTGGAGAAGTGTCTATTCATGTCTTTTGCCCATTTCTTCACTGGCTTATTTGTTTTTTGAGTGTTGAGTTGGATAAGTTCTTTATAGATTTTGAATACTAACCCTTTATCTGATATGTTATTTGCAAATATCTTCTCCCATTCTGTTGGTTGCCTTTTAGTTTGGCTGATTGTTTCCTTCACTGTGCAGAAGCTTTTTCTTTTGATGAGGTCCCAATAGTTCATTTTTGCTTTTGTTTCCCTTGCCTCCAGAGACGTGTTGAGTAAGAAGTTGCTGTGGCTGAGGTCAAAGAGGTGTTTGCCTGCTTTCTCCTCGAGGATTTTGATGGCTGCCTATCTTACATTTTGGTCTTTCATCCATTTTGAGTTTATTTTTGTGTCTGGTGTAAAAAAATGATCCACGTTCATTTTTCTGCATGTTACTCTCCGGTTTTCCCAGCACCATTTGCTAAAGAGACTGTCTTTATTTCATTGGATATTTTTCCTGCTTTGTTGAAGATTAGTTGGCCATACGCTTGTGTACCCATTTCTGGGTTCTCGATTCTGTTCCATTGATCTGAGTGTTTTTGTGCCAGTACCATACTGTCTTGATGATTACAGCTTTGTAATACAGCTTTAAGTCTGGGATTGTGATGCCTCCTGCTTTGGTTTTCTTTTTCAAGATTGTTTTGGCTATTCAGGGTCTTTTCTGGTTCCATACAAACTTTAGGATTGTTTGTTCTAGTTCTGTGAAGAATGCTGATGTTATTTTGGTAGGGATTGCATTGAATATGTAGATTGCTTTGGGTAGTATTGACATTTTAGCAATATTTGTTCTTCCTATCCAGGAGCATGGATATCTCCCTGTGTGTGTGTGTGTGTGTGTGTGTGTGTGTGTGTGTGTGTGTGTCTTCTTCAATTTCTTTCCTAAGCTTTCTATAGTTTTCAGCATATAGATTTTTTATCTCTTTGGTTAGATTTATTCCTAGGTATTTTATGTGTTTTGGTGCAATTGTAAATGGGATCAATTCTTTGATTTCTCTTTCTGTTGCTTCATGGTTGGTGTATAGGAATGCAACTGATTTCTGTGCATTGATTTTACATCCTGCAACTTTGCTGAATTCATGGATCAGTTCTAGCAGTTTTTTGGTGGAATCTTTTGGGTTTTCCATATAAAGTATAATGTCATCTGTGAAGAGTGAAAGTTTGACCTCCTCTTGGCCAATTTGGATGCCTTTTATTCCTTTGTGTTGTCTGATGGCTGAGGCTAAGACTTCCAATACTATGTTGAATAACAGTGGCAAGAGTGGACATCCCTGTCTTGTTCCTGACCCTGGGGGGAAAGCTCCCAGTTTTTCCCCATTGAAGATGATATTAGCATTAGGTCTTTCATATATGGCTTTTATGATCTTGAGATATGATCATTCTATCCCTACTTTCTTGATAGACCTTCTTGAGCGTTTTTATCAAGAAAGAATGCTGTATTTTGTCAAATGCTTTCTCTGCATCTATTGAGAGGATCACGTGGTTCTTGTCCTTTCTTTTATTGATGTGATGAATCACTTTGAGTGTTTTACGGATATTGAACCAGCCCTGCATCACGGGTATAAATCCCACTTGGTCATGGTGAATAATTTTTTTAATGTATTGTTGGATCTGGTTGCCTATATCTTGTTGAGGATTTTTGCATCCATGTTCATCAGGGAAATGGATCTATAGTTCTCCTTTTTAGTGGGGTCTTTGGTTTGGAATCAAGGTAATGCTGGCTTCATAGAATGAGTTTGGAATTTTTCGTTCCATTTCTATTTTTTTTTTTTTTTGGAACAGTTTCAAGAGAATAGGTGTTCACTCTTCCTTAAATGTTTGGTAGAATTCCCTTGGAAAGCCATCTGGCCCTGGAGTCTTGTTTTTTGGGAGATTTTTGATTACTAATTCAATTTCTTTACTGGTTATGGGTCTGTTCAAATGTTCTATTTCTTCCTGTTTCAGTTTTGGTACTTATATGTTTCTGGGAATTTGTCCATTTCTTCCAGATTACCCATTTTATGGGTGTATAATTGCTCATAATATTCTCTTATTGTTTGTATTTCTGCTGTGTTGGTTGTGATGTCTCTTTCATTCTTAATTTTATTTATTTGGGTCCTTTCCTTTTTCTTGTTGATAAAACTAGCTAGTGGTTTATCAATTTTGTTAGTTCTTTCAAAGAACGAGCTTCTGGTTTCATTGATCTGTTCTATTGGTTGTTGTTGGGTTTTTTTTTTGTTTTGTTTTGTTTTTGTTTTTTGTTTTTTTTTTGGTCTCGATAGCATTGATTTCTGCTCTAATCTTTATTATTTCCCATCTGCTGTTGGTTTTGGGTTTTATTTGGTGTTCTTTTTTCAGCTCTTTAAGGTGTAAGGTTAGGTTGTGTATCTGGGACCTTTTTTCCTTCTTTAGGAAGGCCTGGATTGCTATATACTTTCCTCTTGTGACAGCCTTTGCTGCGTCCTAGAGGTTTTGGTCTGTAGTGTTATCATTCAGAAACCAACATTTCTAATCACATTTAAATCAGGTTTCATATTAAGCCACTTTTATGCACCTTATACTGACTGACAGCTTCTCACCCCTTGATCCTATTTTCTTTGGCAACTTAAAATATCATAGCTAATTGAGATATCTCCATAATTCATGTACCATACAATTCACCCATTTAAAGGGTACAGTGGGTGTTAGTATATTCACTGCTGTGTGTTTCTCTCCACAGGCAATTTTAGAATTTTTTCGTGCCCTCAAAAAGAAAACCTGTGCCCAATACAGTTCTGCCCTTACCCACCCACCATGCCCAGTCCCTGGCAACCACTAATCTACTCTCTAGGATTGTCTCATTCAGGACATTTCCTGTAAATGAAATCCTATACAGTATGTGACTTTTTGTGACTGGATTCTTGTACCAGCATGATTCCGAGGAAGTACTTCATTCCTTCTTTTGGCTGGATGATATTCCACTTCATGGTTAAAACCATGTTCTGTTTATTCAATTCATTAGTTTATGGACATTTGGGTTGTTACTTTGTGGCTATTGTAAATAACGTTATGAACGTTCATGTACAAATTTTCATTTGAACATATGTTTTCATTTATCTGGAGTATACATACCTAGAAGTGCAATTCTCCTATAGCTTTTATTTATGAAAACTTTCAAATGCATGCAGAAGTAGACAGAGTGGTATAGTGGCTCCCATCTACCACCCACACCACTCCCTTCCCTATGTGCCCATCATCCAGCTTCAACACTCACCAGCTCATGGCTACTCTTATTTCACCTACTGTGTTATTTCAAAGCAAATGCCAGATTTATCATTTCATCTATAAATAGTCCAGCATTTATCTTTAATTTTTTAAAACAATTTTTAATTGTGGGATGCCTGGGTGGCTCAGTTGGTTGAGCGACCAACTGTGGCTCAGGTCATGATCTCATGGTTTGTGAGTTTCAGCCCTGCATCAGGCTCTGTGCTGACAGCTCAGAGCCTGGAGTCTGCTTCTGATTCTGTGTCTCCCTCTCTCTCTGCCCCTCCCCCACTCATGCTCTGTGTCTCTGTCTCAGAAATAAACATAAAAAAATTAAAACAAAACAATTTTTAATTGATATACAATATTTTATTAGTTTTAGGTGTATAACCTAGTTACTTATATGCATTATGAAGTGCTTACCATGACAAGTGTAATTATCCTCTGTTACTGCACAAAGTTATCACAGTATTATTGACCATATTTTCTATGCTGTACATTACACCCCCATGATTTATTTATTTCATTACTGGCCGTTTATACCTCTTAATCCCTTCACCTATTTCATCTATTTCCCTGCTCCCCTCTGGCAACCACCAGTTTGTTCTCTGTATTTGAATCTGTTTCCATTTTGTTTTGTTTAATTTTTTTATTTTCCACATGAAGGTGAATTCATACAGTCTTTGTCGTGCTCTGACTTATTTCACTTAAGCATAATACCTTCTAGGTCTATCCATGTTGTTGCAAATGACAAGATTAGGGCTGAGTAATAGCCTGCTGTATCTATATACCATATTTTCTTTAATCCATTCATCTCTTCATGGACATAGGTTGCTTCCATATCTTGACTACTGCAAATAATGCTACAATGAACATAGGGATGCATGTATCTTTCTGAACTAGTGTTTTTGTTTCCTTCAGCTAAATACCCAGAAGTGGAATAATGTTTGAGGAACCTCCATACTGCTTTCCATAGAGGCTGTTCAAGTTTGCATTCCCCCCCCCCCACAGTGCATGATGGCTTCTTTTTCTCCACATCTTTGCCAATACTTAGCTTTAATTTTAGCCATTCTGACAGGTGTGAGGTGCTATCTCATTGTGGTTTTGATTTGTACTTCCCTGATGATCAGTGATGTTGAGCATCTTTTCATGTTGCCCATTTGTATGTCATTGGAGAAAATGTCTATTCAAGTCCTCTGCCCTTTTTTAATCAGATTGGGGTTTTTTTTGTTATTGGGTTGTAGGAGTTCTTTATATATTTTGGATATTAACCCTTTGTCAGGTATATCATTTGCAAATATCTTCTCCCTTCCAGTAGGCTGCCTTCTCATTCTGTGATGGTTTCCTCAGCTGTGCAAAGCTTTGGTTTTCTAAAAGGATTTTGTTTTCTAAAAGGACTATTTAATTCTTTGAGTGAATCTTTATGGAGCTCCTGGTGTGTGCCCAGCCCTATGTCAGTCACTGGGAGACAGTGTCCAGATGAGGAGCACTCCCTGCCCTCAAGCCTCACTGGCCGATGGGCAGTAGTGCTGACTAGGGCTGCATTTGATCCCCCAGGTCCCTTGCCCACCCACTGTGGGGCCTGGCTGGTGCCTGGCGGGTGCTCTGCCAGGCATGTGTGTTACTGATTGGGACTGAGGGTGGCCTGAGCTCTGGGTGACGCCCTGCCGTCCATCTGTAGGCCTGAGCCATAGTGGCATCCGAGGGCCACGCCGTCACCCTCCCGTGCTGCGCATGGTTCTGGAGGCGCTGCAGGCCGGAGAGCAGCGCCGGGGCACCTCGGTGGCGGCCATCAAGGTTTACATCCTGCAGAAGTACCCAACGGTGGATGTCCTCCGGCTCAAGTACCTGCTGAAGCAGGCCCTGGCCACCGGCATGCACCGCGGCCTCCTGGTCAGGCCCACCAACTCCAAGGCCAGGGGGGCCACTGGCAGCTTCAAAGTGAGCCTGCTTGGGCTGGGAACAGGGTTGAGGGAGGTCACAGTGTGGGGGAGCTGGGCCCCAGGGTCTGAGCTTCAGTCCCAGCTCCTCCTCCTTGTCCTCTGTGTGCTATTCCCCTGCCAAGAGGCCTTTCTCCTCCTGTCTTCTCTCTGTGTTTTTCCTGTGTCTTCTCAGAGGTACCTTCTCCTCCAGGAAGGTTAGGGCCCTGCCCCATCTAAGACCCCCACAGGGCCTCAGTCCCTGCTTTGTCCACCTTCATTCCCCGTCAGGTGTGTTCAGTGACAAGGGACCGTCTCAGCCATGTTCATTTCTGGGTCCTTGGAAGAGCCCCTTCCTGGAATTCTTCACCACAGACGAGGCACACCCAACCATGGGCTCTAGAAGGTCACTGTTGGGTGTGTTCCCCACGCTCACTGGCTCCAAACCCCAGGTCTCCAAACCAGGGCTGGCACCTCCCTGGGCCATCACATCCTCCTCTTTCAAAGGGGAGGGTCCCAGAGAGGAGCCATCCAGGCACACCCAGAGCTGAGGGCAGATTTGGCACAAAATCAAGCCCCAGCATGGTGCCACCAGGAAAATCTCAGGGACCCAGATATGGGGTCTGTCTTATCATTGCTGGGCCCCAGCACGTGGCAGTTGCTCTAACAGTAACTGTAGAACATTGTGGAATTTTCTCAGCATACCATGTTCCAGTCCCTGTAGGTGGCTGAGGACAGGAAGTCCCTCATAGAACTCCTGTGTGGAGGTCAGAGCTTGGATACAAGCCATGCCAAGGCCAGGTGCATAGGGTATGGGGAAGGGGAGCAATACAGGGGCACTGGGGTTGCATGTGGCTGGGTTAGGCTGCAGGGCCTGGGAGCTAGTCAGGGAAGTGGGCTGAGGGAGGGGAGGAGGCAGGGAAGGAAGCCTGGTGTGTCATGTAGTTAGAAATGTGTGTATGCTGAGAGGGGATTTGTTTCTGGTCTTCACGGTAATGGGGAGCCATAAGATTTGGGGGGCAAAGGGAGGAATGCCCTTAGAGGCAGGCTCTAGAAGGACAGAGACCACCTGTTTGCCAAGAGCCTCCCCAACTGCCTACTGGTCACTCACTCCCTGAAGGCCCCATTGTAAAGATGGGAAGACTGAGGCCAGTGGGAAAAGAGAAGACTTCCTGAGTTGCACAGGAAGTTAGGAACTCTGAGCTATCAGACTTGGAAGGTCCACCCAAGGGGGAGAAAGGAAGCGGCAGGGAGGCATGGAGGTGTGAGGCATGAGGTGGGGGACGGGAAGGAGAGTCAGAGCCACAGAGCTGGGAAAGTGTGTGGGTTGGGAGGTCATGGATGGGAGATTCATAAATTAGCATCTCAGAGGACTAGAGTCCGGGCTCCTGGTCGGTGCTGTGCGATTTACTCCCAGGAGCCTGGCTTTGAGACTTCAGGTGCAGGGTAGGGGAGCCCGCCTGCACCCTCCTGACACCCACCTGGGCAGGAGAGAAGAGAGCCTAAGGTGGGTCTAGGAGACTCAGGTCCCCCAGCTCCTAAATGGCCACACCCCTCCCTGGAAGGGCAGTGCAGGGATAGAATGTGTCTTCGGCCTCAGGCATTTTGGCCGTGGTCCTGCTCCCCATGCCCCTGACCACCTTCTCTACCCCCTCCCTCTTTTGGAACAAGGCATTCTCTCTGAGCCTCATGTGGGATGTAGGAGTATGAGACCCTAAGACCTCCTGCTCTCCATTCTACCCCACTCTCTCCTCTACCAGTTAGTTCCCAAGCACAAAAGGAAAGCCCAATCTAGGAAGACATCCACCATGACAGCCCCCAGGAAACCCGGTGAGGCCAAGGAGAAGGGTCCCAAAAAACCAAGGGAGGCAAAGAAGGACACTCCCAACCCAGGCGAGGTGAAAAGGGGACCCAAGAAGCCAAGAGAGGCGAGGACAGGTCCTACCAAACTGGATGCAGCCAAGGAGAAGGCTCCCAAGAAGGGCAGCCAGACCAAAGACCAAGAAGCAAGACTGAGTGAGGCCAAGAAGGCCTCCCAACAGCCAGACAAGGCCACGCAGGACCTTCCCAGTGCCACTGGCCCAAGAGGAAAGTCAAAGGTCAAAGGCAGAAGGAGCAACCAAGGTAGGTGTGTGAGTGGGGTGAGAGGAGGGCCTGGGCACAGGGATTTGCGACAGCCATTGGATGTGAGGTAGGACGGAGGGAGAGGCCTGCTCTGGGGAGGGGATTCCTTATCTAGTAAATGTGCCTGAGTGCTTGTCTTGACCTGGAGAGTTGGAGAACCCATGGTAGCTGTGGAGGGTAGGCTTAGGGAAGGGAGAACCCAGAGAGAGGAGGAGCCTGACTCCTCTGAGAGGAATCAGGGGAAGCTTCCTGGAGGAGGTGTCCCAGGGAGGACAACAGGCTGCACAAAGGCCCAGAGGCATGAAGAGGGTAGAGCTTTTGAAGAAGTGCATATAGTTCGATGTGCAGCATGAGAAGCAGAAGGGAAAGACTGTGAAGGGCAGCTGGGAGTTCGGACTGTATCTGGAGGATAAGCAATAGCCATGGAAGGACTTTGGGGAACAGCTAGGGTACAGGGTATTGTTTTATTTATTTATGTATATATGTATGTGTGTGTGTATTTAAAAAAAAATTTTAACGCTTATTTATTGTTGAAAGAGAGAGAAAGAGTGTAAGCGGGGGAGGGGCAGACAGCGAGGGAGACACAGAATCGGAAACAGGCTCCAGGCTCTGAGCTGTCAGCACAGAGCCCGACGTGGGGCTCGAACTCATGAACTGTGAGATCATGGCCTGAGCAGAAATTGGACACTCAACTGACTGAGCCACCCAGGCACTCCCAGGGTATTTTTAAAAATGTTTCACAGCTGCCACGTGGAAGACAGGCTAAAGACTAGAGGCTAAGAAAGACCTGTCAGGGGTCTTTATTGTGAGTGAGTGCAGAGTAGGGGGTGTCTGCTTGGTGCCTTGCTGAGGGTGAGGGATGGTCTTCCACAGTCCAGTCAATCCCACCGCACCCTCCCCCCACCCACCCCGCCAACCCGTGAGAGATGTTGTTATCCCTAGTTTGCAGACTAGAGCACCCAGGCTCAGAGTGGTCAAACAATTTGCCCCAGGTCACAGAGCCTGTGAGTGACAAGGTGAGGACAGGGGTCCCTGAACCTTCTGCCCACCAGCAGCTCCTCCAGAAAGGGGTCCTTCCCACATTTCCTCCCTCACTCTCTGACAGATGGTGAGGCCCACAGGAAAACAAAAGCTGGGAGTCAGAATTCAAAATCCACGGTCCCCAAGGTAAGGTGCCTGCATGACTCCCCTGGTCTGGGTCTCCGCGCTGAGCAGGCCAGAGCATGGGTGTCCCGCTGGAAGGGACTGTGGGGCAGGGGGTAATTTGCTTTTGTACAAAGCCCAGTTCACTGACTTTTGTCCAGCCCTCTAGTGTTCTGAGGATCATCCTTCCCACTTCACAAGTAAGAGACAGGCTTAGAGAGGCGGGGTCCCTTGTCTAAAGCCACCCGGAGCTGGGATTTCAGCCCTATTCTCGTGAGTTCTGAGCTATGTGTGAACCCTGCCCGGCTCTGTCATCTTGCCCCTGGTTTGCTTTCTTATAGGACAAGAATAGTGCTGCTTCTCCAGCCAAAAAGAAAGAAAACAAGGTCCTTAAAGAAGTTGTTGCCTGTGGGGCCAAGGTGGGGCCCAAAGCCAAGGCCACTGCTCCTCCCAGGGCCAGTGGGTCTAAGACAGTGCCTGCACCCCTGGCCAGGAAGACAGAGGCCCCCAAGGGCCCGAGAAAGCCCGGCATGCCCACCAAGGCCTCGTCGTCCAAACTGGCCAGTAAGAAAACAGAAGCTGAAAGCTAGAGCTGGGGTGGAGAGAGACTGAGATTCTGCTCGAGTTTTTATTTCCCAAAAAACCATTACTCTATTTATTTCATTGTAACCTATTTATCAATAAAGGTGTTTTTCCCCTCACAAATTGGTGTGAGGAGAGGCTGAAGTCCAAGGATTTGGCCGTCTGGGGCTTGGGCCCAGGTAGGAACTCCTGTCCTGCAGGGAGACAGGTTGTACAATGTAAAGGGTTCAAGGCCTGTGGAGGCACAGAAAGGGTGTTAAACCCAGCCTGATATCTGGGACTGCTTCCTGGAGGAGGCAGCTTTTGGTCTTAAAGGATGAGCAGGAGACAGCTGAGGGGAAGGATGCTGCAGGCAGAGGACCCAGCATGTGAGGTGGGGCTGGACATTGTGGTAGAAGGAAGGGGTTTGTGGCTCTGAAAGGAGCATGAAGTGGGGGTAAGGGTGAGGGTTGGGGGAGACGAGGGAAGGTAGACTTTCTCCTGGGGGCAGTGGAGTACCAGGGAGGGTTATAGGCAAGGGGGGGAGACTAAAGTGGTGTGTGTTCAGAAAGAGCCCTCTGGCTGCAGAGAGGTGGGTTTGGGTTGCTGAGAGCAGCCAGACACCATTCAATGCCTAGCAGTGCCCTGTTCTAATCAGCAGAAGGAGGGGAGAAGCAAAGGCCTGGCGGTGGGAGCATGCTTGACAGGCTCAAAGAGCTGGAGGAAGGTCCGTGTGGCTCAAGTCCAATGAGGGGGCAGTAATGGGAGATGAGGTCCAGGGTGCTGTGACATTTGTGAGACTCTTCCCATGGAGAGGTGAAGTCTACGTCCCTGCCCTTTAAATCTGGGCTCTGTGATTGCTTGAACAGTAGAATATAATGGAAAGGACATGATGATGCTTTCTGGGCCCAGATCTTAAGAGACTGGCAGCTCCTACTCCCTGTGTGTAGTGTTGGTTTTGGTTTTGGTTTTGGTTTTGGTAGTTGCCCTTAGAACTCCACCACAATGCTGTGGGAAAGCCCAAGCAGCCAGTGGAAAGGAACAGAGGCATCCCAGTTTTCAGCCCCAGCTGCAATCCCTGACCAGTTTGCCAGGCGTAGGAGTGTGCCCCCTTGGATCCAGAACTTCTGGCTGTAGTTAGCTGCCTCGGTTGACACCATGGCCAAACCCTGTCCCAATTGCAGACGCACAGGCAACGGACAGTAGTGTCCCCTTATCTGCGCTTTCGCTCTGTGTGGTTTCATGTACCTGTGGTCATCCATGCTCCGGAGACAGGTGATCTTTCTGACCTATTAGCTGAAGGTCGATAGTCATCTCATGCTACGTCAGGGTGCCTACGTCATTCGCTGACTTCATCTCACCACATGGGCCTTTTATCATCTCCCATCATCACAAGAAGTTATTTTGAGAGACAACATTCACATAATTCTTATCATAGTATAGTATTATAATAGCTCTGTTGATACTTGTTGATCTCTTACTGTGCCTACTTTATAAATTACACTTTATCAAGGGAATGTATGTCTAGAAAGGTACACAGTATATACAGGGTTCATACTGTGCAGTTTCAGGCATCCACTGGAGGTCTTGGAATGCATCCCCCGCAGAGAAGGGGGAACCACTGTAAATAAATGCTGTTGTTTTAAGCCCCTGAGCATTGGGGTGATTTGTTATGTGGCAGTAGATAACCATGACAAGGACTGCAGGGTAGACCAGGGCTAGACCAGGAAGGGCCTTGTAAACCAGGGTAAGAACTTTGGGTTTCGTTGGTTTTCGTTGTAATTGTGAGGAGGAGCCATTAGAGGGTCCTGAGCAGCAGAGTGACAGCAGGGGACACGGGCAGCAGTGGGAGGCCCGCTCCTGCAGCAGGGGTCCAGGTGAGGGGAGGGCTTAGAAGTGGTGGATTCTGGGTAAAAGTTTAAGACAGGTGCATGGAATTTGCTGAAGGGTTGGATGTAAGAAAGGGGTCACTGATGAGTCTACAGTTTGGGGTCCACACAGCCTGGTAACTCGACAGTGACAATTTCCTGGGGTGAGGACTTGGTTCGGGCAGGAGGCTGCAGAGAGGTGGTCAAAGTGGTGACCACTGAGCACAGGCAGGGCAGAGAAAGAATGGGTGAGTTAGAAGGGAGAGGGAGGTAAACTGGACAGGAATTGGGAAAGAGGGCAGATGGGAGTCAAAGGGAAACTGAGGCAGGCCAGCATGGGGCATGAGGCAGTTCCCTTCCTGTCCCTGCTCTTTCAAAACCCTACCCTCCTTCCTCGAATCCCACATGAGGCTTTTTCTAGCTGTGCTGACAGCCTCCCTGGGGTATCTGTAGTGTGGCTGCCAGCAGGGCCCCAAGGATACTTTGAGCAGATGGCAGGGGCTGGGCCGGCACTTTCCTTGGAGAGGGTCTGGTTGTGCCTCTGCTCCTTTCATGGTTTGGCAGGGGGTTGTGGGAGGCACCCGGCCAGGCTCTGGGGCGGCATTCCGGGGCCTCACAACTCCACGAGCTAGGAGCGGGTTAGCATTCCTGGCCTGGCAGAGGCCAGACAGCATCCAGTACCCGTGAGACACGGACGAGTCTCCTACCCGCTTGAGGACGCTGCGCTGAAGGTCTCCACCTCCCATGACCCTCGGACAGCGAAGACACTCCTGAGGCTGCAAGGCAAGTCTTCAGGGCCCCAGATAAGAACTGTGGACAATTCACAGAAGTTGCCCACCTTCCGTGTTGAGAAATGACCCCAGAAACCAGAGCTTTCCTCCATGTACAAATGTGTTGTGAAACTTCAAGAAGGAATTGCATGTTAATCAGGCATGAAAACAGGCTGCAGAATATTTAATGACACGGAAAGATGTTACTGACATATTGTTGCATGGGGGAGAGGCAGGTTACAAAATGGTGTGTACACCCTGGTCCCGAATTTTATTCAGCCCCCGACCCAGGCAGGCACACAATCTGGACCGACATTCTCTGAGACATTGACCTTGGGTGGGTTCGCATAGCTTTATTTTCCAAGTGCTTTTTGTACTTCCTGACATTTCTGCAGGAAACCTGTGTTCACAAATCACACCAAAAAAAAAAAAAAAAAATCCCTATCAAATGTGTCAATAACTTAAATTAGAAAATCTGCTTAATAAAAAGGAATCAGTGCTCAGAATAGAAAATTTGAAAAGATAAAGAATCTGTCCCCACCCCGAAGCCAGTACAGGAAAAGGCTATTTTTAAAGCTAAAAATTGTTTATTTTTCTTTTCTCACTTCTCTGTTCTCATTAATTCTAGAACTGGTATTTGTGGGATTTTGTTTCAATTGTATGAATTTTTCTGTCCTAGTTCTTATTCTTGATAAATGTATGCTTAGTTTTTTCCCCATTATGACGGAAAAATAATTAACTTGAGTAGCTTCTAATTGGGAGCCAGTTTGCTAATGACCTTTTCCCGGGGGATGGCGTTGAACACACACACACACACCCCCCCCCCCCCCCCCCCACCAGCTTCGGCCCTGAGCCAGCAGGGTGGGCCGGGGGTTCTGTGGCAGTGCTGACCCTGATGAAGGTTAACTGCTGTGAGGAACAGATTGCCCCAATGGAAACAGTCCAGGGTTACACCGGCCTTGGGGAAACTGCGTATTTCCTCACGTGAAAAAACGGGGTTTTCAAGATTGATGAGATATTCAAGGGGCATGTGTAAATATCAGCTGTCTTCCTAGGACAGTCACCTTGACCTCCCCACCCATTTGGGGTCCACTGTGGAGACCGCCTGGAGGAAGCACAAAAGAGAAGAATAGGGAGGCTGTGCAACCTGGTTTGTGTCCCCACTTTGCTGCTCCCTGGCTATACGACCTGCGGGGGTGGGGGGTGGAATTCCTCCACTGCATTGAGAGTCAGTTTCTACATCTGTAAAATGGGCATAATATTCTGTTCCTCACAGGCCTGTTCTAAAGGTAGGTAGGAGCAGGACCCACGTGGCAGCTATGACATCTTCCTGGAGGTCCCATGGATGCCCTCCAAGCTCAGGAAGGTCGTCTATGGGTCAGGCCCAGAGCAAGCAGACATTGTCCCACTGAATCTTGCCATTGCCTTCACAGAACTAAGGTATCTGCCCAAGATTGTGAATGAGGATGGCGGAGGCAGGGCTCTAAACCTGGCTGCCCTCTCCTTTCTACTACAAGCTCACCTTTCCCTCCTTGGCCATCTCAGGATAAAGGCTGGAGCCCACGCAGGTTTTCCCATCAGGCTTTTATTATAAAGAAGGTTCCAGAGCTTCCCAGCCACCCCCTCCAGCCCAGCCCCCACAGGCTCGGAGCCAGTCCCAGTGCTGGCTGGGTCTGCTGCAGGGGGAGCCGGGACAGCCACGGAGGGTTGCTTCTGACAGGAACAGAATGGGTGATTTTTTTTTTCAGGCCTTTGGGGGGTGGGGGGGGGGGGTCTCTGCCAGGTCTGCCTGTCCTCTGGAACAGTCATTTCCAGTGTTATGTTGGGAGCCCCTAGGGACCCCTCCCCAGGTCCTCTGCACAAGCGGCAGCTATTCACAGTTGGCGCGTGAGAAGTTTTTTAATATATAAAAGCTTTAAAAAAAAAAAAGTGGTGCTATCTTTAGAAACACTTCCAGCAAGATCAAGTAGCCCAGCTACAGCCTTGGTGCAACTTAGCCCCCTCCCCTCCCTTCAGCACCTGTCCCCTCGTCCTCTGCCCGCCCCAGCTTGTGGGAAAGCCCACGGAGCCTGCCCACGGGCCATGGGCACTGCCCACTCCACCAGCAGCCGCTCAAGCAACCACAGTCTGACACCGCTTGAAACCGTGTGCCACCAGAGTCCTCTCTGGGTGACAGCAGACGGAGACAACATTGTGGCGGTCGACGCAGAAACCGATCCAGGGCTGGTGCAAGGAGGCCTCCCCTCTGCCACATTGGATGAGGTAGTGTTTCCGGCTGCGGCCTCTGGGCCGGGGGGCTCTGCTTGAGGGCGCTGGGCCATGTAGGGCAGGGCTTCAGCAGCAGTGGTGGTGGTGGCAGAGCTGGGGGTGGGGAGGCTCTGGCCAGGCTGTGCTGGCGGGGGGCGGGGGCTGGGGGTGGGTGGGCGGCAGGAGCCTTACCAGGCACTAGCTGCAGCTTTCAAGTCTCCAGCCCAGAGATCGGGTCTGGGGGCAGGTGGAGAGGCCAGAGAGAGGTGCCCAAGGGGCCAGGGCTGGGGGGTTCCTCTGCCAGGCTCAGAGGGGCCCTTCCATTCCCCCCTCCCCAGAAGCTGACTCTGCTCAGTCATTTCCCAGCCGCAGTCAGAGGCACGGGGATCAAAGTGAAGTCGAGGGCAGCGTGTCCCTCCCCAGCACCATCTCCCACAGGCTCAGGCCTCACTGTAGCACTCATAGATGTTGTCCTCCATCAGAGCCACCACCTGCTCAAACTTGTGTTGCAGCTGGGTCCTCCGGGCAGTGGGGTTCGCCTCCAAGGCAGTCATGATCTGACAGGGAAGTAGGGGGCAGCTGGGTCACAGCCCGAGGCCCTGGGCCCCAGAGGCTCCCACCACAGTGGGGGAACAATCTACTCGCTGCCTGATTTCTACTGCTGGCAACCAATACCTAAAGCACAAATGTCCTGGGATGTGAATCCTTGAGCAGGAAACTTTCCTGGGGTTTTCCTGAGCAGAGTGCAGGTGGGCAGGGCAGAAAGCCGGGGCGGGGTGGGGCCGGGGGGGGGGGGCGCCATGACCCCAGGCCCGCAGGGGTGCTCACCTGTGTGCGATACCTCTTGGCATATTTGTAGATCTCAGCCATGGCCACGTTGGTGTTGAACTCGTTCTGGTATTTCTGTAAGGAAGCAGGTGGGAGTGGGGAGGGGTGGTTAACCCACCCTTCAAAACAGCCCCTGGCCCAGCCCCAACGCTTCCACACAAGCCTCCAGCTTCCCACAGCCCCTCCTTGGGGGTCAGGTCCCGAGCCCACAGGGCCCCTCTGGAGCCCGCCGCACCCGCGACTCCTCAGCCAGGTGCGCGTTCATCTCCTGCTCGCTGAGCGGCGTCATGTCGTGGATCTGCTTGTAATAGCGCTGCACGATCTTCCGGTACTCAGGAATCTCCTTGGCATAGAGGAGCTTGTTGGTCGGAGAATCCTGGGCAGAGAGGAGTGGGGCGGCGGGCGGATAAGGCGGCGGGCGGAGACCAGATCTGTCTGTTTCTGGACAAGCCCTCGTCCGTCGGCCACACAAAGGGCCCCATCACTTTGGACCAGGGGCTCTTTGCCCCATCCCAGTGCTGCCCTTTGGCATGGAACCCCTGCCCTATTTTCTATGGGACTGAAGGGGGAACCACTCCCTTTAGGGAAAAGTGCACAGGCTCTGCGCCAGCTCTTTGTCGCACGCTGGCTGTTCCGTTTGTATCCTCGCTTAGGGTTATGGGTCTTGGTGGCTAAGATTGTTGGAAGCCCGATTGCTGGCTCAGTGGAATATTTCCCACTGCATGTTTCCAACGCCTGAAAGCGAAACGCGCCAAGTACGCTCCCAGTTCTTTGTCACGGGCATCCTGCCTACGCAGACCGTATGTGAGAAGTGATGGCATTCTCTCTCATGGCCTCTGAAAGTCATGGGCTGAAGGTAGGGCCGTGCACCCGCCATCCTGTAGTGCCTGGTCTAATTATACCATCTCGTTAATGTTCACAGCAGCCAGCATTGTCCCCCGCCTCCCTGCCCCTGGCCAGGTAGTTTCCTCTGCCTAGGATGCAGTTCTCCCTCCTCTCCACTCTCTAAAACCAGCCGGATCCTCCCCCTGCAGAGCTCTTGGGGATATCCCTCCTGTGTGCATCTCAGAGGTCTTGGTCACCTGTTCCCCTCTGCCCACTCTTTCACTCAGTGCCCACTCAGAGGCTCTTGACCATCAGGACTGCTACTTGGAGCCTGGCTGATTCCTTTATGATACTGTACCTGACCAAGCAGGTTTCCCACATTGATACTGGCTTCCCCGGGCCTGGCCCTATGGCCTAAATGTTGGAAGGTGGTGCTGGGCACACCTGAGGCAGGTGCAGGGTTTCTGACCACAGGGGCCAGTTTCTGGGCACCTGCCTCTGTTGGAACATCCCTGCTCATCCCATGTCCCCACCACCGCCCCTTCGCCCCAGCCATGAGCTCCTTGGGTTTCTCTCCCAGGAAGATCTGAGGCCCATGCACCCCACCTGGGCACCCTCCTCCCACTCTGACAGTAGGCTGCCCGCCCCAGGAGCAGCAGACCTTGCCCAGCTGGAGGTCGGAGATGGAGCAGGCATCAATGAAAGCCTGAGCGATGACGGAGAGGCAGGCGTCGATGTGGTCTGTCTTGTCAATGTCAAAGACAAACTGGGGGTTCTTCAGAATGTTTACCCAGAACCGGAGAGGAAGGCTATGGGATGGGAGTGATGGAGGTGGGGTGAGGGGTGGGGCAGCAAAGGAAGTGGTCGTTGAGGGGTTCGAAGGAGGGAGGCAGCCAGGCCCAGAGGACAGGCTGGCTTTACCCCCTGCCCCCCCAAGGCCAGAGGGGCTTAGACCCAAGACGGAACCTCCGTTTGCTCATCCATAAATAGGGTTGATGACCATCTCTGCCAACTGTAGCAGCTGAGGGGCCAAGAGCCGGGTTTCTGGCATGCAGCGGGCAGGACACTGGGGCAGGGGCTGCAGGCCCAGGCTACCTTCATACCCGCTCCCAACCCCCCACAGAACCTTCTGCTCTCACAAGGGAGCCTCAAGCCAAGTCCTGGTTCTCATTAGAAGAACCCCCCCCCCCCCCCAACCCTGCCCTGCCTGGCAGCACATGGCTCCTCCTCCCAGCCCTTGCACAGCAGCAGGAAGTCCACCATTAGCTGGGGCCACTGAGCAGCCAGAAAGGGCTGAGGGAGGGCAGGGCCTGGATATTTGGCCTTGGTCTCAGGAGGCCAGAGAGGGTTGGTAGTGCCCCCACCCCAGGGCCACCCACTGACTCAGCAGCTTGGAGTGGAGGACCCTCCCCCAGAGGTCTGAGAAGCCCCTGCAGCTGCACAGAAACTTGTAGGCATCATTTTTACTGAGGTTCAGGCTGAAGTTTTCAACAAGTTGTGGGGTTCTGTGACCTGGAAAGCCTTAAAGGAAGGCTATGAACTGGGTATAGGAGTCAGATCTCGTGGTTTTGAGCCCGGTTCTGCCACTGCAAGGGCTGTGTGATCTTGGGTGGGCACTGCTCTGTGAGCCTTGTGCTTCTCATCTGTCAAATGGAGCTGAGGGTACCCGCCCAAGAGGGGTGGAAGAGAGAAATGATGGTAAGGACAAAACTTATACAATGCTTGCTTTTAGTTAATTCTTACAATTAAGGTGGATCACTTTTATTGCCCTGGTTTTACAGCTGGGAATACTAAAGCACAGAGAGGTGAAGTCACTTATCCAAAGTCACACAGGCTAGGGAGCGGCAAAAGAGGAACTGAATCCAGGCAGGTGGACTGAGAGACCAGGGTCTGAACTGCTGCACTATTGCTGCCCACGTTGAAACAATGAAGCTGCACATCCCTCCCTGCCTGCCCGCCGCCCACACACCATTGGCCCACCAACCTGTTGGTCTTCCATATGTGCAGAGTGTCAGGATCTGAGATCCCCCTCTTCTCAGCCTGCTCCTCCAGGAAGTCAAAGAAGTACTTGACGGCCAGTGGCGGCTTGTCTTCACGGATGCTCAGGATGGCCTTGAACAGGTCATCCAGAAACTTCTGCAGTGTGCCCTGCAGAGGAGTGGGGTGGCTACGGTCAGCCCAGGGCCATGTGGGGAGGGGAGTGTGCACCTCTCCTAGCTTCAGGGAGCTCGGAGTGCTTGGGATGGCGAATGGGAAAGCCATAATACTATCAGGCTGGTCACCTAACTTCTCTGGACCTTGGTTTTCTTGTCTGTGAAATAGGTTAGTGAAATTCTCCTCCCAGGGGTACTGAAAGGACTAATCCAGATACTGGAGCACAAAGCGGGGAATGAGTAAGGCCACCTGAGCTATGTGACCTTGGGGGCAGTACTGACCCCTCTGGGCCTCTGCTGCCCTGTTACTTTGGCTAATACAGAAGTTGTCTGTTAGGCACCTTTCATGGCTATGAGCAAATCACTCCCCAGGAGCAGCACAAAGCCCTCAGCCTCTCATGCAGGGAGCCCTTCTGCCCCCACAGAACTCTACCCCCCCACCATACCCAGGCATGTGCACATAGCTGGCCCGTTGACGGGGAGGAGAGGTGAGGCCCACCTTGGTGGACAGCAGGCGAGTCAGGTAGATCTCTGGTAGCACCTTCTTGCGGTGGCTCTGTCGGTGGGACTTCTTGGGCTCTGCCAGCTCGTCCGTGGGCAACACCTAGGAGGCCGGGAAGGGGGCCAGTCCAGCACCTGGTACCACCCTTGGCCATCCTGTGGGTGGTCTAATCCTACAACCCACAGGTACCTGGCTCCACATGCGCTTTGTGGTACCCAAGGGATGAGGGTGATTCTGGGACCTACCCCCTCCCTGCTCCCTAGTCCCCAGCCTTTCCCAGGGCTGGGAATGTTTTCCCCAGAGGCCTAGGGTGGCAGGAAGCCAAGTCCACACCCGGTGAGGGCGGGCGCCCCCAGGGCCAGAGGCCAGGCACTTACCAGATGGAAATACTTCTCCGTGTCCAAGTCTTTCACTGTGAGATGGAAAACACAATAAATAAACGAGAGAGGAGGGGAGACAAACAGAAATGGAGACATTAAGATGGAGAGAGGCAGAGAGAGAGAGATCCAGAGAGACACCGAGAATGAGATAGAGGCAGTGAGAAACAGACACATATGAGAAAGGAGAAACAGAGGGACAGAGAGAGAGTCAACACATGGACAGGGGGAAGACCCTCAGAGGGGAAAAGGCTGGCTGCCCTCACCCCCTCCACTGCCCAACCCAGACCTCCTAAGCTGTGGGGACAGGCCCAAGGTCCTGCTCCTGACCTCAGGAGGGGACCCTGAGATGAAGGGAGCTGAGGACCCCATGCCTGGCAGCTGGGCCTGGGAGCCTGAGGGTGTGGATGGGGGGTGGAATTGAGGCAGGGACACAGCCTGAAGCCCAGATGGGCAGACCAGCTCCCCCTCCAGCCTGGCAGCTGCCCAGACCTCTTGAAACCACATCCCGCCCTTTTGGGGCCTCTCTCTGGCTGCCCGCAGGATACTAGCCTGAGGAGGCCTGGCCACAGGCCCTGCCCAAGCAGTACTGGGGCAGAGGGGCTGGCCTGGCCCTTGCCCCAACCAAGGAGACCATAGTCCGGCCCAGCCCTGCCTCTTAAAGCCTCAGGTTCCCTATGATGACTGCTCAGAAAGAGCCCAGGCCTGGCCTAGACACCCTCCCCATGTCCACCGGTGCTACCTCGGCCCAGTGTGTTGTCCTTCTTGTCTGTGAGGCTCATGGCCAGGGAGGCACCTTCGGGGATCTGACAGGAGGGGAGAGGCTGAGGTCAGAGGTCAGAAGTTAGGGAGGGTGGAAGTGGGGGATGGGTGGGGCCGGGGCCCTCACCTTGTAGTGGGCCAGTGTGTTGAGCTTCTTGCGGCCATCTTCCACCACAGATGTGTCGTCCAGGTCCCGGAGGATATAGCTCTGTGTGCTCGAGGCGAACCACTCTGGGGGCAGGGAGCAGGGTGTCAGGGGCGGGGAGCTGGCTGGAGGGCGCAGCACCAGCCTGGGCCCCCCAGTGAGAGGTCTCTTGCTCTCTCTGTGGAACCCAGGGCAAGCCATGCCTCTCTCTGAGCCTCTATTTTTCCATCTGTAGAATGGGGAGGAGGAAAAAGATCCAGAGGAGAGGGTATGGTGGGCACAGAGCAGGTTTAGAAATGTCCTCATCTTTGACATTGTTACTTTATTAATGCCAATGAAATAAGAAAAGGTACCACGTGTGAAAGGGATCACATACCTTCCATGACCCCACTGTCCTTAGGTACGGACTCTGCCCTTCCAGGATCTGGGTGACTGAGTGCCTGCCCAACCTCATCACCTACCCTATCCTGGCCCCGGCCTACCAGCCCTGGCGAGCAACCTGCTGTGAACAGTCACTGCACCTAGCACCTATTTATCATCACAACCTGGTACTTGGAACAGGGCCTGGACAGACCAGGTGCTATGAAAAGCCTGTGGTCATAGAACAAATGTTCTCAGCTTTTTAGTCTAACTAGAACTCCTCTGCATCCTTCAAAACCCACTCCAACTCCCCCTCCTTGAGGAAGCCTTTCCTGAATACTTTTTGCTGTTGTTTGCAGCTTGCTCACACTGCAGTACCCGTCTCCCTGCCAGAATAGGCGCTCCCTGGTGATGGGCATCTTGTCTGATCATCCATCTCCATGTCCCCGGTGCCTCAGTTAACGTACATTCACTAACTGAAAGGAGTATACAACCAAGGCAAGGGACAGCTCCCACTGGAACAGCCCAAAGGCTAAGGCCCGCCACCCGGCCCCTGCCCACCGAGGTCAACGTCCTCCGCACGTGGCCACTGAGAGTAGGGCACATTCTTGCAGAAGGCTTCCAGAATCTTCTCTTTGACCTGTGTCAGCGTGTCTGTGTCCATGGCCCGCACACTCAGCGAGTCCATGCCACAGCCCTGGAAGGACACGTTCAGGTTCTGCATGAGACAAGAGAAGACAGTCAGCAAGTCCCTTCCATCGCTACCCAGGGCCCAGGCAAGGCAACAGCCTGCCCAGGGCGGCTGGGTCACAATTAAGGTCAGGATGCTCCGGGCATGCGGGTTCCCCTCCCAGTCAGCCTGGGAGATGGTTCCCACCTTGCTGCCCAGCTAGCTGCCCTGGTCCCGCCCAACTCACCCGGGGCTTGGCCTCAATGTTCTCCCGCAGCAGCCACTCCTCGTTGAGTGTGTAGCGGGCCTTGCCTGTGATGGCATCAATGGAGCCCTTGTTGATCTGCTGCTTGATGGCACACAGGAGCAGGAAGAATGGCTCCCCAACTGTTTCCTGGAGTGTGCACAGGGCTGTCAGAGGCCCAGCCTGCCCAGCCCAGCCTGCCCAGCCCAGCCCAGCCCACACTGCCTCCCTGCCCACCCTCCATGTTCCAGGTCCCAAGCCTTTGGCCATGCTGTGGCCCCCACCTGGAATGCCTTCACCACCCCTTCTGCTAACACCTCCACACTGTGTAACGTCCTCCTTTTGGATCCTGATGTCATTCTCCCCACATCTCCCTGCTTCCTGTCTACTACACCCCTTCCTGCCCCCTGTGTCTCCATGGATTCTAAGGTGGAAAACCACTGTCTGGGGGCAGGCACATTCATTTGGTCATCCTAGCAACTCTTCCAGGCATGGGATATCCCCCTCGCTGCTGAGGCTCAGAGAGGACAATCAACCTTCCCAGGGTCACCCAGTGGGGAGGTAGCAGAGCTAGACTCGAGCCCCCAGATCAGCTGGCTCCCAGGCCCGTGACTCTGCTAAGCCACCCAGGGTGCCTTTAGGGAGAACTAGAACATGGAATGTGGTGTCAAATCACAAGCTGGTGAGTAGAGAGAGTCTTGGGACAGGCTGGGCCTCATACCCCAACCCTCCTGCTAAGCCCTCAGACCTGAGCTTAGGGTCGCCTCTTCCAGGAAGCCACCTTGAGCCCTCTAACCAGGTCCAAGGCATCGGTGGTGGAGTGCCACTGTGTGGCATTTATCGCTCTGTATTTTAATTGCCATTTCCACACCTGTCTGCTCTAAGCCTGGAGGAATCTTAAGGGCTGGGACTGGGCCTGATTTATCATGTGAACTCAGAGCTGTGGCCCAAAGGCACACAAGAGAGGGTTTGATGACCAAGACAACAATCTTCCAGAACAAAGCCCGGTGTCAGTCTCTGCCCTGAACTTGCTCCGAGCCCCTACAGGAAGCCGGGCCAGGCCTTCCCTGAGCCTCAGTTCCCCTGTCTGTATAATGGACCCTCCAGGACTCTCCCTGCTCCCTGAGCCCCTCTTTCCTCATCTGCACAGAGATGACAGAGTTGACGTGACATGGGCTTGGGAGGTGGTGGTCCCCACTGCCCTGGTGGTGCAGCTCCGCCCCCCTCACCCGCAGACAGCTGTACATGCAGATGGACATCCAGTTGGTGAGCATCTTCTCAACCACAGACTCTGTGCGCCGCAACATAAGCTTAGGGTTCTTGGCAGCCGAGGCGTCGATGAGGTCCACCAGCAGCTCCTTCATGATGCCCGTGTAGTACTCGAGCTTGCCGTGGAGCGCGATGGTCAGCAGGGAGGCCAGGCTGCACCTGCGGGTGGGTGTGGGGCATCAGCACTGGCTGCACCCGGAGGCCCTGGGATCTGAGGAGTGGGGGGAGGGGGTGCCGGTGTTGCCTTGTGGGCCTGGCGAGCCCAGGTATGCCTGTGTGGGTGGTGCCTGTGTGGGTGGTGGGCACAGCTCAAACCCACCTGGAGAAAGGGCCACTTTCTCTAGCATCCACAGTAACCGCTGTGCCCACGAGCCTAGACCTTGGGCATCCAGGCCCAGAAAAGTCAGGAAAGGGCCTGGTGCTGGGTAGATGCCCATTGCCTAGCAGGCAAGGTGATTTGCAAACTGCCCCAGCCAACACAGGACAGGCTGTGTGGCCTCTGACAGGCCCCTGTCCCTCTCCCAGAGCCTTGCAGCCTGACCTGTCACGCACTGCAAAGTCTTTCTGCTGCTCCAGCGCATGCACGAAAACAATGAGGAAGTGCTTATTGTTGAGCAATGAGGAGAACAGGCTGATCCCCTCTTCCATGTTGGGCCGGCAGCTTTCCGGGATCTGCGGAAGCAATTGGTGCTGGGGAGTCCACAGGGATTTGGTGCCTCTACCAGGCCTAGGAGTCAGCACTTATAATGCCCTGAATGTCTCCTTGAATGCCTCCTGGGATGGGGAGCTCACCACCTTTTCATGGTAGAGGTCTCTTAACTCCCCATGACTGGGAATAACGGCTCAACTGAGCTGAAAAATGGGGCTCACAGAAGGTCAAAGGTGCCTGGAGGTAACCCAGATTCCTTCTACATGAGAACCTCTCATTTTCCATTCTCTAAGCAGCAGATGGAGTGGGATGTCCAGAAGGGCCCAATCCTCTCTCCTCACTACCTGGCTTAGGGTCAGCACTTACCACACCGTGAATGGACACTTGAATGCCTCCTGGGATGGAGGGCTCACTATCTTGCAATAACTGACTCCTCCCAACTCCTGGTGATTCGGACCCATGGATCAGATGAACAGGAAAGTGGGGCCCAAAGAGGGGTAGGTTGGCTCTAAGTCATGCACCTGCATGGGGTACTCACCTTCCATTCTCCCAGCAATGGGTGGGTCTCCTGCACCGGGGCACTGCCCTGGGAGTTGAGGGTCTGGGAGGGCAGCACATAACGTTCTTCATAGAGAGAGGAACACTGTAGGGGCAGACCACCCCCCAGCATCTCAGCAGGGCTGCGTCTCCCCTCACCAGCACACAAGGGCCACTCAACAAATGCAAAGGGATGCCTTGTCAGGGAAGAAGAGGCAGTAGGCCATGCGCAGGGCCTTAAGGGTCCAGAGACCCAAGGGGCTTCATGGGGGAAAGGAAGGGGTGGAACCTCACGACACGAGGTGTGGCAATGCACAAGGCTTAAGAGGAAGCAAAAGCAGCTCAGTGGGGAACGGGAGAATGCGCAGAGAGGCCAGCGGGAACTACAGCGTGGACTTGTTTGGGCTGCTGCAGGGTAAACAGTGCAGAAGGGCAAGAAGCAGGGTAGTGGACACCAGCACATATGCTCTTGCTGGGCCCGGGAAGGTGGGGACAGGGCAGCAGCCCCTGGAACGCAAAGAGGGGTGGGAGGCTTGAGGTAGAGTCCGTGGGCAGGAGAAGGGGACCTGGCGACCAAAAGCCTGACTGGGAAGGGGCCCACCAGGGCTGAGAGAGGCTGGGGGGGGGGGCACTGGGGGCTAGGAGAACCCCCTTAGTGAAGGGAGAGGCAGGCCCTACCCGCCAGGAGAGTGGGGCTAAGAGCCGGCTTCCATATGGACAGTTAAACATCAAATGAATAGAGAAGAAGAGTGAGAGGAGAAACTGGGACCCCTCCCTTGGCAGGCGAGGGCAGGTGGCCAGGGTTGCCATAAATGTGCATGCAGGTTACGCATTGCTCAAGGGGTCCACATAGCACCAAGTTTTCCCATCTGTTTAAAAGTGCCCTCTAGGATGGCATGGCTCAGAAAGAGATCAAGGAACCCCCGAGGTGACTGGCAAGGGTGCCGGCTGACCTTAGGGAAGAAGGTGCGGGTCACAAAGTGCTTATACTCCAGGAAAGGGATGCCCTGGCTGCGGTTCAGCTCCTTGGTCAGATCAGTCATGTCTGTCTGCAGCTCGGCAAACCCTGGCGGATAGGCAGGGAGCTGTGAGTAGATCCTGAACCCATTCCCCAGATGGGAAAGCCAAGGTCCACAGTCCCGCATGCTCCCCACCCACTACCTTTTCGGATTTCCTCTCGGATCTGAGATTCCATCTCCTCCATCTGCAGCAGAGTCTTCTGCCAGTAGCGCTCTGCACGGCGGCTCTTGGTACAGAAGACAAACAGGGCTGCAGGCAGTAGAGAGGCAGGTCAGGCCTGGAAAGCCCTTTGGAAAACAGTTGTCGGCACATGGCAGTGTGCAGGGCCTGGGCCTGGAGTGAGAGGTCCTGCTGGCTTCCTGCTCCTCTGGGCAGGGTGTGGGAAGGTGGACGGTTGCCCCGGCTTACAGTCCTCCCCTCCCTGGTGGGCTGAAAACTCCTACAGGGTAAAGGGTTGGGGAACGCCCTGGAAAATAACTCTGATGTCCCATTCTTATAAAAAGAAGTGGTGTGTGTGTGTGTGTGTGTGTGTGTGTGTGTGTGTGTGTTTAAACTAGTGGTAAACATTATAAAATAAAGGTAGTGGGTCAAACACTTAGAAAGCAAGTATGAAGAGTAAGACAAAAGTAGTAAAATTAATTAAAATATGATAATTAGCTAAGAGATACATAAAACAGATATAAAGTGTGTCATCAAAAATATAAAATGGGGGACAGTAAAAATATAAAGCTCTGGAATGTGCTCAAAATTGACTTAATATCAACTTAAAAGAGACTGTTGTTATAGGGGTGACTGGGTGGCTCAGTTGGTTAAGTGTGCGATTTCAGTTCAGGTCATGATCTCGCTGTTCATGAGTTTGAACCCCGTGTCGGGCTCTGTGCTGACAGCTCAGAGCCTGGGGTATGCTTCAGATTCTGTGCCTCCCTCTCCCTCTGCCCCTCCCCTCCCCTGCCCATGCTCTGTCTCTCTCTCTTTCCAAAATAAACATCAAAAAAATTTTTTTAAAGAAACTGTTATAAACCTGAGATGTTATATGTGAACCTTGCAGTTACCACAAAGAAAAAACTTATATAAAATACACAAAAGAAAAAAATCTAAGCACACCACTAAAGAAAGCTGTCAGACCACAAGGGAAGAGAGCAAAAGAAGTAAGGAACAGAGAAAAACTACAAAAATAGCCAGAAAATAATGAAATGGCAATAAGTATGTACCTATCGATAATTACTTTAAATATAAATGGACTGAATTCTCCAATGAAAAGACATGGATGAACGGATACAAACCAACACAAAAACAAGATGCATCTATCTGCTGCCCATGAGAGACTCATTTCAGAAGTGTGGGGACACAGGCTAAAAGTGAAAAGAATATTCCATGCAAATGGAAACGTAAAAAAAGCTAAGGTAGCAATACTTCCATCAGACACAATAGATTTTAAAACAGAGTCAATCCAACAAGAGAATATAACATTTGTAAATATTTCTGCACCCAACATGGAAGCACCTAAATATACAAGGCAATATTAACAACCCTAAATGGAGAAGCAGACAACAACATAATAATAGTCGGGGAATTTAACACCCCACCTACATCAATGGATAGACAACACAGAACATCAATAAGGAAACATCATCCTTAAATGACGCACTGGACCAGCTGAACTTAACAGATATATACAGAACACTCCATCCAAAAATAGCAAGTGACACCTTGCTCAGTCTGGGTGGCTCAGTCTGTTGAGCATCTGATTCTTGATTTTGGTTCAGGTCATGGTCTCATGGTCATGAGATAGAGCCCCATATCAGGCTCTGCACGGGGCCTGAAGCCTGCTTAAGAGTCTTTCTCTCCCTCTCCCTCTGCTCTGCCCCTGCTCACATGCACTTTCTCCCTTTCAAAATAAAATAAAATCTCAGGGCACCTGGGTGGCTCAGTTGGTTAAGCATCTGACTTCGAATCAGATGATCTCACAGTCCATGAGTTTAAGCCCTGCACCAGGCTCTGTGCTGACAGCGCAGAGCCTAGAGCCTGCTTCAAGTTCTGTGTCTCCCTCTCACTCTGCCACTCCCCTACTCACGCTCTCTCTCTCTCTCAAAAATAAGTAAACATTAAAAAAATTTAAATAAAATCTCAAAAAACGCAAAATACATAGTCTTTTCAAGTGCACATGGAACATTCTCTAGGATGGGTCACATATAGGCTACAAAACAAGTCTCAATAAATTTAAGAAAACTGAAGTAATATCCAACATCTCTTCCGACCACAACAGCATGAAACTAGAAATTAATTACAAGTAGAAAATGGGAAAAGGCACAAACATGTAGAGACTAAGCAACATGTTACCGAACAGCCAATGAGTAAATGAAGAAACCAAAGAGGAAGTAAAAAAAAAAAATACATGGAGGCAAATGAAAACAGAAGCATGGCAGTCCAAAATCTTTGGGTTGCAGAAAAAGCCATTCTAAGAGGGAAGTTCGCTAGTGATACAGGCCTCCTTCAGGAAATGAGAAGTCTCGAATGACCTAACTTTAAAGGAACTAGAAAAAGAACAAAGCCCAAAGTTAGTAGAAGGAAGGAAATAAAGATCAGAGGAGAAATAAATGAAATAGACTGAAAAACAATAGAACAGACCAATGAAACCGAGAGCTGGTTCTTTGATAAGAAACAAAATTGACAAACCTTTAGCCAGACTCATCCAGGAAAAAAAAAAAAAAGGACTAAATTAAATCAGAAATGAAAACAGAGAAATTGCAACTGATACCACAGAAATATAAAAGATAACACTGTACGTTACACACCAACAAATTAGACAACCGAGAAAAAATGGATAAATTTCTAGAAATATATAATCTTTTAAGACTGAATAATTAATAGAAAATCTGAATATACTGATTACTAGTAATGAAATTAAATCAGTAATTTAAAAACTCCCCAAGGGGCACCTGGGTGGCTCAGTCGGTTAAGCGTCCGACTTCGGCTCAGGTCACAATCTCGCGGTATGTGAGTTCGAGCCCCGCATCGGGCTCTGTGCTGACTGCTCAGAGCCTGGAGCCTGTTTCAGATTCTGTGTCTCCCTCTCTCTCTGACCCTCCCCCGTTCATGCTCTGTCTCTCTCTGTCTCAGAAATGAATAAATGTTAAAAAAAAAAACAAAAAAACTTCCCAAAACACAAAAGTCCAGATCCAAATGGCTTTTTTTTTTTAATTTTTTTTAACGTTTATTTATTTTTGAGACAGAGAGAGGACAGAGTATGAACGGGGGAGGGTCAGAGAGAGGGAGACACAGAATCAGAAGCAGGCTCCAGGCTCTGAGCTGTCAGCACAGAGCCCGACGCGGGGCTCGAACTCACCGACCGCGAGATCATGACCTGAGCCAAAGTCAGACGCTTAACCGACTGAGCCACCCAGGCGCCCCCAGATCCAAATGGCTTTACAGGTGAATTCTATCAAACATTTAAAGAAGAGTTAATACCAATCCTCCTGATATTATTCCAAATAATTGAAGAGAAAGGAATACTTCCAGACTCATTTTATAAAGTCAAAACCAGATAGAGACTTACAAAAAAAGAAAATTACAGGCCAATATCACTGATGAACAAAGGTGCAAAAAATATGCAAAAATATTAGCGAACCAAATTCAACAATACATTTAAAAAATTGTATACCATCGAGGTGCTTGAGTGGCTCAGTCAGTTAAGTGTCTGACTCTTGATTTTTGGTTCAGGTCATGATCTCACAGTACAAGGGATCAAGGCCTGCATCAGGCTCTGCGCTGACAACATGGACTCTACTTGGAATTCCTCTCCCTCTCTCTCTGCCCTTCTCCCATTCATGCTCTGTCTCTCTTTCAAAATAAATAAATAAATAAATAAACTTTAAAAAAAAGGATCACACACCATGACTAAGTAGGATTCATTCCAGGAACACAAGGATGGTTCAACACCCACAAATCATACAACATGATACACCAAATTAACATAAAAATGAAGCTAGAAATCATATGATAATCTCAATGGACGCAGAAAGAGCCTTTGACAAAATTCAACATCTACTTATGATAAAAACTCTCAACAAAGTGGGTATAGTGGGAATGTACCTCAACATAATAAAGGCCATATAGGACAAACCCACAGCTAATATCAAACTCAATGGTGAAAAGCTGAAAGCATTTCCTCTAAGATCAGGAAGGATGCCCATTCTCATCAATCTTATTCAACATAGCACTTAGAAGTCCTAGCCACAGCAATTAGGCAAGAAAAAGAAATAAAAGGCGTCCACATTTGAAAGGAAGAAGTAAAACTGCCAGTTTGCAGATGATATAACATATGTAGAAAGCCCTGAAGATGCCACCAAAAAACTATTACAACTATTAAACGGATTCAGTTAAGTCACAGGATACAAAATTAACATACAGAAATCTACTGTGTTTCTATATACTAATAAAGAACAATTCAGAAAAAGAAATAAGAAAACAATACCATTTACAACTGCACCAAAAAGAATAAAATGCCTAGGAATAAATTTAACCAAGGGGGTAAGAAATCTGTACTCTGAAAACTATAAGACATTGATGAGAAAAACTGAAGATGACACACAAAAAAAGGAAAGATATACCATGCTCATACCTTGGAAGAAGTATTGTTAAAATGCCCATACTACCCAAAGCAATCTACAGATTCAATGCAATTCCTATCAAAATACCTATGTTATATTTCACAGAACTAGAATAAAGTATCCTAAAATGTTCAGGAAACCACAAAAGACCCCAAATAGTCAAAGCAATCTTGAGAAAGAAGAACAAAGCAGGAAGGATCATGCTCCCATATTTCAAACTATACCACAAAGCTATTGTAACCAAAACAGTACGGTACTGGCACAAAACCAGGCGTATAGATCAATGGACTAGAAGAGAATCCACAAATAAACTCATCCTTGCATGACCAATTATTCTTCAACAAAGGAGGCAAGAATATACAAGGGGAAAAGACAGTCTCTTCAATAAATGGTGTTGGGAAATCTGGGCAGCCACATGCAAAAAGAATGAAACCAGACCACTTTCTTATACCATATACAAAAATAAAGTCAAAGTGAATTAAAGACTTAAACGTGAGGCTTGAAACCATAAAACTTCTAGAAGAAAACATAAGCAGCAAGCTCTTGGACAGCAGTCTTAGCAATATTTTTTTTGGCTATGTCTCCTCAGATGAGGACAACAAAAGCAAAAATAAACAAATAGGATGACATCAAACTCAAAAGCTTTTGGACAGTGAAGGAAACCATCCACAAAATAAAAAGGCAACCTATTAAATGGAAGAGGATACTTGCAAATGATACATCCGATAAAAGGTTGATATCCAAAATATATAAAGACCCATACAACTTAACAAAAACCAAACAACCTGATTAACAAATGGACCCAAGGAGACATTTTTCCAAAGACCACACAGATGGCCGACAGACACATGTAAAGATGCTCGACATCACTCATCGTCAGGGAAATACAAATCAAAACCACAATGAGATAGCACCTCACACCTGTCAGAATGGCTCGGATCAAAATGACAAGAAATAATACGTGTTGGCAAGAATGTGGAGAAAAGGAAGCCCTGGTAAACTGTTGGGAGGAACATAAATTGATGCGGCCACTATGGAAAACAGTATGGAGGTTCCTCAAAGATAAAAATAAAACTGTCCTAGGAGCCAGCAATTCCACTTCTGGGTTATTCATCTGCTGAAGAAAACAAATATACTAATTCAAAAAGATACATGCGTCCCTATGTTCACTGCAGCATTATTTACAATAGCCAAGACGTGTAAGCAAGCTGAGTGTCCCTGGACAAATGTGTGGATAAAGAAGTAATGGTATACATACATAAAATATTACTCAGCCCTAAAAAAGAATGAAATCTTGCCATTTGTGACAACATGGATGGATCTAGAGGGTATTACACTAAGAAATAAGTCAGAGAAAGACAAATGTTCTGTGATTTCACTTATATGTGGAATCTAAAAAAACAAAACAAAACAGAAACACTCATAGATACAGAAAACAATCTGGTGGTTGCTGGAGGGGAGGGATGTGCAGGAATAGGTGACATAGGTAAAGGGGATGAAAAGGTTCAAACTTCCACTTATAAAACACATATCTTGGGGATGTAATGTACAACATAGGGACTATAGTCAATAACATTATAAGAACTTTGTATAGTGACAAGGCAACTACATCAAAATACTGAATCACTGTGTTGTGCACCTGAAACTAACATAAAATCATGTGTCAGTTAAAATGAAACAGGGGTCTCCCAGGCTCAGGATCCTTGCCAGGTGCAGTGGCACATGTGTGTAGTCCCAGCTACTTGGGAAGCTGAAGCAGGAGGATTGCTTGAGCCCAGGAGTTCTGGGCTGTAATGTGCTATGCCAGCCGGATGTCCGCACTAAGTTCGGCATCAGTATGGTGACCTCCCGGGAGCGGGGGACCATCAGGTTGCCTAAGGAGGGGTGAACCGGCCCAGGTCAGAAATAGAGGAGGTAAAAAAAAATAGGGGTGAACAGTGGCTTTCTTTGGGTGAGAGAATTATGGTCGATTTCTTCTCTTTCTGCTTTTTACCATTTTCGATTCTTTCTACGATGACCAGGTGTTAACTTGTGAATTATGAAACATTTAAAAGGTGACACAGTAGTATTATATTATAATCCCTTACTGGGGTGGGGAAGGGGGAAATATACACACACACAGATGACCCTTGGACAGCTGGGTTTGAACTGCACAGGCCCGCTTACCTGTAGATTTTTAAAAATAAATACAGTGAGTACTGAAAATGTATTTTTTTCATCCTTGTGATTTTCTTAATAACATTTTTCTAGTTTACTTTATGGTAAGACTATAGTATATAATACATATAAATACAAAATGTGTGTTGATTGTTTATGTTATTGGTAAGGCTTCCAGAAACAGGAGGCTATTAGTAGTTAAGTTTTGGAGGGAGTCAAAAGTTATACATAGATTTCGGACTGTGGGGTGGGGGGTGGTCAGCGCCCCCAGCTCCATGTTGTTCAAGGATCAACTGTATCACCTTTACAACCATCAGTTTAATAGTGGGATAGCCTACCAAATGTGTAGGTTAAGCTTCCCTTTTAAGCTCCTCCAGTAGCCCCTTACTGGTTCCGGGACAAGGTTCCAAGTTCCTCTGCCAGGCAGTCAGGGCCCACAGCCTGGACCCAGCGCATCCCCCAGCATCTATCATCCTCCACCCATCTGTGCCACAGCCAGGGCACATCTCTCAGTGAGTAACCCACCACCAAGCTTTTGTTTCAGCTGTGTCCCCAGCCCATCACTCCTCTTCTCCTATCTGCCAGTCTTCTGAGGGGCTGGGACGAGGTGGGGGCAGGTGTGCCCTCCAAGGTGTCACAAGAATAAGTCTCCTTACCAACCACAGAGAGCAGCAGCAGGACACTGCAGATGACGATGGACACAATGATGGCGGTCTCACTGCCCCCCAGCTGCAGTGTGGCAATGGTCTGGTTGAAGTTCCCTACCTGGATCTGGGCAGAGGTGGGAGGAGGGAGCTGTAGCTTCCCCGGACTCGTGCTTTGGCTCCTCTCCTCGCTAGCTGTGGGGTCCTGGGCAAGTCACCTAACCTCTTTGAACCTCAGAGGCCACATCTATAAACACAGAGATAACCAGGCCCACCTCCTGGGGATGCTGTGAGGGCTAAAGGAGATGATGCTTGGCTAGCCCTGGCAGAGAGGGGAGACTCAATATGGACTGTGTTTATTACTACGGTCTGGGAGGGGCAGTGGAGGAGCCGAAGGCAGGGCAGTTCACAGGACCTGGCTGCTGTCCCCAAGTATCTGGAGGACTGTCTGATGACCAGGGAAACAGGCAAAGGCTGAGGAGTCAGAGGGCATAACTGGGACTGGGGTGCAGGTGAAAGGGAGCTTTGGCAGTCAGACCTGTCCTGGGCGGCATGTGCTGCCTTCAGAGGGAAGGGGTTTCCTGTCCCAGGAGGCATGCAAGCAGGTACAGCATAGAAAAGGTCTCATTTCTGGCCCCTCTCGGCACTCCTCCTGTATCCCTCCCCTCTGTGACTCTGCACGTGACTGGCAGCCCAAACTCGACGTGGAGCGTCAAGTGGAACAAGGGAGACTTCTAACGGCCTCTGAAAGTCCAGCCCCATCAGGCCTATCTGGGGCCAATCACTGCCCTGGAGCAGCTGACTAAGTTCTTGGGCCTCATCTGTCAAGTGGGGATGTAAAACTCCACTTGGCGTCATCCATTGAGCATGACAACACTTAGCTCTGATACACTGGGTGAGGGGCAGGGCTGGGGGCCAGGTCTGCCTCCACCTGGGGTTCCCCGTTCACTCACTGTGATGGGCAACTGCCCCTCAGCCGTGCCCAGGGACTCGTTGACCGAGCAGTGGATGACTCTATCCGAGACGATCTGGATGTCACAGGCCACTTGGCCTATTTTGATCCGGTACTCGTGGCTCTCGAGCCCTAGGCTGTCCTGCTCTTTCTGCAGGAACAGAGAGGGAGTGCTTGCTGAGGTCTGCGGCTGAGCCCGGCCCCGCTCACTCCCGCACTGGTACCCACTGGAACTCACATGGATGACCAGGGTGAGGGGCTCCCCGGGGTGGTGCTTGATCCACTTCTCCCTCTTGGCCGTGGAGAACTGTGGGTCAGGGAGGTAGTCCAGGCGGAACCTGCTGCCCCGCCGGGCCTCCTGGGGGTCCAGCAGCTCCTCAGCTACAGCCGCCTCATCGGTGTAGGCCCTTCCATTGATGAAGAAGTCTACCGGTGCCGATGCATTGCTCAGGGCCCCAGGGGACGGGCAGGTGATTAGGGTGGAGTTGAGAACTTTGCAGAGCTGGTAGGGAAGGGCCAGGGCCAGGGCCAAGGTTGAGGATGGACAGACGGGCAGGAGAAACAGGGAGAGATTGAGGTTTAAGGAGACGGAGAGAGAGAGGGAGAGACAGAGAGAGAGGCAGAGAGAAGACAGATGCAGCAGCGTGAAGTCAATCAGGGCTACTGGCCGCTCCCCACCCACCTTGGTCCCAGCCCCCTCACCGTGGGCTCCCGGCCGATATGGTGCACAGCCATGGACACATTCTGCACCATGTGGAAACGCTCGCCAGCCACCGTGATGGTCCTGCCGCCACTATGGGATAGAGCGGGCCCTGTCAGCCCACCCACAGCCCTAGAGAGTGAGCTCAGCCAGAGGTCAGGGTCTGGGGTCTCACCTGACGGGGCTGCGGCGGGGACTGATGGCCGTGATGACTGGGTTCTGCATGTACTGGAAGGTGAGGTTGCTGTGCACACAGCCCCGGCGCTCAAAGCGCACACACACGGACACGGGGGCCGGCAGGGCACCCTCGGGCACCGTGCAGGTGATGCTGGTGTCCATGCGCCTGTGGGAGGGCAGCGGCACTGTCAGCACAGCCCCCACCTCCTGCTGCTTGCTCCTGCCTGCCCCATCGCCCAGGGCACAAGCCCGCATGCCTGGCCCGGATAGGCCTCCTCGACTCGCCCCAACCTGGTCTTCTGCCCCCTCGTACAAGAATCTGTTGTTTGCACATACCCACTGCCACATCTTTGCTCAGGCTGCCCTCCCCACCTTCAACACCTTCGCTTTTCCTCCAGCCCTGCCCGTGTGTTCCAATTCTGCCCCATCCCGCCTCATGCAAGAAGCCCTCCCAGAGTCCCTCTCTCAGAGCTGAGGAATGGCTCTGAAAGAACCAGCTTTTTTCCCAGTCTCAGATGTTTCTATTTCCTGCGGGAATGTCTGCTTTCCTGAGAGCTGAGACTTTGCTGGGCTCTTCTTGGTGTCCCCAGCAATGCCCATCAATGGGGCCTGGTACACAGTAAGTGCATAATAAAGACAAAGGTATTTCATCAAAAGGCTCTGGACCACACCCCTGGGCCAGCCAGAGGAGCTCCGAATGTATATGACCATCACATTTTTCACAGCAGAGGTCACTTATGGAGCTCCTACTGTATGCCGGGCACAGAGTACTACTCACAATTACTGTTCTTACCAGATGAGGAAACTGAGGCTCAGAGAAGGGAAGGGGCTTGGCCGAAGGGACACAGCCGGTGAAAACCCGAGTGATGCTTGGTGCAAGGATGTCATTCCACCCTTCCAGCCCCCAGCCCTCCAGTTTCCCTGGGCAGGAAGGGGTGGCCCAGGCCCAGGGGCTTACACGAGCTCCGTGCAGGGCTCTGTGTCGTTCACCAGGACTTGGAGCTCAGAGCCCACATGGAGGTCGCTCCCGTGGATTGTGATCCTGGTGCCCCCTGCCTTGGGGCCCTTGTCAGGCTCTAGGAATTGAACCTGGGGCAGCTGTGAGGAGGAAGACAGGGGGTCAGGCCTCAGGCCACCCCCCAGGTGTGTGTCTGGTGGGGTGGGCAGGAGGGTGGGTTCAGCCTTCCTTACCACATAGGAGAAGCGCTCCCGTGACTTGCCCTCTTTAGAGGCGTTCACCGTCACCACGTCTGAGAATGCCTCTGGGGCTGGCCCTGTAGCACACACAATCCTGGGGGGAGGTAGCTTGGGTCAGGAGAGCAGCTGGAGGGTCTCAGGGGCTGGGTAAGCAGCACCTGGGTTCTCTCTTGAATGATGCCACCCCCCCACCCCGGCTATACCCTGAGGGTATGTGGGCTCTCCACCCTTGCCCTCAGCTTCCCGCCTCTCCGACTCACAGCTGGGACTGCCATTTGGCTGGGACAGCCAACGGCATCACCCACATCAAAATACTGAAACCATTCCCTATCAGCTGGAAAACAGCCACTCTGAAACCCCAATGTCACCCTGATGCCAGGCTCTTCCCCAGGACTACCCACCTCCCTGCCCACCCCGCCTGACTTTCCCACAATTCTACAACTATGTGACAAAGGGTGAGATAAGATGGTCTCTTGGGATCTGAACATTCTCCAACCATGAGGACATTTGTTGGGCTGGTAGACTGATAGCCTTTCTGCAAGCCTGACTTACAGCTCCCCCGGCAAAGGAAATCAGCTCACCCCCTGCTTTTCTACAGCCCCTCTGGGCCAGGCCCCACAGCGGTAGGCTTAGACCTCTGCACCACACCAGCAGCCCCACACTTTGTTAACTACAAGGTTTTTGTTGCTTTTTTTAAAAAAATCAATGCAAGGCTTCTATGAAAGTCCGGCTGTTCTGGAGGAACCTGGGAGGGCCTCCCAGAGCAGCAGGTGTTGAAGTGGGAACTTGAAGGATATGGAGAAGCGTCCAGAGTAGAAAAGGGCGGAATGCACAGGGGTGGGTAATGGCTTCAACAAGGTCTGGAAGACCTTGCGCCACTTCTAGGGAGCGGCAGGGTGCTGAGGAGGGTGGGAAGGCAGAGGGGAGAGGGGAGGGCAGAGCTGTGGTTGGCACTGTTGGGAGGGGCGGGGGGGGGGGGGGACACTAGAGGTCATTCAGAATAGCCCTGGGGACTGCCACTACTCACTCCTCCGACACCGTGTATCTGTCAGCCAGTGGCTCACAGGCCACACTGCCAATCCACACGCCATGGGCCACGTCGCTAAGCCGCCGGCCTAGGTTCCTGCCTCGGATGGTCAACAGGGTCCCGCCGTCCAAGGGGCCACTCAGGGGCTCAATCTGCCAGGTGACCAGAGGACGAATGATGTTCTGAGGCTGGGACGTCAGCAGCTTTCCCCACCCACTGCTGCACACACCCAGGCAAGTGCACGTACACCTGCTGCTCAGGAGGAGGTACGGAGGCTCTGAGGGGGCGGGGGCTGCTGCTCACTGGACAGGTCACGGGGGCTGCCAGTGAGGATGTGCCCACATGGGTCTGGGGATGTGAGTGTGCAAAGTCAATGACACCTGCGGAGGGTGGGGGCTTCTGTGGACAACGCAGTCTGCTCCCAGTGGCCATGTCTGACCACATGATCTCGCAACCCAACCAGAGCTGACTGGGTCAGGGATGGGCACCTGACCCAGCCTACGCCAACGAGAATTCTTCCACCGGACTTCATCTTAGCTAAAACTCAGGCTCGGTTGTTATTGCCGGCCTCACTTATCACCATACCAGCAGGGTTTCCCCCACCTCACCATAAAAACTAGAGACTGGGGGCACCTGGGAGGCTCTGTCAGTTACACATCCGACTTCGGCTCAGGTCACAGTCTCACGGTTTGTGTGTTCGAGCCCCGCATTGGGCTGTCTGCTGTCAGCACGGAGCCTGCTTCAGATCCTCTGTCCCCCTCTGTCTCTGCCCCTCCCTTGCTTGCTCCCTCTCTTTCTCTCTCTTTCAAAAATAAACATGAAAAGAAAAACAACTAGAGACTAGTGCTAGCATCTTTTCCGGCCCAGACTCCCTGCTTCACTCTATTTTTCTCCATAGCACTTATCGCCTTCTATATATAAATTATTTATTTCCTTACTTATTACTGCCCACCCTCCTCCCCCACTAAAACATTAGCTCCGTGGCACTTTGTTCACTGCTGTGTCTCCAGCACCCAGCGGCCCTGGCACCCAGCAGGCGCTCCCCAGGTGATCCTGCATGCATACGGCTGGTTATGTGCAAGCACGTGTGTCACAGGTCTGAGAGCCCGTGTGGGGCGCTGTGTGTCGCACACGCAGGCATGCGGGTGCAACAGGCCTCCGTGGGTGGGGGTGCTTACCGCGCGGATCTCGGGGGCGGGGCAGGTGCCAGGCAGGGGCTGCAGGGGCCCTCGCAGGCGGCAGCCGTCACTCCACACACACAGGTGTCCCAGGTCCTCCCGGCCTAGGCACTGAGAACAGTCAGGGCTGCCCATGGCGCAGTTATAGACCTCCACTGGGAGAGACACGGAGACAGCATGGGTCAGCACCCCCCGTCACCACTGTGCCCTCTGCATTCACTCACCATCACCCAGAGGTGGGTTCTGGTTCTCCAAACTCCCCAGGGCCTTTGCTAAGCACAGTGCAGCCACAGCCTCATTAATAGTATCTGTCCACACCACGATTCTACCAGGTGGGAGCTCTTTGTTTGTTTGGGGTTTTTAAAATTTTTTTTTAATGTTTATTTTTGAGAGAAAGAGAGAGAGAGAGAGAGACCGACCATGAGCAGGGGAGGGGCAGAGAGAGGAGGAGACACAGAATCCAAAGCAGGCTCCAAGCTCCAAGCCATCAGCACAGAGCCCAACGCGGGGCCTGAATCCACGAACTGGGAGATCATGACCTGAGCCAAAGTCAGATGCTTAAGTGACTGAGCCACCCAGGCTCCCCAGCGGGAGCTCTTTATTAGCCCCATTTGGCAGGTAAGAGACCGAGGCTCAGGGGCGCCTGGGTGGCGCAGTCGGTTAAGCGTCCGACTTCAGCCAGGTCACGATCTCGCGGTCTGTGAGTTCGAGCCCCGCGTCAGGCTCTGGGCTGATGGCTCGGAGCCTGGAGCCTGTTTCCGATTCTGTGTCTCCCTCTCTCTCTCTGCCCCTCCCCCGTTCATGCTCTGTCTCTCTCTGTCCCAAAAATAAAATAAAAAACGTTGAAAAAAAAAAAAATTAAAAAAAAAAAAAAAAAAAAGAGACCGAGGCTCAGAGGGGAGGACTGACTTGCTCAAGGTCACAAAGCCTGTGAGCGGCAGGCCTGAGATTTACACCCAGGCCTGGGTGGGTCTGTTTACCCACCAGTGGGGCTCTGGGATGCTAGGGGATCACTGAGCAATGTGGGCAGTGGGCACCAGGGCCTCAGACCCTCGGAGTGGCCCAAGCAGGAGTGCTGGGAGGGTTCTTCAGGGTCTTGGGTGTGCAGGTTGGTTCTTCTGGAGTCTGTCTCTGGGACCTTCATGGTGGGGACAGGGGGGCGGGTGGTGGTGCCATATCCACTAGGGATATCTGAGGCTCCCCATGAATAGACAGACTCTTAGAGAATTGATTCAATATGTATAATAACAGTAAGGACACCAATCACCATTTGGGGTGTGCTGACTGTGCCCCAGTCACAACTGTAAGATCTGTGTGCATCGTGTCAGCAAATCCTCACCAAGCTTTCTGTAAAAGGGCCTGTGCCTCATGTCACATGGCTAAGAAACAGAAGACCAAGCAAGCGCCTGAAGCTGCACAGCCATCGGCATACAGATGTTTGGCCCACAATAGCTGCTCAATGAATAAGAACTGAGTGACCAGGTACAGAACAGCAAGGCTGGGATCTGAGACCCTGTGTGCTAGGGAAACACAGGGCGGGACATCTGTGACTGTGCGGTGGGCACTGGATAAGTCCCCCAAGGTAGAGCCCCACCCATTAAGGCTGAATCCCCAGTGGCCATAGGGCCGTAGGAGCTCCCACCTGTTATGGGGTCAGGGCTGTCCAAGAATCGGGCTGGCTGCCCCTTTAGTTGGAGGCTGAGTGGAAACATCTGGCTCTTCTGGGTCGTGTGCAGCTGCAAAAGGACAAGAAAGAGCATGAGGGGTGTGAGTGGTGTCTAGGTCTCTGCTGGGGGGAGGGGATGCATGTCATGGAGACGGAAGAGGGCAGGGCTGTTGAGGATAAGGGAATCAAAAGGAGGAGGGGGATAAGGTGGGAAGGAAGGAGTATAGCGTCTGGACTTATGCAGGCCTTCCTGCCGCCCCCCCCCCGCCCCGCCCCCCGAGCCACACCACTTACCACCACTTGGTTGCAGTGTACAGTAGATTCATTCACCCATACGGCTTCAAAGATCTCCTCCGGCCCAAAGCTACATTCTAGGGCTGCACCCTAGGAGAAATGGGGTTGCTGAGGAGAGGCAGATCAGCACCCACTGCTCTCTAACTCCAACTCGTCGTGGGCTGCTGCCCAGAGGAGTGGGCTGAGCACTTTTATCAGGCCCCTACCCCTCCAGAATGTCCTTCCTGGCCTTCAGGTCCAATGATGGAAGGAGGGAGGCAGGGAGTACATGAACACCTGGAACCTGTTGCTCCCCATGAGACTAAAAGCTTCACCAATATCTCCCGATGGCCTAAACCAACAGCCTTTTACTCGGCTCATAAAAATCCAATTCTTTAGCATGACTGCCATTCAAGGTTCATCCCAGTGAGACTCCACCTGTTCTTTGAATCTTACTACCCCCACCTCTGTCCCCCAAGGCCAATGCCCCAGCCACAGCAGGACACTCTTGGACATGGCACAGGCTGCCCTGCCCCTGGGCCTTTGTCCAGGCTGTTCCTCCTACCCAAACAACTTGTCTCCCCTTTAGCCACCCAGCAAAACACAACACAGCCTCAGCATCCAGCTCAAATTGTCATGTTCCAAAGACTTCCCAGAGCCCCCTTAAATCAGGTGGGTGCCCCTCATTTGATTATTCATTCATTCATTTAGCAATGAATATTTGGGTGCATGTTAGGGGCTCTAGGAGGCTCCTAAAGCCTGCCCGCACCCTGTATGTTGAGGACCACCCTTATCTCCCTGCCCAAGCTCTTTTTACACTGGTCTTGCCACCCACTGGGAAGGGTTAGGGTTGGGTCTCAGCCCCTGTGACACCTCCAAGGGCAGTGGGTGGCAATAAAAGACCTCAGGTTCCATCCGTTTGAATCCTACCTTCTGCCTTTCCTAGCTGTGCAACTCTGTGCAAGTGGCTCTCCTTTCTGAGCCTTGGTTTCCTAAATTTTGCAATGGAAACACACATTCCTACTCTGCAGGGTTGCTGGGGAAACTGGAGATCATGTATCTTTAGTGGGTTGCACACTGTGGGTGACTAATATATGCTGGCTGTTAGTATGCAGGAGGTGCTCAATAAATGTTTGTTGACTTAAGTACACAGGCCCCAACTCCCCAGTCTTATCTTGCCCAGCACAGGCCTCCAGGGAACAGTGTCAATAAATATTTGCTGACTGAACAAACTCAGGTTTCATGTGTATTAGTCCAGCCTCGTGGCAGGACTTCCTGTTTATGTCCCTGTTGTTAGCACATGTGACACCCTGAGGAGAAAGCAGGTCAGCACACCCCTCCCCTCTGGCCTACCCCCTCTCCCGCTTCACTCTGAAGCTAACACAGGAAGGTGGCTATTGACAGGGCTACAAGCACATTTGCCCATGCTGAGCCAGGAGGTGGGTCAGCTCAGGCTTCAGCCACTCAGCATAGCAGGCCCAGCCTGTCCTGAGGCTCCCCAGAGTACAGGCTCAGCAAACAGGAAGGGGGCTCTGCCCCTTCCTGCCCTTAGTGTTCTAGAAGCAGGTCGAGGGCCAGGATCACTGAGGCACACTGGGGGCAGACACATGCCTCCTGGTTACGGGACCCGAACCCAGGGCTTGGGCCTCCCTGCGCCAGGCTCCTGTAGCCCCAGGGAGCAGCACCGCCCTCCATACCAGACCAGGCCCCTTCATACTCCTGAGGCTCTGTTCCAACCACTGCAGGAGGGAGTCTGAGGGCTGAGGGCACTGCCCGCACAGAGCTCCAGCCCCAGCCACAAGGCTGCCTGACACATCCCAGATGCCTGGCACGTGGCCCCCACGTGCGACAGCTGTCACAGGCCTTCGTTCCCCCTTGGAAGCAACAGATGGCGAGTCCCTAGGAGCTGGGGAGGGGGATGGCTGGCACACTTCCAGAACTCGTCAACGCTTCCCACCAAGATGCTCTTCCAGGAGGGACCCAGAAAGGAGCTGAATCTCCTCCTCCCCATGCGTGGGTGCAGAGGTGACGGCAGATTGTAGGGAAGAGCACTCTCTCAGAGGAGTCCAGTGCTAGGGTACAAGTCAAGCCCTACGTCGTGTACCTAGAGTCATCTACTTCTCCTTTCTGGATCTCATTTTTCCCATCTGGATAATGGGGAATAGGGCAGCACAGGGGTTCTCTGGACATTCTTCAGGTAAGACATGTCAGCCATGAACTGAGGAAGTGTGTGCAGAATTACAAGTCAGCCTAGGGGGTGGGGCCAGCAGGACATGGACAGTGCCCAACCATGGGCTGCAGCCCAGCTCTGCCAGGAGAGCTTTACAGGGTAGGGGAGTCTGGGGGTCCTGGCCAGGGTTTCCCTCAGGAGCTGTTAGCAGCTTGCTGTCCCTTGGGCTGGGCCCTCCCCATCCACTTCCCCTTCCTCTAACCCCCTACAAACACAGTGGGGCTTTCTCAAACAGAATCTGGAAACTCAGAGAAACAAAACCAAGGTGTGGGTGGAGGCACCAGAGCATGGGTCCTCATCCAGAACAGCATTCTCCTGCCCCCACCCCCAGGCCTGGCCTCCACCTACCTGGAAGGCAGCATTGGCTAGATGCACGGGGATGCTCTGTAAGCTGCCTGTGGGCATGGGTGCCAGGCGTGAGGGCAGGATCTGGGGGCAGTCCTGAGGGCTCTGCAGTCAAAACACAACGAGGTAAGGGTGATGAGGGAGCATTTCAGAAGAGACAGGATTCACGGCCATGCCAGCCAGCCTAGTGTTGCAGCCTGCCTCCCCAGGGAAGTACTTGCCAGCCTGCACAGTGAGGAAACACCAGTAATAAAATCACAGCAGCCGCCACCACCGAGGGCAATGTGCCCAGTGCCTCCCACACACCGTCTCTTTTGACCCTCATGACAAGCCTACAGGCAGGCTTTATTGGCCCCATTTTATAGATGGTGAAACGGAGGTACACCGCGATGATGTAACCTGCCCAGCGAAGGAACCAGTCCCGCCATGGCTGTTCCAGGGCATACTTTGCAGAGGAGGTCAAGGAGGCTGGGGTTGAGGGCTGGCCCCCCTCCCCATCTCTGGGCCTCATCTTTCCCAGGTATAAAATGAGGGGCTGCACCCATTCTCTGAGACCACGCCCAGCTCCGAAATGCGGTTTCCAGGATGACACATGTTAAATGATTCAGAAAAAGAACTCCAAATTTCTGAACAGCCCACGGGAAACAGGCTATGAGGACCCTGGTGTCCCGAGGCTCCACACCCCTCCCCACTTCTGCAGGTGAGAGTCCCAGCCTCCGGGCAGAGGTGCCAGCCCCCCAAGAGTCCCGGGCAGGCCTGGGCATCAGCATTCTCACATTGGCAGTACAGCCACGGAGGCCTGGTGGAGCAGGGGCCACTTCGAAAAAGGAAAGAAGTTAGGGGCGCCAGGTGGCTCATTTGGTTGAGTGTCTGACTTTGACCCAGGTCATGATCTCACGGGTCGGTTCATGAGTTTGAGCCCCACACTGGGCTCACTGCTGTCAGCAAAGAGCCCACCTCGGATCCTCTGTCCCCCTCTCTCTGCCCCTGTCTCACACTCTCTCTCTCAAAAATAAATAAACATTGAAAAAAAAAAAAAAAAGGAAAGAAGTTAGGGGTGCCTGGGTGGCTCAGTCAGCTGAGCGTCCAACTTTGGCTAAGGTTATGATCTCATGGCTCGTGAGTTTGAGCTCACATCAGGCTCTCTGCTCTCTGCTTCAGATCCTTTCCCACCCCCCACCCCGTGCCCCTCCCCGGCTCATGCTATCATGCTAGCACCCACTCTCTCTCTCTCTCAAAAATAAATAAACATTTAAATTTAAAAAAGGAAAAAAGTTAGGGAGGGAGGGCAGGCAAGAGCTGGAGGTTCAGAAACATGGCGATGTACCTGCGGTCAGAGGGCAGAGCTGGTCTGTGAACTCCCACTGTCTGACTCCCAGGCCAGAAACAGACACCAGGGAGCAGGGCTGTGCCCACCATGCCACCTAGTGACCTCTCTGAGCTTACAAGTCTGGAGCCCCCACCCCGCACTGTTGTTCAGACCTGAGGGCCCCACTGGGCCATGTTCTGCCTCCTCACACTCTGAGCCTGACCTGCTGAGACCCTGAGAGAAGGGGAGATTGGGACCCTGCAGCCGCCACACCATACCGAGGGCTGACCATCCCAGCCTAGAGGTCTGGCTGGGAACACAATGATCCGTGTGTGTCCACCTTGAGGCCAGCCAGCCAGGGCAAAGGCCTCTGAGGATAGAACTTGGAGGCCTCCCTGGGTCTTTTCTCCTTACTGCTAATCAGACAGGGAGCTCCCTGAGGGGAACCCTGGGGGGCTCGGCATAACACTGGACCCTGAGGAGATGCCAGTAACAATAAATGATGACCATGCCAACATCAGAGATAGTCACCAGCTCACACAGCCCTCACTGTGCTCCTGGACAGTTCTAAGCACACCACACCATATTAATTCACCAAATCCGAACTCCCAACAATCCTCTGAGTTAAGTATAATCATTACACCCATTTTACAGACTAGGAAATCGGGGCACAGAGAAGCAGAGCAGTTTGCCCAAGATGGAACTGGCAGCACAAGAGGCCTCTAGTTGTCCAGACTGTTTGCCGACCACCAGGCCAGAAACCTTGCCTAGACTGATCCATTTCCCGGGGAGCAGGGCCTGGTGCGGATCACAGAGGCCTCGGCCAGAGAAGCAACATGGCTAGGCCCGGGTGAGGCCTCCTGAGCTGACCGTCCTGCGGGGCTGGGAGGGAGGAGCTTGTGTCCAGCTCAGGGTGAGCCCACACAAGCCTCTGGCCTCTGGGCTGCCATCTTCCGCAGTCTCATGTGTAAACCCCATGGAATTTCAGGGAATGGAACCCACATGTTTGCAATCAGTTTTCGTGGCTGCTGCCAGCTCTGCCTTGCAGCTGGCCGGGGGCTCTGTGGCTCTGTCTTCCCAGCTCCACCCCACCAATGGGTAAGTAGCTGACAGGAGGGGCTGTGGGGTGAGGGTCAGAGCAGGAGTTTCCACGTGAGCCCCCCCCCCCCCACCAAGGAAATGACGTGGAAGCATCCCTGAGGGTCCCCCCACCCCCATTCTCCTTAATCCCTATCTATGATCCCATGGCTTTGGATGCTTATACCCGTTCTATAGAGTGGGCCAAGGCTAAGAGTCCTGGCACACCTTTGCCCTCCTTTGGTACCTCCCCCCAGAACTGGCTAACCCTCCACGGGGCCAGCTGGTATGTCTGCTGCTGGCCTCCAGCCCCCACCATCTGCCTCCAAGTCTGGCCTGGCCTTTGGGGAACTTCCCCCACAGGCCTGTGGTTTGGGAAGACTGACTCTACTCCCTAGCCCCAGGGATAGGCTGGTGTCCCAGGCCTGCCCTGGACTCAGCAATTGGTTCAGGGAGTGTACGTGACCCTAGTGCAGCCAGCAAAAGTCAACTCTGGGACTTCCATAGAACCAATAAGAAAGAGAAGCTCTTCTTATGTTCTGAGGCTGCCAGGAAATCAGGAGCCTGCCTGGAGTTGCTGAGGTCAACTTGCTACCAAGGGGGGAGGGCTGACAGAGCATGAAGCCCAACCAGAGGGGCAGGGAGCCCTGAAAACATGGTCGGAACTCCTGGATCCAGCTGCACCTGAAGGTGATGCCACCACCCCTCTCCCCACCCTGGCCCCCCGCCCCAGATTTCACACTCATAGGAGTCAATTAATTCTGTTGCGGCCAAGGCTAGTTTGAACTAGGGTTTCCCCCAGTGCAACCAAAGGATGGGGCCTCCCTGTCCCATCTAAGCCAAGCCATTGACACCTTGGAAGGAGGCTGAGTGGCTTCTCCCCTTTGCTGGAGTGCAGCACAGGACAGAGCCTGCAGGTTCAGGAAACCACGGCCAATCGACCACACTCCAGGCAGAGGAATAAGGACAGCTGCTGAGTCAGCAGTGCCAAAAGCCACAATCAACCCGGACAGGAGCCCAGTGGGTGCTGGTTCACCGAGGACCTCACCTGTACCCACACTGGGACTCACAGACTCTCTCATTGTCTCTCCCACATTCAAGGGTCAAGAACTGATGTCCCAATCCAGCATGGCTGGCCCAGACCCTAAACCCATCTCGCCCGGTCCTTTTTTCCGTTCTGCACCCTCACAGCCCCCTAAACTGCCCCTTGTTCCTACCAAATCACTCTCCCCACTGGCTCCGAATGAAGTCCAATTTCATGGTGGCATCCACGCCAGGCTCCCCAGGAAGGGGGCCTACTGTCCTATCTCTCCTCCCCTCCTCTAAAACACCGCACCCTCTTCCTGGCACCCTCCACTCCTCCACATCCTCCTTCTGCACTAGGGAAATGCAGGAGACTCCCTAGTGACAGGAAACTCAGCCCCTAGCACCTCCCCAGGGACACCTCCCTGGCCTAACCCAAGTCCTACTGTCTCCTCCCAGCTCTCGGGTGCAGGCTGATGTGCAAACTCCCCTGTCCACCACCTGACCAGAAACATGTCACCTGCAGGGCTAACAGAGACATAAATAAATGCCACCTTAAGTATCAGTCAGAGACTTCTGCAGGCCTGTGGAGAGGGCTGCCTCTTCTCTTGCTAGATTACCATAGTCCTCTAAGAGACCCTCTCTGGGGCTCCGATCCCAGTTCCTGCTAGATTACCACAATCCTCTAAGACAGACCCTCTCTGGGCCCACCGCTCCAGCTCCTGGCCCCCAGAGCTGCAGACCTGGGGGAGATGGTTTATGGGGTGCTGCCCCAGAAACACCTCTAGACTGGTGAGCTCCTATGCATCTGTCAGGACCCTGCACAAAAGTCTCCCTCTGCTCCCTGGCCCACCCAGCAAAGTAGCCACCCGCTCCTGAAAAGGATAGTGGCCTTTTAATGGGTACCTACTATGTGCCACATATGGAGTTGGTGTCTCACAGGTGCAATTCAAGACTCCCAGCACAGCAAAGTAAGGCCATTTTATAGGAGTAAAATGTACAATTACACAGTAAGTAAAATAGGAGATGGGGAAACAGGCACAGAGAGGTTCAGGAGCTTGACCAGGATCACACAGCCACAACTCACACCTCAGGCCCTTGGCTCATAATGGGGAGGGCAGAACTATGTCTAACTGGGTTCCTTCCCAGTGCCTGCTACAGACCCAGTCATACAAAGGGTGCCCAATAAATGCTGGATAACCGTGTTGAGCCTGTGGGTCCTCCTCAACAGCCATCAGGCTGCCAGCACGAATGCTTCATGTTCACATTTATTGAGCCCCTCTGTGTACCCAGCCCTGGGCTGGGGGCTAGAAGATGTGGACCCTAAAAAAGAGCAGGACTCCTGCTTGGCCCGGACTCCAACACAGGGGCCCGGGGGCCTCCTCTATGGTTTGGCCACACAGACTCCACTGGATCTCTCTCCCAGGGCCAGAAGCCCCACATTATTGTCTCGGTTCTTTGAGGTAAGCTCCTGGATGACCCTTCTTCAAAGCAGTTCAGAGGCTTAGGCAGGAGGTGCAGAGACCAGAGGCTTCCAGGTGTGGGCCATGGAGCCCCTCCTTAGCATCTGAACACTGATCTGTACCTGCTTGGAGGGTTCCTGATGAGATTCTCTGAGCCCAGAGCCAAGAGGCTGGGGGTTCAGATGCTCTGGGGACTGGGGCCGCTTCCCTGGGACACATGCTAGGAAGCAGTGCGCCCAGGACCCTATTTGCTACCTCAGTTGTCCCATCTGGAAAGTGGGCGGGAGCATCTCCTTCCTGGGGAGAGGAGCCTCAGGCAGGGACTCAGTGCCTCACCCTGACCCCTCACAGCCCTGATACAAGACAGAGGCTCCAGCAGCCAGGTCTGAGAGGGTCTCAGATCCTCGACACCCTCTCCCACCCCAGTGTAGCTCACCTGGCTGAGCATCACTGCCCCAGCCAAAGCCTCATTTGGTCATCCTTGGTAAGGCTAGGATGGCCTTAGAAGCTTTTGGGGCAATGGCAGAAGGCCACCCTGCAAGTGAACACACGGCAGAAACCAACCAGGCGCAAGGTATGTGGCATTTCCATTTGTACTTCTCCCCGTCCGCCAACTCTCCCCACCACGCCCACCCTGGTGTAATTGATTCAATCCAGCCATCCCACAGCACCAGGGAGGGCCTGGATCCTGGCCAGCGGAGAATCAGCCTGTAGAGCTCACGGGACCAGCATAAGCAACAGGACCTGGGAGCGTGTGGCTCCTGAGACCAGCTCACCTTCTCTGCTCAGGGACAGCCATGGCATCACCTGCTCCAGGGTCCCCAGCACCCATGGGGAGACCAAGCCAGGGGCCTTTCAGCCCACCTCCTGATCTCGGGAAGGAAGGAGAACATGGGCGCCAAGCCAGAGGGGCTTAGATTCAAGGTCCCAGTCTGGTATTTCCTGGCCTCAGGGACAACTGCCCTGAGCCCGCAGCGTTGTTGAAAATGTTACAGGTAAAATTTCAAACTAGCCAGTACTGACACGGTGTGTAGAAAGGAGCCCTCCTACTGCAGGTGGGAGTTAAAACTGGCTCAGGCTTTCTGGAGGCAGTTGAGTCAAAGATGTAAAAATGTGGCCACGCTTTGACCCCAATATGCCATTTCTAGGAGTTCATCTCCAGGGAATAATCAAGGACGCACGCCATGCCCTGTCTATATCAGAACACAAAAAAGAAATGGGAAGTGATCGGTACATCCAACAACAGGGGATTGGTTAAATGTGCTGTTATGTGATGAGCCCAGCACAGCTGTTAAATCTGGTGCCAGGAAGAAAATTTAATGATGTGGAAATGTTCTCAACATATTAAAAAAAAAAAAAAAAAAAAGTAATGAAACAGGCAGAGGGCATTCCACCCAGGCCTAACTTACCATGGGATTCGGTGAGGCCTCACACCGTGACTGGTTGGAGACACAGGCATGCTGCTGGGTGCACCAGAAACAAGGCCACTGTGCTGACAGGCAGCTGGTGCAGCTGGGAGACAAGGAGCGTTTCAGACACTCAGATCCCCACCCCTCATTTCACCCCTGCCCCCAGGAACTGGGACCTAAGAGGCAGATCCCGGCCCTGGGGAGAAAGGTCTTCCTTCACCACCATCATCATCAGAGGGTGGGGCACTTTGAAGATACTGAGCTCCCTGCTACGAGAGGCATGCAAGGAGGATATAGACCTAAAGCAGGGCCTTTAGGAGACTAAATTAAGGGTAATCAAAGCACTTCTCTCTGCCCCTGCAGCTTGAATGCCCACAGAAGCCAGGTTAGGGTGATAAGAGTTTGCTGCACATAAATGAGCCAGAAAATGAACAAGCGAGGGCCTATCTGCCTCTAGCACACCACTGTTTTTCTTCCAAGGGCCTTCCTGAGAGCAGAGACCCTTCCCTGTTCCTCCTCCCACCACCCAGAGGCAAGCACCCTGACCCACTCACGCTGTGTGTGGATACACTTGTCCAATGCGGCTGCAGTTGTAGATGGTGAAATTGGCCCTGACGATATTCCGCCCGTTGACCCTCACAGACATCTCAACAATCACGTGATCTAGAATGGACCAGGGGAACCAGGGAGAGAAGGACAAAAGGGAGTCTCCCCTGACCTCGGAGGCTGTGATATCAGGACCCCCATGCCTGACATTCCATTACACCCCTTCAGGGCTGTACTCACAGCCCAGTGAGTGCAGTGCTTACCCTGGTGGGGCGGGAAGGGCGGGAACTGGTCCCTTGGCAGGAGGTTGCAGTAGGCGATCTGGTGGCCAAAGGCAGGGCCCGGGACCCGGGCCACAGTGCGGATGTTGTTCCCATAGTCACAGGCCATCTCCATGCCGCTGAGGCTGGGCAGGCTGCCCGAGATCTGCAGGATCATGCCCTGGGGGCCAGGGACCCTCAGCTTGGAGAGTGGGGAGCAGGCCTTTCCCCTCGGGGCCCAGCCCCCACTCTAGCAACCCTGGGAGAAGGGGTGACAGGTGGCCAGGACTCCAGGCCAGAGGGCTATATCCTACATGGGGCTCACTAGGCCTCAGTTTCCTCATCTGCAAAATGAAAATGACCATCTTACGGTAGTCAAGGAGGCTTTGAGTCATCTGGTCCCTGGGACTTCTCTGACCTCATCTCCTAATATTCTCTCAAATCTACCAATCTGTTCTCACCTCAGGGCCTCTGCACTGGCAGTTCCCTTGGCCCAGAACACTCTTCCCAGATACCCACCTAACTCACCTACTTCATATCTTTGCTCAAATGTAACATCTGCACCATGGGCCTAGCTCCAGCCTCATCTAAAATGTCGATACTCCGCCACTCATTCCCCACCCCTCTCTCTCTTCTGCGCCCTTTTCCCCACAGTACTTTTCACCATCTTGCCATCCTATCTTGCGCGTTCTCTCGCTCCACAAGCATGTCAGCTGCTCAAGGACCAGGGCTTTTTCTGTCTTGTTCATTGCTGTGTCCCCAGAGTCTAGAACTGCTGTTAGCACATAGTAGGTGCTCAATGATCTATGTGATGAACGAATAAATGAATGGATGGATGGACAAACCTGTGCCTGGTCTGCTTGTGGACATAAAACATGTGAAGGGCTCTGTGATACATAATCATGCGGAGTGGGTGCAGAGGAGTCCCAGACCCCATCTGGCCCATTAGAACCACCATCTCCCCCCTGTTGATAGGTGAGGATAGCCAGCCATAGGGAGGTCACTGAGGGCAGGGCTGAGTGGGGCCCAGGCCTGCCTGTCCCTCAGCCCTCCCCAGACTGCCTGCTATGGGTGGGGAGGGGGCTGTGGCAGCTCCAGGCCTTCCTGAGCTCAGGCGAGGCAGGGAGTCCCTGCCTCCACACTGCAGATTCATCTGATCTGTTTCTGAGCACAAGAAATAGCAGCCTGGCACTTGGTGGTCCCTCTGACCCCTACCTGTACCGGGCCCGGGAAGAGGCAGGGGGTTGGGCACTGACTCTCCTTGTATCCCCCAACTTGCTCCCTCCCTCTTGAGACTCTGGAGCCTGCCTCTGTTGAGTTCAAATCCCAGCTCTGCTCCTCCCTAGCTGTATGACCATGAGCAAGTCACTTTACCTCTCGGTGCCTCAATTTCCTCCTCTGAAAAACGGGGATGTTAAGAGCATCCACTTCATAGAGTTGTATGAGGACCAACACAGGTGGACATCACGCACACGGCGAGTGTGGGCACTCAGTAAGTGGTCAGTAAAGCCCAGTCATTCTCATTCCTTGCCTCCAGGTCCCAGGGGCACTGGGGGCAGGAGTCTCTACCTCTCAGGGCTTGGGGGCCAGGTGAAGGGCAGCTCCCCACCCTGTGTCCCCTCCCCACCCCGAGCTGAATCCCAGCTCCCCCGGGACTCACTGGATACTCCTGGTGCACGTCGATCTCTGCAGGCAGGACAGTCATGGCGGGACAGCGGCTGGGGCCCTCGCTGGCACTGGTCCAGAAATGCTGCTGGCTGTAGTTGGCGCAGTCCTGCTGCAGGGTGCACCTGGTGCGGCATGGCACAGATCAGGACCCTGGCGGGCCCCTGGCCCCACTGCAGCTGCCCACACCCAGCCTCTGCCCCCGGGAGCCTCACCGTGTCTCCAGGGCACACCAGCCACAGTAGGCGTCGGCTGCACCCACGCAGTCCCCGCAGGTGGCGTGCACAGCACAGGCGGCGACTCTCACCCTGGCCATCTAGAGGCGGAGGGGAGGGCCCAGCTCAGCGGGGCTGCTGGCCTCTGCCCGGGGAATCGGCAGTGGCGAGGGCCACGAGAGGCCGGGGAAATTGAGGCTCGATGCTTCAACAGGGGAAATTAGGGGAAACAGGGCTTCCCTGCAAAGGTGATGTGTACACAGGGAAGGCGTGGGAAGGGAAGGTGCCCCCGGTGGGAGGCAGAGAGGAAGAAAGCCCACGTGTCCTGGGACCCCGTCAGGCCAGGGCTCTGGCCTTACCTGATGGGACGTCATCAGATAAAGGTAACCAGGGTCTGCTGGGTCGAACTGCATGACGTGGTGCACAGGCTCCCCGTAGGCCACCGTCACCACCCGCCTGCTCACCACCTGCATGCTCTCGTTCAGGTTGATCTGTGGGGGTGGGGCGTGGCCGTCAGGGTGATGGGGCACTGGGAGGGTGCCCACGGCAGGGGATATGCCCCTGGAGGTGGGGACCTGACTCAGGCTTGGGGTCTCAGCCTCATCTTCTTGCAGACCTTCTAGGACTGGTAGGAAATCACAGACATATAAGGGGGGCGGTGGCTTTGGCCTCTCCACCTTTGCCTCTGGTATGGCCCCACCAGGAACTCCCTCCCTGACTGATCTTCTCCATCACATCCCGCCCTCGGAATACATGCAGACCTTACACTTTATAAAAGATTCTCTGGGCAGCTGTCTGGCATCATGCCTAAGAGCAGGGATGTGTGTTTGAATTCCAGCTTTGACATTTACGTGCTGTACAAACGTACAGGTTGTCACTTCCCCTCTGGGAGCCTCGGCTTCCTGACCTACTAGGACTAATGACGGCACCCGCCCCTCGGGACGGTGGTAAGCACAGATGGAGAAGATGCCTGCGAAGTGCTGATGGGGCCACACTTCTCATGCCTCCCCTCTTGTGCCCATTTCACAGATGAGGAGATGGAGGCCCAGAGAGGCTACAGACTTGGTGAGAGTCATAAAATGAAGACACTTCAGGGTCACAGTGCAAGCCCAGGCCTATCTGACCCCACAGTCCAAGGATGAGGCTAGAGGGTGGGGTCCAAGGTCCTGGCAGGAGGAAGACCAGGACCAGCTGAGGCCTGGAAGCTTCTCTGGCTCTGAGAGACCCTCTGCATGTCCTCCTGAGGACAGACAATGTCCACAAGAGCCCCATCAAACTTTGTTCTTTTTCAGCTGGCCCCTCACACTTCCAACACATTGCTTTGTCTAAGGCCCTGCCAGGCCCTGACTTGGGACCAGTAGTTTAGATGCCTCCCTGGGCCTCCTACTGCCTGGCCTTCTCTGTAGGCTCCAAACCTTTGGTAGCTCCCGCCTGCTTATGGAATAAACTTGTTCTGGTATTCAAGGCCCCGACAACCAACCCCAATTTACTCCGCCAGGCTCATTTCTACCCATTCAACCCAACACAAGCATTCCAGCCTGTAGGCCTTTATCCACGCTGTGCTCCCTGCTGGAGTATTTCTCTTCCTCTACTTTCAGCCAGGATCTGTCCCCCCAGGGCCTCTTCTGGAAGAGTTTCTCAAATGCCCTCCACACACCAAATTAAAATTACTCTCTTCCCAGGCTCCCACAGGCTCTGTTCCAGCCCAAGACATCACCTGTCCCAGGTGACCTCTGGGTAGGGTCTGCCCAGGCAGCCTGGCCCCTGCTCAGTCTCCGACCTGCTCCTGCCCTTGCCCCAGGCACCCGGCAGGCACTTGGTTTATTTCCACTCCTTCAAACGTCTATTGAGCACCTACTGTGCTCCAGAGCCTGGGCTAGATGCTATGATCTAAGCCCCGAGCAGGGAAGGGCTGGTGGGAGAAGGTGGTGCCCAGCGCAGGGTGGTGGGTAAAGAGGCCTGGGTCAAGGGGTCATGTGGGTTCCTGGTCAGCTGGCCCAGGGGCAGCTGTGTGACTTCGGGGCAGTCGTTTCCCCTCTTGGAGGTTTAGCGTCCTCACCTGGGAAATGGGGATCCTGGCACTACCTGCTTCACAGGGGACAGCAGACTCTGACCACAGTCTGGGATGGTCCGACTCATTTCCCTCATGACAGATGAGGAAACTGAGGCTCAGGGTGAGAAGCAGCCACCCCCAGGTCACACAGCTGGGACCAGCAGAGCCAGGATCCAAATCCAAGTACCTGACCCCAAAACATGAGTCTCACTGTCTAAGGACACTCACTGGGACTTCAAAGGCTGAGAAGGATGCCCACCCCACCCCATTCCCTCCCTGCTCCCACACCTGCACCTTTCACCACTGCTAGCGGGCCAGCTAAGGTCCCGGGGCCAGGCGGCCAGGGCTCCAATCCCCAGCCTACCCCTTGGCCCGTGGCGTCCGCCTGGGCAGCTGAGGGAATTGAGTTATCAGATCTGAGTCAATTAGGCCAGGGCCTGGCACACACTGGAGCTGTGCCAGGCAGCTGACTTTCCCAATAGGCAGAGGGTGGGAGGTGGCTGGGAGGAAGTCGGCCCAGGCCCTGGAAAGCCCTTCCTACCCCATGGTGGGGAAAGCAGGTGCCTCTCATCCTTTCCAGCTCCAGGAGTGTTGGGGCCAGGCATCATCACCTCCAGAAACCAGTCATCTTGGTCGGGGAGATCTTCCGAGGGCAGCCAGCCAGGTGGGGGAGGGAATGGCAATGAGAGCCCCCACTTGCCAGGCTGTGGCCTTCACCCGTCAAAGCCTAACAGCAGTCTCAAAAGCCAGGGAAACTGAGGCCCAGAGAGAGAAAGTGCATTGCCCAAGGTCAAGTAGCCAGCAAGCGGCAGAGCCTAGAGACTTGAACTCAGACCCCTCTGCTTCAAAGCCCAAGTCCTAGAGACCAGAGGGAAGGGCCCTCTCTCAGGCCTGGTTTCCTTCTTCTGCAGGACAAGGCAATTTGTTATGAGCAAGAGTAGAAGAAACAGATGTGAAAAATGCTTTGTAAACTGTAAGGTGCCAGGCAAACCAGAGAAAATGAAGGCCAGTATTAGACCTGTAGTGTCCACCTGTGCAGCCTACCCAGGCTCCCCCTCCCCCCACACCCTCCACCTCCCTCAGACTCCCCGGCCCTGACCCCCCAGCCCTACCTTGAGCAGCCGCCCACTGACTGTGCCCAGGAAGACCACTGTGTAGTTGCTGACACTGGCCACGGCCACAGAGGAGAGGCCCGGGGCTCGGAACACAGGCGTGGCCTTCAAGGGCTGCAGGATGGACAGTGGGTGCTGCAGGTGCGCAGCCCCACAGTCCAGTTGCTCCGGCTGCAGCTGGAAGAGAAGCAGTATGTCACACCTTGGCTCTAGAAACTTCTTTGGCTCCATGCCCACACTGTATGTCAGACCTCAGCATCAGAGCTTTAAAATCACGCTGCCGTTTTACACGCCCTGCTCTGGGCTGGGGCCCAAGCATAAGCAGGACCCTATCCCTGATCGCAGATGGACCCCTGACCTCAGCTTCAGTCCCAGAGCTGCCCCGGAGACATGACATTTCAGGCAGTAAGAACCACATAGGAAAAGTTATGGGACGGAGGCAAGAAGAGCCGGCAACGGGGCAAGGTCAGGAGGCCGGGAAGGTGAGGACAGGGTGAGGCCTGCACACCCTCATGACCTTGGAGCTGCCCCTCCTGACGGGTCACAGCGGGCAGAGCAGAGGAGCCCACACCAGACCATCCTCTGCTTCAACTTACCTGCTGATACCCAAGAGGTATCCCTCCTGCCTTGGCTGGGTCTCGACAGCAACCAGGGGGGTTTCCTTCTCCCAGGTCCTCTGCTCTGACCCCGGCACCACCATCCAAGTTCCCAACAGCTCACCAGACCCCAGACTGAGCCCCTCCCCTCCTTCCCCAAGATACATCCCCCCACCTGCCCACATCACAGACGGGCAAACGAAGGCAAGGCGAGTCCAAAGGCACAGCCCTGCCATCTGCATCAGCCCGGTGCCACCCCAAGTGGCGACCCAGTCCCACCACACACTGGAGTGAGACCAACGCAGCTGGTGACCCCAGTCCCCAGCCACTCCCTGGACTCATTCCCACCTCCCCCCGTGTCTTGTTGCTTCTTCCAAAGGATCCTTGTGCAGTTTGCACAAAGATACAAAACAGGCCTCCAGGATGCACCTTTGAGAAGATAACTGCGCAAATCCACAAGGATGCAGACACAAGCATGGTTTAGAAGAGGAGGCGGGGGAACACAACCTCAGTGTCCAGCAGGATTGAGCATGAAAATAATGGCCCATGGTCCAGGAGGGCTGCCCCCACCCCTTGGTGACACCTCAGCTCTGTATGGATTATGACGGAAAGATAGCTGGCTGAGAAAAGTCACAGGATATCATAGGGACCATTTTGGTAAAGCTAGTGCATACACAATGAGGTAACGGTCACAACAGTAGACACATTAACAGGCTGTGTTTACTGAGAACTGAGATTGTACCAGGACTGTGCATCGACTCCCTAAATCCTGGCAGCCCTATGAGGTCCCATGTCACAGATGGGGAAACTGAGACTCACAGGGGAAGGGGCCTGCTCTGGATCAGTTGCAATGTCGTTCTTCTACGATGAAAAACTGGCAGCAGACTTGAGCCACACCTCGGCCCCCTGGAGGCTGGGATGTGGGCATCGGCGGGTCTGAGCAGGGATTCAGAAGGTCACCAGAATGTAGCATCAGAACTGGCTTTAGGGTGTAGCCTTAGAGTCATTTTGCTGTGGCTTAAAAAAATTTTTTTTTAACGTTTATCCATTTTTGAGAGAGACAGAGACACAGCACAAACTGGGGAGGGGCAGTGAGAGGGAGACACAGAATGTGAAGCAGGCTCCAGGCTCTGAGCTGTCAGCACAGAGCCCAACGCGGGACTCAAATTTACAAACCATGAGATCATGACCTGAGCTGAAGTCGGACGTCAACCAACTGAGCCACCCAGGCACCCCCCAAAATTTTTTTTTCTTTTTTTTCTTTTTTTTTTTTTTAACGTTTATTTATTATTGAGAGACAGAGAGAGACAGAGCATGAGCGGGGGAGGGGCAGAGAGCAAGGGAGACACAGAATCTGAAGCAGGCTCCAGGCTCTGAGCTGTCAGCACAGAGCCCAAGTGGGGCTCGAAACCACAAACCACGAGATCATGACATGAGTCGAAGCTGGATGCTTAACTGATTGAGCTACCCAGGCGTTCCTGTTGTGTGTGTTTTTTTTTTAATTTCTCATTTATGCTTTTTGTAAGCCTAAGCCACTGGTGATGTGCCCATATGGGTTTTGCTCTAAAGCTCAGCTAGTTTTCAAAAACAAACAATAAATATGAGGTCCGCCCGTCCTTGGGTGAATAAATACAATTTGGGGCCCCACAGGCTTCCAGGTAGGGCCTGTATCCCACAGCGTCCCTGGGGGGCCAGGCCCTGAGCCCAGAGGTGGGGGAGGGTGGAGCTGGGGCCGCCCGGAGGCAGGACCCATGAGTGGGTAGTCTTCCCCAGGATGGCTGGAGGTGAGCAGGCAAGCCACCTCACTTCTTCGAGCCGCAGTTTATTCAACTATTAGGTAGGTACATCTCTTGCACCCTCCCTCACAAGAACAGGATGAGATCATTCACCATGAAGCGCCTGCACTGTGTGTAAATGCTCCAGAAGTATTGTCAGACACTGTTGCCATTTCAGATATGAGTGTCACTAAAATGATTATTATAAAGTGGAATTTGGAACAAATTGTGCCTACTTCAAAAGTTTTCCAGCTGGACTGCCCAGGAGCACCTTAAGTTAGCCCCTCTGGTCTGGACCCACTCTGGCCTCAACCTGTCCCCCTGAACAAGGGAGCCCTTTAAAAATGCAAAGAAATGGGTGCCTGGCTGGCTCAGTTGGTTAAGCATACGGCTTCGACTCAGGTCATGATCTCCTGGTTTGTGAGTTTGAGCCCCACATAGGGCTCTGTGTTGACGGTTCAGAGTCTGGATACTGCTTTGGACTCTGTGTCTCCCTCTCTCTCTGCCCCTCCCCCACTTGCACACTGTCTCTCTCTCTCTCTCTCTCTCTCTGTCAAAAATAAATAAACATTAAAAAAATGTAAAAATTTTTAAAAAATGCAAAGAGGTCTCTCCTGCTTGAAACTTCTGATGGTTTACACAACACTCAGAATAAACACTGGATCCTAATCCTCCCTTCAGGGGCTATGGGCCCATCTAAGCCCATCCCATACCTTCCTCACCCACACTCCTCCTCCACTCCAGCCACATGGGCCTCATTTCTGTTGCTCATACACTGGGCCCTGCCTCAGGGCCTTTGCCCTTGCTGTTCCCTCTGCCTGGGGTGTCATTCCCAGACAGTGTCTGGGGTGTCACAGAGTTGGCTCCTTCTTGTCTTTCAGCTTCAGACCTACCCTGCCTGACTTTATTCTGTATGCCCGAGGTGGGGGTCAGCTGTGGAAAGAGGGTGCTGAACCACTTCCCCGGCTGCCTCTCCCAGGTCCTGGGCTCACCCCTCAGCAGTCCTGCAGCTGCAGGGAAGAGGTGAGGGGGGCACTGTCAGCAAGCAGGCAGGAGAGTGGGCACTTGGGCCCAAGGCCTGCCACGAGGGAAGCTTCTACTAGGGGTTACATAACTTTTCTTCACTGAATATGGATTACTTGCGTCATGAAATAATAAGCTGTTTTAAAATTAAAATTGTAAACCCTTGCCTGGGGGACATGATTTTCCTCCCTGAGCTCTGAGAGAGGGGGAGGGAAGGGAAGACCCGGGAGGCCCCAGATGACACCTCTGGGGTTTTCTGCCCTGGGCCTTGCAATGGGGGACCCCAGCCAGCCAAGAGAAGCCGGACAAGGCACCCAGATCACAGTGATTTGTGGGCTGGGCGGCAGAGTGGATGAGGCAGGAGCACGCTGGGAATCCAGCTCTCGCCTGCCCGCCCTGACGTTCACAAGCCATTAATTCTGTACCGAAGGAATTTTCTAAAAAGCCTTTCCTCCAACTTTTTTTTTTTCTTATCCTAAAAATAAAATCTAAAAAAAAATTTTTAAAGGAGAAGTAACCCCTGTCAGCTGCTCTGAATGATCTGTGCTCTGAGGGGGAAGCTGACTCCCCGACCGGCAGGAGAGATCACAAGGCTGCAAACTGGCTCAAAAGTGGAAGCTGGGAGACATGTCCACCAAGCAGGCGGGAAATGCCTCCCCTGCTGGGGGAGTGGGCTGCAGGCTTGGGAAAGAGGAGACAGTGGCTTTGGGGACAGGACAGCCAGCCCAAGTGTGGCCTCAGCCGAACTCGGTCTCCAGGGGCAGTTAGCTCCACAGGCTCAAAATACCGCCCGGACCCTATGACAGACACTGTCTGAAATTCCTCCCCTAGCACCCGCCTTCTTTCAAGTCTCACTTTGCGTAGGTCTTTCAAAACACAAATGCCCCTGAGAGCAGGGGAGGGCCGGCCGATCACAGCAGTCCCCTCCAATCCAGTGGAGCCACCATTCCAGGCACAAAACTGGTTAATTCCTCTCCGGAATAAAACCCTTCTCCAGCTCCTGGCTGTCCTTAGGAGCAAGCCTGGCATTCAAGGCCTTTGGATCTGGTTCCAACCGCTTAAGCTTCAAGTCTTGCTCTTTTCGTCTGTCCCACCCTCTGCTCTGACCACACCAACCTCTGCAATTCCTCAAATGTGGCCACACCTTCCCACCAGGGCTCCTGATCCTTCATAATGTTATTCCCTCAGCAGCCAATGCCCTTCCCACACCTCTGAGCCCTCATACTTCCCCTGGCCCATCAGTCCCCCTTGTCTTGGCTCATGTTATTCCCTTTGTCAGACATGCCCAGGCAGCAAGTTTTTCACCAGCTTTCAAGATGTGCCTCAAAACACACACACACACACACACACACACACACACACACACACACACACACACATATATCCCCTCTTCTGTGATAGCACTGTTCTGGTCACCACTTTCATTTATCATGATAGCATAAACATGAGCTTCTCCAGGGTGGAGACTACACTCCAGGGTGAGTGTTTCCTAAAGAAAGGAGACTAATTTTGACTAAAGTGTGATTGACTGTATTCAGCTGCTGCTTTTCCAGAGATTGAGAGCAACACTGCCATGCTGGGTGCTGGAGAACGAGACTGACATATGGGCCAACCGTATGCCTAGTGTGTGTGTGGCAACACGGGAATCGGGTGTTCAGACCCAGGCGGCACCTGGCTGGTACTTTTAGTTCCTCTAAAAGCCTCAGTTTCTCCCTCTCTGAAATGGGATGAGCAATAGCTGACTGCTGGTCTCAGCTTTTTCCTGAGAGCAGGACACACCCTCCCTCTTCAGCTAGCTGCCTCCTGGGGCCAAAGCTCTGCTCTGCCCACTCTCCCATTAAAACTCTGACATATTGATTTCACTACCAACTGTAATTGTGTTGACTTTCTCTTCCCAGGAAGCCAGTGGGAGCACGAGCTTCAAGAGCCCAGTTTCTCAGGCCTCTGCATCCTGCCCACGGACCCCACCAAACCTCAGCCCCACCGCAGGTGGCTCCGAGGAGGATGAGGCGGCAATGGGGGGCCGGCGTGGCAGGCTGCAAGGCCCAGTGGTTCCGTCCTGGCGATAGACTACACCGGCTGTTGGGGCTTTGTGCTTGGGAATTGAGGGCACTTTTCCACCTCAAGTTTTTGATGGTTATTGAATCGAGATCCCAGGAAAGTGAAGTTTAACTGTGAGGACCTGGAAGGGCACAATGGCTTTCAGGTATTAAAAAATATACCTGGGCTGGGGCTGGACCAAACCCCCTTCTATTCACCCTCCACGGTGGCCAAAGGGAGCTTGTAAAACTGCAAAGCACTAAATGCAATGTGGGACCCTGGAAAAGAAAAAAAGAATATTCGTGGAGTAAAGTCTGGAGTTTAGTTGAGAGTAAAGTACTAAGTTGGTTTCTTAGTTTTGACAAATGTACCATGGGAATATAGAACCTCAGCAATGGGGAAAACGGGAAGGAGGGTACACAGGAATTATCTGTCTTTGTACCTTTCCTATACATCTAAAGTTATTCCAAAATAAAAAGGTTATTTAAAAAAACAAACAAGCAGGGGCACCTGGGTGGTTCAGTTGGTTAAGTGTCCAATTTCAGCTCAGGTCATGATCTCAAGGTTCATGGGTTTGAGTCCCACGCTGGGCTCTGTGCTGACAGCTCGGAGCCTGGAGCCTGCTTCAGATTCTGTGTGTGTGTGTGTGTGTGTGTGTCCCTCTCCCGCTCTCATTCTCTCTCTCTCTCTCTCTCAAAAATAAATAAACATTAAAAAATTTTAAAAAGAAAAAACCAATCACAAACCAATTTGTGTCACCTCTGAAGCTCAACAGCCTTCCATGGATCCCTAGTGCCCTCAGTATAAACCCAAACTTTGCTCCTGGGCTCTCAAGACCCTGCTCCACCTGGCCTGCCCCCCTCCCACCCTGGGGCTCCTCTCAGTGCTGTTCCCTGCCAACTCTTCCTTCAGCTCGGATAGCCAAAGAGGATGAATTCTCCGTCAGGAGACTGCTGCAGAGACAGGGACTAGAGGAGACGGAGCAAGCAAGGATCAGGTAGGGTGGTGATGGGGGTCTGACAGGCAGCCTGCAGGGGGCCACAAAAGCCACTAAACTCTGCAGGATTGTTGTTTCACACAAAGCCCTGTTGAATAGCCCCTACCCCCACCCTTCTTCAGAAGCCCTGAGGATAAAGGGGGAAGCATTGTCAAGGTTCACCCATGGTACCCAGGTTGGGATTTGAAGCCACGCTTGTGACCTCAAACCCAAACTTCCCCTTCTAACTTAAGCCCCTGCAGTTTCTTGGAAACCACAGCTATTGGCTATGGCTCCAGATTCCACTAAGCCGACGCCTCCACTGACGATAAACTGAGTCATTGAAAGAGCCATGGGCCTACTGTGTGTCAGCCCAGGGAGGAAACAGGATGGACCTGGCTCTAACGGGCATCCGGCAATGACCCCACACCAAGGAGGAAGACGCCTCCTGCCTGGGAAGGAAATACCAGCACCTCCCAGTGGGTGATCAAGATGCTTATTTCCTGGAGGGTGGGCGGGGACAGAATGTCCAACTGAGCCACAGAAAACAGTCAAGAGGCCTGGCTCCGAGCCAGAGGTGAAACCGAGGCATAGAGAGGGGCAGAGGCTTCCTCAGGACAACAGTGTGATAATTCCCTACCTGACGCCAGGCTGCCTGAATCAGGCAGGAAAAACCTAAGAAGTAGCAATGGACACAGCAGCTAGGGTAGACCCTTCCAGAGTTTCAGAGAGGAGCACCTCTGTACCCCTGACCCTTCTCTGGAGGAGGTGGGTCACCCGGCCCCAGGGCACTGAATTCATCAAGGCAAGCTGAGACCATCTGGAAGGGTCGTGTCAACCTGCCAGCCAGGCCATCCTTAGCACGATATGTCTGTCTAGCCACAACTGGCACCCTAGACTCTGCCACCAAGCTGGACACAGCCTGGAGGGACAGCCCCCAGGCTGAGATCAGGGGCCTGGCTGGATTGAAGATCTGCTGTGGGTAGGCCCCAAGCAGAGCTACCTCACAGGCACACTCTTGTTGTGTTCCCATTTTACAGACAGAGAAACTGAGGCTCCTGACGTACTAAGTCTTGTGGCTCATTACTCGCTCTGGGATGCCACATCCCGTCTGAGCCTCAGTCTCCGCATCTGTAAAGTGGCGACAATAACAGCACCCTCCATAGAGAGCTGCTGGAAAGAGCTCAGCTCACAGCAGCCCTTGAAACTGACAACCGCGGATACTCAGTAAACGTTCCCAATTAGCGGTGCAGGTCACACGGGAGCCTGGCAGGACAGACAGTTCCACCACTTCCCAAAGTCAAGCATCTACCCTCACCCACAGCGAGGATGGGTGCTGGGAGCTCGGCCGAGGCCTGCTCCGCTCAGGCCTGCCTGGGAACTACTACCACAGCCGCTGACTCAAGCAGCCATTGTTTTGTTAGCTGGACGTGGCCCCCCAGACACCCGGCTCCCCCTTCTTGAAGCTGTTTCTCATTCTGGCCCAGCCTGGCCCCATTTCCAGCCCTGCCCCCTTCCCCTCGCACCGCCCCCACCCCCGGGGGGTCCCAGAGGAACACAGTGTGGGATGGGCAGCCAGCGACTCTTCTCCTCTTCCCTGGGCAGGGAAGTCACTCCCTCTCGCCAGCTCTACTGGGGGGGGGAAGGGGGGAGGAAGGCGGGCAGAGTGCTGCGGCTCCAGCCCCTCCTTTCCCTGGAACAGTTTCTGTCCCAGCCTCTTCCCCTGGAGGGGATGCCGGCCAGGAGAAGCTGAGAGCCGCAGCTGCCTCTCTTGGGCACATTTGGCCTCCTTCCTTCTGGGGCTAAGGGGCCCTGGAGAGTGGAACTCACACCCTGCTCCCTGTCCCCTGGGTGTTGGCCTCCATCCCAGAGGAGGGGACTGATTGTGGACATGGCTGAGGGGACAGGGCTGGCTTGAGGCCCTCAGCAAACATCTCTGGTCTGGGTCCCATGTTCTGGGGACATAGAGGGGACACACTGGTCCCTGTCTCCAGCTGCCCACATCCCAGTTCAGCGACCACCCCCAAGTCAGGAAGGGACAGCTTTAAGATAATCAAGATACAGTAGTATAAACAACACGACCATAATAAGCAGCTATGGTTTACTTTGTGCCCCTGCCTGTGCAGCCTCACTTAACCCTAATAAGTCAGTGCTACTTTATAGCAAAGGACACTGAGGCACAGAGCAGTGACTTGTCCAGGGTCACACAGCCAGAAGGGCCAGATGTGAGCCTCAAACCTAGGCAGGCTGGCTACAGAGTCCTCACCCTTAACCCCGGCCTCTCCACCCAACACTCTGCTGGGCATTGTCAACGGCTGCTGGGAGCCTGGCTGCCTGGAGCTGTAGAGGCCCTTGATGGCAAGCTAGGGAAACCGAGGCCAATTAAGGAGATGGCTACCTCTGGAGACACAGATGTTGGACGGGCCCCGGGTGGGGCATGGGAGCAGAGGTGACCTCCAGAAGGCCATGCAGCTCCTTTCCCGGGCCTGGCCTCCAATTCAAGGCCTCTGCCCACTGCCCCCCCATTATTTACCGATCAGAGCAGAAAGCACTACATGATTAACGCCCCGCTGGGGCCTCGCTGGGCCTCATAATGGAGCTTCGAGCTTCCTCCCTCCTCTAGCGTGTGATTTATCGTGTTTCAGGGTAAAGGATGGTGGACTGGGAGGGGCCAGCCCCGCTGGCCCAGCAGATCTCGGATCTCAGTGGCATCGAGCGTCAGCGGGAAAGTGGGCCGTGCAGGGGCCCATCCAGGCAGCCTGTTGGGTTCGGCCCTGGCCCAAACACGGACTTTGAAAAAAAGAGAACAGCCACACTCCGGGGGTAGCCAGGATCCAAATGCACGTGGCTGGTGCCAGGAGACTTTCTAGGCCTGTCCCCACGCGGCACCGGCTGGTTTCCATGGCAATCCCCACACCGTTGTCAGAGCTGGAGAGGCCCATGGGAGTCACCTGGTCCAGCCACAGTGGGGGCTCTGGGAGAGAGCCTCCTGCTCCTGCCAGCACCTAGCAGGGCTGATAAGGGGCCAGCAGCTATGGAGTCCCTTCTAGAACCAGATCAACTATGTCTCACTCTTCTCCCAAAGCCTTGATGGCTCCCCACAGCCCACAGGACAGCATCCAAATCCTTGGCCTGCACCCCAGACCCCACACACTCTAAACTTCATCTCTGCCTGCTACCCGAGCCATATTCTACCACATCTCTGGGCCTCTGCCTCTGCCTGCCTTCCCCAGGCCCATGTGCCATATTCCTGCTCCACCATCCCCCTCCTCCAGGAAGCCTTCCTTGACTCCCTCAGAAGAGGCTGGTCAGTGTGCAACCTTGGTTGCAGCATATCTTCTGTCATGATCTCCTCTCTGACTGTCTGGGAGCTCCTGGAGGGTAGGGGCAGAGTCTGATTCATCCCTTTTGGGGGGCTGTCATGTAACAAAGCTGAGTCCCCTCCTATACTGCCACACTCTAGACAACCCTCCACCAGGAGCAAGGACAGACAGAAGACGCCGCTCAGGAGGTGCTGGGCTCTGGTGGGTGAAGGCGGAGGCAGCTGCAGTCCTGGGGAATAGAAGCCCCTCACCTGGGACCATGCTGGGCACTGGGGCTCACTGGGAAGCTCTCAGGACTCCTCACAGCAGCCCCAGCCAGGCTACAGCTTCCCTGGGTGTCTGTTTCTTCACCTTTAAAACAGACCCATTCAGGGGCACCTGGGTGGCTCAGTCAGTTAAGATCCGACTTAGGCTCAGGTCATGATCTCATGGGTCTGTGGGTTCAAGCCCCATGTGGGACTCTGTGCTAACAGTTCAGAGCCTGGAGCCTGCTTCAGATTCTCTCTCTCTGTCTCTCCCTCTGCCCCTTCCCTGCTCACATTCTGTCTCTTTCTCACACACATACACACACACACACATACACATTAAAAAAAAACAGACCCATTCACCTCTTCCCACTGTGGCCTTGAGGGCCCCTTTGGATCACATCCCTTTAGTCAATGTTTTGGGAGGAACCAGGGAGTAAAGGTGACGAGCACAGGCTTGCAGCCAGATACCCACCCCACCTTTTACCCACTGTGTGACCTCTGGCATGTCACCTAACCTCTCTGGGCCTCTGTTTCCCCTTTCTGTAGATGAGGTATAACACTCATCTCATCCCATTTCTGGGGAGATTTAAAAAAGATAGACTATATACAAAGAGCTTTTGTAGTACGTCTGACACAAAGTAAGTTCCCAAGAAACAGTAGCATTAACCGCGATAATAATGATGCTGGCAGAAGCAGTTCTGTCGGTGAGCGCCTCCTTGCCACCCCCCAGACCAACTCAGATGGGGAAACTGAAGTCCGGAAAGGGGATGGGACCCCTCACCGCCAGGGCCTCAGGCTTTCATGCTCCTCTTCCATACACATCATGTCTGTCCTCCCTCCAACAAACAGAACACAGAACCTGGCCAGTTTTCCTAACCTTTGTGAAAACCAGCAGCCACGGGCCAGCAAATCTGACTCTTGGAGAGCGTTTTTGCAGGGAGCTGATGACGACTGACACAGTCTCCGCTGAACGCCAGGCTGCCCCGTTCTTCCCTATGCTGAACCCATTCTACAGGTGAGGAAAAAGAGGACCAGAGGAGGTAAGCGGCTTGCCAGAGGCCACAGCTAGGAAGGTACGGAGCCAGGATTTGAATTCGGGGTGTCGGCGCCAGGGTCCAGCACTCATGTGCCACTTCGGGCCTGCCTGGGTGTGGCAGGTCCTAACTGTGGTTAAGGCCAACACAGATCCTTCATCCACTCTCCTAGCAAACCCTGGATGGTGAAGTGCTGCCCTGGAGGGAGGCAGCCTTCCCAGCCCCAGTACCCGGCTGGCATGGTCCAGGGCGGGGCTTAGTGCTGAAAGACATTTGCCAAGTCGTCATTCAAACTGACCACATCCCTCACTTGCACACTCAAAGGGGCAGGAGGCTCACTCGTTCCAGAGCCCAGAGGATCACATTTTTAGCGATGAATGCAACTAGTGCTTCCCCGCCTTCCCCACTTCCTCAAAAGGCCTGATCAGCCCCTGCCTCGACAGATGCCCCGGCCAGCCTCACCCCACTCTGGAACTGAGTCACCACAGCAATAGCTCCCAGCTTCCACCCGGGGCCCATGTGGAGGTGCGACCACACAACGGGGTTTCTACAAAGGGCCACGCCCAAGTCTCCACGGGGCAAGGGTAACCGAAAAACTCCCAGCTGAGAGCTCACCAGCCATCGCCCAGCATGGACTCTGGGGCCAGACAGCCAATCTGCAGATCCCCACTCCCGCTAACCAGCTGTGTGGCCCTGGCCCTCAGTTTCCCCATCTGTAACAGCACTTCCTGCCTCATGGCGGGAGGGGTGGGGGGTGGGGGTGGGGCTCTGAGTTCAAACACACTGGTGCTCACGAAGGGCCAACACAGTGACCCCACTCAGAACTGGGAGCCCAGCGATGATTATTTTTCAGCCCCAGAGAGCTGACCGGGGCACCTTCCCTCCACACACCCCTTAAGTCCGTCAGATGTTCAGCGTCTGCCCGGCCACCAGCAGTGACACCGTGCCCACTCTCTCCATGTCTTCCTATCTCTGAGCTCACTCGGCTGGGGCGGCCCTAGACACACCCGCGCCTCACCCCTCTGTCTCGACCACCTAGGTCACCTTTAGGACCTGGTGTGATCCCATCTCCTCCAAGAGGCTGACCCCTTCCTCTGAGCACTCCCTACTCTGCTGGCCATTTTGCATGCCAAGCACACTTTTCTTAGACATAGCTTTTCCCTCCTGTTACTAATACCTCCTCCTACCATTTCCTGGGCAGTGCATGTGAGATTTTAACCTGCCCATATCCTCAGAGGGAGACACTGTTCCATTTACAATGAGGAAGCACGAGGCCCAGAGAGAGTAAATGACTCTCCCTGGGTCACACAGTTTATGGGCAGAACAATGGGACTCGATATCTTATACCTGGGAATCAGGACTGGTGACCTTACCAGGGTGCACTGGGATATTAACCATCACCTGGCCCAAGGCCTGTCTGTCTCTCTAGGCTAGAAGATCATCCTGACCAACCTTGCTGGAACCCCCTAGGAACCACCAAGTGTCTGCTTGTACCATTGGCCACAGGGAACGCTCCCAGCCCCCAGCCCGACTCCAAATGTAAAGCCCATCTTGGAAGCTCTGTCTCTCTCCACCTCCACCCAGCATTTCAGCCCCTAAATTGGTTCAGAAAACGCCTTCTTGACGATGAGCACCCACCCACAGCATGCCAGTTTAAAACAGCCTGAGGGTTTTTTTTCCACCTTTACTATAAAAAGACACCTTGAAAATGCAGCATTGGCATTTCCCTGTTGGTTTTCCTTTTGGCTTAAAAAAAACAAATACCACGGTCACTCAAAGGTTGAGAGGAAAGATTCAGGGAAGAGAGTTAGACTCAGCCTGCCCTTGCCTTGCTGGGTAACCCTGTGCCTCACTTTCCCCATCAACAGCACACAGCAACTCCCCAACTCACTCTCACCTCAAACATGAACTGAGGAAAGGGATCCAAGCCACACGCAATGGAGGACAATTTTCTCACTCAAAATCATGCATGCAACAGCCCCAGATAATGCCGGAACCAGGGACAAAGCTGGGGCCCTCTGAAGCCTGGGGCGGGGCGGGGGGATTTGACAAGGTTCCCTGCTTCTGACCTCACACCTTGGCAGCTCCTCCCTTCTCTGGTTCTCTGGCACACTCCTGGATGGAAGGGGGCAGCAGAGGCTAAGATTTCATGGTCTTAAATGTGGAGAGCAAAGGATAAAGCTCACCAGGTGAGAAGCTACAATGTCTGGGATCACTCTGGCCAAGGCTCTGGACTCGTGGGGTCAAAAGACCCCCCAAAACAAGGGTGAAAGGCTGGGCTTCCAGAGGCCCACCCGAACCACCTCACTTGGAGGTGAGATGTCCCTGGGGAACAGGCAGAAGTGCAGGGTCCAGTCCCCCATGCCTGCCCCACTGAGACCAGCTGGTGCTGGAGAAGTCAGGCCAGATGGGTCTGGGAGGAAAGGGATTCCAGGGCCCTAGATCTTGCCCGACACTCCAGAAGCAAATTAATTCTCTCCCCCACAGGCACCCGATTGCATGCCTTATTCCAACAGCACCCACTTCTATCCCGATGCTGGGCCGGACCGGGCAGCCTCCTTCTCTACCCTGTCCGCCGCTGGGGCTGCACCCTGGCACCCAAATCTGTCTTGAACCCACCGCTTCCCTCTGTGCCCTCAGACCAGGCCGTGCACAGCCCCTGAGAGCAGGGCCTGACACAGGCCTTCACCACTGCACCCAGTGCCCACCACAAGGCCTGGCACACAGCAGGTGCTCGAGAAATATTTGCAAGTCAGCGAGCAAATCTCTAGCCTGGAAGACAGCACCAGCCCTCCAACCAGTCTCCCTGCCTCTCATCTTTCCCCTCACCAGCCACCTAGGGACTCGCTAAAATAATTACATTAAAAACAATCATAGTACAGTTAACCTTTATTTTTTCTATGTTTATTTATTTTTGAGAGAGAGACAGAGCATGAGCAGAAGAGAGGGAGAGGGAGACACAGAATCTGAAGCAGGCTCCAGGCTCCGAGCTGTCAGCACAGAGCCTGACACGGGGCTCGAACTCACAAACTGTGAGATCCTGACCTGAGCCGAAGTCGGACACTTAACCAACTGGGTCACCCAGGCGCCCCATAGTACAGTTGACCTTTAAACAATGTGGGTTTGAACTGCACAGGTCCACTTACATGTGGAATTTTTATAGCACGGTACTGTAAATGTATTTTCTCTTCCTTCTGATTTTCTTAATGTTTTATTTTCTCTAGCGTACTTTATTGTGAGAATATGGTATATAATACACATGGCATATAAAATATATGTTAGTCACTGTTTATATTATTGGTGAGATTCCCAGTCAACAGGAGGCTATTAGTAGTTAAGTTCTGGGGAGTCAAAAGTTATGTGCAGGTTTTCGACTGTGCAGGGGGTCGGCACCCCTAACCCCTGAGTTGTTCAAGGGTCAAATGTAACTGCAAACGTGTGCCGGGCACTCTACTAAGAATTTTACAGGTATTAGCTCATTTAATTCCCCACAACAGTCCTATGAGGTAAATGCTTTATTATCGCTCCCATTCTACAGAGGGGGAAAGTGAGATGCTCATTCAAAAATTTTTTAAATGTTTATTTATTTTTGAGAGAGACAGAGTGTGAGTCGGGAACGGGCAGAGAGACGGAGACAAAATCTGAAGCAGGTTCCAAGCTGGCAGCAAAGAGCCTGACACAGGGCTTGAACTCACAAACAGGTGAGATCATAACCTGAAGTCAGCCACTTAACCACTGAGCCACCCAGGTGCTGCATGACGTGCTCAGATCACAGTACTCCTCTGGCTAAGACCCTTCATAACTCCCACCTCCCCAGGATACAGTCCCAACTCCACAGTGTGGCCTCTCTACACCTGCAAGCCCCGCCCACTTCTCCCAGCCTTCTCTCACATCCTCCCCACTCCCCCCACCACAGGGACCACCTTCCATTCCTCCAGCTTTCCTTGCTGTTTCCTACTTCCATGCTTAGGCACAGGCTGTTCCCTCTGCCTGGACCCTTTCATCTTCTGCCAGCTTCATGTAGCCGACCCCTGCTCATCCCCCCACCTCTGCATTGATAGCACCTCTCCCAGAGGCTGTGATGTCCTCTGTCAGGGCTCCCACTGTCCAGCTTTTCCTATTACCCCCACCCCTGGCCCCCTGGGATCTAAGTGCATGGCCACATATTTGTCCTCTGCTCACCTGCATGGGCCACGAGAGCAGAAACTGAGGCACCACTGGTCTCCAGCACATAGCACTGGCTGGGGCACACAGTAGGGACTTAGGAAGTGTCTATCGAGGCCTCCATCTGGGGCTAGAGGTGGGAAATTGTGGGGTCTTTACTGCTACAGAACAAGCCAAAAGAGGTCACTGCTGTCCAGGACCAAGCCCAGACCTGTGTTAATAAGGCCCCTGGGATAATACCGACAAGAACAGCAGAGAGCTATCAGGTGCTTACTACATGCCAGGTACCAAGCACTTATGTTCATTCATTCATTTAGTTCTTTAAGCGGTCCTTAGAGATTTTGTTTTTATTGTCCCCACTTTACAGCATAGGGAACTGAGGCTCAAAGAGGTTAAGTCACTTGCCCAGGTCACACAGCTGGGAAGTGACAGAGTATGATTTGAATCCAGGAAACAAAGTCCAAGTTCTTAGCCTATAACTGGGGAGCTGGCAACAGGCTGGAGCAAGAATAACGGATCCCCCTCCACACTCCCCACCCATGGCTACACCAGAGGCCCAGACCCTCGGGCCTTGGACACATCTGGGAGATACTGCCCAGTGGCACTGATCTGAGCCCACAACAGGGCATGGGAAAAGGGAGAGAGGTGTGGTGGGGACACAGGGAGTGTGGCCGAGGAGGACCAGGAATCCACCCCACCTTGGCATGGGGAGAAGGCCGAAGGCCGCTTTGTCCCTGGGGCTACGTCCCTGGAGAGGCCCTGCCCCTCTAAGGAGAAGGAAGCCCTAGCCCACTTCAGCAGAGTGAGTCACTGCACCAGGCCAGGCTGGGGACCGTGGGAACCAGGACGATTCCTGCAGAGGGGGAGGGGGATACTGCGGTGGCGGCGGCCTGAGGAATCCCATGCATCAACCCACACCAAGGGCCTGGATGGACACACAGGCCCTGGAAAGGCTAAGGAAGGCCCAGGGGCTGGCCCGACCTCAGCCCTGGCTACCACAGTAGGGTCTTCCCTCTGTAGAGCAGGGACTGACTCCCCACTCACCTCCTCTGGCCCTGAGACCCCCAAACAAAGCTTGTACCCTCAAACGCACCCCTTTGGAGGATGTGGCTCTGAGGAGGGGAATGGTAGATGTCCCAGTCACAGTGCTGGGCAGTCAACCCTGACCTGGCCAGCCCCCGTGGGTGGCGATCTGCCCTGCTCACCCACCGTGACCTTTTATTTTCAGGGCAGTCAGCCAGCTGGTGGTGGACAGCCATGGGAGCACGAATGCAGGAGAAGGAATCTGCGTTTTCTCAAAGCCCCAGTGTTGGGCACACCCACGGGGGAATAATTAATCTCATGAGATTCTTCCCACAGCCTGAAGACCATGGAGGAGAGACAGGACAGGACCACGGGGGGCCTGGCCCCAAGGAGGGCTCACCAGGAAAAGGCTGAGTTCAGCATCTTGCTGAGGGAGAAACTGAGGCTTCCTAGGGGAGTGGCAAAGCTTGGGGTTGAAACGGACTCCCCAGATTCACGTGAGGGTACAGAGTAAGGAGAAGGCACAGGGTTCCACCTCTCAGGGCCCCCTGAACAAGTGACCCCTTGCTGGTGGGCTTTCTCCAGGGGAACTGCACAGAGCTCCCTTCTCCCCCACTGTGTCATAAACCTCCCCCAAGGTCAACACACACAGCGATCCCCCACCTGGCCCCTTCATCTCTGTTCAACCCAGCCCCAGCCTCCCGGGCCTTGTTCCCACCCCCCAGCTTTGCTGCCACACCTGGCCCTTCCTTACTCCCTCCTGAGCCCCTGGCACTCTCTCGCCCCCTGCACACCTCAGTACTGCACACAGTCCTGTTCACCTCCCTCTACTCTCTTGGCCCTGGCACCTCCCCACCCCAGCCACCTGAGACCCCTCCAACACACTTGCACGCGCGTACACACACACACACACACACACACACACACACACACTCCGAGCAACATGTCCATAAGGCAGCAAAGAATGGGTGGTGTTAAGGACACAGATGATGAGGGTAGACAGCCTAGATTGAAACCCTGCCTCTGCTAGTTCCCAGCTGTGTGATCTTGAGCAAGCTATTTAACCTCTCTGTTCCTCATTTTCTTCATCTGTAAAATGCGGATGAGAATAGAGACTACCTAAGAGGGTAGTTATAAGAACCAAGACAGTTATGCCATTTGATGCACTCAGTAGGCATTCCACAAGTGTTGTCTTGCTTGTCGTGCCCATGTCTGGTGCATGCTACATGCTCAGTATATATGTGTTGAATGAGTGGATAAAAATTGGCATCAGGAACACACCTATTTGCCAACCAGTGGCCTCCCCACAGTACCTACTAGTTCCCAAACACCTGTGTTCCCTGCCACATACATCCCAGTGCACACCCAGGCCCACTCTGCTGCACCAGTGACCTGCAGGACACATCCACCTGCCCTACACTCCTGCATAACCAGCTCAGGGACACACGAGTCTGGTGCATACACCCCGTCACTCCTCTTTGCTGCACACCCCCACCCATATCTGCAGGGCCCTGGTGCACACCGGTGTGCACACCTGCCACACCCAAGCACACATCTGCCAACTCCCAAGGGCAGCCCTGATAGGCTCACACAGCCAGCCCAGAACACACCTCTGGTCAGACATGCACTCACTTGCTCTGCACTCTGGACATGCCTAGGACCACCACTGCACACCTGGGCTAACACATGCTCTCTCCAGTGAACACCTGCAACCTCGACCCCTCCTACACACCTAGTTATGCTCACCTGTAACCCAGTACTCTCTCGAGTGCCCGCAGGCACACACCTGTACCATATTCGCACCAGTGCCCCCACCCTGGCTGACACCTATATCCTCGTGAGTACACCTGGGTCCCGACAAATGCACCGTGGCCCAGAGTACATACCTGGGTCTCCACACGGACATCTGGGTCCCACACGTTCACACCTGTGTCCCTCTCAGCGACAACGCGCCCAGTTACCCGCACGCTCTCCCTCCTGCCCCCCCACCCCCACCCCCACCCCAGCTGATGTCCGGCTCCCTTGGCGTACCTGGATGTTGCGCTTGCGCTCGCAGGCCGGCCCGGTGCCCTGCACCACGCTGTCGAGCACGGCCACCACGTCCGGTGCGGGCTCCACGAAGCAGGCGGTGCGCGCGGCGCGGATCGCGGCTTGCACGTCGGCGAAGCGGAAGGCGCACAGCGCGGCCGGAGTCGAGCGGGACGCGGGGGACCCCTGCGGCCGCTCGAAGACCGCAAAGAGCAGCTCGCGCGCGGGAAAGACGGACACCAGGCGGCTGTAGAGGTCGCCGCGGCCCGCGCCGCCCGCGCACTGCAAGCCCAGCTGGATGTAGGACTCGGTGAGCTTCTTGGCGTCGCCGCCGGCGCCGCGGGGCAGGCAGATGCGCGCCAGCAGGCTCCGCGCCTGGCTCTCCTTATCGCCCGCGCGCGCCTCGCTGTTGAGCGCCAGGTACGCGTAGGACGGGGCGCCCGGTGGCGGGTCGGGCGGGTGCAGGAAGGCGCGCACGAAGCCCAGCTTGTGTTGCTCCTTGGCTCCCTGCTTGATCTTGAGAATGTTGTCGTCGGAGGGGTTGAGGTCGAAGGTGAAGAGCTTGGCCAGGTCACCGCGCGCATCCAGGGAGCGGATGGCGATTTCGGGCGTGTTCTCGAAGCGGTGGTCCTCCAGGCTGCGGTTGCGCGGGAAGAAGGCGCTGCCGTAGCCGGTGTACGTGGCGCCCACGAGCAGGCGGCTGCCCCCTGTGCCGGCGGCCGGCGGCAGCACCAGCCCCACGGTGGACGCGTTCGGGTGGTTGGCCGCCACGTTGAGCATGCTGGGGAACACGGTGACGGGCTCCGCGGGCGGTGCGGCGGGGGGGAAGCGCACGGCCACAGCCGAGATGTTGCCCCGGCGCCGCAGCTGGCAGAAGCCCTGGTAGATGGACCCGCACACGACCACCAGGCCCTGGCCGGGGTCCAGCTGCAGGATCTTGTTGTAATTGTCGGTGAGGCGCCGCGGGTGCTCACACGAGGCCTGGGGCAGCTGCGGGGCGTGACACAGAGGGCTGTCGGCCACCGGGCCCACGGCCGCCTCGGCCTCCAGGCTCAGGTTGGCGCCCGACAGCTGGTAGAGGCGGTTGACGGCCGCCAAGTACACGGTCCCCGCCGCGCCGTCCAGGGCGAAGTTGTTGGTGGGCGTGGGCGAGGGGAACCGGCGTTGGATCTCCAGGGCGCCGGCCCGCGCCGCCCCCAGGAGCAGCAGCAGCGGCAGCAGCGGGCACGGGGATGGGGCCCGGAATGGCGGGCGCGGCGGCAGGGGGCTGGCCGCGGCGGCCCGAGCGCTAAGGGGTGCGCCGCCCGCGGCGCGACGAGCCATCCGGGCGTGCGCGGGCTGCGCGGCGCGGCGAGTGCATGGGGCGCGGCGCGGCCGGGAGCCGGGAGCCCGGAGGCGGCAGGAGGCGGGGGGCGGGCCCGGGCCGCGAGGCGCTTCCTGCCCGCGCCAGCGGCCCCCGGCCCCCGGCGCCCCGGCCCGGCTCAGCCGCGCCGCGCAACCCGGGGGCGGGGCGGGGGCGGCTCCGCTGCGGACACGCCCTCGCGCCCCGCCCCCGCCGCGCCCCGCCCGGCCGCGCCCCGCCTCCCGGGCCCCCTCCCGCCCCGGGCCCACCTCTCCAAGCGCCCCGGGCCCCTTCCCGGGGCTGCCCGCGGACCCCGCCCCGCCCCGCCCTCCCACCTCCGGGCCTCAGCTAGGCTGTCGGTGGGTCCGGCCGCCCCGCGCCCTCCAAGACTCTCCCGCGCGGCGCCCGCGGCCCCTAGGCTCCCTTTCCCGGCGCCGCCTCCGCCTCCGTCGCTCGTTCCTCTCGCTCGTTCCTCCCTCTTGGCCGCTTGGCCTGTGTGGCTCGGCTTGTTTCCTTTTTTCTTCCTCTTTCTCCCTGGTCTCTGTCCCTCTTAGTGTCTCCCTGTCTGTGTCTCTCCCCTCATGGCCCCCAACCCCGTGTGTGTTGTCTCCCTCTTTTCCTCGGTCTCTGGCTCTGCTTCCCTCTGACTCCCTTTTTGCCCTATCGGTTCTGTTATCACTACCCATTTCCCCCTCTCCCTTCTGTTTTTCTGTCCCTGGCTCTCCCTCTCTCTCCACGGCTCCCAATGTCTCCCATCCCTCGGAGGCCCCTCTCCTCCATCTCTGTCTGCCCCCATTCTTTCCCGCTCTGCCTTCCTGATGCACAGCCTTCCCTCGCTTTCAGCATCTCACGCTCAGAGTCTCTCCCCTAATACTCTCTTTCACGGGACACTTGTCCAGGCCTTAGAACCCTGGGCCAGTGGGCACAGGGCACCACCTCCTCAGACTCCACGGTCTGCCCCCTAAACCTCAGCCCCATAAAGGAGGTCTTACAAGCGGCAGGGACAGAGAGACAAAAGCTCAAGGGTCAGACATACAAATCAGCAAAACATGGAGAAAGGAACTATTTCAGGCATGTGCCAGGCCATGGGGCAGGCTGGGCTGGGCTGGAAGAGTGACACCCAGAGTAAGGCGTTGGCCCTGGGGGGAGAGGGGAGTGGCCTCAGGAGGCCCACTGTCACCTCTGTGGAGACCCATCCCTGTGGGCTGCTGCCCCTCCACCCACCGCATCTGTCCAGGCACATCACCTTCCCTCAGGACTCGAATCACCAAAAATCCTGCCAGGTTTAGTGCAAGATCAGCGGAGTGAGCTGGCACTTGGGCCTGCTTCTCCTTTCTTTGGGTCTTTCTTCTTTCACCTAGAACAGGTAGGCACTGAGTTCAGGGGCAGGCAGCAATGATCCCAAGGTCACAGAGCCCATTTGCGAAGCACCCACGGTGCCCAAGCAGAGCTTGTCCCCTGCCAGGCACTATGCCAAGTTCTTTACATGTATTGACCCATTTAGTCCTGACAGACGCCTTCTGAGGCTGGTGCTATTATTATCCCACCTTACAGATTTGGAATCTGAGGCCCCAGAAGGGAAGGGACTGGCCCAAGATGCCTAGCTCACCGGGAACAGAACTACAATGCTTGAAAGATGAAGTCTGTTGGCTCTGAGCCTCGCCCAAATCTCTCCCAGCCCCACACCAGCTCTGGCCTGTCAGAACCAGGGAGCTCCCATCAGGGGGCCACATGGCACCAGGAGTCCCTTGCTCTGAGGGTGTTCTGGCCTCAGCTCATTTGTTTCCACCTGGCCAGGAAGGAAGGACAGAGAGCCCTCTGTGCCCCAGAGGGTAGGCAGGAAAGCCCAGACCTACAGCTGTCCCCCTTGTTCCTCATCCCAGCATCTTCATCTTCCTGCCTCCAGCCTCTGCCCATCACGTCCGCCTTTCTCCAACCCCCTCTGTCGTCCCCGCTAGCCACTGCTTTACTAGCCAGGAGTGTTCAGCTGTAGGAAATCAGAGGCTCTGTTTCTGGTGCCCTGTCCCCGCTGGGCTCAAGGCCACTCAAGGGACAGCTTGATAGGATATCCCAACCTCCATCTCTGGATGGGGAGGGCTCATGTTATGCCACCTGTGGGAGTGGACTGGGTGCCCAGTGTACCTCCCCCACCCCTTCTTGGAGCCCTCCCCATCAGTCCATCTGTCTGCCTCCCTCCTGCTCTTATCTTTCTCTAGACTTCCCTACCCCATCTCCGTTTTTGTCAGTCTTCTCGCTCCTCCCAGTTACTCTCTTTGTCTCTCTCTCCCCTAGTCTCTTCCCACCCCCCTCTCTTTCCACTCTGTCTTTGTGTGTGTATCTCTCTGTCTCTGTCTCTCTCTGTCGGTCTCCCTCCCTATCTCCCACCCCTCTCTCCCTCGCTCGCCCCTCCTAGCTTCCTTCCTGTCTCCGGGCTCATCTTGCCACATCCTGCAGCTCCCCCCACTGAGCCTTGAGGAAAATGCTCTGTGTTGTCACAGCTCAGCCTAGTGCACATGATTCCTGGCACGTTGGACACAAGCTACCTGCCAAACTGAGCACTGGGAGCTCAGGAGCTACCCCAGGCTGGGGGCATGCAGGGCCAGGTTGGGCACAGGCTGGGTCCAAGTGTCCTCTCAAGCTGAAGTGAAAGTGCTGTGTTGACTAAGACAAGGCACTTGGCCTCTCTGAGCCTTAGTTTCCTTGTCTGTAAAACAAAAACAATCATAATAGCACACAGGCCCCTGGGAGGTTATAAGATGTAAACAACATAACTACCAGAAAGCCTGGTGTGAGGTACATGGCAGGCACTGGGCAGATGCCAGCTTCTCCCCTCGCATTGAGCAATGGTCCACGGGGCCCCTCTTCCTGTCTTGGGCTCCATGGCAGCTTGTGAAGCCACAGCCCACCGAGGGCTAAGCGTTGTACCCAGCACTGCCCTGCATGATCTCATGCCATCCTCACATCCGGCTGCCAAGGCAGGGGTCATCAAACCCATTTCAGAGATGGAGAAACTAAGGGTATTAGCAAGGTGAGGATTTAAACCCAGATCTGTCTCCAGATTGTGTACATTCTCCCCTCCAGGCCCATTAGCTGGAAGTTCCTTCAGGTCAGCATGGGTCACCCGGCAGCCACCCTGTATCCCTGGCTGGGCAGAAGAGGTGCTGATAAGCACTGGGGGAAGGAAGGCAGGAACAAGGAAAAGAACCCCCATCTTCCCTGTCCTTGCTAAGATGCAGTGGGTCTCCTCCCAGAAGGGATTTTAGAGGAAACCAAGGGGAGATGCATGGTACCCAGGAGGGTGGTTTAGGTGGCACCCAGCATTAACTAACTTCAAGTTAACTAACCTGGATTGATCAATTCTAGACTGACCACCAGCTAATCCTGAATCACGCTATGATTTGGGCTCTTTTTGGTTTTTGTTCAAGACTTCTGATCATATCAAGGAGAAGGTCTCTGTTTGGGGCTAATGTGCCTTTAATGCCTCTCTAACATTTGTCATTGTCCTTTTTTAATAGAGAAAAGGTCTTAAGCTCATTGCCATTGACATCAGCCTTCTAGAATTTACCTACGGCCCCTTATTTTCTGGGTTTGGCAAGTGATACTCGTTTTTTCCAAGTATAATAATGATGTAAAGCTTGCTTGATACATGCATTTATTGCAGTTTTTAAAATGTGTGTTAAAGACAAATATGGAGTAGGCTGTAATCCATATGGTACAACACACTGAAATATGGGCAACATCGATAAAATCCAGTACCTTTTTAGATGAGGACACGGCGGCCCAGGTAGGGTCTTTGCCTGGACTCCTAGTGGTCGCTGACCAGGCTGGCCCAAGGACCGCAGGCCTGGGCTTTCAGCACCGCCTGGGTGGGGGCTTCCCCATCCTGCCCTGTCCATCCTCAGCAGAGCCATGAGGAGGAGGAAATGTTTTTCTCCTTCAATTGGAAAAAACAACAGTGGGGCCAGGGCTATGCTGGGAGGGGCGCCTCCTGCCCTTCTGTCCCTTGGGCCTGGCCTAAGAGAACGCTTTCCTGCAGGAAATACTCCTGACTCGCTGACGGCTCTGAGCACTGCTTTGGTGACAGGAAGGTGCTGGAAGCAGAATCCTCCGGGAGCCCACAGCACCCCCAGCATGGGCCCAGATAGTGCCAGGAGCCATCACTGCAGCTTCTAGGGGGCTTTACCCATCTCATTTCCTCCCAAAAGCAAGAGGTAGGTTTTATCATCCCCATTTTACAGATGGGGACACTGAGGGCCAGGAAGGTGCCACCACTTACCCGTAGCTACACAGCTTCTTGGCCTTAAACCCTGTTCTTGGCCACTGTGTCCCTCTACCCACCGCCTTGGAGCTGGGAGACCTGAGGTCCAGGCTCAGTTCAGTCTCTGACCGCCTGTATGACCGACCATGGTGGCGCCATCTGTCTTTGAGCCTCAGTTTGCTTATCAGGAAAAGGCGAATACAATCCACCTCACATGACTGCTGTGAGGATGGAAAACATAGGCATGTCAAAGTGCCCAGCATATCAAGAAGTATGGTATCCACTGACTTTCTAGCTCTGAAACACGGGATCCTCTCCCTCAGACTCCTCAAACTGATTATCTGTGCCCCACTCAGGAGACCCCCCCCAGCTATGATAATAGAGATAGATATTATCTCTACAGATAGATAATAGAGATGGTGATATCCTCATAGCAGCTGCCACTGATGTGTGTCATGCTGGTGCCAGTAAGGGCTCAGATGCACAAGATCACTGTTTAATTAACCCTCCCCCTGGTCTCCCACCACCACCTGCACTCATTAACATGGAAGCCAAGGCTCAGAGAGGTCTAGAGGCCTGCCTGATGTCACACAGCAAATAGGTGGCCCAGAGTGACTCCTGCCCCCTCTCTAGCCAGCCTTGCCCCTCCACACTGGATCTTCTGTCATTACTACCATGTCCATCTGGAGTGGCCCGGGAGGGGCCAGTGTGACCCTAGAGTGGCCTTGCTGACAGGACATATAGTACCCGTCACACTAATGTGTTTAAATTACAGACAATTGGTGCTGCTGGTGTGGCTTTGTTGACACTTCCCCACTGCAGACGCCATGGAAAACTAGGGGGTTTTACCCCCGCTTTGGAGTTCTGGAGTGTTCTCTCCTCTGCCTCTATTGGATGCCACCCTAGGAGTGGGTCAGGGAGGGTGGTAGTGGCTTTCTATGTCAGGTTTCAGGGCTCAGGAGGGGTGGCCTGCCCTTGCCTGTGAGGACGAGCCCCCTGGTCATTGCTCTCTGTCTTTGTCTCTCTCCCCGTGGGGCTGGAGGAAATGGTTCTCATTCCTGTGTGTGAGAGATGCCCTCTCCCAGCTCCGGGCACATGCTTGCCCTCTGTGGAGCGGACGCAGCAGGCTGGGGTGGGGACCCGGAGCCCCCATGCACCCATCCCGGGCGCCTGGCCTGCCGAGCCCCCACGTAGCCCCTTTGTGCTCTGTGAGCTGGATAATGGGCGGCATTCTCAGACGTCCAGTCATGGGTCTGGGCCCGTGAAAGGACCCAGCAGCTCCACACTGAGGCCTCTGTCCAGCAGCAGCAAGGGAAGGGCTGGCTGCCCCAGGGGGCCCCACCCACATTCCCAGGCTGCCATTTCCAGGGGACAGCCACCCCGGGGCGGGGCTGGCTGGGGGGCAGGTGATCCCCCAGCAGACAGCAGGTGCTCGGTGAATGTGTCCCTGATGACAGGAGCCACAGGGAGGCAGGGAAAGCCCAGAGCTGAGGATGATGGGGAGTCACATGGGCTGAGCACCTACTGTGCACTAGACATTTCCCAGCCAATCCTTGCAAAATCCCCACAGGCCTGGGCTGTTGATCCTATATGATGGATAAGTACACTGAGGCTTAGAGAAGCAAGGCAGTGGCTCTGGATTTGAACTCAGGTCCATCTGACCGTGCTCATTCCAGCAGATGTTGAGTAAGCACCTACTGTATGCCCTGGGGCAGTAACTATGCCCTTAGGCGCAGGGCTAAGGATACACAGAGGACTTTTAGACAACCAGGCCCAGGGGAGCAAGCAAGGCAGGCTTCCCAGGGGAAGTGGCAGCTGAGCCAGGTTTATGGAGTACTCACACAACTATTGAATATCCAACATGAACTTCATCTCATGTCTTCATACTGCAGGGACTGTGAAGCCTGGGCTCAGAGAGGGAAAGTGACTTACTCCAGGCCATCAAGTTGTTCAAGGTAGAACTGGAACTTTTACCCAGGTCTGGTTGTTCCCTTTTCTCCAGGAGTGGGCCCAGTGAGAGTGCAGGGGAACCCCAGTCAAGGCCGTAGGGTTGTCACCCTGTGGTTCTTGGACCTGGGTCCAGATCCCAACTCTGCTTCCTATCTATGTGAGCCAGGATAAGTCCCTTCACCTCTCTGGGTCTCAGTTTTCACACCTGTGAAATGGGCAGAAGAATCCCTTACCTTTCCCAGCTATGGCAATCAAATGAGATAATCCCTGGAGAATGTGTAGCCAGCACCTGGCCTATGGTAAATAATCAATGACATTTGCTATTAAAGACACTGATGGTAAGGAGATGTTATTCCCACAATCCCCCCAGCTCTAACTTTTGGGAAGTCCTGCCCTTGCCCTGTCCTAGTGCTGGATGGAGCTCAGAGCTGGCTTGGGTTTTTGTCAGACACCCACTTCTCCCTGTCCTGCCTCCTCCCACCCACAGCCAGGGCCTCATCTCAAGACCCTTTTGCTCCCTCCAGACTATACCCTCCTCTAGGACTCAGTTTTACCTTCTGTAAAATAGGATGATATATCCGCCCCCTCAACAGAGTTGGTCAGTGATGTTCAGCCTCTGCTTGAGGTGGGAGATAGGTTTTCCTTACTGGCTCACTGGAGTCGCTGCTCCTCCAGATACCTCACCTCCCCAGTGCCCACCACCCCTCTTCTCCCTGAGCAAGTGCATGGCAGATAACAAAATAACAATAAATGCTATTTCCATAGCCAGTCTATGAGCTGGGCCCAATTCTAAGCACCTTGCATCTATTAACTTATTGAAACCTGCAACAACCCTACAAAGAGGCTGCCATCATCATACTCATTTGTTGGTAGGGAAACTGAGGCACAAGGACATGCAGTGACTTGCCTGAGGTCACCAGCTGGTATATGAAGCCTGGATTCCAGAGTCCTTGTTCTTAATAACACAGGGTGACTGGGAAAGACTGGCATGGATGAGCAAGGGCCCAGGTCTTACTGGCCCTTTGGCCTGTACAACTCCCTAAAGAGAAACCAGTGTCCAGAGATGTGTTTCCTTTTTTGTTTTCTTAGTGAACATTTACTCATCCCTCAAGACCCAGCCCAAATGTCACCTCTTCTAGAAAGTCTTCCCTCAGGAACCCCTAGGCATCCCTCAAAGCCTACTCTAAGACCCTTCTGAGTAGACTTCCTTGAGCCTTGAAGTGGCATTAGAAGCTCCTCCTATCAAATCAGTTACCACATAGTATGAAGACATAGTCTTCCCCAGTGGACTGAGTGATTCCCTGGATCTTCCAGGGCAAGACACATGGTTGCTATGTTGGGATGGCTGGCTGGCTGTATCACCACCCGAGGCTATCTGCCAAGCAGACAGCCCTTTTTTTTTGTTGTTGGAGGCCCCCTCCCTGGGCATTGCCGGACAGACTCTGCCAAAGCTGCCTCCTGACCCCTGTTTATCCACGTGGCCACACTGACCATCCACCTTCATGAGACCAGGCCATCCTGCTTTGCCCACTAAGCCCGGGAGACCCACTGGCCCCCAAAGTGAGTCCTCACACCGGCTTCCTGGTACAGTTCCGAAGGCCTACACCTCCATTCCACCTCCACACACAGGCAAAAACCTCCACACAGGTGGGATCGAACACTGGAATGGAGCCCTTCTCCCTTTCTCCCTCCCTCCCTCCCTTCAACAGTCATTGACTAAGCACCTACTATGTACCAGGAATCAGGCGTATTATGGGGATTCAAAGGCATGGTCCCCATCCTCAGCTCAGCCTCATGGGGAAGACCATCTTTAATCAAATAACTCAAATAATTATGTCACCACAAAGAGCCACCTGTCTTAAGAAGAAGCGATACCAGGTGGTTCTAGGAGAGTTTCTCATAGGCTGATGAGCACACCTTGGGGTCAGGGAGGGCTTCCCTGGGGCAGTGGCCCTTGAGAGCTGAGATCTGAAGGATGCTGAGGAGTGAGAAAGGTGAAGGGAGAGCTTTCTCAGTAAGGCCTACAGGTGAGTGGCAGCCTGAGCCCTGGAGGAACAGAGCAGAGGCCCACAGGCTCCTGTGGGTGGAGCAGAGAAAGTGTGGGGGGCGGGGCAGGGATGCTCCACCTGAGGCTGGGGGGCTGGCGAGGCCGGGAGAGCCCTCTATCCACACTGCAAGCTTGGGAAGCCATAGATGGCTTTAAGAATGGCTTTCAGAGGGAGAAGGGTAGGATCAGAATGGCCAGAGGGAAGTCAGGGAGGGGGCTTCTGCGGACATCCAGCTGGGCAATGCCAGGGGCCTATACAGGGACTGGCTGAGGCAGAAAAGGAAAAGATGGCCTGAGGGCTGTGTAGGAGGTGTGCTTGGAGGCCTGGGGTACCTGGTGTGGGGAGGGGTGAGGAGAGGGAGGCTCCAGTCCTGGGGAGTTCCTGAGTCTTGGGCTTTTGCACCTTGGGGTGCCTCTTTCAGAGTTGGAGAACACTGTGGAGGAGCTGGTGGGTGGGTGATGCACAGCTCACTGGGCAGGGGGAGGGGTGGTAAGTTCGAGGACCCCCCCTTGACCATAGGAGCCTCCATGGTCACTGGGTGCAGACTCTGTCCTGCAGCCTGCACACAGACTCTTCCCTGTGCCCACACTCCCAGAGCTGGGTGCACACCACCTCAGGCTACTGGTCCTAAAGGGGAAGGGTCTTCTCGCAGGCAGCTTCCAGAGAGGCTGGGGCCTGAGCCCACTGGCCCAGCTCCCCGCCACCAGGAGAGAGGCATCAGGGGCCCCACGGGACTGCCCTGGTAATGAGCTTCCTCCACAGCCTGCACCGGCCGGTAGCAGCCCCTGTGTGGGGATTCCCAGTTTGTGTGTGCGTGTCCGGCAGGTGGGGAGATGGGGCCATGTGCCCAGACGGGGGATATGCACATAAGCAGGGGTGCAAATGTGCTTTTGTGTCCCTGGGGTGCACATTGGGGTCGAATGTACACAGATGGGGATTCAGGTTCATGTGGGGGATGAATGTACAGCAAGGGTCTGCTTCTACCTTTGTCTACATGTAGTTTCTGATGTGAGCGGCTGTGTGGGCCCATGATCTGGGGTGCCCGATGGGAATTCAGGCACTTGGAGGTCATCACGACCTCTCAGATCCTGGTGCTGCTGCTCCCCGGGGTAGAGGAGGGTTTCCTCATGAAACCCCATGATTTTTATGATCAACCTTCAATAACCCAATCTCTGATTCGTAGAGTTCAGCCTGACCTTGGGTGGCTGGCTTCTGACCTTGGATGGTCTAGCTTCTGACCATGGGTGGCTGGCTCCTGGCCTTGGATCGATGGTCCTGCCTCTGGCCTTGGGTGGTCTAACCCTTAACGTTGGGCAGCCCAGCCTGGGAATAATTACTCAGCCTGGCCAGAATCCCCTGTGTTGAGGAACTTGGAATTGGTTCTTTAGGGACTTTTGGGTGATGCCATTCCCCATCTTACTCAAGAGCAGCCTCCGCTGACCACAGCTGTGCGTCTCAGCATGAGCCGCCATCCTTTGCCTATACTTCCCCCCGTAGCATCTCTCACCCTTAGTCAGAATCTGAGTTCCAAAGTTCTGGCAATCCCCAAGTCCCTGGTGTGCAGACTAAGCCCCACCATGACCCTGAACTTCCTTCCTTGCCCTGTCCCTCTGTATAAGTCTCCAGGATGTCCCCAAGACTTGTCTCTGACTTCTTTCAGGCAGCCTCCCCAGACCTCCTAGGCTAGGTTAGACCTCCTCCCTTGGACCCTCATGGTGCCCTGTGCTTTCACTGTCAGAGCTCCCACATCAGATGACAATGTCTGTTGCTCTGTTCTTCCCACCAACCAGGGGGATCGCAGGAGCTGGATTTTACTGGGGGCATCCTTGTTTCCCCAACATCACTAAGCAGAATGTTGGACTCAAAGCAGGCTCACAAGGATGGATGGATGGATGGATGGATGGATAAGAGGAAATGAACAAATGTTCTTCCATCACTTCCTGGGTCAGTGCCCACTCCATGCAGCTCAGGACAGCCTTGACCTTCTCTTCCTCCCACCCCCCCTGGCCTCCTGCAGATGTCCTCACCTGCGCTCATCCACCTGCCAGGGAAGGCCAACACCCCTTGCTCTGGCCTGGGAAGAGTTTGTGTGTCTAAAATGCAGATTTTCCAGTGAGGACATGATGTGGCTGGGTTGAAATTTATAGGGTAATGGTGCCAGCCTCACCTCCTTTTCCTCAGCTGAGGGCCATGGACAGGGGAAAGCCACTTCGGTCCCTGAGCAGAACAGCGTGGGAGGCTGTGGGGCTAGAGGGATTCCAGTTCACATCCTGCTTTGCCACTTCCCAACTGGGGGAACCTTGGTCAGAGCCCTTCTCTCCCTGAGCCTCTGTTTCCCCATCTGCAAAAGGGGGTAAGGCTGTGCCTCTTGGATTCACGGGCGTCTTGTCATCCCTTGTACACAGCAGAAGGTCGAGACCTACCAGGCCTGAAGTAGAAAAAGATTTTGGAATAAAAGCAGCTGATGTTTATTGAGGCTGCCCAGGAAGAGACACTGCTCCAAGAGGGTCACATGGATTATTGTATTTACCACCTTAGAGGGAGGCAGTTTTAGTTTCTCTTCTACCCATTTTACAGAAGGGGGAGGTGAGGCATGGCAGAGTTAAGTGACCTGTTGAAAGTCACGGAGCAAAGGAGTAGCACAGGCTGGACCCAACCCCAGCCCCCACTGCCATGTGCTCAAGGCGGAGCCTAGGAGCTGCCGACTGCTCTGTCCCTTCCTTCCACAAGCCCAGAGGTCACCAGCTAATCACCCTCCATCAGTTCAGGTCTCTTCCACCCCCAAGACTACTGCATCCAGCCAAGCCCCACCCCCTCCTGCCTGGATGCCTCCTCCCACTCCTTCCTCTTGCCTCTCCCCAGATCACTTCTCCACACAGCAGCCTAAGGGATGTTTTCAAATTGTAAATCTGTTCATGTTGTTTTACTCTAATTGAAATTCTGCAAAAGCTCTTAGGGTAAAGTCCCATCCCTTTTTCCTCGTCACAGTCTCTCTGCAGCCATCCAGCCTAACTCCAGGCCCACACATGCTTCTGCTGGTCCCACCACCCAGTTGGTTCTCCCTCTTGCCTCCCCGCTCAGCTTGAGGGTGGTCAGACACCCTTGCACCCCACCCTGCACAGAGCTCGTGGCACACGAGTTAGATGATTATTTGATTAACATCAGCAAGATGTCTCAGGGGCAGGGCCTCATCTGTCCCGTTCCCTGCTGCTGCCCCATGGCCAGACCCTCCAAGTAGGTGCTGCTGCGTCCCTAAACGAGCAATGGGAGCACCTTCTGGCTGGTTTCATGTCCAACAGAACACAGACTTGGGCACAGGCCTGGGTGGGGGCACAGGCTAGTGGAGACTTTGAGCAGCTGCCTGGGGAGCGAGTCCTATTTCCAGCTCCCAGAAACAGGAAGTGAGTCATGGCCTGAGAAGGCCTGCCGGACGCTGGGCACCTCGGGTGAGATTGATGAGCGCCTGGACGGAAGGGCCGGCCACACCTAGGGAAGCAGGAAGGAGCCCAGAGGAAGTGGATAGGAGGGGAGACCCTCTCCTCAGCAGAGCAGGCGGCCATGTGGGGCCCCAGAGGAAGTGGATGAGGTCACCACAGATGCAGCTACTCAGCCCATTGTCCCATCACACCTGGGAATGGCTGGTGTGGCAGGAGTGGCCACAAGTCCCAACCCCCCAACCCAACTGACACCCATCCTGGATCCCCCCAGGGCGGGTATGAACTTACCTCATTTACTCCCCATATGAGCACAGGTCTCACTGGCCCCATTTTATATAAGGCCAAAGAGAGGCAGGGGCTCGCCAGGGCCACATCAGCAGAGAGGTTAGCATGAGATTCGAACCCAGCTCTGTGTGGCCATGGAGATTCACATGGAGATACAGGGGGTACAGGAGATTTGAGACACTGGAACTGGCCTGGAAGCAGCCATCAAAAAATTCTGGGGCAGGTGTCTGAGGCTCTGGCTGGAGCAGGCCAGGGTTCTAGTCCTGGCTCAGTCTCTACCTAAAAACAGAGCCAAGGTACTCCTTCCCCTGGCCTCAGTTTCCTAGTCCTCAAGAGGCTTAGCTGCCCAGGCCAGGGTCAAAGTCAGGGGTCTGAGGCTGGGAAGGTCCTCCTGAGGTGGGGCTCTCTGGGTAGGGGGCCAGGGGACTCCTTCCTCCCTGAATTACAGCCAGGGGCTCCAGGGACCCCAAGGATGGTTTTGGCTGGGTGCTGGAAACACCACTCTGGGAACCTCCATCCCAGACAAGGGATGGCACTGGCCATCTATGGGCAGTCCTATCAGAAATGGGAGAATTCAGGGGCACTTTCACTTCCTCAGTGGACCCATGTCACCCCCATCCCTGCCTCTGCGTTCTCACTTCCCCTTCAGGGCCCGTGGGCAGAATTGGGCATCCCCTGCTGGAAAAGGAACCAAGGGCTTCCATAGCCCCAGGACCCCGGCTTGGACAGGCAGTACAGCTACAAATGGGCATCCTGAGGCCCAGCCATGGAGGGTGTGCACCCCCAGGTCATGGGATCAAGGAGAAGCAGAATCAGGCAGGATGAATCCAACACCTGCCTTGGGGGGCAGGGGGTCTGAATTTTCTAAGTTCCCTCAAAGAATGTGTATTATTTGTGTTAAATATAAACATGGGGCAAAAGCCATGGGTAGGGGGATGTGAATTCTGGTGGATTTTTGCAGGGACTCACAGGCCACCTGCAAAGGGGGGGACTTTGAACCCAGCCCATGACCCGTCGCCTCCCCACAGCTCAGAGGGAGAGATTCAGCTCCATTCTGCAGTGGGGACATAGGGGCTCAGAGCAGCTGGCCACCTGTCTGGGGTCGGAAACCCCAGACCCTTCCCCTCTGGCACAACTTCCAGGGCTGGACTCACTTGCGTGGTCCTCAGGGCCCCCTTCGAAAGGCAGCATTGGTGGAACCCCAGTTTTGCTACTTCCTGGCAAGTAACTGCCCTTTTCTGTGCCTCAGTTTCTCTTGGTTATTGGTGAGCCAGGCACATGGTGAGTGATGGTAAGGGTCGGCTGCCATTTGACAGACATTGACCATAGTGCCACGTGCGTGCATAATGGGGTGACGGGAACAGAATACTCTGTGTTGGTGCCCAGGGTCTGCGAGTTACTGTCCATAGACAAGCCCCCATTTATTATCCAGCCAGAAAGGTGCAGGTGTTTTCCAGGAAGTGCCTCCCTCTGCCTCCTCTCCCTCTTTTCCAGTCCTTCTCTCCACACCAGACCTCAAGGCCACCAATGGAGCTTAGGCAAAGGAAGCCTAAGCTGAAGCCGGGACCCTCTGGACCCCCTTGTGCCCACCCAGCATTGCCCCCACATGACTGGGGAGAGGCCAAGAGGTTAAGTGAGGAGCCTTAGAAAAGCCTCTTAAATGCTGCCGTCACGGCATGATTTACAGCAGGTTTGAGCCCCCCCTCCCCCATAATTCACTTCTATTTGCAAGACCCTTGCCCCTGTCTCAGAGGATGCCGGGAGAAGGAGGGGGTGGGGAGTGGTAGTGTTATTTTTAGCACCAGTAGCTGAGTGGATCCCATGTGATTTATCTGTCCAGGCTCTGCTTTCACCTTCAGGCCCTGGACCCTCCCAGCAAAAGACCCCACTGCCTGGGCACCAACCCCAGCTCCTGCCCTTGCTAAGCTGGTTAAAGCACCCGCAGTGCACCCCCAAGACCTTGCACTGGTACCATTCAAGTTAGTTCCGCCAGGTGGTGCAGTTATCCCCATTTTACAGAGAAGAAAACTGAGGCCTAGGGAGAACTCAGTGCCCGAAGTCACAGCACAGAGTCTCCAAAGTCCAGCTCTTGTGCACTGTCCCATCCACATCCTCTCTGTGCCTGTGCCCCTGCCCCGGCCCCTCCCATCTGAGTCTGACTCTCCCTCTGCTTTCTCCCCTACTGCCTTCTCCCTCCCATATCAAAACTCCTGAGCAGAGAGTGAGGACCGTAGGGCAGGGACTGGGTCCTCCTTTCCCTGCTTGACTCAGGTGGTGTCCCCTCAGAGCCATCTTTAGGCCCCGTGCTGAGCTCAGAGGCTCATGCCGAGGAAAGGGCTGTAAATCAATATGAGTGGCCGACAGTGCAAGACAGAACTAGGTTAATGACAGCAAGAAGGTGCTGACACCACTTTAACCATGGTTGGGGAGGTCAGAGAGGGCTTCCTGGAGGAGGTGATGCCTGAGCTCAAGGAGACATAGGGGCTACCAATGGGGGCAGGTGTTGAGGTGGAGACAGCCAGGGGAAAGACCCAGAGGCAGGAAGAAGCACAGCACATCTCTCCCTACTCTTGTCCTGCCAAACCTTCCCCCTCCCCTCCCCTCGCTGACCTCCTCCACCCACACCCATCCTCTCCTGGTGGCTCCTCCAAACACCGGAAGACGAGGTAGGAATCCAATCCCACATGAGGAGAAACTGCTCCAAAGGGGGAAAAAAAACCCACACATTAATTCCATTGTTTCCACTCCCAGATCCTGCCTGACAAACAAAAACAAAACCAAAATCAAACCCCAGCTGGGGAGACTTTATCTGGTAAAGCTTTCAACTAGGGGGTGTTGAATGGTGGATCCTCCCGGACCCCCATGAGGTGGGGAGAGGAGACCCCGTCCCCCTTGGCCATGAGTGGGAAATACCTATGTGCACCTCAGTGCACACGACACAGTCACGGTGCTGCGGGTGCTGGTGCCCTGTCCTAATCATGTCACTTAGTCCCCAAGCAGCTTCCCCTCCACATTCATAAAACTGAGGGACTAGTCCTGCTGCAGAGCTGGGATATGAACCTGGGTCCTTCTGATCCCAGAACCTGCGACTTGTCCACTTCATGCCACTGTTCACGGAGCAGTTAACGGGGAGGCATGTTGGTAGGGTGACCTCCCTCACATCCAGCTGCCTCTGCTCACTCCTCCCAGTCAACCATGTTCACATATTTCACATTGTCAGGAATGTCCACTCCCCAACCCCGGCCGGGTTCCTAATTGACAGGGACTCCAGGAGGCTCTGAAGTGACAGGAACAGGCCTGGAGGTGCACACCACGGGACACTTCAGAAAATGGGAATAAGAATGGGGTGGCCACAGGAGGGAAGGTGAAATCTGCCCCCTGCCCTCCCCACACAGCACCATGGTCCTGGGGGGTCCCTTAGAACCTTCCCTCCAGGCCTCTCACAGCCCTGTGGGCAGCACCACACCCCTAGGTGCCAGTTTCAACACCCAGGGCTTCCCATCCCCCATAGTCCTCTGAGGGGGGTGTAGTTAGGCCCCATACCCCATAGTCTTCTGAGGGGGGTGTAGTTATGCCCCATCCCCCATAGTCCTCTGAGGTGGGTGTAATTAGGCCCCATCCCCCATAGTCCTCTGAGGGGGTATAGTTAGGCCCCATCCCCCATAGTCCTCTGAAGTGGACTCTGAGTGGGTGTAGTTAGACCCCATCCCCCATAGTCCTCTGAGGTGGGTGTAGTTAGGCCATAATCCTCTGAGGGGGGTGTAGTTGGGCCCCATCCCCCATAGTCTTCTGAGGGGGGTGTAGTTAGGCCCCATATCCCATAGTCCTCTGAAGTGGGTGTAGTTAGGCCCCATCCCCCATAGTCCTCTGAAGTGTAGTTAGGCCCCATCCCCCATGGTCTTCTGAGGGGGGTGTAGTTAGGCCCCATATCCCATAGTCCTCTGAGGGGGTGTAGTTAGGCCCCATACCCCATAATCCTCTGAGGTGGGTATAGTTAGGCCCTATCCCCCATAGTCCTCTGAGGTGGGTGTAGTTAGGCCCCATCCCCCATAGTCCTCTGAGGTGGGTGTAGTTAGGCCCCATCCCCCATAGTCTTCTGAGGGGGGTATAGTTAAGCCCCATTCCCCATAGTCCTCTCAGGTGGTACACCCACCTTAGGCCCATCTGAGGGATGGGGATGCTGAAGCCCAAGCACTGTTCTGGTGGCTCCAGAAGAGGCAGGGGACCCTCAGGGCAGGCTTGGACCCATGTAGGGCCTGGGTGCCTCCTCCTTCACTCTTCTCTCCAGGGCTGACCTCGACAGCCCCTGGTTGGGCTTTTCCCAGAGCTGAAGCCGGAAGCACAGGTCCCGAGTGTTTGTTCAGGCCAGGCTGGGGCTCCGGGCAGGCGAGGCGGAAACGGCCGCAAGATGTTTGTCCAAGTGGGGGCTCAGGCTCTGTTGCCAGGAGGAAGGGCCAGAGAACCAGAAGGGCCAAGTCAGCATGCCCTGTGGCCTGGGCGCTTGCCTCCAGGCTTCGCCCTCCTCACCCACAGGGGCTGAGCTGCACCCGGTAGGCACTTGGTGGATAAGCAATCATGCCCGAAGGAGCTGGGGCCTCCTTCAGCCAGAGGCTTAGGCCTGCACCCCAGTCCCCCTCATCTCCTCTTCTCCCCCCACCTCCCCCATCTATCCCTCAAGAAATGTGCTGGCTCCACCTCCCAAACATAACGAGAGTCTGACCCCTGCCCACTTGTCCTACCACCAGTTTCTAGCCAGGACCCTGCAGCAGCTTCCTCCCTGGTGACCCCTTCTCCTCTGGAGTCTATTCTTCCCTTGGCCTTGGCGCCAGAGGGATCCTATTAACATGCAAATCAGATCTTGTCTGTTCTTGCTCAACGTGCCTCACCCAGGCCCCCACATCCTTGGGAGCAAAAGCCATCTGTTCTGTGCCAAATTATGAGCCCCCCAAATTCATGTGCTGAAGTCCTAACCCCCACCACCTCAGAATATGACTGTAATTGGAGAGAGGGCTAATTCCAGAGGTGGTGACTGAGTTAAAATGAGGTCATATGGGTGGGCCCTACGCTGAGAGGACTAGTGTCCTCATAAGAAGAGATTAGGATACACACGTGGCCGCACACAGAGGAAAGACCGTGTGAGGACAGAGCAAGAAGGTGGCCATCTGCAGGCCAAGCAGAGAGACCTCACAAGAAACCAAACCTGCCAACACATTGATCTTGGACTTCTGGCCTTCAGGACTGTGAGAAAAGAAATTTCTGTGGGTGAGCCATGGTACTTTATTAGGGCAGCTGGAGCAGACTAAAACGCCATCCGACCCCCCCCCCCGCCCCCAGTTCCATCTCCTGCTCTCCCCTTTGCTCTCTGCTCCAGCAGTGCCTGCCTTCTCACTGGTACTCGCGTGCACAGAGAGTGTTCCCACACCTTAGCGGGCCTTAGCCTTCCTGTTCTGGCTGCCTGTGTGCCCTCTCTCCACACCTCCCCACGGACTCCATTCCCTGCTCAAACACCCCCTTCAAAGACGCCATCCCCAACCAGAGTGCTCTCCTGCCATTCTGTGACCTTCACCAGAGCAAGGGTTGTGTGCCCTGTGCCAGACAGTGCTCAAGACACAGTAGGTGTGTTGCTGAAGGCAAGCAGGCGCCTTTTAGCAACACTGCCCCATCTTCCAAAATTCAGGTCACAAGGGGCATCAGAAGCAGAGCCAAGCCTGCAGATGCCCCATGGACTCAGGTGGTGGCCCCCAGTGGTCCAGCCATGAGAGGCCCTGCCAGGTGTGTGGGCTTCTAAACCTGGCACCTGTGTTCATTTGCCTCTTTCCCCATTCGTCTATCAATGATTCTTCCAGAGGCGCTGCCGTAGACTGAATGTGTCCACGGCAGGTTCATATGTTAGATCGTAACTCCCAATGTGATATAGGAGATAGGGCCTTTGAGATGTGATTAGCTCACGGAGGAGGAGCACTCATGAATAGGATTAGTGCCCTTATAAAAGAGACACTAGGGGCACCTGGGTGGCTCAGTCGGTTAAGCATCCAACTCTTGATTTCGGCTCAGGTCACGATCTGTTTTTCTCTGTCCCTCCCTGGCTTGTGCGTGCTCTTTCAGAATAAATAAATAAACTTAAAAAAAGAGAAAGATAGAGACACCAGAAAATGTCCTTGTCCCTTCTGCTCTGTGAAGGCACATTGAGAAGGCAGCCATGTATGAACTAGGAAGTAGGCTTTCACCAGACACCAAATCTTCCCAGCTTCCAGAACTAATGTCTGTTGTTCATAAGGCACATAGTCCATGGAATCCTGTTATAGCAGCCTGAGTGGACCAAGACAGGCTCTTTATTTGAAAGGGAGGCTGGATGGCCAAACAGGTAGGATTCAGGTTGAACCCCAGTCCCCTCTCTCTTGACCTGGGGTACCAGCTCCTTCCCCTGTGGGCTGGCAGTCTGGGAATGACTGGAACACAGGAAGGTTCAAGGACTGAGGGGACAGCCATCAGTCCACTAAGGTGTGCATGTGGGCTGACTCTGGCCCCAGGGCCCATACCTGTACCTAAACAGTACTTGGAAGGCTGGGAAACCATTGGGACTTCCTTTCATTGGGACATACTAAAGGTGAGGGGTGCTCTGGGTGTTTGCTCTTTTGTTTAGTCAATAAACACTCTCTTGAGGGGTGCCTGGGTGGCTCAGTTGGTTAAGCATCTGCCTCTTGATTTTGGCTCAGGTCATGATCTCATGGTTTGTGAGTTCAAGCCCACTTCTGGCTCTAAGCTGACATCATGGAGCCTGCTTGAGATTGTCTCTCACCCCCTTTCTCTGCCCCTCCCCCATCAAAATAAATAAATAAATAACTTTTAAAAATTAAAAAACATGATTAAGATGATTCCACACCCACTGGAATGGCTGAAATTTACGACCGACACCAAGAGATGACAAGGGCTGGGGCAATGGGAACTCTCCTACATGGCTGGAAGTCTATGTGTGTGTGAAATGGTGTGGCCCCTCTAAAAACCCACTCAGTAGTTTCTTAAAAAGTCAAAGTAGAACTTATGCAACCTAACACACATCCATACAAAAACCTGTACACAGGGGCACCTGGGTGGCTCAGTCAGTTAAGCCTCTGACCAGCTCAGGTCATGATCTCATGGTTCACGAGTTTGATCTCTGTGCCGACAGCTCAGAGCCTGGAGCCTGCCTCCGATTCTGTGTGTGCCTCTCTCTGTCCCTCCCCCACTCACACTGTCTCTCTCTCACACACCAAAATAAATATTAAAAAAAAAAAAACCCAAAACCTGTACACAAATGTTTATAACAGCTCTATTAATAATTGCCCTCAACTGGAAGCCATCCAGATGCCCTGCAACTGGTGAACAGACAAACCAATGGAAGTATAAGCCTTACAATGGAATAAAAAGAAACACACTACTGATGGACGCAATAACATGGGGTGAATCTCAAACCCTGTTTCAAGTCTCCACGCTGTGTGATTCCAATTATATGACATTCTAGAGAAAGCAAAGCTGTAGGGACCGAAAAAAAAAAAAAAAAAAAAAGTATCAGTGGCTGCCAGGGTCTGGGGTTGGGGTCAGGGATTGACTGGGAAGGGGCACCAGGGAATTTTCTGGGAAGCTGGGAATGTTCTATCTTGTTCTGGGTGTTGGTTACAGGATATATACGTGTAAAAACTCATCAAACTTCACCTTTGAGATCTATTTCCCTCTGTATAAATTGTATCTTCATTTTAAAACAAAAGGGGTGGGTGAAAATCAGGCCTCCAGGCGGTAGACCCCGGGAAAACGCTGTGGGAGGGACCAAGGGCTCGTCCCAGGGGAGGGCACGGGCACCCGGCTCTCCGCTCCACACCAGAGCTCTGGCTCTCAGCCGGTCCGAGCCCGGGTAAGGGGAGGCCTGAAGCAGCGCCACCTCCGCGCCCCCCACGCCCCGTCTGCGTCCCGCCCGCCCAGGCCGAGAAAGGCCGGACGCTGGCCGGCCAGGGTGGGCGGGGGTCCATTGTCGGCACGTCCGCTCCAGCTCGCCCTCTGCCATTGTCCCCGAGGTGGGACCGTCTGCCCGAGCCGGGGTCTGGCCTGTGGACGCGGAAAGGAAGCGGGCTGGGGGTGGGGTGCTTAGGCTGCGCGCGAAGACTCCTCCAGCCCGCACGGACCTTCCTAGCTTGGAAGGGGACCCAGGCCAGGCTCTGCGGCCCGCCAGCCAGGGGTCGTCGCGAGCCCCGCCGCGCCCCTCGCTCCGCTCTTCCGGCAGCGCACGATTAGTGCAGCACGCTGTCCCTAGAGGGCGGGGCCACCATTAGCTGCCCCACCTTGCCTACCCCCATTTCCCCGTTCGGGGGCCTTGAGCTCCTCAGAAACCACAGCTCCGGGAAAGGACACTCCCTCGCGGACGGTCACCTGGGAGCAAAGCTGGGGCGAGGGATAAAGGAACCAGACCCAAACATTCCTGCCCTCGCCAAAGGCCCCGCTCTGTGCCAGGCACAGTGGACACATTGGGAAACCAGACAGACAGGTCCTGTCCACAGGAGCCCCTATTCCAGTGGGGGAGTGGGGTGCGCAGCCACAAGGCAACGACAAACAGATGAATGCAAACCTGGGGAGACTCGTGCGGGAGGACTCATGTTCTGGGGGTTGCGGCGGAGGGCCGCGTGGGCGAAAGCCCCAAGATGAGAGAAGGCGCCCAGTGGGTTTGAGGCCAGCGGGGCCGAAGCACGTGGGGAGTAGGAGGTGAGGTCAGCGCCTTGCGGGAACCCAGACTTTAGGGGCGTGGCCAGATTTGAGGGTCCAATCTAATGAGTGGACGGTGGGGCTTGAACCAGCCGCTTGCTGAGAAAAGGACTTTTTTTTCTAGTCGTGCTCTATCTCTTGCCCTCTCCGGGCTCAGTTTCTCTAGTTGTAGAAAGCATCTGATCTGGGTTGGAAGCTCTGAAATTCCGACTTCTTTCAAACCTAAGATTAATGTGACTTCACATTGTTTCGCACAAGAAATATGCATGCAGCTGTTCACAGAGGCAGACGGACTTAAACATGCTGAGAAATCAAACCGGCACAGCCAGGGACGCCCTAGGTGGGAGGCTGTCGCTGGCGTGTGGCTGGACCCAGGGACATTAGGAGCCACTGCCCGAGGCGGGGAGCTTAAAGGACTCGGACACGAAGGGTGCGTTCCCCGAAAAAACAACCAGGCGGCGACAGAGACCAGGCTTGCTGCATCAGTTTGTTTTGAAACCCTTTCAGTTACAGAGAAGTTGTGAGAATAGTATAGAGGACTCTTGGACTCCCTTCGTAACCCTGATTCACCAAGTTTTAGCATTCTTACCCACTCTCTGCATATTCAAGTCCCGCTCCAAGCACCGGAGAGTAAGTTCCAGACGTGACACCCTTGAACCCTATAACCTTCAGTGACTTCTTCCCAAGAACAAGGGCATTCGGTTACACAACAGTTTTCAAGATCAGGTGATTTAATCATGGTGCAATTCCATTACTTAACCTGCAAAACCTTATTTACATCTTGCCAATTGTCTCAAAGGGGTCTTTTATAGCATGCTCCCTCTCCTTGCCCCAACCATGATCAGGATCCATTCTAGGACCACATTTAGTTGTTCGCTTTTATTTTAATTGAAATTTATCCACTAAGCTTTCCTGGGCTGAAGTAATTTGAGAAGGTGGATATAGAGAGTTCCAGCCTCACCATTCTTAAGTGAATGACCCTAGGCATTGGAAGTGCCAGGTTCCAGGCACAGCTCATGGGAGAGGCTGGAGGGGAGCAAAGAATGCATTCTGAGACAGAATCTTTCTTTTGTCCTTCTTGGCCTGACCCATTTTCCCAGGCCCTTGGCCATAGGCATCATCATCGTCACCCAACACAGTCTTCAAATGGACCACTGACTCTTTGAGAACGCAGTTTGTTGCTTTGGGAAGGAAAGGCAAATGCCCCCAACCGAGGCCAACAAAAGGCCAGTTGGAAGTCCTGTTCTCTGTCTGGAGAGGAAGAAGGGCTCTAAGGGCTCCAAAGACTGGGAGAGAAAGACTCTTGCCAGTCAAGTAGCCCCCATGTTTTGCTTGCAACAAAATTGCAGGAGGGCCCAATCCTCTAGTAGACCAATAGAGATTAAGCATAATTTCTTTTAACTTTTACTATGGGAAAAGGGAAACACACACAAAAGCAGAGGAACCAGTATAATGAATGCGTATTTACCAATCACCTGGTTGCAACAAAAAATAAGGCCTGATGATGGATTACTATTAATGTTGGCATAAAACGCAAAAGGAAGTTAAAATAATTTTAGAGTTACGTTACTCCAATACTACTCCTTCTTTTCTGTCGCCTATTTATGTGACAAGACCTCTGAGTGTTTATACCTGTAAAAATGAGAACATGAAGAGATGAAGCTGAACACTGTCTCATCATAGATATAAGGAATATTTATCCACTGGTACACAAAACCAGGGTGATCTAATCAGCTCATTAAAAATACATTCAAGTAACATTTTGCTTAATAAATATTTATCAACACATAGTGTTTTGATCAGTTGCATAGTAATATTTGTAATGTTAACTTTCCGAAATAACATGAAAAAAAATTGTTTTAATTTTATTTTAGAGAGGGAGAGAGAGGGTGAGTGGGGAAGAGGGGCAGAGGGAGGGAGGGAGAGAGAGAGAGAGAGAGAGAGAGAGAATCTTAAGCAGGTGTCACACTTAGCACAGAGCCTGATGCTGGCCTCAATCCCATGACTCTGGGATTATGACCTGAGCTGAAATCAAGAGTTGGACGCTCAACCAACTGATCCACCCTGGCACTCCCAAAATAACATTTGTTAAACACTTATGGCCACAGAACATTTTATTTAAATTTTTTTTAAAAATATTTATTTTTTTTTTTTAAAATAGAGACAGAACATGAGCAGGGGAGGGGCAGAGAGAGGGAGACAGAATCCAAAGCAGGCTCTACGTTCTGAGCTGTTAGCCTAGAGCCTGACGCGAACCACAAGATCATGACCTGAGCCAAAGTTGGACGCTTAACCCACTGAGCCACCCAGGCACCCCCACAGACCATTTAAAATTTTTGAAACTTCACTTTACAAACTTTTGAAACTACTTTATTTTGTAGTTTTGGTACAGAGAAGTAGGATCATGTGATCAGGTATAAGACTATGTTACCCGAGGCTGAAACTTTGTGGGGACTGTGGAACTGAATTCAAGTTTCAAAATAGTCATTATTTTGAATAGTCAACATATTCAAAAATAATGAGGTAAGGGACACCTGGCTGGCTCAGTGGGAAGAGCACACAACTCTTGATCTCAGAGTCATGAGTTGGAGGCCCATGTTGGATGTAGAGATTACTAAAAAAAAATGGATAAGAAATTTAAAAAATGTTTAAAGAACAATGAAGTAAATAAAACTTCATAAATAAAGAAGAGCTTATTCATGTACTTTTTATGTGGGTGATTTTGGGTATCCAATCAGTATGCTCTTTAGATTCACTGGAAATATTACCAACAGTGATGAAACACAATGCCAATATTTAATATATCCTGGGGCACCTGTGTATCTCAGTCGGTTGAGCATCCAACACTTGATTTGGGCTGAGGTCATGATCCCAGGGTCGTGGGATCGAGCCCCATGTCCAGCTCTGCACTGAGCGTGGAGCCTGCTTAAGATTCTCTCTCTCTCCTTCTGTCCCTCTCCCCTGCTCACACTCTCTAAAAATAAAATACATACATACATACTTAAAAATTAAATATCCTGGAAAGCACATTCTTTACGTCTGATTAAACTTTAAAACATTGTAGATGTCAACTTTAAATTGTGTGAGAGGGTGCACAGTGTTTCCAAATTCCTTTGGGGAGGCCACTGTAAGTCAGTTAGCAGTTCTCCGATGGATGGCACCAGGGAGCTGGGTCTGAAGTGTGGGAACCCATTGCATACTGGCCTCCCTCCAGACTCAATTTCCTCTCGTATTTGTGCCATAACTGGGAGATTTCTAGTTCAATCACTGACCATTTCACCCTAGATACCTCCTTTTCTGGAGCTGGCAGCATCCTGAAGTGCCCTCATGGGATATGTGTTGTAGGATCCTGGGGCCCCAGCCATCATCTATCCATCGAGGGGCTGTGGGGTCCCTGAGGAGAGGAACCCAGCCCCTCCCTGTTCCCCTCATAGACTTGGGGGTGCTGACAGATGTGTAAATGCACCACCAAACTCACTGTGTAGCTGTTACAGAGGCCCAGCCTAGCTGGTGCTAGAATGGATACTTAGAAAAGGGACTGAAGACCACTTTGCTGGTCTGTATGGGGGAGGTGGTAAGAGGAGAAGCGTTGGCCAAGGAGGACTTCTGAGAAGAGGCACTCTTGAAGGAAGGATAGAAATTTCCTAAGTGGACAGAGGGACAGAGAACCAGTGGGAACAACATGTGCAAAGGTGTGGAGGTGACAGCAAGTGGCTGTAGCAAGTGGGAGCACGGCTTCCAAATAATAGCAACACTAGTTTACATGAATCGAGCCTGTACTATGTGTCAGATTCTGTTCTGTTTACTTTGATGCATTAACTCATGAACCCCTCATCACCTCATGAGGCTGGTGTATTATTATCTCCATTTTCCAGCGGCATCAAAGAGGCAGTGAGAAGTGAAGTGATTTGCCTGAGGTCACAGGGAGTTGGACTTGGGCGGAAGGCAGGCTGCGGGCTCTGCCCACATCAAGTGACTTCACAGAGACTTTTCCCCGAGACCCTGCTTCTGTTCTCTGTGCTGACCACCAGGCTTTGCAGGATGAACCAGGCCTTGAGTGTGACCTGCTGCACACTCCCAGAGTGGCAGAGATGCTGTCACCAGTCTGGGCTGAGCCTTGTGGAAAGCAGTGAGATGGCCCCGTGGTGAACCTGTGGCAATTCCTTGTGGCCCTGGTGTGTCTGTTGCACCTCAGGGCCCTTGGCCGCCTCTGCTGTCAGCTGTCCACTGAGCAGAAGGCAGACAGGCAGGGACTGTGGCTCTGTTATGTGGCTCTCCTCTCCTGTTTCTCTTCTCCTCACTCCCTCCTGCTATCTAAAAATCAAGGCCTCACCTTGCCCATTGATTCCACCGTTTTCTACCTGGCTTATGTTGGGCAAGACTCCAAAATCTCCCTTGCTTCATTAGCAAGATACCTTATATATTAGATTGGGCCACATGAAATTGCTGAGTTTGTTGGGCAAAACTCAGTTGAGTATTGGAAATTTTGCATAGTTCTGTCTACTTGCATCTAATAGGAATATTGGGAGGATTAAACAAGATGATACAAATAATAACTTAGCTCCTAGAATGGGATAGCACTGGACAAAGTCAGCTGTGTGTCCATGCAGGTGTCCTAGCAAAATGCTGTGCTGGTGTTAAGGGCACAGAAGGAAATGAGAAGTGGTGTGCGTGTATGTGTGTAAGTTTATTTATTTTGAGAGAGAGAGCGTGAGTTGGAGGTGGGGTGGGCAGAGAGAGAGGGAAAGAGAGAAATCCCAAGCAGGTTCCGCACTGTCAGCACACAGCCCGATGTGGGGCTCAAACTCACGAAACTGAGATCATGACCTGAGCCAAAACCAAGAGTCAGACGTTTAACTGACTGACCCATTCAGATGCCCCAGAAGTGGTTTGTGTTTTAAGGGGCTTGTGGGAGACACATGAATAGACAGGTTAGATCAGGCCAAAAGGGGGGATTAGTTGGAATTATATTGGCACATCTGACATGTCAGACCATGGCGAGGATAGCGTGTGTTGACCGCAGGAACAGCTGGGGCCCGCACCCTTGGTGCGGTGGTGTGTGTTGTCTCCCCTGTCCTTGCTGGCCTGGGGTCTCCCTGCCAACAGCTCTCCCTTATGAACTTCACACTTACCTTCTTCTATGACACCAAAGCTAGGACTGACCCTGTCTCAGGTCCCAAGCCTGACAGTCCCAGACTCAGAATAATGGTGATTCTCATGCAGACTGCATGGCTGAATCAGGGAGGTGTGGTTCTGTAAAGGTATCAGCAGGCAATCCCTTCTGGGTCAACCATCACGTCTGTCTCCTGGCTGCAAGTAAGAAAACCCAACTCAAACAGCCTTAGCAATAAAGGAAATTTAGCGGCTCATGCCATTGTGAGGTTCAAGAGATGAAATGGCTTTAAGCATGGCTGCATCCAGGAGTCAAACTGGTTTCATAAGGAACTTATCTCCTGTCTTCATGTCTTGGCTTTGCCTTCCTCCCTCTTGACCTCATGTTTGTTAGACAGGCTGTGCCTGGGGCAACTCTGGGCACACAGAACTTGTGTGGGTAGCAAACCTGGGGGAAGAGACCTTCTTTCCCAACACAGCCAGCAAGAGCCTCAGGGCCGACTCTGAACAGCCTGACTAGATCACTTGTCCATCTCTTGGGCCAGGGGTCATGTGGGGTTAGTCTACTCTAACTATGGGGAGCAAGAATGGGGTGAGTGTTTCATGAAAGCAGATTCAGTCACCAGGAGAAGGGGAGTGGTATGGTAAAACCACACATAAACCAAGAGAAGCCATTCAGTGACGCAGGTGCTGCAACAGAGACAGCCACAAAGGCAGGGACGTCTGAATGTACGAGGGGGAGTCAGGACAGGCTTCACAGAGGAGTGGTGGCTTAAGACTTGGAAAAGTTACACACAGAATTACCATATGACCCAGGAATTCTACTCCTAGGTGTAGACACCAAAAGAACTGAAAACAGATACCCAAATAAGTACATGTACATACACGTTTATAGCAGGATTCTGAACAGCCAAAAGGTGGAAAAAACCCAAGTGGTCATTGGCTGATGAATGGATAAACAAATTGTGGTCTATTCATACAGCAGAATGTTATTCAGGCATAAAAAGGAATGAAGTGATGACACATTCTACAACTTGAACTTAAAAAAAAAATTTTTTTTTTTAATTTTAGAGGGAGAGTGAGCAGGGGAGGGACAGAGAGAGAGAAAGAGAGAGAGAGAGAGAGAGAGAGAGAGAGAGAGAGAGAGAGAGAGAGAATACCAAGCAGGTTAGCAAGGAGCCCGACAAGGAGCTAGACCCCATGACCCTGGGATCATGACCTGAGCCTAAATCAAGAGTTGGGATGCTCAACCAGCTGAGCCACCCAAGCGCCCAGTGAATGAACTTTTTAAACATTATACTAACTGAAAGTAGCCAGGCACAAAAAGTCACCTATTGGATGATTCTATTTCACCCCCACCCCACTCTGGTGCTTTATTCATTGTCCTGATGATTCCAGTTTAAATGAAAAATCCAGCATAGGTAAATCCATAGAGACAGAGCCCAGAATGTGATTAGCAGAGGGTGGAAGGGGAATGGAGAGCTAGTGCTGAATGGCTCTGGGCTTTCTTTTTGGGGTGGTGAAACTTTTCAAACCGGACAGAGACAGTGGTTCCACAATACTGCAAATGTACCAAATGACATTGAGTTGTTCCCTTTAAAACTCTGGTTAATTTTACTATGTGAATGTCATCTTAATAAAAAAGGAGCATTTGATCAGGAAAAAAAAGTCAAAATGGATAAATAATGCCTGCTCTCTTGTATTTACCTCAAATGGATCCAGTTTGAGGGCTTGGGGAGTGGAGGGCAAGTACAGGTGAGCAAGACTGACCGCAAGTCGGTGATTGTTGACTTGGGTTCATTGTACTATTCATTGTTTGCCTGTCTTTGAAAGTTTTCTTAATAAAGTTAAATAAAAGAATAAGAACTTGCTAGGTGACAAACAAGGACGGGGGTGGTCACTCCAAGAAGAGGGAAAAGTGCATGCAAAGGTGCAGATGAGTGAAGAGGCACCAGGCATGGCCTGACGGGTGGGGCACCTGTGTGAGGACCTGGGACAACCAAGTCCCAGGTCACACAGCCAGTGGAAAGCCAAGCTGCCTGCCTGCTTCCGTTTTTCCTTTCTCTTTATCTCTCTCCCTTCCTTCCTTTCTCCTTTTTCCTTTTTAAGAATAAAGTCTTGGGGCACCTGGGTGGCTCAGTCAGTTGGGCGTCCAATTTCAGCTCAGGTCATGATCTCACAGCTTGTGGGTTCAAGCCCAGTGTTGGGCTCTGTGCCGACAGCTCAGAGCCTGGAACCTGCTTCGGATTCTGTGTCTTCCCCTCTCTCTGTCCCTCCCCTGTTCATGCTCTGTCTCTCTCTTCTCAAAAATAAATAAAAACATAAAAAAAAAAAAAGTCTTAGGGCGCCTGGGTGGCTTAGTCGGTTAAGTGTCTGACTTCAGCTCAGGTCACGATCTCACGGTTGGTGGGATTGAGCCCCACCCCACCAACCTCCCCTTCCATAGTCTGCCTGGGATTCTCTTTCCCCCTTTCTCTCTGCCCCTCCCCTGACAAATAAATAAATAAACATTAAAAAATAAAATAAAATCTTGGTTTTAAGCAGAAAGAGTCTCAAAGTTGCTAGGTCAGCAGTTGCAAAGCTCAAGCACATATCTTCTCTTATGGGTGGGGCCTCATTCAGAACCCATTTAATCATACTTTGGACATAATTTTGAGTTGGGATATATGGAATTCCACCCCATGGTAGATGAAAAGCAGTTTTTAGAGGGGAAATGGAAGTCTTTTCAGTAATGCAAGCACGTGGGAAATAATGAAATGTGATGGCGGCAGCCTGTGTTGGGAGGTTATAGATAGGAAAGCTAATGAAAAAAGATTATTAGAATAAAAATAGTCATCAAGGAAATGTAAATCAAAACCACAATGAGATACCACTTTAACACAGAGGAGGGGTATAATTAAGAAGTCAGATAATAACAAGGGCTGGTGAGCATGTGGAGACTGCTAGTAGGGATGTAAAATGATTCAGCCACTTTGGAAACAATCTGATAGTTTCTCAAAAGGTGAAACATAGTTACTATATGACCCAGCAATACCACTCCTAGGGAAATGAAAACATATGTTCATTCAAAAACTTGGGTCTGAATTTTCATAGAAGCACTACTATCCACCAACTGATGAATAAGAATGTTGCATATTCATACAATGCAATATTTTTCAGCAATAAAAGGAATAAGGTAAAGAAGCATCTCAAAGGACCACACATTGTAGAATTCCATTTATATGAAATGTCCCGAGTAGGCAGATCTGTAGATAGAAAGTAGATTAGTGGTTGCTTTGTGCTGGGAAGAATGAGAGAAGAGGGTGACAACTAAGGGGGGCAGGGTTCCTTCTGGAGGTGATGAAACTGTTCTGGAATCAGTGATGCTGGCATGCAACTCTGTGAATATACTAAACACTATTGAATGGGTGTTTAAAACACGTTAAATGAGTGAATTGCATGGTGGTGGGAGTTCTATCTCAGTACATTAAAAAAAAACTATTAAAAAAAGGTATAAAGGTAGTCTAGGATGTTTTAAGGCAGGAGCAAGAGTGTCACAAGTGTCTGGGCTGACAACCTGGTCATGGCGATAAAATGAATTTCAGCAGGAAGTGTGTCATATGTTTTGGAAGATACCTACTGAAAATGAGTAAGAGGAAAAAAAAATTCCAGTGTTTAAAGCAGTGTGAGTCAGGGTCTCTATTAAAAGGAGGCTGTCAGGGACCGCCTGGGAGGCAGAATGATGCTTCAGGGAGTTATAACACTTGTGGGTTAAGTTTTAACATGCACAGATTACACATACTCTTTAATTGACTGAGAAAAAGATTCACTGGCAAATTCAAATTTTATGTATAAATATTTTGGGAAGCAAATAAAGCAGTCTTCAAATGAAAAACTGGACTATATTATGATAGGGCATTTATTTATTTTAGGGCGTGTGAAATGGATTAAAACTTTGTTGATGTTTGAAATGCTTACATTTTGTGCTTGAAACATCAACTATTAAAAACACATGTTTTTTAGGGATGCCTGGGTGGCTCAGTCGGTTAAGCATCTGACATTTGATTTTCGGTTCAGGTCGTGTTCTCATGGTTGTGATATTGGGCCCCATGTTGGGCTCTGCAATGAACATGGAGCCTGTTTAAGATTCTCTCTCTCTGCCCTTCTCCCCTGCTTGCTCTCCCTAAAATAAAAAAATACATTTTTTAAAGGACATGAGAAAATTTTAAGCTGCCTGCAACAATTTCTCTCATAGCCCATTGTAGGTATGAACCTTTAATCATTACAATAAATGAAAAACTAAACGTGATAGAACAGATGTTCTTTCTGTTGAACACTGGTTCTTGAGATGTCCTGATGCACTAAGAATTCTGACCAGTTGAACACAACTTGCAAATCTCATAAAGAGCAGCACACTTTGAGCATTGGCCCAATTATCATTTTAACGCTCTCATCAGTGTGCTATAGGTCAACACCATGATACTTTACATTTAATGTTTTCTTTTAGATCACAAAATGTTTCAAACAGTAAAAGAGAACAGAACACCCATGTACCCACTGTCATGCAGACATTTTGTTACATTTGCTTCAAACCCGTCCCCTGGCTTCCTGCTCCTACCCCTCCTCCCCTATGCACAATCCTATTACGGTCATACCCACATCTCAGCTACAAATCCGCACTTCATCCTGTTCCAATATTTAACCCTTTGAGTGATTACGGCCAATGCTCTTTAAGGAGATCGTGAGCTGGGCAAAAAGTGCTAAGAGTATATTTTATTGACGAGAAGGTGACTTTATAGTAAGGACATGAGGGTCCAAAAAAAGTTATTTGCCTTCTCAAGGTTATACAAAGTCTGAAATCCACAAATCTTGACTCCTTGTCCAGTAAAATTGAATAGAACTAGCATAGGCTTTTTTTTTTTTTTTTAAATGCTTATTTTTGAGAGAGCGAGCACGAGTAGGGGAGGGGCAGAGAGGGAGACACAGAACCCCAAGCTGGCTCCAGGCTCCGAGCCGTCAGCACAGAGCCCAACAAGGGGCTCAAACTCCCAAGCTGTGAGATCATGACCTGAACGAAGTTGGATGCTTAACTGATTGAGCCACCCAGGCGCCCTGAAATAGCATAGGCTTTAGAGAGGCAGAATCAGCTGAGTTCAAATCGTGACTTTGCCATCGATGAAATGACCTATTATTGAGGAAAAATCCAAGCTTCTTTGTCGGCAGCATGGAAATTATATCAGCTCCTCTTCAGAGCAGGTCTAAGAATTGAAAGTAAAATAAGCAGCACTGGGCCCGGCACAGGATAGGGATTCAATAGTGATTTTTGAATTCCTACTATTAGGGTGCTGGGTGGCTCAGTCAGTCAAGCATCTGACTCTTGATTTCAACTCCGGTCCTGATCTCATAGTTTGTGGGTTTGAGCCCTGCATTGAGCTCCGCACTGACAGTGTGGAGACTACTTGGGGTTCTCTCTCCCTCTCTTTGCCCTGCTTGCACGCTGCCTCTGAAAATAAACTTAAAAAAAAAATTCCACCTTTTAACGAGCACCTGTTAAGTGTCAGGCATCATTCCTGGCATTGAGGATATAGCCATGAACATTACAATGTCCCTGCCACTGTACTGATTAAGAAATCACCAGTAAAATCATTAGCCAACTGTATGTGCATCCATTTGCAAGTTTTTGTTCCCTATGGCCGTGTTCTCTTTTTTGTTTGGGTTTTCTTGACACATACGGACTTTTCTGTTTCCCAAACCAACTTCAGAGCCAGGGTTGGCCAGGGAAAGCCCACATTCTGGCTACTGGGCCCATCAGGTGAGGATGGGAGACAGGCTGTAAATATAATTATAAACATAAATAAAATCTTAAGTAGGCTTAATGCCCAGTGCAGAGCCCAACGTGGGGCTTGAACTCATAACCCTGAGATCAAGACCTGAGCTGAGGATCAAGAGTTGGATGCTTAACTGACTGAGCCACCCAGGTACTCCATACTGAAGAGAGCCAGATGAAAGAGGTCCCTCTCTTCAAGGACTTCTTGGTCTATTAATGATATTAATAACTGAGACCATTTGTGGAGCACTGATTTTGAGGTCAGGTGCTGGGTGAGACATTTTAGTCTCACCCATCTAAGGAATAGTGTTGTTTTTTTTTTTTTTAAAGTAATCTCTAAATTAATTAATCTCTAAATTAAATGTGGGGCTTGAACTCATGACCCCGAGATTGAGTCACATGTTCTACCAACCAAGCCAGCCAGGTGCTCCTGCTCTACCTTTTAATAGAGTCTCAATACCTGCTCAGATGTCATCTTCTAAAGGAAAATTCGACTGGACAGCTTAAACTCAAATTCATAAAGGCAGAAGGACTAGATTTTGCCAAGTCATCTTGCTCTAGGATGGAAGCATTCTAATTCCAAAGGTAACAAGGATTTTTTAAAAAAATAATAATTGAAGTCTGAGCTTCTCATACCCCAGTTCTCATACATCAACTAAAGTTTTAAAGCTCCTCCTATTAGAGGATCAAAAGGCAAACAACCAAACACCTCAGGCAGCATTTCTCAGTCACTGACAGACTTGGACTGGATGTTATGAAAAGGAGCCACTGGTTCCCTTTGAAAGGACAAGACTGGGTCCCACTTCTCAGGACCTTTGACGGCTTCTCTTGAAACTTTAGCAGGCAAGGCAGTCTGGATTTCTTACAACCAGGCCACTACCCCAGCCCAGCCCCTGCTGTTTTTAACTTTGTTGCTGATTCACATTGTTCTAGGGAGCCTATTCGTCTTGCAAGGCTCACATTCATTGCTTGAACCACTCGCCTTGGCCTTTTTCACCTCCATGGTTTTAATGCTGTTTCTTCAACTTGGAACACCCTTCTCACCCATCTCTACTCATCCAGAATCATCATCTGGCAGCCCAGATACCACTGCCTCTTCCACTGAACTTTTCCCAACTGCCCTGTCAGAACTGCTTCTTCCTCTCCACTCCCACACATGGCTTCTGACTCTATTACAACATGTATTTCATTCTACCATGTTCCTTTTCTCTTGATTTAGCACATCTCCTTAGTCCAGGCTTGCACACAGTGGCTCTCAAATGCTGTTGGATGAACGAAGGGCTGAGCTGAACAGGCTGTATCAGCTACTGAGGTCACATCCCCTCTGGCAGTGGGACATCCTTTTGACCACCAGACCTGGAAATCTAGGCTTCAGGTAAGCCCAGTAGGTCCAACTGGGTCCAGAGCTCCTTCTAGGACAATGCTAAAGCAGAAAATGATCTATTATAACCTGGTATCAGAAACATTATCAACTCTTCATTTCTCCACAATGGACCTATTATTTTCACTTTAAAAAGTTTTGATATTGTCAACTTAAAAATAGACAAATACATTTCACATTTAAGAGATTCACATTTTACAGAAGGCAAGCATGAAAGCACCCCGTTCCCTCTCCCAGAAGGGACTACCTGGGGACAGCTTAATGTTCAGTTTCTTCTGTACACTTACATACATACATTTACACAAACACGAATATTTTCACATAAACAGGAGACAGTATACTATCCCACAACTGGCTTTTTAATTTTTTTTTTTTTCTTTTAGAGAGAGAGAGAGAGAGAGAGAGAGAGAGAGAGAGAGAGAGAGAATGAATCTTAAGCAGGCTCCACGCTCAGTGTGGACCCTGGGATCACGACCTGAGCCAAAATCAAGAGTTGGATGCTCAACCAACTGAGCCACTGAGGCGGTCCTAAATTTTTCACTTTCATTTAATGCACTGATTTACATACTTAATTCTGAATACTTACTGGCCATTCATTTTTCTGTGAACTACTTCATAACCTTTGTCTATTTTTCTACTGAGCTGTTTTCTTCTTGGTTCATATTAACTCTTATACTCACACGCTATAAACATTCATCTTTTGTTAAATATGTTGCAGACTATTTTCCAACACAATCCTTTACGATTTCCTAACACTAGAAGTGAGAACTGCATGCCCAGTGCTAAGCATTATGCCCGGCATTCAGTAAGTACTCAAACATGTGAGCTACTCTTCACTACCTAGACTTGAGGTCACAAGCTGATTAGGTGTTTAGCTTAGCCCATAGAGTTTAAAAATAGTACATTTGAATCCTTTAGGTGAGACATACATTTTCTAGTTGGCCACACCCTCACCTGTCTCTCCAGTTTGTTTTCACAACAGCTTCTCAGATTTGTTACCAGGCTTCCACTCTCCTAAGTTTTTAATGAAAATAAAACAGGCTTTGAAATTATGCATTGTACATTATATAATTATTATAATCAGGCTTGCTCTGTGTACCAGTTATGCACTGCACAACACTGATATATTGTTCATAGTGTAACCCACAGTGGGCAATGTACGACGTGCACTTCTGTACATGGCAGCCCAGTCCACATTTCAAGAAGTTTAAGGCATTCTTGCAGCAATTTAAAAAGCTTTCACAAGAGGCACTCTTTACTTTTACAACACACACTAGGTAGGATCAAGGTGGGAATGATACCTCTAGCATTTAGATAGGATAGGCACAGAGCTAGTAAGCCGGAAACATGGGCCCAAATATCCTGACATTCAGATTGTGGCTATAAAGAACCAAGTCATCAGGTCCCTGCTTGATACCCTGTCAGAGGTAAGATGAGAGCTTCTCGATTTCCAGAGGCTTTTCAGTGATCAACAAGAAACCATATTAAAAATTACTACCTCCAGGGGCACCTGGCTGGCTTAGTCAGTAGAGCATGTGTCTATTGATCTCAGGGTGGTGAGTTCAAGCCCTGTGCTGGGCACAGAGATTACTTAAAAAAAAAAAAAAAAAAATGCTACCCCTATAACAAAACCATAGATGGGATTTGGCTAGGTTATAACCCCTTACATATACATAAAACTTCAAATGTTACATGTTTCACAAAGTGTGTTTATACACCCATCATAACACTAACAAAGCCTACTGAAGAATGCACAGGGATTAGGGAAGATATTCAATGGTATTATAATAGTATTGTAGGGTGACAGTTGGTAGCTATACTTGTGAGCATAGCATAATGTATACAGGTGTCAAATCACAATGCACCTAAAGCTAATGTAACACTGTGTGTCAGCTATATACACAACTTTTTTTCAATTAAAAAAAAAAGAATGGACAGGAATTATTATACCTATTTGGTCATCACATGAATTTGAGGGAGGGCATACTGCCTCTAAAAAACTCCCTCCAAATAACTAAAAGGCAGTCTTACCTACCAGTTGAAAGGAACTGTGTCAAAGTGACAGTCTAAAATGTATGTAAAGTCCTGGGAGACAGTGACAGCCACCCAGCTATCAGTTATGGTCTCATAACGCATGCGTGCGTACACATAGCTTCTAACCCACAAACTGGTGGAAAGTTTTCAAACTGACAAACTTGTCAATGGAAACTGTAATAAATATGCAAAAATAAAGACCAAAATAAACCCGAGTCCAACCACCTCGTTAATAGCTGAGGTCTTTATTTCAATTTGTATGTACAGTAAAAGTGCTGCTGAGAATATGCAGCAACCAGACAAAACATAAATGTAATTCTCTCTCAACAATTAGCAGCTTAAGATCTATCAACTACAGTGTTAACGTTCACGCGTTCACAAGTGTCATTTCTGTACTTTTCAAATCGTGCAAGTGAGTTTTTATTCTTACACACTTTGATAAAACACACAGTCTAGTAGTCAATCCTACTGAGGGTATCACCTAGCATACACAACACACAGACAGAAATGTTAACTCTTAGAGCCACATTCAAAATCCCCAGTTTCATTTGGGGGTGGGAACCATAATTTTGCCTGTGTCAATTTGCTGATTATAATATTTGGTTTTGTTTTGGATGCGTATTTTCCAAAGCTGAAAGGCAACTCCTTGCTGGAGCTCACTTGGAATTCAGCATTTCATCTGACTGTATCTCAAAGGAATAGGAAGTCAGAAACAAAACCAAATGCAGTGAAGACCACATAAAAATATGCTCATTATTAGGGCATGGCTAGCAAGGAAGGCTTGATCGCAGTGTTCTTCTTGGTTATCAGATTTTCAACTCAACTGGGTGAAGGGGGTACAGGGAAGAAAGAAGACCCGGTCAATGAAGTGTAAAATTTAACCTACTTTTGCTTCTTAAGGAGCCTGTGGAGTAGAAAGCCTTCCTTGCTAGGATGCATGGAGTATATACCAAGGAACTGAAATTGGAGCAGACAGAAGTGCCCTTCAATTGAACCATAAAAAAGGAAAAATGTTAGTTATTCTACAGCCTGAACAGAGTCACCCAGGCTACCACAGCCAGCCTCAAGCACCAGCACTAACAAGTAATCCAGGAATGCTTCATTTCAAAGGGAATGCGTGTAGTCTTTAAAAGAGAAGAAGTGTTAAAGCAAGGGGAAATTTCCACTCACAGAACAATTGTTAAACAACCACTGGAGTGAGGTTATAGAAGGGCTCCGAATAGATGAGAATCCGGGAACAGCCACAGTGCAAAGAAACACAAAGGCAACAGGTGTGGGCAGCGGGAAGTGGGGCAAGGCATGAAAACAGATGCATGGTTACAAATAGCATTAAATGCAGCTAACTGTTGGGCCTGGTGAAGAAATCAAGGGACAACACAGCTAGAAAGCTGTTACTGTGCCTGACCTAGCCTGTAGCTCCTTCCTAAGACAGTTTGAGAGGATTGTGGGCAGTTAGCACAGGCCTGCTTGGCTGGGAGCTCAGGGGTCTGTCCACAGGCAAAAACCTTCCTTTGATAGAAACTGTCCCAACACAAATGGGAGCAATATCAATCCATCTATCACAGTGTCTTCCAGTGCCCACAAAAAACTTAGTAGCTTCTACACAGTTTAGGGGACTCAAAGGTTCTTACAAAAACTGGAGGATTGTGGCTAAAGCCTCTTTTCGATAGCTTTGTGGGGCTCTCTTCCCTACTCTGAGTGATAAGCTAAAGCAGAAAGTTAGCAGAAACTATGCTAGTTCGACAAAGTCATGGTGTCCTTTGGCACTCCTGCCTGAAGTCACTGCAATATTTTTAGGCAAAGTTAACATTTAAAATACATAGGCATGGGAACAATTTGTTTTTGGCCTGAACATGAATTGGTTCCAATTATTTTTTAATAGAAAAATCATCCCTGTGGTCCCTGCTCTGGGCACTAATTTTGAGAGGTCAACAGAGCTAACAGGTTGTACTACAATCATCTGGGGATGGAGTGAAGATTGGGGTACCTGAGTTAAAATATCAAAATGGTTATGGAAACAACATGCTGACTCTGAGAAGGCCAGCCTGCCAAAGCCACAGGAGGCTGGAGCTGTCATGTAAACCATCCTCTCAGACAGAGAAGGCAATGCTAATCTAGTTCCAAAAGAATTTCCTCATATGGGAAGAATAGGCAAAGCATGCTTTGCTACTCTTTTCAGGGCATATTATGTGCCCCTTGCTCATCACTTGGTTGCACAGAACTGAGGCCAAGAGGGAACAGCATTTGCGATTCAATACTATGAAGAGATTAACCAAGCTTTCCAGATATGTTCTAAAGGCCCAGTCCCATCCTGGTGGAACTGGTTATAGCATGGGGAAGAAGGCTCAGTTCTTTCTTCTAAATTGTCTATAAAAGTCCACTGAGCACAAGTACGTTAGTAAGTCAGTCTAGAGGACTAGGAAGCTGACAACATTTTACACCACAAACTTGGGTCCTTCAAACCTGACAGATCCTTTTCTGTTCTTTAGGGAGAATCACCTTCAGTTGATTCTCTCAGGCAGACAGAATAAAGCTTTGAAATTAAGGATGCTGGGGCCAAAATGCAGACAGAAGGTTCCACATCACTTTGGTTTCAGTAATTAGGGGGTGTTAAGAATAAATTAAGGAAACACGAGGAATTACGTATGACTCTCATAATATAGTCTCGATTTTTCCTAAAGATAACCCCAGCCCAAAGTCACTGGGTGAACATTTTCTTGGGGCAAAAAAATCTCTACCCTATCATGCTGGTTTGTGGAAACAGCCTCCTCCTCTCCCTGCACACCCTTTTCCTCTCCAACCAAGCCAAACCCATGAAGTGGTGGGGTGGGGGTGGCAGGACACCAAAAAGCAGCAGCCAGAGGAGGAAGTCTAAGCTGCATCTCAAATCAAGGGCATCAGAGGGGAGCATTTATAGCAAGTCTTCCTTTACTCAAACTGTTTCAAGACAAGAGGGAGCAGCACACTTAAATATCCACACATTTCTTCATTTAAAAACATCACTTCTTTATTTCAAAGGAAAAATAAAAGACCCTCCCAACCCTTTCCAAAAAAACCCAATAATAATAATAACAATAATAAAAAATCCTATTAGAAACCATAAGGAAGCACTGAGAGTTTGAGTATTACATTCTTCAAGTATGCTGTTCGGATTTTTTTTTTAAAGTTGGTGACTATACACATATTTAAAAAAACCTTAAAAGTGCGGCCAAGGGATTTTGCTTAAAATTAAGTATTTAGAGGGCTACTTCAAAATACTGTAGTAGGGCTTGCAGTGATCCTTTGGGGCATGATGCTCTCACTTTTGTATCCTAGTAAAGGTTAAGGGACCAGGTTCAAAAGTGATCATACTTCCAGGGTTAGCATGAGTGGCCAACTTGGGTGAGAAAGCCAGGGAGAGATCCATGTGTTCATCCACGGACAAGGACAATCCACCCTGAATCCAAAAATTCAGACATGGAATGTGGTAGGATTTCACAGTAAAGTTAGTCTGGGAGGGGGAGAGGTGGTGAGCCCAGACGAGGCAGGGTGTTAGGTTTAACTGGTTTCCCTAATCAGGTTTTTGCATCTTTTTAGTGGGTTTTAGTGCAGTCCTTCAAGCCACAATTTAGAATGCCCTTCAGTGTGCTCCAGATTGTTGGTTCATATTAAAGGACTGTTTAAGATTTGCATCCCAAGGAAAATCATGCTACATAAAAATGATCCAAGATTTTTGCCCAAAAAACTTCTTGGATAAAATCTAAAAAATACTATTGCAATTGCGTCTCTTGAAGAAAAAAACATTATTCTAAATGTAAACAGATTCACTCAACTCTTTTGTTGTTGTAGAAAACTTCAGAGTAGGTAAGTTGCTGTCTAATTCTTCGCTGCATGCACTCGCCAGAGGGTAGGGGAGCACTGCCTTCTTGTGCCAGCATCATCTGGGGGAAGAAAAGAACCGTTCCACATAGCTGAAGAGGGCATCCCAGTGCTTCCAGAGAAAGGCAATGAAAACCACAAGGAATAAAGTGCTGAACGTCCTGTTGCGAGTCTTCATGAGAGGAACCACGCAGTTGGCTACCGTGGAGACAAAGACCAAAAGGACCGCCATGACTGCCAGAAGGATATTGATGAGTTTACCCAGAAGGTTCCGGGCAGTGGCATTCTCCAGCCCTTCCAGCTGTACCACCTGCTGCTGCTGCTGCTGCAGCTCCATCTTGGAGATGCGGGTCTGGCATGCCTCCAGGGCCTCCTGTGGGCCAGAACAGGGAATAGTTAAGCCTTCTGCTCATATGTACTCCGAGTAGCTGACATGCCCTTTGAGCAAGCCAGATGCTTCTTGAGCTATGCCAATATTTTAAATATGTAAGTCATTATTCAAGCAACTCTTATTCACCTCAACTGCTCCCCATTGCATTCTTTGTGGGGTGGCTCACAGGAAGTAGTAGCCACGCTTAGATTTGGTTTTAAACATTAAAAAAAATTTTTTTTAATATTTATTTTTGAGAGACACACACACACACACACACACACACACACACACACACACACAGAGTGCTAGTGGGGGAGGATCAGAGAGAGAGGGAGACACAGAATCTGAAGCAGGTTCCAGGCTCTGAGCTGTCAAGAGAGCCCGACGCGGGGTTCGAACTCACAAACCATGAGATCATGACCAAAGCCGAAGTTGGATGCTTAACTGACTGAGCCACCTGGGTGTCCCTGGTCTTAAACATTAAAAAAAAAAATTTTTTTAATGTCTATTTACTTTTGAGAGAGACAGAGACAGAATGCGAGTGGGTTAGGGGCAGAGAGAGAGGGAGACACAAATCTGAAGCAGGATCCAGGCTCTGAGCTGTCAGCACAGAGCCCAAATGTGGGGCTCGAACTAACGAGCTGTGAGATCATGACCTGAGCTAAAGTCGGCCGCCCAACCAGCTGAGCCACCCAGGCGCCCTAGTCTTAAACATTTTAATGACAAGACTTCAAATATACAATTGGCTTCTTTTTTTCCATTTAAAAATCACAAATTTAAGTTGCACAGTTGTGCCACATAAAACATTTCAAATAGGATACATAGTTCCTCTTGATACTTTCCTCAAATCCAGGTCCTAGTCTTAAAGTAACACTGTCAATTTAATGTGTTCATCCTTTCACTTATGTTTAAATGCATACATATTTAAGCCTAGGGAAACGTATGGAATTATTTTTTGACTTTCTATCTTAATATAAATAGTATCACAGTATGGCAACTAATTCATAACTTGTTCTTTTACTCAACAGTGTGGGTCCTGGTGATCCTTTCCCTGTCAACGTGTAGAGATGTACCTCATTCTTTTTAACTGCCATGTAGCATTTTACAGTAGGGTAGGTATTTCATAGTTTATTCAGCCAGTTCCCAACTGGAGAGATTTAGGTTATTTCCAACTTTTCTACCGTAACAACTATAATGTGAACATCCTCTGGACATCCTTGTACACACTATCTGGTGTTTTCCAAGTTAAGCAAACCGCAGACATCAGTGTAAAGGGCTCTCTGATCCATCTCCCTAAAAAGAGTACACTTCCCCCCTTTTAGGTTGATCTCTTTAAAAGAGGGCACTATGCTCAAGCAGTAGACCAAATATTTTAAGTAAAAGGTTCCTTTCAAGCCATGAGTTTATATGAAATTTACCCACAACGTTCGGAGGACAGACCCTATCTCCTTAGCTAAGGTCAGGTATCCTGTAAAGTTCAGTAATGGTGGGAGCCCGAGGTTTTTCTGGTCTTGGTTTCAGTGCGTCCTGGTTTCCCAGGACTTGAGGTGAAGGCTAGGCAACTTCAGGCTGGAGCAAGCTAGTGAATGGGCAGTCAATGAATACTACCCAGCCCAGAATGATCATGGGAAAAAAACTAAAACATGAACAGAATTCTGAAGTCTGGAGAAGGTGGCAGCTGGGCAAATGATCTAGACATTCTCTTGATTCGTTTGGGCTGTAAAGAAGATTCCTGGACCACTTCCCTTCTCTAAGACTAGCTTATTTCAAGATGCTTTCATATGAAATCAGCAACTGTTCCCCTAGAAATACCTCCCAAGATAAGAAAAAGTTACATATTCTATTTCTTCACAGCATACACTAGAGGGCTAGTAACCTTAAACATTACTGCCTCATATGTTATTCTCACAAACTGCTTGGCAATGTGCCTGTAAAAGGCTTGGGTTTGGCAACTAGGACAAAACCCCTTTTTATAGAAGAAGACAGACAAGATGGCCATGAATCTTGTCAGAGCAGCTCCTGAAGCAGGAGCCAACAGATGTAATAATGCATGTAATCTTCTATATACTGAGACCTCAGAACATTTCCTAAGAACTCAAGCAAGCATACCACCCCTAAATGGTATAGACTTTTGAGAAATGTACCTCATTTCAAGAATAGGTAAATTACAGTTAATATAACCTCCTCCTGATATTCTATGTTCTGCATCTTTTTTTCCTGAACTTTTCAAATACTATGGTAAAATACACCTAACATTAAATTTATCATTTAATTTTAACCATTTTAAAGTGTACAATTCAGGGTCATTTAGTAAATTGATAATGTTGTACAACCATCACTACTATCAAATTCTAGAACATTTTCATCACCCCCAAAAGAAATCCCCTATCCCTGTTATTCCCTTTCCTCACTCCCTGTAGCCCCTGTCAACCACTGATCTACTTTCTGTCTCCATAGACTATTCGGGACATTTCATGTAAATGGAATCACGTAATATGTGGCCTTTTGTGACTGGCTTTTTTTCCCCACTGAATTTAATGTTTTCTACATTTATCCATCAGTATTTCATTCTTTTTTCTTCTTCTTCTTTTTTTTTTTTATTGTGGTAAAAGACATAGAACATAAAATCTACCACCTTAACCATTTTTAAGGGTATAGCTGAATGGTAGTAAATGCATTCATAATGTCATGCTGCCATCACCACCATCCACCTCCATAGCTCTTTTCATCTATACTCATTACACAAGCACCCCTCATTTCCTTCAATCCCAGCCCCTGCCAACCACCATTCTACTTTTTGTTAGTCTTATGCTTTTACATGTGATCCTTCATGCTAACCTGGATGTCCCGGGCCCGTTCATAGGACTGATATGCGATTTTCTCTTCCATGCTGGCCAATTCCTGCTTCAAGTTTAAGATTTCATTCTGGTGGAGCTCTGTTAGGTCATTTAGTTGTTCTTCTAATCGTTCACATCTAAGAATGGGGGAAAAGTTAGAATTTTATGCATTCTGTATTTTTCCTGGTATTACTCTCACATCCCATCCCCCAAATCCTTTCTGCAAAGGAAGAAAACAAAAGCACAGAAAAATTAAGTCAGTGGCCTGGGCTAACAAGGCATGCTAGTGGGTTCAGTTCTCAGTCCCTGAAATGGACAGCTTGTCACAAGGCCATATCATAGCAGCAACATGGTTTTTCCACAATCTTCTCAACACACAGTATTTGCAGCGATGCCAGCAGCCCTGGTTAGCTTTGAGCATATTCATAATAAATGAGGCAGTTTTTACTCTGCTCTGAGCAGCAGAGGGGAGAGGCAAAAAATAGAGGACAATTAAGCAGGTCTCATCACAAGATAAACAGCACATAAATGGAAAATGACCTTCTAGCAGTCACCAGTAGCTTATTCTGATAATTGGTAAGTCACTCACCTGGATATTCATGATTCAGGACCTATCATCCCCATGGCCAAGCACAGCGTCTAGGTCATCTTAGTCAACAAATACTTACTGAGAGTCTGAGGTGTACCAGGTATACTGTGGTAAGCAACACAGAATGCCTACCTTCAGTAATTTACATGCTAAGGTGTGTGGTGGGGGAGGGAGGTGAGGCAGAAAAAACAAGACAATTGCAGGTATGGGTAAGTAAAACGTAGTCAGTAGGGGTATACGACAGAGTGCCTGATGGTAGGTTAAGCTGGAATGTCAGAGAAGAACTCTTTCCTGCTTGGCACTCTCCAGCAATGAGAGCTGAAACTTGAATGATGATATGAATGGACTTATAAAGATGTGGGGGGAGGAGTATCTCAAAGCAGAAGGAATAGTAGGTATCAAGTTCTCAAGATGGGAACTAGCTTGGCAGGTTTGGGGGACACAAAGCAGGCCTGTGTGGCTACAGCTGAGAAAAAAACAGAATGGAGGGAGATGAGGTTCCTTGGGAACAGGTCCTTTTCTTCATCTTGTATCTCTAGCACTTAGGACTACCTATGGGAAGGTTATTTATATAAAGATGGAACCTGGGCTGGGCACCTAAGGACCAGTAGGATTGAAACATGTTTAAAGGACAAGATCAAAGATTTTAGGTGGAAAAAGAACATGGTTGTAAAGGGCAGGAGGTAGAAATGTACAGGATAATTGGAATGATGGATCTATGTTGGAGAGAAAAGGGAAATCTGGCCGTAAAAGGTAGGCATGGGAGTTGGAATTCTGGAACAGATAGTAAATGGGCCCAAAGCAGATTGCTGATTGGGGAAGGGTGACATGAACACAGTGTTTTAGGAAAATGGGTTATGTAGAGGTGAAGAGGACAGACTGGGGTAGGTTGTGTCTGAAAATCCCAGGAACCAAACAAAGAGCTATGTAGGTAGAAGGACAGTTGAAAACTAACCATTAAAAAAGACTTGAAAGGTAACAAGAAATACATTCTCGGTTATGGTGAATAAAATGTAAGCTTCTCTGATAGACAGAGGGCTCAGCCCAACAGAATACACTACCCCTGAATGCTACTTGGGCAAGCACACACCCAACATTAGCATAGAAGCCTCAGAGGGCTTTGTATTAAAAAAATAAAAATGCCCGAAATCAGTCACTTAAAACTACCTTGCCCTTTCCTTATTTTTAACCCCATATATAGTACACAAACTTTTAAGGAATACACAGAAGTTTTCAGTTTAAGGTAACTCATGTTGCAGCATCACTGATATTCTCCCTTCCAATAATCTGTATCATACATAATTACATCCTAAACTCCATTCTTTCTCTAAGAAATGAGGATTTTTTTTAAAAAGGCACAGCCAACACTTTTTATTACTTATTTTTTAATTTATTAGTTTTTACCCTTTTTTACTTTTTTTTCACCCTTTATTACTTATTATTTTATTACCCTTTTTATTCAGTATTACTGAATCCTACTGAGTTCTCCTTTACCTTGGATAGGCATTTGTATTGCTTGCTTTCACACCAAAATTCTGTTACTAATGTGATGGGACAGATCAGAAAGTGTTTCCAACCTTTACCTGTAACTAGGGCCAGCATTCTCTGTGACTGCCTTTTCACTTCATCTGCTGCCCAAGGCATGTTTTCAGAAACAGGCACCACCTCCAGAACTGATTTTCTACCATATTTTAAGTCCACCAAGTGCCAAAAGAATACGTTGATATACTATTGCCTTTACAGGCTCATCTTATCTTAGCTCACCACTCTGTGGTGTTTTTAGTGTTTGATTATTTCATCGTTCTCTCTCTTCACCAGAGATGGGAAAGAGACTTTATAAAAGGAGTGCTCCAGGGGCGTCTGGGTGGCTCAATCGGTTAAGCGTCAGACTTTGGCTCAGGTCATGATCTCACAGTTCATGGGTTCAAGCCCTGCCATTAGGCTCTGTGCTGACAGCTCAGAACCTAGAGCCTGCTTTGGAATCAATCTCTCTCTCTCTCTCTCTCTCTCTCTCTCTCTCTCTGCCCCTCCCCTGCTTGCACTGTCTCTCAAAAATGAATGTAAACAAACAAAAAAAGGAGTGCTGCAAAGTTACCATTCCTTTGAGATTTAAGGGAAGGGCTGGGCCTAGCAGCAAATAACCCTCCTAAGCCAAAGAATGATGTTGGGTGGCAGGGAGGGGAGCATGGCAGTGGTGGCAACAAGTCTGCTGATGAAAACAGACCCATGTGACATCTTTTGGCACGTGTTTCGTAATTGTATAGTTCTTTAGGCCTTTCAGGAATGTTGGAGAATCTTATTTGATATTAAACATGGCTCACACATTCCATTAGAACAGAATAAAAAGTAACAGCAGCAGCTGCCATTTATTCAGTGGCTACTATATATCCAAATTCATTTGTAAAACCCAAGAAGGCAGTAGGTATTATCTTCACTTTACAGATAAGGAAACAAAGCTCAGAGAGGTAAAGTGACTTGCCTAAGGGAATACAGAAATTAAGTAGGGAGCAAAGATTCGAATCCATGTTCGTTTGATTTTAAATCCAAGTTCTTAACCTTTTACACTGTGATGCCACTTCGAAATGACTCAAGAAGCCCAGATGAACTAAACTCCCTTTGTAGGTAAGCAATCTGAGTCAGGTCTATAGCTGATCCAAATTACATTGCCATACAGGAGCTAGACTCAGCTACAATGACATGATTGTTTGGAGCCTGATGTCAAGGTGGAGTCAATGGAAGGAGGAATGTAATAAAAACGCTATAAACCCAGAGTCAAAAAGAGAATAACAACAAATGCTGGGGAGGATGTAGAGAAATCTGAACTCTCACAGAGCTGGTGGGAATGTAAATGGTGCATCAGCTTTGGAAAACAGTTTGGCAGTTCCTTAAAAAGTTAAACACAGAATTACCATAAGACCCAGCAATTCCACTCCAGGTATACACTGAAGAGAGATGAAAACCTATTTCTACCTTCTTAGGTATACACAAACATTCACAACAACATTATTCTTAATGGCCAAAAAGTAGAAAGAACAAAATGTCCATCAACTGATGGATGGATAAAATGTGGTGTAACCATACAATGGAGTATTATTTGGAAATAAAAATTAAGTAATGACACATGCTACAATATGGATGAGTCTTGAAAACATTATTCTAAGTCAAAGATGCCAGTTATAATAAACACTGGGGAAAAGTGATTACAGGTATGACAGCCAGGAAAACTTGGGTTTGAGTCTTAGGTCTGCATCTCATAAGCTATATGGTCCTAGTTAGGTTAGCTCACTTTTCTGAGCAAGTTCCTTCACCTATAAAATGATGGTAATAATCTTAATCTTTTATACTCATTTGAGCATGGAGAGGTCCTTAAAAAATGTCCAGTTTTCTCCTTTCTGTCTTCACAGTTTTACCAAGGAATATAATGGCCTTTTTGAAAATGTTTCTACTTATTTTTTTAATGTTTATTTACTTATTTTGGGAGAGAGAGAGAGAGTAAGCAAGCGGGGCAGGGGCACAGAGAGAGGAAGAGAGAGACAATCCCAAGCAGGCTCTGCGCAGTCAGTGTGGAGCTCAATGCGGGGCTTGAATCCATGAACCATGAGATTATGACCTGAGCTGAAATCAAAAGTCTGATGCCTAACCGACTGAGCCACCCAGGCATCCCTGAAAATGTTTCTACTTATTAAAGAAGGCATCACTTGAAAACATGCTCCCTGAAAGGAATTCATGCATAATTTGAAAACCTTTTTAGCCAGCCAAATATTTCCTGTGGTGACTGATTCATGGTCTTAATCTCATTTTAGGCTCACTGCAGTCCACATCAATAAATATCTCACACTCAATTTTACATGTCTCTAAGATTATCACTATTTCATGTACCTCCCTACCCCTCTAGAGTTGTTGAAAGATAAAAATAGGTTACCTTACTAGAAAGAATCTTAAACTCTGGGGGTTAGAAAAGATCTTAGAAATCTAGTTAAATCTCTTTCAATTGAGGAATTATTTCTATAACATCCCTGACAAGCAATCTCTCCTTGAATACCTCCAGTAGCAGGGTTTCATTTATCTTAAGGCATTTTTTCCCCATTAGAGAAGTTCTTTTTAAAACTGAGCTAAAACCCCTAGCTACTTGTAATTCTCACCCCACAGTCTTTAGAGTCACAAAAAGCAAGCTACTCCCATACCTGTATTACCCCTGATACCTCCATTCAGCAAGAGGAAATAGTTCCCGATATATTTGTATAGAACAAATCCCTGGTAAAGTCTTGACTGCTCTTGTATCTGTCAGTATTATTTGGTGGTGGGGCGGCGGGGGGTGGGGGGGGGGAGGCGGTGTAAAAAAGGGCTAGTTTAATTAAATACAAGGAAGAGGCTAAACAGGGCAAGGAAAGTAGGGGCATCACACGAAAGCACAAGTCCCTCGTCAGTGTTGTTGTTTTTTTTTTTTTTAAATTTTTAATGTTTATTTATTTTTGAGAGAGAGAGACACAGAGTGTGAAGGGGGGAAGGTCAGAGAGAGAGGGAGACACAGAATTTGAAGCAGGCTCCAGACTCTGAGCTGTCAGCACAGAGCCTGACGTGGGGCTCAAACTCATTAATGGTAAGATCAAACCTGAGCTGAAGTCAGATGCCTAACTGAATGAGCCACTCAGGCGCCCCAAGTATCATTTTTAATTCAGTCCGCTGACAGTGGTTTCTGTCAGTGCTCTTTCTTTCCACATGCTATTTGTAAAGATATGCTTGTCTTCTACTATCTTAATTCTGGGTGAAGATACAGTGGCCAAGACAGGGCAAGGCCAAGCCAGAGCTCACAGACTGCTGCTAGAGAATATCCCAGCCCCAAACCTGGGAACTGTCCTTGCTAGGGCAACATACACTTTTTTGTACAATATAAAAGGTCAGGTGAGAAGATGAGGTAAGAATCATGAGAGCCTTCCGGCTCCTGTGAACAGTCGGCGGTAGGAAGGCCACGTTGGTGGATGAAGGTTTAAGTTAGCCTATTCAGTCATTTCATCTACTGTTTAGGAGCCCCATATCTACACACCTAGTTGAAAAGCAAAATGCATTCACATTTATGTTTTATTTATCCTAATGTTTCTGGGAGCACCCATCATTTTTTTTTCAATATATGAAATTTACTGTCAAATTGGTTTCCATACAACACCCGGTGCTCATCCCAAAAGGTGCCCTCCTCAATACCCCCCCCCCCCCAACCCTCAGTTTGTTCTCAGTTTTTTTTTTTTTTAATGAATTCTTCTTTAATAGTGTTTTCCTTTTATTTTTTTTAATTTTTTTTTAATTTATTTATTTTTATTTTTTTATTTTTTAATATATGAAATTTACTGTCAAATTGGTTTCCATACAACACCCAGTGCTCATCCCAAAAGGTGCCCTCCTCAATACCCATCACCCACCCTGCCCTCCCTCCCACCCCCCATCAACCCTCAGTTTGTTCTCAGTTTTTAAGAGTCTCTTATGCTTTGGCTCTCTCCCACTCTAACCTCTTTTTTTTTTTTTTTCCTCCCCCTCCCCCATGGGTTTCTGTTAAGTTTCTCAGGATCCACATAAGAGTGAAAACATATGGTATCTGTCTTTCTCTGTATGGCTTATTTCACTTAGCATAACACTCTCCAGTTCCATCCACGTTGCTACAAAGGGCCATATTTCATTCTTTCTCATTGCCACGTAGTACTCCATTGTGTATATAAACCACAATTTCTTTATCTATTCATCAGTTGATGGACATTTAGGCTCTTTCCATAATTTGGCTATTGTTGAGAGTGCTGCTATAAACATTGGGGTACAAGTGCCCCTATGCATCAGTACTCCTGTATCCCTTGGGTAAATTCCTAGCAGTGGGAGCACCCATCACTGATTGAAGGGGACAAAGATAAAGTAAACAGAAATTTGCCAAGTGGCAAGTGACAGGCAGATTAGGGTACAAAATGTTTCTTCCTTCAAAGTTTTAACACTTTTTTTAGCTTTTAAGTAATTTCTATACCCAATGTGGGGCTTGAACTCAACTCTGAGATCAAGAGTCGTGTGCTCCACAAACTGAGCCAGCCAGGTGCTCCAACATTCTTTAATATTCCTTTGAAGTGCAACCCTTGCATCCCACATTCTTTTCCAGAATTTTAGATCCAAATTGATGTAAGAAATTTAGATTTTTTAGTGTATGTATGTATGTATATACATACATATATATATATATATAAATATATATATATATATATAAATATATATATTTTAAAGTCTGTACTTAAATTAGTACATGCTTTACTGACTTCTTTCACCCATTGAGGTCCTTCCACCCTTGAAGCATATCCTTTAGTATTTCTTTCAGCAAAGGTTTCCGTGAATGGTAATCTTTGTCTACACATGTCTGAAAGTGTCTTAATTTCACTTTCTTAAAAAATAAATTAGGTGGACAGCATTCTAAGATCACAGTTATTCTTCCTTAGCACTTAGAAGGTATTGTTGCATTGTTTTCTGCCAGTATAAGTCTCTTGTTTGGTCCATTTCACACTGAGTTTCTTTCATAAACTGGATTTCCTTGTGCCATATGCAACTTTTGTTTCAAAGTATTTTATGGAGTTCCCTCCTGCATGTATGTATCTCTTTCAGGTTCCTCTTTGGGCTGTATGATTGATGGCTTGGGTTGTGATAAAATAGGTTTTGGATACTTTCACTTGTGAATAGCTAAGATGATTTATTAATAACACCTTAGGCTGCCCCTCACATTTTTATCTGTATGTAAGATAGAAATTCTGTAATTATATAACACTATATATAAATATGTAATACTGTATATGAATCATAGAGTATATGCAAAAGTCCTTAGCACTTGTTCCCGACACTCTTTTTTTAAAAACATTTATTTATTTATTTTGTGAGAGAGAGCCAGTGAGACAGCACCAGTGGGGAAGGGGCAGAGAGAGAGGGAGGGAGGGAGAAAGAGAATCCTAAGCAGGCTCTGTGTTGTCAGCACAGAACCTGAGGCGGGATTCAATCCCACAAACTGTGAGATGATGACCTGAGCCGAAATCAGTAGTTGGATGCCAAACCAACTGAACTACCCAGGGGCCCCTCCCAACACTCTTGAACATTATTATAAGCCAATGTTTATCATACAATGGTCACCAACATGTCAAAGGTTCTGGAAGCCATTTTCTGACTGGATTTGGTTCATCTCATATCTGAAGGCTCTCTGTCTTCACTCCTCCCACTTTGTGCCCTCTTTGTACTTCTGTTTATATGCAATCTGTATGCAATTTGTACCAGCTGATGGATCTGCTCAGACTGGGTTTTGGATTCAAACCCTGGCTCTGCAACTCACCAGTGTGGAAGAGGCAATCTACCTACTCCAAAGGGCAACTGTGAAGACTGAACAAGAGTTAGAGGTCAAATGCCCTACACAAAAAAGGAGCTCTGTGGGAAATATCACAGATATACATTTGGTTTCATTTTTGTCTTATAATCCTCCCAGCTCCCTCCAACAATTCCTAGTGAGGAAGTTCAACAGGACTGCTTGTTGATTGCCATGCAGTCTCTCTCAAGTGCTCTGTGGCTCTACTGTTCAAGGCTTCCTATTTCTGATTTTTTTCTCTCCTCTAACCCTCCATTTCTTCATCTATCAACACATTCTCAATTTACATTTTTAGAAGTTTTCACTGTTCCAGGATATTCAGAGTTTTTCCTATGACATCACACAAAAGGGTTTCTGGGTACACATTCTGTCCTTTTCAAGAAGAAGAAGAGAGGCACACGCCTCTCTTATTTCCTCATCAGGAGGGCCAGCACAAACATACAAATGGGTTCCTGCTATCTCCCTGACTCAAGTTTGCCAGATAACCAAGTCCATTCACTGGACTATTCCAAGCTTTCCTTTAAATTGATGAAACTGTCAGGGGCGCCTGGGTGGCTCAGTCGGTTAAGTGGCCGACTTCGGCTCAGGTCATGATCTCCCGGTCCGTGAGTTCGAGCCCCGCGTCGGGCTCTGTGCTGACAGCTCAGAGCCTGGAGCCTGTTTCAGATTCTGTGTCTCCCTCTCTCTGACCCTCCCCCGTTCATGCTCTGTCTCTCTCTGTGTCAAAAATAAATAAATGTTAAAAAAAAAAATAAAATAAATCACTCAGCAGTAAATGAAATTAACAGCATTTAAAAAATATGTTTAAAAAAAAAAAAATAAAATAAATTGATGAAACTGTCCTACCTATCTTTCTTTAAAGACATCTGTTTTGTATGTGTGAAAGGGAAAGTATCTCAAGTAAGTTTCAACTGATCTTTCCAAATCCCTAAAAAGAGTCGAGTAGAAATGATTAATCCTCACCATAACCTTGTAAAAAATAAAGTCCTTCAGAGATTGAACAATTTACTCACGGTTACATGAGAAATTAATAGCAAAATCTCCTCAAGCTGAGAGTCTTCCCAAGTATGAAAATATACTACTGTTCCCACAGACAGTACTTTATTAACAATTAGTTAAATAGCAAAGTAGCATTTGGGTAAGTAGAATGAGCTCCATGTCCCCACAGATGAAAACAGAACAACCAACAGGTTAGGAGACTTGCCAAGGTGACACAAAGCTGCAGAATTCAAGGGTGAAGCAAGACCCACAATGGGTCCACTTGAAACAGCTGCATTAATTCACCAACTAATAACTACTAGCAGTTGCTTCCCTCTTCAAGTCATAATAATTACCTGGAGAATGAGGACTTTCTGAAAGAACAGAAAAGTCACAGCTGTTATTATGTAGCTGAAATCCTATTTACACTTACAGTTTTTTCTAATTAAAATTTTTTCATGTTATTTATTTTTAATAAGAAACCTTTATTTATTTATTTACTTACTTATTTTTGAGAGAGAGAGCATGTGTGAGGAGTAGAGAGAGAGAATCCCACAAAATGCAGAAAAAGACGGAGACAGAGTGTGGAGCCAGGAGTGGGACTTGAGCTCACCCGAAGGAGGTTCAAGCTCACCTGATGCAGGGCTGAAACTCAAGAACTGTGAGATCATGACCTGAGCCAAAGTCAGATGCTTAACCGACAGGGCCCCCCAGGCCCCCCTCATGTTTGTTTATTTTTTGAGGGAGAGAGAGAACACATGAGCAGGGGAGGGGCAGGGAGAGAGAGAGGGAAAGAGAGAATCCCAAGCAGGCTCTTCACTGTTAGTGCAGAGCCCATGGTGGGGTTTGATCCCACAAACCATGAGATCATGACCTGAGCGGAAATCAAGAGCTGGATGCTTAACCGACTAAGCCACCCAGGCACCCCGCACAATTTTTTTTTTTTTAAAGTAGGCTCTATCCTCAACGTGGGGCTCAAACTCATGACCCTGAGATCATGAGTCACATGCTCTATTAAGCCAGCCAGGCGCCTTTACACTCACACAGTTGTGTTTGGGTTACCATAGTTAAGCACCTCCGATCTGCAGGAAACATCAGGGAGGAAACCAAGAAAGCCATAAACTCTGGGGCTTTTGTAAAATGCTATGAACAAAGAGGTTGGCAAGATGCCCTGGGTGTCTTGGAATGCAGGTCTCCCAGGTTGCTTCAGCACCTTGAAAGAACTTTAATGGGCCTGTCACTGCTAAAACACTTTTGCTGATTTGTTCACCCAGGTCATGGAACTTTGTTCCTCAGCTTTTTTCACAACCTCACAACCCACAATTTGAAAGCACAAACCTGATCAGGCATAGCAATTTGCAGTCAAACATTTTTCAGTGCCATCAGTCATTTTTATGTGGCTTACATAACCTATATGTGAAATTATGGTCTGAAATCAGGCTAACACAAAGAGCCCAGTAAAGATGATGTGGTGTCATTTTGGGTGGAGGAGTGCAAGCAGGGGAGGAATTTAGGGTTCAGTCTACATCTAGTTAATCACTGTAAGCATCAAAACATCAAAACACTAGCACCAGTAATAACAATAACTACACACCTCCACCCCCCCATGCCTTTTTATGTGTGGCATCTGCCTCTGATTCATGAAGACATTTCTACCTTAATCCTTACCTCCTTTGTCCCTAGGAGGTACTTTAATTTGTAATTAAGGAATGGGAGACTGAGAAAGATGCAGTAACTTCCCCTTGTTAGGTTAGTGAGGTGTACTGAAAATCTGAACCACTCAGTTCATGCTTCCTCTTTTTAGAGTTTACTGTTGCCTTTTAAAAAACTTATTGTTCCTATACGACTAATCAAATGCAAAATCTAAACAACAACAAAAGGAAGAAAACATCTATTACTACAGTTCCCACTACTCTCATTATTAACATTATAATCTCTTTTGCTTTACTTGCTAGTGTTTACTTCCTACCAAAATCCTAAAACAAGGAACTTGGATCTCTAGGGAATTCATAGAAAGAACACCTCTGTCCTTTAATTAAATATTATTATCAAAGACTGAGGTGGAGAGGGGAAGGGAAAGTAAACTGTGTACAGCCTTTCACAAATGTGATTTTTTAAAATCAAGAACTCTCTGTAAGGGATTTTAACCTCTTGATATGACACCAGTTAGAGCTCTCTGGACATGAAAGGAGACGAAATTCTTGATCCAAGTGTATGATTTTGACTGGCATGTGTTTTCCATGAGACTTCAGCTTAAACACAAAAAATGAGATTAATAATCTCATTTTGAGACTTTTTACTCAGAAGTTCTTCTGAAATCATTACTACAACTCAAAGAAAATTTCAATACAGTTTGACTTCAACTATTAGCAAACAGAAAGCCTTAAGACTGTAAGATCTTTTTAAAATGTAGGTTATGTCATATTTTGGCAGATGAAATCCACCTCCCCCTGAAGTAAAATCTGCTCTATTTACAAAATATAAAAACACATGTAGATTTTGTTGTAGGTAAACAATAAATAATAATATATAAATTGATAAAGTATTTCAGCCATTGGATTAGTACACACAGTAGTCATCTTCTTAGATCAAAGATAACCTGGTGCTCTTTTGGGTCAAATTCCTGATGAATGAGGAACTGGATGAGTGTCAGGCTGGGAATGCTTCACCTAGTGCATCACTCTTTGGGTGTGGCTCAAAAGTTCAGAGCCATCTCTGAGAGCTAGTGGTGCTTCTCTAGTTGGGCAACAGGTCACTAGGACAGGATGGCTGAAAATCTTGTAGAGCAGGTATTAAGAGAAACAGGAAGAACTAGGTCCCGGTGCTAACACCAACAGGGACCTGAGGTAGCTGCTGCCAGTGTTTGACCAGAAAAGAGACACATAGGTAGGGTAAGGGTATGACCTGTAGTGGCAACTTGAATACATTCGTGGCTGAATTAGGGAAAGTAGATGTCTTGTCCTCACTTTTTGTTACCTCATTTGTGTTGAAGCCTGAAAAGAGGCTAGGGAACACTGAACTAGTCTTTAGTTGGAAAGTAAAAAGCATAGAATTAGTCCCCCAAACTTTCAGGGTAGGCAGTGCATTATCTTAAAGACAAGAAACAGCAGATGCCTAAAGCATATAGGGAATAAATATAAAAGCTGGTGGGGCGGGGGCGGAGGTGGGTTTCTAGGCAATTTGGAAACTTAGTAATGACAGCTTTCCAACATCCTGGCATACCACAGACTATACTAGGTGCTTCCACATACATTATCTCCTTTAATAATCTCAACAACCATGTACAATAGATATCATTACCTTGTTTTTATAGAGAAAACTAAGGCTCAGATGAGTTACATACTGTCACACAGCTAACTAGTGTCAGAACTGGCAAGTGAATTCAGGCTTGTCCAACCTCAATTAATTACTGAAGTAAAATAATTTTTCCCTCCCTCTCTTCCTCTCTCCTTCCCTCCTATTCTTCCTCTATTACCTCTTCAGTGGCTAAACTGGGAAGAGCAGCACATCTGTAAATCTCTTTTATGGAAGGTCTTATTCTTCATAAGGACATATTTCAATTGGGCTTTTTTTCTTTATAATAGCTAATTTGATCCAATATTCTCAGTTTCAATTTCAACTTACTGTTCAAACCTAGTCTACATATACATCTCAGATATACATCTGAGAGTCTCAGATCAATTTACAGTTGATATTGAGCTAACACCTGGAATAATGGAGCTAAAATCGGTCTCTGGTCATATCTTTCTCATGTCTAGTGATGGTAAAATGAAATTATATTTAACTGACCATTTGTTTAGTTAAAACTCCAATGGCCTGTGCTAATTGGGTTAGCCTAGCTACCCATGGTTCCACTGCATGTGATGACTGCTCACGGCGACTGCCTTCTTCTGTATTTTTGCTCTTATGATTCAGGGCAATTTAAAATATCCCTGGGCTTAATACAAAGAGTCTGAGAAGCCAGTTTCCAAAGGACAGTAATCCTCTTAAAATAGAAGCTTTCAAAATGGTATTACTGCTTGTGAACACGAGAAGGGTTTTTAGCCTGCTCTACATGACACTGCCATATACTGGCAGTAGCTGAGTAGGGTTGCAGGCCAGATCTCCTAAGGAAAAAATTACAAAAGGAACTTGTACAACTGTCAATGAATGGTTTCCTGGTTCTCCCCTATTTTCAATGCATTTTGCCACAGCTCAACTTTTTCCTATGGTGGCTTATTAATATATTACATCCACCAGGGGAACAGAGCTAGTCTTCCAGTTTTTAGCAGAGTAAAATATACGTTAAGCCATTTTAATGGGTGACCCGGCAAAAGTCACTTTATCTTTCTGGGTCTCAGTGTAGTCATGTATAAAATGAGATTAAACTAGATATCTAAGGGCCCCTTCTATTTCTGAAGTACTACATGAACCCAGGTTCCACTAACAAACCTGTGATAATACTTTAATGGGATGCACAGGCTATGTGGACAAGAAGAATCTGAAGTTAGTGTAATTCCATCACCAAAAAAAATGTCTAAACCTTGTATCCTACTTTCCCAAAATATATGCTCTCACTCATATCTGAGAGCCCAATGCAAAGCTCAAAGACTAAACACCCAATTCCTGATCAAAGGTTGATGCGGAGTTCATATCTAAGCTTTGTTACAGTAGCTTCCTGGGCTGAGTGCATGTGGGTGCTGAAGACATACTCAGCATGGCATAGTTATGTGGGTGAAGAGAGAGAGACTGTACTCCACAGGCGTTTGAATGTTTTTGATTATTTCACAGTAAGTAGATGGCCTTGGGTAAAAATCTTAACTTGGTGCTATTCACAGGTAGAGAGCAATGGGAAGCAATTAAGTGAGTGACAATACTGAGAAGGGACTCTGCAAAGGAGGAAATAAGGATGGAAGTGAGTTTCCTTAGGCAGGTTTCCCCTATTACCTACACTGCTGTAGAAAACTTTGCAGAGCTTTTGTATTCACAGAATTTTATAAAATGTGTTAGAAACAGTGACTCAACTTTTAGTGAAACACACACTTTGACCTGGAAAAGGCCTCCCATACCCGATGCAGTCAATGCTTCCTAGAGCTAGACTATAGGCTAGTCTTTTAATCATATAGGATTCAGGGTGAGCTTGGGGAAGAAAAGAAATTGTCCTGGAATGAAAAAAAGCACTGGCTTTGGAGTCAAGTAAAACTGGGCATGATTTCTGGCTTTACCACTTAGTGAGTAACCTTTTGGCAAAATTTAAAACTCCACTGGGCCTCACTTTCCTCATCTATAAAATGAGGATAATACAATGCACCTGAAGGGCTATTGTGAAGATTAGCAAATATATATAAACCATCTGGCATTATGTACACCATAGGAATTCAGTAAATGCCATCAGTGACAGTGTATTCCTCCTCATTTAAGTAACAAGCAACAACTGTACATGGCCTCCCTCCTGTCAACTCATATATGAATAAAATAAAATACAGAAAATAAACAGAAATGCATCTAGTGCAGCCTTAATTGGTCACAGAAGAGTCCCTTTAATTGGTCACAGAAGAGTCCCTTGGGGGGCAGGGAGGAAGAGTCCCTTACGTCCATCCCTAGATAGCCTACTTCCTTCCTAGATAAAAAGCCAAACCTACATACAACAGAGCTGAAGTAGAAATTAGTAAAGATAGGCTGTTGCAGGCAGCTCAGTAATAATGTAGAGATACGGAAAGGGAAAAAAAATTTTTTTTTATAAGAAGTAGGCGAAAGAACTTTAAAGAGCAAGCTGTCTAGGACTACTTACTGCAGAGGCACATAACCCTACCACTCTCACTGACCTGAGAGTATCACAGAGCTAGAACACTACTGTTCTAGCTATTTCCAAACAAGTTAAGGTTCGGTGTGTTATTCTGTTAAAAGAAGGTAGAAAAATTCTCCCCAAATGCTTAAAACATGAAAAGTTTTGATGCTTAAGAATAAGCTTCAATGTGTGGGGAAAATTGACCTACCAGAAATAGTTCAAAGATCAACAAAATTAAGTGTACTTACTGGTTAAAAACATGTAACAGAGGAGAAAATTTTAACTGCTCTATACATGGAAATAAATAGTGGTGCAACAAAATAGTTGAGTGAAACAGTTGTGACATTTCTGCTGTCTTTCCCTGGGGAAAAAAACAGGCTTTCTTTCTTCAAGATTCTGTTCTAAGGGATGCCTGGATGGCTCAGTCGGGTAAGCATCTGACTCTTGGTTTCAGCTCAGGTCATGATCTCACAGTTCATGAGTTCAAGCCCCACATCAGGCTCTGTGCTGACAGTGAGGAGCCTGCTTTGGATTATCTCTCTCTCCCTTTTTCTCTGCCCCCACCCCCCCTTCTGCTCATGATCTCTCAAAATAAATAAACTTTAAATTAAAAAAATTAATGAAACATACCATTCATTTTTTTATATTCATTTAACGTTCCCTTCTTTATATATATATATATATATATATATATATATATATATACACATATATATATATATATATATACACACACACACATACATACATACGTGTATATATATATATACATACATATGGTATATATGTATGTATATATATACATTGTGTGTGTGTGTGTGGATTCTGTTTTAAGGAAAGACCATTCTAAAGCTGAAGTGATATGACAAAAGTCAGATTATACATTATACTATGTCTTCCCCTGGCCCTCCAAGTTTTACCTCTGGTTTTGAAAATTCTTAAGTTTTCTTTATGCTCTCTTTATTCCATAAAACTAATCACTTATTAACTACAGAGAACCCAAAGTGCAATGAAAGAAATGCACTTCTCATTACCTCACAAATGGTTTGGACTTGATTCTTACAATGAGGTGATAATGACCAGGTAAAGTTTTGTCCTGTCTGAATTATTTACTTTTTTAAAACATTTTTTTAAGTTTATTTATTTATTTTGAGAAAGATAGAGAACAAGCAGGGGAGGGCCAGAGACAGAGGGAGACAGAGGATCTGAAGCAAGCTCTATGCTGACTGCAGAGAGCCTGATGTTGGGCTTGAAACCAAGAACTGTGAGATCATGACCTGAGCCACCCAGGTGCCCTTGAATTATTTTAAATGGATACAAAACTGGGCCTTGGGAGGCCTGTTTTTCCTCTCTGATTTTCTCAAATTGGCCTACATCTGACTTGAAGACATAACAAGCTCTGTATGACTTTTAAGCTCTGAAAGAATTTAAAACCAGGAATGTTTAACCATCCATTCAAAATAAAGGGATCAAAGCAGGCAACTGTGTTTTTGAGCAACTGACTGTGGGATGCCCAGGTCTCAATGTTCAGAGGGGTCTATTTTATTTTATTTAAAGTTTATTTATTTTGAGAGACAGAGACAGTGTGAGTGGGGGAGGGGCAGAGAGCAAGGGAGAGAGAGAGAAGCCCAAGCAGGTTCTGCGCTGTCACAGCAGAGTCCAACTCGGGGCTCAGACTCACAAAACTGTGAGATCATGACCTGAGCAGAAACCTAGATTTGGGGAGCCACCCAGGCGCCCCAGAGGGATCTATTTCAATAGCAGCAGTAGCAACTGCCACCTAACATCAATCAAGCACTCAGGGGACCAGGCACTGAGTTATGTGCTTTACATAAATTTTTCCATTTAAATGTCACAATAAGCATATGAAAGGCTGTTATTATTCCTATGTTACAGATGAGGAAACCAAGACTGAGAACTTTAGAAACTTGCCCAGTTTTCAAGGTTAGCAAGTGGCAGACCTAGAATTTGAACTTGGAAGTTAGGTTTCACACTGTATAAGAGATCAGGTGTTTTATTTTTAGAGTATATTTGATTGTTAGACTGCTCACTTTAGATATTGTCTTTTAAGTATACGAAAGAATATATAAAACACAAATAATAGTAATATACTTGCTTTTAGAACTTTATTTCTCTCTCCCACACTCACCTTTCTTCTCCCTTAAAGTCTCAAGTTAGAAGTCAAGGACAGAAGAGCACAGATAAGAGGCAGGACTGAATTACTGAATAGTATTTTTACCACCTGAAACCAGCTCTCAGCTGTAACTCCTCTCAGAGCTAAGTGATGCACATGAACAATTTATTACAAGCCTTAAAATTCTCTCATAAAAGCAAACTTAAAAAAAAAAACAAAAAAACTCTTTTTTTTTTTTTTTTTTTAAAGAGGTGAAATGGACCTTAAGAGATCGTCTGTTCAACCCTTGGTATTAGAGTGGAAGAAATGAGGATTCTCTTGAGTTAGTATCTGGGATAGAACCAAAACTCAGGTCTTTCAAGACCTCCCCTGACCTGTGGCTTCTGTAAGACTGGACCTTAATCTGTATCAATGAGGTGGCCTGTCTCTGCCTGACAGACTTTGGATCTGAATGAGTACTCCATGGGGGATATTTCTCTTTGCATGTGATGGAAACAAGGGGGAAAAACACGTATTTAGAGAACTGAGAGTGGTCTAATATGAATATGGATTGTAATATGGAACAGAAGACCAGCTTTTACCTTTAGCACAGATTATGACTCAAAGCAGTTAGCCCTTTGAGAATTCTCTAACTACTGTAGAACCGTTTCATGTTTAAGTCCACACCCATTCAAACACTTGCCAATTCATAACAAAGGTAATGGACGTTGTTTATCTGGATATATTTTCAGTCTACTTTCTCCACACCAAATGCTTACATAAGTGCATTTAAGGCCAAATATCTACAGTGTTCATTACATTTTAGGCAGGCTATATCTTAGATTTTTCTTAGATTTCTTAGAGTTCAGAGGGTTGTAGATCTTTTGAATTCAATGTAGTACAATTGTAGGTTGCAATGATTTGTGGTTCTGTGATTATAAATAGGTGAAATGTGTTAGAAAGTGCAGGCTTCATGTGAAAGTCCTAAACTGGAACAGAATACTAGAGAGTTACAGTAATTGTCATGCTCTGACCAAAATGCTTCATTGGTGTATGATCTTAGGAGTCATTTAACTTTGCTGTGTCTCTATTTTGCTCTCATAGGAACTATGTGGATGCCATAGGACATATCTAAAGTGCTCTGGACACTACAAAAAAAAAAAAAAAAAAAAGGACACCCTTCTCAGACCTTTTAAAGCCACTTCCCCATATCCAGAGGGGAACTTGCAAACAGAAATAATTTAGGATTTTAATGCCATATAACTTACCTATATCGTTCCTCCTGTAAGGCCTGCATTATTAATGAATAGTCTCTCTGATAATGTTCCTTGAGGGTCTCAAAGGATTCCTCCAGTCTGGCCTGGGTTTCCCGGATCTCCTGGATCTCATGTAGTAGTGCATCAAATCCTGAGCTCTGCATGTCCAGAGTGTTTGTTTTGGAGCTGGATGCTCCTACAGCAATGCCTCCAGTGGTGCTATTGGCTCCCACTGAGCCTGAAGTGGCACTAGAACAATCTTCCTCACTACCATATTTTGGGCTTGATTGAAAGTTTGAAATCACCCCCAAAGCCTTCCCCCCATCATCCACTTGCCCTTCCTCTAAAGAGTCCTTCAGGTTAGGGATGTTGTCTGCACTGCCAAATTTATTCCGGATTAGTGAAGCAATCTCTCTGGGTTTTGAGACTACGGCCCCTGCTGCTGAATGAGTTGCTTGGGAGAAGCTAGAAAGTCCACCTTTGACACTGTCCACCACACCTTCACTGAAGCCAGTCACCTTTGCTCCCACATCCTTCAGACCCTGGTGCATGTCCCTGAAGACATCCTTCGGCTGCCGGGGAATCCCATTCTGCTCCACCTCTCGGAGTTTCCTGTGGTAGTGCTCAAGCTTCTTTTGTAGCTGGAGGATGGTTTGGGCAGATTTCTGGTTCTTCTTCTCAAAGACCTGCTTGATGCGGGCAGCCTGCTGCTTGTCTGCACTGTTGGCAAGCTTCAAGTACTCAGCAACGTTGTCATCCCGGGCTGTTTGTGCAATCTTGATCTGTTCTGTGAGCTTCAGGATCTTCTGCTGCAGATGAGCAATAGCAGCCTTTGTGCGCTGAGGGTCCGGTGTTCCATCCACAGAGTCTGTGTGGATACTGCCATCAGTGCTGGAGGCCACTGCACTGGAAGTCTGGGCGAGGCTGCTTACTTCCAAACGCTCAATCTAGTGTAAAAATAAGAAGTGGATGTTAGAAGGAGCCCAAGAGGACTACCTCTCCGGAATCAATGGGCCAAATGTATTGAAAATTTACATACTCCCAGATCTCAGCACAGATAGTTGACCAAAGTCCTCCTGTCCTATACAAGCCCCATCTCCCTCTTGGGTACTGTCCTTATACAAGTATACTTTGCTTTACACAAAACAGACATATGAAAAAAGATATGCACAAGATGTAAACTGGGGGTGTCTTCCTTTGTTAGAGAATTTATCACAACATTCAAAGCTCCCCTAGTGGATTTAAAGCATGATTTAATTTACATTCTTCACACATACTTTTGTGAAACAAGGTACATCTGCATTTCAATTTAATTATAGGAAAAGCATTTTAGTATTCAGACATCACTAATTCCAATCCACGCTCTCAGATTATGGTCATCCAAAATGCTGGTGACAACAGGTATTTTACTGGCTAGATATAAAAGTCCTATTTATCACAGTGTCTTTTTATCCAAAGTATGTCAAGGTGATGGAATTATTCTCTCTATTCTGATAGGGACCCTCAATTGGTAGCTGGAAACAGGTGGTGGTAAGAAAGAGAAGTTACTACCGAAAGTGCCAAGGATAAATGTGGTATCCTGTTAGAGTTAATATCCCAGATCACAAGTAACTGTGATAAACTTGGGCAAGAGAAAGTGAATACCCAGGGAGAGGGACAGTGAGAGGTAAGAAATTAATCAAGTCAACAACTAAGTTCAGGTCTTCTGGAGTTCAAACTTTGTGAATTCTATCCAGTAGAAGGTTTTTTATTAGATAAGGGATTCCAAAACACACACAATAACTATCCTTCATATGGGTGAGCAACCACTCAAAGGAGATAAAGAAAAAGGCAAGCTGCTCAGATTTGAAAACTGAAACTATCCAATTTCAAAGCTGTTAGCCAAAGCTGGGAGAGGTCAGGTTTCCCTAACTCAGGATATAAAAACAAAAACAAAACAAAACAAAAAACCTTGGGTGTGGCTTGTAGTACATTAAAGTAGGGCTCATGCAAAAAGTCTTTAGAAATTGCTCTCTACTGAGCAGGAACAGAAATAATAAAAGAACCATTTCAGGGTAATAAAATTCCCAGTATGAGTGTCAAATTACAAATTACCATCTTAGAGGTTAAGATCATAACCCTTTACTTGGTCCCCAGTCCTAATCTGTAACCAGCCAACAATTTGATAGAAAGAACTGTAGGCTACCCTCTTATACCAAATGTTAAATATTCGTGAAATGCTGATAATTAGCTTGTCAGTCTTTGTTTTATCTTGGTTATATCTCCTCAGTTTGCCATGTGAGCAGGAATTATGGTGCTCTAGAACTCTAAAAATATTAGTTCATTACTGGAAAGTTCATTACTGGAAAGTTCATTACTGGAATTAATTTTTACTACTGATATGAATAAAAACTATTTCCTTTTTAGATGAACAAATGAGAAATAATGTGCATTTAAATAAAATCAAAAGATAATTTAAAACTGAAATGAATAGCAAAATGACATTATGTTCCCCTAATAACAAAAATGTCCAGAATAGTTAGGGACTAGCAAATAATTATTTTGTGTAACTTCCTCCATCGGCCCCATTCATTTTTAGGTGCAAGCTAACGAGCAGTGAAAGGGCCAGACGGAAGCAGGAGAAAGGAGAATGAGCCAGAGTCCCAGATAACCACGTTGAAAAAAGTTGAAAATGGAGCTTAGAAACTCTCTCTTCAGTTGCACAGGGTTTCCGATGCATGATTTTCTTTCTGAATGGGATTTCAGATCCCATAACTATAGTACGTAATAGACTCTGATTGTGTACTTATGTTTAATAGCTTAAATCTACCACAGGAAAAGGAAAGCAAATATGAAATACCACTGACCCAAGACTACAAGCTTATGCATTGTCTAGTTTTCTTAGGTTCTTTGTTATCTGAATATCACCTCACATGTAGTCTCTTGTGTAAAGAAGTGCAGGTACAGAAAACAAGTTTAACTATTACTCAGGGAGGATAAATATTGATCATACTGGTGAAAATATGGCTTTGGGAATAAAATCAAGGTTTTATTATATCTCTAAATTTGAAAAAAAAAAAAAAAAACACAGTAACATTTCAATATAATTATTTATAAAATAGATCACAGTTTGGTTGTGATTTTATTTCCCTACACAGTAACTAAAGAGGTAGACCAGACTCTTTAATCTGACTTCTGTCCTGAGCTGTCTGGGGCCACACTCTATCTTTCCAGTATATGACTCCCACTCAGAATCATCAATATGCCTGTAAGAGTGTATCTGACAGAACCCACTGTCCTCAGCCTTCAAAGAAAACTAAGCTGTGGGGACAGCTTCTGCAGGAGGGAAGCATAACAGTTGAAAGTATGAATCACTCAATTACTCAGTAACTCTTCCCAATATTGGCAGGCACTATCCTTAAAAAGGAAGGAGAGAGAAGAGGGAGAAATTGTGACAGGTGGAGAGGGGAAAAAAGAGGGGAGAAGAGAAGAGGAATGGAGAAGGAAAGAAAAAGATAAATTGAACTATAGATTTACAGGACAGGGGCTGTGAGTACTCTCTTAGTATCTTTTGAGCTATGAACAAAAGCCCTCAGAGGTAAGAATACTTAGCTGGGAGTCACAAAGGCACCAACTGAAAAAGTGGTTCTCTTTTTCAAAAGCCTTTGCTGGCATATTAGGTATCCATATATAACAACATAAAATTAGATTCCACCTCATTCCAGACAGACAATTAAAATGCAAATGTGAAAAGCAAATTCTATTTTTTAATTTTTATTTTTTTAATGTTTATTTATTTTGAGAGAGAGTGCATGTGGGAGCATGAGTGGGGGAGGGGCAGAGAGAGAGGGAGAGAAAGAAAATCCCAAACAGGCTCCGCACTGTCAGCACAGAGCCCAACATGGGCTCAATCTCACAAACTCTGAGATAATGACCTGAGCTGAAATCAAGAGTCAGATGCTTAACCAACTGAGCCACCCAGGTGTCTCTAAAAGCAAATTTTAAACCTTTTAGAAGGCGGTATTGGAAAATAGGGAAGGACTTTCTTAAACATACATGAAAAGGCACAAATCAGAAAAACAAAGTTATTTAATTTGGCTACGTTTAGTATAACAGTGAAGCATGGTTTCTGGCATAAAACTGCTTGGGTTCAAATCCAGCTTTGCTACTTACTACTCATGTGACCTGGGGCAAGTTGCTTAACCTCTGCATCCATTTCACCAACTGTAAAATGGGAATAATACTAAGGCCCACTTCAGAAGACTGTTTTGAGAATGAAATGGGTAAATAAACATAAAAGCGCTCAAAAACAGTCCTGGACACAGAGTAAACAGTTACTACTGGCTATTATTTTTCCTATCATTCTAAGTAGTTCTTTTAAAAAATTCAAGTATTAAAAGATTCTAGAATATACTTCCTTTTAAGATCTTTCACATTTCAGGCATGATCATGGAATATATAGAGTCTGAACCATAGGAATAATGTAATTCAAGGTACTACAGTACAAGTAATAGTCATCTTTCTTGACTGTTGGTCTTGTGGCTAGGCAGCTGGCTAGCTCTTGCAAAGCTCACAACAGGCCTATAAAGTAGACAACGTTATTACTAATTTACAAATGAAGTGACTGTGAGGTACTTCTTATTACCTTATCAAGTGGCAAGATTATTTATTCAATAGGGCTTCATGTGACCATAGGCTGAAGGGCTTTCATGAGTGATCATACCTACCAGTGTAGCAAGTCCTGGACACTTATGGCTGGGGACAGTATTAATTTGTACAGAGAAAATCTAGGAGCAAAAACCAGTCCGTTAAATGTATTTTGACTACTTATTGGAAGCTGGGCAAAGTGCTACACAGCTAGAGGTATGGTCAAAGGCTACAATTCATGATCTTACTGTTGCTATAACAAATAGATAAGCTGCTTTGTTTGCACTTTGTTTCTTACTATTAATGCATTTGCCAAGGGCGCCTGGGTTGGTTAAGTGTCGGACTTGATTTTAGCTTAGGTCACGATCTAGCAATTCGTGGGATTGAGCCCTGCATTGGGATCTATGCTGACAGTATGGAGCCTGCTTGAAATTCTCTCTTTCCCTCTCTCTCTCTGCCCCTGCCCTGCTCATGCTGTCTCTCTCTTAAAAATAAACATTAAAAAAAAAAAAAAAAAGAATTCATTTGCTAGGGGGTGCCTGGCTGGCCCATTCAGTAAGCCATGTGACTCTTGATCCCAGGGCTGTGGGTGTGAGCCCATGCTGCGTGTAGAGATTACTTAAAAATAAAATCTTAAAAAAATTAATTTGCCACACTTAAATGATCTTTTAACGGATTTTAGTTAATTGATCCGAAAACAGTTCAAGAGAAAATTTAAACAGTGATGCCTCAAAAGACCAATTAGTCAGGGGCAGAGTAGAGCTATCTTGGGGAGAATATTTGATAAAAGTTTTATAATGGCTTGCAATATTCATTTGCAAATACATTACAGATCTATCTACTTTCTCTGAGTGTATGGAAGTGTCAGAATATGGGAGCACCCAGCTTTGAGAACAATCATGTATGAAGGAACATGGTGGAAAGAGCAAGGAGTAGAAAGACCTAGGTTCACACCTGGCTTTGCCACCTTACTAGCTAGGTGTCTTTGGGCTACCTACTTGTTCTCTTTGAGTCTAAGTTTTCTTATCTATTCAATGGGGTTATCATTCTCTTGTGAGATTATCTGAAAAAATGTTAAATATAATTGAAATCAGATTATGCCTGTCAAACATCGTGAGCATTCAAAAAGTTACCTTTTTCTATTCCTTACCTGGTTCATTACTCAAAGGTACATATTTGTAACTAGAAAAGATTCAGAAATCCCTGACTTGACATCACTGCCTTCAATAAAAGCCAACAGCCCCATCCTGTCTACTTAGTGGAATGAAGTCTTTATAGACTTCACAGACTTTATATCTGTGCTTTATAGAATACTGGCTCTCTTTCAGGAAATTTCTGCACACTACATAATTGACATCATTTCTGAGAAAATTAAGCAGGCATTTTAGAGTAAAAGAAGAAGGGTGGGAAGTGGAGAAGTCTTTGTAATTAATCTGAAAACAAATAGAATCTGGACTATTTTGGTTTTTCTGAAAGTGGATCTTTTCCAAGGCCGATTTCATCGAATGGGTTGTGCAGTGTAGCCTTTGCAAATTGAATACTTAGGCACCCGCAGATGCAGCTCCATTATTCTTCCAAAATTTTTCTCACAGGTATTGGGGCCACGGCTCTGACCCAAAACTGGAGTGTGTGGCTCAATTCAAGTGCACTTATATTTAGTGGGGGCAACAGGATAGAATATTGGATTGTTGAGAGACTACCCCGCGCCCCAAATCCAATATAAACTGTAATCCCTAAAGATTCATAATCTTGGTCTTAAGAACCAGACAGAAATCGATCTTCTAATCAATGATAAACACAAAGATACTCTGGTTCATCATATAAATTTTTCTTTTTCTGCCAGGCAGGTTGTGTTGAGAAGGTACAACAGAGGAAAGAGTCCTGCCTTAGGAGCTATTGAATTCTGTATCATTATCTCCTGGAGGCTTGCCTTTGCCAACACCCCCAACACCTTATCCTTAACAAAAAGAAAAGAAACCTCAAGTCAATTAGCACTTTGTGCAGCAAGTATATATTTATTACGGGAAGACTTTTCACCTATCTCCAGCGTCTCACTGTAGAAATGACATGCCCTTCCCTTCTCACAGTAAGCACAACTCTGTTGAGCAATTCTGACTGACATTTAGTCTGCTGTGCAATGAAGAGGAAATCTCAAGTGGGAGTAGTAGAAAATAAAAATGAACTAAAGTTCCACCAAACCCATAGCCAGCAAGCTTTTTCTCTAAGCGTTCCATTTTTACCTTGGAGCTAAAATCAAGATTCAACTTACAGCCTTAAAAACAGGCCTTTTTACCTGTCACCAAGTTTTTTTTCTCACTTGATAAATAATCCTTGTACACAATGGAGTTTTCCCTGTAAGTTCTAGGGATCACTTTTTCATATTTTTATACAGAACTTTGGTTATATGGAATAGTCCTAGGTTCTACAGAGATGTGTCTAGACTACCACAGAGGGGAATAGTGGAAGCAAGTGAGTAGGGTTCCTGGAACCCTGATTACCACTGCTTTCATCTATGTTATATGGGTATTCTGGGAAAAGTTTGCTTAGAAAAATAATGTTTTATTGCTTAATACTCATGATAATAATCCTGGCCACTTCTAAAGTTGGTATTGTAGTTTAGTTTGTCCCAAACTTCCTTTTTGTGCATTAAGAACCACTTAAGGCCCTATGCGCTTTTTTACAACCAGCACTTTTTAGATCCATTTTCTATAAATAACGAAGTTTTAAAATAACTTCATGGGGAATACCGTGTATGTGACAATGAGTAGAGGACATGCTCACTGAAATGTGAATTCTGGTGGACTTTGCACACTAGTTTTGTGGCTAAGGATCCTACTACGTGCCTCAGCAAATGACAAAAAAAAAAAAAAAAACTGTATCATGGATCACTTAAAAACAATGGAAACTTTACATTTAAATCCACATAATAAATAAATAAATAAATAAATAAATAAATCCACATAGGCTTAGGATCACACCTGTATAATCTGGTTCTTCTGACATGGCATGCTGTTTCACACCTCTGGGCTTCTGGCCATATAGTCGAGGGCATGTTCTTTCCTTTTCTGGCTAACTTCTATTCATCCTTCAAGAACCACTTCAGATGTAACCTCTTCCAGGACATCTTTCCCAACAAACTCCCTCTCCCAGCTGGATTAATGGCTTTCTTCATATTCCCATGTACCTATACATATACTTCTCTCAATGTCCTTATCACATTATGTTGAAATGATCGGGTGGCTTGCTTCTACTGACCTAAGTTCCTGAGGCCAGGAAACAAGTTATATTCATCTTTGTACCCCAAGAAGCTAACACAATTTTTTGTGCAAAAATATCTAGGAAATGTTTAATATAAATGCTCACCAGCACTGCCTTAACGTGCTTCTATCTCTCATATGTCATACAGTGACTAAGCTTATGTTACTACAAATGGAACAAATGCCAGGATTTTTGTAAGAAAAATAGTTTCCAATAGATGATACTCATCCCTCCAAGGCTGCTGAGGAAAAATCAACTGTGTTGAATATCAGTTTAGATTATTAACATCCTATCTGGTCTACCCTGCTCTAACCCAACTGCAAAATATCCATTACAGGATCTAGGATTGCTGCTCAGAATTGCTATGTCACAGGAGCACTGGTTTCCTGGCTTACGTGAAAGGCATCATTGAGGATTAGCACTGCCGGGCCTGATGTTTGGACTTAATAGATTCATATAAGCCTGGTCAGATGATTTATTGTCATTTTAACAAAGCTTTGCAGAATGTTTCCTATGCACAGGGCCTATGTTAGGCATTGGAAGTACCAAAAAAAAACAAAGAAAACACACTTAAGGAGCCTGCAATCCTAGTAGTCAATAGTATGCTCCTTTGTGATGGTTAAATGTTATTTTTGTAAGTACAGGTGCTTTGAGCTTGGAAGGAACCTGAGAGGTCAACCAGTTAAGAAAATTTATTTTACAGGTGAGTAACAGATTGTGAGAGAAAGCTCTCTCCCCGATAACTAAAAGAAAAAATAACATATACTGAAAGTGAGAGGTTCAACTTAACCAGGGGGTTTCAAGTTTCAGTTCATGTATGCCACTGGAAGTATCCAAACAGAGACTTCATGCCTGAATGTTAAAAATGTCACATGAGGATATACTGATTGACATTTGCTATAGATGATCCAAGTTTCCTTCTGAGATTATGATTTATTAAAAAGAAATAGTGATTTGGGCTATGGATTATTCAAAAACTATTCTCACAAGACTTCAGAATGATTAGTCTGAAGCACACAACTCGGCTAAGGCTAAAATTAGTTTCTATTTTCTGAGCATTCACTAGCCAGCAAAAGAAGAAGGTGACACAGAAATGTTTTCACTGCTGAGGATTTAAAAATACATATAAAATCCATGTGCGGATTAGCCAATTTATAAAACTTGCCACCAATGAGTTCCCCATTACAAGGTAATTCCCTACAAATACTTTTATAACAAAAGTTTCCTTAAAACAAAAGATTTCTAAGTCTCAGCTTAATCCTATTTATTTCACTCAATTTTGATAAAATGCTAAAGCAATGGAAGAATGTGGAAAACCCCATAGGGTGTGTGATAACTGGGCTATCACTGAACTTTTCAGGCTTGTTCGGTAGCTTAAAGAATGGAGGCTCTAAGGAGGGGCTGTCCAAACCACACATCCCCAATCCCATTTCAGGGCTTAAATACTCTTCTTTGTCTTAAAATGGTCTTAAATACCATTTATTTGTTGACGAGTTCCAAATGTATGCCTTCAGCCCATACTGTGCTTAAGTCTAGATCCAACTACCTACTTAATATCTCTTCTTGGATGTCTAATGGTCATTTCAAATTTACTATGTACAAAACTGAATTCCTGATATCCCCAAAACCTGCTCTTCCTGCAGTCTTTCCCATCTCAGCCAATGGCTACTTCATTGATCCATATGCTCAGATCCAAAGCCTTGGAGTCAACTTTAAGTCCTCTTTCTCTCACATACTCTATCCAGTTAACAGCAACATTAATAATCATAGTTGCTAATACATATAGTAAAGTATTTACTATATGCCAGGCAAGGTTCTAAATCCTTTGTATGTTCAGTAAATTGTATAGTTCTCACAATGACACCACTATAGTTTAAAGCTAAGAAAACTAAAGCATAAAGCATAAATAATTTAAGTTGTTCAAGATCACAAAGTAAAGAAGGGGAAAAGCCAAATGTTTAAACCCAGACAGTCTGGTTCCAGAGTCTAAGTTGTTACCCCCTATGTATATTACATTTCTCCAGCAAATGTTTTGGGCTTTACTTGCTAAAGAGACATAAAATCTCACCACATCTCACTGAATCTCCACTGCCACCACTCTGGTATAAGCCACAATTAACTCTCACCTGGACTGTTGCAGTAAGTCTCTTAACTATCACTAGATTAATATTTTTATAATCAATAATCTGTACAGCAACTAGAGTGATCCTTTAAAAACATATCAGGTCATGGGACGCCTGGGTGGTTCAGTTGGATACATGTCTAACTCTTGATTTCAGCTCAGGTCATGATCTCATGGTTCATGGAATTGAGCCCCGCATCAGGCTCTGCACTGAAAGACAGTATGGAGCCTGCTTGGGATTTTCTCCCTCTCTCTCTGTCTGCCCCTCCTCTGCTTACACGCGTGCACACATACTCTCTCTCTCTAAAACAAACAAACAAACAAACAAACAAACAAACAAAAAAACCACACATAAAAAAATATGAGGTCACAACAGTCTTTTACACCTAAAACTTTCCAGTGTTCCCTATGTGAGTCAGAGTTAAGGCCAAAGTCCTTACAATGGCCTGAACAACCATGACCTGGCACCTGCAGCACATCCATTACCTCCCTATCTGTATCTCCTACTATTCATCCCTTACTCCACTGCCACCAGCTACAATGGCCTCCTTGCTGTTTCTGGAATGTATCAGGCATGTACCTATTTCAAAGCTTTTCCATTTAGTGTTCCTCCTGCCTGTAATACTTTTCCCCACAAACCTGCACAGCTTATTCCATCATCTCCTTTAAGTCTTTGCTCCACTGTCACCTTAGTAGCATCCCTTAGGTGTCTCTGACATCCTGTATGGATGCTGGTCCTTCCTATCTTGGCCAATTTTTTCACAGGTGATAAGCAATAGCAAGATTTCAGTTTTTCTGATAAAGTACAAATAAAGTAAAATTACATAATGAAAATGACTAGTTCAGGGACTTTGCATATGAATGGAAGACTAGTTCTCCGATGTATCTAGGTATCTGTAGGGTAAAATGTAGGGACAGCCTAGAGAAAATCAGGAGTACATAGATGGAGAAAGGATATCATGGTGCTATGATATTAAGGAAGCAGATTATACAAAAGATTGAGGTTTCCTACCATTTAATTCATTTTGCAACTATTCTTTGTTTTCCTTATGTAAAGCACTGAATAAAGGTGAATCCCTGCTCTCAAGAAACATATAATCTAGTCAGTGAGACATGAAAATGATCAACTAAAATACAGGTCCAATTAAGTAAATGATGTAGTAGATATGAAGGCAAAGTACTTCTTGAGCATAGGAAGGAGTCATGTATTCAGAAGAAGGAAAAGGGAACAGAGGAGGATTCTTGGAGGAGGTAAAAAAAAAAAAAAAAAAATGAGCCTTGAAGGAAGAAGTTAGAAGTTTTTGATATAAAGAGAAGTGATAAAGAAAGGCGTTTCAGGATGACAACGCAGTATGAACAAAGGCCCAGAAGAAGGAAATATAGTAGCTTCTTGAAGATAATTGAGTAGTTTGTGAGGTTATATAAATAGGGCTCTGGCAGGAGATGAGATCCCAAGGTAGGTCTAAATCACTGTTTTGCACTTTATTCCAAAGGTACTTCCAAAGGCTTCTCAATGCTAATAGTAGCAAAATCTCCTTTGGAATCTAGACTTATAGATCCAAAAACCTACTTGACTATATTAAAATATGCATGTCCAAAACCAAACACCACAATTCCTCCTACAAACCTGGTTTTATTATAGTCTTCTCTATCTCTATTTCTCACCTGGTTATAAAACAAGGCCAAGCCAAGGCCAAACTAAACCAAACCAAAGTCCAGGAACCATTCCTGACATCTTCTGCCTTCTACCTATATCCAATTCAACACCAAGTCCTATCTATTTTACTTTCCAAATTTCCATCAAATTATAATACTCTCCCATCTATCTCTACCACCACCACCTTAGGACAAACTCTTGTTATCTCTTTCCTGGGCCACTGACTAATCTACCTAAATTCAATCAGGCTTTCAGTTAAGCTGGAGAATTTTTTTTTTTTTTTTTTAAGTGCTGAGGCGCCTGGCTGATTTAGTCTGTAGAACATGTGACTCTTAATCTTGGGGAAGTGAGTTTGAGCACCACATGACACAGATTTTTTTTTTAAATAAGTTCTAAATCACCAAATGCTTAAATTCTTTTACGTAGCTTACCACGACTTTTTTGGGGGGAGGGGCAGAAAGAGAGGGAGAGAGAGAATCCTAAGCAGGCTCTGCACTATTGGCAGATAGTGGGGCTTGACGCTGGCTTGATCTCTTGAACCAGGAGATCATGACCTCATGAACCAGAAGATCATGACCTGAGCTGAAACCAAGATTCAAATACTTAATTGACTGAGCCATCCAGGCAACACCCACCTGCAGCTGCCAACTCTTAAAAGAACAAGTATCTGAATGTGGTCTATCAAGTCAGTCCTACATGATTTAAGCCCTGGATCTATTTCTCTAGCTTCATCTTACAGCATGCTTCCCCCACTCTAGTCAAACTGGTCTTTTTCAACCCCTGCAACTCATCCTTTCTTCTCACCACAGGGCCTTTACATATAGAATACTGCTTACTTGTCCTTTCTTCAACTCTCAGCCAGGAAGTTTGCTAGATGTTTGGGTATGTACTAATGAACAAAACAAAGCATCTCTGTTTTCTATGAGGCTTAACGTCTGAGTGGATAAGAATGGTAGAGATGAAATAACCAGTAATCAAATAATATAAATTATTGAGAAGTACTACAAAGAAGAAAAAAAAGGGTGCTATGAAAAAAGGAATAATGTAAGGGAGGGAAAACTACTTTAGATGGGGAAGTTATAGAAGAATTCTTTGAACAAGGGCATTTGATCTGAGGTCTCAAAGACAGAAAAGGAAGTTATTACTTTAACCAGGTCATAAATGAGGAAAGGTATTATTACCGTTTCATGTGCCAAGAGAATACAGAATTTGGAATTTTATCATATCAAGGTAAAGAAGCAGTTAAGAAAGCAATTCCAAAAAAGAGAGAGAGAAAAAAAAAGGATTTGTCCTTCACTTCTTAGAATTCACTTGGTTAATAGTTGAGACTATGTTACCAAAAAGTCTTAAGGAAGAAGAGGATGCTGAAGGAAGAAAAGATCAGTAAACAGGAAGGGGGCCACCTGCCCAGTAACCTAATGAAGTATATGGATAATTGTATTTACAAGGCTTATATAACCAATGAGTCAGCAAAAAGTCAGATGTCAATGGATCTCTTCTGTGCCCATTCTAAGCAGCTAGGAAACTTGGCTCTCTCTGCTGGAAAGAAGAGGGGCCCAAGAACAAGATCTCAGGTTAGGCTAATAAAACAATTAACATATCTTCCAGCAATACTTACCTAAGTTAGGATGAGGAAAAGTAAACCTTCAGACTTAGAAAAACCTAAGACATAGGATCCAACTTAAAGTAGATTAGAGCAAAGTGATTCTGGTAGGATTTCATAGATCTAATGCAACTCATTTCTTTAACTTGTCATGAAATGCTTGTTAAAGATTCCAAAATCAAGACCCCCAAATCTGTTTTAAAAAAAAACCTCGATTTTAAAAAGCAAATGTCTTTATCATTCTTGGGGTCCATAAATATTTAAGAGTTACTTTCTACAACTATCTTTTCTCTAATAAGGCTAATATGTATGAATGATAACAGAAAAAGTTTTCATAATGACAGAATTGAGTCTGGCAAAGAAAAACATACAAAATAGAACATAAAGGGATTAAATTATAGTACAGACAACGAGATACGGCACTAACCACCACTTGATATTGAATAGCAACGATAATGAACCAAGACAAACACCCACCAACGCACTGCTATGAAAATAGCAGACTCCTCATCCTGCCTTCCTCCACCTCCATACTTATGTTCTCAGGCTATTACTGTTCCAGAGGCAACAACTTGGTAAGACCAGGGAGCTTTTATTTTTTCTTTTCTACTTTAGGCCATAGGGAAAGCGGGGGGAAACAAAGGGGAGGGGGGGTTAATTATAACTGTTCAAAGAAAAGAAAGGATATCTGTTAGTCAGCATTCTTTGCTCTGGAAGTTCCTGGCTTCTGCCTGTTCATAGACATCTGAGAAAACTTGACGATTACCTCTGAAGGTCACAAATGAATGATCAAAAATAATATTTTCCCTTCTGGCTTCTTGGATCACCCCTTTCCATCACATATGATTCTGCAAAATGTGTTCGTTATTGCTAAGAGGCAATTCTATGTAGTTGATATAGAAAAATAAAAATAATAATTAAAAAACCCCAAGAAACCCTCCCCCCACAAAACACAAGCAATACATTTATCTTACCAAAACCCCCCGTCAGGCAGTCTGCTGATTTTGCTTGCCACAAAGCTCATCCTTCATTTGGGTACTGCGAGAGCAAGCTTGGATAGTGAAAACAAATCACAACCTCTCTTGACTATGTGCTCTTTCCATTTGTCCCAGCTTCCAAACTGCAGAGGAGCTGTGGCATAGTCTGTCACGGCTGCACATACTTCGTTTCCGAGAATAACGCTGTAAATGAGGACAGCTACCACTGGGAATGCATTCCCCCACCAAAGAGCCAGCCGAAATGAAGCTTCTAGTGCATCCCTGGGCTTCTCACCTTCACAGCCTCAGAGAAGTGCCTTTCACAGAACAGGCAGGTAGAGCCGCACCACATCAACATCCTTGCATAGCCAATCCTCCGCAGTGCCCACCTCAGCCTATGTACAGTTCCGGTTCTGTCTTGTACATCAACTCTTAGAGCTCCGGTTCTGTCTTGTACATCAACTCTTAGAGCTTTCTACATCTGGGAGCCTGGGAGGGCTCTGTGCTGAATAAACAGAAAGCTTCTGCCAAACAAGCATCGTGTGTGTGTGTGTGTGTGTGTGTGTGTGTGTGTGTGTGTGTGTTTGTGAGTGTGTGTGTGTGTGCGCGCGCGTGCGCTTTGCTAGAGCTGCTAATGCAAATGAATAGTTTTACTCTGAGAATGGAGATCACACAGTATCTGCCTCTTTTCTGGAGCTGTGAGCATCTTTTATAAAAAACAAAAGCATCAAACTGGTTGAATTTAAAGCTACAGAGCAGTAATTCACCATTCACATTTGTCTTCTAGTTTAAAACCAGATTAAGGTTTAGAGAATAGCTTAAAGAAGGTTAAAAACATTCTAAATAAATGTTTAGGGAGCCTGGTTCAATAATCATAATCATCATCATCATCATCATCATCATCATCAAAACAAATCTACCCATGTTTAGATAAAGGACTAGAAGATTGCCAAAACAATTTCTATGCTTTCCTGAAGTTTCTTCTCTTATTTTTCATTTTAGGTTCACAAAATAATTAAAATGAAAACTGACCAATTATTCACTATGGAGGAAAGGAAAAAAACGCTTCTGAATGAAAAGCGCTGGAGTTGTCTGAGGTCTATGCAACAGATTAAAACACCACAATCTTAAGCCCTGCATCACATACCATTTACTGAATACCCATGATACTGCATGAAAGAACTGAACAACTTAAAGAGATTGTTCCTGCACTGAGTAAGTCACTTTGGGAGTTAGACCATCAGATCTGAGCTTTTATTTTTTCATTTGTAAAACCAGTTCTGGGGAACGTGCACAGGAAGAATGTTAATGATTATGAAGTACAGTGTAGCATGTACAATGTATAATATGTGGAAACATTTCTCTGAGGTTACTACACAGAAAGGCATCATAAGAAGACAATTTGAGAGTTCGGTGCCTAAAGCTGTGATAATTTCTGTACTTGCATGTAAGTATGGGGCTGGAAGCTCAGGCCAGCACAGTACTAAGAGGTCAAAGAAGGGCTTTCCATCAGCATTCACCAGCTTCATGTAACATTTTTTCATTTAAATCATATGAAGCCCTCTGAATGAAATCCAAAGCACTGTAAATGAATTTAAAGATAATTCTGTGTTGACACCATGGCTCCAGAAATTCATCTTCTATCTCTAGAGACATAGAACTCTGACCCTGACTCTCCAGAACAAAGTAATAAAGAATTTAATGGCTTAATACAAGTTTTGTCTTTGCTTAAAAATTAGGTTGTAAGGTTTCAACAGAGTAAATTTTTGTTTCTACAAAAACAAAAGAAAAACCAATCCTGCACAGCTAGCATCAACACTAGCTAATGTCTGCTTAATTCTGTTTATTACCATTCTTAATATATCTTCTTTTGAGACAATCAGGTTCATTATAGAAAACTTTGAAAACACAAGTGGGCATTAAAGAAAGCAAAAATTATCTGTAATCTCACCACTCAGAGAAAATCCAAACCAAACACTGACATAAGGCCCTTCTAGTCTCTTTCCCTAACACTGAGATTTTTGAAACATATGTTGAAAACAAGGTGCTATAAGATGAAAGCTGTCTTGTTGGATGAGCCACCGCACGGAAGACAGTAGCCCTGAAGTTGCCCATTGTATATTTGTAGGAGTCATGATTTTACCCACCCCCCCCCCCCAAAAAAATCCCTAAACAGTTTTTGAGGATCCATGAAGACGCCAATAGATTCACCAGAGTTGCCAGAGAAGTATACCTCATTGGCTATGTTAGCCTGGGTACATCTCTTCTTGGCTCTCAAAGTAAATCCCAAGGGGCAAAAGAACTTCAATTTTGCTGACTTTCTGGTTTTCTCAATTTTTTTTCCCTCTTGCTGATTTTGTTTTTGTTTCTGGCTAATGCACAGTTGATAAGTTATTCCTCATTGATGGATATACCTACTGAGAATTGGATTTTTATGGTTCCACCATTTGGTGGTCTATGTAGTAGAATGACAGAGATCTATTTTCTGTTGAGTGAAAAACCAAAAGAGAATTCAGTTTGTTAGACTTTTTGTCCACTTGTCTATTTTGAGCTCAATTAAGAATGTTGCACATAATATTAAAGGAGAATAGCTCTTAGAGATCTCAACTGATGAGGTTTTATGTTTACTTTTGACCCATGACTAAAGCTGTAAAACTGAAGCCACAGCTCTGTCTGTAATTCAGAAAGAACTTGACCTCTTAAGTATGAAATGTTTTCCAATTTTTAGAGGATATTGATTAATTTGATTATAATACCTCTTAAATTAAGAAGTTCTGTTCTCATTGGTTTTGTAGAGCTCAATAAGCACTTATTTATCAAATTTTTAGAATTTCCAAGAAAATAAAGTGAACCTATAATACTCCAAATATGTTAGACAAAGAAAAAGAAATCCTATCTACAGAAACTACTAGTTCAGAAACATTTTAGGAGTCCAATTTCATATAATTAAGATAACTATTGTACAAATCAAGATGAGTTTTGTCAGTTAAGTGTAACACTGCATACATCTTAATTTACTTGGGTTTGTTTTCTCAGATAGAAGCTAATCTGAATTTCCTATAACAGACTTACTGATCAAATAAGCTAGTATTACTCTTCCTATATATTTGATATTTAAAAAATTGAAAATCTGTATTCATCTACATTGAATAATAATGTTAACAAACTCTTTATATCAATGACAATGATGTGTTAGTTTAAATATCTCCAAGATCTACTGGGTATCTACCCAAAGAAAACAAAACCAGTAATGTGAAAAGGTAAGCACACTGCTATGTTCACTGTAGCATTATTTACAATAGCCAAAATACAGAAGCAACCTAAGTGTCTATCCATAGATGAATAGGATAAAGAAAATGTCCTGTGTGTATATACACACATATACGTGTGGGGGGAGGGGGAGAATACACACACACACACACACACACACACACACACACACACAGGGGGAGGGGGAAAATCCCAAGCAGGTTCCGTGATGCCAGTGCAGACACACACACACACATACATGAAAAAGAATGAGATCTTGCCATTTGTGACCACATGGATACTCCCAGAAGATATATGCTAAGTGAAATAAGTCAGAAAGACAAGTATCCTATGATTTCACTAATATGTGAAATTCAATAAAACAAAAAGCAGAAAAAGATCCATAAATACAGACAACAAACTGATAGCGGACAGAGGGGAGGGTGTGGGAGGGGGATGGGAAAAACGGGTGAAGGGAAGTGGGAGGTGGAGGCTTCCAATTATGGAATGAGTAAGTCACAAGGAAGAAAGATATAGCATAGGGAATATAGTCAATGGTACTGTAATAGCACTGTATGGGGACAGATGGTAGCTATACTGTGGTGAGCACAGCATAATACAGAGCTGTCAACTACTATGTTGTACACCTGAAACTAATGTAATACTGTATGTAAACAATGTTTCAATAATAAATTTCTCCAAGATCTATGGTAATTTAAAATCTTGGACTAATGTTAAATCAAGCTAATCAATAAGTAATTCTTGGTGCCCAAATAATTTCTAAATAAAATAGAATACTAAATGTTATTATGCATAATTCTAAGTTGATACATGTTTGCTTCTTATTTGTATATGCTATTAGAATAGCTGTATCTTTGGGTCATGTTAACAAGCTGTTCATCTTGCCACTATAAGATAGTGTAAAAGAGATGAGTGCAGCTATATAAAGTCTGCTATGTGTATTCATGAGTTTTACTGCTCTACTAACATGCTTGTGTTTGATAGACAGTTCTAATTATCCCCCCCTTCTATCCAGTTTTCTCTCTGAAATGCAAGTTGTGTTGATATAGGTGGTTGGAACTATATTAGCAACAATAGTGATAGAGAAATACAAGTCCTTTTGCTTTTCAAGGAAAAAGAGCATTTTTGTCCCAAAGTAAAGTGGCTGTCTGTTCCAGAATTTGAAAAAAGGATAAATCTTAGTGAATTTGACTTGCCATGGTTTATACTACTGGGATCTGAAAAAAAAGCCAGGAAATACGTTCAAATTTTGGCAAAATCTGATCACTTTTGATGAGCTTACTTCCTTGGCTTGGAGATTAAAGGCTTTATCTACAACATGAAAGATTATTTTTTATCTTCTGTGTTATTTGCATTGATAGAATAACTTTCTGGCTTTACATTTGATTATTATTTTTTTAAGTTATTTATTTATTTTGAGAGAAAGAGAGACAGTGTGAGTGGGGGAGGGAGAGGGAGGAGGGAGAGGGAGGAGGGAGAGGGAGGAGGGAGAGGGAGGAGGGAGAGGGAGGAGGGATGAGGGAGGAGGGAGAGGGAGAGGGAGAGGGAGGAGGGAGAGGGAGGAGGGAGAGGGAGGAGGGAGAGGGAGGAGGGAGAGGGAGGAGGGAGAGGGAGGAGGGAGAGAATCCCAAGCAGGTTCCGTGATGCCAGTGCAGAGCCTGATGTGGGACTCCAACTCACAAACCATGAGATCATGACCTAAGCCGAAGTTGGAAGCTTAACGGACTAAGCCACCCAGGTGCCCCAACTGGCATAGATATTTCAATAAGAGTGACCAACTAGACAAAAGAGACTAAGGATTAAATCATTATTTTACCAGCAAAGTTATGTTCGGACCCTGACTGAGAAAACAGGCTCCTTAATTCAAATACTACCCAGAGATGTATCACACATACTGTATATGAAGAAATTGTTTAATACTATTTTTTCATTGAGTGTTTTTCAGATTTCTCAATACTAATTAACATTTACTTGAATATGTCCTTGATGAAAAGCAAAACTGAACACAACTTCATTAGAATGCAATATATGAAATAAATTTACATATTGCTGAATAAATAACAACATAATTTGGACAATAACAGACACAAAATAACATACTGAAGTTTAGAATTTACTGACAAGAAAGTATTTTTCCTTCAATAATACAAACCTATGATAGTACTTCTATTGTGTTCAACACTGTTGAGTATTGGGGGGATGCTGTAAATTTCATAGGGAAATAGATTTTATCCATCCAAAATTCCTGGGGAAAAGATGTCTTTTAAAAAGTTCTTTATTATTTCAAATAGTATTTCAACATTTCAAACATATAAAAGTGAGGAAAATGACTCTTTTGCACTCTTCATCCAGCTTCAATTATTAACTCATGGCCCGCAATTTCCCTCCCCTGCAATTATTTGGAAGCAAATTCCAGACAAAAGATGTTCTTTATAAAAACCAAGGCTACTCATAAAAATGGAGAACAAACTGAGAGTTGCTGAAGGGGTTGAGGGAGGGGGGATGGGCTAAATAGGTAAGGGGCATTAAGGAATCTATTGAAATCATTGCTTCACTATATACTAACTAATTTGGATGTAAATTTTAAAAAATAAAAAATAAAGTTAAATAAATTGCTTAACTGCAAAAACAAAAAACCAAACCAAAACAAAAACACCAAGGCTAATTCCAGAGGCTTTCCTATATTATTAAAGCTGTCAGATCTATAAATATTACTTTATTTTTTGGATAAAATGCCTAATGCTCTCCTTCTCTTTTACTCTTCACTATATTTTATTCATGAAGGATCTACTGGGGAATAACATCCAAAGACCATGAAACTTGTTCTGCTCCTAGACTGATCTTGATGTTGATGCTTAATGACTGATTGGGTAAGTTTTTCCCTAAGTGGCAAAAGATGGGGAAAAGTAAAGTTGAGTCAAAGAAGAAAAATGATAAATCTAAGAAATCAATTATTAATTGTAGTCATAGATGGCAGAGAAGAGATTTGCAAGCAAGGCTCTGAAGTTAAAATGTGTTGCATCAAGGAGTCTCTTCTGCCCTCTTCCACCAGGCAACCAGTTCAGCTAGCATAAACTTCCTACTGGGATTCAATAAGAGGTAGATTTTTCTTAAACTCCAGCAGCTCTCCTTGTATAAAAGTAAACCTCTACAAACAGCAGTAGGTGGGGGAGCAATAAATGACAAAGCAAGCAACTGGAAAGGTGTTTAAAATCTCCTGAGATTAGTATGGTCATATGAACTTCTAAATAAGGCAAATTACTTTCTTTTACTGCTTAGAATGAATTAGTTCAGAAAGGAAAGCAAGAGAGGCTTTTGCTGAATGTCCAAGCCAATATCAGAATTATGAGATTTTAGGAAGAATATAAGCACTGACCTCTAGAAACTAGCTAAATTACCTGTTTACTTGGGCTCTTCCTACCTCAAAGGAATCATGTACCACAATGTGATCTAACACATGAGGGGTTCAAAGGTGCTATGCTGTTTCACAACTGCAAAACATCATAAAGCCCTGATAGAGGTCAAGAAGGGCCAGGTAACCCCCAAGTACTGCTTGCAAAGAAACTGCAGAATCATACAGAAATTTATTTTGTAAAATGAAATAGTATAATGAAATAATATTTTTATGTCATGAGACACAGTATAGAATACTCCAACCTGAGGTCCACAAAAAGGTCAAGTTGTTTTCAGGATTTCCAAAGGACAAATGGAAAGTGTACATACACCCATGACAAAGTTATATGAGCAGATTACAATGAGAAACATTTAATTTTGTCTGGAATTAAATTTGTCTGGAATTTGTCTGGATACTACCTGAAAGGCATTCAGGTAGTATCACTGCACTAGTGCTGTTCAGAAATGCTAACTGGCTCTACTTTTTTTTTTTTAAGGGAAATAATATATGCTGTTTGTAAACAAATGTTTTAAAAATAGCAAGCTCACAAGGAGAACAAATATAAAGAGTCTTTGGTGGGACCAGGTTGATTTAAGTTTTAGTTCTAACCTGCAATGTTGAAAAACAAAAGAAAACAAAACAAAACAAAACAAATCATTTAAATTCATTTAAAATTCATTCATTCATTTAAAATATAAAGTAAATCATTAGAATATACCCAAGCATATTCTATGTCTGGAAAACTACCATCTGGAGGCAATACATAGGTAATGTGTTGTTTTAGAAAATGCTTTACACCACAATGAATTTTCTTGCTATACTCCATGAATGTCAGAGGTGCCATAAGCCATCTCTTGAAAATCCTTACTTGAGGGGCGCCTGGGTGGCTCAGTCGGTTGAGCCTCCGACTTTGGCCCAGGTCATGATCTCACGTCCGTGAGTTCAAGCCCCGCGTTGGGCTCTGTGCTGACGGTGCAGAGCCTGGAGCCTGTTTCAGATTCTGTGTCTCCCTCTCTCTCTCTGACCCTCCCGCATTCATGCTCTGTCTCTCTCTGTCTCAAAAATAAATAAACGTTAAAAAAAAATTTTTTTTAAAGAAAAAAAAAGAAAAAAAAAAGAAAATCCTTACTTGATCTATTTTATACCTTCTAAATCCCAGGTGAACAACACATCATACTGAAGTCTCAGGAATAAAAAAATTAAGCACATTTTACATATTCTCAAAAAATATGAAAATTGCTTGAAATGAAGAAAAATGGCATTCCATGGGCAATTTCAAGTCCATATAAGGAGAATCAATTGATTCTTTGTAAAATATTACTAGCCACAGATGGCAGAGTGGGGGTGGGGTGCAGTGGGTGGGGAGGCAAATATGAAGCTATTACATTTTAAAGTAACCTGGTTCATTATTCTTTGCTATTTAATTTTCCACTACACTGCACAAAGCTCTAGTGGTTCCAAATATTCTTTAAGAATAGCCACATGATTCTAAATAAAGAGATATAACTGGGGCACCTGGGTGGCTCAGCTGGTTGAGCATCCAACTTAGGCTCAAGGTCATGATCTCACCGTTCATGAGTTCAAGCCCTGCATGGGGCTTTGTGCTGACAGCTCAGAGCCTGGAGCCTGCTTCAGATTTTGTGTCTCCCCCTCTCTCTGCCCTTCCCCTGCTCATGCTCACTTGCTCTCTCTCTCAAAAATAAATAAAAACATAAAAAAAAAAAAGGAGAGGTAACCAAGAAAGAGTAAGAAGCAAGATGAAGACAGACACTATAAATATTAAATGACTACTTATGAAAACATAACTCTTTCCAAACTTCAAGTTTTATTACCAAAAAACAGTCAAATGGCCAATTTCTCATTCCTTTACCCTTTCTCTTAATAAACCATTAGCCTATAGTATTCTATGGTTAACATCATGAAGCTTAGACAACAGACCTTATTATGTAAGATGATGTTGGAAGGTTGCTGGTCTGCAGAGGAGATGGAATTGAGTCCCTGCATTGCCACCCATCAGTTGTGGACTCGTGTGATTTATGGAGCTTAAATGATTCAAGGCCTACTACCTATGAAACAGGACTGGCACTTGCAGGGTTGAGGGATGGAGATGAAAAACTAGAGAAAGCATAAATAGGATAGTTGAAGAGAACAGATGAACTGTCAAGGGGGAATGAAAAGACTATAAGCATAATATTCAGCAGTTAACAGCTGAACCGAGCATATACTTGATACTGTTAAATGAAGGAATAAATAAGTAAATCTTTGAGATTAGTTGAAATTTAGGACAAAACAGAAAAATTTTACTCTGTTGTAGATTAGATGATCTCAGAGTTAATATTCACTTGCTTTCCATTTCTCTCTGAGATATTAAGTTGTAAAGCATTCTGCTGTCTTTTTCAGTAGTTTTAAATTGTGTGGTCACAAGCTTAAAGAAGAGAGGTGAGAGACCAGAAGAAAGAACACTGAAGCATGGTAAAGACTGGAGTAAAGTGGAGGCAGAGGTAATGCAAAAGAAAAGGCCTGGTGACTCTTCTGAAGAAGGAACCAATAGGATCTGTTGACTGTATATTAGAGATTAAAGAGAAGAATGAATCAAAGATGAGGCCCAAATTTCCAGCCTAAGAGAATGATGATGCATTTCCAACAGGGAAGATTAAAAGAATAGTTCTGGGGAAAGAAAATTATGAATCAAATTCAGATATTTTGAATTGCAATAAGGAAAAAACAGTCACTTATGTTTCCAAATGGTTGGAAAGAACGTAAAGCTGAAATTTTGATCCAAAAAAAGGAAAAAAAGATCTCCTAGAGATATTTCCATGACTGTCAATATTTAATAGAAGCCAAATATGAAATCAAATATTTATATGCTCTTCTATTCAAACGTATTTACATTAAATGTGAACAGCATGTTCAAGTGAACAAGTCTGCTGAGGTGAAAGCCAACGGACTTTTCTGAATTCCAAATTCATATCAGGCTTAGAGCAATCAAAATGGCTAAATGAGAATCTGTACCGTTTCTGAAAAATAGCACAAGCACAGGTTCACTACCAAAGTTAAAGCTAAGAAACAACTCACTCCTAGAGTTTCACTGAACTGGATCAATGTACACATAACAGATGTATACACAGTAGTAATAATGATTCTGATTATAAAGGAGAAAATGGAAGAAGATAAGGAAGGTAACACAGCTTCTTCTACTGGGGTCAATAAATACGTCCTAATATAGAGTGTATAGAGAATTAATGTCCCTTCGGATCCTAATTTACATACTAATGTTTCCTCAAAAGAAATTCCTAGCTGTTAAACAAAAACAAAAACAAAAACAAAAACAAAAACAAAAACAAAAACAAAAACGGAATGGCACCAAATGAGAGCTGTGCAAACGGCATCAGTGTACTAAGGGCATATTACTACCCCTAATGTCTGTACAGCTGGGGTTCTCACTTTCTAATGAGGAAGGAAAAGGAGAAGAGGGAAGAGTAGAGGGAAATATGCCTGGGGACTGTGCTCCCAAGCAAGGTTACTCCTGACATTTTGGCCATCATGGCCTCCATGAGCTCCATGCACTAAACGCCAGCATCACTCATCCCCCCAAGTCTTTGTGTCAACGAAAATACCCTCTCATATTTCCAAGAGCTGGTGGGGAAGTGAGGGTTGGGGGGGGGGTGCGGTTGATAGGTTACTGGACATCTGAAATCTGACTGTATTTTATAATTCAAGAGTTTTCACAAAAGATGGCTTATTTTTTAATTATCTGTAAACCTTCAATCTTGATTTTACTTGTCAGAATCCAACAACAGATGCCATCATGTTCACTGGCCTGATTTCCTTGACTCAACCTATCTGCAATACTTTTTAAAAAATCTAATATAAAGATAAAATAAGTTGTTCCAAAGAAGAGAGAGGGAGCCCTGTTCTGAGGTTTCTGTATTCAGAATAATTAAGAGCACACAGACTTATATAGTATTTGAATGGGTAAATTAACACAGGAGACCACTAAATTCTCAACAGTAAAATACAGACCTATGGACACAGGTCAATAATCTTTAGTCCTAGTGAAACTACTCATAACATAAAGTTCCCTAAAGACTATATAAGACCAGTTCATTTATGATCATTTAAAAACAATAAGGGGGGATTACATATGAAAGGCCCAATATTCACTTCTGGTTCTCCAGGGCAAGGCAGACAATGTAGGCTCAATAAATGTCTGTTGAATGTACCACTAAAAACTAAAACCATAAATCATATCACCTCAAACACATGCTTATATTATTTAAGTCTATAGCTAGTTGTAGCTGATTTCTGAATTGGACTCTTCCATTTTTTGTATTCAATGTTTTTATAGAATTACTTGATTGCTAAGCAGTATGTTTACAAATTGATTTTAATTGTCTAAGGATGAGTTAGTTTGAGATTCTACAACCACATAAAAAATAGATACAAAAAAAAAATAATAAAAAGCTCACAGAATCCTAAATTAGAGTCGCAAGAAACCTTAAAAAATAGTCTATCCCAGGATTAAGTGAATTTGTTAGAAATGTCTGAGGGACAAATTTCTCATATAAGACTAAAGCAGTAAAAATGGAAGACCTTTGTTTTCAAGCCATTATTTAGAAAGTTAACATGGAACTGTCTCTAGTTTGTTCCTGACTTCAGTAGCCACTCAGGAAATAAATATTTTCTATCTTTCCACGATGTGTTCTGACAAAATTAGTTTTATCTCCTTATGGTTTAATAAAAATTAACTTGTATAATATTTAAAATTAAAAATGAGAAAAGGCTAAAGCTTTGTAAGGTATAAAATTTGCAGACCGCTAATCTAGGGGGTTGAAAAGTCCTACTAAATTCCAATTCCTAATAACTAGTGTTGTCTTAATAACTTTAAGGGGAAAACTTTAATAAGACAAATTTGCCCAGAGTCAATTATCACAATGTTCTTTTAGTGTCTCTTTGTAAAAAAAAATTGAGATGGGGATATTGTTAGGCATTTCATTTATTCTTCTCCACTATTAGGAACTCTGTTTTCTCTCAGGGTGTTTCATGTTGTAATTATATTAACAATAATCTGAAACAATATCCTAATATTTAGATAATATTAATAATTTTTTGCTTTCTAGAATTTTAATTTCAAAGAATGACTAAGACATCCTGATTCTTCCAAGGTATTGCAATGTAACAGGAACGTTGTATGATTTAGGTTAATTAAGATCCCATCAGGCAGACTCTTTTTGGTGCGGTGTCTAAATCACTTTAAGTGTTAACGAGATTTGCTAGAGAACCTAGTCATAGCATTTAATTTAGTTCCTGTTTGCTTTCTCTTTAACCGAAAATGGTGTTAAGAACAGTTGCCCTTTCCATAAATTACACAAATGTGGTACAGCTCATCACATAAAGTGATGACTTCTGCTTTTCATTTGAGAATACCAAAGGTTCCAATTCTATGGTTCAAAGTTTTAATTATTCTTTTCAGCTGCTTGACATCTTCAACTCTGATTAACCATAGAAATCTCTTTAAGCCAAGGATTTAATGAAGAGGTTGAACAGGACAGGAAGTATCCCGCAGCAAACCATCAGAGACCATGTTCCAGGCTGATATTTATCAGTGTTAGTACTCTTTTCATTCTTTCATTAACTTACTCAGTTATGAATAATCAGTTATAATTTCTCCCCAAAGATATCAAGAAAAACTCCGTTAAAGGCACTGCTGAAATCTACATATGCTGTCTTCAGAGTATCTCTGATCTACTAGTATAGTAATCCTATTAAAAAAGGAAATAAATTTACCCAGGGATAACATAAATTTTGAAAATCTGTTGAATACCATAGTAATTAGGGCTTCTTTTATAAGGTACTTATTTATGTACTTCTGGTCTTTAATGGTAACAATCTAGTGCTAAGTAGACTGAAAATTTGTTTTTAAAAGAATTTACACTACCTAGAAAATATCTTTTTACACCTAATTTTACCTTAAGACTCTTAATTGTTTAAAAATTTTTTATCATCAAGTAAATGTTAAAAGTATACATACACACCTATTTCACTATATTTTTTTACAAATTTGAAATTCCAATTAATTGGTGGATCACAGAGATTAATCTCATATAATAAAAAGATATGCTGCTCTCACTTAAGGCAGATTTTGTTTCTTCAAAACAATATGCAAATTAAAGATTTACATATAGGGTAATATTTATTACATTTACTATTACACTGGACTTAAAAATGGTTATTAAAAAAAATGGTTAAGGAAATTATAAAATGAATGCTTTTCAAAGCAAATAATCACCCTACCCAAAGTAATAAGGCTTTGTCTAAATCTAGATTTTCCTATATACTGTTAGTTCCAGTTTAAGTAAGGTAAAATCCCTCATTTACTGTCTATAAGCAGCTTGTAATTAAAGAATCAGGGGCACCTGGGTGGTTAAATTGGTTAAGCGTTGGACTTCAGCTCAGGTCATGCTCTCAGTTGGTGAGTTCCAGCCCTACATGGGGCTCTGTGCTGACAGCTCAGACAGAGCCAGGAGCTTACTTCGGATTTTGTCTCTATCTGCCCCTCCCCCACTTGCAAGCGCACGCGCGCGCGCTCTCTCTCGCTCTCTCTCTCTCTCAAAAGTAAATAAACATAAAAAAAAAAAAAGAATAATCAGTTAAGAAATTGCTTTTTAGGGGCTCCTGGCTGGCTCTGTTGGCAGAGCACGTGACTCTTGATCTCAGGGTTGTATGTTTGAGCCCTACATTGGGTGTAGAGACTACTTAAAAAACAAAACAAAAAAAAAAAAACCAAAAACCCACCCCCAACACCCCTGCTTTTTAAATCTAGTAACTGCCTATAACACAGAATCTATGCAAAATTTGAGGCCTGAGTCTGTATTTCTGAGAGCCAAAGGAAAATTTTATTTTTTAAAACAAATCTATACATGTGTATACATGTGTATTCATGTACAAGACATTCATCTGAGCCTCCTAAAATCTAAAGATCTTGAGAGGTTATCTTGTGGAACAGGTTTATATTATAGATGAGAAATAAAAGCTTTGGCATGTTAACTGAATCCCCCAGTTCCTACTTAGATGTGGTAGGGCTGGGACTATAAACCAGGTCTCTTGAGCCTCAGTCTCTCGATAACATCATTCTCCATTTTAGAAACAACAATGCAATCTAGTGCCCTTGCCTCCAAGGTGAAAATTTTCACACTGATCAAAACTACAACTACATGATCAGTGAGAACCACTAAGATTTTTGCCTTACTCTAATCCTGCTTTCATGCTCCAAAAGAAGATACTGGGTATCTTCAGAACTTGTTCATTGTATGGGATATGAACAGTTGCCACCTGGATGTCCTGCACTTGGCTTTTCTCTCTTTATCCAGCTCCAAAACTCAGAGGTAAAGTGGCACATAATTAATTCAGTGGAGAATAACAGTGAGTCAAGATGCAAGCAATTTACCACATGTGGCTCATACAAGGGAAAACATAAACAGGCAAAACTTGGATTGTTTCATAAAATGACCTATATTTGATGAAACATGTATGATAAAATGTATGCATCATGAATGTAAACGTAATGATGTAGAATCTAAAAGCAGCTTTAGTTTAAGAAGAAGGATGTAATAAAAGTTCTTTCTTCCACTGCTGCTCTCTTAAATTTTGTAACCTCACTGGCAGTTTTGTTCTTCAAAATGAAAATGGAACACTCAGAAATTAAAAGAATTATCTGAAGACGCAGAGTTGTGGTAAACTTTCTCTGGATTACCCACTCCCCCATTTCATTCTCACATTCTTATCTGTGTAGTCTGTCTTTCTTCCTCCCTTCATTTATATTCAAGTTAGTTAACATACAGTGTAGTATTGGTTTTAGGAGTAGAACCCAGTGATTCATCACTTACAAATAACACCCAGTGCTCGTCCCTGTGATCTTTACTTCTTAAAGATTTGTTTTCTAGTTAACAGCTTCCTACTGTTGCCAGTTCTGTTCCTAATAGCTCTTTTATGAGAATCATCTTGGAGTATTTGATCATTCATTCTGAACACACCTCATCTATAGAGTGATGGACATTAATAGAATAAATGAAAAGGCTTTATTTCTAGAAAACTTAAAATTCCCTTGAATTCACCTGATAACTGTCAAATAGGACAATATGGGATCCAGTTTCTTGATAAGAAGAAGGCTGTACCATATTTGGGGGGAGGTGAGACATCAAAGATATTTAATGTTACTGAACTTCATGTGGGCATCAAAATGATTCCTTCCCATTTTAAAATGACAATACTGTAACACATTTACGTATATCTTGGTAAATTTCTCTGAGTATACTAATAACATAAATTCCATCAGTGTATCAGAGAGTGTATATATTTTACACTTTGGGAGAAATTACCAAATTACTCTTCAGAAAGATTGCAACCATTTGCACTACTACCAACAATATAGTTCTAGGTATCAAACTTTGGTATTTTGATTACTCTGGTAAGTGAAGATCTCATTTTACTTGTCAATTGCATTCTTTGTATTAAGGATAAACTTGACCGTTGTTTGATATGTAATTTGACCATACGTATTCCTTTTTCTATGAGTTCTTTTGGATCTCCAAGAGAATCTTTCCCTGCTTGCAATCAGGACATAATATGCCTAGATTTTTGAAAAATAGACTACAGAGGAACCACTGGAAATAAAAAGTCAACTTGAGTTAGGCTTTTGCACTCTCCAGAAATGATTGTCTATAAACTTATCCTCACAAGTTTCCACTGAACATAAAATACTTTCTTTCAGCCAAGTATCAATCTAAATAGTTGGTATTCTTTACTTATTCTCAGACTTCCAACAACCACTACACTTTTCATTAAGGGCAAATGAGAATTAAAGGACATAGTCTAATTATATTCCCTGGGTTTATACATCTCAAACTTTCCTATTTGTCTGAAAAGTAATCTGGATTGTTCCCCCAAACTATTTTAAAATCAAAAATAGGCTCCTAAATATATCTAACAGAGTCAAATAGAGGATTAACAGAGGATTCCTTGTACTTTAGGTACTGAAGATGCACGTGCATGCAGTTCATACATACACACTCCCACCCCCTTCCCCCTACATATGGGGATTAGAAGTATAAATGTGAAGCTGACAATTATAGTGATAGAGAAGGGAGTATCTCTGAGGTTGGCTTTTCTGCTTTTTTGACCTCAAGACTATATACTGAAGAGAAAATGTTTTCCCTCCTACCTTGAACCCTGTCCCCAGTCCACCTTACAACACACACACTCCTATCTATGTTCAAGGTAAAATTATATGAATTTAAGCCCAATTGAGCCTACTTTTAAAGGCCCACTGTTATTTAACTGGAATCAAATTATTGACATATTCCCAGGCTAAACATAATTTCCCTTCTCTAAACTTGTAAGCTGTATAATTTTTCTACTTTATATTACCTTCCTATTTTTAGTTATTTTTGCAAGTCTTTATATTTTCTAATAGAGACCATGAGTCCTTAAGTCAGAGATTGTGTCCTACACTTTGCTGAACTCCTTAGAGCACCCACCACAGTACTTTATACTAAATGGCCAGTCACTGTTTCATTCTTTTATTAAAAGTGAGTTCATATTTATAAAGTGCTTTGAATACTGCCTGCACATGTAAGTTTACTAAATAAAATGAAAGAAATGAACCAATTTTCCCCCTCTACTGAATTTTTTCCGTCAACACGATTTTTCCCATCTCCTACCTTAAAGAAGCTTTTGACCGCATTTCCTCTACCAGTTACTGCCCACTGCTCCCTATAGAAGTAAAACTATTAAAAAGGTCTAATACTCAGTCTCCAAATTCCTCTCTTCCCATTCTCAAACTCACTTAATTGGTTTTATCTCATCATTCAACTAAAAACTTTTTGGCAAGATGACCAATCATCCCTACATTACTATATCCAAAGAGGAGTTCTTAGTCCTCACCTTACTTCACCTATCAGCATCATTTGACAGAGCTGATGTTTCTCTTGTCCTGTGAAGAGTTTCTAAACTTGGATTCTAGGACACCATACTCTCTTGATTTTCCCCATCTATCATGAGCCAGTTTTCCTCCTCTGCCTCTTCTCTCCTTTATTTATATTCAATCTCTCTCTTAATAGCTTCATCTAGTCTCTTGACTTTAAATACCATCTATTGTGATACTTCCTTCAATTTTATTTTCAGCGCAGACCTCCTAAATTCCGGACTCATACAGTCATTTATCTATTCAACATTCGCACTTGGATGTCTAACAGACATCTCAAACTGAACTCTTGCTCTTCCCACAAAACCTGCCCCACCAGCAGACTTTCATCTGTTAATGTATTCTTCTAGCTGTTCAAGTTAAATCCTTGTAGTCATCAATTTCTCTCTTACATACCTTATATCCAATCCATCAGAAAATCCTGTTTGATCGTACATTCAAAATCTAACCAATTCACATTATCTTCTGCTATTTTACTTTAGTCTGACCCATGATCATATCTTGTCTGGATTACTACAATGGCCTCCTCCCTGGCCTTCCTTGGCACCATATAATCTATTCTCAGTACTAAGTCAGAATGATCCTTTAAAAATATAGGGCACCTAAGTGGCTCAGTCGGTCAGGCATCTGACTCTTGGTCTTAGCTCAGGTCATGATCTCAGGGTCTGTGAGTTTGAGCCCTGCATCAGGCTCTGTGCTGTCAGTGTGGACAGTGCTTGGGATTCTTTCTCTCTCCCTCTTTCTCTGGTCCTCCCCTGCTTGTACTTTCTCTCTCTCAAAATAAATAAACTTAAAAAAAAAAAAAAGTCAAATCATGTCACTTTTCTGCTTAAAATTCTTCAATGTATTCTCTTTACATTCAAAGAGAAAGCCAGTCTTTAAAAATGGCTTCAAGGGCATTTCTGATCTGATCTCTGTGTGGGAGATTAATAGCCACAAATTCATCCAATCTAGTATGCCATTCTTTTACAATTTGACTTCCTCATTCCTTCCATCAAAAAGTGGAATCTGGGGCGCCTGGGTGGCTCAGTCGGTTAAGCCGCTGACTTCGGCTCAGGTCATGATCTCGCAGTCCGTGAGTTCAAGCCCCGCGTCGGGCTCTGTGCTGACAGCTCAGAGCCTGGAGCCTGTTTCAGATTCTGTGTCTCCCTCTCTCTGACCCTCCCCCGTTCATGCTCTGTCTCTCTCTGTCTCAAAAATAAATAAACGTTAAAAAAAAAAAAAAAAAAAGTGGAATCTATTTTTCCATCCTGTGAAACTGAGTTTGGTCATGGACTTGCTTTGGCCAAATGAACAACAAATGTGACAGAGCAGAGACTTGAAATGTGTTTGTACATCGGGACCCGCTCTCTCTTGCTGCACTGAGATCTCCAGTAGACTTTATATTTCAGTTAATGACAATTCCATCCTCACAGCTGTTCAGGCTAAAATCTTTGTACCACATGAAGGCAGGCTCAACTGACATCCAGCACCAACTACAAGACATGTAAAGGAGGCCATCTTAGACCACCCAACCGTACTTGAGCTACCTAGTAACTTCCCGGCCAGATCCCACAAGAATGACCCAACTAATCCCAGCTGAAAGAGCTGACTCACAGAACTGTGAGCAAATAAAAAAGTTGTTTTAGGTCACTAAATTTTGGAATCGTTTGTTATACAGCAACAGACAACTGAGAAGCTCTACTGCATCATTGACACCCCAATTCCTACCACTGCCCTCCCTTCTTTCTCTAGACATACCAACCTGTTTTCTATTCCTGATATATATCAGGAACACTCCTGCTTTTGTTCTGGCTGTACGCTGTACTGGGAATGCTCATTTCTCAGACAGATGTATGGCTAACCCGCTTACTTCTATGAAGTCTTTCCTCAAATATCTTTTTAAACGAGGCTTACAATTACTATCCTATTAAAAATAACAGTCTACCCCCAGCACTTCCAAGCTCACTTACTCACCTTTATTGTCTTTATAGTCCATCCTCTTTCTCTCAGGTTTATTATTTGTTGTTATCTTCCCCAACTAGATTGTAAGGTTTAGATGTGAGGGGAGTTTTATTTTATCTTTTAAAAATTCACTGTTTAATACAGTGACAGCCCAATGTAAATAACACTTATTTAAAAGGTAAAGCATCTATATATGGCCAAGTGATTACACATGTATGTTCTGAATTGCCACTGTAAATTATGGGCATTTGCATAGAAAACTCAGGCAATGTCAACATTGCCAAGGAGTTGTCTGGAATGTTTGTATTACATATATGACTTAAACATACAGACGTGTGGTGTTGCAGGGTTATTAGGAAAGGAAAAAGGGAATTATTCATCTTTAGAACTGGTCAATGTCTTGAGATATTTTGATCTCATTAAAAAAACAGATGTAAGTTCAATACTGTCCAGCTTTCTAAAATTCTCCATTTATTTCCTAGAGTCAGATATATTAATCCCTCTTGAGTCTTCCTTCAAAATATTCATTCTATAGTTTAGAATGAACTCTTCACAAAGCATGTTGCAATCTCATGCAAGGAGAATATATGTACGAACCCCAATCCATAGCAGTTTGATATATCCAGACAGTCATACTTAGAATTACAGAAACGAAGCAAATACCTCATTTCTGAATATTTTAATCATTGTTTCAATGAGACTACTTAGTTCCCACAGTCGACAAATAGTTTGGTGAGAGGGAGACATGGGTAGAGAAGATAAGAAAACAGTTGCATCTACAATCATTTACTCAGATACTCAATATATTTTTTTTAGCAAGTTTTCTCTACTCATGAATTAATATAATAATGTAGAAAATTAACTAAAAATGTTTAAATTATGTTTTATGTTCCCCTCCTCCCTTTTGATTATCAGTAAGTGGGGAAAGGAGTTAATTTCTGTTTTTACTATCAGTCTCTACCTCCTACCCTTTCAGGGCTCTAGTACGAATTCTATCTCACCACCCCATTCAACCTAGGCTAGCATTCTTAATAACATAGATAAGTAAACTGACCTTTTATAACCCTAGAACAAACAGAGATGTGCCAGGGTTTTAAAATCCAAGATACAAAACAAACAGAAAAAAAGGGTAGAGAACAGAGCCACAAATCTCTTAATGAAGTCAGTATTTAAATTATTAACCATAAGGTGTAAGACAGTAATTTAATATCAAACCTCAGAGTGAAAAATCTGGATCTTAAATCCAATGGCTCAGGGCAAACAATATTAACGTACATTAACTTCAGAATCAGGTAAAACTATAAAAAATCTGTTTTGCTTTAGCATGAGCTCTTAGAAAATATCTATGTATCACTTATAAAACCAACTCAAACAATCATGGTAAAATCAAGCCATGGGCCAAGTTTTCTACTCAAGATTACAGATCAAATGTGAAAATGGTAGTTGTGTTGTATAAAGCTGGATCATCTTCCTATCCAGCTGTATGTCAGGGACCTGTTCTTCTGACCTGGAGACATAAACTTTAGCACTGAGATATGTGCACACTGCCTTACAATTCAGAAAACTGCCAAGTCTTTGGGAAAAAATACACTGAAAACAAGTAGCTGAGGGATAAGAACCTTTGTTTCTAATGTAATATTTCAAATGGCTCTAATCCAAATTCTTATTTTTTATGCATGCCTAGCATCTTCAAATTTAACCCAAGTTTTTCCCAAGCTAAAACCCTGCAAAAGGCAGACAAAATTCTTTTGTTCATTGAAGGAAACACTTATTTTCTGATAACTATTTTGCCTGAGAGAGTGAGGATGACATTTACTCTGCACTGAAGCAGCCCAGCACACGGGAGAGTCGGAATACTCCAGTACGATCTGAGCATGCCCACACAGCCAGAGTGCTCTGTGCATTCTGCCCAAATAGCTATGGGCAAAATGCACAACTAGGAAACACATAACATGCTTCTTGATTATTGCCATCTCACACAAGTCAGTCCAAAAATAGCAAATGCCCATGGCTGAGACCTACTGCTGAAAAATGCTGAGTTTTCAGCAGCTCAAAGCATTTCTGTGTCTATTTAACCAGCCCCCACTTAAAGCTGTAGAATATAGGATTAAGGAAGAGGTTTAAAAAAAGAGACAGATACACACACATATACAACATACGGTTTCCGAGGAGACTGAGGGTTCCATGCTTGTAAGGGAGAAAGAGGAGGAATATGCCGAATAACCCTCGGGTTTCTCCCAGATTTGAACATGCTGTACTGTGGCATGAGGTCAGCAGAGACTGACTCCAGCCCTGTGAGGCTGAATTCTACCCTGACAAAGCAGTATCACTGTAATATGAAGCAAAAGGATCCAGGGCATGTTGGCAGCTGTACAGACTGGCTGTTCTAGAAAGTAATGGCAATTCCAAAACAAGAGATCTATGCTGTCACATGAGATAATCTTCAGCCCAGTTAAGCAATAAGCACCAAAAATACTTGAATCGCAAACACAGGCAGCTCAAAATTTAAAAGGTAGGAAAGAACTTTTCTCCTTGAGCCTATTTTGCATCTGGAGGAAATGAACAGGAAGTGGGAAATTTGAAAAGCTACTGGTTAACTAGATTTGTATCACTAATAATACATTGATTTTGATCTGAGCTGAGGTACAGTCTTCTGGACACTGTGACCTAGCTGAGGAGCCCCAAAACTTCTCTGTGATTTTACAACAGAGCAGGGAAAATATCCTGAAAATATGTTTTTAGTAATGGATAGATGCCAGAACTGAAGATATGGTAAATAACCTCATTTTTCACACATATCCAGAAGTCAAAGGTTGCTACAAACCTAATGCACATTTATCGTTTCTTTTTAGGTCACTAAGAATCTATACAAGTGTACTGTTAGAAATTCTTGCCTGAAGTAAGAGGAACACTAAAGAGTCTTACCAGGCAAAGGAGCCAGAACATGGAATTTCTGTCAAGAGAAAATATAAGGCAATGCACATGTAATCCTTTAAGTTTTGTGGACTCCCTTATGTTATGAAAATTCTACTCTAGATCAGAAGTGACCCAATATTTTTAATAAATAAAATTTAGCCAGGAAACAGCAGTAAACACAGGACACAGAGATGAAACAAAATGGTATGAAAGAACTAACAGTAAAGTAAATTAAGTTCTTGAACAGTTCAGCATTAGAATAGAGTAAATGAAGTTAGAAGAATTTTTTTTTAAGTAGAGATCAAGAGTGAGATCAAGAATCACATGCCATACTGACTGAGCTAGCCAGGTGCCCCATCAAGTTAAAATTTTAAATAAGTTGAAATTTACCTTATGCCATACTACTGCCTAAAAAAAAGTCTTTCAAAGCTCTCTGTTACTTATATGAAAAAGTCCAAACAACCAGGTATGTTACACAATGATCCTGATGATCATCAGATCCCTGCCTCCTTTTCCCGTTCTATATCTTCTGTGTTCCATTCATAGAACCGCCCATTACTGCCATTTTTTGGGCATAGAAACGGAAAAGTAGGGAGGTTAATAACTTGCTCAGAGTCAAATGGCTAAATGGTAGGGCTGGGATTAAACTAGACTGTACAATTCTGACTCCACACTCTTACCTACTAAGTAGTGACATTTACAGTAAGAACTCTATCTTTAAGGAATCAGTAGAGACAGAACATGAGCACCTACAAAGATGTTCAGAAAAAGAGAAAAGTGAATCACTACAGGATGGAGAAAAGCTTCAAAGGAAGGGGTAGAACTTGAGCTGGGCTGTTCATTCAATTATCTGAGGCACTGTTCTGGAGAAACATCAAAGAACAAACCGATTATGCCTACATCCTAGCTGAGGAAAACAGCTAATAAACAAATGTAATAAAATATATAATATGTCCGTTGGTAATAAGTGCTATGAAGAAAAATAAAGCAGAATAAAGAGGACAGAGGATGAGGGACCTTCTCTAATAATATCTGACCAGAGATCTGAATGAAATCACATGAATATCTGGGGAAAGGTGTTCCAGGGAGATACCAAGTTCAAGGGCCTTCAGACAGGAATGGTTTTGGTGTGTACAATGAGTGAACAAGGGAGAAAAGACAGAAAATAAGGACAGAGAGGCCTGGTGGATAAAAGCAGGGTGAGACTGTGTTATGTATGACATTGTAGGCTACTGTAAGGAAGTCAATGGGAGTCTTGAGCAGAGTAAGGAAAGGTTTCAGGTTTAACAGGATCACTCTAAGAACAGACAATGCTGGAGTGAGTGAGGGCCAGAGGACATGTACGAAGAGTGCTTAGGAAGCTATTACAATAGTCCACGCAAGACGACTGAAGTCAAGTGCCTATGACATGTTATCTGACATCCATTGAGGGAGCAAGAAACAGGTATTAACAAATACATAATGGAAGTGGGATGGGGAGGGATAAGGAAGAAAGAAAGAAAGGAAAGGCTTTTCACTTACAAGATATATTAGCTTTAATTTTATAATTATTAGCTTACCAATATTAGATTTTAAAAGGACACATACATAATTTAATTATTTATAGATTTCCCAATTTTTGATCAAGTTTTTTTTCTCTATATTTGTACCCAAATACATAATAGGTAATTTTACCATCTCTAATAGAGTTTTCTCATTCATTAAACATTTTACTTGGGACACCTGGGTGGCTTAGTCAGTTAAACATCCAACTTCAGCTGAGGTCATGATCTCATGATTCATGAGTTTGAGCCCCATGTTGGGCTCTGTGCTGGCAGTGCGGGTCCTGCTTTGGATTCTCTGTCTTCCTCTCTCTATGCCCCTGCCCTGCTTGCACTCTCTGCCTCAAAAATAAATAAACATTAAAAAATATTAAAAAAATTTTTTTACTTAAAGATGTAGTCCAGTATCTTATTAAGTCTGGGAAACAAAAATATCATCAAATAGGGGAAAAACTGCTACTGGGTAGTTTCAAAATGGGTAGTTTTAAAATACTGGATATGTAGTTTCCCATACTAATAAGTTTTGCTTTAGGTCACTTTATAGAGACCTCTGAAAGAATAATTTACTTTGAACATGAGTTTTTGTTTTGGTGTCCAGACTGTCAAAGGAAATTTTGATTCCTATTGCAGGATATACAGGGAACAGTGCCCAGAGAGGTCATTATCAACTGAATAGGAATAATGACATTTCTGAGTTCTGAGCTTCTTTATGATTTTAACACAAGGCCAACAGAAAATAAGTTTGTGAGGGCAATAAAACACTCCTTTGATGCATAGGTTTTAGTCTACTGCCGAAGCCAGGAGACATGAACTAATGTTTCTTATTTCCTCCCATGAACCAGAATAAGAATAGAAGGGGGCATCTGATAAATTATATAAACCTGTACAGATAAATACAGCACTATATAGCCACAGACTTTAGGCCAAAAGTGAACAGGCATTAGCAGGGGGACAAAAAGAGATCACCATTCATACCTCATCTACAGAGGAAATAGTGTGACTAACAAAGGGATGAAACTGTTACACCCCTTAATTACTCTCTCCAAAGTTCAAGACAAAATTTTCTAAGAGGAGGGATCCTGTATTAATTTATTCAGTAAGTATTACCATGTGCCAGGCCCTGTGTTTGGCATTTAGGGATGAAAAAAAAAATGAGTAAGATGAATAGGTCTTGGTTGCTACTGACTTTAGAGATGGTTTATGTTTGTATTTTCTATTTCTCAACATTTTATAAAACCTCACACCCTGTTTAGTACCTTCTCATTCTATACTCAGTGTACTCTCCCCAGTCTGGAATCTTTCATTTTTTGTTTCTATAATTTTATTTTGGACCTAAGAATCAATGCTGCTGTCCTCCTACCATCTTTTTCCAGCTTATGCATTCATTTCATAACCATCTCATTTCTTGTGTTTACCACCGCTTAAAAACAAAAGAATAAAGAAATTAGCAAAAACCAAAAACACCCTCAATTTCTGTAGGATATTTCTGATTTAGTATTCCTACCTTATATCTTCATTATATAAAAACTTCATTGGAGGCTTTTTTTTTTGGACAAATTACTTCTTTGGATGCTGTCTGAATATATGTTCCAAAAGTTTCCTTTCTAGACCCCAAATTAATCCCACAGTTATCTGCAGTGCTACATGAGCTCTTTTGTATGTTGTTCAAAATTGAGATATAGTCAAGACATATAACATTGTATTAGTTTTAGGCGTACAATACAATGATTTGATACATGTATTGCACAATGATTACCACAATAAATTTAGTTAACATCCATAACCACACATGGTTACAAAAATTTTTTCCTTGTGATGAAAACTTTTGAGATCCACTCTTTCAGCATCTTTCATATGTGAGTGCTTTTGGATGGAAACCCACTCCATGCTGAGGGTCAATTAATGATAGAGTTATGGGGAAAAGTAATTGGGTACACAATGAATTCAAATCTCTGTCAAGATGTGGGTCTATAATTATCGATACTTATAGAAAAAGAACACATTTTAAACATGTGTGAAACAATCACAGTTTACGTTTTTTAAAAAAATGACAGGCAACTTGGGCGCACGTGGGTGGCTCAGTCAGTTAAGCATCTGACTTTGACTCAGGTCATAATCTTAGGGTTCATGAGTTCCAGACCTGCGTCAGGCTCTGTGCAGACTCGCACTCTGTCTCTCTTTTTCTCAAAAATAAACATTAAAATAATAATAATAATAACAGGCAATCTTCAATTACTCCAAGCACTCACCATCTGTGAGAGACAATAATTTGGAGGTCCCTAATGAGTCAACACTCCTGGTATTTATGCCCTGTGCAGTCCTCTTTCCACACGGACTCTGGGCTTGTCATGGGACGAACTGTAGCAAACGGTGCTTTAGCAAGCATGATGCAGAGACCTGATTAGTGCTTGGAAATCGGAGACTGTTATTCTGAATACTCCAAAGAACCCACTGGCCATGCTGCAAAAAAGCCCAATCAGCCACATACAGAGTAGTAAGAGTAGAAGAATCAAGGTCACTGGCCAAGGGCCACAGCTAAACTCTTGAGTCAGTGGCTAATACAGACTGCTAGCCACATGAGTGAGGCCATTTGGACGCTCTGGGCATCCCCAATATCCCAGCCAACACATGGAAAGCAGAACCACCTGGCTAGACCACAGAATCATGACATATAATAGTTACCACTATAACATGGACTTTTTAAACATGTGTACAGTTGTATGGATTTTAAAACATGCATAGATTTATGTAACTACCAGCACAATCAGGATAAAGAGCAGCTCCATCGTTGTAAAAGACTCCATTGTGAAAAATCCTCAACATCACTAGTCACTGGGGAAATGCAAATCAAAACCACAATGAGATACCACCTCACACCAGTCAGAAGGGCTAGTATGAAAAAGACAAGGAACAAGCGCTGGTGAGGATGTGGAGAAAAGGGAACCTTTGTGCACTATCGGGGGTGAAGGGAAAGGGATGTAAATTGATACAACCACTGTGGAAAATAGTATGGAGGTTCCTCAAAAAATGAAAAATAGAATTACCATCTAGTAATTCCACTACTGGGTATTTACCCAAAGAAAACAAAAACACTAATTCAAACAGATATATGCAACCCTATGTTTACTGCAGCACTATTGACAACATCCAAGATAGGGAAGCAACCCAAGTGTTCACTGATCAATAAACGAGTAAAGAAGATATGGTATACACACACACACACACACACACACACACACACACACACACACACACACACAATGGAATATTACTCAGCCATAAAAAGAACAAAATCTTGCCATCTGTGACAACATGGATGGACCTAGAGGGTATTACGCTAAGTGAAATAAGTCAGACAAGGACAAATATCATGATTTCACTTACGTGTGGAATGTAAAAAACAAAATGAATAAACAAAAAAAAATGAACGGCCCCTTAAAATACTCTTAGAGAACAACGTGGTGGTTGCCAGAGGGGAGGTGGTAGTGGGGGATGGGTGAAATAAAGAGTATTAAGACGTACAAACTTCCAGTTATAAAATAAATCACGGAGATGAAAAGTACAGCATAAGAAATATAACGTCGTATGTCAATTATACTTCAAAACTAAATACATACGTAATAAATGACTCCTTTGTGTAGTCACACCTAACCCCACCACTAATGCATAATCCATTCTTTTCACCACGGTTTGTCTTTTTGAGAAAGTGATATAAACAGAATCGTATAGTATGTAACTTTTAAGATGATTTCTTTTACTCAGCATAATGCCTTTGACACTCATGCATCCAGAATGTTGTATGTATCAATGGTTCATTTCTTTTTACTGCTGAGCAAGAGTCCACTGTATGGATGTACCACTGTTTGTTTATCCATTCACTTGCTGAACTACATCTGGATGGTTTTCACTTCTTTGTAATTATGAATAGAGCTGCTTTAAAACCCCAGTGTGAAGGATTTTGCTGAGACAGAAGTTTATGTTACTACAGGTTAAAAACCTGGAATGAATTTGCTGGGTCACATGGTAAGTGTATATTTAACTTAAAAAGAAAACAAACTGTTTTCCAGAGTAGTAGTACCATTTTTTTTTTCCTAAAACAAAGTATGAGGGTAATTGTCAGCATTCCTGTCAGTATCTGAAATTGTTAGTTTTAATTTTAGCCATTAGACTAATGGTATCTCATCATGGTTTAAATTTCCCTAATAGTTAATTTCCCTAATAGTTAATAATACTAAACATTTTTTTCATGTATTTATTTACCATTGTACATTCTCTTTGGTTTAAAAAAAAACCAAACTAAGACATTCAACCATTTTTCAAATGGGTTGTTTGTTCTTTCCTGGTCATTTCTGGCAATTTTAAAAATATATTCTGAATATGTGGCCTGTGTCAGAAACGTGATTTGCAAAATTTTCTCCTGGGCTGTAGCATGCCTTTTCATTCTCTTAATAGTGTTTTTCAACAATAAAAACAAAAAACAAAAAACAAAAACTTTTAATGTTGATGAATTCCTGTTTATCATTTTTTAATGTTATGAATTGGGCTTATGGTGTCATACCTAAGAACTTTTTGCCTCATCCCAGGTCAAAGATTTTATATGTATTCTAAAAGTTTTATGTTTTACATACAGATTTATGATCTATTTTGTGTTAATTTTTGCATAAGGCATGAGATCTAAGTACAGCTTCATATTTTTGTAGATGGATGCTGAATTTGTCCGTCTTTATTTAAAAAACAGTATCCATTTTCCATTGAATTATCTTTGTATTTTAATGAAAAATGAATTGGAAGTATTTATGTGGTTTGATTTCTGGACTTTCTATTCTAATAATCTATGTATCTATCCTTTAGCCAATATGATACCATCTTGACTACTGTACCTTTATGAGAAGTTTTAAAAATGGGTAGGATAATTCACTCAACTTTATCCTTCTTTTCCAAAATTGGTTTGGCTATTTTAGTTTCTCTGCCTTTCCACATAAATTTGAGAATAAGTTTGTCTATAATTACAAAAAAAAAACTTGCTGAGAGTTTTTACTGGAATTGTATTAAATCTATGGAACTAGAGAGAAATGACATTTTTAGGATGCTGAGTCTTCTAGTCCCTGAATATATCTATGTATTTATATCTGTATTCTTTCATCAATGTTTTACAATTTCAGCAAATAGATCCTACGTGTAATATGATTTTTATATTTATACTTAAGTATTTTTCTCTTGCTGCTTTTATAATTAGTAAATCCTTCCCCCCAATTGTTCATTGCAAATACATAAAAGCTCAGTTGGTTTGTGTGGGTTGGCACTGTATCTTTGGATCATACGGAACTCATTTATTAGTAATTCTAGGAGGTTTTTTTTTTTTTTTTTTTTTTTTTTTGGTGTGTGTGGATTCCTTGGGATTGTCTATATAAGCAGTCATGCAGCTGTGAGTGGGGGCAGTTTTATTTCTCCCTTTTCCATCCATATGCCTTTTATTTCTTTTTCTTGTCTTATTGTACTGGCACCCACTTCAAGTACAATGTTAAACAGGGAGTGATCAGAGAGGACAACCTTGCCTTCTTCCCAATCTTAAAATTACAAGATTCAGGCTTATACCATAAAGTTAGCTGCAGTTTAAAATTTTTTTTGTTAGATGTCCTTTATCAGTTGAAGAAATTTCCTTCTACACCTAGTTTGCCGAGAGTGTTAAATAATGAATGCAGGGGGGCACCTAGGTGGCTCAGTCTGTTAAGTTTCCAACCCTTGGTTTCAGCTCAAATCATGATCTCATGGCTCATGAGGTTGAGCCCTACTTCAGGCTCCATGCAGACAGCACAGAGCCTGCTTGGGATTCTCTCTTTCCCCCTCTGCCCCCCTCAAAATAAACAAATTTTAAAAAATAACGAACATTATTAAATTTTGTCAAATGCTTTTCTTGTATCAAGTGATAAAAGGTTTTGATTCTTTGGGTTGTCAACATTGAATTACATTGTTTTGATTTTCAAATACTGAACTAGTATTGCATACCTGATATAAACCACACTTAGACATGGCATATTACTTTTTACGTACATTGCTATGTTCAATTTGTTAGTGCTTTATGGAGTATTTTCTCATCTATGTTCATGAGGGATACTGGTCTGCTATTTTGTTTTCTTGTATAGCTTTTTCTCTAGTTTTGACATCAGAGTAATGCTGGCCTCATAAAATAAGAGTCCCTTTCTCTTCCATTTCCTGTAAGAGATCACACAGAGGTGGTATATTTCTTCTTTAAGTGTGTGGTAGAATTTGCCAGTGAAACTATGTGATTTCTTTCTCAGAATGTTTTTTGTTTTTGTTTTATTTGAGAGAGCGAGTGAGCAGGGGAGAGGGACAACGGGAGAGACAGAGAATCTTAAGCTGGCTCCACACTCCACACAGAGCCCAATGCAGGGGCTCTGAATCCTTGACCTTGGGATCATGACCTGTGTCAAAATCAAGAGTGGGACGCTCAACAGACTGTGTCATCCAGAAATGAAATTTGTAGCTTAACTACAAGGAGCACCTGGGTGGCTCAGTCAGTTGGGCATCCCACTCTTGATTTTTGGCTCAGGTAATGATGTTGCAGTTTGTGAGTTCAAGCCCCGCATCGGGCTATTATGCACTGACAGCTCAGAGCCTGCTTGGGATTCTCTCTCTCTCTCTCTCTCTCTCTCTCTCTCTCTCTCTCTCTCTCACACACACACACACACACACACACACACACACACACACACACACACTAAATAAGCTTTAAAAAAAGAAAGTATAAATTCCATTCTTTAATAGTCATAGAACTATTCAGGCTATCTTTTCAACTTAGGTGACTTTTGGTAGCCCATTGTTTTGAGAATTTGGTCTCCTTCGTTAAGTTGTTGATTTATGTGTTCAGAGTTGTTTATAGTTCCTTATAATCATCTTTTTTTTTAACGTTTATTTTTGAGGGGGAGAGGGAGGAAACGGGGAGGGAGAGAGAGAGGGCAAGGGAGAAAGAGAAAGACAGAGAGAGACAGAGACTGTGCAAGTGGTGAAGGGGCAGAGAGAGGGGGGGACAGAGGATCCTAAGTGGGCTCTGTGGTGATAGCAGAGAACCCAATGCAGGGCTTTAACTCCTGAACCCTGAGATTGTGACCTGAGCCGAAGTCACTTAACCAACTGAGCCACCGAGGCACCCTAAAGGTTTGAATCTTGAATCTACAGGATTAGGTTATTTGCCAGATTTGGAAAGTTTCTAGTCATTAGTTCTTCAAATATATTTTCTGTACCACTCCTTTACCTCTCCTGCTGGAACTGATGACATTAATGTTAGACCTCTGTCATTGTCCCACAAGTTCCTAAGTTTCTCTTCAAGTTTTTCCTCAACATTCTCCCCCCACCCCAATGGATAATTTCTACTTATCTATCTTCATGTTCATTGACTCTTTTCTCTATCATTTTCATTCTGCTATTGATCCCATCCAGTGAATTCTTTTTCATTTATTGTATTTTTCAGTTCTAAAATGTCCATTTGGTTCTTTACCTCCTTTATTTCTCTGTTGAGACTATCTTGCTGTTCATTCCAAGAATGTTTGCTCTTACTTGCTGGAACATTTTTATCATTGCTGCTTTAAAGTTTTTGTCATTGTTTAAGTCTGTGTTCTTGGTATGGCATCTTTTGACTGATTTTTTCCATGTGAACTCTTTTCCTATTTTTTTCAAATGCCAAGTATCCTGGACTTTTGGACATTATTATAAGATTCTAGGTCATCTTAAAATCCTATGGAGAATACGGATATTTTTCATTTAGTAGGCAATCAACCCAGTTTTCTTCAGGTGATAGTTTCTGACCAGCCTTCTGTGTAGTTTCAATTAAGTTTTCAGTCTTTGCAGTGCTATTTGGATCTGTCCCATATGTGTACTACCCTTTTCCCAATCTGGTACCTGAGCTGTGGTCTATCTAACCCATACTTCATTTATTAGAGAGCAGATATGCTGCTTGAGGTTGAATTTCTACATGTATAGCATATGTGTAAGGCCAGGAGTTCATAACAAAATTTAAAGAGTTTATTTCCCAAGCTTCTCCCTTTTACAATCTCCCCAGTAATTTTTGGTTCACTAGGGTTCCCCTTCCTGTCATATAGCCAGAAAGCTTGGGCTTTATTTACTTCACTGTCACACAATTTCCAGAGTGCCTATGTCTGGAGCCAAGCAACTGAAGGAAAAGAAAAAAAAAAAAAAAAAAAAAGCAAATGGGGTCATTCTAACCTTCTTGGGACTAAAGCTCCACTGATCATAAGGAAAGGTTCCCTACCCTCAGAGCTTTAGGCTCCTGCCAGACCCCAATCTGCTGCCACCACAGAACTGCTTGAGGCTCATGCCACAAGAGAACAGAGAAAAGAAAAAAGAACAACAGAAGGCGTCTATACTTTCTCTGAGCATTAGAATATGCCTTTCTTATTCTCTGCACCAGAACTGATGGTTTCTCCTGGAGTTCTCTCTATTCACATTGATGCCCACTTCTGGGTTTTAGGCTGTGTTGGATTCAGGCATGGGAGAAATGATAAATTCACTCATAGTTCCACGGTACTTCGGGATCTGCTTTTCTTTCCTAATCTGCCTGTTACAATCTACCTTTCAGTATCCTCAAATAGCAGCCCTATCCCAGGTTTTTAAAACTGCAGTCAGTGGGAGAGACCAGGCAAAGTGTACTTGCTCCATCTTACCCAGTCCCTGGATCTTAAGCTACTAAGTTTGGAGGTCATTTGTTACATAGCAATAGATCACTGGAACACAATCCAACTCAAGAAGAAATCATTTAAGTGCAATGCACATGAAATAACACATTCTTTACATTTTTCTTCTTTAGAAAAGTCACCAGATCATTATCAGGTAGCTGCTACCAATTCAGTAGTGGAATATTCTAGGCTTTCTTAATTTGGTTCCTAAGAAACAGATTCAGTTTCATTACTGGAGTAATCAAAAATGATAGCAATGACAACAGTGGAAGCTTGTTACTTAGTAGAAGTGGGTTTATTCTGCTGTCAGATGTAATTTGTCAATAAAGGTCCTGACATCTTTCTTTCATGCACTGGCTGATCAGCGGTCACAAGAGCTAAGAGAATCATGGGAGGAAACTGGAATGACAAGGATAAATCTGGAAAGTGAAAATGCCTTATGAGAAATTTTTTCCCTCAAAGTTATTCTTGTACAGAATTCCTAAAAGGTTTTTTTATGGTCTTAAAAACAAAAGTAGTTCACCAGCAAGCAGCATTTCATTTAGAACAGCCTAATAAACTGCATAATCAAGCAATGATATTTCCTGAGGGAAAAATCTAGGTTGTCAATCAGCTCCACTGCCTTTTCATAAGCTTTGCCCAACATAAGCAAATCACTATGAAGAAACCAAAACTAGCTGCATCAAATACCACTTCATATCCATAGACAGGCAAAAATTTCAAGTGTCTATAAAGATGAGGGGTAATGGGAACTTCTGGACACTGTTGATTGGAGTTTAAATTGGTACAGTCACTCAGGGATGCCTGGGTGTCTCAGTCAGTTAAGCGTCTAACTTCAGCTCAGGTATGATCTCACAGTTTGTGAGTTCAAGCCTCTCACTGGGCTCTGCACTGACAGCTCAGAGCCTGGAGCCTACTTCAGATTCTGTGTCTCCCTCTCTCTCTCTCTCTGCCCCTTCCCCACTTGTGCTCATTCTCTCTCCCCGCCCCCCCCCCCCCGCCACCAAATAAATAAACATTAAAAAAATTGGTACACTCTATATAGCAATTTGGCAATGTCTAGTTATATAAACATGAATACACCACACAACCCAGTAATTCCATTTCTAGGCATATATATACTAGAGAGATTCTCTTGTATGTGTGTGCAAGGAGACATTTTGAAGAACATTTATTGCAGCACTTATTTATGAAGCAATGAAATATTGGAAATTCCCAACAGAATACTGTGCAACAATTAAATAGAACAGAACTGTATTTACCCATGTGAGTAAATTTCAAAAGGATGACACTGAGTGAAACAAGAAGTTACAGAATACTATATAGTATTTATGAATACATGCATATGTATGGAAAGTACATAAACATATGTTCATGAAAAATACTGAATTCAGAATAGTAGTTATGTTCAAAGAAGGGGCAATGGGGTGAAGAGTGGTATACACAAAATTAAACTTTATTTAATACAGCCAAACAGCAAGTCTGAAAAAGCCTAGTAATGGTCCTTGAGTGTTTATTATTCTCTTTATTTTTCTGCTTGTTTGAGATATTTATAATACAAGCAAAAAAAAAAAAAAATGAGAACATATATACCAGTTACAATGTAACCAGTTACATGAACACTCATGTTTAGTGAAAAAATATTCTGATAATACATTAGCCAAATACATATACATACAATAAAAACTGTGTTTAACAAGGCTAAGAGAACTAGGGGCTATGAAGGTTTAAGTACATTTCAAACTATGCAAATCACAGAGACCAAATGTGAACATGTTTAAGAAAACTGATGATCAAGCTAACTTCTGTTATATCCTAAGTAAGGATCTCATGAGTCAAGGTTCTAACAAAAGCTGAGCTGTTGCTGTCTGTGATCTCTCTGCTTTCCCTAGCATCCTCTGTTACAATACTGTAAAGCAGGTTATTTGGCACATGTAGTAGCTTGGTACTGATTCTACCCAAAGCTGGGAACTAGTAGAAGCTGGTCTACTACCTGGGGGTGCTTTTGGAACCTCTGGGAAGGGGAAGACTAGACTGAGTAGGGCCAAAAGACTTGGCTCTTCCCAGCAGAATTCAAGTGGTATATTACAGCCAGAGCAGAAATGGGAGTTTCTGCTAGCTTTAATAGGACTTGGTAGAGAAGGGAACAGGGAATCTGTCTTTCTAACCCCTTAAATGACCCAGAAGTCTGCCAGGTCATCTAGACTGAGAATGCAGATCTCTTACAACACAGAGTGGGCAGGTAACATGCTCCAGAATCACTGTGTTCACTTGGTACCTACGAGCACAAATGCCAAACTATTCTACAGACTCCTCTGCATCTATAACTGGCAAGATATGTCTATAATTCCTAGGAAGACTGCCAGCATGCTACATTGTAGTCATTCAGGATAGAAAAGACTGTAGCAGTAATTTTAGTTATCACACTTTAGTTAGTTATTCCCTTATGCTAGTAGTATAATGTTGGGCAAAAAATAAGTCTAGGCAGTTGAAACACTGTGATAAAATTTTTCCTCCTTTAAAAAAAATGAAGGTTGGACCAAGTACCAATAACCATTCTTTTGTGTGTTTTTTTGTTTTGTTTTTAGCTGTGAAACACATGGCTTTTGCCATATGCTTTTATTTTTTTCTTCCAAGTTTTTATTTAAATTCTAGCTAGTTAACATACAGTGCAATATTAGTTTCAAATGTAGACTTCAGTGATTGATCACTTACCTACAACACCCAGGGTGCATCACAAGTGCCCTCCTTAGTACCCATCACCTGATTAACCCATTCCAACACCTGCAACTCCACCCCTCCTAGCTCCCCCCACCCTGCTCACCTCCCCTCCAGTAATGTTCTCTATATGATAACCATTCTTTTGAAGTCCTAGCAGCCTTTCTATTTTTTACTTTCAGTTGCAAAAAATTTCAAATATATAGAAAAAATAGAATGCTATAATGAACAGCCATATATCCACCACCTAGATCCAACAACTGTTAACTTTCTACCATATTTGCTTTGCCTTTACACACACATACACTGCTAAACTACTTAAATTGCATATGGTACTCCACATCAAATACTTCAGCATTTCTATACAAAACTTAAGGTCATTTGCCCAAATACCTACAGTATCTTTATCATGTCTACTAAATTTACCTTACCTAATATCATCTAATATCCAATGATATTAAAAGGTTAAAAACTGTACAAACTTCCTAAGTGAAATAAGTCAGAGAAGGACAAATAAGACATGATTTCACTCGTATATATTTAAGAAATGAAACAAATGAACAAAGAAAAAGACAACAACAACAAAAAAACCAGATTCAACTATAGAGAACAGGGCGCCTGGGTGGCTCAGTCGGTTAAGCGTCCGACTTCGGCTCAGGTCATGATCTCGCGGTCCGTGAGTTCAAGCCCCGCATCAGGCTCTGTGCTGACTGCTCAGAGCCTGGAGCCTGTTTCAGATTCTGTGTCTCCCTCTCTCTCTCACCCTCCACCGTTCATGCTCTGTCTCTCTCTGTCTCAAAAATAAATAAACGTTAAAAAAATTTAAAAAAATAAATAAATAAAGTAGAGAACAAACTGGTGGTTACCAGAGGGGAGGCTGCTGGGGGCGGGGATGAGTGAAAGAAATCAAGGGGATTAAGAGTACACTTATTGTGATGAGCACTGAGTATTGTATAGAACTGCTGAATTGCTATACTGTACATCTGAAACTATTACAGATTACTACTAATCTGTACTAATTATTACTAATTGTACATTAATTATACTGGAGTTAAAAAAATATCATTTCTAAGAATTAAAAAATGTACAAGCTTCCACATGATAGAAACTATAGTTTTAATGACACTTTTTGAAAAATACACATGGGACATTTGGACTACCCACAACAGTTCCACTGTCATGAAGGATCTAAGCCCATAGGCTGGAAACCATTGGTCTAGGATTCCAAAGTCTTAGGGAAGGAAAAAAATAAATAAATCAACTTCACAATTGTACTTCTTTTTCAAAAGAAATAATTTTTAATTTTCACATTTGGCTCCTCATTTCTAATACTGTATGTTTCAAAACACATGTCCTGCTTAGGTGCTACATTAATTAACAATACTGAGGCCTTGGGGCACCTTGGTAGCTCAGCTAGCTAAGTGTCTGACTCTTGATTTCAGCTCAGGTCATGATAACATTCACAATGTGGGTTTGAGCCTCAGGTCAGAGCCTGCTTAGGATTCTCTTTTCCTCTCTCTCTGCCCCTACCCCCCCCCCCCACTTGGGCTCTCTTTCATAATAAAGGAACTTTAAACATTTTTTTTTAACTTTGTTTATTTTGAGAGAGAGAGAGAGAGAGATTATGAATGAGAATGAATCCCAAGCAGGCTCCAAAGCCCAATGGGAGGCTCGAGCTCACAAACTGTGAGATCATGACCTGAGCCAAAATCAAGAGTCAGACATTCAAGCAAGTGAGCCACCCAGGTACCCCAAAATAAATAAACATAAAAAAAAAAAAAAAAAAGAATATTGAGGCCTGGAATGGATCTCTGTATTATTATTACATTCTGTTGCAGTACCAATTAGTAATTCAAAATCTACCTTGAAAAAAAATCTGAAATGACTTGTAAAATCTATGTATTTTTTTATAAAGTCAATAAAAATTGTAATTAAAGAACAAAAAATACATTAGAAGACAGGGAGACAGATAAATGAATTAGATACATAAAAACTAAGGCTAGGGGTACCTGCGTGGCTCAGCTGTTTAAGTGTCAGACTCTTGATTTTGGCTCAGGTCATGATCCTAGGTTGTGGGATCAGGCTGAGTGGGGCTCCGACTATGCGCTAGGCATGAAGCCTGCTTAAGATTCTCTCTCTGCCTCTCCCTGCTCTCCCTTCTGGTGCTCTCTCAAAAAAAAAAAAAAAAAAAAAAAAAAAAAAAAAAAAAAAAAAAAAGGAAAAGGAAAAAGGCTAGTTACTGCAATTGAATACTTCTGAATTTTCGGGCAACCACAGCAAAAATGAAAATACATTGTACCTTTTTCATTTGCTGTTATAAAAGCACTTAAGAATTTATCAGTATATTTAATTGGAGGCGAAATATGTATGTGAATTTTTTTTAATGCTTATTTTTGAAAGAGAGAGAGCACAAGTGAGAGAGGGGCAGAAAGAGAGGGAGACAATCATAAGCAGGCTCCAGGGCCTGAGCTGTCAGCACACAGCCTGATGCGGGGTTTGAACCCATGAACTATGAGGTCATGATCTGAGCCGAATTTGGACGCTTAACCAACTGAGCCACCCAGGCACCCCGCATGTGAATCTGTATACAAGAAAACTGATTAACAAAATCTTTAACAATGATTTCTACAAAAAATGGAAAGGCATTCTTTGTATATGATTCTTATATCCATCGGTAACAAAAATGAAGGGCTTATTATAAAATCATAGTTCAGTGAGTGAGTTTCTATAAATTCAGGCCTGCAGCTTCCTAGTAATCTGACTTGATATTGGAAGAGGGCTGGGATAGTCTAAGGGACAGATGTGTGGCATTTCCCTTAGCATATTGTTGCCAAATATCAAGGATCTAATCTGGGTTTTTGACAGAAGTTGGTCAGCATACATTACAAGGTTGAGCTCACTGGTGAGTGGTCACGCAATACGCTTATAACCTTCATGTATTAACAGCCTAAAAAAATTTTCCCCCTGATTCTGTTTCCCTCCACACCAAACAGGTTTAATGCCCTGTGTTCACAAGGTGTGACAAGTCTGGCATCACCTTACTGCATAAATTAATGAATGGAGGAAAGAAGCCGGAAACCTATGCAGTATAAGTTCAGATTCCGTGCTCCTAAACACTACATAAGACGGGCAAGCTAGATTTTACAATCATATATTTACTTTCCTCTTCTACTCTCCATCATTTATTAAATGCACATGTGGTGACAAAATTAGCACACAGCATCAGCTTTTGCTAAAATAATGTTTCTCAACTCAACTGTCTTTTCTTCAGAATCCTAGCTCTGTCATTTCTGAGAAGCAAAGCAGTATAAATGAAAACTCAGGCCTTTGTGAACTCTGATACTCTTATTTCATCTTCAAGTGCTTCAGACTGTCTCACAGAGAGCATGGGCTCTGTATGTATTAGTTTTCTTCCCTATCCATACTTTCATCTCAAATCTATTCTCATAGACATCAATCACCATGAATTTCTACGTAGAAATAAAAAGTTTGCAAATCAGAATTAGAGGTCAAAGTCCTTTGCTCCTTCTTGTGCTAGCTGATGACATCTCCAACAGCTCAACTCCATCAAAGAGAAACATGTCTACTGCTCACTAATTTAGTAGCAGCAGGATAACAACTAGAGCCTGAACTTTGTACTTGTCAAGAAGATAATGGCACAGGATAAATCAAGGAACAAAAACTGTTCTGTTTTCCTGTACTCTTTTTATGGTCTATCTTATATTCGCAAATAATGTTTCTCATCTCAACCATGGGGAAAATAAGAAGTATGCAATGAGCTGAGAGATTAAAGCCACAAAGCACTTAAGAGTGCTTAGTTCCACAACATTTGGAGATTGGCCACAGGCACTTTATTGGTAGGTGAGAAAAGTCTTCAAAGGGTATAAATAGGAGAATTAATTCTAAGAAGTAACCTCCTCATGGTTCAAAGCAGTCTATGCATCTCTATAAGCTGCAGTAGTATTGTAGCCTCTTGTACTTACCTCTTCCTTCCATCTTGATTTCATGACTTCACTAGTTGGTGTTCTGTCTTCCCTTTGTCTCCAGTTATATGTTATATAACTGTGCTTCACAATCTCTAGCTCTCCTGGGATTCATGTATTAGTCAAATGGAATACAGTATACCTTTGACCTTATTAACATATGGTGCTGTTCATCTTGCTTCTGAGATCACCTATCTGAGGACTCAACACCCATTTGGAATTTTATCTTAACCTTCCGTATGCCTAATAATTTAAATCTCACTGGTCCTACTCTACTCCCTTCCCTTCCTCTACCCACCAGGATCTACAATCTTTCAAACTAAAATCAAGGTGGTATAAAGAAATCATGGATTAAATTAACTGTTCTGATTACTGACTGTACAACTTTCATAATCACTAAACATTAGTTTCTTCCTCATCAAGATAGGAATGTAGCACACCTTGAAGAACTATTTTGAGTACATACACACATACTATCAGCTACTACTTCTACTACGACATTGGATAATTTTCAAATTTCAAGCATAACCATCCCTCTATGTATATGGTTCTTTACAAAAATTTACAAGGTAATTAATTTGACACAATCTCCATGTTACAAAAAAAAGGCTGAGGCTTACACAAACTCCTGAACCTGGTAGGACCTCAGTACATATCAGCTACTATTCCGAAGGTTAAGTGACTTATTTAAGGTTACATACTTAATATAGGTTAGGATTATCTCCAAGAAATTCTGACTCTTCACTAACATTCTTTTCCCTACTTTGCCATTTAGTTAATTATCTCTACTTCTGTGCTTCTGTATTCATGTGGAGGAAATAAAATTATAAATTGTATATCTCATGTTCTCTGTTTTAATAACTTTTATTATTTGTTCCATATTGGCTATCTTTATGATATAAATTTATAGCTGTTTTTACTTAAACTTCTTTTAAAGTTTCTCTATACATTTATTCTAATAACTGAAGGTTTCATGACTTATTTCAACAGAAAAGGTTGAGACCATAAGGTCATTTCTTAATCTACCACTACAACTTCACCCTCTAAATTCCATATTCAAACTTCTTGAAAGATATCTATTACTTAGGATTTCTGTCAGCCACAGGCAACTGACTCTGTGATCTAAATCACCTGACCACACACTCTTCACATAATTTACCTAGAAGCCAAATCAGAATGCTTTCATTTGTGCCATTTACATCTGTCCTTTGAAAGCAATGCTTAAGAATTATTTCCTTTGCGAAGACAACTCAATGGAGAAGAGAATAGTCTTTTTAAGAAATGGTACCAGGATGAGTGACTATCAACAGGCAAAAGAATGAAGCTGGACCCTTCCTGACACCATATATAAAAATGAAATCAAAATGAATCAAAGATCTAAATAAAAGAACTAAAACTACAGAACTCTTAGAAGAAAATAGGAATATGAAGAAAATAAATCTTAGTGACCGTGGATTTAGTCAATGATATCTTAGGACACCAAAATCATAAGGAACAAAAGAAAAAATACATAAAGTAGACATAGTCATAATTAGAAACTGCTGTGCTTCAAACAACTCCACTAAGAAAGTGAAAAGACAACCCAGAGAGTGAGAAAAAAATCTGCATATATCAGAGACTTGTACACATAATATATAAAGAACTATTACAACTCAATGTTAAAAAGCAAACCTAATTAAAAATAGACAAAGGACCTAAACAGACATTTCTCAAAAGAAGATATACAAATGGCCAATAAGCATCATTAGCCTTTAGGGAAATGCAAATCAAACCCAAAATAAGACATTATTACATACCCACTTAGCATGCCTATAATAAAGAAGATAATAACAAGAGTTGGTGAGAATGTGGAGAAATTAAAACTCGCACATACTGTAAATGAATGAAAAATGATGCAGTACCTTTGGTAAACAGTCTGGCAGCTCCTCAAATGATTAAACATAGAGTTACCATATGATCTAGCAATTCTACTCCTAAGTATATTATTCCAAGAGAAATGAAGACATATGTCTACACAAAAACTCGTATACAAATATTTATACCATTAGATATTCAGTATTATTCATAAAATCAAGAAAAACTCAAATGTCCATCAACTGATGAATGGATAAAGTGTCTATGTCATATTACTTGATCTATACTACAACATAGATCAATCTTGAAAATAGTATGCTAAATGAAAGAAGCTAGTCACAAAGGACCACATACTAAATTAATCCATTTAAAATCAAATGCCTTTTGGGGCACCTGGGGGCTCAGCTGGTTGGGCATCCAGCTTTGGCTCAGGTCATGATCCCATAGTTCGTGGGTTCAAGCCCCATGTTGGGCTCTTGTGCTGACAGCTCAGAGCCTGAAGCATGCTTCTCCCTCTCTGTCTCCCTCTCTCTCTGCCCCGCTCTCTCTCTCTCTCTGTCTCCCTCTCTCTCTGCCCCTCCCCCACTTGCGCGCGTGCACGTGCTCTCTCTCAAAAATAAACAAACATTCTAAAAAATAAAATGAAATAAGTCTATGCTTCTCCTTGACCAGCTCATGAGAGTAAAAATAAAATAATGTCTGTGTAAATCTACAGAGGCAGAAGCTAGATTAGTGGTTGCTTAGGGCTGGGGTAAATGGAGAGATTAGGCAGTGATGGCTAAGATAGGTATGTATGGTTTCTTTTGGGAGTAATAAAAATGTTCTAAAATTGATTATGGCAATAGTTGTAACTATAGTAAAAGTCATGCAATTGTGCAGTTTCAATGGGTGAATTGTATGGTACGTGAATTATATTTTAAGAAGTTGTTAAAACCTGTTATTTAAAAGCTGTTAAATCTTTAAAAATCACTCCTCTATGAAATATTTCTAACAGGACTTGTTCTCTCACCAACTCTTAAGATCCATACAAGTTTACTACATAGGTGTACTTGATTAGAGACATAATGATATATACTAAAGAAAGTCCTAGCCAAGGAGAGAAGAAAATATAGATTGAATCCTGGTTTGGACACCAATTACCTATGGAGAAAAGTTTCACTATGGCCCAGTGTCCTCACCTCTGAGGCCTCTTACAAAAATTCTTGGCTGAATCAACTGAGAAAGATCTTCTTGTAATTTGTACAAATTTGAACTTAGGGAGCACTTAGGAATTCTAGGGGGCACCAGAATAAGGGATAAGGAATTATCTCCACTAAAAGACTCCAATAAAAGACTTCTGGAGACAAGTGTCACCTGTACTCCATGGTATTTGCTATAGTAAATCTGTGGAATAGACAGCTACTTCCCTATAAATTTATATGAAGTATTCAGACAAAAAATTAAATCATAAAACGAGAAGCAAAACTGTAGTCACATTACACAAATGAGCAGTATATGTGTGACTGATACCAGAATTAGAAATATTTATAAAGCTCAATTATTCTGCAATGCACCATGGATTCTTTTGGATAAAGAAACATCTCTTCACCATAAACAATGTATTACTATTTTCATTACAACTGCTACTATCAAAGCCACCAAAAGAATAGTGACCTTTTTTATGTATCAAGCTATTCATATACATTACTTCATTTAATCACTAAAATAACCTGCATTTTAGTTATTTATTGGCTTAATTTTTAAAGCTGAGGAAATTAAGGCCCAGAGAAGGTAAAGCACTTGCTTATTACCTTTGCTATTCATCTGATCTTTGATGTTCTCATAGCCTGATCTACCTCAAATGACAAACCAAATCCCAAGCAAGATGCTTTTTTTTTTTTTTTTTAAATTCGACTTATCCTAAAGGAAAGCAAATACCTTGCTAGCTTCATTTTGGTTCCCATGTCTTTAGAGCCATATTGTGACAGTAGCTCAACAGAACTGGATGGCTTGTAAACTACATGTAATACATGGTACCATCTCTGGGTACTGGGTCCTGCAGCTCTCTCACCTAGAATGCCCTCCTATGTTTCTCTATCCAAGATGACTGTTATCTTAAAGGCTCAAATCCCATTGCCCCCATGAAACTTTGAGTTCCCTTTGTGGAAATTCTCTTCCTCTTCCCAACTCTCACAGTATTTCATGAATGAATAATAAAGCACCTGCCCTGAGCCACATCCTTTGTTGGGCACTGAGTTAGTTAGAGAGACTTACTATATTTTTCAGACCAAGGAAATTAATTATATGTATGTTTTGGTCAGTGTACAAACACTGGCAAACAGGTTAATCTGTCTGCAAAATGCCCTGTCCTGCTAAAGAAAAAATCCTGACTCATAGCTTCAAAAATAAAGATAACTGAAGGTGTGAGAAGCATTCTCGAGTTCAGCTTCTAAACTGTAAGAAAAATTTTAAAGGCACAATCTGGTTGTTATTTATTAACTTATTTTCCAATTCAAGTTTTAAAAATCACTGTTTCTTTTGTAAAACCCAAATCCAAGCTTTTGTGTTTTGATAGGTTTCAACTGCCAAGTTTCATTTGCTTAAAAAACAAAAAACAATTACAGTCATAACAGCATGTAATGAAACCGATCACAGTATAACTTTAAAGACTTTCTTAGGGATACGTGGGTGACTTAGTCAGTTAAGCGTCTGACTTCAGCTCAGGTCATGATCTCATGGTTCATGAGTTCAAGCCCCATGTTGGGGAGCTGGGAGCCTGGAGCCTGCTTCGGATTCTGTGTCTCCCTCTCTCTGCCCCTCTCCCACTTGTGCTCTGTTTCTCTGTCTCTCTCTCTCTCTCAAAAAAAAGTAAATAAATAAACCTTAACAAATTTTTGTTAAATAAAAGAAAAGCATTTCTTACAAATTATCCAAGTTTCTAGATTAATTTGACTAATACTGTGTTCCATGTACCAAGTTAAATGCAGAATGGGTGATTACACTGCTGATATTTAAATCTTACAATTTCACTTTGTAACTTTAACACTGGTAACAAGTAGATGTCTGGTGGTCAGGGAAGATGTAGGAGGATGAAGAGCCTGGTTTATTGCAGGGAGTTTTTAGAAAATGAAGTACTCTTAAGCTGAGAGACAACTCAGTTATCTTTAATACTTTCTAAAGAAAGTTGAGGCGCATGGGTGGCTCAGTTGGTTGGGCATCTGACTCTTGGTTTCAGCTCAGGTCATAATCTCACAGTTTGTGGGTTTGGGCCCCACATCGGGCTCCATGCTGATGGCTCAGAGCCTGCCTGGGATTCTCTCTCTCCCTCTCTGCTCCGTCTCTCAAAATAAACTTAAAAAAAAAAAACAACAAAACTTTCTAAAGAAAATAAAAATAGCATGTATGTATCTCCTTCCTTATATCATTACCCAGATTTCCGTTTATCAAATATTTAATATATAATCTTAATGTATTACCACATATAGAGTTTTACATATATTCAGTATAATCCTAATAATAGCCCTAGGAGGAAGTTATTACTACTACTACCTCCAACTCAAAGATAAGCTGAGAGGATAAGAAACTTGTTCCAGGTAACAAATAGGTAATGAAGAAGGACTTTGAACCCAGCTTTTTAGCATATAAAGCCTATCTGTGAACTACTTTCATGATAATTTTTGTTAATTATTTAGAGTGCAGCAAGAATCTTCAAGAGACTTCTCCACTATCACACAAAAATGAAGAAAACAAAACTTCTTAGAAAATATGCACTTCACTATCATGTGCTAAATCAAATTAAACTAGATTTCAAGGTACCAGCTACCGTTGCCAGAAGCACTATGCAATCTAGAAGGAAAATTCTTTTCTTGGAGTACCAAACAGCAAAGAGAAAAAAATTTCCCAACAGTTTTAAATATGCATTTAAGTTTTCTGAAACTCACTCTTCTCTTTGGCTTGTATGATGAAATTATAAAACATTTTGTTGTCATGTCCTGCACAAACTCCACACCTTCTCTTGTGGGCTCATATCAGAATAACACCAACAGGGTCCCAGCCATAGTGCTAAAGCAGAGAGCTTTACTCCGCAGCTCAACTTCTGCCAAGGGCAGTTTCACACTTCTCTAAGCCTAGTTGTTTCCACAAG